>NC_060138.1:60646364-61909313 GCF_021461385.2 Schistocerca piceifrons
ACACACATCGAAACTCACCCTTTCATAGTCTCGCAGTATTCTGTTCTTTTCTCTTTCTTGGTGAAAAATGGGATAACCTCGTCATAATTTCGCTGCCAGTGACGACGGCTGAATGATTAATTACGCTGCGGTCTGAGGTATTAGGACAGATTTGGTATACTCTATGCCTCTGCGGCTTTTATGAATCCAGGAAATAACAGTCAAGTCAATAGCAAACAGTGGAGTTAACTGGCAGTCGTCTCTCCCTTTATTCTGTTAGTAAAACTGAGCCATTTTTTATCTCTCAAACAGAAACGCTTGTTCCAGAAGTTCAATACTGAAACAGTGGTTTGAAGGCACAAACGCGACAGCTCGTTCATCTGTATTTTCACTTTCAACGGGAGGTGCATGGCAGAAGTAGAAGTTCCTTGACCATTATACCTCACGGTATCTTCCCCTTCAACAGTATATTTTATTGGTTGTTGAGCTCCTATGTGGATTATATTACAAAGATGTCAGCCGGCAACATGTCGGACACTGCACTGCTTTGTGCAACATACAAATAAAGAAGTGATTGTGCCACGATTGTAAATGCCAAAATCGGAACAAGAAAATTTTTTAAAATGAGACTGCGTCTAACGAGTAATATATTGCAAATATTCAACTCGCGTGGTGTATTAAATAAACAAAGTTATTATTTTGCAGCTGCGGCGTTCAAACTGAACCGATGATTTTAACGGTGTGCTGAGCGAAGACTGAATTACGCCAGCCGAAGATGGCTGAAAGCCCGAAACGCATATTAACATGAATAAAAGTATATAAAAAGGTGGCTGGTTGCTGTGTTTCTTAAAATAAGGGGAATGTGGGATGGTTTGTTTCTAAATTTTTTCCCTTAATACTGGTTCCTGATACCTGAGTGGCAGTTAGTGGGATAAATGACGTCTGTTTTCAATGGCTTGACATTTCAGGTTCTTCAGCATCTCCGTTGCATTCTCCAGTGATTCAGACAAATCTTCGACCATTCGTGCTGGCCTTCTCTAAATAAATCCAAAACCCCTGTAAATCCTACCTGATATGTGTCCCACACATTTGGGTAATATTCTAGGAGGAAAGCCACGAGTGGCATGCAAGGAATCCCCTTTGTAGGGCTACTGCATTTTCCCAATATCCTGCCAATTAACCGAAGTTTGCCGTCTGCTTCCCACACGACTGAGTCTTTGAGATCGTTCATTTTGTATATCCACAAACTGTGGCACACATGTATTTGCGAGTGTTGCTTGACTCCAGTTCTGACTCACTTCTCAGCGTTTTGTGAAGTCCATAGTTTCACATTTCTGTGTACATAAAAGAAGTGGCCAATGTTTGCACTATATTCGGTTCTTGCCAAGGTCTGCCCTTATGTATGTGAAGATTACTTTTAGTGGTACCTTACAACAGTGGTTCCCAATTTTTACGATACCACTACCACTGAGTGCAATCAGATATGAGCTAGAACCCTCCACCGCCTCACCCCCCATTTCCCCCAACATCATCAACAAAGGTTGAGAGTGAAAAAGTACTTTCTTTGAACACTGTCATTTTTAACTGACAAAGGAAACACATTATTTAGTTTATGTGGGTAATTTATTAAACCACGAACTAATTAGTCCATAAGACAACTGCTACTTATTTCTGAGAATCCTTTTTACACAGTAATGATCGTAAGTGGTATGTACCTCTACTCCTCAGAAACGAAAGATTACCATCCTCGCCGGCCGGAGTGGTCGAGCGGTTCTAGGCGCTACAGTCTGGAACCGCGCCACCGCTACGGTCGCACGTTCGAATCCTGGCTCGGGCATGGATGTATGTGATGTCCTTAGGTTAGTTAGGTTTAAGCAGTTCTACGTTCTAGGGCCCCCCCCCCCCCCCCATGAACCATGGACCTTGCCGTTGGTGGGGAGGCTTGCGCGCCTCAGCGATACAGATAGCCGTACCGTAGGTGCAACCACAACGGAGGGGTGTCTGTTGAGAAGCCAGACAAACGTGTGGTTCCTGAAGAGGGGCAGCAGCCTTTTCAGTAGTTGCAAGGGCAACAGTCTGGATGATTGACTGATCTGGCCTTGTAACAATAACCAAAACGGCCTTGCTGTGCTGGTACTGCGAACGGCTGAAAGCAAGGGGAAACTACAGCCGTAATTTTTCCCGAGGGCATGCAGCTTTACTGTATGATTACATGATGATGGCGTCCTCTTGGGTAAAATATTCCGGAGGTAAAATAGTCCCCCATTCGGATCTCCGGGCGGGGACTACTCAAGAGGATGTCGTTATCAGGAGAAAGAAAACTGGCGTTCTACGGATCGGAGCGTGGAATGTCAGATCCCTTAATCGGGCAGGTAGGTTAGAAAATTTAGAAAGGGAAATGGATAGGTTGAAGTTAGATATAGTGGGAATTAGTGAAGTTCGGTGGCAGGAGGAACAAGACTTCTGGTCAGGTGAATACAGGGTTATAAACACAAAATCAAATAGGGGTAATGCAGGAGTAGGTTTAATAATGAATAGGAAAATAGGAATGCGGGTAAGCTACTACAAACAGCATAGTGAACGCATTATTGTGGCCAAGATGGATACGAAGCCCACACCTACTACAGTAGTACAAGTTTATATGCCAACTAGCTCTGTAGATGACGAAGAAATTGAAGAAATGTATGATGAAATAAAAGAAATTATTCAGATTGTGAAGGGAGACGAAAATTTAATAGTCATGTGTGACTGGAATTCGAGTGTAGGAAAAGGGAGAGAAGGAAACATAGTAGGTGAATATGGATTGGGGGACAGAAATGAAAGAGGAAGCCGCCTGGTAGAATTTTGCACAGAGCACAACATAATCATAACTAACACTTGGTTTAAGAATCGTTGAAAGAAGGTTGTATACATGGAAGAACCCTGGAGATACTAAAAGGTATCAGATAGATTATATAATGGTAAGACAGAGATTTAGGAACCAGGTTTTAAATTGTAAGACATTTCGAGGGGCAGATGTGGACTCTGACCACAATCTATTGGTTATGACCTGTAGATTAAAACTGAAGAAACTGCAAAAAGGTGGGAATTTAAGGAGATGGGACCTGGACAAACTAAAGGAACCAGAGGCTGTACAGAGATTCAGGGAGAGCATAAGGGAGCAATTGACAGGAATGGGGGAAATAAATACAGTAGAAGAAGAATGGGTAGCTTTGAGGGATGAAGTAGTGAAGGCAGCAGAGGATCAAGTAGGTAAAAAGACGAGGGCTAGTAGAAATCCTTGGGTAACAGAAGAAATATTGAATTTAATTGATGAAAGGAGAAAATATAAAAATGCAGTAAGTGAAACAGGCAAAAAGGAATACAAACGTCTCAAAAATGAGATCGACAGGAAGTGCAAAATGGCTAAGCAGGGATGGCTAGAGGACAAATGTAAGGATGTAGAGGCCTATCTCACTAGAGGTAAGATAGATACCGCCTACAGGAAAATTAAAGAGACCTTTGGAGATAAGAGAACGACTTGTATGAATATCAAGAGCTCAGATGGAAACCCGGTTCTAAGCAAAGAAGGGAAAGCAGAAAGGTGGAAGGAGTATATAGAGGGTCTATACAAGGGCGATGTACTTGAGGACAATATTATGGAAATGGAAGAGGATGTAGATGAAGATGAAATGGGAGATATGATACTGCGTGAAGAGTTTGACAGAGCACTGAAAGACCTGAGTCGAAACAAGGCCCCCGGAGTAGACAATATTCCATTGGAACTACTGACGGCCGTGGGAGAGCCAGTCCTGACAAAACTCTACCATCTGGTGAGCAAGATGTATGAAACAGGCGAAATACCCTCAGACTTCAAGAAGAATATAATAATTCCAATCCCAAAGGAAGCAGGTGTTGACAGATGTGAAAATTACCGAACTATCAGTTTAATAAGTCACAGCTGCAAAATACTAACACGAATTCTTTACAGACGAATGGAAAAACTAGTAGAAGCCAACCTCGGGGAAGATCAGTTTGGATTCCGTAGAAACACTGGAACACGTGAGGCAATACTGACCTTACGACTTATCTTAGAAGAAAGATTAAGGAAAGGCAAACCTACGTTTCTAGCATTTGTAGACTTAGAGAAAGCTTTTGACAATGTTGACTGGAATACTCTCTTTCAAATTCTAAAGGTGGCAGGGGTAAAATACAGGGAGCGAAAGGCTATTTACAATTTGTACAGAAACCAGATGGCAGTTATAAGAGTCGAGGGACATGAAAGGGAAGCAGTGGTTGGGAAGGGAGTAAGACAGGGTTGTAGCCTCTCCCCGATGTTGTTCAATCTGTATATTGAGCAAGCAGTAAAGGAAACAAAAGAAAAATTCGGAGTAGGTATTAAAATTCATGGAGAAGAAATAAAAACTTTGAGGTTCGCCGATGACATTGTAATTCTGTCAGAGACAGCAAAGGACTTGGAAGAGCAGTTGAATGGAATGGACAGTGTCTTGAAAGGAGGATATAAGATGAACATCAACAAAAGCAAAACAAGGATATTGGAATGTAGTCTAATTAAGTCGGGTGATGCTGAGTGAATTAGATTAGGAAATGAGACACTTAAAGTAGTAAAGGAGTTTTGCTATTTGGGGAGCAAAATAACTGATGATGGTCGAAGTAGAGAGGATATAAAATGTAGACTGGCAATGGCAAGGAAAGCGTTTCTGAAGAAGAGAAATTTGTTAACATTGAGTATAGATTTAAGTGTCAGGAAGTCCTTTCTGAAAGTATTAGTATGGAGTGTAGCCATGTATGGAAGTGAAACATGGACGATAAATAGTTTGGACAAGAAGAGAATAGAAGCTTTCGAAATGTGGTGCTACAGAAGAATGCTGAAGATTAGATGGGTAGATCACATAACTAATGAGGAAGTATTGAATAGGATTGGGGAGAAGAGAAGTTTGTGGCACAATTTGACCAGAAGAAGGGATCGGTTGGTAGGACATGTTCTGAGGCATCAAGGGATCACCAATTTAGTATTGGAGTGCAGCGTGGAGGGTAAAAATCGTAGAGGGAGGCCAAGAGATGAATACGCTAAGCAGGTTCAGAAGGATGTAGGTTGCAGTAGGTACTGGGAGATGAAAAAGCTTGCACAGGATAGAGTAGCATGGAGAGCTGCATCAAACCAGTCTCAGGACTGAAGACCACAACAACAACAAACAACGTTGTAGGGGACTGATGACCTCAGAAGTTAAGTCCCATTGTGCTCAGAGCCATTTGAACCATTTTACCATCCTCACTGGGGGCAGACAGTTGCTTCCCTCTCTCCCTAGCGACACTTGCCACACCCACAATCTGATCACACATTTAATTTCAACAAAGCTAAAATTTGTCCACTAAACTTACAGTTTGCAAATCACTTGATTGCTGGACTCCTCGCTTTGGAACTGGCAGGATTTGGAAGCCTTCAGTCGACGCTGCTTTGTGTCTGTTCTCTGCAGCTAGTAAAATTATTAAAACAGATGGAGCAAAGTAGTTGTCAGAAAGTATTTGTTTATTGTGGCTTAATCGTATGCCATAAATGATTCTCCTTGTAATATTGTTGTATTGTAGCTCTGAAAATTTTTTAGCTCACTCAACAATGTCTCAGTTCACATTTCTGAATGGTAACACTCACTCGAACAGCATTTGTGTAGCTAGAGACATTTCACGCACTCTCTGGCGGTATTTTTGTGGCGGGACGTGCATTCGGCAGCACAGTTGTTCAAGAACATGTGGCGTTAGCTGTGTTGTTCAGTGCTTTGGTATATAAGTAATTTGTAAATGAAAATGATAATGTTATTTCATTACAATGAGTAATTACAAAATAATTTTTTCTCCCGGCTAAAGACTTGGTCAAGTTGCTAAAGAAATCCAAGTTAACGTTGTGTCAAAGTGTTGTCTGTAAGTTGTGTAAGTGTCACTAAATCACAGTTCATACAACAGATTCTATACAACTATTGATTATGATGGAAACAGTTATCTTCAGTAAAGTGATCATTAAAACCACCGAATATCAGCTGCGCACAGCACTGACGTATGTTGCTGCTGCTGTAGTCTTTAGTCCTGAGACTGGTTTGATGCAGCTCTCCATGCTACTCTATCCTGTGCAAGCTTCTTCATCTCCCAGTACCTACTGCAACCTACATCCTTCTGAATCTGCTTAGTGTATTCGTCTCTTGGTCTCCCTCTAGGATTTTTACCCTCCACGCTGCCCTCCAATGCTAAATTTGTGATCCCTTGATGCCTCAAAACATGTCCTACCAACCGATCCCTGACGTATGTTACCTGAAACAATATTCTTCACAACTCGTGCGTAATTAATTTCGGCTCCATACATCAGCAAGAAAAGTTTGCTATATGGAGCGTGCTATGACCACTGTTTTTAAAGAACCAATCTGATTCGAATTATTTTCGTTGAAGTGAGTTCGGGACCAACGCACATTTATTTTTACACATTTTTATTACCTCAGGCATGTATGTCTGCAGGGTTGCGTAATTTGAATTTGCCGCTGAGATAATTGTTAAGATGGCGGCAGACAATTGACAGAGACTTTCTATTGTTAGAGCAAATTTCCTTTCAACAGGATAAGTATTTGAATTAATGGTTACTAAACTTCACTTTTATATTGTGCACTATTTAGACTAGTTTTCATCAAGCAAGCCTTTTATACTTTTGTAAGAAACACAGATAAAAATGCGACTAAAATCTCAATCAAAATGGCTGCGCTCCTTGCAGCGGAAAGAAATAATTAACACAGATAATGGTTATTGAGAGAGGAATTATAGTTACAAATAATTATCCACTCATATTTATAGTACGTGGAACGAGTGCTAGTGTTATTCAGTGAGGAGACTACTATATCAACATGATGTGCAGCACTGCAACTCAGAATGTCACGATGGTCTTTCCAGAGGATAAGAAAGAAAAACTTTCCCCTCATGAGAGAACTGGAAAGTGGAGCGGCGATATTCTTTTGAAAAATTAAAGGCAGTATTGCTTTCTCTAGCAAGGCGAGTTCCGCGCATCACATCTTGTCAAACGGTGTGTCGAAAATCCTAAAATCTTCACATTAGATCGTACAATAAGCTAAGGTTTGTCGCCACCAAGTTCGCATCACTTGTCTCCTTGTGATTTTTGGCAATGTGTATATTTAGACTAGTGAGCCTGAATGTATTTCAGACACAGTTATTTGGAGACTAATGCGAAATACCTTTAAAATACATTTACCATGTATTAGGAAGCAAAACGACACATTTCTCCGTTAAATGCGTTCTGCAGGAACCTCGAAGCCTGTTGTTAAAGGTATTTTACATACATGAAGTATTAAAAACCGTGTCTGCGATGTGCAAGAAAATGTGTATAGATTTTCGACTTTTGTGCTTGTACGCGCGCGCGTGTGTGTGTGTGTGTGTGTGTGTGTGTGAGAGAGAGAGAGAGAGAGAGAGAGAGAGAGAGAGAGAGAGAGTGTGAGTGGATGCGTGGTTGCAGGGGAAGGGAAAGAGGGCGCATATGTCTCTTCCAAAGCAGCACTAAACATGTTTTAAATATGATACACAAACGTCACTACAGATTTTCTGATTTAGGTTATGACATGTTCGATATGCTTGCCACCATTGGCGATGATATGGTGGAGACAAATAACGAAATTCTGCATGACCCGCTGACATGTCGGAACATCGATGCTGTCGACCACCCCCTGAATGGCTGTTTTCAATTCAGCGATGGCTTCTGAGAAGTTCTGAACACCATGTCGTTAATATAGCACCACACAAGCTAGTCGCATGTGTTCAGATCCGAAGAATATGGCGGCCATCGAGGCGCATCCGGTCCTCAAAATGCTCCTCCAGGGTATCTCTCCTGCTTCGATTGAGTTGAGCTCCGTCTTGCCTGAACCGCATCTTGCCGAAAACAGGGTCACTTTGGATAATGGAGATGAGATCATCTTCCAGATCCTTCACGTGCCATTCGGTAGTCACGGTGCCAACAAGGCATATCACACCGATTATCCTGTGACTGGACATGCACACCACAGTCACCCGTTGGGGGTAAAGAGACTTCTAGATTGCAAAATGCGAATTCTCAGTCTCTCAAATGCGCCAATTTTGCTGATGGACGAACCCATCCAAATGAAAGTGGGCTTCGTTGCTAAACCATGCGTGAGCATACCAATTCCCATCATGCCCCACGACCTATTGTGGTGTTTCAACGTCCTAACGCAAGCTGTCCAGAAATTACGACAATTTTTTTAATGTAGTTCAATAATTGTCACCCTGTATGTTTTCACTGTTTGGGGAAGAATATGCAAGTCATTCGAAACATTAATCTGAATTTCTTCCTTCAATCTTGGTCATTTCATTATTTTAATCGCACGTATAATAGTTTCACGCTGCCATGCAGTTTAATTGTGAAGACCTGTTGCTACAGGTTTCGTCGTATCACTGAAGAGTGTGTGATATCACTGTGTAATAAGTTAAATGATTCAGTCCTGCGATAGTGTTGCAGCACATCAATAATGAATACTGAGTCTTTGCATGAAGTAAAACTACAGGAGGAATAAAGTAGGTCACTGGAGCTGTGCTGGAATGTTGATCACTTCGGAAAAGTGTGTGTTGTATTTTCCTATAATAGTAAGACATTTCGTGGAACATACGATTGCAAGAGGTTCTCTGTTTACAATAGTATGTAGAGGTTTTGTTCTTAAAGTACGTCACGCTCTCACTGTTTTACTGTAGCACTTGACTAATTATTTTTTCAAGTCTACATCCGGAATTTAGTGATTCATGAAAACAGCCTCATTGCAATGATGTTGAATATAAACGGAACGTAAACACACTAGGTAAACGTGTGGACTGCTTTTGATGAGTGTTTTCCTACTATTATGTGTCAGAATACGTATGTATGCTTCTTCATTGCTATTGCTTTTATATTAAGTGAGTGTGTTTGTGTGTGTGACTACTTCGTTAATCAGATGGTGAAATGGCTCTGAGCACTATGGGACTTAACATCTGAGGTCATCAGTCCCCTAGAACTTAGAACTACTTAAACCTCACCAACCTAAGGACATTACAAGCATCCATGCCGGGGCAGGATTCAAACCTGAGACCGTAGCATTCTCGCGGTTCCGGACTGAAGCGCCTAGAACCGGCCACCGCGGCCGGCCTTCGTTAATCATTTGTGGTCAGATATAATTTGTATACAAGAGGAGAAAGAATTTGTATACAAGAGAAGAAATATCCATATTATACAACATAATCTCAATAGTTCAGGGTTGTACTTAGCTGCTTACGTTAACATAACACTGCACACATCTTACAACAAAGGTAAGTCATTATAGATGAAAAAGTTAAACGAGGATTTTGTTATTACTTGTAGTTCATTACCGTGTCGCACTGTAAAATTAATCCGCATATATTAATATTTCTATTTTGATGTCGAGATGATACTCTGGCGATGCCCGTCGATGTTGTGAGAGAGGTTCTGTGTAGTTATCCTCACATGCCTGCAGAATTATGTTAAAAGGACCTGCTCAATCATATTTCGGCATAACGGTACGGCAATGCTACATATTGTCGACAAAGACTGAAAGAAGGAGATATTTCCCAGTATTACTTTCAGTAAATATGAACACTCATACTGATATATTTCACGTTTCATGTAGTGACGACAGCATGGTATGTATAACGAACGGTACACATTTTTCTGTCGGTTTTCTGTTCAAAGATATACTGCACCAGTTTAACCAGTCTTTCTCAGCCACCTGCTTCTCTCGCGCCTCTGCAACCCAATTGCTATATTTCTACCACATTGGCCATCACTTACTTTTGCACAGCTCTTGCAGGTGATGTTACACATCTACTTCATGCGAAAAGTTTCTATGTGTCCTTACTATCCAATAATACCTTAACTGTGTCACAATTGTTGCAAATTGCAGGCTGTAGCTGTGTGATCCCTTTGTGAAGTCTATTTGAAATTTTGCGAATACATGTGATATTGCAGCAGTTTTCGCCACTGTTGTCGCGTTCCTATTGACCGGGGTATGGAAGTGGCATAACACTATTCATTTTCTTGGTTTTCATTCCTGAGTTAGATCAGGCCTTTGTCCGCAATTCCGTTTGAAAGGTAGATTCAGATAATGGAAGAAATATGAGGTGATGCAACATTGAATGGAATGCTGCATTCAGGAATTAGTGTATCAGTATTTGTTTTCATGCAGTTTCTATGTGAGATTTACGTCTATGCTAACCTGTGTATTGTAGCCCAACAGATTTATAGAAGAGCTGCCCAACTCCATTGTGAACTGAATTCTGTTGTGGCAGGAGTTTAAATGTGGGAAGAAAGTAAGTAACTTTTTATTGGTACCGGCCCATAAACATAATACATCATCCATACATCTGACGTAGTGTTTAATTTTACCACGCTATGGCTGTTTATGTAATAAAAACTTACCCGGAACTGTCTACGAAAATTTCAGCTAAATCAGGTCAGACAGAGGTACCAAAGGCTGGCCCGTGAACTTTAGAAACATGTTTCAAACTGGAAGTAATTCTGATTTACGCATGTCAGAGTGTCACAGTAATTCTTCAGAGATTAATCTAGGTCACTATATAATACCAGCTTATACGTTTGGTCACTCATCAGTGGGAACTTTTGGAACCAAGCCACTGTCGTCAAAAAATATAATCTGCAAGTACCTGGCACCAGCATATCTCAACCATACTTAAGTACTCATTTTCTTTCCTTTTTTATGTTAAACTCAAATAGCCATGCTCAGTTCTCAATTAGACCTGCGTATCAACACAGGTTGTATAAGACAGACGCTAGTAAAGAAAATTTAAAGCCTATGTGGCTTAGCACCTCCTGACAGCATGGGTGGCGTGAAGTAGTGACCCAGAGAGAAAGACTTAAAGCTTCCACCTCCGAAGCATATCCGCTCTATGGACACGTATCCACCAGTCAACGCTTCAAGTGGAGGAAAAGCTCTGTAATCTACGCACCTAACCGAAGATCTGACTGACAAGCAAACGCCCCAGCTTGACCTCGTATTTGAAGGATAAAAAAAAGAAAGCACATTTGCAAGATATCGGGCCCAGCAATCGATCCCGACCTTCTGAAATTCAGTTTTCATTCTCGCGCACGGGGTATTTGTGATTTGCATAATGCACGAGAGTGAAATACATTGTAGTAAGAGGTTTATAAATTACTGTTTTCAGACTGTCAGCATGCTTTGTTCATTGCGTCAAATCGAGCGCTTTCTAGCCTGTAGTTGGTGCCAGAGTTCTCTTTGCTTTGAACATTTTTATATAGCAATCCACAAATGCTGGGTAACAGTATGAAACGAATTGTTGTACCAATAAAGAAGTAAGGTAGCACTATTTAATTATTAATATCGCCATAGTGTGTTTTTTTTCTTTCCACTTAAAGGTAGGACTGTTAAAGTGAACTTCATTTGCAGGATATGCGCTGTTCTTCATGGTGATTTGTGTGAAAAATTGTAAATTGAAAATAATTAAGCTTCATTTCGTATTAATTCTCCAGTCACTTGTGGTTATTAATTTCGACTTTGAGGCATACATTTAGCTGCAGAATATCAGTACGAGAATAGTTAACATCTACATCTACGTGATTACTCTGCTATTCACAATAAAGTGCCTGGCAGACGGTTCAATGAACCACCTTCAAGCTGTCTCTCTACCGTTCCACTCTCGAATAGCACGCGGGAAAAACGAGCACAAAAATTTTTCTGTGCGAGCCCTGATTTCTCTAATTTTATCGTGATGATCATTTCTCCCTCTGTTGGTGCGTGCCAACAGAATGTTTTCACAATCGGAGGAGAAAACTGGTGATTGACATTTCATGAGAAGATCCTGTCGTAACGAAAAACGCCTTTGTTTTACTGGTTGCCACTTCACGTATCATGTCTGTGACACTATCTTCCCTCTTTCGCGTTAATAGAAATCTAGCTTCCCTTCTTTGTACTTTTTCGATGTCATCTGTCAGTCCCACCTGATGCGGATCCCACACCGCACAGCGATACTCCAGAATAGGGCGGACAGGCGTGGTGTAAACAGTCTCTTTGGTAGACCTTTTGCACCTTTTAAGTGTTCTGTCAATGAATCGCAGTCTTTGGTTTGCTCTACCCACAATATTATCTGTGCGATCGTTCCAATTTAGGTTATTTGTAATTTTAGTCCCTAAGTACTTAGTTGAATGTACAGCCTTCAGATTTGTGTGACTTATCGCGTAATCGAAACTTAGCTGATTTCGTTTAGTACTCATGTGAAAAACTTCACAATTTTCCTTATTCAGGGTCAACGTGTATGTGCTTGGGGTTGACATATCATGTACTCACATTACCCACTGTTTTTCGCGTAGAATATCATGTGCTCTAGTACAATATTACAAAAGACGTTGGACAGATGCTTCGACCTCCCACCTCCTCTGCCCGCGCCTTCGATATCTCGTCAATAACACGGTTCTGGTTGTAACTCGCGTGCACTACAGTTAAAGCAAGGTCATTAGGCGACAGCAGTGGCGACGATCGAGCGAAACAACTGGTCAACTCGAAAGACTAAAAACTGTATTTCCAGAAGCTCATAACTGGGAACTGTCAGAAATATGACCCAGACTGTCCCTCCGGATCGATTTATGAGGCTATCTTGCTAGAGTGCTTTATTCTCCTTAAAATATGAGGTGAAGTTCGAAGTGTTTCCTTGCGAGCCGTCCCGACAGACCTGGCTACAACAATTGTTATCAGGCAATAACCAACGGCCTGACAGGTTGCTCGTTGCTGAATAGACTTCGTACGGGAGTGGGTAGATGCAGAACTGAAAGAATAAGGTGCGGCAATCGGTGGTAATCGGCTATATGCTAACGTGTAGATGAACAAAGGTATGAACTCATGGACAGTCCTCTGTGCTTGATAGCACGCTCATTTAAACACCTGTTGGTAAGAATGCCGCTTTGCGTTCAACGTACTCACTTTCTGACCGAACGTATCATTTCTTTACTGTGTACTTGTATGTTCGTTAAGTGTTACGTACATGGTCTGTTTGTCGAAGCCTTAGTGATATTTCTCAGTGAAATGAAGAAAATTTTCAGACATAATGTGATTAAGAGATCGGGAAGCTACATCTTCAATTGCACCTTCATTTATGCCAACAATATTTTTGCTTCATAAAATTGCGGGTTTATCTTCGGTGTGTTACTCCAGTTTGTAGTATGGTCAGCTACGATTTATGTCTCCACACTGAAGAATGTTTCTATCTTTGCGAGAGTTGGGGGAGGGGGAAGGTGGCTACAGAGGCCGTTAATCATTAAGTAACGTTCGTGCGTGTGACACGAGACGATGTAGTTCCAGTCTGCTCTGTCCTGAACTGTGTTATGTTCTTCGTTCTTCTTTCTGCTTTATCTGGCGTGTTCTGGGTTCGGAGTACTGGAATGTGGGAGATTCTGGGTGAGGTTAAAATTGCTTGCCTTGTTGCCTAACAGACGATGTGTTAGGACATGTCAGTCAAGCGCTACAAATTTCTGCTCCAGTCGTCTTGTATGCAGAACATTTAGTGATTTATATCGTGAGATGGTAACCTTTCACGTGGCCACGCAAAGGCTCATGTATTGCTTACTTTAAGGGAAACGGAAATCGATTAAACGATAGAGCAATATCTTTCCCGTCCGCGGTGTTGTAGATTCAAGCTTATCATCCTCTCCAGTCTTATAAATGGTTTATTGTCTTACTGGAAGGAGTGTCTTAATCACATCGCATTTCTTTATTTTTTTTCTATAAATTCGCTTCATGTTGTATTGCTTGAGAACAGATGAGGTCTTTGTGCTCCGTCTACTTTGTTTTGAAAATAATATACCCACTTTTCGTAACTTTTCTCTGCAGTATTTCGATGTGTCTAAATAATTTCTTTGTTACCGCACGTAAGATGGATACACTAGCTGTCACACAGTGACAGCCAGTTGCCTTAGTCTTGGTCATAACATTGCAGAATCAGTGCACTACTTCTTACATGATTCACTCTTACGCTACAGTAACAGTACATTAATAGGGATACATGGCGCAGCAGTTCGATCTACCTTTGCGCGAATATCGTCTTTGCCTCATACACTGGTCAGCCAAAACATAATGGCAACCTACGTAATAGACGGTATATCCACCTCTCTCAAGGATAACAGCGGTGACGCGTCGTGGCTTGGAAGCAATGCGGGTGTCAGCACATAAAAGGTACCTAATTCAAATAAACCCCGGGGAGGATGGCCGATGAGTTCTTACGCCACGTTCAGTCACATCCCAGTTATGTTCGATCAGTTTCAGATCTGGCGAGTGGGGAGCCAGCGCATGAATTGGAACCCTCCACTGTGTTCCTCCAACCATTCCATCACACACCTGGCATTGTGACATGGCGCATTATGTTGTTGAAAAATGTCAAAAATGCCACTAGCATCGGGAATCATGATCGTCATGATGGGATGTAAGTGGTCTTCATCCAGTGATCGATACCCCATGATCATCCTGGTTCCTTGCACTGGACCCATGGATACCCACGTGAATGTTCCCCAGAGCGTAAAGGAGCCGTCGGCAGTTTATTTTCGTCCCGCCGTACAGGTGTTGAGGAGCTGTTCCCCTGGAAGACGACTGATTCGCGCCCTCCCATTAGCATGACTAAGAAGGTATCGTGATTCATCAGACCATGCAACAATCTGAAACTGCACCAACGTCCCGTGCCGACGGTCACGTGCCTATTTCAGTCTTCATTGTCGATGTCCTGGTGTCTACATTGGCACGTCCATGAGTCGTCGGCTGCGGAGGCCCATCTTTAGGATTGCTGGGTGCAGTGTGTGTTCCGACCACTTGTACTCCGCCCGGCAATAAAGTCTGATTTTAGCTCCTCCACAGTTCGCCATCTGTCCTGTTTTACCAGTCTGCCCAGCGTACGACGTCCAACACCTGTAATGTTTGGAGACAGCCCAACCCCACGACGTCTGGACGTGGTTTCACCTTAGTTTCGCCATTTGTTGAAGACACTCAAGACAACACTGCTTGAACCCGCGACAAGTGACGAAGTTACCGAAAAGCTCGTGCGGAGCCATCGGGCCACCACACGCTGCTCTCGGTGAAACTCAGATCGAGAGCTTTCCCCGTTCACACACGGGCAGCACCCTCGCCGATACTGCATGCATCATGCGTGTGTCTTACAAGCTGTTATTCCTCTCCGGGAGACGCTGCTGTCTCTTGGATGGGTTTATATTAATATATGATCAGTGGTCATAATGTTCTGGCTGACCAGTGTGTATCGACAGTGGTCAGCTGTTTGTTTGGTATCAGAGGATTGGATGGAGGGGAGCGTATTCTCAGTAGTGTACGCTTGATGAGTGACCTCGAGAGAAATGCAGCGGTGTATCGCGTTCGTTGAGACAACATGAGTTGTGACACGCTCCTAGTGTTAGCTGTGCACTTGCTGCGTCCTTGAGTGTATTGCAGTGGTGTCCCGCTGCGCGTCGTGGCGGCCTTTGGCATAGCGGACGGTAATTAGAGTCGGTTGCTTAATAAGCACGATAGTTGCTTAAGTCCAAGTAGTAAATTTTGTTCGTTTGTGGAAATCTGAACGGGTTTCTTCTCAGCTGTGTGTGTTCCTTTTTTCTGTTTTTCTAGTGTGTTGCAGGTGCCTTGATACTTGTGCTTGTAAATACTAGCGCTTGTACTGTTGGCTAAGGAGTGTTTTGTAGTTCATGGCGTGATGGTTCCATGTTACCGCTACGTGTACGTATTCCGTCACTTGATGCAGTAGTTGCGTAAGTCTGTTGTTACTGTAATCCTTGAGACAACATGCAGCCTTACGGATGCGTAAAGTTTAATTCTGTAAGTAGCTCAGAAAGTAATACATTTAATGAAATTCTGTGGTAAGGATTCAATTGGTTTTAACTTTGTTATTGTCTTGCAATCTTACTTTGTCCAATGGTGAACTTAGTCACGGTAAGAAATTATTGGCTTGTAGCAGCTGTAATTTTCCGTAGTTAAAGTTAATTGGGCGTTTCAAGGTTTGATTAAGATGTGATTGAGTTTCCTTTTCGACTGCTTGCTTTTTCTAGTCCATTGTGGACGAAATATCAAAAGGTGTAACTAAAATACTGTTGTCCTCTGGGAAATTTTGTATGTAATAAACGTGTTTTAAGATGCTATGTGTTTATTAGCTAATCCAGCCCATCACCGCTATACTACCTAGCTCCTGGCTACTGCAGCATTTCAGGCAATAAGTATCAGGCCCTATGCAGTATCAAGTTGGAGAAAATGGGCCACTGGACGGCATTCTGGAATGATGAAGACTTCGGAAAACAATGTATTGTGGTTTTTACAATACTCAGAGATTTCGTGCATCACAAGAAAGTGATGGGTCTCTATTTTCAATAGAATGTGGAGGTTTTGTTAAAAAATTACGTCATGATCTCACTGGTTTAATGAAGCATCTGCCTTATTCTTTCTAGCCTAAATCGTGCTGCTACAAGTACGAGAAAACGGCCTCATTTCACTGCCTTTCGCTATAGGCTGAACGTCGTGTACACCAAACGTAACTTTTGGACAGATTTTTGGAGTTATTACCTACTATCAGATGAGAGAATACACAGCTATGCAGACTTCACATCGGACGTCATCAATACCCTAGAACTTAGAACTACTTAAACCTAACTAACCTAAGTAAATCACACACATCCATGCCCGAGGCAGGATTCTAACGTGCGACCGTAGCAGTCACGCAGTTCCGGACTGAAGCGCTTAGAACCTCTCGGCCACCACGGCCAGCCGCTATGCAGTATCATATCGTTGCGCTTATGTTAAGTATGTATGTGTCTGTAACATTTCATTAATCATTCCTAGTCAGGTTGCATTTTCAATTGGATACTGGGGCATAAACATTCACAACACAGCATATCTCAATATCAAGTCTGTATATGACTACTCACGTTAGCAGCTCAATCTTAGTACACAAAGGGGGCCACTTGGATTTTGCAATACTTCTACATGATCGTCAAAATCTGCGGCTGGGTTGCTAGGCAGTAGCTGGAACTATGTACTGCAGAGGAACCTGTTAACATTTTTTGTTTCTTGTCGATACATACGAAAGCGATGGCATTGTCATCTGGCATAAATGGCGAGACGCCTTGGAACCACTGTAGGTTGTTATGCGCCATTGTTACATGCCAACTGGTGCTTTTACCATTGTTACACAGTAAACGACCCCTCATAACGATGCTGCGTGACAGAATGTGCTTCACACCAGTGTTGCACGGCAAGGGATGCTTCTTACCAATAAGGCATGGCAGAACGTGCTTCGTTCGATGCATGGCACAGGTTACTTCCAACCAGTTTTGTGTGGCAAGTGGTGCTTTGCACCAATGTTACTTGAAAGAGACTGTTTCCTATCAATGTTGCGTGGCAGAGGGTGCTCCATACCCATGTGGTGTGACTGAGTGCTCCCCTTACAAATATTGCAGGGTAAAGGGTACATCATACCGATCTTGTGTGGCAGAGGTTGCCTCGTACCTATGTTAGGTGGCAGAGAATCACTTGAACCAGTGTTGCATGGCAAGGGGTGCTTCGAGCAAATGTTGCATGGCAGAGGGCGCTTCATATCAGTTTTCCGTGGCAAGGGCTGCACAGTGCCAGTGCTTCATAGCGCGGCGTGTGGCGGAGGATGCTCTGTGTTGGCTGTGTATGGAAAAGTTTGCTTCATGCTGATGTTGCGCCGCAAATGGTGCTTAGCAACGATTTTTACTTCGCGAATACTGGAAAAGGTCACACAGAAAAGGGCACTCCCTCTGTGCAGGTGAGCGACCAGTAAGTGCCCATATATAGCTCTGATCTCCATTTCGGTCATGCTGGCCGTGCCATATTGGCACTGCAGTCGCGTAGTAGGCAAATGGGCGTAGCTCATGCTGAATTGGCACAGCATTCGGGTGGACTGGGCGGCGAGATAGCTGGGAGCTCCCGTAATTACAGTGAGATGTCACAGTAAGTACCAGCTAAATACACTCCTGGAAATGGAAAAAAGAACACATTGACACCGGTGTGTCAGACCCACCATACTTGCTCCGGACACTGCGAGAGGGCTGTACAAGCAATGATCACACGCACGGCACAGCGGACACACCAGGAACCGCGGTGTTGGCCGTCGAATAGCGCTAGCTGCGCAGCATTTGTGCACCGCCGCCGTCAGTGTCAGCCAGTTTGCCGTGGCATACGGAGCTCCATCGCAGTCTTTAACACTGGTAGCATGCCGCGACAGCGTGGACGTGAACCGTATGTGCAGTTGACGGACTTTGAGCGAGGGCGTATAGTGGGCATGCGGGAGGCCGGGTGGACGTACCGCCAAATTGCTCAACACGTGGGGCGTGAGGTCTCCACAGTACATCGATGTTGTCGTCAGTGGTCGGCGGAAGGTGCACGTGCCCGTCGACCTGGGACCGGACCGCAGCGACGCACGGATGCACGCCAAGACCGTAGGATCCTACGCAGTGCCGTAGGGGACCGCACCGCCACTTCCCAGCAAATTAGGGACACTGTTGCTCCTGGGGTATCGGCGAGGACCATTCGCAACCGTCTCCATGAAGCTGGGCTACGGTCCCGCACACCGTTAGGCCGTCTTCCGCTTACGCCCCAACATCGTGCAGCCCGCCTCCAGTGGTGTCGCGACAGGCGTGAATGGAGGGACGAATGGAGACGTGTCGTCTTCAGCGATGAGAGTCGCTTCTGCCTTGGTGCCAATGATGGTCGTATGCGTGTTTGGCGCCGTGCAGGTGAGCGCCACAATCAGGACTGCATACGACCGAGGCACACAGGGCCAACACCCGGCATCATGGTGTGGGGAGCGATCTCCTACACTGGCCGTACACCACTGGTGATCGTCGAGGGGACACTGAATAGTGCACGGTACATCCAAACCGTCATCGAACCCATCGTTCTACCATTCCTAGACCGGCAAGGGAACTTGCTGTTCCAACAGGACAATGCACGTCCGCATGTATCCCGTGTCACCCAACGTGCTCTAGAAGGTGTAAGTCAACTACCCTGGCCAGCAAGATCTCCGGGTCTGTCCCCCATTGAGCATGTTTGGGACTGGATGAAGCGTCGTCTCACGCGGTCTGCACGTCCAGCACGAACGCTGGTCCATCTGAGGCGCCAGGCCAGGTGGAAATGGGATGGCAAGCCGTTCCACAGGACTACATCCAGCATCTCTACGATCGTCTCCATGGGAGAATAGCAGCCTGCATTGCTGCGAAAGGTGGATATACACTGTACTAGTGCCGACATTGTGGATGCTCTGTTGCCTGTGTCTATGTGCCTGTGGTTCTGTCAGTGTGATCATGTGATGTATCTGACCCCAGGAATGTGTCAATAAAGTTTCCCCTTCCTGGGACAATGAATTCACGGTGTTCTTATTTCAATTTCCAGGAGTGTATGAAGCAGATAACATTTGCGCCTACTTAGAAATTTACTGCACGTGGAATTTAAATCGTTTATATTATATGATTGTGGTGATATCGAGTTACCTGACGTTGTTCTCAGAACGTTCGCCATAACTCCATGCAGTGACTCCATCAACAAAACTACCGCTCCGCGTGTTAGGTCTTCTGGCCGTAGATATTTAGTGCTAGCCATATGAAGCCGGGACAAGTCGCTACTTACTAATATGGTCACTTTTGTTCAATAAAATGAAATAACATTAACTTCTTTAATTTGTTTGTTTTGGTAGCGATGACGTCGTTGGAAGTCATTTATTTTAAACTTGCTGGGGATATGCGTTTCATGGCATAGAATTGCGTCACTACTAGCAGCCATTACTTTTAGATAGTGAGATACCAGTTAGTGGTAAGAACAAGATCCTCTACTGCACACTCATAGTCCAATTTTTAGAACGTCTGTCTGTTATCAGAGACGGTGCAAGGTGCAAAATATTTAACTCTTCTTTCTACAGTACTTCGAGATCCGCAACGATAACTTATGTTTGATATTCCCGTTCCTATTAGCTAACTTATGCTAACGGATATATCTTACTATTAGATTTTCTTGTATTAATTGTAACAGATTTTTCTCTTTGCTGCAGATATATATAATTGATAATAGCAGTTGCATGTTCATTTATGAGTACATTGCCATAAAAAGTATTGAACTCCAGTGACAGTCGTAATTGTATAGCAGAAAATTTAAAAATAGCGAAGATACATTGTCGAGGGTTCCTTTTTTCCAAATGGCTCTGAGCACTATGCGCCTTAACTTCTGAGGTCATCAGTCGCCTAGAACTTAGAAATAATTAAACCTAACTAACCTAAGGACATCACACACATCCATGCCCGAGACAGGATTCGCACCTGCGACCCTAGCGGTCGCTCGGCTCCAGACTGTAGCGCCTAGAACCGCACGGTCACTCCGGCCGGCGGTTCCTTTTTTACTTATTTACACGTCACATTCCGTAGGACCAAATTGAGGAGCAAATCTCCAATTCCATGGATCGTGTCAGTACATGAAATTACAACATAAAAGTAATAACAGATAAAAATAAATGGCTATAATCCTGAAAAAGTCTGGAACGCCCGCTAAACCCTCTGGGCACAACAGGTGATTAGGATTGAGGAAAGGGCCAAATAAGGTGTCGGTGAGGTTCACTCAAAATTGTAATTTAATAACACCTTCAAACCACGGCTGAAGGTCTCCAAACAAGAAATCTTAAAGGAACAAAATAAATCTCGGCAAGGGTGAATAGACAAACATAAACAAGATGCAATACAAAGGCCCACAACAAAATTTTCAAGATTTTAAAATATATTACCATAACCTTTCAAAGGCAGAAGGCCGCAATGTTTTTTTTTTATTTTTTATTTTTTAGAATGAGGATTTAAGTGGTTGAAGGCCCACAATTGATTTCCCAAAATTCAAAAATACATAAAATACAGTAAAAGCACGGATATTTTAAATCATTGGTTATGAAATATTATAAACAGACAATTAAACATCAGTGAGAGGAAAAACAAAGAAAACGACACTCACAAGCCCGCAGGGAGGTCTGCCTGTCCTCATTCACTTAGGTGAGACAGGTGGTGAACCCAACTACACTTGATCCGTCGGAACCCAACCAGGGGCAGCCACGGACCGACCGAGAAAACGACTTGCTTGCCACCAATCAGTACTTTAAAACTCAAACACAAAATGTTACGAACGTGATTATCCACAATGGAATATGTATTAAGCTGTCAAAACTACTGCCATGTTGGACAGCAACAACAGGTGAGGAAAGGACGCTGACTGAAATTAACTTGGTGGCCAGGGCAGGTAACCGGAACACTAACGGCCACGAGACAGAAAATTCCGCTAGTGCACTTGAATTGTAGTCAACCAATACAGTTAATTGCACCGCATTGTGGCTAAATTTCAGGAATAGAGACACTCCGTCTTACTCACAGGAGAACCTCCCCAACAGTGAACCACCGAAACGAACCACCACAACATGAATGGACGTGGCTTGGGTAGTTGAAACTACTGCTCAACTTTGACTTCCTGGGTCAGTGAACCACGAAGCTCGTAGCCATCAGACATCTCCACAGACGCTCCGACACTAGCAGGGACGACTGCAACGTGCGGAAATAACTTCCCTGGTCCGCAGCAACCGACCGACTCTTCTGACAATGCCGACAACGTCTGAAATAATCGTCAGTGGAAATAACGCCAACTACATACACAACCTGACAAACACTTTCACGATGACCTGAACGATACCCAACAGTAACTAAGCACGCACGAAAACAAATCAGGAGTCGATGGCCACACACACACCGCCGACTCATGAACGATCGGCGAGCCAAATCGCGTCGGCCTGTAGGACGACCGACCGACGATCCACCAAGACAGTGGCCCGGCGCAAGTGATGCCTGGTGGCAATGGTCGGGCGAGCCATGTCGACGCAGACCACACTGCTGCTCCAACACGACTGCACTAGTGCCACGTTGCAACTCCCCGACTTGCGGGTCCGGACTCGCTATCCCCAACTGGGTTACGACAGACAACGACCGGGAAGTAATAGCAGTCAAGCAAAGATACTACAAGATGGGAAATATCGATACGTGCTGCTAACGCCTATCACAGTCAGGCAAAACAGCAGCTCAGTAACACTAGTAATTCAAATTAACGTAGTGTGGTGGAAGTACGTTAAAAACAGGGTGTAAAATACATGATGGCGGGAACACGAGCTACGCACGGCTCGAAGTCATTTCAAAAGTTTGAGTAAACGCAATCGACAACAAGAATCAGCCTAATTTTTCAAGGCAATCGTCGACGGAATATAAGGAGTGACCCATAAGGAAACTCTTCAGTTTAGATTTGAAAGCGCATGGATCACTGCTAAGATTTTTGAATTCGAGTGGTAACTTATTGAAAATGTATGCAGCAGTATACTACACACCTTTCTGCACAAGATCTAAGGAAGTCCGATCAAAATGCAGGTTTGACTTCTGCCGAGTATTAACCGAGTGAAATCTGCTTATAATTGGGAATAAGCTAATACTGCAAACAAGAAATGACAGTAAGGAATATATATATATATTGGGAGGCCAATGTCAAAATACTCAGACTCACGAGCAGGGGTCGACAAGATGTTTGTGAACTTACACCACTTCTTGCCCGGAGTGCCCATTTCTGAGCCAAAAATATCGCTTTAGAATGGGAAGAATTGCCCCAAAATGTAATACCATACGACATAAGCAAATGAAAATAAGCAAAGTAGACTAATTTTCGTGTCTAACGATCACTCAATTCAGGTACCGTTCGAACAGTAAAAATGTCAGTATTAAGACATTGAACAAGATCCTGAACGTGGACTTTCCATGACAGCTTACTATCTAACTGAACACCTGGAAATTTTAACTGTTCAGTTTTAGTAATCATATGCCCTTTCTGTGAAATTAAAACTTCAGGTTTTGTTGAATTGTGTGTTAGAAACTGTAAAAACTGAGTCTTACTGTGATTTAGCGTTAGTTTATTTTCTACAAGCCATTAACTTAGATCATGTACTGCAGTATTTGAAGCCGAGCCAATGTTGCACACAAGATCCTTTACTATCAAGCTAGTGTCATCAGCAAACAGAAGTATTTTAGAGTTACCCATTATACTATAGGGCATATCATTTATATAAATAAGGAACAGGAGTGGCCCTAGCACTGATCCCTGGAGCACCCCCCACTTGACTGTGCTCCACTCAGACCCCATGTCACAGCTATTATCAACATTGTGAATGATGACCATTTACTGTCTGTTGCTAAAGTAAGAGGTGAACCAATTGTGAGCTCTTCTCGGTATTCCGTAATGCTCCTACTTCTGGTGCAATATTTAGTGATCAACACAATCAAATTCCTTAGTTAAATCAAAAAAATGTGCCAAGCGTTCGAAACCTTTTGTTTAACCTCACAGAGAAAAGAGAATACAGCATTTTCAATTGTTAAACGACTTCTAAGGCCGAACTGTACATTTGATTTCAATTCGAGTGATATAAAATGATCAATTATCCTTACATACACAATCTTTTCAATAACTTTTGCAAACGCTAATGGCTAGAAATAGCTCTAAAATTATCTACATTATCTCTTTCTCCTTTTTTATAAAGTGGCTTTACTACTAAGTACTTTAATCGTTCACGAAAGTAACCATTCCTAAAGGAAATATTACAAATATAGCTAAATAAAGAGCTAACATGTACAGTAGAGTATTTTAATATTCTGCTACGCACTCCATCACAACCTTGAGGGTCCTTAGTCTGTATCACAGAGGAGTATTTCAGACATCAATCTCGGAAAGGCATTTGCCAAGAACGTTATATGATTCCCTGTAGAAACTAGCGATGTTCAGAAGAGATTGTCAGATACTATACATATATTTGATTTATCAGCAACAGAAATATTTTTGCTGTGAACTGACTTTATACCGTCGACCTTGTGCTCCTAACTAGACACTTCCTTCACAACTGACCATATGGTTGCTAACAGCGTTCAGCAGGTACTGTCAGAAACGGTGAATAAGGATCCCAAGCAGCTCACAAGAATCGAAAATGTGGCGCAAAGTGCTACACAAACCAAGAAGAACTGAACTCCTGGACGGAGAGTGGAGCTATTTAAACATACCATACATCGTACGTTTCAGAATGCTGATATTTACAAAGACATCGAATACTCCAGAAAGTACTTATTCACTGCTGAACGAAAGTTTCGAATACTGTCGTAAAATGTAGTCTACGATACTATAGGTCTCATTGACCTAGGTACATAATGAATTCTCCAGTTAGAGCCCATACACTGGATGGTTTTAGTGTTTTGTGGCCGTTTGCCAGACATGTAAACATACCGCTGTCGCAGCGGCATGCAGCGAGCTGTCCAGTATCAACAGCAGCTTCATTCAGTTGGTGTTCGGCACTGCAGTAACATCCCACGAGGAGGAATACAGCACTTTGACAGAGACAGGATAGTAGCTTTACCTTCAGCAGGTCATACACAGCAAGATGTTGCTGATCGTTTACATATCACTCAAAGAAGTGGGTCTAAGGTGTGAAGAAAGTACAGGAAGACGGGGAATATGAACGATAGACATCGCATTGGTCGTCCTCTTTTGACAACACCAATTGAGGATCGTTTCCTCCAAATGTCGTCTCGCAGGCTCCCGACATCAGCTACCAGAAATATTGGAAATTACATTTCACAGGCAACAGGCATTAGCATCTCAGGCCAAGTTGTAAGGTGGCAGAATAAATGAAGATCAGATTCGCACCTTACATGAGAGCTTTATACATCGCAATGGGAAGGTGAATATGGCACCTAACTTAATTCGGCGGTAATGAGCAAATTTCCCTAGCAGTGTGTATTGCAAAAAGGGATGACATTCAATGCATGGTAATTAACACACCATTCCTATATTGCATGTTTGAACGGAAGGTGAAACAAGCAGCGAGAGGAATTTTAGATTGGAATTCAGAGGGACAACGCAGAGGCAAGGCTGCGCTATGGGGGGTACCACGGAAACCACTTAAAGAGGTGTCCCAGGTGGAAAGTCAACGACAACCAAGTGACTCAGCCGGGGAGAGCGAGTATAGCGGCGCATCTGAGGGAGGACAGGAAAGAACGTTTTTAGGAAACTAGATTTCGGAATTCCAAATTGATACAAAACAAGACCAGTGACGCATTTTCGATCATGTGTCCAGTGTGTGGTACACACGTGAGAGAGTCAATGTACGCATTTAGGCGTCTGGAATGGGCACAAAACGTCCGATTGACGGAAACGCGCTAGTAAGGAGAAAAGAGCCAAAGTTTTGACGCAATTTGATGGTAGGGACCTTGCGATTGGTAGAGAGAGTTTCCAAACAATAAGTGGAACGCTCCTCTTGGTTGAAAAAAGCAGTAGCGTGAATCTGTGTGAACACTGCGTTCACACCGGCTGATATCCAGCTAGAAATTAGCTGTAGCAACTTTTTGCTCCAACTGTGGAGAAACGGACCAGCGAATTAGTTAATTATTCTTGCGAGAACTGAGAGGGCATTATAATGTGGATGCTGATCCAAGCATGCGCGTGTATATCGCCACATTCTAAGGCTAGGGGTGAGTACATGTTCTCTCGCATAACAAGAAACGTAGGAAAGTTTCTGCTGGAAAACTGAGCAAAGGTGTAATTAGTTTTATAAGAATTTCAGTGGACGAGAGCGACCTAGCAGATGACAGCTCATCGCACATTAAGGTAAATACCGCTTGCAGAGGCGTAAACTTGTTGGTTCACCAGCTTGCATCCACTGTAAACTCGAGCGACCTTGGGTAATCATTTGCTCAATTTGTCACATAACTAACCATCCATTGTAGACTTGATTGTCATCCTAAAAATAGTACCGAACCTTGAACAGGAATCGGAAGGTTTTCGTAGTACTGGCCAATATCAGAATGTAAGTGTAGGAACAATTTTGTAAAGGAACTTCTAATTAAGCTTTAATATTGTCATGTTTAAGAAAATTTAACCTTCTGGCAGTTAATATTTAATATTGTTGTGTTAAGGATTTTTCACTTTGTGATTCTGATGAGATGCGTTATCCAGACAACTGTTTTTTGTTCTCACATTGAAAACTGTGTAAAAGCATGTATTTGTGGGGTAATATTGCGACCGTAAATACGTCATTTCAACTTACACAGTTGTCTTCAGTCCTAGAATAAGTAAACCGAAAAATATTGCACCTTACAACGTAGTGCGTAGAATATTGCATCAGGACAATCTTCATTCCAGAAGACCAATGGAACGTTTTACGCTGCACCAACGGAAATAACGCATTCGAAGGGCCTGGACTCTTGCACATCAGAACTGGACCATTGTAGAATGGAGAAATGTCAAGTTTGCTGACGAGACCAGCGACGCTAACTCCTACGCCATGGTAGGTGCACTGTATCTCGCGGCATTGCTCCTTTTCCTCAAGAAACGGCAACACACCGTTTTGGAAATTCTCACTCGTACCGAGTGCGGCATCCTGGATGTCGATGTTGTCATTGGTCCTACGTGTGGCGGCACTGGCGGCTCATCCCGTTCAAAAAATGGCTCTGAGCACTATGGGACTTAACATCTGAGGTCATCAGTCCCCCAGAACTTAGAACCACTTAAATCTAACTAACTGAAGGACATCACACACATCCATGCCCGCGGCAGGATTCTAACCTGCGACCGTAGCGGTCGCGCGGTTCCAGACTGAAGCGCCTAGAACCGCTCGGCCGCTCCGGCCGGCTCTTCCTGTTCGTTTCGTGTTGTTACAACCTCTTCACTACGATGAGCGTCGAAGGAAGCCTCTCCCATTGCTGCTTCACGATCTTTGAATGAGTCTTCCGTTTGTGCAGGCGTCAAAATCCAGACAAAATCTTTTGAACTGTGTCTCGCTGTCGGCGCTTGGCGTTGTAGCGCCCACGGTGTTTCTCTCACCCGTCTAATGTACGTATGCAAGCCGGCTGTCTTGTTTCTTCGTCCCTGGTGATGATGTGTTTCACGCAGCCATAATGAATTTCGTCCGGTTGGAAGGGGAGTAGTATATCTGTTGTCGTTTCAGCCTCGCGACCATGGATAAGAAAGGTGTGAATCCTGTAGTTTCTTCCTTCGCTGTGTTGTATGTGAATATCATGAGGAGCAGAATTACATCCAAATCTGTTTTACATCAACGTATGTCGAGAGCATATCTGCCAGAGCGTTATTAAAGCTTTCTATGAGGCCACCAGAAAGGCATTCTGACGTTGCCGTTGATGATCGCAGAAACACTAAAGAGAAATCGAGACACGTTCATAGGATTTGTCGACCTGGAAGAAGCGTTCGGCAACGTCAATTAGTGCAAAATGTTTAAAATTATGAGGAAAATGGAGTTGAGCGGTAGGGAAATACAGGGTGAGTTACCTAACGTTACCGCTGGATATATTTCGTAAACCACATCAAATACTGACCAACCGATTCCACAGACCGAACGTGAGGAGAGGGGCTAGTGTAATTGTTTAATACAAACGATGCAAAAATGCACGGAAGTATGTTTTTTAACACAAACCTACGTTTTTTTAAATGAAACCACGTTAGTTTTGTTAGCCCATCTGAACATATAAACAAATACGTAATCAGTGCCGTTTGTTGCATTGTAAAATGTTAATTACATCCGGAGATATTGTAACCTAAAGTTGACGCTTGAAACCTCCGACATTCAGTTGCGTGTTGTAACAAACACGGGCCACGGGCGTTTCATAGGACGTGGAGGACGCATAAATTGGCCAGCCCGTTCTCCTGATCTTACACCTCTGGATTTCTTTCTGTGGGGTACGTTAAAGGAGAATGTGTACCGTGATGTGCCTACAACCCCAGAGGATATGAAACAACGTATTGTGACAGCCTGCGGCGACGTTACACCAGGTGTACTGCGGCGTGTACGACATTTATTACGCCAGAGATTGCAATTGTGTGCAGCAAATGATGGCCACCACACTGAACATCTATTGGCCTGACATGTCGGGACACACTCTATTCCACTCCGTAATTGAAAACGGAAACCACGTGTGTACGTGTACATCACCCCTCATGGTAATGTACATGTGCGTCAGTGAAAAAGACCAATAAAAAGGTGTTAGCATGTGGACGTAATGTGCTGTTCCAGTCTCTTCTGTACCTAAGGTCCATCACCGTTCCCTTTGGATCCCTACGTAATTCGGTGCTCTCCGATACACACGATCGAACAGCGGAGGAGTGGTACCAAAGCGTCAACTTTAGGTTACAATATCTCCGGATGTAATTAAAATTTTACAATGCAACAAACGGCACTGATTACGTATTTGTTTATATGTTCAGATGTGCTAACAAAACTAACGGGGTTCCATTAAAAAAACGTAGGTTTGTATTAAAAAACATACTTCCGTGCATTTTTTATGGTTTGTATTAACCAATTACACTAGCCCCTCTCCTCACGTTCGGTCTGTGGAATCAATTCGTCAGTATTTGATGTGGTTTAGGAAATATATCCAGCGGTAATGTTAGGTGACTCACCCTGTATACAACACATGCAAGAGCCAAGAGAGAAAAATAAGAATGCAAGACCAAGTACGAAGTGATCGGATCGAAAAGAGTGTGAACAGGGATGTAGTCTTCTCCCCTAATGTTCAATCTATACATCGAAGAAGCAGCGATGGAAATAAGCGAAAGATTCAAAAGTGGAATTAAAATTCAAGATGGAAGGGTATCAATGATAAGATTCCCCAGTGACATTGCTGTCCTCAATGGAAGAGAAGAAGAACTACAGGACCTGCTGAATTGAATGTACTGTCTAATGAATACAAAATATGGACTGATAGGAAGTCGAATGAAAGAGAAAGTAATGAGAAGTGTCGGAAATGAGAACACTGAGAAACTAAACATCAGGATTGGTGATCACGGAGTAGATGAAGAAATTCTGCTACCTAGGCAGCAAAATATCCCATGACAGACGGAGCAAGGAGGACATAAAAAGCAGGCTAGCACTGGAAAAGAGCATGAGAGAAGTCTACTGGTATTACATATAGGCCTTAATTTGAGGAAGACATTTCTGAAATGTACATTTGGAGCAGCACATTGTGAGGTAGCGAAACATGGACTGTGGGAAACGCAGAAAAGAAGAGATTCAACATTTTTGAGATGTCGTGGTACAGAAGAATGTCGAAAATGAAATGGACTGTTAAGGCAAGGAATGAGATGCTCTCAGCAAAATCGACGAGGAAAGGAGTATGTGGAAAACACTGACAATAAGAAGGGACAGGATGGTAGGACATTAGATAAGACATCAGAGAATAACTTCTATGGTACTAGAGGGAGCTGTAGAATGTAAAAATTGTAGAGGAAGACAGGGATTGGAATACATTCAGCAAGTAATTGAGGACATACGGTGCAGGTGTTACTTTGTGATGAACGGGCTTTGCAGACTAGATAATTTGGTAGTGAACTGCATCAAACCAGTCAGAAGAGTGACGACAAAAAAAAAAAAAAAAATGAAGACATCCGTCTTTGGATGATATGCAGATGTCACCCTGGGAACGTTGCAACGTGGAATTAACTCAGACACTAGTCTCGCCTGGAAAACTTACTCATGTTCAAAGCTCATCACACGAGGTGCTTCAGAGCTGTGTCTTCCAGAAGGAACCTTGCAATTTCTACAGTTTTGGCAGCCGGGAAAGCTTTATTGACAACATATCGAGTGAGGTAATAATGCAGACCTATTATCCATCGATCCTGGTTGTCGATTTCAACAACCTCTCCAAGAGGTCGATTTCAGTTCGTTGGAACGGTGTTGCTGCAGGCGGGAATGGTACCAGGTGTTGTTATACCGGAGCCAAGGTAGCCCCTGAGGACCGGCAACCCATAATACGTCACAGAGTTGCAGTATGTGTAAGCCCAAGGCGAACCAAAAGCATCATGGTAAACACAGGCTATTTACATGTCAGATTTTGGGAACAGACATTCCGAACACTACTTCCTGCAGGGGGAGCTCGAGCTACGGCCTGCAGGAAGTATCACTACGCCAAAACCTGATTGGCTGGAAACAGCTATATAGGGGCTACAACCAGTCCCAAAGTTCAGTTCACGTCGGATTCCTACCTCGTTTACTGCGACAGTTGAAGATTACGTCTTCGTCTCGGAATTGGACTGTTATTAGTGTGTGTGTGTGTGTGTGTGTGTGTGTGTGTGTGTGTGTGTGTGTGTGTGTGTGTGTGTGTGTGTGTGTGTGCGCGTGTGTGTGTGTTACCACGAAACTTTGTGGAAAATTGGAAGTGAACTTATGTTTGCCTCCGTTAGGAGACTTTTACTGGTATCGTTATTGTTACCTTTCGTTTTTATGTTCAGTCATCAACCTTGTGAACTTACATCAATAAAAGTTGTGTTGCGAATTGTCAGTCACAACACCAGGTGCCCCAGAGGAAATTCGGGGGGCACGTGGCTCCATCGTGGGCATTCCTTGCGGTAGCTGAGATAGTGTCTAAACGGATTGGCAGAGAACTGGCCCGTGATATATGCTTCTGATTATGGCTATACTCTCGACAAGTCCCAGGTAATCAGATGTTGGTGCGTCGTGGAAATACTTCAGGATAGCAGGATTTAGAGGATCTGGGATGATGAGGAAGCATTCTGGCCAATTAGATCGTAGTTTTTCTTATACAATGTTTCATTAAATAATTCGAATTCCCCTTTGATCGCATCGTCCTTCAAGTCTTTTACAGTTTACGGCAGTGCTGGAGCTTTATCCTGTTAAGCAGCAACGCCACTTAATGCGGCAATTATTGAGATTTCCTTCACAATGCTGTGTTCTCCAAAGGATTCCTTGAAAAGTGGTACAAGTCGTTGTGTTTGCGCCCGCTTTTTTATACCTCTGGTACGTTGTATAGCCCTGAAGCCCCAGTGTTCATGTTACCAATCCACCCAGTGGATCCTCTAGCATAGAGAATGGTGATCCGCCACAGTGTTGAACGGTTTCCCAAATGAATACTGCTGGAACTTGTTGTTTCCCAAACATACTGCAACGTACTCTTTCGCGGTTTGCAGAGTAGTTCATCTCGGATTTGGAGAGAATCTGGAAGCATAGGCTGTTACCTTTTTAGCGCTTGTCTGAATTTGTACTAGACTTGCCCCTGTTACAACACCCCTATCATTGTTCTGAATATCTTTCTCGACATACAATGCTAAGAACTGGAGAATATGTTAAGAATAAGGAGAGATCTCTCTACTGCCCCGTTCCACGAAGGTCTGGCGCTTCCTCTATACTACTTGTTGCAAGGGATGGGTTTTGTTAGGTGGCACTACTAAGTACCAACGCATTCCGACTAAACCTGCCAGGTCAGGAATGTACTGAAGAGTCAGAAAAACTGTGACTGTTCTTATTTTCTCTGGATCGGTACGTACACCATCAGTATTCACTATGTGCGCATTGATTAATTATTTTATTTATTTATTTATTATGGTGACAAAGGGGACTTTCTCTGATTCAGGCGGAGAGTTGCGATCATTAGACAGTTCAGCATGGTTGTCAGATTGCTTGGACATCCTTCAATTGTCTTCGATAAAACGACAATGCCATCCAGACAGGAGAGACACTCGTTCATTTAAGTTGTTGAAGCTGGTTGACAATCATACTTTCGAAGGTGGCAGGCCCTTTACCCAGTCCAAACGGCGTGGCTTTAAACTCACAGAGGCCGTTATGAGTTACAAAGGCAGTCTTATCCCGGTCAGCCTCATCAATCTTAATTTGTCAGTAGTCTGCTACATTTCTGTAGTTGATAAATATTTTACTCCTTTCAAACAGTCTAGGATGTACCACTGCGCAGCACTGGGTATACATGTTTCTTTGTAATTTTGTTCAGTGGTCGGTAGCCGACGCAGAAACGCCATGTACCGTCCTTCCTTTTCACTGACAAAGATCACAGAAGACTTAGGCTGTAGGAAGGATTAATAGTGTGAGCTTTCGGCATCTGCTCCACTTCTCACATGATTACTCGTCATTCAACCGGAGACCATAGACACGGCCTCCCAGGTATATGCCGAGTTTCTTGACTTCCGCAAACCGTTCGATACAGTACCCCACAGTCGTTTAATGAACAAAGTGAGAGCATATGGACTATCAGACCAATTGTGTGATTGGATTGAAGAGTTCCTAGATAACAGAGCGCAGCATGTCATTCTCACTGGAGAGAAGTCTTCCGAAGTAAGAGTGATTTCAGGTGTGCCGCAGGGGGGGTGACATAGGACCGTTGCTATTCACAATATACGTAAATGACCTTGTGGATGACATCGGAAGTTCACTGAGGCAATTTGCAGACGATGCTGTGTTGTATCGAGAGGTTGTAACAATGGAAAATTGTACTGAAATGCAGGAGGATCTTCAGCGAATTGACGCATGGTGCAGGGAATGGCAATTGAATCTCAATGTAGACAAGTGTAATGTGGTGCGAATACATAGAAAGAAATATCCCTTATCATTTAGCTACAATATAGCAGGTCAGCAACTGGAAGCAGTTAATTCCATAAATTATCTGGGTGTACGCATTAGGAGTGATTTAAAATGGAATGATCATATAAAGTTGATCGTTGGTAAAGCAGATGCCAGACTGAGATTCATTGGAAGAATCCTAGGGAAATGCAATCCGAAAACAAGGGAAGTAGGTTACAGTACGCTTGTTCGCCCACTGCTTGAATATTGCTCGGTAGTGTGGGATCCGTACCAGATAGGGTTGATAGAAGAGATAGAGAAGATCCAACGTATACCATCGCGGTTCGTTACAGGATCATTTAGTAATCGCGAAAGCGTTACGGAGATGATAGATAAACTCCAGTGGAAGACTCTGCAGGAGAGACGCTCAGTAGCTCAGTACGGGCTTTTGTTAAAGTTTCGAGAACATGCCTTCACCGAAAAGTCAAGAAGTATATTGCTCCCTCCTACGTATATCTCGCGAAGAGACCATGAGGATAAAATCAGAGAGATTAGAGCCCACAGAGAAGCATACCGACAATCCTTCTTTCCACGAACAATACGAGACTGGAATAGTAGGGAGAACCGATAGAGGTACTCAAGGTACCCACCGTCAGGTGGCTTGCGGAGTATGGATGTGGATGTAGATGTAGACACTTTGTATTAGCCCTGGCTAATAAGGTGTTTGGCTCTTATATGGAAATTGTCTTAAGTGATTAAATATGTCAATTAGTGCTCCTAAAAAACTTTCTTTCTTCTTGTATTTCAGTAGTAAAATATAAAAATGGAAATGAAGTCAATGTAATTTGGAAGCTCGAGTCATTTGATGCCTGTGACGTCAGTGGCTACGTCGCTGCTCCTACTGTCATAATGTTAATTTAGTGATGTCTTGTTTTGGAATCTACGTTTCGTAAAATGGGTTGCAAATAGTGTGTAGTACCATACGGTACAAACGCATCTATAAGAACTCCTGAAAAGTTGACCTGAGTATTCCAGAAAACGAGAAAATTCATAAGTGGTTGCACTCTACCGGTAAATTGCCACCACGTCGACGCACAAGTTCACTAATGTAATTAAAAACGTGTTTTACTGTGATGTTAACATAAATTTACCTACGAGATACGCTCTCCACTGATACAAAAAAGAACAGCGTCATCCAGCGAAATTAAAAATTTCGTCAAAATTGTCATTTTACTCTACTGCACCTCAGTTACATGGTAGTTTCGTTGTTAGAGGAGTAGACAGTGGAATTTTACGAGCTGATGTCCATGGATCCCTGGTTTGTTTCTAACCCTAAAGAGCACTTTTATTAGTAAAACAACTCGACAGGCCCCACATGTGATAACCAGACCACAATCACAAAGCTTCACCACACCCATCGAAACAGAATATTATTGTGTTTTCCTTGCTGTTCACATGCGCTTAAAATTGCATTCCCTATTCACACGATTTACACACAAACTTTTTACTTAATGAGAAACAATTTTTTTAATCTTCATACTTTCCAGCTAGGAACCTTACTGTTTGAACTTATGCAGTTTCATCGTTTTACATAAAGCTGATGTAGGTCTGCCTCAGACGCCAACACTAGTTTACATTCACAAACATCACAGCCCTTACATTTTTGTGACCTGCATGTCGTACAAGCTTATAACCCCATTGTGCTACACCACATTGTACTGTGGGCTTATAGTGATATCTTCACAACTAGTAATACTTTCCAAAAAAACTGAATTGTTTATTTGCAAAGTAAATGCGTTTATCCTCCGCTGTCCATTTCTCACACTAAGACTAATGTGAAGCTACGTATATAACACATCCCACAATCGAAGCAACTGCTACAATCAGCTCTTACTGACGCTATTTCGTATTTCGTGCCAAACCTTTAAAAATATGTGACATCTATATCTGCATTAAGGTCCGTTATCTTTGCGCCATTGAACGCCTGATGCAAATAGTACCTTCGCTGAGTGTCTTCTACACAGGAAATTAGAACAAAGTTTTGCCAAGAATAATTTTATTGTACTTCGTGTCGTAGCGCATGACAGATGGTCGGCAATCTAGTTGTAAGGTATGGACACATTTGCAAAGTTTCTACATTTTTTTAGTTCTGAGCGAGTTTCAGGATGATGCAGAATGTCCATCGTTTCACATATTGCCACTCTAAGTGGGTGGAGCATAAACATAATTGACGCAAGGCTTCCGCTATCAGTTTCATAAAATTCCTTTCTATTGTTACTTAAAAGTTGTAATCGCGTTTTCCATCACTAAATAGCTAACCTTTTTGCAGAATAAGTACGTAAAATGTTCGTAATTTCGGCTACACTCCTATCACACACGTATAGGTCATCTTACTCCTAGACTTTGACATCTCCAGCGCATGAGCCAATAATAGAGCGTTTTCTATTACGTGACCAGATCTTGATATTTAATGACTTTCAAGCATCTATTACATAAAAATAATAGATATTTTGTGATAACGTTGACCGTAAATGCTATTTAAATGTTATAACCAATCAGAATAACAACAATCCGACACATATTTTTAACATACGAAAATATCCTATTGGTGGATTATCCCGTTGTTGATAAGGTGTCTTATCACGGGCTGCTTGGTCTGTCTTTTCTCGGCGCCAGATTCGAAACAGTTGAACTGAACATCTAGATTGACGATTGAAATTCGTCTTGTTCATGATGGCGGTACAACAACTTCTTCAGTGCCAGACAACCACCCAGAGACATTTTTGTTACGTGTGCTAGTGGAACAGTCTATGATTGCTTGTGATACCGGAAAGAAGTTCTATCCGAGATTATGAACAGATTCTGACAGAACGACATATTCAAAGTACATGAAGAATATTCGATGTTGTGTATATGGACAGTCAGCAGCTGTGTAACGAAATGGCGACATTCAGAATTTGTGCCTGACTGGGGTTCGAACCTGTATTTCGCAGTTATAGCGAGCGTTCGCCTGTAGTTAAGGTAACCGTTCTCTTTAAATGGGAAATCGGTGCTCGAGTCGGGGTTCGGCACAAATTTTGAATGCCGTCGTTCCATTATACACACATGCATCGTATTTCTGCAACAATGGCACTGTAGTATCGTGCAAATTAGAAAGGTTGTGTTCTGTCATTGACAGTTAGCCTTTCAGTACCTGTTCCTGTCGGTTGGACGTGTGTCCCACTTGCTCCTTTTAGCACAGTCGCTTTCTTATAACGAAACACAGTCTTCTTTAGCTGACGCAGTTAAGCATCGGACAGTACAAACAAGGAATCGGGTATTGACCATCGAGTGATGTCATCAACGAGTTTTCAAGACTACTTGATAACTGTCGGTCATGTAAGATCTTCATTGGTGGCAACGTCACCTCTATAGACGGTCGCCTCGCTTAGTTTTCCTCAAGTAAATGGCTAAGCGAGCGGCTGATACTTCTGTACGGCGACGGGGACCGGATACTGCCTGTTGGAGAGCGTCCTCGTCCAGGGTACGTCTCGCAGGTCTCTTATAATCAAGCGCAGTGAACAGGGCTGTTGCGAAATTAGACACTTTGCAGCGTAATACTCGTCGAACGTTGTTATTATCTCCCTGTATTAGCTTATAATGTATCTAGGAAGTCCACAGTAAAAACATACCAGCGAGTTGTTCGCCGTCAAAAGATCTGTTATTTTCTGCAGCGCTTTGTACGTCTGTTTTTTCTGCGGGGCTTCGTAATCGTACTTCGAGGAGGAGTTGGTTGTACGTGCGTTTGTCGGATGCTCGGTTGTCGTTTGATAGGTGTGGCGTATATCTGAGTTAAACAAGTCCCTTCCTCATGGCTGGTTCGACTAATGGCGGAGACAGGTGGTAAAGATCGATACACCTCTTCTTCTCACATACGCTCTTACCTCGCGACAAATGTAGACAATATTCATGGCTGCTGTCACCTGTGTACTAGAGCATACATTCTTGGCTGCCATACACTGCTGTACCTCTTCTCTTATTACATGGCGTATGATAGAGGCGAACCCATGGAGGTCTTTCACAACTGCTAAAGACACACCAGAAGATTAGTTTGGCACTAACACGGGACACGTTTCACTTCGAACGATCTGAACTGGACAAAACCATTCTTAGACTAGCAATCTATCATAAAAAGAACAATGGTCTGTGTCATTTCCATGCAAATTTCCACTTTTGTCTGCTAACGCCATCAAACAATGGCGTGTTGTAGCTGCACTAACAGGTGTTCGAACTGAGTGAATGGCATAGCAGGAGTAAGACTTTGTTTGATGGAGGGTTACAATGCCGATTACTGTGTACACTGATATCAAAAAAAGAATTAATCCTACGTATACCAGGGACAAATTTGCATCATGCTGAATATTGAAATGAAACCGTGCTCGAGGATAGAGAGTTTGTTGATATACTGTGTAATATAATAATTCAAAAATATGGGGATGACACGGAAATACATGACGTTACGATGGATATACTGGCTATGAAGGAGAGGAAGATCTGAAACTGAAGATGGCTGTTCAAACAGCACACGATATTCAGTTCCAGAGCAAAATGAACAGTTCAGTTAAAGCGAGAGCGAAGAATCTCCACACAAACTGCAGAGGCCCAGTGTATTAGCAGATATTGACGACAGTGTGCTACAGAACAATTATCAAGACTATTAAAATCGTAGCTTCAGTTCCTACAGCAAACTAATGAGGCGCTATAAGTGCATTAAAAGTATATCAAATCGTAGATTAATCATAAATTACGTGTCTAGCAAAATGCGAGCAGGGGCTCGTTTCAGAGGAAACAGACTGTAGCAGTTCCAAACTGTAAATGGCAGTGTAATATCGCAATCTGATAGAGCAAGGTCGTATGAATTTACAGTTTATTACTGGCATCTGCAAATGTGGGCGCTAGAAGAGTGTAAAATTGTTGGCTTGAGCAGTTTCAAAGCGACTTAGTTTATTGACAAACTTAAGGCTGAATACGGCATTTCATCCGAGGACATTACTGCATTTGTCACAGGTACTTAGAAGGACAACAATTTTGGGGGGAAATGAACATCTTTATGAGAGAGCTGTGTGTGGAGAAAGGAAATGTTAGGAACAGTGACCAGAGACACTACCAGTACGAAGTGTCCTCATCATCAACACTGTCTCACAGAGGGGGGAAAACTACAGCTAGTATGTTGCAGTCCGTACATAGGTACACAATTGTTGTGGCTTTCTCCATGACAGGCAGACTAAGACATGTATGTATGGTTCTCGAGCGAGACGTCGGATGTCATAGTGAAAACTCCATAATATTTCATCAGCGCGACTGGCCGACATCTTCAGGTGCGACGAACACACTGCTAAGGCAGGTTTTTTTTTTCTTTATTGTTATTCAAACCCGTACAAACAGGCAGGCTGTCAGCAGCATGTTACGCCGCTCTTCAGCCATAAAATAGATAAATAAACAACAGAAAGAATACACATAAGTGACATAAAGGTGGGTAATAAAACAGTACACACATAAGGACAAACATGGAGCCGTTCACACTCGACGATAATCCACACTACAAACTGTTGACACGACGCACAAACACTGAAGATGGCGATGGCACAGATGAACGATGTAGTGCGACGGTGAACACTATATACTAAACACGACGGCACACACGAGACACTGATGGCGATGATCTCCGGCGTGCGAACGTCCACTGAGCGTGTGCGAGTCTGGGGACCTGCCGAGAGGGGAAGAAGGGTGAGGGGGGGAGGGGAGAACAAAGATGCCGAGGAGATGGGGGTAGGAGTAGAGGGACAGGGGAGGGGAAGCCCAGGGGAGAAGTGGGGAGAAATGAAGGAGGGAGGGAAGAGGGAGAGAAGGGAGGGAAGGTGGCCAAAGGAGCAAACACAGGAAGAGGGAGGGAGGATCAAAGTTGGTAGGAGGGTTAGATGTAGGGGAGGAGGGTATCATCAGGGAGAGGGAGCTGGCGGAAGCCACCTTGGGAGAGGGTAAGGAGTGTGGAGAGATGGAGACCGGGTGGGACGTGGGAATACAGGTGCGGCAGTGGGCAGGGGTGGGAGAGGATGGGGGAGACAAGTGGGTGAGGAGGATCGAGTTTTCGGGAAGTGTACAGGATCCGTATCCGTTCAAGGAAAAGGAGGAAGTGAGGGAACGGAATGAGGTCGTAGAGGATCTGCGTGGGGGAGGGGAAACGGATGCGATAGGCGAGGCAGAGAGCATGCCATTCAAGGATCTGAAGGGATTTGTAAAAGGTAGGGGGGGGGGGGGCTGAGATCCAGGCAGGATGGGCGTAACAGAGGATAGGGCGGATGAGGGATTTATAGGTGTGGAGTATGGTGGAGGGGTCCAGACCCCACATACGGCCGGAAAGGAGCTTGAGGAGACGGAGTTGGGAGGTTAAGGCAGGACCAGAGCCCCCTATTTATGCCAGTCTGAGGAAGGAAGTGCGCATGCTTGGAGACGCCAAATTCGATGGCCAATACCGATAGCTGGAGGGACAGCAACGCCACCTACAGGATGAAGAACCAAGGACTTCGGCGCATGCGCGGAGGCTGCCGCCGCTGCTCTGCGCTGCCATCGGCCGCCCCAGCGACCTCTGTTGGATTCCGCAAGCGCGGAGGCTGCCGCTGTTACTCTGCGCTGCCATCGGCCGCCCAAGCGACCCCTGTCGGAAGCCGCAAGCAAAAATGCGCGCCTACGTAGGCGCCTTGATTATCCTCCCGTTGCCAACAGAACATTCATGTTGGTGGCGAATCGTCATCAGCCTTATGACCAATAGTACTCCTCCCTGCTCGAAGCGACTTCAATATGGCCAGTGCTGGATACCAAGTTGTACTAAGCTGAAAGTAGCTACTCCCTCTGCGTACCACTTTCCAACAAAATGGATACTTCGAACGGGAGATTCGCCGTGCCTTACAACCGAAGCGGGTTACCCAACGTGAGGAAGTGGAAGAAGGCGAAGAAGAAAGGGGAATGGTCATCTTGCCAAACATTGGCGGTGTCTCTTCAAAAATAGGAAGATTATTGAGGAGGCATAAAATTAAATGTGTCTTTCGTCCCCCAGCAAAACTCAGAGCTCTCTTGGGCTCATCTAAGGACAGCCTTGGTCTAAGAAGACCCGGTGTTTACGAGATTCCTTGTAGCTGCGTCATGTCGTACATCGGACAAACTTGTCGCACTGTAGAAGAGAGATGTACTGAACACCGACGCTACACTCATCTGGAGCAACCAGAAAAGTCTGCAGTGGCCGAGGATTAGTACAGGCCATTCTATGAATTATCAACATACAAAAATTCTCGCATCGACGAGTTCGTACTGGGACAGTGTTACTAAGGAAGCAGTGGAAATACGTAGTTCGACGAATCTTGTAAACAGAGACACGGGCTTTCACCTTAGTACAGCTTGGTATCCAGCACTGGCCATATTGAAGTCGCTTCGAGCAGAGAGGAGTACTATTGGTCATAAGACTGATGACGATTCGCCAGCAACATAAATATTCTGTTGACAACGGGAGGATAATCAAGGCGCCTACGTGGACGCTCATTTTTGCTTCGGGTTTCCGAGAGAGGTCGCTGGGGCGGCCGATGACAGCGCAGAGGAGCGGCGGCAGCCTCCGCGCGTGCGCCGAAGTCCTTGGTTCTTCATCCTGTAGGTGGCGTTGCTGTCCCTCCAGCTATCGGTTGATATCGTCGCTATTGGCCATCGAATTTGGTGCCTCCACGAATGCGCACTTCCTGCCTAAGATTGGCATAAATAGGGGGCTCTGGTCCTGCCTTAGCAGTGTGTTCGTCGCACCTGAAGATGTCGGCCAGTTGTGCTGGTGAAATATTGTGGAGTTTTCACTATGACATCCGACGTCTCGCCCGAGAACCATATATATAACACGTCCGTCGGGAAAGCCTCAAGCAACACAAGAAATAAGTTGTACGTCTGTTTTGAAGAGGTATAATACACCCTAGGTCCAAATATCCCAAAGAAACATGTAACAACCTACTCACGAAACATTCCTGTGGACGCAAGCAAAAGGGGGAAAATGACTAAAGAACACATGAAACATTTTCTAACTTCAGTCCATCGGGAACATGTAACAAGTGAAAAGAGCTTTTTGCTTCGTGATTCTTGATCAGGACCCCTTCGAACCCTTCTTGTTTCAAGTTTTCCAAACAAAGATGTTATGCTCGAGATTTTACCACAGAAAACAATAAAATGTTGCCAACCCCTTACTGTTTCCTTCTCTCAGCCATATAAGCTCTGTATCAGAAAGGTAGCTGATTTTATAAGAGTACAATGTGCCGAACCACATCATCAAACTTCACTTCCTGATTTAAAATCAATTTTATGCACCAAAGTAGACGTCTACGTCGCAGTGAGCTTGGTGAAAACTGGTTATGAAACTAAGATACTAAATCTACCATTTGAAAAAGAAATTAGTGTGGCTTTTGATATCGCGCTGCTTGAATGCGAAAGTTACTTTAAACATAAAAACATGGCTATAGTGAGATAGGCACATTGTTCTCTTCCACTTTGTTTAAACCATTTCATAGACAAAAGCACCAGAACAATGTCTAATAAAAGCACTGTCGGGAGTGTAGGGTATGTGTTTTGCTGTGTTATAATTACTTTAAGCAGAGAGGTTTTGGCACTGTTTACTGAAAATGTAGTCATACACTGACGTCATTGCATTACGTGTAATTTCTCTTCTGTGGTACTAATAGCTTGTTACTTTGTTTCTCTCTATTAAAATTTCACCCGTTGTAGAATGCAACCTTTTGCAGGGAAATAACACCAGCCATGTTCTTTTTTATGATCTAATGTTTTTTAAACAAGGTTTCGTCCGTTTCCGAGGGTTCGGGACAAAGGTGTCCCTTGTGAGTTGAGGGAATCAGTGCCAATAAATGAATATCTCAGCTCGCTGAAACTCTTTGAACTACATAATTACTTCTATGAGGAAAGGTAACCTACTTGATTAGTCTCTTTATATCAAACACGGACAGAGATGCCTGTAGACCCAAATTAAAACTATATCTACCACTAGAACTGACCTAACAAATACAAAAGTAACGAGAGTATGCTAGCAATGGATGAGACAATTCGTTAAAGTAAGAGCCAGTAAGACAATTGGTAGTGAATACGAGCAACACTGGGGTTTTTTATTAAATATTTAATCGGAGAAGATAATCTAAATTACAATCTCATGTATCAGAAGTATGTCGCAGGTATTAGAAAAAAAAAAGTTAACCGAAAGCGTTATGTCTGATAATTCTTACTTTGGATCCGTGTAATCACAATGGAAGGAGTTTTACATTCCATACACATTTCGCCTTTATTATCTGGAAGGCATTATAAGGGACCTGAAATATATCATCATTTTTTATAGCAGATCATTGTTCTATGCTTTGATTTAAAAAAGCTAATTTATTCAAGATGCACAATACAATAGTCTATTTTAACAAGTGATTGCAAATCTTCTCTAAAGACGTAATGTCAATTTTGCATAAAAGTTCGTTTTTATGGTATTTTTTGCATATTACACATTACACATTGAGACTATAAAGATTTCTGGCAGTTTCTGCTTTTCTATAAAGTAATGACAGTTTAAATTTCTGCTTGTAAGTTTCGTAGATGTTGCTCTAGATGTGTTGTGATCTTCGTGTTACAACTGTTCTTCATCTGATTGCTGTCATACGAAACATTCATATGCTTGATGTTACGTTTTGGATGTTATTCCTAAATGCTGAATGTTATTGACGACTATTGAGCGTTTTCTCTCTCTCTCTCTCTCTCTCTCTTTCTCTCTCTCTCTCTCTCTCTCTCTCTCTCTCTCTTTGCGTATATATAACTTATGTGTCTGTCTGTGAAATGGCATTTGTTTTAGTATGGTTAAATGTTGATACGTGCCTGACTGTTTACCACATGTTCTCTCCACTTGCTCTGTGGACATGGCAGTTTTCCTGATTTTGCTGTGGTTTTTATCCTAATGACATTCGTTTCTTGTTCTTATTTGCTAGACTGTCGGTTACGAAGCTTTAAGCACTCTGCAACCTTGGAACGATTTGTACCACACTTCCAACATCTAATGTTTTATTTACAACATGTTTCAAAATTCTTGTGCGTCATGCAAATATTTACTGAACACAACTTTGACAATGAAGTTCGTGTATTCCTGAACTGTGGAATTCGTCGTTCTTGATTATTGGTTTACTAAAGTTTCTATGGAAAGTTTACACAGTTTTATATCCTATATTGGGGCCCTATTTCTTCAGTATGTTTGCCACTCTGTGAAATAATTTGTGTGTTAAGTCATAGTGTACCAAGTTCTGGGTAGTGATGTCATTGCGAATATGTTTGTTAGTTTTCTTGCATTCTGGATGTGTTTTATGTAGTGTGTCTGTTTCGTATTTCTATTTTAATTTTTTGATTAAGTCTGTGTACGATATGTGAGGAATATCTGTTGTTCCTAGCTCTTTGTATTGTTGTACTCATTTTTTTTCACAATTTCTCTTGTTGAGCGGAATTATGTTCATCCTATGTAACATGTGTGTTGTGCAGCTAGCATCCGTTTGTGACGATGACTATGTATGAAGTATATAATTATATGTGTGGCTGTCCGTTTTTTGGAAATTAGAAACTAAGGGTTGACATTTTCCTTTATTAGTAGCGTGCCAAAAAAATTTTTTAGTTTCTGATGTGCTTTGTTGATTTCTGAGTGGAGTTCATCTATTCCTTCATCTGGCTCATCTACCAGACAAACAATCCACATATCTGTTCTAATATATGATTTAAGATCGTTCATCATTGGCTTCCTTTTTAAATCTCTGCTTTTCTGAATTATTGGTAAAATTTTTTCCAAGGATGCTGTTATTGGGGTTTCTATGGGTAATCAATCAGTTTACTTATAATAGTCATACTCCAAAAGGACGTAGTTTCATTCAGTAATTAGTTTGCGTATACTTGTTATTTCCGTACAAGAGAAGTTAATGACACCGAAACGAAAGCATACCTCTAGAGGAAACAGAGGTAGATTTACATTTATTAGTTTCATACAATGAAAAAGTCTTTTTTCTCTTGTAATGAACGGTCATTATGCTTCATCGGTCGTAATGAAGAATAATTTTTGCACAAGAATAAAGCAACGTAAGGTGTTTGAAGAACATAATACTGAAGAGAGTACGGATTGGTAGTAAAGACAGATATGGAGCAAGAAAGAACGAATATTAAACGTTGTCCGCCACAGATGGTAAGAAGATGTGAATGTAACATTCCGACTGCTGCGCACCTGCAGTTAGTCGCTAAATGAATTATTATCACAGTAGTGTTTATTTGTAACTACTATAATTTATTTACTATAATTTCAAAGCCACAGTGAAATTATTTAATTACATTGTTAGAAGGTGCATCTAAGGGAGCTTAATTATTCTCCACTATCAGGAGCGAATGGATTGTCGGGAGGATTTCTAATTTTATTTTAAGACAGTATCCACCTTTTATCGTTGACTGTTCGTGAAATTTTCGGCAATGTTGAGCATGTTCTTCTCTGAGATGAGTCACTTTGAAGAGTCGCCCTAGAGAATGGCATGTGTCTGGACTGACTGTCACCTTGTAGTCTGAATGTAAGTGATAAAACCCGTTTTTATGGTCTATCTTCTTACATCGGTATCATCATTGTTGTCCTCGCCGCTTGCTTCATTATCAAGAAAATAACTACACATTAAATGCACTCATCACACACACTAATACTACACAAAAGAAAATTTAAAGTGTTGGACAGAAAAACGGTTGAAGTAACGTATTTTAGCAGGTTCCTGCAGACAGTGAGCATCAAGAAAGTGAGAATGTAGGTCACTGAATATCTTTTAATTTGTATGATTTGCAATTTAAAATAGAATCTGCAATTTTCTGTCGATTTCCGTATAATTTCCGTTGTCCTTCACTTCCATGTCCTCTCTTAATTTCCTTTCCTTTAATCGGGTTTGCTCCTTAGGGATTTCTGTATTTCACCGGCGGTAAGGAACACGAATACGCACGGTGCCCTTACCCATGTCTGGCCACGGGAAAGGAATTTACAAATATGTTCCATTTTTGAGTGTTTTGGAAATGTAGCTGAGGACATGTTTTCGAAAATGTCGTTTTTCTTTTTAGGACTCTACATATGCCCCCCCCCACGAACCATGGACCTTGACATTGGTGGGGAGGCTTGCGTGCCTCAATGATACAGATAACCGTACCGTAGGTGCAACCACAACAGAGGGGTATCTGTTGAGAGTTCAGACAAACATGTGGTTCCTGAAGAGGAGCAGCAGCCTTTTCAGTAGTTGCAGGGGCAACAGTCTGGATGATTGACTGTAACATCAACCAATACGGCTTTGCTGTTGTGGTACTGCGAACGGCTGAAAGCAAGGGGAAACTACAGCCGTAATTATTCCCGAGGGCATGCAGCTTTACTGTATGGTTAAATGATGATGGCGTACTCTTGGGTAAAATATTCCGAAGGTAAAATAGTCCCCCATCCGGGTCTCTGGGCGGAGACTACTCAGGAGGACGTCATTATCAGGAGAAACAAAACTGGCATTCTACTGATCGGAGCGTGGAATCTCAGATCCCTTAATCGGGCAGGTAGGTTAGAAAATTTAAAAAGGGAAATGGATAGGTTAAAGTTAGATATAGTGGGAATCAGTGAAGTTCGGTGGCAGGAGGAACAAGACTTCTGGTCAGGTGAATACAGGGTTATAAATACAAAATCAACTAGGGGTAATGCAGGAGTAGGTTTAATAATGAATAAAAAAATAGGATTGTGGGTAAGCTACTACAAACAGCATAGTGAACGCATTATTGTGGCCAAGATAGACACGAAGCCCACACCTACTACAGTAGTACAAGTTTATATGTCAACTGGCTCTGCAGATGGTGAAGAAAATGATGAAATGTATGATGAGAGAAAAGAAATTATTCAGGTAGTGAAAGGAGACGAAAATTTAATAGTCATGAGTGACTGGAATTCGAGAGTAGGAAAAGGGAGAGAAGGGAACATAGTAGGTGAATATGGATTGGGGGAAAGAAATGAAAGAGGAAGCCGTCTGGTAGAATTTTGCACAGAGCATAACTTAATCATAGCTAACACTTGGTTCAAGAATCGTAAACGGAGGTTGTACACATGGGAGAACCCTGGAGATACCAAAAGGTATCAGATAGATTATATAATGGTAAGACAGAGGTTTAGGAACCAAGTTTTAAATTGTAAGACTTTCCAGGGGCAGATGTGGACTCTGACCACAATCTATTGGGTATGAACTGTAGATTAAAACTGAAGAAACTGCTGAAAGGTGGGAATTTAAGGAGATGGGACCTGGACAAACTGATTAAACCAGAGGTTGTACAGAGTTTCAGGGAAAGCATAAGGGAACAATTGTCACAAATGGGGGAAAGAAATACAGTAGAGGAAGAATAGTTAGCTCTGAGGGATGAAGTAGTCATGGCAGCAGAGGATCAAGTAGGTAAAAAGACGAGGGCTAGTAGAAATCCTTGGATAACAGAAGAAATATTGAATTTAATTGATGAAAGGAGAAAATATAAAAATGCAGTAAATGAAGCACACAAAAAGGAATACAAACGTCTCAAAAATGAGATCGACAGGAAGTGCAAAATGACTAAGCAGGGATGGCTAGAGGACAAACGTAAGGATGAGAGGCTTATCTCACTAGGGGTAAAATAGATACTGCCTACAGGAAAATTAAAGAGACCTTTGGAGAAAAGAGAACCACTTGTATGAATATCAAGAGCTCAGATGGAAACCCAGTTCTAAGCAAAGAAGGGAAAGCAGAAAGGTGGAAGGAGTGTATAGGGTCTACACAAGGGCGATGTACTTGAGGACAATATTATGGAAATGAAAGAGGATGTAGATGAAGATGAAATGGGAGGTAAGATACTGCGTGAAGAGTTTGATAGAGCACTGAAAAGCCTGAGTCGAAACAAGGCCCCAGGAGTAGATAACATCCCATTAGAACTACTGACGGCCTTGGGAGAGCCAGTCCTGACAAAACTCTACCATCTGGTGAGCAAGACGTACGAGACAGGCGAAATACCCTCAGACTTCAAGAAGAATATAATAATTCCAATCCCAAAGAAAGCAGGAGTTGACAGATGTGAAAATTACCGAACTACTAGTTTAAAAAGTCACAGCTGCAAAATACTAACACGAATTATTTACAGACGAATGGAAAAACTGGTAGAAGCCGACCTCGGGGATATCAGTTTGGATTCCATAGAAATGTTGGAACACGTGAGGCAATAATGACCTTACGACTTAACTTAGAAGAAAGATTTAGGAAAGGCAAACCTACGTTTCTAGAATTTGTAGACTTAGAGAAAGCTTTTGACAATGTTGACTGGAATACCCTCTTTCAGATTCTAAAGAAGACTGGGGTAAAATACAGGGAGCGAATGTCTATTTACAATTTGTACAGAAACCACATCGCAGTTATAAGAGTCAAGGGACATGAAAGGGAAGCAGTGGTTCGGAAGGGAGTGAGACAGGTTTGTAGCCTCTCCCCGACGTTATTCAATCTGTATATTGAGCAAGCAGTAAAGGAAACAAAAGAAAAATTTGGAGTTGGTATTAAAATCCATGGAGAAGAAATAAAACTTTGAGGTTCGCCGATGACATTGTAATTCTGTCAGAGACAGCAAAGGACTTGGAAGAGCAGTTGAATGGAATGGACAGTGTCTTGAAAGGAGGATATAAGATGAACATCAACAAAAGCTAAACAAGGATAATGGAATGTAGTCGAATTACGTCGGGTAATGCTGAGGGAATTAGATTAGGAAATGAGACACTTAAAGTAGTAAAGGAGTTTTGCTATTTGGGGAGCAAAATAACTGATGATGGACGAAGTAGAGAGGATATAAAATGTAGACTGGCAATGGCAAGGAAAGCGTTTCTGAAGAAGAGAAATTTGTTAACATCTAGTATAGATTTAAGTGTCAGGAAGTCGTTTCTGAAAGTATTTGTATGGGGTGTAGCCATGTATGGAAGTGAAACATGGACGATAAATAGTTTTGAGAAGAAGAGAATAGCCGCTTTCGAAATGTTGTGCTACAGAAGAATGTTGAAGATTAGGTGGGTAGATCTCGTAACTAATGATGAGGTATTGAATAGGATTGGGGAGAAGAGAAGTTTGTGGCACAACTAGACTAGAAAAAGGGATCGGTTGGTAGGACATGTCCTGAGGCATCAAGGGATCACTAATTTAGGATTGGAGGGCAGCGTGGAGGGTAAAAATCGTAGAGGGAGACCAAGAGATGAATACACTAAGCAGATTCAGAAGGATGGAGGTTGCAGTAGGTACTGGGAGATGAAGAAGCTTGCACAAGATAGATTAGCATGGAGAGCTGCATCAAACCAGTCTCAGGACTGAAGACCACAAATGTGGTGTCACCGCCAGACACCACACTTGCTAGGTGGTAGCCTTTAAATCGGCCGCCGTCCGTTAGTAAACGTCGGACCCGCGTGTCGTCACTATCAGTGATTGCAGATCGAGCGGCGCCACACGGCAGGTCTAGAGAGACTTCCTAGCACTCGCCCCAGTTGTACAGCCGACTTTGCTAGCGATGGTTCACTGACAAATTACGATCTCATTTGCCGAGACGATAGTTAGCATAGCCTTCAGCTACGTCATTTGCTACGACCTAGCAAGGCGCCATTATCATTTGCTATTTATCTTGTGATGCATGTACCGTCAGACAGATGTTCACCAATTATGGATTAAAGTTAAGTATTCCAGAAGCTACGTACTTTATTTGCTAGTATCCATTACTTGTCCTGTTCCAGACCTCACGCCTGCCTGCGCGAGCTTAACGCGTGCCTTTCAGCTTCCTCCAAACCCCGTGGATTGGTTCCTGCCAATTCACAACAACAACAGCAACTCTACATAAAAAAATCACAGTAGTGTGCTGCTACCCCCATTAGCTTTTGACCTCTTCTGAAGGACGTTATAATCCCTATGGAGTGCTGTTCTGAATAATCTTTTCCGTTTCTTAGGTACCTTCCTGCAGATCATCGAATTTCTGGGCGTTTTTTTTTATTTTTCTATTATGTTGCCTATCGGGTATTACCAAAATACTGGTAAGTATTTATAGAGACGAAGGGGTCTAGTCGATTCCGGTAATACGTTTTACGAACAATTACGTAATTTGGACGAAGTAGAGAGAGTAGTTTGGTCGTGACATTGTCGAAACATCATCACGGAATATTGGAAACTGCAGAAAATTTAAGTTAGCGATTATAAGGTGTCAGGCAAATCCAACACCTTCCATGAAAACCCTGACATGATAAGCAAATCCAGTAGTATGTCACATAGCTCCGAATAAATCGTGACATTAAATTAACCAAAGTAATACGAGTAACGAGTGAGCAAATGGAACACCACAGACTAACACAAGAATGCCTAAATGCATGTCATACTTTCCCACCGTGAGACAGACGCAGTTCCGAGGGGAGAAACGAGAACAGAAGCCGAGAGCAGAACCGTGTTAAGCTAGAAGGCCCTACAATAAGGAACGGACACCCACGTCGTCAGCTAACCACCAGGACCACCCCCCCCCTAGCCCATGTTAAACGCTAGAGCCCTCCAGAAGAACAGTACAGATCTTACGATATCACTGAAAGGGCCTCACCAGCCGCAAGTTTTAGCTTGAGACTTTTTCGCGTCTCTGTTGCGTTGCAAACGTTAAAAACATTGCCCCACCACGAAAAGTAACCGCCAGGACCACCACCAGCCCATGTTAAAAGATAGAGCCGTCCAGAACAACAGTATAGATCTTACGATAACACTAAAACGGCCACACCAGCTGCAAGTTTTAGCATGAGACTTTTTCGCGTCTCTGTTACGTTGCAAACTTTAAAAACATTGCCCCACTACGAAAAGTATAACGTTTCTCATTGGATAGACAGAATTTTTGTAGGCGGAGCTTAAGGTTAACATTGAGACCCTCATTGGTCAGATGAAAACACAGCCAGATAGTTTTTTTTTTTTTTTCTAACCAACTTCGGTAAATTGTAGCAAGGAGAAGTTAGGAGAGGGTTGCTTCCGAGACGGCGAGCTGTATGGAGCTGCGTCGCACGCCGCCCTCTGACGCTGCCTAACCAACGACAAGGTAATGAACGCAAGCAATGCCGCGTAACAGCGCATACAGCTTCACTCAGAACTGCAGAAGTCTCATCTGTTACACCCCGTTTTTGCGTAATACTAGTGTCGATCGTCAATTGAAGCTCATGGTATTCACATTTGCTACGTAAGTTAAAATCTGAAACGCGATGATTTTTCTGTTATATAATTATTGAGAAGCCACATCAGCCACTGTAATTCACGACAAGTTAAATAAGTAATTAAAGATAACTGAGGGTCACTGTAGACCATTTTGTTAGTTTTCTCATTTGTAAAACTTAATATAAATCTAGATTATAGATGTGATATGGCATAGGTCATCCTTCGATCCATTATAGAACTTGGAAATCCATTCAGGGAATATTCGTTCACATTTTTTGTTGAACGCAGTTGGTTTTTGTCATCCAGTATTAAAACATTTCCTTTTATCAATAGTGCAATTTATAAACAATGTTTTGTGAGTAGAATAAAATTTCCAATGGTAAACTTAACTGCTTTTTCGACGTTATTTTAACAGCTAACTAAAAATGGGAAAACTTTGAACCCCTTCCACTAAATTTAGTTAGTATTAAGATTCTTTTACAGGGAGTGCAGTGGAGCTCACGCTGAAGTCATTAAGTATTTGATTATATCATCGCTAGTCTCACTGAACTCTTGTGAACTCTACATGTCATGTGTGGTCTGGCGTCTCCTTACCAGCAACAGGTCCCAGGTTCAAACTAGTCAGTTCGCTAAAAAAACACGCTCAGAGCGTCGTTGCACGAAAGTGGTAGGGAGACACGACATAGAACAACAGACGCAGAATGTTAGACGATGACCAAACTAGGAACAGGAACCACTCTCTGTGGAAACGATTGCCCAGTATCACGGTACTCTGTTGCGAAACTGTATTCTCCTAATAATGGTGGATCAATGTTGATGCCTCAGAGCTTATTTCTTATTAGTGTTTCTCAAGGTCAACCACACCCTTTAGGGCTATGGTTTTGTTACTCTTTATGTTCTTAAGTGTTTCTAAGAACCTGTCGAAGTTGTGGAGCCACTAAGACGCACTTTTAGTGAGAAAATTAATTTTTCATTCTTGTACACTGTAGTTACTGTGCCCAACGGGCATACGTCAGTGAAACGATGTGACAAATACAATGCTTCTTGATCCAGAACACTGTTTTCACTGTTTAGGTTTCCTTCAAAATCGAGAACGCTTTTCCGTGCTTACTCGTCTCTTTCGTTGAAAAGGATCGATGAGGCACTTGTCTTCGTTTTGTATAGGAGCAAATGTGTTGCATCCTCTCGCTTAGACATCATTGTCCTTTCATACTTACTGGATTTCTCCTTACTCATTGGTGCTGTTTAATGAACGATGCTATTCGTAGGAGGTAAGTGTGTTCATACATTCCGTCTTTTATACCTGTTTACGGATAGCGGGATAATGTTTTTCAGTGTTAAATAGAGGACAGCTATTTAAATGCATATCTAGCATTGCAGTCTCTGTCACTCAGTTATCAAATCCATATACATTAACAAATCTGTCTTCGTGAGGAGAAAGTCACAGTTTTCTCAAACGAGATGGAACAGGTGTAGTAGTTCTAGAAATACGTAGTTCCCTAGCCGCCGGGAGACGACATATGCGGAATGAAGAGAATTTCCTTTATAAATTACGACATTCATTGCAGTGACTCTTGCCTGCTGCAGTGTAACGGCGCGGACACAAACCAGGGCGCGATGCAGAAACCTAAACACTCGTCAGCACTCTCAGGCTCAGCCTTTGTAGCCATGCCAGCAGTTCCGCATTCAAGAACCGGGCAATCGGCCGATAACCAGCGTTTAGACACATACTGACGGCGCTTCGCCGTCCGCGTACGTGATACAGCAGCAAAAAGACCTACCTTTATGGTATAAAAGCAGGACGCCTGACCAGGCTGTCACATCGAGACAACGGGCATTTGAATTGCCGTGCGCCGTGTTTATTCCCTCCGTGACACCGCCAACATCTATCCTCCCACTGGAGTCCACCTGTAGCCTCGATGGGCCAGGGGTCCAAGTAGTGCCATCTCAGTTCCATCTACCGAGTCTGCCGCCGCCTTCGACTCACCAGACCCGGGTTCGATCCTGGGTTACAGCCGTCCATCGCTGGGGCCGCTCGCCGCACCGTTCCGACAGCAGTTACAACAGCGAAAGAGTACCTCCTGAGGTTCACGGGGCTGAGCGATTCACTGCTAGCCATGTCGCCAGCGTGACGTGGTGACAGAAGGGCTGAGAGTGCAGTCTTCTAGCCTAATTTCCGGGAGTGGGCCACAAACCTCCGACACTCTGCGCTTCCTGTGGATAAGGTTGCTTTGGCCGTGCAGCCTAGATGTCGACAGATTTTTTGACTACTGACTGCCTCTATCTTCTGTACCAACACACCGCCTCCACCAGAGAACCACTTGCCCACATCCAAACTCTACACACCTCTACAACAGGCAAACACCCTCCTTACATTACTGCGGTATGGAATTAATTGAAACGTGGCAAATGGATATTTCGCCAGTAGAGGCCACGTAAGTGACGGTGCCACCTGTTGTGTGCAGAGCTGCTGAGTTCAGTTGTATGGTAGACACCTTCACCCTCAGTGCTCTAACCATTGAAACAGAATGCAGTCTGGGACAGCTGTAAGTAAGATGGCAGAGATGACGTCATCCAAGATGGCTGCCTGTAGACTTGGAAAAAACAGCACATGATGTCATCCTAGATGGCAACTGTGACGACATTACAGATGACGGATTATGGTCAGAAGATAGGCCACTTGGGCTACCTCCACTAACCTAAGTCACATGACTGCCACCTCCTCCTAGAAACTGGTGGGAAGAGGACTCAGCCTGTGGTGGACATAAGTCTTTATTTTGCATGCAGTCTTCCACATCCATGCCCGAGGCAGAATCCGAACCTACGATCGTAGCGGTCGCGTGGTTCCAGACTGAAGTGCCTAGAACAGCTCGGCCACAAAGGCCGGCTGTGACGCCTCATTCAGAGCGGATTCAGTCTCAAGATATAGGTGACCTCCACAAAGGTCACGCTTTGGATAAAGCGGGAATGTGGGAAACTCTCTACCTTTTCCGCAAGCAGAATATACACCCTGAATAATGGTCTCCAGTGAAAGAATGGGAATGACGCAGTTTGCGCAGCATCTCGGGGAAGCGGAAGGCCGGCTTACCTCACCTCTTTGAAGATAAATGCTTGGGAATTCCGGACAAAACGAAGCTAATCCGTTCTCAGCACAGTCTGCCTCGACACTATGACAACGCTTGCATTTGTTGTGTAAGCATAGCGACTCTGAGAACTTCAGAGCGATTTGCAAACCACGAAAGGATGTTTGTCTGCGACTGCCACGTGTTACTTTCCATTTAAAGGTAACAGTGGTGGTTTCGAGAGCACAGCTGTAACGCGAGGAAAGAGCAGGGCGGTGGATTGAAGGGATCCGAGTGATGGACGTGAGCGCGTCTCAAAGAGTGTTTGTGTGGCGATCAATCAAATGAGGGAAAACACCAAGTGTGTGTAGTGGGATACTGCAGTTGGAAAGGGGCCGAGGCAGTCGTTAATATGCTGAGGTTGGGGCCGCCAGGCTGAATGGAGTATTTGCGGCTCTGGTGCACCCTGAATGGGAAGTTTTTTTCTCTTCTTAAAATTTGACAGAGACCACAGTATCTTTCTGCTTTCCGCTGCTGCAGACTGTGCAGCAGCGGAAAGCAGAGAGATACTGCGGTCTCTGTGAAATTTTAAGAAGAGAAAAAAACTTCCCATTCAGGGTGCACCAGAGCCGCATCGACAAATATTCCGAGGCAGAACTATGGATCAAAATAAGAAAATAATATATGGTAACCATTGACTCTAAAAGACACTCCCTAAGAGCTAGGTGCATTTGTTCATCTTCGATACTACGAAACAAATCTTTTTACCGCAAGCTCTTTGCTTTCCATATTTTTGGAGAAGAGAGTGTGGACCAAAAGAAGAAAGAAATGTCCAGCAAACATGGACTCCAATAGGCGTAAGTTAAGAGCTACGAGGAATTGTTTAGTAGAGGAGACGTGTTTTGCATTAACGGTGATGAACAAGTGCACCTAGCTCTTAACCTGTTCACTTCAGAGACCATGATTAGTAAGTAACCTTTCATCCGCTTTTGGTCCATACTGCGACCTCTGAATGCTTGCCAGTGGAATTGTGGTTCACCCTGCAGTTTGTTTACCAGTGGGTCCGAGTAATTGTATTTGGCAGATGACTGGAGGGCACGTATTGTTTTTGTGTTTAACTAACAGCTATGGCTGGGAGTGTCTAAGAGTGTTACTGAGGAAAAATTGCTCTTTAATCGCCCAAGTATAACAATATAGGTACGTTAATTAAATGAGATTAATAAAAGCCTTTCATTTTTATGTCTCCGTGCTCTTTTAACACTTAGTCTTATCGCGTTTTAGTGCATTTAGACACTGTGTGTTGTTAATTCGTTTTCAGTGTCCGCCGTAATCTTTGTGCGATGGTCTAATTTCACTTGTAGTTGTCAGTCTATCGGAACTGACTTCCTTGCAGTTCAACGACTGTTGTGAACAGTTGCTGGGTCATCGGCAACTGCCACAGTTACTGTGATTCCCGTTTAAAGTAAATGCCCTCGTCTCAGTGGGTTAACCTGTTATATTGAGGCTGGTAGCCCGATTGATTTACGCAAGAAGCGTTGGTGGTGGTAGCTGAAAGAGGCATCTGAGCATAGCTTAAGTAGCTCAGTAATCGGACGATATGTCACAATTTCACTGCACTGGTCTTAACTGATGAAACTAGAAGTAGCTGAGATTTCTATCCACAGGTTTCAGCCGGAATATGACACAGTAGAATGCTCGTAATCGATATGTTATTTTTTTCAGTATTCTATTTTAATGGCTGTAGCCGGAGAGAGTTGCCGTCAGCATGACGTCAGTATGATTTATAGCTTCTATGTCCTTCGTTGACCAGTGGAGCGTTAAACTTCTCGTGACAATAGAAATACCCAATTACAACTTATATGTTACCATAAGCGGTTGACTGGCAGACAAAGATTAATGGTGATTCTGTCAGTTTATTTCACCCTCACTGAAGCCGTGTTATATTTTTTTTTCCTTTTGTCTTTCAATCACTGCGTTTCAGGGGGCTGTGCAAAGAATAATTGCGAAAAAGAACACTTACAACTCACTCTATACCAACAGAGCTGATGAGGTTTTCCAGATGAAAAGATACACTACAAAATACATATGTATTAAATAGCTAGATTATTTCATATCCCCACAGTCTGAGTCATGTTCGCAATCATTTTCCAGGTATCTGACCAGGAGGGGAGGTAGCACCACTTGCAGTGATAGGAATTTTGATTCGTCACCACACGTTTGGACGTGATAATGAGGCAACGTGGAACCCAATTGTCCCTGGCAAAAGGTCGTAATTGAAAGTCAGCTGAACTAATCCAAATAGCCTCCTTTATTGTGGTAGGTCCTGACAAACAGGGATGACAAAAATGCCTCTTAGCATTTCGATTAACTAAATGAGACTTGAAAAGGGGATTAGCTTGAACATTCCACGTTTGACCACAGTACATGGAGCCAACGACACATACACTCCTGGAAATTGAAATAAGAACACCGTGAATTCATTGTCCCAGGAAGGGGAAACTTTATTGACACATTCCTGGGGTCAGATAAATCACATGATCACACTGACAGAACCACAGGCACATAGACACAGGCAACAGAGCATGCACAATGTCGGCACTAGTACAGTGTATATCCACCTTTCGCAGCTATGCAGGCTGCTATTCTCCCATGGAGACGATCGTAGAGATGCTGGATGTAGTCCTGTGGAACGGCTTGCCATGCCATTTCCACCTGGCGCCTCAGTTGGACCAGCGTTCGTGCTGGACGTGCAGACCGCGTGAGACGACGCTTCATCCAGTCCCAAACATGCTCAATGGGGGACAGATCCGGAGATCTTGCTGGCCAGGGTAGTTGACTTACACCTTCTAGAGCACGTTGGGTGGCACGGCATACATGCGGACGTGCATTGTCCTGTTGGAACAGCAAGTTCCCTTGCCGGTCTAGGAATGGTAGAACGATGGATTCGATGACGGTTTGGATGTACCGTGCACTATTCAGTGTCCCCTCGACGATCACCAGCGGTGTACGGCCAGTGTAGGAGATCGCTCCCCACACCATGATGCCGGGTGTTGGCCCTGTGTGCCTCGGTCGTATGCAGTCCTGATTGTGGCGCTCACCTGCACGGCGCCAAACACGCATACGACCATCATTGGCACCAAGGCAGAAGCGACTCTCATCGCTGAAGACGACACGTCTCCATTCGTCCCTCCATTCACGCCTGTCGCGACACCACTGGAGGCGGGCTGCACGATGTTGGGGCGTGAGCGGAAGACGGCCTAACGGTGTGCGGGACCGCAGCCCAGCTTCATGGAGACGGTTGCAAATGGTCCTCGCCGATACCCCAGGAGCAACAGTGTCCCTAATTTGCTGGGAAGTGGCGGTGCGGTCCCCTACGGCACTGCGTAGGATCCTACGGTCTTGGCGTGCATCCGTGCGTCGCTGCGGTCCGGTCCCAGGTCGACGGGCACGTGCACCTTCCGCCGACCACTGGCGACAACATCGATGTACTGTGGAGACCTCACGCCCCACGTGTTGAGCAATTTGGCGGTACGTCCACCCGGCCTCCCGCATGCCCACTATACGCCCTCGCTCAAAGTCCGTCAACTGCACATACGGTTCACGTCCACGCTGTCGCGCCATGCTACCAGTGTTAAAGACTGCGATGGAGCTCCGTATGCCACGGCAAACTGGCTGACACTGACGGCGGCGGTGCACAAATGCTGCGCAGCTAGCGCCATTCGACGGCCAACACCGCGGTTCCTGGTGTGTCCGCTGTGCCGTGCGTGTGATCATTGCTTGTACAGCCCTCTCGCAGTGTCCGGAGCAAGATTGGTGGGTCTGACACACCGGTGTCAATGTGTTCTTTTTTCCATTTCCAGGAGTGTATATATATCAGCCCTCTAAGCTTCTAGTTCCTAGTTAGAGCCCAATGAACTGAGTATTACAAGGAGGGTGCAGTAGGTACTGGTAGGGGAGTAAAACACAAAAGATTTTAATGACATTCATTGTAAAGATAACACACACAGTACTTTGTCCTTGTGGTACACTGCACAGTGGAGCATGAACTCAACAACAACACTCTAAAAAAAGAGTAGAAATCACACCTCATATTAGCCCCAAGAGCAGAACACACAAGTCAAACTTGGAAAGGAAGATTTAGATGTGATAGTCGATTGCACTTCAAAATAATGTGATACAACATGGAAAAATGACTATTGGGGTAGAGAAATAAATGATACAAAATGTATTGCACTCACAGGAGTTACAATAACTTGTACTCGTCTCATAGTACAAGCATGACAAACAGCCATGCGATCCACCTCGTAGACAGTAGAGGAAAACAAAAAGTTAAATCGGCAATTTACACGAAAAGAATAAGGAAAACATCCGGTATATTTTGTGCAATGAATGGAGAAATCTTCGTCTTTTAGCGTACCTAATCTCATCTATGGCCACTCTGTCTAGCACATAAAGTGTAATGAAATCTGAGCAAATATTCTCCTGCGTGTGCCCCACCGCTCTGCTAAAAGACAACCGTCCCTCGACCGTTGCCGAGTCCTCTCTCCCAGACCGGTTTTCGTTCTGCGAGGCTTACCGTGACGTTTTACTGCCAACCGTGGCTGAATAGCGCACCTAAGGCTTTCAAACATCTCTAGTCAGAGCACCCAGTGTGCAAACAAGAAAATGGTTCAAATGGCTCTGAGCACTATGGGACTTAACATCTCAGGTCATCAGTGCCCTAGAACTTAGAACATCTTAAACCTAACTAATCTAAGGACATCACACACACCCATGCCCGAAGCAGGATTCGAACCTGCGACCGTAGCGGTCGCGCGATTCCAGACGAAGCGCCTAGAACCGCTCAGCCTCTCCGGCCGGCAGTGTGCAAACATAGAACGAAAAATACACTACACTGTTTCTTTAAAAAACCTACAGCAATAACTAAAGTTGGATAAGAGAGGGACTTACTAGACTGATACAAGAAGAAGAAGAAGAAGAAGAAGAAGAAGATGTGAGGCTGTTTTCAACCATGTTTGGAGACTCAGAATGGTACAAATAAGACATTATCGTGTGTATCTATGACATAATTTCTTCTAAACTGTGGCAGTTGTGTAAGAAGTAAGTGTCACATGGAAAAAGATTTTGAAGGAAATCAAAATAGAATAGAAAAAATGTGAAGGGTTATGTAACGCAAAGATACATACACTATATTAATAAATATGGAGCTGGCTACATCTGAACGCGAAATGAGTTCAGTCATCTGAATGACTGAGGGAAAATTACTGAGGTGTTTTTACTCGCAACTCTTAAATCACGTTGCTCCCGCCACAGACCTCTTTCCGCTTTTAAAAAGTTCCGTCGCTGACGAATCGGCTCCTCCGATATCCTGTCTCTCTGGGAGACGGCTCTAATTGGAGCAACAGGTGAGATGTTTGGGAGGCTGTTCACACGGCGCCTATCGAAGAAATGCGGTTCTCCACGACGCAAAGGGCGCCGCAGGGGAGCAATCAGCAGCAGGGCCGGCCTTCCTGAAGGGCACTACTGATGTGGGAGGCGGCGTTGAGAGACACAGGGGACTACGCTTCAGACAGCCCAGGGCCAGTCGAAGCACTTGACCGGCTGTCGGGAGGAAAACTCTACCGCCATTATCTCTTGTCTGCGATGAATGTTGTCTAATTTCTATTTCAGAAAAACTATACTCTGAAACGAGTTGTGATAAGACACGTTTGTGACTGTCAGCTATACTAGGTGATCAAACCGTAATCCCCGCATCCTCGATTCATTAACGACACGAAATCCCATGTATAAGAGTTAATACATTAAATATTTGACGCAAAGCCTGTAAAGCCTTTATGATTGGAGACGAAAAATCCTTTTACACTACTCGACATTAAAATTGCTACAGCAAGAAGAAATGCAGATGATACACGGGTACTCATTGGACAAATATATTATACTAGAACTGATATGTGATTACATTTTCACGCAATTTGGGTGCATAGATCCTGAGAAATCAGTACCCTGACACAACTACCTCTGGCCGTAATAACGGCCTTGATACGCCTGGGCATTGAGTTAAACAGAGCTTGGATGGCGTGTACATATACAGCTGCCCATGCAGCTTCAGCGCGATACCACAGTTCATCAAGAGTAGTGACTGGCGTATTGTGACGAGCCAGTTGCTCGGCCACCGTTGACCAGACGCTTTCAATTGGTGAGAGATCAGGAGAATGTGCTTGCCAGGACAGCAGTTGAACATTTTCTGTATCCACAAAGGCCCGTACAGGACCTGCAACGTGCGGTCGTGCATTATCCTGCTGAACTGTAGGGTTTCGCAGGGATCGAATGAAGGGTAGAGCCACGGGTCGTAACACATCTGAAATGTAATGTCCACTGTTCAAAGTGCCGTCAATGCGAACAAGAAGTGACCGAGACGTGTAACCAATGGCACCCCATACCCATCACGCCGGATGATATGTCAGTATGGCGATGACGAATACACGCTTCCAACGTGCGTTCACCGCGATGTCCCCAAACACGGATGCGACCATCATGATGCTGCAAGCAGAACTTGGATTCATCCGAAAAAATGACGTTCTGCCATTCGTGCAGCCAGGTTCGTCGTTGAGTACACCATCGCAGGCGCTTGTGTCTGTGATGCAGCGTCAAGGGTAACCGAAGCCATGGTCTCCAAGCTAATAGTCAATGCTACTGCAAACGTCAACGAACTGTAAGTGCAGATGGTAGCTGTGTTGCAAACGTCCCCATCTCCTGACTCAGGGATCGAGACGTGGCTGCACGAACCGTTACAGCCATGCAGACACGATGCCTGTCGTCTCGACTGCTAGTGATACGAGGCCGTTGGGATTTAGCACGGCGTTCCATATTACCCTCCTGAACCCACCGATTCCATATTCTGCTAACAGTCATTGAATCTCGACCAACGCAAGCAGTAATGTCGCGATACGATAAACCGCAATCGCGATAGGGTACAATCCGACCTTTATCAAAGTCGGAAACGTGATGGTACGCATTTTCTTCTACTTACACGAGGCATCACAACAAGGTTTCACCAGGCAACGTCTATCAACTGTTGTTTGTGTATGAGAAATCGGTTGGCAACTTTCCTCATGTCAGCACGTTGTAGGTGTCGCCACCGGCCCCAACCTTGTGGGAATGCTCTGAAAAGCTAATCACTTGCATATCACAGCATCTTCTTCCTGTCGGTTAAATTTCGCGTCTGTAGCACGTTATCTTCGTGGTGTAGCAATTTTAATGGTCAGTAGTGTAGTAAGCGATAAACTTTTCCTTTCATTATTTTAAGCGGCTGCAAGCGAGAAAAAAATTAGATATGGTTTCAAATTGTGAATTAGGTTTTATAGTTTTCTAAGTGCTCTCTGTTATCAAAAACTGATCGAGTATAGTATGGCTGATCTTCGTTCCATTTGAAGAAGTGCTAGTTTTTAAAGCACCTGAAGCTTTACTGTACCATATCTGCAGAACTATGTGAGCTACAAACATATAATATTGCAGTCACATTCAATGGATGTCATGTATTCTGAATTATGTGCTCTACAAACATGTAATGTCGAGGGCACATTAAATGGTATATGTAGATACCGACTGCGAAATTGGTTGCCATTATCCTTAATACTAAAGGAATAATAAAAGTAAAACCTCTTGCCTTGTTTGGAATTTCCACTACATAAACAGCGGAATAGCAGGAACGATAAATTCTACTTTTCCTTTTACTATATTGTAAGAGCTCTGCGAGAGGAAGATTAGGAAAGGTTTGAAGTTAAGTCTAAGATTCGTTGCAAGTCACTAAGTGTTCCCATTCTCAAATACTGGGTGAACAAAATATGGATAATTTGCACGCCGTGAGCTACTCTGGCTCAAGACATACAGTTCCTAACGTTAACACTTGACTAACTGTGTTAAAGCTGTATCATAATATTATATCTCTTAAGGAGTAGAAAATGACAGTATCTTAAATTTTTAACTCTCTTCGTACATAAAATTTTCTAAGGTTTTAAGGCGTGTCATTTCGAATAACACTGTCAAGCTTTCGATGGCCATCTCTGCCCTCGTCGTCAGGCGTAAAACCACTGACTGCCAGGACTCGTTCTGTTTCCTATATTGTTATTTCACCCTCTCGCACCACTTAAAAGCAGGGGGTGGCCTGTGAGCAGTACAGGCAACCCGCTGTTCAGCCAATTGATAGTGAGAAGTTATATGAGACAATAAACATGAAACAGATAGTGTTGATAGGTACATTGGATTAAGAACGGAAGTTCTTTAGGTGTGTGAGAGACTGCTTCTTCCACTGGTAGTTAGAAACAATAATTAAAGCTAAACTGAAACACAATAAGCGACCTTTAAAACATGTTCCCGAAACAAATATTTAAAAGATGCATTTTCCTTACACTAGGAATTGGAAGGGCCTGCCACGCTATAGGGAGTCAGTTGTTAAAGGGGAAAAGATTGGCCAGTTAAGAGGGTGGAGATGTGAGGGCGTTAGTATTGGGAACTGGTGCATAGCAGCAAAGGGGTAGGAGTGGTTGTTGGAAAAGAAGTGGGGGTGGGATGAGTGAGGGAATTGGTGACATTAATTGTTGTGAAAAGTGTGGTATGGAAAGAAAGGCAGAAGGGAAAAAGGGCGGTGAGGATATATGAGGAAGTGAAGGAGACAAAGCCCTGAAAAGGTGGATTGGGTGGCGGAAACCTGTAGTTGGTGGGATGGGTAAATGTTGGGTCGGAGTTCACGTTCTGGGAGAAGGAGATGGTTGAAAAATCCTTGAAAGACCATGTGGAGTTTGTGTAAGTGGAGGATCGACGGAATGTGTTGGTAAAGGCGCAGCGGTATTTGAGGATTAGGGAAATTGAGGGGAAACTTGGCTCTGAGCACTATGGGACTTAACTTCTGAGGCCATCAATCCCCTAGAACTTAGAACTACTTTAACCTAACTAACCTAAGGGAATCACAAACATCCATGCCCGAGGCAGGATTCGAACCTGCGACCGTAGCGGTTCCAGACTGTAGCGCCTAGAACCGCTCGGCCACTCCGGCTGGCTGAGGGGAAACTGTAGGATTATTGGAGTCGAATTTGAAGATGGTGTGCGTAGTTAGGTGGTTTTAAATGTGAGTGAGGAGAGGAGGGAAAGTGATGAGTTGGTAAAGATTCCTGGATGTGGAAAGCGAGGTGGAGTACTGGGTGATCAAAAAGTCAGTATACATTTGAAAACTGAATAAATCACGGAATAATGTAGATAGAGAGGTACAAATTGACACACATGCTTGGAATGACATGGAGATTTATTAGAACTGAAAAAAAATAGACCAGTTCAAAAAATGTCCGACAGAAGGCGCTTCATCTGATCAGAATAGCAATAATTAGCATAACAAAGTAAGACAAAGCAAAGATGATGTTCTTTACAGGAAATGGTCAATATGTCCACCTACATTCATCAACAAAAGCTGTAGTCGAGGAATAATGTCGTGAATAGCACTGTAAAGCATGTCCGGAGTTATGGTGAGGCATTGGCGTCGGAAATTGTCTTTCAGCAACCCTAGAGATGTCGGTCGATCACGATACACTTGCGACTTCAGGTAACCCCAAAGCCAATAATCGCACGGACTGAGGTCTGGGGAGCTGGGAGACCAAACATGATGAAAGTGGCGCCTGAGCGCACGATCATCATCAAACGACGCGCGCAAGAGATGTTTCACGCGTCTAGCAATATGGGGTGGAGCGCCATACTGCATAAACATTGTACGGTCCAGCAGGTGTGTACCAGCCACGCTGGGGATGATGCGATTCTGTAACATATCGGCGTACCTCTCACCCGTCACGGTAGCAGCTACAAAACCAGAATAACGCATTTCCTAGAAGAGAAAAGGCCGGATAACGGTAGATGTGGTAAATCCAACCCATACCGTGACTTTCTCGTCGTGCTATGGAGTTTCCACGACGGTTCTAGGATTTTCGGTAGCCTAAATTCTGCAGTTGTGGGCTTTGACAGATCCTCGGAGCGTGAAATGAGCTTCGTCGGTCCACAACACGTTACTCAACCAATCGTCATCTTCCTCACTCTTTTGAAACGCCCACAACGCAAATGCCCTCCGCTTCACTAAATCGCCAGGTAACAGTTCATGATGTCGATGGATTTTGTACAGATAGCATCGGTGGGTACGCCTAAGTGCCAACCGAAAAGTAGTGTATTGAATGCTGGTGCGACTGCACGAGCGCTGACTTCCCCGTGCATAGACGAACCCTCTACAGTCTCCATTTCTTCCTGAACTGTCTCAGCAGCATTACACCTAGTTCTCGGTCGGCCACTACGGGGTCTATCGTCTAAACAACTCGTGGCTTCGAACTTCGAAATCATTCTCGCCACAGCTGCATTTGTCAAAGGACCTTTACCCGTTCGCATCCCCTTCCTATGGCGATAGGATCGTAACGCTGAACTAGCACATTCCCCATTCTGATAATACAGCTTCACTAAAAGCATCTTTTCAGGTAACGTCAACATGCTGCGACTGCTGGCGCATCTGATTCTTTCTCTCATTACTGCTCCTTTTATACACGATGTGCAGTCACTGACGTTTTGCTGTCCAGCGCCATCTGCCGGACGTTTTGTGAACTTTGTTTTTTGTTCTAATAAAACCCCATGTCATTCCCAGCATGTGTGTAAATTTTTACCTCTCTATCTAGATTATTCCGTGGTTTATTAAGTTTTCAAATATATACTGACTTTTTGATCACCCAGTACATGGCGTTTGAGGATCTGGAGGGACTCACAGAACGTGGGAAAGGAGGTTATCCATGCAACATTTGCACAGCAAAGGATGGGGTCGATTATGGACTTGTACATGTGAAGGACAGTGGAGAGGTGTAATCCTCATGTTTGGCTGGTTAGTAGTTTTAGTCAATTGTCGGTTGTCTGTTGAATGGTTGGTAGGTGGAGTTTCGATGTCTGTTGCCAGTCGAAGGTTACTCCAAAGTTTGCTGTACGTTGATACGGCACTGTCGCCGCACTTAAGACGCGACCGCTGCCTTCTCGAGCACCGTTTGCTAACGCTGCAGTGGCAGCACCGCGGCATACTTCAAAGTGCTTACAGTGGGGACGCCACAAGACATGCATCACTCATACTGCTCGACTCGACGGAGCCACGTGATTAAGTCCCGTCGTCGCGGCCCGGATGGGGAGTCGTCAGGTGGGCCTCCTGGGGTATGGAGTAGGTCTCGTCTCATTCGTGAGGCTGTTACTGTGACGGTGAGATGTACTTTGGTTATGGACCTCGACACGAATGTTTAGACTGAGTTATTTTTCTCTTTGTCTTCTAAGTTGTAATTTATTCGAACTTCCATTTGGTAGTTTGTACCTGAGACACAACACAACGTTTTAGTGTGTTAGTAGCATGAGACAGCCGTGAATGGTGAAGCAGAAGTCATGGGAACAGAGGGTGCGGATAGTGCGACTTATAATTATTGCCTCGGTTCTGGAGGCGCTAATCTTGAGGAGCCATTGGTTACACCAGGAAGTAAAGACATTGGTGTGATTTTAGGGAGAGCGTTGGGATGTTTGAAGTGTAGGGTAGAGGATGAGGAAAGCGGTGTCATCAGCGTATTGAAGGAGGTGTATGGGAGGTGGTGGTTTGGGCATATATAAGAGCGACGAGAGAGCAGGACCTTTGGGCTCTCTTGTAGTGGGGTGGAAGGTATGTTGTTAACAAGGACACAGCATGGGCGCTTGATGAGGAAGGATGCAATAAAGCAGACATAGGTGATGGGAAGTAAGTAAGTCTGGAGTTAGAAAAGGAGACCAGAATGCCATAAATGGTCGTACGCATTCTCTGGGTTAAGGGAAACAAAGATGTCGGATATGCCGTTGTTGAGCAGTTGGGATAGGAGATGGGTCACGTTCAGTGAACCGTGATTTATATTCAAAGAATATTCTTAAAATTTTATGTTATTTACTAGCGATTCATCAAGAACATTAACACATTTAATCACACTATGTGAGTGTGGAAGTAGTTGCCAAAGGAGTAACTGACGAAATCAAAATCAAATTGCTTTTAACAAATGTAAATTATATTCCTAAAGCGTTTTTTCAAAAAGAAACAGATTTAAAATTATAACCAAAAAACACCCTTTAAATATCAAATTACAATTTATTCAGAGGCAGAAAGAAACAAATCTTTGCGGGTATGAGCTTTCGGGCTGAGAACCTTGCCGTTCCCTTTTGATACGGCTGTAGTCACGACCGCTCACAACAACCTCTGAAAGACTGCACTGGTACAAATCTGCAACACACCAGATTACTTTAAACTAAAAGTTTTAACAATTCACACAAGCACACAGACCATGCACCCTGTAGGAGGGATGGAAACGGTACAAAACACTAAAATTAAAAGATTGACTTGCCACCGAAGGTGCAACTTGATTTTAACTTCTAAGAAAAATCTTACTGTGGAAGGGTGGCACCTTTATATGCTAAAATGACCATATAAATAAAAGCCCATGAAATGCAATTTAATATAAAATTATACTAGGTTGGCCAAACGAGTTAACATGCTCTACAGTACACATATACCGCCTCTCAAGATGATAGGCAAGATAAAAACATATTTCAGGAATTAGGCCGTTACACTCCAAGCATTAAATTCGTTAACACACCGAATCCGACAAACATGACAGAGGCAGCTCCGAACGACAGACATACTAGCACTCCGACCGACAATCGGACCGATTTCCAACCGTCAGATGCAACTGCACAAACAACAGAGAATATCGGCCGATGTCGAGTAAACCAAGATACCTACACCTTCTAATTCGGCCTCACCAAGGCATCAAACACCACTCAAGACAAGTTTAAAAGAATACAGGAAGAAGGCTGCGGGTTCTAGATAACAACACACACCACTTGTTATCACACGCGTGAACGGCTGAGGAAACAACAATCCACAAATAACGAACAAATCGTAACAGTTGAGATTTAAAAGAAGTCACTAATTACTCAACTTGAGAATCCCGCTTCGGAGGAAAGCGAAAAGCTCTCGCATTTAGCGACTCCAAATGCAACAGCGCGTGCCCGCCGACAAAAGCCCCGGTCTGGCTTCGCGCTGTGGAGACTGCGTCGCTGCTCAGTTCCAACGAACCAACAAGGTCCAACCACATCCCGACTCGGAAAAAGGCGTGCATCCTGAGGGCCCTAGACGTCGTCGACTAAGACGACCGGCCGAGCAAACGAACAACGACAGCCCACTTTCGCCGACAGTGATCTCGGCGACTACTAACACCATACGGACCCGACTGTTGCTGGCTGCCAACTCTTCCCGACTAATCCTGGTGTCAGTGCCCAGCAGACCACATGCCGCCATCCGACAACCAGCCGACCGATCGACCAACGGCCTTCCGTTGCTTATACTTCGGTCCCAGCGCTTACCTGGTCCGTGCGGACCTGCCTGCTGCTGACTGCCAACTCGTCCAACAGCGGGGTAACGACGAACCCGACTCAGTCCACAACCCAACAGCGACTTAGAGCCGACTGACTAACATGCGAGTGTCTGTCCTCCGACTGACTGTCGACCCACTGCACCGACCCCCTGACTGACCGACTGGCGAGCTCATAGCGCCCCTTAAATGCACGTGAACAGGCAACCTTTCCCCTTTCCCACCAAAGCTGCGATGGCCACAGCGGCGGCACCGCCAGAAACGGAGGGCGACGTGCTTTTCAAAGCAGCAATTTTTACCACGGCTCATTCAGGAGTTGATAAGCAGCAGAGAAGGAGGGACGTGAGCCAAATTGGGTAATAGAAAGCAGATCATATTGGTGCAGATAGTGGTGGATGCGAGAGGAGAAGATGGATTCAAGGGTCTTTTAAACATTGAAGTGAGGCAGATGGGGCTGTATGAGGAGGTATGGGAGGGGGAAGGGGAGGGAAAGGAGGTATTTGATATGAGGAGAAGCAGTATTCTGGAGGTTTTCCCCAGGTCACGATAATAGAGTATAGTATTACACACGGTTGTAAAGGTGACGCGAAAGCAGATAGCGAATTCTTTGAGATTGTGATAGGTAATTCGTTTTCTGTGAAGTACTTGTTGCATGTACTCTACCGTGATTGTGAAGTTTAATTTTATGTGTGGTATGTTGTTCAAGACCGAAAACTGAGAGCCAGAGGTCGGACCACGATATTCGAGCGTTCATGGACGGTAGGAAATTGGGAGTTGTTAAAGTGAGTCTCGTCAGGAAAGGAGAAGATGTCGGAGAGGCTGGATTGAAAGTGATCGACTTCGCTGAGGTCTTCAGGTAACTGAAGATTGTTATGAAGGATCAGGTAGTGAAGGATGGGATGGCTGCCAGTAAGTCGATGGAGTTCTTTCTAGTGCGTGGAAGTGTTAACTGCGAGTGTATTCTTGAGTTTGGTGCATGTCCGGCGCCAGTCATGGCGGTTTTCGCCATTGAGTGAATTTCTAACGTGTTGCTGTAGCTGACAGTGGCATGTATCCCGTCACGAGTCGGGAAGAAGGAGCGATATAAGCGATAGGATTCGCGGAGAAGGAGCAATGCTTTCTTGTATACAGGCTGGCTAAAACTCTCGGTATTTCCACCATCATGTACACAAGAAAGTGGTCCTGAACACGTTAATACACAGAGAAAAAGTTATTTCTGATTACGACAGATTACAGTCTGTATTACAGCACTTGAGATACTTTTTCAGAGAGAAAGTTTGTAGCAAGAAAGACATTGCAAACGTTTTCAGATGCCACGAAAGAAGGACGCCTTGTGAATCGGCTCAAGAGGCCGAACAGGGTCCTTCCCTGCCATAGTGTGGGGCAACGAGCTGCAAGTTAGGACATGTGCTGCAGAGACAAGGACTGAGACCAGTGTTCTGGTCCGCCCCCAAGATACGAGATTAGATGCACCCTGTTGAAGACGACATAACTGTTCCTATATCTGCTGTGCATGGTTTCCCTTGCGAACTCGGCAGCATCTATATAGGTCAGACAATTCGCATAGTTGCAGACCGATGTATGGAGCACAAGCGACATATTAAACAAATGGAGATTGACACGTCTGCCGTAGCTGAGGATTGCCTGGAACACGACACAAAATAACGTTTGTAACAACTAGAGTCTTGGCTCATGCGTCAACATGAATTCAGTTATAAAAGACGCGGCTAAGATTAGACTGTACAGCAATAGTTTTAGCAGAGACCAGAGGCTGGTTTTGGATGTCTAAAGGAAACAATGATGAATTTTTGACGTTTATCAGAAGACAGGAGCGGCAATCTGAAAGGTAGCGCTGGCCCCTCGCGCCACCTGACGTCATTTGGTCCTGCTGCGCCCCAAAGTTGCTGTTAGTTGTCCAATTACCTTCTCGCACACGTCGTTTTGGTCATTTCTCATTGGTGGTAGGGTCCGCAATCCTGGCCATAAAAGACCTTGCAATCCCCAGCAGTTTTAGAAAGCATCACTTGTGTGAAACTCAGATTGCCTTTTTGTCATATGATATTCAGCGAACTATAAATGAAGGGCAACAGGCAGAGCCCATATTTCTAGATTTCCGGAAAGTGTTTGACACGGTGCCCCATTGCAGGCTATTAACGAAGGTAAGAGCATGTGGAATAAGTTCACATATATGTAAGTGGCTCGAAGACTTAAATAATAGAACGCGGTATGTTGTCCTCGACGGCGAGGGTTCATCAGAGACGAGGGTATCGTCAGGAGTGCCCCAGGGGTGTGTGATAGGACCGCTGTTGTTCTCTATATACATAAATGATTTGGTGGACATGCTGAGCAGGAATTTGCAGTTGTTTGCTGATGATGCTGTTGTGTACAGTAAGGTGTCGAGGTTGAGTGACTGTAGGGAAATAAAAATACGACTTAGGCGAAATTTCCAGTTGGTGTGATGAATGGCAACTAGTTCTAAATGTGGAAAAATGTAAGTTAATGGGGATGAGCAGGAAGATCAAACCCCTAATTTTCGGATGCAGTATTGGTAGTGCCTGCTTGACACAGTCAAGTTGTTTAAATATGTTGCAAAGCGATATGAGATGGAACTAGTGTGTGAGAACTGTGGTAGGGAAGGCGAATGGTCCACTTTGCTTTATTGTGAGAATTTCAGGAAATACTGGTTCATCTGTAAAGGACACAGCATTTAGGACGCTGGTACGACCTATTCTTCAGTACTCTTCGAGTGTTTGGGATCCACACCATGTCGAACTGGAGGAAGACATCGAGGCAATTCACTGGCGGGATGCCAGATTTGTTACCGGTAGATTCGAACAACACGTAAGTGTTACGGAGATGCTTCGGGAACAAAATTGGGGATCCCTGGAGGGAAGGCGACGCTCTCTTAGACAGACACTATTGAGAACATTTAGAGAACCGGCATTTGAAGCTGACTGCCAAACGAGTCTGCTGCCGCCAATTGACATTGAGCGAAGGGACCACGAAGATAATAGACGAGAAATTAGGGCTCATATGGAGGCACACAGACAGTAGTTTTCCCCTCGCTCTATTTGCGAGTGGAACAGGAACGGAAATGACACATATAGTTCGATAGCTAGCGGAGTATGTTCAAATGTGTGTGAAATTTTATGGGACTTAACTGCTAAGGTCATCAGTCCCTAAGCTTACACACTACTTAACCTAAAGTATCCGAAGGACAAACACACACACCCATGCCCGAGGGAGGACTCGAACCTCGGCCGGGACCAGCCGCACAGTCCATAACTGCAGCACCTTGCGAATTATTATATAGATGTAGATGCTACGGTCGCAGGTTAGGTTAGCAGCAGCGCGGTTCCGGACTGAAGCGCCTAGAACTGCTCGGCCACACCAGCCGGCCAGGCGAAATCCAGCATCACCATAGTTTCTACTGACTAATAAAAACTCCCCATGGAAAACACTTCTTTCTGTAATTTCAGATGATTGTAAAGCAAATTATTGGTTCTTTAAGTTAGGAAAACCATGTCGCCTTTTTCCATCGGTGTACAATTGCATTGTTAAGATAGCTGATTGACTTTAGTTGTTGGTTTTAACAAAGATTTTGTTACTAGATAATTATAATGACCTCAATGCAGAACACTCTAAACCCAAATCACTAATCAACATGATTGATGAAGTGTTTCAATAAGGTTAGTGATGACAACGTTTTTAGGGCCCCTGATACATCACTACTTCTTCCTCTTTCTTCACTGATGAGTGTAAAACAGGTTCCATCTTCCCAACTTTGATATGTTGTATGAAAAATGTTATTTACACCACCGAGTTTTACATTATTTTCGAGTTACAGTACACAAGGTGTCACCATTTGGCGCGCTTCACAGTTCAAGGCGATACAACCTAGGTGTCCAGAATTATACATCTGAGATGCATTGGAAGCATGATCAAGTGATCATTATCACATTAAGGTGTGAAGTCCGCCAAGATGACGACGCCATTTCAAAGCTAGTAGCAGAATACTGGATGTGTGTGATGTCCTTTTGTTAGTTAGGTTTAAGTACTTCTAAATTCTAGGGGACTGATGACCTCAGATTCCAAGCCCCATAGTGCTTTGAACCATGAGATTCGATTCGATTCCGCCTGAAACATGTTGGATAAACATTTAATGTAGAATAAAACTAGACGAAACATACAGCTGAAGTCCATTTAGGGCTATAAAATGCATAGAAACAGGCCATCAGTGGCCAGATTGATGATTTCTCTTTTAAAAGCAGAAAGATATAGGAAAAACACCTATTGTAGGAAAGAAAACACTCTCGAGTGTCGATTAAACGCAATGCGTAGATCGAGGGCGTTTGGGTGTTTGTAGACGGAAGGTTGTTGAACTGGTCTCCCAACTGATATGTCGTTGGCGGGGTCAGTTGAACATGGTCCATCATCTGAAAGGGACTGACGGCCTTCCAGCGTACACCAGTCCTTCAGCCTAGAGTTCTGGCAAAAACAGAACGAAAAACAAATGAAAGGGTTGTGTGAGAGATATCAAGGTGTTGTTACGCGCCTTATCAGAAGGTTATGTCTTCCTTTGCACACAGAGGGGTCTTCCTGGGCGGTGCTTACGAATTCTCCTTGCTTTCCGTAGGTAACTTTAGTGGGAACAAGTGTAATGTGGGGTACAGTTCTGCTGTATGATGAGAGAAGAGAGAGGAGGAAATTTGGAGCACACAGACATTTGCTCTACAACATCAGAAAGGGAGCCGCAGGAATTAACGTAAACCAGTCTGTGGGATCAACATCGACACTGTCACATGCCCTCTTTACACTGTGGAGATGTCTGGAATATAGTCCAGGACACTGGCCGCCATCTCACCACACGTTGTTGGCCGAGCTCTCTCTGTGAAGATGTCCTCCACTTATAGGAATCGAACCTGCTACGTGTTAGTCCAGCCGCCACAGTAGCATATCTTTGTGACTGCAACTACAGAGGCCGACACCAAAGCGATAGCTCACGTATGGTCAGATATGATAAAGAGACTGTGCCCACATGTAAGCCACTGTGAAATCATGGATGCCTGTAAATACTGGCTTTCAAACTTCTCCAGGTAGACCTCATAGTGACCCAGAATACAGACTCATCAAAACTCCGTATATGAGAATATGGCCATGTTAGCTAATCAACGGCGCGTAGACCACGTTCCGTCTCTGTGTTGAATGTACTGCGCTGTTACTCCTTCATATCATGCGGTATTTGTAAATGTCATAGTTTGGGGCAAGTGTGTCAGTTCCGACAACCTTTGAGGATGTTTACTTGTACTCGCAGATGTAACAAGTTAACATATTTTGCCCTGCAAAACAACTAATATATTGTCATTTCTTCCTAGCCTCACTTGGTAAATGATTCAGTCAACGTTCACAAATTTTTCTAGTTTTCTACTTTTCTTTCAGTACCTTTATCCCCTCCATTAACAGTGAACATGTTGCTATGTTATTTTTCCATTCCATCCACAAACACATGCCGTAAGGTGAAAACCTAAAAAGATATATACACTGAGACTGGCGACGAGCAAGTGGAACTGAATCTAAAATTGCTATATCTTATTGAACATTGAAGATATTTCACAGGATATAGCTGTCCTGGATAACTATGCAACTGCAAGAGCAACAAAGAAAAAATAAAGAAAAGTGGAAAAGGTGCAGATTTTACAGGAAGGAAGTCAGAAACGCAGATGATAATTTATTGAAGAACAGGAATAATGAAGGTTATACGATGACAAATCGAAGCGGTTGTTGATTATGAAAGGTGCCAATGCAAACAACGAAATATGTAGGAGATTCAATGGAAAAATAAATAAAATTCAAGTGGGAAAGGCTAAATGTTAAAGAGATTATGAGAGATTCAAGCAAATGATTGCCATAAACCTCATATTTACTGATTCTGTCACCTTGTAGAAGAAATTTTCGCCGTCAGTTGCATAACCTTGTCTCCAACTTGTGTCCGTTCTTCCGACGTCTTTCTGCAAGAGAATGATTAAGACTGACTTCTTATACCATAATGCACATCGTATTTCGCAAATGCTGGCAGCGGTAATCTCATTTGATCACAATTCCAGGTTATTACCCTTACGAGATAGTGATGAAAATGTGAAAGTGTGGAATTAAAACCGTTTATTCACACAGGTCATACTTCAGAAGATCACTTCTGATAGGGAAAGGAACGAAGAGCTACCTTATACGTTATCTGAGAAAGAACAATTTACGTCATAGATGACAAGATTGTTATGCTGTCACAAGCATTGATGTCTGTAGTTAATTCGCTTATATGTCCACGAAGTCACGTACAGCTAAAAGATAATCCAATATTCATGCTATGAACATGGTCGCACATAAATCTCATGTAATCGTAGCAATGGAATTGGAAAATACGGCAAACTTTTTTATTTCGATAAACTGTCCATTACAATGGGATTGGGAAACGTTGAAAAACAGTTTTGGCCTTTTGAGAAGGGGAATGCTTCGATGAACAAGTCTGTCGTGAAGTAGCTTTCTGCTGGATCACTTGTGGATTGTATTTCGCCAGCAGTTCAGCAAAACTCTTATTGCTATATAGATGGGAAAGGGGGGAGGGGGGCTGTGAGATCACTAAGCTTAATCCCCATCAATTTTAGCTTTGTATGCATCTGAAAAGGCTCCTGTTTGTTGCGATTGTTCTTGGTTTTACAGTAACTTCTATAAAATGTACGTGTAGCCCGTAAAACTGATTAAGAGAAAGCTGAAAAATTCCGATGATTATGACATATTTTCATTGTATACTTCTGTAGCATCGCATGGAATAACTTTCTGTATAAAGTGTAAAATTGAAAGCCGAAATTCTGTAATGGCTCGCAATCTACTCTATCACATTTTTGCACATAAATGGTGTCATCTTTTTATGCAGTCGCCAACGGCCTTATCGCAGTGGACACACCTGTTCCCGTCAGATCACCGAAGTTAATTGCAGTCGGGTGTGGCCGGCACTTGGCTGGGTAACCATCTGGGCCGCCATGCGATGTTGCCATTTTTCGTGTTTCACTCAGTCTCGTGATGCCAATTGAGGAGCTACTCGATCGAACAGTAGCGGCTACGGTCAAAGAAAACCATCGTAACGACCGGGGGAGCGATGTGCTGACAACACGCCCCTCCTATCCGCATCCTCAGCTAAGGTTGGTTGGTCCCAATGGTCCACTTGTGACCTGAAGACGGAGTGCTTTTTTAATCCAGTGGGGAACAATTCCCTTACTTTTGACCCCACAGTATCTTTTCAACCCCTATGTCATTGAGTGAATGAACACTTCCATTTTCTCCCACTGGTGACTTGGATTATCTTTTCTAAAACTGTAGGACTATGAAGAGGTTCTTGAACTCTGTAAAGGAAGAGCGAGAAACTTTATATTCATTATCATTTTATATCTAGGAAAAGGTACCTACATGTCACAAGACATTAATGAATGTCATTATTTGAAATATTCTGCAAGTGTGCAATGTCTGAGAAGCGACGTGGTTAGACATATGGATAGGATCTTTGCCTCAGAAACATGAATTCCCATTAGTGTTCTGTACGCATGGCTAAGACTTACAGAATATACAGCGAAAGAAACACAGTAACTAACAGAAGGACACTGTAGCTGGGTAAACATACGAACAGAGATGCGATTCATACTGGCCAAGCCTTCATAATAGACAAAACATGTCTTAGGGTGGAGACTGTTGTCTATAAACACAGCGAAGCGACAGTAACGTTATTTGTCGACGCTAACGTAGATGTCCAAACGGTCTGTCAGAGTGTAAAATGCGCGTTGGAGTACGTTACTGCCTACTACGACTCTGTGTGACGATACTGACGATCTTTGTACCTTCGTATAATTCCACCCAAAGCGGATATAAAATAAAGTATCACCCTACACATAAACATTTCCTGCAATCGTTGCACAAGAATTCATTGTTAGTATATCATGAACTTTGAGAAATACCACGGAGGTGTCATTTCTATTGAGATGGTTAATCAGATTCTGTGTGTGTGTTTGTGTGTGTGTGTGTGTGTGTGCGTGTGTGTGTGTGTGTGTGTGAGAGAGAGAGAGAGAGAGGGGGGGGGGAGGAGAGAGAAAGGAGAGGAGGAGCTGATGGAGATATATCACTAAGACACCGTGATATAAGATATCACTTCAGGATGGCATAAGGAGTTTCCTGTCCAACAAATAATGCACAAGAGGTGGGACACAGTTTATATCTATAGATGATGAGCTACTTTGTAAGCATGACATATTCCCAGTTGGTAGGCCCTGGGTTATGTGTGCATAGTCCGGAGATCATTAAATAAATAAATAAATCGATACCTGAAGAATCATGGTGATGCTAAAAGACTCAATGACGCAGCTACACCAGTGATTCGTGTACGACTTTTGGTGTTGGAAGAGGTTTCCGAAGAGGCTAAAACTGTCAACCAATCATAGATGCAGGTTGCCTTTCCAGCGACTTCCAGGGGAAACAAATTTATTTTGAGTATTTCATATAATTATTGACCAAATTTAAAGATCAAAACGCTGCCATAATCTGTTCACAGAAGGTTGAATCTTACTTTGAAAGTTCAAAACAAACGTCAACTAATGAAATTGGATCCTCTGAATTTGTCTTGAGGCATCGCAACTCACAGGGCGCTAAATATCTAGACTATGGCTACCCAATATTTGATAATGAGAGCGCTTGTAGACTTCCAACAAAATTTCAAACATTTTATTAACATTTAGTAGCTTGCGGCCCCACAATATAATGGAAGGAAAGTAGTGTTTTGCTTACCAAATCTTTGTTGTCCATCCGGTAAAATTTTATCAAACAATATGTTTATAATATTATTTTTTTACCACAAATTCCATTCGTTATCCATTTTTCAGGCAGTTTTGTCTTGCCTTTTTTATTTATCTTAGTAGAAGCCAACGCAATTATGGTTTTGCATCTTCTATTAAAAATTTTGAACATTCTCAACTGCAAATATCTAGCACACTAACTTGTTTGTAGCGTAACTTGTCGTTTGAACCTGTTTTATGCATGGGAGAGACTTTTTAACGAAATCGAAGATTTGGGGTGGGTGGTCTTACAGTTTGACTACTAACAAGTGACTAATATTTTACCTTCGGAATTCGATGTAGGTCCCAGTTCCACCTGCGGACTACTCTGAAATATAGTTCCATTGATTCATGGTTCTTCAGATAAATAAGTAACAGTTCCTGTATGGATATTTTCTCAACCTTTTCCTTAGGGGTTAAATATTCTGGATCTCGAGTTCAGTTAAAGGCAGCAGCCAAAGAAAGTGATTTAAGAACAAGTTCCTTCTCCTGAGGAATGATGCTCTGAAAGGTTCTTTCACAATGACCACAGGAAGACTCTAACAATAACAGATATTTCTCTCTCATTGCGGAAGCAAACATCTTTCAAAAATCTTTTGACCAGCTCAGACGTTTGTATACCAGATTTTTAAGCTGTCACAAGGACATTCGGGGCTTCAGAAAGAGGTTCTCGAATTCTAGGTCCAAACTCACCAGTAGTTTCCTTTAAAGCTATGGAAAGGTGGATGGTCAGTGAGAGAAAACCAGTTTGTGTTTCGTACCCGACGGGAAGTAACATCTGGTGATCCCAAAAGACTCAATGACGCAGCTAAAGCCGTGAATCGTATACGGCTTTGGATGTTGGAAGAAATTTCCGAAAGGATTTTGAGATCTAGCCCTCTTGAATCATTATGATGCTAATCTCAGCTTGAGAAACAACTCAGTGAACCTGCAGTCACTAGTACATAATTTCTTTGCCAAGGCTTACCAATGAACTGAAATACGCCTAATACAATTCAGAATACGTAGATCATGATTGACAGTATAAAATCCTGCTGAATTTTAATTTATATTGTTTTCCCCTCCTTTATATTACGTGAAGTCCTTTCGTTCATTTTATGCTCTCAGTTAAAAAATGTTATGCTTTAGATATTTCCTTACATTATTATCATTATTATAGTTATTTTCTATCATACTAATGATTAGTTCTATTAACAAAATACATAATCTGAAACGTGAAAATAAAAATCAAAAAACCATGAATGTAACACGATAAATAACTATTTAAAACATGAAACAAATATAAGGAAAATAATTATACTATTAATGACTGCTTAGATGTTTTAATTAGGTAAGTTGAAAATAATGCAACAGCAAATTGTGTACAGCTTACTTTCGAAAAATGATATTTCAAAAACCAGCTTCATTACACAGGTTGGAGGCTTCTTTAATTTAACTTGCAACAAAAGTTTTCATTTTTAGAAATTGTTGTTTTAGTGGTCTTCAGTCCTGAGACTGGTTTCATGCAGCTCTCCATGCTACTCTATCCTGTGCAAGCTTCTTCATCTCCCAGCACCTACTGCAACCTACATCCTTCTGAATCTGCTTTGTGTATTCATCCCTTGGTCTCCCTCTACGATTTTTACCCTCCACGCTGCCCTCCAATGCTAAATTTGTGATCCCTTGATGCCTCAGAACATGTCCTACCAACCGGTCCCTTCTTCTCGTCAAGTTGTGCAACAAAGTCCTCTTCTCCCCAATTCTATTCAATACCTCCTCATTAGTTACGAGATCTACCCATCTAATCTTCAGCATTCTTGTGGTTGCACCTACGGTACGGCCATCTGTATCGCTGAGGCACGCAAGCCTCCCCACCAACGGCAAGGTCTATGGTTCATGGGGGGGTTTTAGAAATTAATATTTCAAAAATAGATTGTACAGTTCTCAAGAAATTTTATGTATGATCGCTTCTAAGATATTCACTGTGAAGCGAAAATGCTAGGTTACCCATAGCGGTGGTTCTTACCCCTATAAAAGAGAAATTCGGCACAAACAAAAAAATACATTTACACCATTTTGCCCCCTCTACACACCTGCGAAGTGTCATCAAGATCGTTTATTAACATTTCGGAATGTTCCCTTGTTAGTGGCTTGCAACAAAATTAACACACGGTTTTAAAGCTTGACGAAACTTTTTCTCAGCGACAACCCTACAGAACAATGGAAGAAAAAACGTTTATTGCGTATTATATATATTCGGTGCGCATGCAGTAAAGCTACTGTATAAAGCATGACGTTTTAATTCATTCTGCAGACAGTATTCACTTATACCGCTGAATGTATCAGGAAATGTATATCACTGTACGACAGGTAGTTAAGTAAATATAACGTCAACACTGAGATGCACAAAAATAAATAAAACAGCTAACGTTACCTATAGTTTCCCTTCTAACTATCATCCCGTGTAATAATAATTTAAATAAAATTACGGAACTGATTTAGTACCCGTTTTACGAAAACCACATTAAATATTTAAAAAAAGAAACATGTTTTATAATTACCTGTTTACACTAACCCTATACACTACACATTTTGCAGACAGTAGACACTGGCTGTACCTACAACATTATATCATTGCACAGCACATAGTTCAGGAGATACGATGTCATAAATATTAATCTGCATGAAAGTGAAACTAAAGAGCCGAATGCTCACGTGATTCAGATGAAACTTGTGCTAAAAAATACGCGTAATACACAGTACTGGCCATTAAAACTGCTAGGCCAAGAAGAAATGCAGATGATAAACGGGTATTCATTGGACAAATATATTATACTAGAACTGACATGTGATTACATTTTCACGCAGTATGGGTGCATAGATCCTGAGAAGTGAGTACCCGGAACAACCACCTCTAGCCGTAATAACGGCCTTGATAAGCCTGGGCATTGAGTCTTACAGAGCTATGATGGCGTGTACAGGAACAGTTGCCCATGCAGCTTCAACACGATAACACAGTTCATCAAGAGTAGTGACTGGCGTATTGTGACGAGCCAGTTGCTCGGCCACCATTGACCAGACGTTTTCTATTGGTGAGAGGTCTGGAGAATGTGCTGAGCAGGACAGCAGTCGAACATTTTCTGTATCCCGAAAAGCCCGTACAGGACCTGAAACACGCGATCGTGCATTATCCTACTGAAATATAGGGTTTCGCAGGGATCGAATGAAGGGTAGAACCATGGGTTGTAACACATCTGTAATCTAACGTCCACTGTTCAAAGTGCCGTCAATGCGAACAAGAGGTGACCGAAACTTGTAACCAATGGCAGTCCATCACTCCGGGTGATAAGCCAGTATGGCGATGACGAATAGACGCTTCCAATGTTTGTTCACCACGATATCGCCAAACACGGATGCGACCGTCAAGATGCTGTAAACAGAACCTGGATTCATTCGAATTAATGACGTTTTTCCATTCGTGCACCCAAGGTTCGTTGTTGAGTACACACCATCGCAGGCGCTCCTGTCTGTGATGCAGCGTCAAGGGTAACCGCAGCCATGGTCTCAGAGCTGATAGTCCATGCTGCTGCAAACGTCGTCGAACTGTTCGTGCAGATGGTTGTTGTCTTGCAAACGTCCCCATCTGTTGACTCAGGGATCGAGACATGTCTGCACGATCCGTTACAGCCATGCGGATAAGATATGCCTGTCATCTCGACTGCTGACGATACGAGACCTTTGGGATCCAGCACGGCGTTCGGTGTTACCCTCTTGAACCCACCGATTCCATATTCTGTCAACAGTCATTGGATCTCGACCAACGCGAGCAGCAATGTCTCGATACGATAAACCGCAATTGCGATAGGCTACAATCCGACCTTTATCAAAGTCGGAAACGTGATGGTACTCATTTCTTCTCCTTACACGAGTCATCACAACAACGTTTCACCAGGCAACGCCGGTCAACTGCTGTTTGTGTATGAGAAATCTGTTGGAAACTTTCCTCATGTCAGCACGTTCTACGTGTGGCCACCGGCGCCAACCTTGTGTGAATGCTCTGAAAAGCTAATCAATTGCATATCACAGCATCTTCTTCCGGTCGGTTAAATTTCGCGTCTGTAGCACGTCATCTTCGTGGTGTAGCAATTTTAATGGTCAGTAGTGTATTTGAAATGTTTGTACATAGGTAAAAGCTATGGGTAAAATGCTAATTCAAATCCCTAGGAATGTTTTCTGCCAAATTATTTGCGACGCGGAAATAAATACTGTGTGGTTCAAATGGCTCCGAGCACTATGGGACTCAACATCTGAGGTCATTAGTCACCTAGAACTTAGAACTACTTAAACCTAACTAACCTAAGGACATCACACACATCCACGCCCGAGGCAGGATTCGAACCTGCGACCGTAGCGGCCGCGCGGTTCCAGACTGAAGCGCCTACAGCCGCTCGCCCACACCGGCCGGCAAATACTGTGTGAGTAAGATTTACAAGCGTCCTAACGGACTTACATACAATTTCCTTAATACTTTCAAATTCTGTTTTACACTGTTCCATCCAAACCCACAAAGCATTTTTCTTTGTTCGGGTAGATAAGCAGTTTCATTCAAAACTTGTTGATTTACGAATTTACTAAAAAAGTTATATAGACTTCTATATGACTATAATTGCTTCATATCTCTAGGTTGAGAAACACCTTTATTGCTTCCTACTTCTCTGGACTTAAATTTATATCTCTTACTGACATCACATGTCCTAAGATTTCGCTGGCCGCTGTGGCAGAGCGGTTCTAGTTGCTTCCGTCCGCAATCTGCTACGGTGGCAGGTTCGAATCCTGCCTCGGGCATGGATGTCCTTAGGTTTGTTAGGTTTAATTTGTTCTAAGTCTAGGGGACTGATGACCTCAGGTGTTAAGTCCCATAGTGCTTAGAGCCAATTGAACCATTTTCCTAATACTTTCATGTCATCCTTCCCAAATTCAGACTTAGGCAGCTTGACAGGAACAGTACCATAGGTTCTAACATTTCTCGCAAAATGTTATTATGCTCTTGATAATGACATGACATTTTGACCCCATCGATGTATACTATAATTTAGGCCAAGAACCTTTCCCCTTATATGGAATCCAGTATTTGTACATATGTAGACAGAAATGTTTATACAAAACTGCAATACTTTTAACTGGTAATATCAACTTCCAAAAAAAAAGCCTCGTATTATGTCAAGTATTGATGTGATACTACCCCTTCGAATTTTTGTGGTAGGTCTTCGAGAGCTTCTGGCCTGTCATTCTGAGGTTCTTTACTTTAATTACAACCGAAATGACTGTCACCGTTACGGAACCATCATTTTTCATTACATATAGCAATGGATTGCTTAATCGCTCGTCAGTCTTTCAATGTGTTTCAACACAGACGTTCTTTGAATTTCCTTTCTCACATCATCTCTTATTGCTAATGGTAATGAGTTGGATTTTAATGTAAAAGGTTGATGTGGTTTGACTCTGATTCTGAAAACCTCGAGAGCGTTGTTAAGATAACTAGCACATGCAACAGACTTATTACAAACTATCGACGAATGATTACATTGGTACAGAGCAGGAAACTGGAACGTAGTTCATAGAACTTCGTAGCTATTTGTACGTGTTGGTAGCTGAATGCTTTTCATCCGTTATCAGATTTAATGAAGTTGTTACACAGAGCCAGTACAGTCTCGAAGCTTTGACGCCAATTAGGAGCTGTCTAGGATCTAGAACGCCAATAGATATCTATTGAATGAAAGTTACAGATTTCACACGTGAGTGTTCGTGAGCCCCGATATATGGATCGCCAGACAAGGTTCTTTCTCATGGCTCACTTCCATCTCTTCACCACACTGATTCACTCGGTACTGTTGTATTCTGCAGTGTAACTTAAGGGAGTGAATTACTTCTGTTTGTTACAGCGTACCAATAATATTAAAACATAAAAACAAATTAAATTTGAAATAGAAGAAACCACACAACATACTGTTAAACATTGCAAGGAAGAAAGCATTTCTATACTACTTATCTACCGCCGACGTTTACTTCTAAATGGCTAATAAAGAATTGGTCTTACCCATTACACATACCTGGTCGTTGCAAAGGGTATAGATGGATATCGTATCCTATGAAGATGAGGGACAAACGGAACCGTTTTGTAAATAGGAGTTCCCACAATAAATATTAGCATTTAGGAATCTACATGTGATTTTGTTATCAGTTCAGTCTCCAGCCCGCATTAATTCAGGTTATCATGCGCTTCCTGTGTATTGCAAACAGGACTATAGCTGGAACTCTAGCATGGGTACTTAGCCATTCACACACTACCGATGTACCAAATGAGCTTATTCAGCGACGCTTCATTACCTGCCTCCACGGCTTGACTTACTTTAGCACTTCATTTCGTGCATTTCACACTTCAAAGACGTCACTACTACGGCCAAGAGCGTTCTGGGTGGGGGGTGACTCAAAAGTAACATTTAAACCCGAGAATCACACTAAGAGTAAAATACAGAAAACGTAACAGAGATAGGAACAAGACACAGCTAAAACTCACGGAAAATAACGAAACAAGGGATCTTCAGCTTGCGCTGAGTTATACAGCTGAAGTAGGCAGAGCTATAACAAAAATAACACTACACGCTGGTACACGAAAAGAACCGAAACAGTGAATCGATAATTTGAACTAACATAATAATACAGCTCAGTCAGATGTACCGATACCTAAAAGGTAAATCCTACAGGAAATAGCACTACAGACATAACGAGAAACACGAAAAATAACGAAACGATGTGTCGACAACTTAAACTGACATTTGTAGCTCAACTAATTACAATAATTACCAAAATATAAATTCTAAAAGAAATCGGACTATATACCAGAAGATAAATCACAAAACGTACAACATTCAGTATCAAAAAATGAGTTCAGCTATACAACACAACTTAAAACTCCTGCACCAAAAGCTACTTTCACATGAAAAGCGCAATGACGGTTTCAGTGTATTTTCTGTTGCGTACCAATGTTAGTAACAGTTTCCACGATGAATGACTGGAAGTCAATACGACGAGTGATGAAAGTGATGTTGATAGCTGATGCAGAGCTTCTCGTTCGTAATTTACTTTGTTTCGAAATGAAGTTGTATGATATCCTGTTTCACTCGAGCAATGTAATCGGCTGCAATTTAATTTAACTTGCAGCAATTCGTCCTCTACTCTTAGGTTCTTGCTTAGCAACACCCTCTAAAATCGCGACAAAACCGAAATCTGATCTGTAGTATTAGGTATCTTCCTAATACCAACATCGGAAATCGTTACGTATTGCGAAAATATTTGTGACAGCCAAGGTTATGAATCTCGTTTTAGTGGCAACAGTTTAACCTGTGGTATCAGGGCCCAACGTATGCACAAACTCTGAAATCATCATGTATTCGGAATAAAAGCAAGTATTTGTGAAGCTGATAAACTGAAATTCTAAGACTAAAAGATTCCCATTGGCTACCGCACACTTTCCCCTGTTGGGCTACGACAATAACGAATAGCTTACAGCAGCACGCAACGAAAATCAGCCGATATAGAAGTGCCCTTTAGCCTAAGAAAATAAGTACATTAGTTCAAAAAATCTAACTTACGTCTCACGAAGTTCGATATAATAATAAACAAGTGTACCGCAAGAATAAAAGAAACGATACACGAATGAAATAAATAAGAAACATAGTTTACGCGACTTACTAACATAACCACGTAACATTTAACATATGCTAAAATACTTTGCATCTTAAGCTTGTGACGTCCATTATAACGTCGTTGCTGAAAACTGCGAACTGGAAACGCAAACTAGAGCTGAGCCCGCTCGGTTTTGATGTCGTAGTTTGCGTTTAATCGTTCCTGCTTTATTAATTAAGCGATACTTTCACTCCACAATTTAAGACAGCACATACGCGTGCAAAAACCACATAGTGACGATATTCTCAGTTAATATATTACTTTCGTACGTAAAGTGAACATGTTTATTCAGTTTTATGTCTTATAAAAACCTTAAGGTTTACATTACAACTTAGGGTAATTTTCTGGAGAGTATGTAAGAGTTAGCGTTGGAATTTCCTATAGCAATGCGTCGAAACGTGCATATTTCTGTACTGTTTGAGTTTCATAAACTATCAGATTTATTTAGCTGTTCTTGCTATAATGTTTGAATATATTTTTTCAGCAGGCAACGTGTTTCTTGATAAACCAACGCGTCTGTACTCTGGTGCGCTGTTGGTGCAGTAAAATCAAAGCAGTGTGCCGGACCGAGACGCGATCTCGGTCCCGAGTTCGAGTCTCGGTCCGGCACAAAGTTTTTATCTGCCAGGAAGTTTCATATCAGCGCACACTCCGCTACAGAGTGAAAATCTCATTCTGAAAATCAAAGAAACTTATGGATACTTCGTTTTAATAAATCAGTACTACAGTGTGTGGTGCAGCACCATACTTCGGCCGTAGATCATCAGTCAGAAGTTAACTACATGCAGATGGTGAATCACGGCTTGCCCGGTCCCGGGACTTCATCGTCACAATAGCCAAAAAATTGTAAGTTACGCTACTGTAAAAGTAAGTGCGACATTCGCCATGTAAATACATTATTTTCATATGTCAATAGCCAACAACAGGTTAAATTTCAGCATTATACCTATCATACTTTTAGATATACGAAAAGTCACTGTACAGGTAGAATTTAAAGCTTACATAAACCACAAATTTTTGACAATTCCATGAGTGTTAGTTAACCAATCGTAAAGAAGTCGGACGATGTATCTAGTTTTTCAGTAACAAGAAAAAATGTTTTATATATCATCTAATTTTACCTAAGAACGTTTGTCTGACATTTAATTTCATAAAAAAGAACTGTTGTAATTCTTTTCTTATTGAGTGAGTGAAGGAGTAAGTATGATGTTCAGAGGATTTGTGAATATTTGTAATTATAATTAACTGACTGCGTTTAAACACTTTGGGAACGTGTATCTGGATTGTATAACTTTGTTATATATGATGGGGAAAATTTGTTGTTTCCTGCACGCCAATTGGGGAAATGAGAAACGTACTCCCATAGTTAACTTATGTGAAGAGGGATTTGTTTACTATTATTAGAGTTTACGAATCTGATTATTGAATAAACTATTCAATAGAAACGTTGATAATATGATCTGCGCGAGACAAATGAGGCGCGGGTAAGGAAGATTCGAACCGCAAAGTGAAATGCTATAATTGAATTTATGCATATCACAAAAGAGAGCCTTTATGCGCATTTTGTAAACCGAGGGTGATTACGATCTGGAGAATTCAGGGTAAAGGTGGGCAGAAATGAGACCCTATTTGTTTTTCGAGGAAACGAAACATCTGTTCACGAGAAGCAAAAAAAAAAAAAAAAAAAAAGTCGAATACAAATCCGAGAATCGAGACATCTTCCGGGTACAGGGTACAGGAGGTTCCTTTTACTCCGTAAGAAGCTACTCTCACACTTACGCCCTTATATGCAGTCAAAGATAAAAGAGGTATAAATAAATTACTGGTAGTGCATATCTCATGGTCAAATTTTTGTGTCTGACTGTAGCTTCAACATTAAAATTGTAAGTTGCATCAGAACAGACTGGCGTAAATTATGTCTTCCATTTGAGTTCCTTTAAGAATCCTGTAAACAGTTCTGTTCGTTCCTAAATATTTTCAGAAACTTTTATTCTTCTGCTCGGCTAAACGGTCTGCCAGGTATTTCATCAGTCAACCTAGATTCCTAGGACACCCACCGTCTGAAAATCGTGTATTTGACGCTAATACCTTTTCGATGCCCATCAGCCTATTCCGACTACCAGCGTAGCATCTCGTCCTAAGTAAGTGATCGAAGACAAAATTAAAGTCATTATGTTCTGAAGTTATGTAGTCTGGTTAAAACTGCTCCAATCGTTAGAGATATAGGCAGAAACATATCTCCACAAATTAATAATAATTTGCTCATTATTGCCAAATTACGCAACACATGTTATGCGTTACTTCCGTTAGAGCTAGTTTTTATGAAGGAACATCACAGCTGATAGAAATCTGACAGCTGATATAGTCATCCTGATCAATACAAACGATGTGCTCGATAATGTCACACATTAAAAGTCATACCCACACAGGGCTCGAACCGCGACCTCCTGTATAACACGCTAATCCAAGATCACGGATGGCTGAGCACTTGGCGGTTTTCTGCAGCTTGACAAGAAGCAATTCAACGTCGGTGTCATTTCCCAGTGGTCTTCACCGGTATTCACGGGGCGCCCACGGAGATTGTTGCTGTTTTCCGTGTCTTTAGTTCATTATATTCATCACTAATTGTTTGCAAAATATTTAACAATTTATATTTTCACAGTCATGGATGGAACATTTCGTTCCATAATTCTGTGTGCTTCATGTTGCAAATACATTGTATTTTTATGATGCGAATTTCAGTTCAACATAGGAATGAAGGCATCTAATCAAAAAGCTAGAACTTAGAATCGATAACAGACGCAAGAAGCAAGAAGCGAAAACTTAGAAACAAGACCCTAAAACTGAGAACTTGCAGCGAGAAGTGAGAAGCGAGAGCCGAGGAGAGGGACTCGAAACCGAGAACTTTTTGGTGACGATACCCATATAAATATTGAACACGTAGAGTCTTATTGCACTATGAACAAAATATCACAAAAGACTTAAATGAGAGGATATATTATATATAAAACCAAATTCATGCAAAATGAGAAACGGAAGTAATGAATGGAACAACGTGGACGAAAACATAAAATGATAAAACTGAAGAAATTAAATCATACATACAAGTACTCAAAATTACATGAACGTAGGTCTAAATCTCAAAAGAATAAGAGCAAATAAAAAAGTTAATGCAGTGATTAAAATGATTCAGCATAGCATTAGAAGTGACAAAACTACATTTAAACCAATCAAAAGAATAAAAATTATTATAAAAGTCATTTCGATAAATTTTCAAGCAGGTGATAAAATTCGAACGATTAACCTTCAGGATGCCAATAACATATCAACCCTTATGCTAGGTGACCCCTCAAGTTCATCATTGCAGCTTTATTGTATTGACGCAAAATATACAGTTTACTTGTGACTGCACCAGTGGCAGGGGTACAACGGTTCGCGTGAAGAATTTTTGACACCCCAAAGCGAGAACCGAAAAGTGATATCGGTTCTCAAGGACAACAAGAACCCTTGAAATCGGGAACGTTAGAGTTGTCGGTTCTCGGTTTCCCCATTACGAATTCATGGCTCGATTCTCATGATTGTCGGATGTATCAGCACTGAGCTCTAAAAAGATGTTTTCATTTTGAGCGATAGTGGTATTAAACGACTGTGGGATGTTGGAAAGTACAAACGGACGAAATATAAAGACGAAAGTGCAAATTCCAGATTTTCAGCATGAACTGTGTCCTTCCTTTTTTTTAATAACTTAGAATGCGTATGGCGTGATGTACAATTGCCCTAGACCTATATGTAGAACTAACAGTTTAGTGTGATCAATTTGTAAAGTACTGAGCGAATATTTAATTCATAGACATTGTGTCTGTAACAGGACATATACCATAAGATTGTGTTTACGTGTGATGGTCATATTTGAAACTCCAGAAACTATATCACCCTAAGAACTGACCGTATTCAAGGAATGCCAATATATGGAAATTTTCGTTCAATGACTCTCTGATTTTGTAGTTAGCAAAACCTGGAAATAATTTTCTATACTTTGTAGACACGATTAGTGCGGCTAGTCTCAACTACAGCTTCTCTAGCCGACCAATATTGTTCGTATTCTTCAGGAAGGCATTTACTGCAGAAGAGACCACTAAAACGTGTGTGGATATTCTTCTGTAATCAACAAATCGCATCTAGGCAACTGTTCGTGCAGTAACTTTATTATCATAAAACACTCTTTTCATGAACTTGTACAGAGTTTAGCTGTAGACGATACTTCGATGCAAGCCCATGAACGATTTAAAACCCATTGCGTTTCAAATATAATGGTTTTTCTAATTTTTTATTGTCGTAATAGTTTCTGCTGGTGCCGCAATTGGGCGATGTCCACTCCCTCCAACCCGTTGTGTGAAGTCCAGCTGTATGGCTTCATTGCAGGTCTCTCCAGATGGCGTCTCGTGCGGTGAACACGAAATATTGCGCAAGAAATCGACGATTACGCTAAACAGATTACAATAATAAAAATACAAGTGGAACATTTCCTTTATTTACAGGTAAGTTACCCTGTGAGGCTGAAATGGTTCAAATGGCTCTGAGCGCTTGGAGACTTAACATCTGAGGCCATCAGTCCCCTAGAACTTAGTACTACTTAAACCTAACATCACACACATCCATGCCTGAGGCAGGATTCGAACCTGTGACCGTAGCGGTCGCGCGGTTCCAGACTGAAGCGCCTAGAAGCGCTCGGACACACCAGCCGGATGTGAGGCTGAAGAGGCAAACATTAAGTACTGCACTCAACTTTTTGTGGGAACACATATCATCGCTTGCATAGTGTTAATAACCCAGTCGCCTTTGTTGAATAAGTTAGCGAAATAACAAATGTAGGCGTTTATGTTGACTTCCATACCATGAGCTCTTAGCAAGGAAATCTACTTTGATCGAATATTGTTGTAACTGCGCTGGGTTGAACTTACGGAAAGCGCGGCGGGACCCGCGGAGCGTCCTGCGAACAACAACGCAACGGGAGAGGACAGAACGAACAACAACATGATCGGAACAACGGAGTCACAAGGAAACCACTCGTACACTGAAGAAGAAAGTAAGTAAGCTGTCTAACGCGAGGCGATGTTTCCAAAGACGTACACTAGATTAGACTTGCTGTCTGAGTAAGAGGCAGGCGCTTAAATACTCCATCGATGTCGCCGCTATTGGCCGCTGGGACCACGTGTTCCACGGTGGCGCCCTCACACTAAAAGCGGACCAGGAGGCGCGCGCCGCCACAGCTTACGGCGCGATGGTGCAGAGACATCTATGGGTCTTCGATGTCCATGACGTCTGGCACGGATTCAAATTCCGCGGCGCGCCGTACCAGAAATATGTTTAGGAAGATAATGCTTCGATTGCCACCCACCGAGAGTAGGGCTTCAGTAGAGAAAAAACTATTCCCGCTCAGGAAGAGTCAGGCTAAATTCTCTGTCCTTTTCCATCGTTATAACTGGATATTTCCTAAGATGATCGAATCTCTATTTTACGTCTTGGTTTTCACTGTACCACTAGTGTACTGCTTTGCCTTAATCCCTTATTTCACTGTTACCGCAACGCATATCCTTTAGTACTGTCGTTCAGGCAGTCTCCTCCTTAATTACTTTTGAATACATTGTGGGAGTGAACAGTGATCAATGTGTTACAAATATTTACTATCAAAAACAGTCTTGGCCACAATTTACTTATTACGGTGACTGGTTTCTACCACTACTGTGGTCATCTTCAGACCTAAAAGTCGTATACAAAGCTTTAATTAGAGGGCTACATACATTAAAGAAAATACATAAAGTTATAAAGCTATAAAACGATGAGTTACCAATGAGTAAGAAACTCCTTCTGGTGATAAATCACTACTGGAGAAACCAGCGCACGTCTTACTATATTTAACGAAGGCTCCGCTCACTTCTGACAGAATGATGTCATTACTAACCAACAACGTAAAATTTTTTAGTTAAAAAAACATTGTCTAGGAGGAAAATAAACACACACTAAACTTAGCTTGTTCAACAGCTATTGTCAATTAAGAAGCGTTAAAAATATTTAAACATGTAGTTTGTCTGTGATTTTACAACAACTTCAGTGGAAAGAAGCCTGCTGCCACGTCTTTGGAACGGCGTCCAACTTCACCATGGCAACCAGTGGTTCCAAATGGTTCACTACCAGGGCTTGAGAGGGCAGCCCATGTACTGTCAAAAGGAAATTCATTTATCTTACATATTACAATATTTTTAACGCTTCTTAATTGACAATAGCTGTTGAGCAAGCTAAGTTTAGTGCGTGTTTATTTTCTTATCTTGACAATGTTTTTTAACTAAAAAATTTTATATTCTTATTTGACCTATAACCCACTGGTTAGTAATGGCATCATTCCGTCAGAAGTGAGCGGAGCCTCTATTACATATAGTAAGACGTGCACTGATTTCTGCAGTAGTGATTTACCACCAGAAGGAGGTTCTTACCCATTGGTAATTCATTGTTTTGTAGCTTTATAACTCTATGTATTTTCTTTAATGCATGTACCCCCCCCCAATTAAAGTTTTGTGTACGACTTGTAGGTCTGAAGACGGCCGGCCGGAGTGGCCGAGCGGTTAAAGGCGCTACAGTCTGGAATCCCACGACCGCTACGGTCGCAGGTTCGAATCCTGCCTCGGGCATGGATGTGTGTGATGTCCTTAGGTTAGTTAGGTTTAAGTAGTTCTAAGTTCTAGGGGACTTATGACCACAGCAGTTGAGTCCCATAGTGCTCAGAGCCATTTGAACCATTTTTCTGAAGATGACCACAGTAGTGGTCGAAACCTGTTACCGTAATAAATAAATTGTGATCAAGACTGTTTTTGATAGTAAAAAAAGTCTCCTCCTTAATTGTGTCTTGACAATGCATTGATTGATAAATATCACAAAGCAACCAAAGTACAAAGATCAGCTGGCCGTAACTATCGAATAAACCACACATTGTGAAATCCGCATTGCTTTCACCTAATGCTCACCAGAAAAGAGCCTTAAATGATGTTCATGAAAACACATATGTGCCTAATTAATGAACAGAGGCCGAATGCTTGAATGATAGCATGAAACGACGTGCGATATCATTGCCTACAACTGCAAATTGTGTTATTCATATCTATATTACTATACACTAAGCCAAGCGATAAACGGCGCGTAACGAAGGAATTATCCGGATGGGACGTAAGACGGTAGTTGTAATTTACATGTGCAGACAAATAACTGATTACAATTTCAGAAAAATTGCATGATTTAATCCAGACAAAAAGCTTCACAAATCGAGCAAGTCTTTAACTCTTTGGTCCACATCTGGCCCTTACGCAAGCAGCTATTCGGCTTAGCATAGATTTGTTCCACGTCCTCCTCAGGAGGTATCGTGTCAATTCGGTCCCAATGGCGCATTAGATCCTCAAAACCCCGAGATAGTTGGGAGTCCCTGTCATAGTGGTTCAAACGTTGTCAGTTGTGGAAAGATCCGGCGATCTTACTGGCCAAGATATTGTTAGGCAAGCACGAAGACGAGAAGTAGAAAGTGTCGTCTTGCTGAAATGTAAACCCAGGATGATTCGCCATGGAGGGCAATGAAATGGGGCGTAGAATATCGTCGTCGTGCTGCTGTGCTGCAGGAATGACAACCAAAGCGATCCTGCTATGATATTAAATGGCATCCCAGACCATCACTCCTCTTTGTAGGATTGTATGGCGTGTAACAGTCACTCTACTATCCCACAGCTGACCGCGGAATCTCCAGACACGTCCCCGGCCTGGAATCCCGTTGAGTGGAGTAGAACTGTCTACAGTGATGAGTCCTGCTTCGAATTGATCCCTGATAACCTGCGAAGACGTGTCAGGAGGCACCTTTGATAGTGATGGGATTGACAGTGATGGGATTCAACCTGACGGTGTAACACGCCAATTGGACAGAATCTGGCATGATATCCCTTAACAGGACACCCAACAACTCTACCAATCAACGTCAAGCCGAATAACTGGTTAAATAAGGTCCAGATGTATATCAATACTTTATTGACTTACTAAGTTTGTGAAGCTCTTGCTTTTGAATCTTCAAGTTTATTAAATACTTGTGAATAACGTAAAACCTAAATATAAGATGGTCGGCTGAGGATTTCACCCCAGAACATCCCGCTCAGGATGTCATTACTGCAATCTCTACGACGGCTCTCCAGTTTAATGGAGTAAGGCGTTGAAACTTAATGAGTGTTTTGACCTCCATATTTTTGAAAACTAAGAGTTGAGGGACCTAAATCCTCAACGACCAGATTTAAGGGAAAATTGACTTCTTAATTTCCTTTCCGAAGAAGGACAGCATCCTGGGGCAATGTATTACTTTAGACTTATTCCTGAAATTAGCATCTAACGGGGCGGGCCTTTTACTTTCACAAGCAGTACCGCACACCCTATAATGTAACTGAATCCTACATAACTTGTCGGGCAGTTCAGATTTCAGCCAGGGCAACTTTGTGCGACGTCAAAAATCTTACAATATTTTCATACAGCCAAACATCATAATTATTTACCTTGGGGTACAAACATTTAACAGCTCTTTTATTGTTATCAAATACGGTTTTGAAACTCGTCAGAGATCATGACTGATGGTTCCACAGTTACACGGAAATTATGTTAAGAGCTGACGTTTTGACGGTCGTGAGTCCTGAGCTGCGATGTACGGCTGCCAGTTGATATGTGTGCAAGGGACAGAAATGTTCAGTTGGTGAGTAATGGAGGCAATCCTGCAGACAAAGGCAACGATGGCTACGGGAGACCAGACAAGCGTTTCCAATATCGATGGGAGCTTTGTCATACATTATCAGTACACCACGGACACACGGACACCAGCCTGTTTGCTGATATGTACGTGCATGTCACAGGCGGCAAGTGGTAACTGCGCCATCATTTCTGTGGAGACATATAGGAGAAGTGGGTCTCAGCGCAGCGTCGTGTAACCTCGGTACTCACAAATTTCCACACAAGGTGCTGGAGAACAAAGGAATGTTAACGGTGTCCATAGCACGCTAACACAACAGTACTGGTGAGACCCTGCAACACAGCTACTGCTGCCAACCCCAGATGCTCGACCCACCGAAAAACAGGCAATCGCAAGGAAGCTGTACTGCACACAGCACGCAAACCAGCCACACACCCCCCCCCCCCCCCCCCCCTACATTGTGACCTGATATATGGCCGATCGCCCACTAATGTACGACGTACTCGGACAGTTACAGGGACGCAGCCGCTGCAGCAGCCCCTATAACGAGCACCCGCAACGACAAAGGTAACGATGCACCATACCTCGCACTAACATAACCTCACTTTGCTTGCACTGTCGCAGCTAGCAAGCCGCTACTGCCCTTAGTACCCGTCCTACTGTCGCAGAGGTTTTTTCCCTCGGTGCTTGCCTCGGCACTTTCTTCCCCTCAGCCCTTACAAACCGCTACCCTTCGATCGCTTTCGTCCACTTTCTGTCTCCCGATGGACCATGTCAAAGAGTAATTCTACCCAGACGCATGGACAACATCACAGCCCTCAAACTGTCACTCCTGATTCAAAAACTAACATGTTATACAGAGGTGACAGTACAACTTTTGATTTGGTCACCACGTCGGTGTGGGTGAGGAGGGGCCCCATCCTGTTTTCTTAAAAAAGAAAAAAGAAAGAAACCCCACATTCCGCCATCCTCCACCTCCACTTCTTCCGATCGCGCGCGTGTATTTTCGCCTCAAAGTTTGAAGACCGACTGTCCTAGTGCACAATACCGCCACCAGAGGTTGCTTGAACGTGTCCTACAGCCACTCCTCACTTTCTGTCCTCCAGCGACACGTGTTTACAACTGTCTGACACTTTCTACAGATGGACAAATTACGAGAATTTCAGGAAAAACTATTTTTGTACAAATCGAAAAAAATACAGAAGTCATAATGCACTGGAAGTGAAAACCTGCGAAAGTAGCATACAGATCATGAAATACGGAAACTACTGCCAAAGACACTTACTCAATTACAGTCGAGGAAAGCTTGAATTTTTCCCCGTGAAACCGATCTCCAACAAGGCTGTATCAGCGCGATCGTACGATCATGCCCGGTCGCTGCAGGAAACACAGTTCAAATCCTGCACCATACAAAATCATCACTCCTGCGTCATGCACGTAGCTGTCGATTGCCAGAAACTCTTACATCCACTGTGAGGACACACAGATCCCAAAAACAGAAGCACGTGTGTCATACATAGCTGGAGTGCTAGATATCCCCAGTGATGTCGGTTGGTTGATGTCCTGATGTGTGATCCGACTGCCTTCTGCGGAAAGCGGCCACTCTCTAAGTTCTTGTACAAAGGCTGGGCTGGTACCTCCAGCGTAAAAGTGCCAACTAACTGGCTGGGCCTGCTTGCTGCCATGGCTTCTGCAACGACTTGCGACAATCTCCAGATTCTGGGAGTATAAGAACATTTACATACTGAGCTCTGTCGAAATGCTTCGTCAGTCGTGAGTTAATTTACCGATCTTAGCTGCAATATATGATTTTAAGCGCCAAGAAACAACGACATTTGTGACACTTTTATGCTGAAATCATTGAGCAGCATATGAAAATTTCCAGAATTACATATATGTACGTGAGGTTGGCCGCAATATCATACCATTTACGCGACTGTTCTCGATATCAACCACATACCTGTGTACTGCTGGTCGCCTGCAGAGTACAACTCTAATAAAGATAAAGAGTGGAAATTATATCTTTGGAGAACTGAAACTTTAATGAGGTCATTGTGTGGGATGTGCTGTAAACCACTACGTAACAATAAACTCATCTCGTCATGATGATATTTACATGAAAACCCGAAAATGGAGGAAAATGGTAGTTCCATTCACATTTTTAATGAATATCGATGTCAAAGTATAACATATTCCAGATCATCCTTGTACATTACCAAATCAATTAAGATTTTAATACTCATAATCATATGTGTTTTCTCACGTCTAGAGAACAAGTAAATGTCTCTTCCACCGGTGTTTCACCGTCTCGATGCAAACAAGATATCAGAATCGATGTTCTCTCATCCAAATAAAAATGGAAAATGTGTAGAATGGTAGTATACCTCACTGTCGAGCCAGAGGCTTCTAGAATTTCCGGATCTGCAGGACAGACGACACACAAAGAGGAAAAGACGGTAGTGAGACTTGCCTCCTTACAGTCCAGACAAAGAAGTGTGACGTTACTGATCACACCACCTCACAGGCCAACAAATGGCTTCTGTTTCCAGTCTGCAGAAACGAGTCACAGATGGACAAAAGACTCGAGAACAGAACATTTCCTGCAAGCTATTAAACGTTTTCTCGGAAAGGCTTGTCCTTCTCCGAACAATAGCGAAATACCTTACTATCCATCATAGATGAAGAACGGAACATTCAGCAGTGGTGTACTTTCAAAGACCTCGATGTACCAGCACTGTCTGAAAGTGGCCTTTGGCTAGGTAAAATCAGGCTCATGTAGGAAAAACATTAAGCTGAACAAAGCTATTATTCGATTCTCCTTACTGCTGACATATCTGTCCCTCCCTCATGCCCACACTGCTGGAAACTTTTAGGAAAGAAATATCGTCATCTGTGTGTATGATTCGTCAGATTTAGACACGTGAGACGAGTGTTACTTCATGTTAAAGTTTTCCAGAACTGTTTCTCTGCATTCCTTAAGCCCGACGCTAGACTGACTGAAGCTACTTTTTGGTGTTTCTCACGAGCTATCTCGTCCTTCACAGTCCTTCAGCTAGTGTGTTAGATTGGTCAAATCTACTCTTTGACGCTTCTCAGTGCTGACACCTTCATACCTATTCCCGCTAGAAACCTTTATGATCACCGAGCGAGATGGCGCAGTGGCTAGCATACTGGACTTGCATTCGGGAGGACGACGGTTCAATCCCGCTTCCGACCATCCTGATTTAGGTTTTCCTTGATTTCCCTAAATCGCTCCAGGCAAATGCCGGGATGGTTCATTTGAAAGGGCACGACAGACTTCCTTCCCCGTCCTTCCATAATTCGATGAGACCGATGACCTCACTGTCTGGTCTCCTACCCTAAAACAAACCAAAAACTTTTATGATCTGTCGTTTGTTGGATTTAGTATTACATGAGAGATGTTCACAACACCGCTTTCGAAAAAATTGACAGAAACTCCGCATTGCTGTATAACATAGTCCACATGAATTTGACTATGGAGTTCACACAAAAATTCTTCCTAAATGCGTATTCAGATCGTGCTCAGAGATTGCACAGTGATCTCATGCATGGCTAATGGGCCCGAATCCTCAGCGGTGGTGGCTGGCGAGCGTGACCTCAACTGCTTGGGGAGTGACGCCTACAGCGGGCTAATGCAGAGACATTTATAATGGGTGAGCTTGTACTTACGGTGTCCCCAATTCCAGCTATTATTATCATCATCTTTGTACCACAATTCTCGTGACAGATCACTTTTAAAACACCACCCACATATTCCACCGAACACTATACACCTCTGGTTCTCTAAATGATGCTTTGTGGCGCCTTCGTCCTATTGCACTGTCCCAGAGGGCTCACACAAAGTTAGTTCACAATAAAATGTTTGAAAACCTCACCCACTCTGAAAAGATCTAAAATTACAGACCTTACAAGTGAATTGGGAAACAACTTTGGTGCTCGAAACACTGAACTGTCAAACAACCTTGGTACTCGAAACAGATCAAACAGATCATAGTGCCATAACTGATAGGAAATGCACGACGAAGATCTACAACAATCACCACTTTAAAGTGTTGTGAAATACCATTCAGATGGTTATACATACTGCCTATACCTTAAATCGACCAAAATATCGAAAAAATTCACGAGAAACCACCGTAAAAAGAAAACCTTGAGGAGGAACAGTGGAGGTAGCTGCAAGTGTTCGCCTACGTGTCAGAGGAATTAGTAAGTAAGTTCACAATTTGACTGTTAGAAGGATCTGGGAGAAGCAACATCCCATTTTCCTTCCTCCCTCACCTCTCCTAAACCTCACGATGATTTCTCTGGTGACAGTCCTTTCTATAGGATCCAGACACAGTTATACACTTTACCTCACGCGTATAAATGGACGAAAGCTAACACAGGCTTACACTGCTATGGAACGATCCTGTACTTCTACATGTGTGTGGTATGTGGCCTGTAGAACCAAACACTTCTTTGCTCACAATATTCGTACCCAGAGTATCCCACAAACCGTTAAGAATTCTGGCTTCAAAGACATTCCTGAGCATTGGTGGGAAATACTTTCTGGAAACCGAAACACACCTCCCTTGTGACTAATAGCAAAATACGTTTTGTTTACCACCCCTTCCTAAACATATATCCCTGCCTCGTATTCACAGCAAGTTAGCGAACACATGTTTTCACATTGCGTAAGTATCGTGAAAATCATGTACAACAGTATGTCATAGACTATATATTTCCTCTAAGTATTGTCCCATTTCGTAATAAAAACCAAAGAATCTTTTCTTATCTGCTTAATATCTGTCGCATCCTACATCACAGGACTAAAATATTAAACTCATATTTCGCTTATGGCAGTCACCTATGAAGTCTCTCAAGAAATGGGTCAAATGGCTCTGAGCACTATGCGACTTAACTTCTGAGGTCATCAGTCGCCTAGAACTTAGACCTAATGAAACCTAACTAACCTAAGGACATCACACACATCCACGCCCGAGGCAGGATTCGAACCTGCTACCGTAGCGGTCATGCGGTTCCAGACTGAAGCGCCTTTAACCGCACAGCCACACCGGCCGGCAGTCTCTCAAGATATCCAAACAGCATCCGAGAGAAAATAACTGTCTAACACTATGTTCCACTTTATCAGTTCGGTATAGGTGATTTTATTACGATGGATACCTCTCCCTATGTAAGTGGGAGAACACAACCATTTGTGCTTGGCACCAAACTTTTAACATTACTTGAAGTTAGCTGCCAAGTGTCATGAAACACCTCTTGTCAGTTCTTACATTCCTCCAAGTCCTTTGAAATATGTATATTGATATTTATCGCAAATATCAACACATAGTGAATAGTCTAGATGGAAATAGATATATAGCACAGTTATCATGTACACGAAATTTATCTTGGATTTAGCGTAAATACACACACACACACACACACACACACACACACACACACACACACACTACACACATACACATATACACAAGGACATTGTTGTAATAAGAGCCTAGCGTTGTAGGAGATGCTCGGTATGTAAGAAAGAGAGAGAGGGAGAGAGAGAGAGAGAGAGAGAGAGAGAGAGAGAGAGAGAGAGGAGGGAGAGAGGGAGAGAGGATGCTACTAAAACAGCTTGTTCACGAGGGTTGGAACTTAAATAGTGGCAACTATTTATTCACAACCGATACAAAAGAGTTACTTGTTTGCACCTGTCACTGCCCTTCAAAGTGGTCACCAGCGTTGTGTAGAACCCTTTTCCAGCGATGTGGAAGGCGCAATACACCGTTAGCAGAGCCTGTTCTGTTTATGGTGCAAATGGAGTGGTCTACTGCCTGTCGAATCTCGGGAACAGCTCTGAAGCGAATGTCACGAAGTGGTTCCTTCATCTTCGGAATCAAATCAAAGGACTCAAAGGAATCAAATCACAAGGCCTTAAGTCCCGTGATTATGGTGGGTGGTACAGTACTTCCCAGTCCCATCGACCGAACAGAGCAGCCACAGCTTGCGCTGTATGAGCCCGCACATTGTCGTGCAAAGTGATGGGTGGGTTGCGTGGAAAGTGTCACCACTTCTTTCGCAAAGATGGTCGCAGGTGATGCTCCAAAAACGAACAGTAATGCTGTGCATTGACGGTCTGCCGTGGAGGAACGTAATGCGTTAGGATAACACCATCACAGTCGTACACGAGAATCACCGTAACTTTCACCATACAAGGGTTTTGACGCACTTTCGACTTTCGCGGCGGCCCATAATGACGCCTTTCAGTTTTGGCTCGTACGATGTGGCCCATGTCTCATCTAGTGTTACGATACGTCGTAAGAAAGCCACTCCGCGCTCGTAGCGCTCCAAGTGCGTCTGAGCAGCGTCGTAACGCAGCCATTTCTGCTTTTCCGTCAAGTCATGTGCAACCCATTGTGATGCAATTTTTTGCATGCCTAATCGTTCCTTCAGGATGCGAAGCACACTCGTGTGCGCTAATCCGGTTTCGTGGTCGAGAGTTCACGAATCGTATGACGTCCATCACTGTCCACTAACGGTGACAGTATGCACGTCTTCTTCGGAAACGCTAGGACGACCTGCCCGATGCAAGTCTGCCACAGTTCGCCGACCTCCGTTGAAGGCTTTTACACATAGTGCCACTGTACTGTACGGCAATGACGATTCCCCGCACGCCTCTTGAAGACCTTGATGACACGGTCATGCTGTATGACTTCTGGCACATTCAATCTTGATCCAACCCCGTTGTTCCTGTTTCGGAAACATAGTGACACCAATGCGTTAGACCGATCGCTGACAAGTGACTGTTTCCCTCGACTGTGCGCACCCCGGTGACATGGGATGGGCGAGTCCATTTACTCGGAGATAGGGTAGGTATGTCAACAAAGTGTGCTATCAGCGGCAATAGTAGATTGCATTGCATAGGGTCTCGACATAAGAGTTGCCACTATTTAAGTTCCAACCCTCGTATTTAATCTGTTTTGATGATTTCGCATACGAACTCAACATCGCGGGCGGCAAATACTATCATAGTAACTCTTCCATCTGTTGTGCTGGCGAGGGCGATTCTGGCTGTCAATTAGTGAGTATGCAAAATAATAAGATGAAAAATTTTTGCTCTGGGTATTAGTAAACTCCACCAAAGATACCCGTTCATAACAGGTCTGATAACATCACGTTTACCATAAATGTCATGTTCAATGGTAGGTTCTAATAACCGCAAAGAGCAATAACCAATACTGCATGTATAGCATAAAACAAAGGATACATAGAATCAGGAGACATCGCTTGAGTGAAAGACAGCACAGATGTTAATGAGCAGAGAGATTTATACATACCTGAAAGGCATTAGGTACAGTACTGAACCAGGAACGTGATGCAGGATGTCGAATGTTCAAACTAAAAGAAAGTAACATGGATATGTCTCTAGCAAGTACAATACCTTGGATAAGGTTATCGATGTCCATAAAAGATTTATAAAATAGATGCAGCAGTCATGTAATTTTTTTTCGTTGACAGTGTTGTTCTTTACTGTAATGTATTGCGTCCAGGCACAAGTGAACTAACGTAACCGCTAGATCCCTTTCGGAATCAAGCACTGACGACATAAATGGAAACGACATTAACGTATAACTTGATTGAAATTTCTTGACAAAGCTGCGTGGAGAATAAATATGTCATTTCATTTAGGGAAGGGAATGATTGTACGACTTTAGCTGTCCAAGGTTATTTAACAGACAGAGTCAAAGGTTACTATTACTCAAAATATGTGAAAGTCGGTGTTCCATATTCGAAATTTTTTTGGCCCATCGACCACCATTAGCTATTAATCAGTTCAATAGAGAGCTGACAGCAGTGGAGTCAACTAGAAACATTTTTCAGTGTGCACGCTGATAATGCCATTGGGTGGTAGTGGTTGTTGGGGGAAGGAGACGAGACAGCGAGGTCATCGGTCTCATCGGATTAGGGAAGGACGGGGAAGGAAGTCGGCCGTGCCCTTTGAAAGGAACCATCCCGGCATTTGCCTGGAGCGATTTAGGGAAATCACGGAAAACCTAAATCAGGATGGCCGGACGCAGGATTGAACCGTCGTCCTCCCGAATGCGAGTCCAGTGTCTAACCACTGCGGCACCTCGCTCGGTAATGCCATTGGGCAGAGCATGGTAAGAAAATGGTTTTCCCATTTTTAACATTACTGACTCTCCTAGTTTTGATCAAGATCAGTTTAACACATTAATCTACATACATTCACTTCAGGGTACTCGAGAACTAGCACACCTAATGAACTGTGATCATTCCGCTGTCGTACAACATTTGAATGTGATGGGGGGGATCAAAAATCGGGTGTATGGTCACAGTGTGCTCCAAGCTAGAAGCACGAAGTGGCCAGGTATAGTGCTCGCAGTATACCGTGGCCAATAGGTGCGGTGACGGCAGGGCGCACGTAGCGAGAGCGGTAGTGGTGGGGGATACGGGCAGGCGCTGTAGAGGAAATGTCAAGCACTGGAGGGGAAGTGCAATTCTAAACTGAAGCCTACGTTCACATTTTCTGTCAATATTAAGTGGAGCTCCTCGACGCCCACATCCGCACGGTATCCAATAAAAAAAGAATTTCACCGAAAATGTTGCGATTTATTTTCGCCTGGCTTGTCGATCATTTGTAATTTTCGGAGATGCATCGTGAGTGGCGAATTTCGAGTAAACCAATACATTTCTTAGGTTGCCATGTTAAAATCTGCTTCTTTTGCCAAAACACAGTGGAGTTTACACAGTCTCACCTCACTAATGTATTATGCAAAATCGCTCTGAGCACTATAGGGCTCAACATCTGAGGTCATCAGTCCCCTAGACTTAGAACTACTTAAACCTAAGGACATCACACACAGCCATGCCCGAGGCAGGATACGAACCTGCGACCGTAGCAGCAGCGCGGTTCCGGACTAGAGTGGCTAGAACCGCTCGGCCACCACGGCCGGCCTGTATTATGCAGCAACTATTGCAAAGGAATTCTGAAAAAGTGGTTTATTAAGTTTATTATGTGAGTAACTGAGGAAGAGTAAGGTCAGTAGCGTATGAAAAAGCATATTCTCGGTACAAAATAAATGTGTAATAACTTCACTACTGTTGTTCCAAATCTCATAGAATTTCTCATTTCAACAGCTATCGATGGCCCTTAAATATTTCATTCTTTCATCGAAAAAGTCGGTAATTAGAGGGATATCGCGGTGCATAATGAGGTTTTGCATAATAACCACGTGGAAAAATACTCTTCTCTTTGTGTGCTATCATTTGCCAGAATCTCACTTCGGTATCTCAAACCGTTTATGAAATACAAGGAATGTTGTGGAAATTTCATTCAGGCTTCATTGCTGGCACGGCGCGATGGCAAATGAGTGTACTACATTTTATTAATTTTCTCGAGATTCAGGACAGATAAGACTTCCACCCAAGTCTGAAGACAAATTCAGTATGTTACCTAAATTTCATACGCTTCAATATGCAGGGTGAATCATCTAACGTTACCGCTGGATATGTTTCGTAAACCACATCAAATACTGACGAACCGATTCCACAGACCGAACGTGAGGAGAGGGGCTAGTGCCATTGTTTAATACAAACCATACAAAAATGCACGGAAGGATGTTTTTTAACACAAACCTACGTTTTTTTAAATGGAACCACGTTAGTTTTGTTAGCACATCTGAACATATAAACAAATACGTAATCAGTGCCATTTGTTGCATTGTAAAATGTTAATTACATCCGGAGACATTGTAACCTAAAGTTGACGCTTGAGTACCACTCCTCCGCTGTTCGATCGTGTGTATCGGAGAGCACTGCAACATAAATCGCGTTTCTACGGAATGATCTGCCAACGTTGCTCGAAAATGTCCCACTGGAAACGCGTCGACGTATGTGGTATCAGCATGATGGTGCACCTGCACATTCCGCAGTTAACACTAGGCTGACCCTTGACAGGATGTTCTACTGGCGTTTCATAGGACGTGGAGGACGCATAAATTGGCCAGCCCGTTCTCCTGATCTTACACCTCTGGACGTCTTTCTGTGGGGTACGTTAAAGGAGAATGTGTACCGTGATGTGCCTACAACCCCAGAGGATATGAAACAACGTATTGTGGCAGCCTGCGGCGACATTACACCAGATGTACTGCGGCGTGTACGACATTCATTACGCCAGAGATTGCAATTATGTGCAACAAATGATGGCTACCACATTGAACATCTATTGGCCTGACATGTCGGGACACACTCTATTCCACTCCGTAATTGAAAACGGAAACCACGTGTGTACATGTACCTCACCCCTCATGGTAATGTACATGCGCGTCAGTGAAAAAGACCAATAAAAAGGTGTTAGCATGTGGACGTAATGTACTGTTCCAGTCTCTTCTGTACCTAAGGTCCATCACCGTTCCCTTTGGGTCCCTACATAATTCGGTGCTCTCCGATACACACGATCGAACAGCGGAAGAGTGGTACTCAAGCGTCAACTTTAGGTTACAATATCTCCGGATGTAATTAACATTTTGCAACGCAACAAACGGCACTGGTTACGTATTTCTTTATATGTTCAGATGTGCTAACAAAACTAACGGGGTTCCATTTAAACAAACGTAGGTTTGTGTTAAAAAATATACTTCCGTGGATTTTTTATGGTTTGTATTAACCATTTACACTAGCCCCTCTCCTCACGTTCGGTCTGTGGAATCGGTTCGTCAGTATTTGATGTGGTTTACGAAATATATCCAGCGGTAACGATAGGTGACTCACCCTGTATTATGTAATATGCAGAAAACACCATATCATAACGATCCCTGTTTTTCAGTGCAAACTTTTTCGAATTTCATGCAGTGTCCTCACGTAACCTCCCCCTTACTAATCGACCTAGCCTGCTTGAGATATAAAATATGAGCGTGGATCGCGAGTATACCTAATGAAATTTTTCTAATTGGATAAGGCTAACTTTCCCGAAGAAGCAATACCGATAAGTAGGGGGAAAGTGTACAACCGATCATTCTGATAGGAAAGTCTACAAAAATAAAAAAGTAATTAAACCGAACAGGGCTACAGTTTGGAAAAATGAAAGTTATTTCGTGCATTCTCTCACGAACAACGCTGGACAGAAAAGGGATACCACTGATCATGAATCTAAAAGTTACACTAATGAACGGAAAGGAAATAATTACGGTCACCAGCCCACTAGCACGATTTACATAAAAAATCCTGTACAAGATGACGGGAAAGAAAAACATTCATTATTAAACACTGACGTGGCAACTGAAGGTTGTTACATTTTTGACACTAATTTTAAGTGAGTATGTAATGATAAAGAAAACTGAGAAGTCACTTTTACGTTAAGTTTGTCATTAAATTTTGAAAAAGGCAATCGAGTAATCATTTGAAAATATCCACTTAAACTGTATATTAGTAGTGAACTTCGTTAGGTGAACAATGACTTTCAGACACCTCAGCATAACGTCATCAAAGAAATTTAGAGAAAGGCAAGCACTTTTTACTTTGTAGTTACTTAATTTTCAAATTGGATGTCACGTTATTGTCTGAACAACTGAGCCTTTTTTTACTGACTTGAACAGAATTAAATACTACAATACGTACCAAAACCAAACAGCCATGTGCTCCAAGCTATATGTAAAGTAAATAAAACTTCCGCATTCCTTATTTGTGCATTTTCTTTAGATTTGGATTTTTTCCACTGATAGATTCTCAAATTTCGGTTGCATATAAGGGAAAAAAGGGAACAAGGACCCTGCTTGGTAACAATGTCTGGGGGCAATGAGGACACAATTGCCCTGAATTTAACTGATTATTATTTAAATAAAGTTCATTAATCAAATCGCATTCAGTTGTGCTGCTGGGTTAGCCGTTAATACTTTCTACCAATGAACAGTCTTACTTCAGTGCTGTGCGTGCGACGAAACTCGAAGCCGACGACGAATCTGTGTTGCTGGAACTGCTGCTGTTGTTAAAGACGGTAGCATCTACTGCGGCCATGGCTAATTACAGGAATTGGCAATTGTAATTAATACAGCCTCTTCCGCCCGTCTACTGTCCTTCCGCCTGCTGCTAGTCATCTGGCCGGCGCGCGTACATGACGCCACCGAAATGGTACTCTCTACTGCGAGAGCGTTAACACCACACTTCCACACACTACAAGCGCTGGAACCCGTCACTCGCTCTCTCCGCGCGCTCTGCGCAACAATCCCCTACCCAAAGATTTTACAACACAAAAGCACTGCTATTATCGTTGATAGTCGATGCAAATAACAGTTCCTTTGGCTTTTTCCCAGAGCTTATAAGTTTCACAGTAAAACACAGATAAATAGAATAAAACATCAATAGACTTCTTCCTAAATGTACAAATACAGTGAAGCAATGTCCTTACTTATTAAAGGAAAGCATTTAAATTACAAATATTTACATACAAATAAAAAAAAATTATATTTCGGTAGCAGGTGCCATGTATCCTGCATTTTCGATGTTACACTACTTCCACACAATAGCTGTGACCATTGATGAAATGATGAGCACGTCATTATGAACTTGGCACATAATGTTATAAGTAAAGCAAAAATGAATTTTTTTACCGAATAGTTTCTGTACAATCGTTTGAGAAGAACTACAAGTATTGCACCTCGGTTCTGTCATCGCTGACCAGCCAAAAGGTTTCAGACACTGTCGTCCTCCCCTTATGAATAAATGAATGAACTCGCCCATTGCTTAGGATGAAAATTGGTCACTTCACATCAGCCACAGCGTCCTGCACGAGTTATATTTATATGTGCATTACAGTCTGTTCGCCAAATATAGGCTCTTTAACAACATCAACCATTCCGATCCTGTATCATTAAGACAAGAAACGGTGTCTTTACGCTCACATAGGGGGAAAAGAAAGTAGTGACTGAGCCCAAACAAAGCAGCAACTCCCAGTACAAAGACCTACACACAACCACAAAGATATAGCAGTGGCGGTGTGGTGTATTACAAATTGCTTTCATGAAGTGTAAACATCACTGCTGAACTTTATTGTCAAAGCTGAGGCATCTTGATTACGCAGTCCAAGAAGAACGACTAGAGATACAATGTGAAGCAGTGTTACTCCGGGGTAACATCCACCCGCTAACTTTACCACAGATATCTGTTTATAATGATCCTGTTCGTAACGATATCACAGGCGTTTCATGTGTAAATAATGCACCGAGACACTGCTGTAGATAGAGCTACGGGTTTGTCATGTAAAAACACTCAACATGACAGATCTCACTCTGTAGAGTAACACATAGAGCTTCAACACAAGTCTGTAATTCGTGTCGCAGGTCCATTATATGAACGAACAGTATCGAGGTGTATCGTTCAACATAATGAAGAGTGATAGAGTTGAGCCAAAGGTGCTAAACACACCCCAATCACAGAAATGTTAAAATTATAGCAATTTTCACAACGCAGAAGTAGATACAGCTTGCTGCATGAACCTTATTTTGATTGGTATAGTGTGGGAAAGTAAAATGCTTCACAACCAAGGAATTATCACAAACTCTTAATTGGCTAGAGCTCTTTGACAGCTCTGAATGTGTTATTTTAATCCCGTGAATGTTTTAAGTTAGAGACAGCAAATGAGACATGAAATTAGAAACATCTGAGCGAGAATCTGTGCACTGAATAAGATAATTTTTGTTTAAAGTCTCATTATCCCTCAGAGAGAAGTAAACCTCTGGTGGTGGTATTAAGGACTAGGGCAGTCTAACTTTGAGGTGAAAATGCACACACATGACCAGAGAAAGTGGGGGTGGGGGGTGGCAGAAAGTGAGTGACGGGGGTGGCGAAGTGGGGAGCAATCCACCATCAGAATAACACCACGAAGGAAATATTTCCTGCAAAAATAGGTAAATAAATTTCTTACGTCCTTGCTCTCTTGCAGCTCAGCACAGACTGACTGTTTCCCACCATCTTCAGAAATGGAGTGGGAGGGGGGGTGTCATCAAAGCAGTTGGGTGAGGGGTGGGGGCACTTAGGTCGAGGGATGTACCCCAGTTGCCCTATTTCCCACCTAAATTTGAATTTCCTGCAATGAAATCAGTGCGATGTTGCCATATCTGTTGTCGACTTCTGTAATCAACCATCTTCGACAAATTTCGCTATAGTACTAACTGCGCCAGAAAGCGCCTAGCCCCACTACCTCAGGTCAAAAGTAGTGTGCAGATGATCACAATATATCATGATAGGCGGATCTGCTAGTATTCAAGTAAACGTGGAGTAGTCTATTGTACTGTCAGTACAGAAACAGTAACAGCAGAATGGGTTGTTAAGGAGAGGTCAGTGACTACGAACACAGACTAGTCATTCATTGTCACCTGAGTAACAAATCCATTAGGGATATTTCAAATCTTCTATAGCTGCCTGCCCAAGAATGACTCCTAGTGATTTCAGTGAAAGGTTGATACGTGAAGAAACATCCAGAGTAAAGGTAATACCAGGCAGAACTCAGGTGCTGACGGAAGGGGATGGTCGATTATCGGTGGTTATAAAATTAATGGAAGAAATGATTCAGAAGTTCGAAAATGCCACCAGCAGTCTAACTAGGACTATAACTGTGTGTAAAGACTTGAACAGATTGTGAAACAATTGTTGGACAGCTTCTCATAAGCCACACAGTAGTAAATGTTAAACACCACCTGAGGTGGTGTAAATTGCGAGGTGACTGACGAGTGGGTGACGGTAAACGATTGATATGGAATAATGAATACGATGGGGACCATTACCAGCCATCAGGTTTGGTGCCATCAGTAAAGCACAGAGGAGGTGATGTTATGGTACTGGGGTGTTTTTCATCGCTAGATTTTGGTTCCCATTTGGGGACGATGGTTGCTGGTATCACCAGGACAATGCAGTGTGTCACAATTCACTGTCTATCAAACAATGGTTTGTGGGTAATAACTATACTAAAATGGACTGGCCTACCCAGAGCCCTAACCTGAACCCAATAGAAGATCTTCGGGGTGAGTTGGAACATCGACTTCACTCCAGACTCCAGCGTCCGACCTCACTACTTTGTCTGGTTTCGGTTCTTAAGGAAGAATGGGCTTCCATCCCTCCCCAAAGAGTGTGCTCAGAAGATTTCAAGCCACCATTAAAGCAAAGAGTGGTTGTTGTGTAGACTACGGTGGGACTCAGCACCGATACAAACAAGGAAGGACAGAAGTTGTTATGGCCAGTGGCAGGAATCGAGAATGATCTATACATTAACGTTTCTAATTACTAGGACACTTTATTTCTAAAAAGAAAAGAAACATAACTTACTTCTTGTTATGAGGGGGCTTGAGGTGCTTTTTGTGCCTCCTACGAGCAATTACATCTATGCACTATTCCTACTGCAGAATGCAGGCTAAGCATCGCCTTCCTATTGCTCGGTTCTGACGCTCTCGGGGTTTATGACGGAACTGGATGCTACCAGCGACGGGGTTGCGATTAAGTCAGCACTGACGGGGCCGCTGAACACTGTCATACTGGAGGTGTAGCACTGCCTGCTGTTTCCATTGCGCGCGGGTAGGGACCTTGCTGATGCCTTTCGCTGTGCTGGACTGGTCGACTCTATGTCGAATCTGAAAACATGCAGTGATTTACTAACGATATTGAAGAACCTCCTCGATTCATTGCAGTCTTGTAGAGTTAGAGTAGCTCTAACTAGGGGTTTCTCTGGTTTACTTAATACTGAAAGTGAGGTTATGCCTCTAGAGCAATACATGTCTACCGTTTCTGCCTTCCATTTTAATGCGTTATGGTACCCACATTTTTGTTCCATCGTCCTATGTTGACTAATTTACGAGGGCAGTTCAATAAGTAATGCAACACATTTTTTTTCTGAAACAGGGGTTGTTTTATTCAGCATTGAAATACACCAGGTTATTCCCCAATCTTTTAGCTACACAACACTATTTTTCAACGTAATCTCCATTCAATGCTACGGCCTTACGCCACCTTGAAATGAGGGCGTGTATGCCTGCACGGTGCCATTCCACTGGTCGATGTCGGAGCCAACGTCGTACTGCATCAATAACTTCTTCATCATCCGCGTAGTGCCTCCCACGGATTGTGTCCTTCATTGGGCCAAACATACGGAAATCCGACGGTGCGAGATTGGGGCTGTAGGGTGCATGAGGAAGAACAGTCCACTGAACTTTTGTGAGCTCCTCTCGGGTGCGAAGACTTGTGTGAGGTCTTGCGTTGTCATGAAGAAGGAGAAGTTCGTTCAGATTTTTGTGCCTACGAACACGCTGAAGTCGTTTCTTCAATTTCTGAAGAGTAGCACAATACACTTCAGAGTTGATCGTTTGACCATGGGGAAGGACAGCGAACAGAATAACCCCTTGAGCGTCCCAGAAGACTGTAACCATGACTTTACCGGCTGAGGGTATGGCTTTAAACTTTTTCTTGGTAGGGGAGTGGGTGTGGCGCCACTCAATTGATTGCCGTTTTGTTTCAGGTTCGAAGTGATGAACCCATGTTTCATCGCCTGTAACAATCTTTGACAAGAAATTGTCACCCTCAGCCACATGACGAGCAAGCAATTCCGCACAGATGGTTCTCCTTTGCTCTTTATGGTGTTCGGTTAGACAACGAGGCACCCAGAGGGAACAAACCTTTGAATATCCCAACTGGTGAACAATTGTGACAGCACTACCAACAGAGATGTCAAGTTGAGCACTGAGTTGTTTGATGGTGATCCGTCGATCATCTCGAACGAGTGTGTTCGCACGCTCCGCCATTGCAGGAGTCACAGCTGTGCACGGCCGGCCTGCACGCGGGAGATCAGACAGTCTTGCTTGACCTTGCGGCGATGATGACACACGCTTTGCCCAACGACTCACCGTGCTTTTGTCCACTGCCAGATCACCGTAGACATTCTGCAAGCGCCTATGAATATGTGAGATGCCCTGGTTTTCCGCCAAAAGAAACTCGATCACTGCCCGCTGTTTGCAACGCACATCCGTTACAGACGCCATTTTAACAGCTCCGTACAGCGCTGCCACCTGTCGGAAGTCAATGAAACTATACGAGACGAAGCGGGAATGTTTGAAAATAGTCCACAAGAAATTTCCGGTTTTTTCAACCAAAATTGGCCGAGAAAAAAAAAGTGTTGCATTACTTATTGAACTGCCCTCGTATCATTAACATAGTTAATAGATCATAATCAAGTGCAGCTTTACCAAAAGCCTCCTACGTTGCACATGTAAAGGTGCTACGACTCTCTGTCGTTCAGCCTCTAAATGACGCCGAATTGTGACTCTTGAAGCGTCCTGGAAGCTTCAAGAGCCGCTTGACGCTCAACGTCTAAAATGTGACGGACTTGTGACCGTTCTAATGTCTCCGCGGCTCTTAAGGCCGCCTGATATTCTGCATCCAAGTTCCGGCGGACATGAGACTGCTCTGGGCTTTGTTGGATTCGAATAACTTTCGCAGCCTGGGCTCTACAACGTTTGCAAGGTTTATAGTAATAGCTTTAAATATGGCTGGGCTCCCTTAAAATTACAACTTTTGCATGGTTTATAGTAATAGCTATAAGTGTGGTTTTCTGGATTATCGTCCGATTTTATTGTCGTATCTCCTACAAAATTCTTCAACTATATCAGATGGTATAGGAACTCAGTATCACAAACCACATGCAGAATAACACTGCATTTGCGCTGTCACTGAATGATGGGTAGACACCAAGAGTCACCGACCATCGCGCCAGCGTCATCTGCATGCCACTCACGTACAGCGAATTTAAAATTCTTAATAATACTCAACAGGATACAACTTTCTAAAGTAGCCTACGATCCTAGTCAGCGTTCAAGCTATCTTCATGCCAAATACGATCGGATTCGGTTCAAATGGCTCAAATGGCTCTGAGCACTATGGGACTTAACTTCTGAGGTCATCAGTCCCCTAGAACTTAGAACTTCTTAAACCTAACTAACCTAAGGACATCACACACATGCATGCCCGAGGCAGGATTCGAAAATGCGACCGTAGCGGTCGCGCAGTTCCAGACTGTAGCGCCTAGAACCGCTCGGCCACTCCGGCCGGCCGATCGGATTCGGTTCAGTGGTAGTGCCGTGAAAGCGTAACAAAGTGACTTACTTTCGCAGTTAATAATACTATTATTAATGTGGATGCGTGGATTAAACACGTTCAAAATTCGCATTGTATTGATTACGTTGAATCATGTTACATAGGAACACATCAACCAATAAAAGCATTTTCACGAATGTGATTAAGTTCAGAAGTGGAAGAGTAAATAGCTTTGTCAAAGGGAAATAATTTTCTTTAATTTGCGTAATATTCCTTAAATCGATAAATATCTTGTGTTACACACTTTGAAAAGTAGCCTGTCTTCTTCATGCGAGTTTAGGCAACGAGGGTAATCCCAAAATTAAAGTCTCCTATTTTTTTATAAGTACATAGATTTGTTTATTTCTACAATGGTTTACATCAGTTTACAGCTTGAACATTTAGTTATTTGTCGATATGATCACCATTTCTGTGGCGGTCCAGGTGGCCGTGCGGTTCTAGGCGCTTCAGTCCGGAACCGCGTGACTGCTACGGTCGCAGGTTCGAATCCTGCCTCGGGCATGGATGTGTGTGATGTGCTTAGGTTAATTCGGTTTAAGTAGTTCTAAGTTCTAGAGGACTGATGACCTAAGATGTTAAGTCCCATAGTGCTCAGAGCCATTTGAACCATTTGAACCATTTCTGTCGTTGCATTTTTGTAGACGCTGTGGTAGTTTTTGTATGCCCATGTCATATCAGCTCGCCGCCATGCTGTTCAGAAAGTTCACCTCGTCGTCGGAGCTGAATCGGTTTCCGGCCAAATGTTATTTTAACTTAGGAAACAGGTGATAGTCACTGGGCGCTAGGTCAGAAGTATAGGGTGGGTGGGTGATTATGTTCCACTGAAACTGTTGCAGAAAAGCAACGGTTTGCCGAGCGATGTGTGGGAGAGCGTTGTCATGGAGAATATGTACACCCTTGCTCAACATTCCTCTTCTCCGGTTCTGAATTGCGCATTGGAGTTTCTTCAGAGTCTCACAGTACCTGTCAGCGTTAATTGTGGTCGCAGTGCCCTTTGCGTTAAAAAACCGAATGACTGTGAACGGTTCGCGCTTGGCGGTAACACCCAAAGGGAGCTCCATTCTCAACGGCTGAGCGCCTCAGCGTCGCGTGCTCATGTTTACACACAGCGCGTGAGGCACTTTTCATAACAGTGTGACCAACTACCACACAAACAGAGTTCTGCACTTATAAAAAAACAGGAGACCTATTCTTTGGGATTACCGTCGTATCTCACGCCCAGTTAAACAGATATCGGTTCGGTGATTTAATTGTGAAAACGTAACAGGCAGAATTAACTTCGCATTTGTAATATTAGTGTGGAAGTATGGATTGGCATGTATTACACATGTTGATGATTGTGTAAGCTCTGAGTTCTAGCTGTTACCCACGGCGGCGCTCATGTATCAGTAAAATGAAATGAAATTTGTGTATAGCTTTATTTGCGGGGTGACCTCAGGTTGGAAGTTCGGGATCTTGGTGCAAGTCCTTGTCTTTGACGCTACTTTGGAGACTTGCATGCCGATGATGACAAAGTGATGATGAGGGCAGCGCACACATCCAGACGCGAGCAGGAAGAAAAACCAGCCCCTACAGAAATCGAACCCAGGAACCCACGATCGTGAAACAGCAACGCCAACCGCATTACCACGAGGTGTTCACGTATGTACGAAAGCACTAAAGAAGTTATAAGAGACGCACAACGGTCAACGGCTACAATGTGGTGGTTTTGTGACCGACATTGGTATGTAAGTATCGATTAAATGCGCAGAAGATTGTGTAATCATTGTCTTCATTATGTTGGCTCGCATTGTGTAAAACATATCAAACAATAAAAGCATTTTCACAACATGATAAAGTTCAAAAGTCAAAGAGTATATAGCTTCTTCGAAGAGTAATTATTGTTCCATATTTTCAGTTATATTCTTCAAATAAATAAATACACTACTGGCCATTAAAACTGCTACACCAAGATGAAATGCAGATGATAAACAGTTATTCATTGGACAGTTATACTAGAACTGACATGTAATTACATTTACACGCAATTTGGGTGCATAGATCCTGAGAAATCAGTACCCAGAACAACCACCTCTAGTCGTAATAACGGCCTTGATACGCCTGGGCATTGAGGATGGCGTGTACAGGTACAGCTGCCCATGCACCTTCAACACGATACCACAGTTCATCAAGAGTAGTGACTAGCGCATTGTGGCGAGTCAGTTGCTCGGCTACCATTGGCCAGACGTTTTAAATTGGTGAGAGATCTGGAGAATGTGCTGGCCAGGGCAGCAATCGAATATTTTCTGTATCCAGAAAGGCCCGTACAGGACCTCAACATCCGGTCGTGCATTATCCTGCTGAAATGTAAGGTTTGGAAGGAATCGAATGAAGGATAGAGCCACGGGTCGTAACACATCTGAAATGTAACGTCCACTGTTCAAAGTGCCGTCAATGCGAACAAGAGGTGACCGAGACGTGTAACCAATGGCACCCCCTACCATCACGCTGAATGATACGCCAGTATGGCGATGACGAATACACGCTTCCAACGTGCGTTCAGCGCGATGTCGCCAAACACGGATGCTACCATCATGATGCTGTAAACAGAACCTGGATTCGTATGGCTACGAAGTCTTTCGCGACGTAGTTCTTGAATAAAATACTCTCGGTGTACATACCGAGTCAATTCAGGATAACCTGGATTCATTCGAAAAAATGACGTTTTGCCATTCGTGCACCCAGGTTCGTCGTTGAGTACACCATCGCAGGCGCTCCTGTCGGTGATGCAGCGTCAAGGGTAGCCGCAGCCATGGTCTCCGAGCTGATAGTCCATGCTGCTGCAAACGTCGTCGAACTGTTAGTGCAGATGGTTGTTGTCTTGCAAACGTTCCCATCTGTTGACTCAGGGATCGAGGCGTGACTGCACGATCCGCTACAGCCATGCGGATAATATGCCTGTCATCTCGACTGCTAATGATACGAGGCCGTTGGGATCCAGCACGGCGTTCCGTATTATCCTCCAGAACCCACCGATTCCATATTCTGCTATCAGTCATTGGATCTCGACCAACGCGAGCAGCAATGTCGCGATACGATAAACTGCAGTCACGATAGGCTACAATCTGACCTGTATCAAAGTCTGAAACGTGATGGTACGCATTTCTCCTCCTTACACGAGGCATCACAACTTCGTTTCACCAGGCAGTGCCGGTCAATTGCTGTTTTTGTAAAAGAAATCGGTTGGAAACTTTCCTCATGTCAGCACATTGTAGGTGTCACCACCGGCGCCAACCTTGTTCGAATGCTCAGAAAAGCTAATCATTTGCATCTCACAGCATCTTCTTCCTGTCAGTTAATTTTCACGTCTGTAGCACATCTTCGTGGTGTAGCAATTTTAATGGCCAGTAGTGTATTTGAAATGTGTTTACATAGGCAAAAGCTATGGGTAAAATGCTAATTCAAGTGTTCTTCCTCAGTGTTCAAGTTATGTCCATATCAGATTTTATCGAAATCTGTTCTGCAGTTTAATAGAGAAAGCGTAACAGAGTGACTTCCGCATTTATAATGTTAGTATGGATAAAGTTGTTGTCACTTTTCTGCTTTAGCAGTTCCATTAGTTTATGAGTGAATCATAACAAATTAATAAAATGAACATAGTTAGAGCTCTATGTCTTCTCTCATAAAGGCTTTACGTGGTAAACGTCAAATATTTAGTTACACATTAATTCATTTGTAAAGTAATCACGCTTAGGAAGCTTTTGTTTTTGTACATGGGAGTTCCAATCCTTGAAGAGACCGGGGTGCAGGATTATTGGTTCTATCTGATATATGACCACAAATGGTATATGTTTTATGTTAGATTTAAGGGAAGAATTCCACTAAAGAAATAAATGCCAATACTCTTCGGGACTCAATACTGTTGGTAGACAATATCAAAAGTCATTGGCTTGGGGTAAGACTGACAAGGCTCGAAACAGTTTCTGGCGTTTATGGCTGGCATCATCGATTATATAACCACATCGTCGCTCAGAACAGAGACAGTGAGGCTCTGACGGGTTTCCGTTAATGACGCTGCAAGCCAATCTCGCACCACTGAAACTACAACCCTGCGCTAATTAACTCCCATATTGCACGTTGACACCATCAGCGCCTGGACTGAAACATCACGGATTTAGTACCGCGCTCATAGTCGATCACAAGCAGACAATTTCGTAATTATCACTGAGAGTACTTCAGAAACAACTATTAACCTATAACGAATGGAATTTTTTCTGACATTATTATATGAGAACAATCTGTTGTGACTTTTTTCTATACAGGTGCCATTTTCACTGTAGTAAGGACTAAGAAGAAAAAAGGACTTAGAGAATGAAACTGTAAAATAATGTGAGAGTTGGCCAGTTACGTATTTGGAAGAGGTAGACACTCTAGTAATGTACTTTTAAGTCTCGCTGTATCCGCAAAATGTTTGAACTCAAACTGATGAACACGAGTCCAAAAGATATTTTAGGTGGTATTAAAGCCACTGAGATTCACTGGGTGATTCATAGAGAAAGAACAATTTCAGTTGTTTATTACAGACAAAATGTAAAAGACTTAAACTCATTGCGCATGTCATAGGGTAGAAGAAGGTTCAGTGTTTTGACACAGCGGCGCTCTTGTTTGTTCCTAGCATTATGGTGACTACACTTCTAAACAAATTGTTTCGTGTGTTGGCATCTGTCTGAAGACAATCTATTGTTCAAGTTCAAAATATATTGTACTGTCGGTATCTATTCATCCTGACTTTTAATCCAATTTTTAAGCTCTTCTTTTATTTTCATCTTCGATTTTCATATTGAACAGGATGAGTGAAATACTACATTCCTGTCTTAGATCCATTTTAATCTTCGATATTGGTCGTCCATTCTTATTGTGCTATCTTGACTGTTAGATATTATACAGTGTTGGAAAATAACATGGGAACACTGCGACAAATGCATGCTTGAACGTAAATACAGGTGCGCTGTTGTAACGGCGCCCAAACGGCACTTGTGCTATGTCACCAGTGCGTTGCAAGTGTCAGCCATGGTCAGAACAGTACCCTGGGCAGTTGCGAGAGCATTTTGGGAAGATGTAGTTCATCTGTAAAGCAGACCGCCAATAAAACACTAATACGACCTATTCTTGAGTACTGCTCGAGCGTTTTGTATCCCTATCAGGTCGGATTGAGGGAGGACATAGAAGCAATTCAGAGGCGGGCTACTAGATTTGTTACTGGTAGGTTTGATTATCACGCGAGTGTTACGGAAATGCTTCAGGAAATCGGGTGGGAGTCTCTAGAGGAAAGGAGGCGTTCTTTTCGTGAATCACTACTGAGGAAATTTAGAGAATCAGCATTTGAAGCTGACTGCAGTACATTTTACTGCCGCCAACTTGCATTTCGCAGAAAGACCACAAAGATAAGAGATTATGGCTCGTGCAGAGGCATATAGGCAGTCATTTTTCCCTCGTTCTGTTTGGGAGTGGAACAGTGAGAGAAGATGCTAATTGTGGTACGAGGTACCCTCTGCCACCCACCGTAATGTTGATTGCGGAGTATGTATGTAGATGTAGATGTAGATGTCGGAGTTAAGTCACTTCGAAAAAGGGGAAATTGTTGTTGTTTGCGTGGGACGTTCTTCTGTAACCATAAATTCCGTAGTGTTTGGTTTTTCAAGAGCCAGTGTATTGAAGATTTGTACCGCATACAGGGAAAGCGGAAAAATATCATCCGATAAGCCACAAGGTGGTCGAAGGCGTATGTTCAGAGAACGTGACAGATGGTCATTGAAGAGGAGACTGACGAAACATAAGAAGACGACACCTGCGAAATTCACTGCAGAAGTAAATGTAGCATCCACGTACCCTGTCAGCACAGAAACAGCACGAAGGGCCTCAAGAGTACTATGCAGTGTCGAATTATGGCCAAAGATTATGTCACCCATTTGGCTGATCAGGTACATCGTACGGTACAGTATGAGAATGGATGGTTCTTACCGAGTTCTGTGATGAGGTCTCGTCATACTTCGTAGCTGCGTTGTGTAGGTCATAAACTGGTTTTACAGACGACGAGACAGTAAAGAAAAGCGGGGCACGAGGCCATATACTGTAATATTGTAATGCCACCGCTGGGTCACCACACTGCTCCAGGCGATGCAACCTCGGCCGTGACCTGATCACGTCCTGCGACTAGAGTCTCTCTCCGTGTGTACACAACCGGTTATTCCGGGAAGGAGGGGTTATTTTTTACCTCGTCAGAAATGTGGAAGATGATCAACTGTTGAAATTATATGACTGGTAATGACACCATATGTTGAAATGCGTAAGCTGCGATGTAGGAGACCAGCGACCATTATACGAATAACTGATTAGGTATTCATCACCGCTTTAGGTCACTAACAAGAGTCCATTTGCTAAAAATTTTTATTAAGACGTTCCAGGCATGGTCCGTCACTAGAATATCAGAGAAAAGCTTAATACAGAGTACCGTATCCAGTGGTATCCACCCTCTCTTATCAACAGGATCCAGACACTCGTACGTAATGCGAAATCGACTACTGGATGTCACAAGATGCCGACTCGCCAGTATAAAAGGTGGAAAGGTGTACTGACGGCCAGAGGCTGTCGAGCGTTGCGAAGGGCGGTCGTAAAAAATCGCGACAAATACGCGGAACGTATCACTCGCGAGTTCGCCAGCGCTACCAGTGGTCCAGCCAGGACGGTGCCTGTGCGTAAGAAGTTAAAATGAATGGGGTACAATGTTATCAGGAGCTGCTCACAACCTACACATTTTCGTAGTCAGGATGAGCCACAGTTGAGGTGGTTCAAAAGAGCGATCCTCTTGGACAGTGTGCTACTAAAAATGAATGATTTGGAGTGACAAATCACAGTGCATCCAGTTGCAATCCGATGGACTGGACTGTGTTTGGTGAATGCCTGGGGAACTTAACCTGATATCGTATGTAGTGTCAACAGCGAGGTACGTAGCAGGCGGTGTCGCTGTCTATGGGCATTTTTAGGGCTAGGATGAGCTGCAATTACTGCGGTTAAGAAAATCCTACATGCGGTAGGATACGAATACATATTTCAGCATTGTGTACCGCTAACAGTAGAGGAACAGATAGGAAACGATGTAGATTTGCATCAGCATGAAAATGCGCGTCGTCGTAAATCAGCACTTGTGGGAGAAAAGTTTGTGGGCAACAACATTAGTAATATAGACTGGCCTGTCCACAGGCCCGAACTGAAGCCAATGGAACACTTTTGGGATGATTCGGAACGTCGACCTCCCTCCAGACCCAGCGTGCAACATCATTACATTTCTCATTTCCGTGCCTGAGAAAGACTGGGCAGACATTCTTCCACAGACATTGACAACTCATTAAGTGTTTCCCCATCGGAGACAAGCTCTCGTGAAGGGGAAGAGTGGACATACTCTTTATTAACGTCCTGAGCCGTCCGAGGCTCATGTTCCCGCCATCATGTATTTTACACCCTGCTTTTAACGTACTTCCACCACACTACGTTAATTTAATTTACTACAGTCACTGAGTTGCTAATTTGCCTGACCGCAAGCGGCGTTAGCAGCGTAGTATCTTTGCTCGACTGCTATAGTCTGTCGGTGAACTGAAGAGCGAGCTAGCGAGTCCCCACTCTGCCAACCCAGCTACGTCACGAGGCTCTTCTACAGGCTGTTCCACAACGTAATGCCGGCCCTGCCGCGGCGCGTGCTTTAAATCTGTGGCGACGCCGTGTACAGATATGTCCCGGCTGCGTTTATTTTTAGACAAATGCATTAAGACCATAAGGGATACAAAAAACGATAACTTCTTCCGAACACGACATTATAGAGTAAATAATAGTAAGATAAGAATAGTAGTAAGTATTATACTACAAATATAGAACCGAGTGCCAGTTCATGTGAATGTATGTTCCCCTATTGCTATTCGTGAAACGAATCCCATATAAAGCAATGAATCTGTAGAATTTATGGCTTCTTCTTACTTTGTGTTTCTACTAAAAGGAAGAAGTTTTCTTTGAAGGACTTGCAACACGAAGAGTGTTAAAAAGTAAGCAGAAATTTATAATTTTGTGTGTTGTATTAGTCCGGTTTGCACTACTTCTTTGTCCCTGTCGTCGTAAACATGTCTCAAAAGTACGTGTACAATGTTATGCATATTGGGTATTTACTCTGTTGTCAGCTGTCAAAAAGGTTACCGAATGAAATCGCAACTCATCTGATGAGGCTATGGTTTTCTACTCGTCTAGGATCCCACCGATATAATCTTGAGCCCAGGAAAGCCGCTGCAGGCGATGTCGTGCTATTAGCAAAGGCAATCGCGTCGATCGGCTACTGTCATAGCCCCATTAACGACAAATTTGTTGAAAGTGCCGCATTGATTTCTGCGGTTACACGAGGCGTGTTTTTTCAAGTAAGTACCGTTTTGAAATTAAAAAAAGACGTGCCAAGATACCTCAATAATTTTATTTTTACATGAAAACCTATACCTTCATCTCATTTTCTACATAATTTCCGTCAATACTGAGGTACTTGTCATAACGTTGTACCAGTTTTTGAACACCCTCCTCATACATGTCTGCCGCCTGACTTGTTAACTACTGCATCACCACTGTTTTGACTTCGTCAACACCTTGAAGACGCTGACCGCCCAGGTGTTTCTTCAAGTGCAGGAACAGATGGTAGTCACTGGGCGCCAGATCGGGGCTGTACGGAGGATGATCTAGAGTTTACCATCGTGAAGATGTGATGAGATCTTTGGTCTGATTCACCACATGCGGACGGGCATAGTCTTGCAGCAAAACGATGCCCTGGCTCAACTTCCATGGATTGTTGCTTTGATTCTGGTGTGACGTAGGCCACCCCATGTTTCATCGCCCGTAACAATTTGGTTTAAGAAATCATCACCGTCGTTGTGGTACCGCTCAAGGAAAGTCAATGCACTGTCTAAACATTTGGTTTTGTGCACAACCGTCAACATTTTCGGCACCCAACGTGCGCACAATTTTCGGTAATTCAAGTGCTCGGTCACAATGCCATACAAAACACTACGAGAAACATTAGGAAAGTCATCCCGGAAGAAGGAAATGGTAAAGCATCTGTTTTCTCTCACCTTATTGTCCACTTCCTGCACGAAACTTTCACTAACGACCGAAGGACGCCCACTCCGTTGTTCATCATGCACATTTGTGCGGCCATCTTTCTTACCATTCCATTACTCATAATGTTTCCTCCGTAAATTGCACAGATCTGACGACAAATATCGATCGCTTTTAGGCCTTTAGCACTAATAAATCTTATAACAGCCCGTACTCCACATTCGGCGGGACTCACGATTATCGGAGGCATCTTAAACACTCAGTACACAACGTAAACAAGGAAGAATCACACTGTAATGGCGTCAGTGCGTAGATTAAGGTACAGGCTTCCATGTGAAAATAAAATTATTGAGATATCTTAGCACGTCTTTTTTTTTAAATTTCAAAACGGTATTTACTTAAAAAACACGCCTCGTACTTGTCTGTTACTACTTTCAACAATACACAAATGCCCCTGCTCTTGGTCGCTATGTGAAGGCCGTCGGCCACTGCACTTACCGTACTTAGGGGTAGTGCTTGAAATTTTATATTCTCGGAACACTCTTGACACTGTGATCCAGAATACCGAATTCCCTAACCATTTCTGAAATGGAATGTCCTATGCGTGTAGCTCCAACTACCATTCCACATGCGGCCATAATCGAGGCGGAAACCTTTCCACATGAATCACCCGAGTTCAAATGTCAGCTCAGCCAATGCACTGCCCTTTTATAGTTTGTGTACGCGATACAATGGCCATCTATGTAAGTGTATATCGTTATCCTATGATATACTCACATTAGTGTATACCTATACACACCTCAGTGTATATGTAACGCGCCGCACACCGGTAAGAGTGCGTGCGTCCTTGCTGCGGCAACTGGTGGAATTCCACGCCAGGCCACGCTAGCTCCCAGGTCGGACGAAAGGAACGATTCAAACCGTCTGCGCGACACACAAATCATGTTCCTGTGAGCTCTTGTAATTTCATTTGTAGTCAAAGTTCAAGAAACATTCATTTTCAATCTGGAATACTTCTTTTAAAAGAATTGTTAATGAATCCCAAAGTGTCCACGGAAAATCCAGAACCTCTTTTGCTCTGCGTAGCAAAGAGCACCTTTCAAATACTTGTATTAAATCCATGTTGCTCCATTCTGATCATTGACTGAATATCTCCGTATAGTGGTGATTCATATGCACGAACATATATGTGTATGCAAGCTAAGGTGTCATGATATGATTGCGGGTGTATTCAATTCTGTCCTGTGCCCCACTCGAAAGAAATCAAATTGACCCGTTAAGATACGGCCGTGTTACAGTACGGTATAGTCTTCTATTGTTTTATTCTGTTGCAGTTACAGTGAATTTTGAAAGTGTTAATTCTGTTTTGAATGCAATTTGGAGGAGGGTAAGAAATAGTGATTCTGTGGTCAGGTACGCAACGCCCTCCCAATGAATAGCATAACAATCCTTGTCACATGTAACCTGATAGCGGAGATGTATTAACTTTATTAACAAACAGCTGAGTCAGCCCGTCGTTCAAGGAGATGTAGGTTGCCTGTGTAGCGCCGTCCAAAGGCTACAACAATTTTATTTTTAGTATTTTATGATATTATTGATCGAACTGAAACATTTAAAATGCTGTCATAACCTACAATCTTACGTAAAATATTTACCACAGTAAGACAAATATTTAAGTCAGAAACTGTGTATTCCTTGGGCACTGTAATTCAAGACGCGCAAAGTACCCAGATTATATTCCTCTAATATTTGAGGAAAACACTTACCAGCTTCCAACGGACTTAATACATAATTTCAAATATTTTTGCAACTCATCTCGCTGACACCAACCGTAAAACAATGAAAGGGAAGAAAAGTTTATGGCTTACTACAAGTCTACTGTTCACGCAGTAAAACTTCAGCTTCCTGCAAGACATTTTAATTTATTGCACCTTTACTAGTAGCTCTGTCGCAAGGGATTTGACAGACGTTGTCCACATACATCACTGAAGCTACTTGAAAATTATTTCACCATACGATACATACGAGTATCGGTAGATGTAACGTCAGATACACTGTGATTCGTGAAGACCTACAATTTTCGCAGCCGTAAAGGTTTTGCAAGTGTAACGTTAAATATTTAACACATTAAGTATTCAGACGTTTGGACCTGTTTCGACAGTGAGGTCGAGTCTTTGAAGACTTGAGAGTGGCGTGGTCTTACTTTTAGTTACAATAATTCCAAAAACCATGTCGTAATATCAGCTACGCAGATACCAATGTTAGCTTTCATACTCCCAACAATGTGAATCAGGACACATCACAACTTGCTCATCATAAGCAACACTTTAGTGTAACGACTATTTTTACTGAAGTAAAGAAATACCAAGTAACACCACGTAGGAATTTGATCAATGAAGAGACTGCAGCAGGAGTAAACGAATGGTGAAGCAGGGTTTAAAAAGCCATTAAAGATGCTACAGAAGAAATACCAGGCATTAGAAGGAACAGAAGAACCCAGAAATTGTTCTACGAAGATGGCAGATCAGCAACAGAGGAAAAGAACAGGGCAAGAATAAAGTGCTGCAGAGAGGAGACATAAATAATATGAAACAATACATAGAATTAAGGTGAAGAGCTAACAGATTGTGCAAGAGAAAGAAAAGAGAGTTGATTTAGAAGAACAAATAACAAAGTTCTGTCGTGCTACGGACAAAAGAAAGAGCAAATTTTAGCCAAAAACTATGTCATGCTCAAGTAAAGACAGGTAAATGATGAGAAACGAAGACAGATAGTGGAAAGATGGCCAGAGTATTTCAAAGATACACTAAATACCAGCATAAAACATGAAGAGACAGCTGTGCTGGAGGAAAAAGCGGAGCTCGAAGTAAACAATAAAACCAATAAGGCAAGAAAGCCAACAATGAAAAAGGTCTTCCAGGTTCTGCACAAAACGAGAAACAATCGGATCCCTGGAGAAGACAGCATAATCCCAGAATTAATCAAAAATGATGGAGACACTGTAATAAAGGAACTTCGCACATTAATATCAAACATATGGGAAACGAAAACTGTGCCAGACAATTGGAAAAGTGGAATAATAATCCCCATTTAGAAGAATGGGGGTAGAGCAGCGAGTGAAAACTATTGAGCTATAATACTCCTAAGCACAGCTTATAAGATCTTCACCAGTGTATTAAACGAAAGGACACAGAAGTGCGCAGAAGACATGTTAGGGGAATATCAGTGTGGCTTTCGACCAGTGAGGGAACACCTGATCAAATATTTGCAGTAAGACAAATGATGGAAAAGTTCTATGAATATGATATAGATCTGTATATCCTATTCATCGACTTCAAACTAGCCTATAATAGCATAAACTGGCAAGAACTGTATAGAGAATTAGAAGAAGTTGGCCTGTGTGCTTTACTAATAAGACTAGAAATGTACACAGAACGACAATGACAGAGACAAGAGCAAAAGTAAAGGTCTTTAGCAAAACGGTTGAAAGCTTTGAATTTAATAAATGCGTGAAGGTAGGTGATCGTCACCTCACTGTCCTATTCAGCATAGCCCTGCATACTGTAGTAAATGAAATCGAGAAAAGAGGCACCATACTTGTTAATACTATCCAGATTTGTGAATACTCGAATAATATTGCTGAAGTATGAAGAAATACCAATACACCCCAAGAAACCTACCGAGCAATGAAACAGAGCCATTAAAATTTGACTCGTAATAAATGAAAACCAGACAAAATATATGGTAATGTTACAAGTATGAGGCGGCATGTATATAAGTTGTAGAAAATTGCTCCGTAAACTACGAGTTTTTATCGTCAGTGAAGTGTCGCTCGTGTGGTGAAAAAGTGAAAACCGGTGTTAGAAGGTGTACAGTAAAACATATATGGTATCATTCAAACTGCTTCGCGAAAGTAAATCGCAATAATGTATTTTCATGTGACTGTAATCATCCGTCTAACGGCCGAGAAGCTGGCACAGAGATGTGTAACTCTGAACTTGAACTAAATGTGAAAAATGAAGTACTCAAAGAGTTAAAAGCAGCTAGAATGGACATTAAATTATTAGAAAACATGATTCAGCTTCTTACTGAACCCGCTGAAACATCAGTATTTACGCCAAAAACATCGTACTCTGCCAACAGCACAGAAAATGAGGTAGGCCTAAATATTTACTCTGATAGCCATGGACGTGGTCTTGCGGAAATTCCCAATCATCATCATGACTTAAAAGCCTACAGTTGCGTAAAACCAGGCGCTCCAATGCAGGAAATTATAAAGGACGCCATAAAAGACAACAAAAAAAAGCACAAATCGTTATATTTTATTAATTGAAGGTGCCAATGATGTGTACAGGAATGAGTTACTGAATGCTGTGCACAAATTAGGGAAATCTCCAGACGGTACTAAGAAGCAGAACGTGATTGTCACTAGCATTCCTTGTAGACATGACCTTATCCCCACTTCGTGTGTAAACGCTGAAATTAGGAAAGCCAACTCACAATTTCAGGAAATGTGCAAAAGTATCCAAATACAAAATTTCTTTGTACATATTTTATTAAGAGAGACTGCTTCACGAAACATGGGATGCACCTGAACAAAAAGAGCAAGAAACTTTACTGTGGGAAAATCAGTGAAATGTTAGAGAGACTGAACAAACATAGTGACAGCATGTCATTACCATTAGCTCCAACAGTTTTAAAGCAAGCACCAGCAGAAGTATTTCCACAAAAAATGCTTAAAGTATCAGAAACAAACACAGCAACAACAGCAACAAAAGCAACAACAGCAGCTACATCAACAGCAGAGCCACCTCTGCTACCAACAGCAGCAACAGAATCAATGGTAGCTGGACCAACTTCGCCACAAGTAGTAAAAACATCAAGAACATTTACACTAACAACAACAAATGCAGTAACAGCTCCATCAACTGCAGAGCCAGCCCTAATACCCGCAGGAAAATCAACAGCAAAAGCTACAGAACCATCATCAGAAACAGCAGAACCATCCACAATAGCAACAGAATCAACTGCAACATAAGCAGAACCAGTACTGTCAACTAAAAAAACATCAGACAGCAGACGGAAGCCAGTGCCTCCAGCCCATCTAAATGGTTTTTTAGTGAAAACCAGAAAGAGGAGGAAGCCCACAAGAGAAACAGAGCTACAACTTTATTTAAGTCGGTAAAGCAGAGAAATCTACGACAAGGTATTTACAACTTTAAAATAATCCACCAGAATGTACAGGGCTTGAGCAAGAAATATGAACAGTTAGACGTGTTTGTAAATGAAACTATGCCTGATGTGCTTGGTATTAGTGAACACTGGCTATCTGATGGCAAATTCGAACTTTTTAAACCTCTAAACATGGTACTAGCTAATAAGTTTTCCAGATCTACTATCAGAGGTGGGGGTGTGTCAATGTATGTAAAAAGCACATTTGATTTTAATTCTGTAAATGTAAGTAAATATTCATTAGAAGGAACAATTGAATTATAAGCATCAGGTATAACGATACCAAATGATGAAATTTATGTTATATGTTTATATAGACCACCAGGTTGAAACTTCGAAGTTTTCTTAGCAAAATTTTGTGACATGATAGAGAATGTTTATATATCACACCTGAACAAGTTAGTAATTATAGGAGATTTCAACTTAATGTATTAGCAGCTAAGTTACACACTAGACTATTCAAGAATACTCTGCTTGAATATAATGTAAGATACCTGATAAACACTACAACCAGGGAGACTGAAACATACCAGTCTGCAATAGAAAACATAATCACTGGTATTTGTCTTTACAATCTTACATCTTCTGTTATTATAAGTGCTTTGTTAGACCACCATGCAGTAGAATTAAGTGTGCACATAAAAAAGGTTCCTACACACAGTTGCTATAGATATATTAGGATACGGACTATAATATAACTCATTTGAATAATATGCTAAGGAATGTGGATTGGAACAGTGTTATAACGACACTTCATAGTTATGGCAAATTCTCAAGTGAACTATTCTACATTGTTAACCAAGCCTGCCCATTAATAAAAAAGAGAATTCAGTCACATGCTGTTACCCGAAACTGGATATCAAGCTCAATCACTGAGGCTAGTGAAAACTAAGATGGTATCAGTATGCTATGTTAAATGACTTGAACAATAAAAAATTAAAGGAAGAGTTCAAAAAGTATCAGAAATACTATGTAGACCTCCTAATTTCGGAAAAACAGAAACTTTAGGAAAGTGTCATTCAGAACTCAAATATTATCTCCAAAACATCATGGTCACTAGTAAATCTGGGAAACATACAACTGAAAATCACTTGCTGATAAACGGCACAATAGAAACTGATCAGAATAAGATAGCAGATCTATTTAACAAATTACTTTGCTTCTGTTGGCTCCAGCACAAACAATCAGCGTAAAAATCATAAATACAAATTCAGAGGAACACCAGTGTCAGGAAGTATATATTTGATGCCAACAAGTAAATAAGAAATAATTAAAATAGTAGCTTAAAAAATTCCCATGCGGTAGGATATGATGGACTTAGTCTGAACACTCTTAAGAAATGTATACAGAAAATTGCATCACCTTTATCAACAGTTATCAACTCTCATACGGAAGATGGTCTATTTCCAGATAACTTGAAAATTGCCCAAGTTGTGCCCATTTTTAAAAAAGGAAACAGGAATCTAGTAGAAAACTTTCGACCCATTTCTGTTCTTCCAATAATATCCAAAATCTTTGAGAAGGTAATATACATAAGAATCTGGAACTTCCTGGTATGCAAAAAAGTGATTTCTAAGGGGCAGTATACGTTTGTCAAGGGGTCGTCCACCATTACAGCAGCATCCAACTTAATCGAAGGTTTCACTCAAGCAGTAGATAATGAAGAACATGTATGTGGCATCTTTCTGGACTTACAAAAAGCATTTGACTGTGTTGATACGACCATATTGCTGGACAAACTGTAGAACTATGGCATTCGAGGCTCAGCCCATAAACTGATGAGGTCCTACTTGACAAATAGGAAGCAGTTTGTGTCTATTAGCACTACAGAGGGAGCATACAAGTCAAACACAACTGACATAAATTTTGGTATTCCACAGGGGTCAATATTAGGACCACAATCTGTCTATACTGAATTTGTCTTGGGGGGCAAAAAACCTATGAAAACCAAATCTTAATGGGTGGCAAGTACATTAAAAAACAATATTCGACGAAATTTCTTGGCCTGACTCTTGATGCAGAGTTAAACTGGTCTGATCATGTGAATGATATTTGCAAAAAGCTATGTACTACCATATATTTCCTAAGAAAACTGACACCTTTTTGTAACATCACCACTCTGAGGCAAATATATTTTTCATTATTTGAATCCCATCTAAGTTATGGGATAGAGGTATGGGGATACAGCAGTAAAGGTAATATGAATATTGTACCTATCTTACAAAAGAAGGCACTTAGAATTATGGGAAAGAAATGTGCCAGAGAGTCCTGCAGAAATTTGTTTAAAGAATTTAAAATACTAACTGTTCATAACCTGTATGTGCTGTAGATAATCATTATGGCACTAAACAGTAACAAAACACTTAATATAGAAATACACGATCACAACACTAGAGGTAGAGAGAGACCCCACATCATGTCTCATAGAACAACACTTTATGAGAAAGGCCCTCACTATGCAGGCATAAAACTACTGAACTGCTTCCATCCTAATACCTCCAAAAAGCCCATTACAAAACTAAAAATAAAATTAAAATTATGGCTCCTAAACAATCCTGTATATTCAATAGATGAGTTTCTAGATTTAGTACACTCCTATGATGGAAGACAATCCATCTAAAAATATACGTAATCTCAGATCTTAGACTGTGTTACAAACTGTAAATATTTGAATGTCAGATATGAATACTGTGTCACAAACTGTATATTCCTTACTCTAAGTATAGCAATAACACATTTTTTTATGTATAGTCCATATATGTAACTCTGTTCTCTCAACTAAATTTAGAAAAAGTTGTGTAGATAAAAGTGCCAGCCAATAATATGTAACCCTAGTAAGTAAGGCTCTGACTTATCCAGAAGACTGGAACAAAAAAACTTTTTTGTAATCAGTTGATGTTGGATCAAAAGAAATGAATAAATAAATCTGAGATCAGAAGAACCACTAAAGACGTAAACATCAATGAGAAAGGCTTCAAAGGCGTGTCCTCTTTTAACTGCTTTGGAGCCCAATAACCAATTATAGCTGCATTGGAAAGGCTGTAAGGGATGGAACGCAAGTAGGGAACAGAGATTGCTTTGTAAATATGCAGCTTATCAGAAACAGCCTTGTTACAAGAAAAACAAAACCACTCATATGTAATTCCCTAGTCTGCCCAGTAATCACGTACGGATCAGAGGTATGGACGTCCGCAGAACATGAAAAAATGCTCTAACAATCTCTGAGTGGAAAATACTATGCAAGATCTATGGTTCAATAAGAGAGGAACAAGGCTGAAGAATACGTTACAACGCCTAATTACAACTAAAAATACACACATCGAAAAAGTTTTCCATCATCCCGGTTCCCAGAACTCCTGATATAGACGTTGACTGTGAATACTGTATCATAGACACAGTCCCTTTGACTGTTTAGAGATGTCGCTAAACCCGCCCAATGATGTAAACAACCATGCATGAGCAGCGACTATTAGACGGAAGGGTGCCGACAGCCGATCAGTTCCACTCATTCCGCCAGGAAGGAGGAACACGGCTCGTGTTGTCTGTAGTTCAACCATGGCTAGACGGTCAATACCGCGGTTCTGTCGGGCCCGCATTGTTACTTTGTGCCAGGAAGGGCTCTCAACAAGCGAAGTGTCCAGATGTCTCGGAATGAAGCAAAGCGATGTTGTTCGTGTATGAAGGAGACACAGACAGGAACTATCGATGTCATGTCTCGCTCAGGCCGCCCAAGGGTTACTACTGCAGTGGATGACCGCGGAGGAACCCTGGCAGCACCGCCACCAGGTTGAATAATGGTTTTCGTGCAGCCACAGGACGTCGTGTTACGACTCAAACTAAGCGCAATATGCTGCATGATACGCAACTTCACTTCCGACGTCCATGGCGAGGTCCATCTTTGCAACCACGACATGATGCAACGGGGTACAGATGGGCCCAACAACATGCGAGTGGGCCACTCAGGATTGGCATCACGTTCTCTTCACCGATGAGTGTCGCATATGCCAGACAATGGTCGGAGACGTATTCGGAGGCAACACTTTCTGGCTGAACGTCTTAGACACATTGTCCAGCGAATGCAGCAACGTGGAGGTCCCTTGACGTTTTCGGGTGGTATTATGTGGGGCCGACGTAGGCCGCCGAGTGGTCATGGAAGGTGCCATAACGGCTGTACGATACGTGAATGCCGTCGTCCGACCGACAGTGCAACCATATCGGCAGCATGTTGGCGAGACTTTCGTCTTCATGGACGACAATTCACGCCCCCATCGTGCACATCTTGTGAATGACTTCCTTCAGGAGAACGACATCGCTCAACTAGAGTGGGCAGCACGTTTTCTACACATGAACCCCATCGAACATGCCTGTTTATGGACGACGTGACCCACCAACTACTCTGAGGGATCTACAGCGAATCGTGGTTGAGGAGTGGGACAATCTGGACCAGCTGCCTTGAACTTGGGGATAGTATGCCACGACGAATACAGGCATGAACCAATGCAAGAGGACGTATTACTGGGTATGAGAGGTATGTACATTAATCTGGACCTCCACCTCTGAAGGTCTCGCTGTACAGTGGTGCAACATGCAGTGTGGTTTTCATGAGGAATAAAAAGGGTGGAAATGATGTTTATGTTGATTTCTAGTCTAATTTTTTGTACAAGTTCGGGAATTCCCGGAACCGAGGTGATCCAAAACGTTTTTGATGTGCGTACAAGGGACACAGTAAAATATGTGAAATTACAGCGAATACGAAGGCCAGGATGCGTGGAGAGATTTGCTGAGGATGGAATTCCAAAGACAATGATGAAAGGTGTGATCCATTCAGAAGCGAAAAGGGAGACCTAGAAGAAGATAGACTGGCGACGTAATAGTGCATCTCACCATTATGGGAGTCCGGTGGTGGAAAGGAGCAGCAAACAACTGAAAAGCGTACAGGAAAATCGCTGAAGAATATCGACGTCCGCGAATTATCCAGAACGGCAACGGAACACACAAGATACAGATGTTGCAATCTGTTACCAAGCACGCAATATTCTTTGTAAATTTGTTACAATTACGAACGAGTAGGGTGTGGTATAGTACTCATCCACTGTTTGAAACATATACTTTTTATTACATTACGTTACATTGCATTATTATTTTACATTGCATATCTATATCAAGTGGTAAGTGCTCGCAGATTTCTTTAACTTATGATAATAAGAGCATATAATTGCAGAAATATTTTGATTATAAACGTTTATAGTTTCCATCTAAACATAAGTTGTTAAGATGGAGGACACATATCTGTGCGAACAGTTTTGAGAACGTTCAAACTGTACTCCTAACCCTGCAGTCGGAAGGGAACGGGTTGTGTGGCACACGTGCGGATGCGATATTTACCGATGCAGCCTTATGCCGCTGTTTCGACGTTCTTTGGAAACGACACCATCTGCGAAAATTGGTCGTAGCTTTTACGCCTGGATATTTTCAACCCTTGTCGTTCGTGAGCATAACGCCAGGGATGGTGTCGCGAAGCGCCTGAGGGTGACGTGTTTGGACCACGGCTATTTCCAGTTTACGTAAAGGACCTGCCAACGACATCGTTACTTCCGTAAGATTGTGCGGCCAGGATGTTATCGTTCGCGGTAAAGTGGTATACGGCGAAAAGTACACACAGAAGTGAGGACGCGCGTGTGAACAACACTCGTAACGTCGTAAGGAATACCATATATATTACACAACGAAAACTAACTGTTGTCTTTTAAATTAACTATCCAAACAAAAGTTATGTCATATGTAACTGACTACAACCGATTCTGGGCAATCCCGAGAGAAAACCCATGTGACTAAAAATTGGGGCATATATGTCGCTAATATTCAACCTTCGCAACGGATGACAAACTCATATGTCTCAGAAAGAAATAATAGCCAGTACTGTGAGGGGTATAAATGGTGATAAAGAGGGTACAAAGATTATGAAATTCTTTCTGTAATGAAATGCGTCTCCTAGACGATATTCCATACAGTGCACATGTTTATGCATTCTGTATTGCCTGAAACAGTTCTGAATCTTACTTCAGTCGGCCTAAACTTTGCTCTGAACGCGAATACTCCTGGCACAGTGATATGAAACAGGTATTTATATATGAAATAGAGGGCGCAGTCATTGTATGGCATGTTGATGGACATGAGCTTCTACAGTCTGGGCAAAGTAACTAGGCCAGAAAATATTCCATGCACCTTAACATAGGCAACACATCTTACATCATCTTCTTCAGGTGGTGCTCAGGTACAGATGGTGTAAGTCGGGTTGCCAGCCTTAAGGCGCCCGAATATTTCCCAGGTCTGTCTTTTTTTTTTTTCCTCACCCTGTATAACCACATATTAGCAACAGTAATGTGGAAAATTGGAAAAAATGAGTACATCAACACCAGATATGTTGACAACTTTTTGTGTCAGAAATTCCTTATTTTACACAATATGCGGACCTACAGTGAACCTCTATAATGAATTCCAGCTGAACGCACTAGAGATAAATTACTTTACTCCATACAAAAGATAATGATATTAACGAATCAGACTTGCTACTGAGTGAGAGGGGGATTGGTAGACAACATCATCATGGATGGCAACAGTGTGTATCCATCATAAAGTCGTCTGCAGGGGGAGGGGTTTGAGGGTTTGAAAAGGGACAACCCCCCCCCCCCCCCCCCCGCCGCACCTTTTCCCCCAGGAATCACAGTAGAGTCATTATATTCAAAACAGATTTGTCATAAACAACATAGGAATAGCAGCAGTATATCGGGCCTATCTCTCATCCATGTCTTGTGATAAATTCATTATAGCCAAGAAATCCTTGGCTGCCTCTGCTTCTTATCTTGAGCGACATTCCACCTCCTGATATCACACGGAAGAGAGTACTATCGCGCGAATACCAGGAGATTGCTCGTAACACGGACCTTGCATACTGAACGATATGTACCCTGCAGAGCGGCAAAGACTAAAATCAAGACAGTCCACTTTCGTCACGACTATGGATCTCATGGAAACTGAATTCAATACCGTCGATGAATTTAATCGCTGCCGGAAACAAAACTGGCACCCACAATGCCTGCAATTGCCTTGCGTCCAGAAGAAACCCCCTGGATTCGACCAGTCCTGCAATTAGGACTGCCCTGAACGCATCCGAACCGGCCATGGTATATCCGCCGAAACTCTCTACGAGCTAGGCAAATCTTCAACACCATCGTGTGACTGTGGTGGGGAACGACAGACAGTAGCCCATACTGATCAACATGTCCCTCACGAGCCTACAACGGTCCTTCCGGGGATTTTTTTCACAGCGGCGAGTGATGTGATAAATTACATAAACGACTTTGATATCCATATACAGATGTCATCTGCGTTATTTTTGGATGGAGAGCTGTGTTTAAATGCTGACATACAGTAATTTCGTGATCGTTGTGCCCAGTGATAATCAATAAATAAATAAAACTTCCATTGCTTCTCCAACTTGTTCAAGAACGCCCCCTTCATCCGCCCCTCCCTCCTCGATGCACAACGGAATCTCAACTGTAGCTTACCGTTTGTCTATGGACAAAGAAGACCCTTGATAGCTTGTAAATTCTACATCCAGTTTTACACAACACGTATATCGCAGTAGAGTCTGAAGAACTCAGCTTTGTATGAGCTTAGATGCTTTAGTCGAAACATAAAATCCGTTTCTAGGCCAGAGAAGAGAAGAAGAAGGCCTGTGAAACTTGAACGACAACTCAATGAGAAGCGGCACAACGCCACATGCGGTTCCAGAGCTACGAATTCACCGGTCGAGGTGGTACGGCTTTGCTGTAAAGTGACCAACAGGGGAACAGAGGATTGTCTTGGCTCAATCCTACACTGTTAAAGGTTCGTTCTACGGAGGAATCTAAGGATGGATTTGGAAGATTTCTCACGTTCATCTGTTGGTTACAGGTCGTAGACCATACGTTACGTAATAAGGCCAAAATATATTGTTTTCAGATTACAATGAAATGAAAACCCCTAGCTGCATACAGGCATTGATATAAGTCAACGGGGACGGTTGAAAAGGTGTGCCCCGATCGGGACTCCAACCTGGGATCTCCTGCTTACATGGCAGACGCTCTATCGATCTTTATTTTAATTTTTTTTTATTTTGTTCGTTGTGTTTGGTCGTTGCGGACATCACATAACATCCGATCAAGTTCATTGTTGATTCTTGAACTCAGTTTTTTATTACAGAGGCCAACCAGCTCTATGACCGAACACGCTGACCTACTGTGCCGGCGCCAGTCCATCTGAGCCACCGAGGACACAGAGGATAGTGCGACTGCAGGGACTTAACTCTGGCACGCCTCCCGTGAGACCCACATTCTCAACTTATTGTCCCGCACTTTATTCATAGTGCCCCTGCCCATTGTACTCATTACTCGCGGCTTTTTGCCGATTACCGTAAGCGTTCGGGCACTGTTTGTGCATCCGCACAGAAAAAGACGGTCAAAAGGCCGGTAAGCGTTAACTATATATGTATATTGTTTTCAAAATTCATTTTCTTGAGTTTAAGTTATGCCAGTCGACATAAAAAGCAAAGGAAGTTTTGTATTAGGTCGACATCTTTTCATCCACCGTTTATTCTCGAAGTTCGAGGTTTATTGTTAAAAAGTAACAAAAAATTTACTATTGAAAGTATTGGCTATCGCTGGCCACTACTTTGGCCCATCTATCGGGCAGCATACGAATCCCACAACTGGTCGTCGTTTCAGGATACCCACGAATAGACCCAATTTTGTACGCGTTAGTGTGACCAGAACTGTTCGAGAGCCATGTCGTGTGCAATTAATCGAAAAAGATGGTAGTGAGAGGCAACAATGTCTGGAGAATACGACGGTTCGGGTAGTATTTAGCATTTCAATGTTTCCAAGAATATTTTGACGGGATTTTTTGACACGAGGTGAGTATTGTCATGCTGCTGAAACGTCTGTCTCAGGATCGTTTCCAAATATTTAGCTTATATTTCGTAATTTCCTCATTCAGTCACGAGTGATCTAGTTTGCATTTCGTTCCTTTACCAATTCAATGTTATGTATCCATATTCCCAAGAAGCACCAAATCCTATGTACTCATATATTACATACATTACGTGCTTCAAAATTTCAGCTTTTAACCTCTGAATGAACAAGTGAGTGAATGTGTTGATTTGAATTGTAGTTTATATGGTAGCAGCACAGCACCTGGCTGTCCGTGGTGGCGGTAACAGTGTATTCAAAGTTGTTTATTCAGTCAAGACAGAGGAGTTTATGCTCTTTCGGCAGTCGTTTGACTGTAGTTATTCAACTCGTTTCATTCGTATCATTATAACCTAGGTTTGTTCGTATTACATGGTGGATAATTTCAAAGAGAGTACTTTCAGTGCTGTCTTATATAAATTTTGTTTTAGATTCCACTTGCTATTTGTTTTTCTATCTGCCTATACGATGGCAATTTGAGTATTTTCCTAGCTTACGTGAGACCTCCCTTTTGTTCGTGAGGAGGCGTCCTGTGATTCACCAGTAGAGCTATCAGCTCTTTGCATTACTTGCGTTTATTTTCACCTTATAGTCAACTGCAATTTGTAATTAGGTTTATCTTTGTGTTTACTAATTATTGTAAAGTATTCACGCACTTTGCGAGGTGTTTCAGTCTATGGTATCTTAGCTCCATTTTGGGTGTGTTCCAGATAAACTTCTTTGTGGGAAAGCATTCTGTAGTATTCTTATTTATGGCAACACGATCTTTATTTCACAGTGACGGCAGAATTCTTATAATCTCTATTACTCGTGTGTGTAGATCGTGTGTTCTTATGTGAAGCTATCTCGTCCGATACTCAGAATTCTGACTTGAATTATCTGCGCAATGTACCACAGCGCATACTCTTAGTAAGTAAACTAAGAAATAAAATAACAGGCAACGGCAAATTATGGTTATATTATTCTTGCGAATTGTTCCATATTGTTTTCATGTAAAAGCTACTGTTTCAAACACAACCCCTCCCTTTTTCTTAGTTTATTTTAATACACTCGTGGAAAAAAGGACAACACTAAGGACAATTTGTGCGGCATACACGATAGTTCGTAGGCATGTTTCTACATTTTAAAGATGACGTCGATTCAGATTTCGCAGCAGTCGCACAAGAGTGGCGCTTGTAGCTCCAGTATGAGGAGGCAAATGAGGTTCGCTTTAAATGCACGCTGTAACGGTCGTGAGCGTTTGTTACATTTGAGACTGGACACTTTGAGCTGGTGTTAGGGAAGAATGCCTTTAGGTGACAAATTCAACTTTATCAACACCTCACTGGGTTTGAACGAGGTCGCGTAACAGGACTACTAGAAACTGGCATTCGTGCCACATGTGAGGGACAGTCAAATCAAAACCGAACGCCTCGCGCAAAGCGACCATGGAATGGTTCCTTTCAAAAGTAATCACCACGAGCGTTAGGACATTTATCTCAATGAGAGACGAGACAGTCAATACCTGTTTCGCAGAACGTGGTCGGCCGCTGGCGGATTCACAACCGCACCGACTCTTGCACTTCCTCGTCCAACTGAAACCGACGTTCACGCAAGTCTTTCTTGAGGTCTCCAAAGATGTGGAAATCAAACGGTGGAAGATCCGGACTGTACGGTGGATGCTGCAGTGTTTCCCAACCAAATAGCTGCAGTGTGACGTCGTCCGACTGGCAACGTGAGGGCGGGCGTTATCGTGCTACAGGATGATCCCGTTCGATAACATTCATGGGCGTATTGACTTTATGGCGCGTCGCAATATTCGCAAAGTGTCTTCATAGTGCTGCGCATTGACTGTAGTTCTACTCTCGACGAACTAGAGGAGCAAAGGGCCCCTTTCATTGGAAGAAGAAGGTTATCAAGACCTTACCAGAACTTGTGTGAACAGCTATGGTTTCCTTTGCCAGCGGAAATGAGGATTGTTTCCACTATTGTCCTTGCCGTTTGCCCTCTGGCTGTCGCAAAGCTAGCGGGCGCAATCATCCTGTTCCACGATAACGCCTTCCGCGTAACTGCCAACCGGACGCAGGTTGCGCTTCAGCAACTTGGTTGAGAAACATTGCAACATCTCCTGTACAACCCGAATCTTTCGACGTGGGATTTTCAGATATTTGGCGAACTGAGGAAAGATACGTGAGGATGTCGGTTTCAGTCGGGCGAGAAAGTGCGAGAGTGGGTGCCGTTGTTTATGCGTCATCGGCGGGCCGCATTCTGCGAAACACGAATTGTTCGTCTCGTTTCCCACTGGGATAAATGCCTTAACACGTGTGGTGATTGCTTTTAACGGAATCAGTCCGTGGTTCCATTGTGGCGAGTGTTCGATTTTCATCTGACTACCCATCATACGTCCGGGAACCTAACAAGGACTTGTCGATTCAATGCCAACGAGAATCACTGCTACATTCCGTTCTTAAGGTGGGACAACAAGCTGATAAACGCATGATCACAATGTTTTGCCTTAACAGTGTATTTAATATTCCGACAGCGCATGATAACTTTAGAGGACACATATATCTCTAACGTCGATCAGTTGTAGAAATTTGGAACACGTATTATGTTCGAGTGTAATGACTTTCCTACAGACTAGAAATCTACTCTGTAGGAATCAGCTTGGGTTTCGAAAAAGACGATCGTGTGAAACCCAGCTCGCGCTATTCGTCCACGAGACTCAGAGAGCCATAGACACGGGTTCCCAGGTAGATGCCGTGTTTCTTGACTTCCGCAAGGCGTTTGATACTGTTCCCAACAGTCGTTTAATGAACAAAGTAAGAGCATATGGACTATCAGACCAATTGTGTGATTGGATTGAAGAGTTCCTAGATAACAGAACGCATCATGTCATTCTCAATGGAGAGAAGTCTTCCGAAGTAAGAGTGATTTTAGGTGTGCCGCAGGGGAATGTTGTAGGACCGTCGGCATTCACAATGTATATAAATGACCTTGTGGATAAAATCGGAAGTTCACTGAGGCTTTTTGCGGATGGTGCTGTAGTATATAGAGAGGTTGTAACAATGGAAAATTGTACTGAAATGCAAGAGGATCTGCAACGAATTGGCGCATGGTGCAGGGAATGGCAATTGAATCTCAATGTAGACAAGTGTTATTTGCTGCGAATACATAGAAAGAAAGATACTTTGTCATTTAGCTACAATAAAGCAGGTCAGCAACTGGAAGCGGTTAATTCCATTAATTATCTGGGAGTAGGCATTGGGAATGATTTAAAATGGAATGACCATATAAAATTAATCGTCGGTAATGCAGGTGCCAGACTGAGATCCAATGGAAGAATCCTAAGGAAATGCAGTCCGAAAACAAAGGAAGTAGGTTACAGCACACTTGTTCACCAACTGCTTAAATACTGCTCGCCGCTGTGGGATCCGTACCAGATAGGGTTGATAGAAGAGATAGGGAAGATCCAACTGAGAGCAGCGCGCTTCGTTACAGGATCATTTAGTAATCACGAAAGCGTTAGGGAGATGATAGATAATCCCCAGTGGAAGAATCTGCAAGAGAGACGCTCAGTAACTCGGTACGGGCTTTTATTGAAGTTTCGAGAACATACCTTCACCGAAGAGTCAAGCAGTATATTGCTCTCTCCTACGTATATCTCGCGAAGAGACCATGAGGATGAAATCAGAGACGTTAGAGACCCAACAGAGGCATACCAACAATCTTTCTTTCCACGAACAATACGAGACTGGAACAGAAGGGGGAGAACCGATAGAGGTAATAAAGGTACCCTCCGCCACACACCGTCAGGTGGCTTGCGGAGTATGGATGTAGATGTAGATGTAGATGTAGATATACATTCGATGGTACCGGGTTACGATACGTTTTCCCAATTTACGCTTGTCGTGTCAGATATTATTGCAGAAATAATAGCCGGCCGGAGTGGCCGAGTGGTTCTAGGCGCTTCAGTCTGGAACCGCGCGACCGCTACGGTCGCAGATTCGAATCCTGCCTCGGGTATGGGTGTGTGTAATGTCCTTAGGTTAGGTAGGTTTAAGTAGTTCTAAGTTATAGAGGACTGATGACCTCAGCTGTTCAGTCCCGTAGTGCTCAGAGCCATTTGAACCATAAATAATATTTGTTGAGCAACATCATTACGATAATGATAAACGGCTTCGTTTTTTCGAAGTATTTCGTCTTTCATACGGACGAAGAAGCTATATTTTACATATCAAGTCCCGTAGCTCAGCACGCATGCAGCAAGAGACTGTTTGAATAAACCAAAGAGTGCCACCGTAAACTGGTGTCATGAGCTGAAACTTAACCCTACATCTTCAGGTCTCACTAAGCTTCAGATTCTGATCATACCACTGTAAATGCCATTTTGCAACCACCCACTGCCATCCGCTACCACCTCGGCTAATATTCTGAGTGGTTCCTCTCCACATTACTCCTGTTAATGCAGCCTCAATTTCCCTCCGCACGTCCTGCCATCTTTCCAGCAGATCGCAAACACATTATCGGATCTCCTGATATGACGTGCGCTCGGAGGATGTGAGTATTTCAACACGCTGCCTGTAGCTCTACTCAGACGGCCAGTATTTTACGCTCGGTGATTCATGTTTGCCGAGTGAAATCTAACGCTGCGCGAAACTTACAGCATTTCTGCCAACACCTAAATAAAATTTTACCGATGTCGAAGTGCTTTTGCGTTTTTATGGTTAGCTGAAAATAGTGGACTGCCTATTGAGAGGCGGTTATTTTCGAGCAGGGGACATTGGTGAGACATGCTCAAACTATCTTCCGTAGTTTTACTTTAGTGAGTCGCATTTTACGAGCGATTTTCTCAAGCGAAACTTTGCAGTTTCGTCTTGAAATAAATCTGCGATCAGGATAGATCAATTTGCTGTATTTCATTTTCATTACCAACTTATCCACTGCTTACGCAATGACTGACCATTTTTGTGACACAGAAAGATAATTATGAACAGAAATATTGTTCTTGAAATAGAGGAATGTGAGCGGAAAGTTTGCTTGCTGGAGATACGTCAGTAGGACATTTACGTAAAGCAAGATTGGGCTGTTATGTAACACTGTGCTTAAAATTACCACCCAGTTATCGCTACTGCAAGTTTTCGCTACATTATCTCTATCTAGTACTTGAGTAGCTCCTTGAAAGTGGTCTCAGTTTACTCGAATTTTTTATGGGTGTTACCTGACTGCTACGGAAAAGACGTTAAATGTATCAAAATACGTGCGAATTAATGTGAAATGAAACTAAATAAAAAAAATTGTAAACGAATCAATCCTCTATGCATAATTGTATTTACATGATGAAAGGAGAAAGTATAAAATTGTAGCAAATGAAGCAGACGGCAGGGAATGCAAACATCTAAAACATGCGACTGACAGGAAGTGCAAAATGGCCAAACATGAGTGGTTAGAGGACAAATGTAAGGATTTAAAAGCATATGCATAGATAGATAGATATTATTACTGTTATTATTATTAAGCCTTTTTCTCATGGTTACTTTCTTTGCATATCGTAATTTTTCACCCTTGTTTTTAGGTTCAAGTAACTTAATTTACGGTCTTTTTGTGAGCAGACTACCAGCTTTTAGTCGATAACCATCGTCAAGCAGATGTTTCTGTAACTATTTTAATGCATGAGGCACATCACAAAAACGCATACTTTCCTTTTTCGATTTGACTGACTTTCGAATCCGAATTTATCAAGTGTAGCCTTCTGATTCACTATAAATTTTCTGTTTGATGGCTGCATATCACACACAAACGTTCTCACTTTAAGTGATAAAAGTGCCGTCCCACGAACAATGAATAAAAAGGGAACTTAGAAACAAAGTGAACAAGAAAATCAAGATACAGAAAAGAACAAACACTCACCTACTATCAACAACAGGAGAAAATCACACACACATAAAATACAAGAATAGGAACAACTCAAAGTGTGAAGAAACAGAAAGTAAAAGATGGTACACATCGGCATGCAACCACAAATACACACACAGAATATCCAATATTTTCAAAAAACAAGGCATAATAATAGCCTACCAGATCAAGAACTCAGCTCAAAAATAGTTCCCAAAAACAATAGGAAAAACTGATCTATACCACAAATCAGGAATATACCAACAGAAATGTAATACCTATGATGGAAGATACGTAGGTCAGACCAGGAGGACATTTGACACCAGATGCAAAGAACATGTAAGATCACGGCAGTATAGGACAAATCATTCAACTTCTGCAGAATAGTCACACCAACACCAACATTAAATTCGAGCCAGAGACATGGACACGGCCGGTCGGAGTGGTCGTGCAGTTCTAGGCGCTACAGTCTGGATCCGAGCGACCGCTACGGTCGCAGGTTCGAGTCCTGCCTCGGGCATGGATGTGTGTGATGTCCTTAGCTTGGTTAGCTTTAATTAGTTCTAAGTTATAGGCGACTGATGACCTAAGAAGTTAAGTCGCATAGCGCTCAGAGCCATTTGAACCATTTGACATGGACAGGGAAATCATAAGGATAAACAACAAAAAAGAGCACCTCCTCACCTTACAAGAGGTCTACCGCATCCAAAACACCATAACAGAAAAGAACAACTCATAAATGATCAGACAGGCTTGCCAGAACACACAATCTTTAAACGGATTGACCCCTTAATATGACATTAAATATACACGTATAACCACAGGCTCCATTGACCACTACCATCTCCTCCCAGATTCTGTCCTATAATCACCATCCAGGCCCATCCCCCCCCCCCCATAATAAGAGAAAATTGTCAGTGCTTCGCGGCGCGGGATTTGAGCGGTCTAAAGCGCTGCAGTCATGGACTGTGCGGCTGGTCCCGGCGGAGGTTCTAGTACTCCCTCGGGCATGGGTGTGTGTGTTTGTCCTTAGGGTAATTTAGGTAAAGTAGTGTGTAAGCATAGGGACTGATGACCTTAGCAGTTAAGTCCATAAGATTTCACACACATCAGAATTTTTTTTTTTTTTTTTTTTTTTTTTTTTTTTGTCAACGCCTCACCACTTTTTTTCCGTCTCTGCCTAACATGCAGGATAAGTCCACAAAACGTCACACGCACAAAGTAGTTTCACAGGTTGGCGACGCTCACAACGTGAACGAAAACAGCCATAAAATCTGTTACGGTGCGGAATGAGAAACAGTTTGTAAAAGTAAAGTGTAAATAATGCGGCAGCGCAAGAAATACTGCAGAATGGCAAGAATTGCCAAGTGCAAATGCGAATGGTAGCCTTTCAAAGTCAACTACTCCTAGCAAGGAGGTAGGGACGAGAATATGTAAAGAAACACAGTAAGTAACCTTGCGAACCAACTTTAGAAACAAAACGCTGTTTTTAACCTAAAAGAACATAAAATATACGAAAGCATATAACCACTTTGCAGAATAACCACGGAAGATGCTTTGTAAATGAAAATGAAACATGTCTGGTGTAATTTTTTTCAATTGAAATGCAGTCACCTCAAGACAACCAATACTACAGATACCTGCGTATGAGTGAAACATGAGTGCGCTGTATGTTGTAGGCTTCACTGCAGAGCAGTGGGTGTGGCGAGAGCGTTCACGGTGACGTCACAGTTCTACGGCTTGCCGGCTCGTGACGCCTACCACGTATTTATAGTACCCGTGGAGGCAGGCCAGCTCTACTCAAGTTACCTACTAATCAGTAGGTAACACAAGGAGGCTGCTCCTGGGCCTAGTACTCGACTGGAATATTGCTAGCTGAAGGAAGTGCTCCCAGTGAAAATTAAACTGTCTTTGGTCTTGGATTTCATTGCTTTAGCGTTCTAATATGTGCTGGAGAATGTATAGATCATTGGCTCAATTGAAAATTTTATCTGTTCTATTTCGTTTGTCCTGTATAAAGCAGAGCATTGGCTTTGGTTGGGTATTTTAGGAATCTGGGTTTGGGCAAGCCTTATTCTGCTGGAAGCTCTTCCAGATATCGTGTAGGCTCTCTGGTGCGTTAGTGGTCTCACTACGGCCTAGAAAGTCGAAAGCCGATTCACAATGAAAATAAATAATATTACGGAAGAACAATATTGTGTATGTCAGTGTTTAATATGTGCGTCTTCCTTCAAGCAGCGACAGAATATTCGATAAACGTTTCCAATAAAACTCTTAATTAATTTATTACTTTCTCATGTAGTCGGTACACTTTCCTGTTGGGTGTAATCTTGACACTCACCAGAGCCCTTTAATTATACTGTTGGCCATTAAAATGGTAGCGTCATTGAGGTGGCATTCAAGAAATGTCAAATTGACATAAACTGTGCTGCATGCTTGTATACATTGCTTTCATTTTCATTGAAGGCATTGAAATGTCGGAGGGGCACAAACAATGATACCACACTCGACCCCCGATCCCATCCTGCGTGTGGGTAGCGGGGGACAACTTTGAAATTTTCAATGGGAAAACTCGTTTTTTATTGAAGATTACGATTTTACGGCAAAATCAACATACGTCCTGAAACTTCTTGGCAGATTAAAACTTTATGCAGGCCCGACACTCGAACACGGGTCCCGAGTTCGAGCCTCGGTCCTGCACACAGTTTCAATCTGTCAGGAAGTTTCATATCAGCGCACACTCCGCTGCAGCGTGAAAAATCTCATTCTGGATACATACTTCTTGTCTGAAGCATTTTATTCATTTTGCAACAGATGGTGCTGTAATCGGAGGAGTATAAATAGCTACACAATCGTAATTTACAATGGCCCTTGAATATCCAATGGCACTTAGGACCCTACCTCCACGCTGCGAGTTGAGGTCAGCGCAGTAGTTCAGAACTGCTAATTGGAAAACCCATTCGCAACGTTCTATTCCTCCGAAATATCGAACCTGGGACTACCCGACACGCCACTGTGACCGTGGCTCGAAGCGAATACTTCTTTACTTTTCGTATTAGGGTAATGGTCAAACGTAGTACCACCAACTCCATTACACTTAGTGATCCACGTTTCAAACGACCGTACACAGGACAGAAGCACACCTGTGGAAATTCAGCAGAGGCGTTTCTGATGCGGTCGACCATGTCATCACGGCCTGCTGGGACTTCCTGGTACACCTTATCTTTTAAACATCCCCACAGGTAGAAATCCGGTGACGTCAAATCCGGTGACCTAGCGGACCAGTTAATATTGCCACGTCTGCCGATCCACCTACCAGAGTATACACAGTCTAACATGTGCCGTGCTACGACTTCCTAATGCTCTGGGCAATCGTCATGTTGAAACCGCATACATTGTCGAATGTCTATGACAACATCCTGCAGTAGTGTCCATCAACGTGCCGTCCTTAACATACGGACCAATGAATTAGTTCTCCATGATGACACACCGTGGCATCAATGTTGGACGTTGATGGTCAACTTGCCGCAACCAGCTGGGATCGTCTACACTCCAGTAATGTATGTTATGGTGGTTAACGCTGCCATGGTTTGTGAATGTAGAATCGTCGAAAAATAGTACGTTGGCACAGAACGTGGGGGTCGTTTGCATATGTTGATGTGTCCACTCACAAAACACTACCGGGTTGTGGAAATCTGAGCCATGAAATTCTTGATGCAGTGACAGGTAATAGGGTTGATAAATACTGCTATACTACCGACGGACATACCGCAATCGCTGTGTCATTGCCGGGCGCTTATCCATGGGCTATGGTGCACTTCCGCTAGAACACCTATTTCATTGCTTTTCCTGTAACACGTTTCTTTCGTTTCCTTTTGCCGTTCTGTACGTTGCCATTCTACAAAAAAGCGTTCACACCACTGTAAAAGAACGAAAGTGAGCGTGCTTTCTATGGAATGTGCTCGGTATACATGGCAACAGCAGCCTCAACATTTCTCCTGCATTCTCCGTAAATCAGGATATCAGGATCATTTCAGCTTTTTCTTCTGTGGTTGCAACATTCATCGTCCACTTGCACGCCTGTTCTCCAAATGATAGGTACGTATGCAGGCGATAAACACTGCTCAAGTACTGTTATGTTAGAACGCTATCTGCTCTACGTCTGCACCGTATGTGAGCTCCAGGCACACTGTACTACCTGTTATGTGCCTGTTACATGGCCGCCGTGGCGCGTCGATCAGCCATCTGTTTGATATGTCGGAATACAACGCTGCGAATGGGTTTTCCAATAAGGACTAACGAAGTACTGTCCTCTTCACCCACGCTGCATGGCAACCACCTGCCATTGGCTATTGAAGGGCCATTGAGAAGGATGTTGTTAAGTTACGATTGTCTACCCATTTCTATTCTTCATATTCCGGCGCCAACGAAGGAAATGCGTCAGACAAAACGTGTGTACATGTTGATGGTGTTGGGACAACAATAAGCCACAAATTTACTTTTAGTTCCTTTATTGAAAGAGTACCGTTAACGGTTTCGAATCGCTGTGATTCATCTTCAGACGGTTTACACGCTTTGTTTATAACATGTGGTGTGTTTTTTACAAATTAATTTATTATTTGTGAAAAATCTGAACGTGATATTTTTCTTTTTAAAGAAGTTTGCTATTTGGTATGATAGTGGGCCTATGTATGGGAGAGTAGCATATTTAGGTTTGGCTTCTGTGGCACATTGGTTTGGCTTGAAGTGACTGCTATGAAGTGGATCTGTGGTTTTTGTCTGCATTTTGTTGTGGAGTTTTTCTATTATTATGGGTTTATATACGTGTGTACATTTTGCGGTAGAATCGTAACTACACTCACTCATCGGCTGGGCTGTGGGTCGTCTGTGTCATCTTTGGATGTCCCCCTCCGAGATAAAAAAATGGGAAACATAACATTTTTTGATCCGTGTGTAGTTTTCGAGATATTACAGTGTTTTCCATTAAAATAAACACCCTGTATACGCAACCGAGCACTGCATGAAAAAGTACCGTCACTTACATACTGTTTACAGTATCTGATCAAAGGTAACCTATTAGCGAACAATAGTATATCGTGAGTCTGCCTTCGCCTCTATGGCGGTTTGAACTCTGCTGTGGACATTTACAACTACGTGTCTGAATGTCCATGAAGGATTGGGAGCCCATTCTTGCTGAACAGTCGAAACCAGATTAGGCAGAGATGTTAGACGTTGGTTTTTGTAGTGAAGTTGATGTTCTAATTCATCCCGAAGGACAGGCAAGTAATGACACTGCCCACAAACCGCTGTCCCACAGAGGTTGCGTTAAGACAGGTTGCTTTGTCGCGATGATACTATCGTCAACACAGAGCTGTTCCTCTGCTGTGCACAGTACCCAATTCTGTAAAATCTGTTTTTTTTCCGTCTCACATTCAGCGTTTTCTTAAGCGCAGTGTGGCGACCATAGCCTAATCACGGAGAACATCCCCATATCGTAACACCATCTTCTCCATACCCATTACAATTCACATTATGTAACGCTCTCCAGGCATTTGTGTAACTCAAACCATTGTACAGGACTGATACAGAGAATAAATCGTGATTCGTCACTCCAAGTCGTTTCCATCCATTCACTGTCCAGTAGCCACCCTGTTTACACCTCCTCAAGCGTCGTTTAGCGTAGACTATAGAAATGTGTAGACTATGACCAAATGCTCTACCATTATACCCAATTCTTTTGATCTCCACATGCATAGTCATTACGCCGCCTGGACTGCTGGCGCATCTTAGTAATTCACCAGTGATTCCTTCTGCTGATTTCATTTGATTTTTAACAACCACCCTCCACGATACTCCACTGTCAGTACATGACTCCTGCCTGGGTTCCACTTGCATTACTAGTAGTCGTCTTGGGCTGCTTTAGCAGAACAGAAATGTCGCTTACTGATTTGTTACTCTAGTGACTTCCAGTGAGTAGGCCACATTCGAAGTCACTGAGCTGTGCTGACCCATCCGTTCTTTTCTTATTGCTTCTCCACTGACAACAAAATACTACCCACTGATTCTATACTGCCGATCCACCTCACTTGATATGAAGTGGCCAGTTCCGCATTCCTGAGGAAAAGTGTTCTCAACAGGGTAGATGTAATAACATTTTAACGCTTTCGGATTTTTCCTTCATTTCTACTGTGAATTGTTGCTTTTTATCAACTATCACGATTATAGATGAAAGGGAAGTACTCTACAGATTTTGATGAGTGAGTTTGCGAGTGTAAAAATATGTGAAATTAATGGCCGTAACTTTTGATTACATTGTCTTAGACGTTTAAAGTTTTTACACTGCCAAAGGACCGTTGTTGCGAAATGTCATGATTCTAGGTCAACGGGAAGCACCCTATTCGTTCGGATGAGTGAGTTTACGAGTATCAAAATATATGAGTTACGGGGACGTAGCTTTTGATCGTATTGACTTAAATGCTGCAGATTTTTGCAGTGGTGAGACACCATAGACGTTAATGTGTGTGACATTAATTTCGGCTTGATGCGTCTAACGTTCCAGAGAAAAATGGTTTTTAGCCGTCGGACAGACGTTAAGACAGACAAACGGGTAATAAAGGTGTCGTCTAAGCATTCCGATTTTACAGATTTGCGCACGGAATCCTAAAAGAGGCCTAACACTGCAACAATACTTCAAGGAAAATAACATACAGTGCCTAACGAAAGTGTTAAGCACTCAGAAGGGAGAAAGGGGGGTGGGGTCAACGAAATGAAACTTCACGGGTTGAGAGTATGTGTGATCATATTTCAGTGCTTGCAAAATCAAGCCCAGTTTACAAATAGCTTGGTAGTATGAGCCGTTTTCTCAGTAAGCAGCTGCACGTCCTCTGTCTTGGACGCATGCAGTGTTTCGTTTGGAAAGAGTGTCATATAGTCGATGTTTCGTCTCCAGAGGAAAGCTAGCCTGTGGGCCTCTGAAACTGGTCCTTCATATCCTTCATCGTGGCATTGCAACGGATTTATCATCGGAGCTGGCCCCACACAAATTCAAGGCTGATCTGGGTATCTTGTTGGCCGTGGGAGTACCTCAACATCGTACAGACAGTTAACTGAGACATGTGCTATTTGTAGACGAACATTGTTCTACGTAAATGATGCAATCCGAAGAAATGAATTAAAAGATTTCTGGAAATAGCTGCAGTCAGTCGCCTTTTGTTTCGTTCTTCAGTTTTTTATTATTCCATTAGCCGCTTCGAACCGCCTAGTGATTCATCATAAGGTGGTACATATTTATTAATTGTCTACAGTAGTATTGGAGTCGTGTACACTACACGACTTCCACATTGCTGCAGACAATTAATAAATATGTATCATCTGATGATGGATCACTAGGCGTTTCGAAACCGGTAATGGAATAATAAAAGAGTGAAGAGCAAAACGAAAGGCAACTGGTTGCAGTCATTTCAAGTAACGTTTATTCATCACAGTTGCTCTGTTCCTCATCCGTAATGGATAAATGTTTTGCGCAGCCAAGAACTGAAACCAAGTCTCCTTGCTTACTACACGGGAATGCCGTCGTGGTGTAATGACTCGCATTCCTGACTAGTAAACAAGAAGACCCATGTTGAAGTCCGGACTGTGGTGCAAATTTTAATCCATTGCTTCGTGTTCCATCACTATCGTAGACAAAGATGAGACTGAAATGGAAATGTCTGTAGGAAACTTTAAGATTTATAGAGTATTAATCTGATGGAAGAGGGCACAAGACACTGTCGTATTAGAAGTAGCGCATGAGGAAGCAAGATATCCGTGACGTACCGTTGTGCTATCAGAATTCCGTCAGTCACTGCTAACCGTGAGTGTTGTGGTTGGCAGGAGAGCCAACACCGTGTTACTATAGGAGGCCGAAAGGCACGCGTTTTAGCTCACGCAGGTTAGTGTGAGGTCTGGAACAGGACAAGGAAATTAGAATTTAGAAAAACGGACGTAGCTGGTGGAATACTTAACTTTAATCCGTTAATGATGAACGTCGCTCTGGGCGGTACATGATTCACAGTATCAATAGTAACTGAAAATGGCGCCTTGCTAGGTCGTAGCAAATGACGCAGCTGAAGGCTATGCTAAACTATCGTCTCGGCGAATGAGAACGTAATTTGTCAGTGAACCATCGCTAGCAAAGTAGGCTGTACAACTGGGGCGAGTGCTAGGAAGTGTCTCTAGACCTGCCGTGTGGCGTCGCTCGGTCTGCAATCACTGATAGTGGCGACACGCGAGTCCGACGTATACTACCGGACCGCGGCCGATTTAAAGGCTACCACCTAGCAAGTGTGGTGTCTGGCGGTGACACAACAGTGAGATGAAAGCATAGCCTATGACTGCCAACACTAAGCAGATAGGACTGATAACGCTATGCCACTTCAAACATAGGAAGGATCGGACATCTTACTAGGTTGCGTCCATGTTCTCTGACGATGCTCGTACGGCGTAGTCCAGAACCGCCGATTCATCAGTGAACGCAGGACGACACAATTAATCGTCACTGCATGCTTCCCTGTCACGGCACCACTCCAGACGCGGCCGTTCGCGTTGTGATGTTTACGACGGCCTGTGCATAGGGCCATAATTCCATAAATCGGCTTAGAGTGGATCATCGTAAGACAACGTACTCTGATAATATTATTCCGTCAGATTCTTCCCGCCCTCAGGCTCATAAAGTTGCGCTTTTCCACTCAGAAAAAATCGTAGTTTAACAACACCACTTTCCCCATACGATTTTCGGAAAGACATTAATTTGATTAAGGCTATTTCTAGCAATAATGGTTACAAACAAGACCTAGTCAACCATATATGTAGCAATAAAAGGGCAAATAAAAAATTTTCAATACTAGGCGACAAGCTGAAAAATGATGAGGAGGGAAAAGGGAAGTTTATTTCGATACCAGTAGCAGGTAATGTGTCCTACACGATTAGCCGTCTTCTGACTAGAAAATTTGGTTGTAAAGTTACTTCATCTATGAAAAATAGTCTGAAGAAAAATTTAGTACATACATTAAAATCTAAACAAGATCCTTTCAGTTATTCAGGGTCTATAAAATCGTCTGTAAAGATTGCCCTAGCTATAATATAGAGCAGAATGGTAGAGCTATTAAAGCCAGATATAAGGAGCACCTGTTGGTTAAGAAAGGGGGAAATGTCCGTAATTCTTCATTAGCAGAAATCTTACTTATTCCAGACCATTCTTCGAGGGAAGCAGTTTTACGTAAGGAAAAAAGGCTGGAAATTAGATTTATTAGAAGAACTTGAAATTTATAAACATCTTGCTAAGGGAGACGGTACCAATTTGAGCGATCAGTTGCATCTCGCTAGTAAGCACTTCCTTGATGGATTTAAACCGCTGCTCGCGTCACGTAATACGTATATAAGATTTCCGCCAATATCGATGAACATGCCGTTTTCCTCAAAATGTATTTTTCTACTGTTGAACTCCTGACATTTCATATCACTGAGTTTCATTTTGCGTGGCCTTATCATATACCAAAAAACGGTATTGGTACAGTGTAACAGAAGATTCTGTTTTTCTGTCGTGATGAACTTTTTGTTGTAATGAAATTTTGTATGCTGTAAAGTAACTTTATCCATTCATTACGTCTTTTCCCTTTTTGGTTGCAGAAGTAAGCTTTGTAACTGCTACCTTCTGCACACTAAAGCTACGCGCAGTATCAAATGTTCAAATGTGTGTGAAATCCTATGAGACTTAACTGCTAAGGACATCAGACCTCAAGCTTACACACTACTCAACCTAAATTATCCTAAGGACAAACACACGCAACCATGCCCGAGGGAGGCCTCGGACCTCCGCCGGGACCAGCCGCACACGCGCAGTGTCACTGTGAAGCATAAATGTATTTGAGATTGTATATTTAATGTACTTGTAACTCTAAATTTGTAACATTTGTTAGTGGCCTTCTATGAAAAATTGTCATATAGCTTTAATATAAAAATTAATGCTACTTAACCTCAGCAAAACGCAGTGCTTACGCGAATGTGTATAGCGCCGACTGTTTTCCCATTTTTCTTGTCGCTTAAGCTTCCTTAGTGTTAAGCGGAAGGTTTTTCCTACAGCGATGTTGTTTTAACTTATATTTGCTCTTCTTTCCCCAGTGAATTTGTAACAGTGATCTTTTGTAAACAGAACCTTCTGCACGCTGATTTATGTGCGCTATTACTCTGTGAGTAAATGTATTAAAAATGTTATGCAGAATGTGCACCTGATAATTTCTGTATTTTTAATAGCCTTTTAGAGAAATTTTCATATTTACTTTATTATAAAATACTGTTATTGAACACAACCAAGGCACATCTCGTATTTAGTACCATAGTAGCCAAATTTTTCTTGGTCACCTGAGTCTGTACATTTGTAGCAGTTGGCCTAAGCCTCTGACATAAGGTACATGAAACTTACGCAAAGATTTTGTCTTGAGACGCCTATTGCATCATGTGATGTAATAAGTGAGTACGTTTACTTCACAAATATTTTTCTGTTAATATTTTATTATGTTTATAAAAATTATTTGGTAACTGGTGTATACATTTTTAGGGCCAATACTTCTGAAGAACATATTTTCACAAATATCGAAAACATGGTCTAGGGATAACAAACCTTTATATGCAACTGGCTGGCTGATTCAATCTATTCTGAATTACACAGTTGCTGTTTCGCAGCCATGTTTAAGAAAATTCGGCTTGTTCTCGGATGACGGTGCAGATGTGAATGAATTATGACGTGTTTGGTGCACATTACAGTTATCCTTCCTGGTGGGGGTTAGACGTGATGGCCAGATTCTTGACGACGTAACGTTCCGTAACAGTTCAATTTTGAGCTGCTGGCACACCCGAATGCCCCGCAAATCTGGATACCGAGAATGCACGATTCGACCAGCCGGAAAGGACATCCACAATGGGGCCCTTGCAAACTCTTGTCAGTCGCTGACAAACGCTTTCTCACACGATTTCGCGGCATTTTCGCGTCCTTCACGGCGACCACTCAGTACGTGACGCTGTTCAAGCCTCTATGTACCCTATCACCTCTGGTTGCAACACTGAACACGAACAACACCGATGCACTCTGGTAGGTGCTCCAGATGTCACAGAGAACTGCAGCTCTGCAACGCTAATAATTTCTAACCCGTTAATGTTGTGTACACATTGTTGTTGTGCTCTTCAGTCCAGAGACTGGTTTGATGCGGCTCTCCATGCTACTCTATCCTGTGCAAGCTTCTTCATCTCCCGGTACCTACTGCAACCTACATCCTTCAGAATCTGTTTAGTGTATTCACATCTTCGTCTCCCTCTACGATTTTTACTCTCCACGCTGCCCTCCAATACTAAATTGTTAATCCCTTGATGCCTCAGAATATGCCCTACCAACTGATCCCTTCTTCTAGTCAAGTTGCGCCACAAATCTCTCGTCTCTTCAATGCTAATCAATACCTCCTTTTTAGTTACGTGATCTACACATCTAATCTTCAGCATTCTTATGTAGAACCACATTTCGGAAGTTTCTATTCTCTTCTTGTCTAAACTATTTATCGTCCACGTTTCACTTCCGTAAATGGCTACACCCCATACAAACACTTTCAGAAACGACTTCCTGACGCTTAAACTATACTCGATATTAACAAATTTCTCTTCTTCAGGAACTCTTTCTGTGGTGTCAACCCCAGACACCACACTTGCTAGGTGGTAGAATTTAAATCGGCCGCGGTCCGCTAGTATACGTCGGACCCGCGTGTCACCACTATCAGTGATTGCAGACCGAGCGCCGCCACACGGCAGGTCTAGAGAGACTTCCTAGCACTCGTCCCAGTTGTACAGCCGACTTTGCTAGCGATGGTTCACTGACAAATTACGCTCTCATTTGCCGAGACGACAGTTAGCATAGCCTTCAGCTACGTCATTTGCTACGACCTAGCAAGGCGCCATTATCATTTGCTATTTATCTTGTGATGCATGTACTGTCAGACAGATGTTCACCATTAATGGATTAAAGTTAAGTATTCCACCAGCTACGTACTTATTTTACTAGTCCTCCTTTAACTGTTCCAGACCTCACGCCAGTTTGCGTGAGCTTAAATGCGTGACTTTCGGCTTCACCTCATAGTGGCTTGGCTGTCTTGCCAAGTAACAACAGTTGGCGACGAGGCCAATTCGCGTTCGTAACTATACTTTCTAAATTGCTTGTGTCATGGCTTCGCCACAATCTCCAGATGTACTGTCCGAATTCTATCGCTTGCAGAATCAGCAGACGCTGGCCTTATTGGATGCCCTTGGACAGCTCGTCCAGGGTCAACGTGCGATGCAAAACGATGCGGCAGCCGCCGCTCCACCGCTACCGCAGCCACAACATGCAGTTGAACCACCTTTTCGTCCTTTTGATGCTGCACTGGAAAGCTGGACGGAGTGGTCACGCCAATTTGGATTCCATCTCGCCGCCTACAGAATTCAAGGTAATGAGCGGCAGCCTCTTTTGTTAGCATCCGTAGGCATCCAGACGTACCGAGTGATAGTGAAATTGTTTCCCCGACGCGACGTAGCAACTCTGTCCTACGACGAAATTTTGTCTGCATTAGATGCATATTTCAAAGAATCATTCAATGTAGTTGCAAAAAGGTATACCTTCTTTCGTACTAAACGTACGGCAGGTCAAACTAATCGCAAGTGGGTTGCAACTTTGCAAGGCCTTGCTAGGGATTGTCTTTTTGAGTGTCAATGTGGACCCCTTATTCAGACACTATGGTACGTGATGCAATTGCACAGAAAGTTTCTGATGTTCATATACGGGAACAGATTTTGAAACTAGTCAATTCCTCCCTTCAACAAGTGATGGACATATTGGATCGGCAGGACACATTTGACTTTGCTCAGGCATCATTTGAAATTTCGCCAGCCGTGTGTCATGTTACCCAGCCCGCCGGGCGAGCTGCACGGAACAGTAAACAGTCCTCGCGCCCAGCCGCACAGCAGCCGCCTGGCTCTCCGCCACGTGTGCCACGCAAGCAAGCAAATGCGGTGCTAAAATCATGCCCGCGGTCTGCTACTAGACATTCATGTGGGAATTGCCCGTCACGCCAAGCTATTTGCTTTTTCAGTAATAAAAAAGGACATGTTCAGAGTGTTTTCTGGAAAAAGCTCAGAATGGACACTCACAACCATTCCAGGCCCTTTGCTTCGCGCCGGAATCGGACTCGAACCAAGAATACTCAGGCTCGTGAACCTTTGCCCATGGAAACTCATGTAGTTCATTCCACTCCGCCCAGTGCTACTCTAACAGTGACTGTGTTCGTTCCACAAATAGTGTGCGTCGACTTCGACGGAAATCCCGTCATGTCGCAAGTGATTCTGTACCAGTGTCAGTTCACATTGCACGAGACAGTCACTCTTGTCGTCAGCAGGACAATAAACTTTTTGTAGACTTGGACATTAATGGCAAAGTGATACCATTCCAGCTCGATACCGGAGCACCAGTATCACTAATCAATCAAGACACGTACAAACAGCTGGGCACACCTCCGTTGCGTGCCGCAAATGTTAAGCTCAGTAGCTATTCTGGTCAGCATATCCCTGTGTTAGGACAGTGCAGCCTTCTTGCAACATACAAGAGACAAACAAAACTTGTGTCATTTTACGTCCTTCGTTCTTCTTCTGCTGTGAACTTGGTTGGTTTGGATCTATTTCAGTTGTTTAACTTGTCTATTGTAAATCAGGTTCTCTCAGTGAACCAGACTGTGCCTTCAGACAGTGTTTCTCGTCTCTGTGGGTAATTTGCAGACATTTTAGCACCAGGCCTTGGTTGCGCTAAGAACTATAAAGCACATTTGGAACTGAAAGTAAACGCACAACCGAAATTTTTCGGAGTGCGCAATGTTCCCCACGCATTGCGTGATGAGGTCGCAAAAACATTACACGATTTGGAATCACAAGGTGTGATTGAACATGTGCAGGCTTCTCTCTGGGCGTCACCCTTAGTAATTTTGCCAAAACCTTCTGGAAAATTGATACTTTGTGTGGACTTCAAGGCAACAGTGAATCCCCAACTAGTGATTGCAACTTTTCCTTTACCCCATCCGGAAGATCTTTTTGACAGACTGTGCCCGGGTACATATTTTTCGAAGTTGGACCTAGCAGATGCGTACTTGCTGATACCGGTGGACGAAGAATCCCAACGCGTTTTGGTGGTTAACACACATCTTGGTTCGTACCGATTCAAACGACTGCCATTCGGGTGTGCATCCGCCCCTGCATTGTTTCAGCAATATTTACAAATTGTTTGTGCATCGGTCCCTACTGCAGCAAACTATCTGGACGATATTGTGATCTCCGGAAAGACGGAAGAAGAACATTTAACCAATCTCAGAACGTTATTTCAGGTCTTGCGACAAAATGGTCTTCGCTTGCGGAAGGACAAATGTGTGTTTTTTGCTCGTGACTTACCCTATCTGGGACATGTCCTCAATGCCCAAGGCATACATCCCAGCCCCGAGCACCTCCGTGCCATTCAAGACTTGCCTTCGCCGCAGAATTTGAAGCAGCTGCAGAGTGTGCTGGGAAAAATCAATTATTTTATGTGACTTCTGAAATTTTCCCGGCGTATTTCTTCTTCTAATAATTTCCGGGTATGCAGCCGGATCCCGTCGACATTCTGCCACGATATTTCGGCCCAGAGACGTCCGGCCATCATCAGGTGAGTACACAACTACTGAAGAGCCCAGGTGCAGTCGCGGTATTTATGCCGAATCTCGCGCATGTGAAATGTACTGGCATCCTACAGCGCATGCGTCAGGTGTTGACATGCGCAGCATAGCCGAGTTGTACGTGCTGCCCTCGGTGGTGGAAATAAAGGTTCATCTAGTCATTGAGTATCGAATGACACTGTCGATTCCGCTGTGATTGTATAATTTTAATAACAGGATTCCAATTTTTATCCAGCTGAAAGCCGTTGTCACGATTTATAAGATTATTGGCAAGACGTATTTCCACTGATTCCCTGATTACGGAATCCCAAAAACCGGAAACCGGGGATAAAATTTTTGTTACATTGTATTCCATTGAATGTCCCAAAAAAAAAAAAAAAAAAAAAAAAAAGAAATCGGCAGTAGCAGAGCACTGTATTTCTTTGGGACATTCAATGGAATACAATGTAACAAAAATTTTATCCCCGGTTTCCGGTTTTTGGGATTCCGTAATCAAGGAATCAGTGGAAATACGTCTTGCCAATAATCTTATAAATCGTGACAACGGCTTTCAGCTGGATAAAAATTGGAATCCTGTTATTAAAATTATACAATCACAGCGGAATCGACAGTGTCATTCGATACTCAATGACTAGATGAACCTTTATTTCCACCACCGAGGGCAGCACGTACAACTCGGCTATGCTGCGCATGTCAACACCTGACGCATGCGCTGTAGGATGCCAGTACATCTCACATGCGCGAGATTCGGCATAAATACCGCGACTGCACCTGGGCTCTTCAGTAGTTGTGTACTCACCTGATGATGGCCGGACGTCTCTGGGCCGAAATATCGTGGCAGAATGTCGACGGGATCCGGCTGCATACCCGGAAATTATTAGAAGATCAATTATTTTCATCGCTATGTGCGCCACGCCTCTTCCATTTCAGCTCCGCTTCATCGCTTACGCCGTAAAGGTGTTCCGTTCGTCTGGACGACGGAATGCGAACGCGCCTTTCGCCAGTTGAAATCGGCGTTGCTTTCCAATACTTGCCTTACGCCATTCGATCCCCAGAAACCCCTTTTGTTGATGGTAGATGCATCGGATTTAGGTATCGGTGCTGTGCTTGCGCACAAAGATGGTTCGCACGATCGCCCTATTGCCTTTGCGTCCAAATTGCTCTCGTCTGCGCAAAGAAATTATTCACAGATCGAGAAAGAAGCATTGGCTCTCGTCTTTGGTGTTACAAAGTTTCATGATTTCTTGTATGGTCGTCACTTTACAATCATCACAGACCACAAACCTCTGACATCGCTTTTCATCCGACCAAGCCTGTACCTCCACGTGCAGCGCAGAAATTCATTCGCTGGTCTCTTTTCCTCTCGCAGTACCGCTACGATATCTTGTCTCGGTCCACTGCTAAGCACGGAAACGTCGATGCGTTGTCCCATTTGCCTGTTGCTGAGAATAGAGCATTCGATTCTTCCGAACTTGCTTGCATGTTCTTTGATGCGGAAACCGATGACGTGGTCGAATCGTTTCCGATTGATTTTCGTCGTGTAGCTGCAGCCACAGCTGCTGGCCCTGTCCTTGCCGCCGTTTTGCGTTTTGTTGTTACGCAATGGCCCTTGTCAAAGTCACGGATCGAGGATCCGTTGGTTCGCCGATTATTTGCTCACAAGGAGAGACTTTTTGTTCGACGTGGTGTTTTGCTGTTGCGTTCTGATAATGATCAGTCCAGGGTCGTGGTCCCACGTTCGTTACAGTCCTCTGTCTTACGGCTTCTCCACCAAGGACATTGGGGTATAGTGCAAACGAAACAACTTGCTCGTCAGCACTGTACTTGGTTCGGAATTGATGCTGCGATTACGAATATGTGCTCTTTTGTATGGCGTGTGCCGAACAACAATCCGCACCACCGCGGAAATTCTTTGCATGTCCGAAAGCCACTACCCCTTGGCAACGCTTACACATCGATTTTGCTGGTCCATTCTGGAATGCTCGATGGTTGGTTGTGGTCGATTCATTCAGTAATTTTCCTTTTGTTGTCTGGATGTTTTCCACGACGTCATCTGCCACCATCCAAGCGTTATCTGCTATCTTTTGCATTGAAGGTCTTCCACAGACTATTTTTTCCGACAATGGCCCACAATTCATGTCCGCAGAATTTCAGTCATTCTGCAAGGCCAATGGTATTCAACATCTGACGTCCGCGCCGTTTTCGTAACAGTCAAACGGTGCCGCTGAACGATTGGTCAGGACTTTCAAGTCCCAGATGTTGAAGTTGAAAGACTCGCATTCTCGGGAGGACGCGTTATTGCTCTTTTTGTCCTCGTATGCCTCTCAGCCCCGAAATGGTCGCTCGCCGGCTGAGTTGCTCCACGGTCGTTCTCATCGAACCTTGATGTCTTTGCTACATCCGCCGCATCAGGTTCCTGTGCAACAGCAGCCACCTGCTTTTACTCCAGGCGACGTAGTCTCCTATCGTAACTATCGCGGTTGACGGCGTTGGCTCAAAGGGCGCATTCTTTGCTGCCTCGGCTGCGCTATGTATCTGGTTTTGGGGGCCTCTGGTGAGGTGCGCCGGCATCTCAATCAGCTGCGCCTCTGTCGTCGCTCGGGTTCTGCCGCTCCCCGTCTGCTTTCAGCGACGGTGCTGTCCGGTCAGCGCCCTGGGGACCCATCTACCGGCTCGCCTCAGCCCCAGGTGTTACCGACGCTGCCTTCCATTTTGCCCCATGGCGACGCGCCGCCGCCGCCGCCACCTGTTCTACCGCCGGCGACGCTCGAAGTGGACGCGTCGCTGCAACCACCGGGCGCCTCCCTGGGTCACGCGCCGCTGATCGCTTCCCGTGACCAGTTGTCCTATTCCATGGAACTCTTGCCCGCTCCGGACCACATGGCGTCTTCGCCCGTCGGGTGCCCCGACCCGATGGAGGTCGACCCTTCGTCCCCTCCTGTCTCTATACGGGCGCATACATCGCATGTTGGCATGCACCCTGGACTAGGTTTTCAGGCGTTTCCTAGCTCCCCACGGACCGAATGGCCGGGTGCGGGTGGCACAGCCTCGCCTGTTGTTAGGCTCCCCACCTCACCGCATACGTCAACATGGGGTCCTCCCCACGGCGGGCGGAAGCCTTATAACACAACCGTTCGCCGATTTGCGGCGGAGGAATGTGGTGTCACCGCCAGACACCACACTTGCTAGGTGGTAGCCTTTAAATCGGCCGCGATCCGATAGTATACGTCGGACCCGCGTGTCGCCACTATCAGTGTTTGCAGACCGAGCGCCGCCACACGGCAGGTCTAGAGAGACTTCCTAGCACTCGTCCCAGCTGTACAGCCGACTTTGCTAGCGATGGTTCACTGACAAATTACGCTCTCATTTGCCGAGACGATAGTTAGCACAGCCTTCAGCTACGTCATTTGCTACGACCTAGCAAGGCGCCATTATCATTTTCTATTTATCTTGTGATGCATGTACCGTCAGACAGATGTTCACTAATTATGGATTAAAGTCAAGTATTAGAGAACCTACGTACATATTTTACTAGTCTCAACTCCATTGCCAGTCTACATTTTATATTCTCTCTACTTCGACCATCATCAGTCATTTTGCTCCCCAAATAGCGAAACTCCTTTACTACTTCAAGCGTCTCATTTCCTAACCTAATTTCCGCAGCATCACCCGATTTATTTCGACTACATCCCATTATCCTCGTTTTGCTTTTGTTGACGTTCATCTTATATCCTGCTTTCAAGATACTGTCTATTCCGTTCAACCTCTCTTCCAGGTCCTTTGCCGCCTCTGACAGAATTACAGTGTCATTGGCGAACTTCAAAGTTTTCATTTCTCCTTCGTGGATTTTAATTCTTACTCCAAATTTTTCTTACGTTTCTTTTACTGCTTGCTCAATATACAGATTGTATGAAGTCATATTAACATCTGGCTATGTCTTCTAGGTGCTTCACTTTTTTTTTCCAATCAGTGTAATAAGAGGGTAGTCCGGGAAGTAGGGACGAATATTGAAGTGCTATAGAAAATACAAAATTTGTTGAAAATGTATTTTTTTTACGAACACATTACAGAACTTTCCCCATTTATGTATGAAAAATGGGTTCCTCCATATCACCATACAAGGCCGCGTGGCAACGAGCAATGCGTTCATTGAAGTTCTCGATGTCGCGTTCACAGACATCTGGTGGAATGACGTTAATAATCCTTTTAATTTCATCCTTCAGTTGGTATGTTATTTGTAGTTTCTTCACGTATGCTCTTGATTTGACAAATCCCCGCAAAAAAGTTACAAGGCGTAAGATCGCATGATCTCTCAGGCCATTATCGGTTGCCAACCAAAGAGACAATTTTTTTAAGGAGAGTTTTCATTCGGCAGAGCAATCGTTTCACGAGATGTATGACATGTCGTAGCATTTTTTGAAACCAAATATCGTCATTTTCATCAATTAGAGGGAAAAACAAATCAGGAAGCATGTTTCGCTAGAGGTCGCCGTTGGCAGTGACGCCAGCTTCATCGTCATTTTGATAACAGTACCGGCCGATTGCTCCTCATCCTCAGAATCCATACCACACAGTCGTGCGTTGCGGATGCACGTATTATGTTCGAGCATAATGACTTTTATGGAGACTAGAAATCTGCTCTGTAGGAATCATCATGGATTTCGAAATAGACGATAGTGCGAAACCCAGCTCGCGTTATTCGTCCACGAAATTCAGTGGGCCACAGGCACGGGTCCCCAGGTAGATGTCGTGTTTCCTGATTTCCGCAAGGTGTTTGAAACAGTTCCCCACAGTCGTTTAATGAACAACGTAACAGCATATGGACTATAAGACCAATTATGTGATTGGATTGAAGAGTTCCTGAATGGCAGGGCGCAGCATGTCATTCTCAATGGAGAGAAGTCTTCCGAAGTAAGAGCGATTTCAGGTGTGCCGCAGGGGAGTGTCGTAGGACCGTTGCTATTCACAATATATGTAAATTGTACTGAAATACAGGAGGATCTGCAACGAATTGACTCATGGCGCAAGGAATGACAATTGAATCTCAATATAGACAAGTGTAATGTGCTGTGAATACATAGAAAGAATATCATTTAGCTACAATATAGCAGGTCAGCACTTAGTAGCAGTTAACTCCATAAATTATCTGGGAGTAGGCATTAGGAGTGATGTAACATGGAATGATCATATAAAATTAGTCGTCGGTAAAGCAGATGCCAGACTGAGATTCATTGGAAGAATCCTAAGGAAATGTAGTTCGAAAACAAAGGAAGTAGGTCATAGTACACTTGTTTGCCCACTGCTTGAATACTGTTCACTTGTGTGGGATCCGTACCAGATAGGGTTGATAGAAGAGATAGAGAAGATCCAACGGAGAGCAGCGCGCTTCGTTACAGGATCATTTAGTAATCGCGAAAGCGTTACGGAGTTGATAGACAGACTCCAGTGGAAGACTCTGCAAGAGAGGCGCTCAATAGGTCGGTACGGGCTTTTGTTGAAGTTTCGAGAACATACCTTCACCGAGGAGTCAAGCAGCATATTGCCCCCTCCTACGTATATCTCGCGAAGAGACCACGAGGATAAAATCAGAGAGATTAGAGCCCACACAGAGGTATACCGACAATCCTTCTTTCCACGAACAATACGAGACTGGAATAGAAGGGAGAACCGATAGATGTACTCAAGGTACCCTCCGCCACACACCGTTAGGTGGCTTGCAGTGTATGGATGTAGATGTAGAGGTAGATGTTCCACAGTCAGTCGCAGATTTTCGTTATCCCAAATTCTGCAGTTCTGCTTATTGACGTCCGCACCGAGGTGGAAGTGAGCCTCATCTGAAACAATTATTCTTTCTGTGAAGTCCTTGAGCAAATCGACGTCTCTTTCCATGATTTGCAGGCTTCAACTCTTATGTAAGTTGAATCTTGTACGCATGCATTTTAAGACCTTTTGAGAGGATATTAGCAGTGAACTTGGTGATTCAACTGTTGAGCTCGTCGGCGAACCGATTTTCTGGGGGTTACAGTCACATTATCGAGCACGACAGCAATGTTTTCTTGTGTTCGAACAGAACGCGGACGTGCTGCTTTCTTCACCTGTGGTCTGAAACTTCCCAATCGAATTCCGAACTGATGATTCGGTTGGATCAGCATTACGTCCGAGTGTGATACGCAATTCGCGAAAGGTGAACAATAATTTTTTATCACTTGGATACGTTGCTCAGTTGTCATCTGCTCCATTACGAAAATAAACGTGAAACAACAATGCTCACCACACAAAATCTCTCAGGGTACTAATGGTAAGGATCACAGATAACAAACATGAAAAAATCACGGCTGCCAACCGTCATATAAGAAAATGGCGCAAAATTCAAATTCGTCCTTCCTTCCCGGACACCGATTTTAAATTCGTTGAGACAGGTAGCTAAAGTAAAATACTGTTGTCTTTTTTTTAAAAAAAAAATAGTCCCTCGAAGACACTTATTATAATGCAGAGGCTCTCACTTTACAGAATGTGTAGGATAGAACTAGGTGTTCAGTGTGAGAGAGAAGAGACGGGAAATTAATAAATTGACACATCGTCATAGTGAGAAACCCTGACGGACGCGAAGTGTGCTATCGAATTTGGAAGGAGTGGTACAATTTTGGTGTAAAGGATAACCAGTTTACAGAATCTGTTGTATTAAATCTTTGTAGGTATGGGGCGTTTGGTGGATAGATGCAATCCTCATTTTCGACCAGTTAGCAATTGTAGCAGTATTTGTGTGTCCTGAACTTTTTGTTGGCTAGTTGCTGCGTGAGGTTTGCACTTTAGTTTACCGTAGAGAGTTAGTTCGAGGTATCGTAGACTTTTACTTAGTCGTATAAGATGACAGTATATGGTGACGTATAAATCATGGGAGTGGAAGCAGCGGTTCATTCGTAGTATAAGTACTGCATCTGCCTTATTTGGGGAGGAAATGAATGCATCAGTAAGTGAACTGCATGAAGTGGAGTGGTAGAGATGGCAGAGACTTCTGGAGGATGGATAAAATTAATTTTGAACCTCAGCGCACACGCAACTGTGGGACGGACACGATATCTGTACAACTAGCAGGTGCAAAGAAATACGACTAAGCAGTAAAGAACAAGAAAATACGCGGCGACCTTGCAAAAATGCCATGTTCGCTGAGTGCAGTGACCGCCGTAACACGTGTACCGTGTGGGTGCCCAGCCTCTGTACGAGGCGTGCAATTAACGGAGATGTCACCAGCAGGCCGTTTCAATGACCTGTAGTGCGTGTTTGTTGAGTAATAGGATAGACAGCGGCTCGGCTCGGCTTTCACTGTCCGCATTTTTGTTGCCCAACTTGTGAATTCCCGTCTTACTGAAATATTCAGTTCTACGCGATAGCTATCTTCTTAAACGCATCAGGACTATCGGTGCAATCACGTATTCTATGATAACATACCATTGTCATTGCTGTGTAATACATCGAAACTGGTAACAGTAATAATTGTCTACACTGTGTTACTAAATTTCGATTTCTTTCTCCAAACAGGGTAAGTAGATAAAATTCTGAATACAAAATTATATCCAAACCCCATTGTTTCCCTTTATTCTGCGGAACACAACAGGGACTCTCTTTGAACATCTCGCGCAAATATCATGCTCGAACTAACGAAGCGCAAGTTTCGGCTTAGGTTACTAGGGATTTAGCTGTTTCTGGGTGATGCTCCTGCTCTAAAGTGTGTAAGCACTCCACCATCCCGCGTGCAGCGTGATTGTGTTCTTGCGGCAGGTTGTGTATCAGGATTCGATACAAATTCAGCTTTCGACAAGACTCGCAAAGTCAGTGTAATGGTGCACCAAATTATCTTCAAGTCTACTATCGCAGGGTCGGATGATTCAAATGAAGTCGGATTGGTTGTGTGGGGCCACGTGAAGAATCTCATTTACAACGTTCCTGTGGAATTGAAAGCAGATCAAATTTTGCAGACTACGGTAGCAACTTATGTTTTGGTTGATGGAGTAGGTTTATTGTGAAACCAGGTATGCAGGTGCAACATTTTACTGGTGCAGTTCTTGACCAAGTACAGTCGGATTATCGTGTAAGCGAATACAGGAGATGTGCTACATCGGTCTTCCATCTGATTCCCGTCGCAGCAAAAATGCAGATCTGGCCAGCACTTTCATTTCTGTTGCTTTGATTTGGAGCACCTATTACCCCTACACCCTGCTTTCGAACATTGTCCACTGAATAGACATTTTACACTAATGGTAAGTGGCCCCAGTCACCCCATTGGGCAGCTATAGGATACCCTGACGTAGGCCATAGCGGTAAAAGTTAAGACGTTCTTCATTCAAGACGGTTGTGTTACTGAATTGCGAATCATGCTTGTCAGAACGATCCTGTTTGAAACGATTAAACCAATGTGCACGGTGATTCCTACGACAGTACTCGCTTTACATATGGCATAAATGTTTCGAGCTGCCTCCTCTTGCCTTCACGTGCGCTGTAGTTCATACGTCTCGATCTCCATGGCTTACGGCGGTCGGTGTATCTCCTTCAGCTATACTCGAGCTCTTTCACGGAAGTCTTGATGGAAGTATTCGGTTTAGAAAATCGTGTAAATTATTTTGATCTCCAGTTAGAGGGACACTTTTATCACACAGGCCGCTTAAAAAGTAAACGAATGACAGTCTCAAAACATCGACTTCATGTTTACTGTGCATTTCGTTAACCACATGGTCAGTACCATACACAGCGCCGCAAGAGATCAAGAGGAAAGCAACACTTCCTTACAGGAATTTTCTCATTCTTCATGTGAATTCTATAATGTGATTTCATTTTAATTACTAACAAATTTCGGCGGAAATAAGCATTGCGTAGTCGATGCGATAGGTGAACGGCGAAGAGTTATAACAAGGGGATCAATGAATTGAACAGTGTGTAACCGACGTATAGGAAGTCATAATTAACGTCTCTTGGAAGAAAGTTTAACATCTGGGCTCGATTCATATTCCAGACAATGATTTTTAGCAGTCACAAGAGAAACTTTTCGCCTCCGATAATAGCGGTAGGGAAATGGCGGCAATTTCGAATACTGGTGGGAATTTCTTTGCACGAGAGCTGTGCTGACGTCCCACCCCACCCCCCACCCAGGAACTGGCGGGAAATCAACCACGGTGCCCTATACGGATCTCAAACATCGATATTCCTGGAAGGAAAGCCCAAGTGCACCTCGTAACACAATTACGCTACCAAAGGCACTTGGCGGGAAAATAAAAATGGTAGGGCCCTTTCCGTTCCGGGTGTCATCATGGTCCTTGGTTTGGAAAGCTCAAGTTCACCACTCCCCCCCCTCTCCACATCACCAACACACTGTCCAGAGGCAGGAGAGGAAGGTTAGGTTAGTGCACTTTAATTATTTTGGTTGGGAAACTGACATAAAGATCAGTACTAATTACCTGATTAATCATAAAGATAGGGCCCGTTACACAACTATATACATAGCGCTCCACAAGGAGTGCCTAAAATCGCATACAGCTAAAAACATGACAATACCATACAACTGGTGTTCTCCTCCTGCAAAAAAATTTCACAATACCACTCGAAATTAGTGACACACTCAAACTCTATCCTTCACCTACGAGCTTGCGGGAAAAAGGCAGGGGTCTAAGGTACTTTCTTAATTCTTTTTGGAAGGAAATATTTTCTTCTAATGAGATGCTGGTGTTGGACAGAGAGGAGTTTAACAAATGTATTACCAGTAGGCATACAGTGTAGGACATTATGTATCATTGTTTGACGCCAGAGTTTGCTACAGACGTATGATCAAAAACCACCATGCAGCTCAGGTAACCGAAGCCAAAAAAATGGCTCAAATGGCACTGAGCACTATGGGACTTAACATTTGTGGTCATCAGTCCCCTAGAACCTAGAACTACTTAAACCTAGCTAGCCTAAGGACATCACACACATCCATGCCGGAGGCAGGATTCGAACCTGCGACCGTAGTGGTCACGCGGTTCCAGACTGAAGCGCCTAGAACCACACGGCCACACCGGCCGGCACTACCGATGTCAATACATTATGCCACAACTGATAGAAACAATGCATCACTGTTCTAATAACACTTAGAAATTATCGTGAAAAAACCAGATCATAATGAATGGCTCATAAGGCAGCACATGTAGTGGGGAAAATCACCGTCCCAAAAAGACTGCAGAGGAGGCAATAGCTGAACGTGCGCTCTCCTCGAGAAGCGCTCACAAACTGCCGAAATTCAAGGCCCTCTTACCTGCTCTCGTCGCCTCCCCCCTCCTTCCCTCCTGCCGCCCACCTACGAGGCGGGTGGGGGGGGGGGACAGGCTTTTTCCAACGGCCAGCTGCTTCGCCAAACGCGCCTTGCGGCACGAGCTGGCTGCTGTCGCTCCTTTGTAAACATAATAACACGTATAGTCAACTAAACAATAGGCTGGCCGTTCATCTAAAGTATGTGAGTTGCCCAGAAAGTAATGCACCGCATTCTTTTTTTCTCAGCCGAAATCAATGCTACGAATGTGAACCAGTACGTATGTACTATCTGAAGTCTGCTGAGTGAGCGTGCCATTTTCTGTCACTTCTGACAGATTGTGTAGCTGCAAGACAGTTTCAAAATGTCGCCTGTATGTGAAACACGTTACAAACGATGTGCTGTCATTGATATCTCGCTGCAGAGAAAGGAATTGTAGGGAATATTCAAAACGCATGTGCAAAGTCTATGGAGCATCTGCTGTCGACAGAAGTACAGTTAGTCATTAGGAACCGAGAGTGGAGTCATCAAAAGGCAGTTAGACAGTGCTCCAGGATTTGCAGGAGTTGGGGAGACCATCCACGGTTGTCACACCTGACATGTTGCAACGAGCTGATACTGTCATTCACTAGGAGAAGCACATTATGACTCGGCAGTCGGCGCTGAATCTGTCAGTCAGCAAAGGAAGTTCACACAGTGACACACTGGCAGCACCACCAAGACAACGATTGGTACCAACAGGGCATACACACCCTTGTTTCGCATTGGAGGAATGCCACAGAACAGGATGGAGATTGTGTGGAAAAATAGGGTGTGTAGATAAAACACCATTATCAATGTCGACAAAAGCTGCTCACACAATAGAGCGAGACACTGGCAGCCCCCAAAACAAAACCGTGATTTATGAGGGCTATCCTGACTGCGACCTCCTACAGAACTCCGCCACATCGCCGTTCAGAGCACTGGATTGTAACATTTGCATTTAACATCAATGCATCTCCTATAATCAAGCATCTATTAAAAAAGGAAAACACAATCACGACGATAGTAAATGTCCTCTTTCCACGAAAAAGGCGCAGTCCGTTTTCTTTTGGTTTTATTGGCAAAATGGGTATAGCTTTTACATTCAAGTGCAGGATACCGTTCGCATCTCATTATTTTACGACATCCAACCAAGTTCACCGCCACCGATTAAAGATGATCAGCAGAGACACGTCCACCTTTCCTAAAATTGGGAAAAGACTTCTACTGTTTTGATGCGAAAATTACCGATCACCGCAGAACGTCCTCGCTATTTGAAAAAAAATGATCGGAATAAAGAAAAAGCAAGAATTTGAACTCGAAAGAAGAAACATCTATGTTAAGCAATTTCTTTCGCTTTGATGGCCAAATTACACGACCTAAGAGTGTCTCTCAAATTCAGATCAGTGTCTGTAAATAAAACCGTAATGCACATGTGTATTACAAACGTTTCAGACACGTTAAATGACATTACAGAAAACAATTTTTCATGACATTAGCTAAAATGGCAGAAAAAAACATGCAGTCATTTTATGGTTAACAATAACAAGCTGTAACACAAGAGGTCATAGTTTTTTTGTACACTATGGCATGTCTCGTTTTGCCAATGTGATGCTATGTCATACTTGAGTTTACAAAATAAATCGTGAGAGCCTGTATTGTAATAGAATCTCCTGTAAGATTCTACCACATGACTATCTCTTCCATTACATCGAAACCAGTTACCGTCAGTGTGTATACATTTGACATCTTTTTGCATAACCGACCTCTACCGACATGTCTGTAAAGTTTCTATCAAACCACAATAGATTCTCGCTTCCTAGTTTTGTAAGCAATTTGATCATCACAGCCTGTTTCACGCAATCTACCCACATGGTGGGAAAGAAAACGCTATCATTTCTAGGTTCCACAAAGAGCTACAATTCAGGTCGTGTCTACATTAGAATAAGAGGTAATGAAATATGACATAATGCAGGACATGCGGTAACACCTATTTTATAAATAGGCAACCGTGACGATAATAATAAAAACATGTCATGATTCCGTGAGAATAAATAGCCGATTCTAGTTGTATGAGCAAAATCGGTGTAGTTTTGAGTTACTTGCATCGAAACTTCAGTCAGTTATAGCACTCTTCGTAACCGAGCGAGGTGGCGCAGTCGTTAGCACACTGGACTCGCATTCGGGAGGACGACGGTTCAATCCCGCGTCCGGCCATCCTGATTTAGGTTTTCCGTGATTTCCATAAATCGCTCCAAGTAAATACTGGGTTGGTCCCTTTGAAAGGGCACAGTCGACTTCCTTTCCCGTCCTTTCCTAATCCGATGAGACCGATGACCTCGCTGTCTGGTCTCCTTCCCAAAACAACCCAACCCAACACTCTTCGTAACTGAACCTTCTATCAGATTTTCAAAAATGGTTCAAATGGCTCTGAGCACTATGGGACTTAACATCTATGGTCATCAGTCCCCTAGAACTTAGAACTACTTAAACCTAACTAACCTAAGGACAGCACACAACACCCAGCCATCACGAGGCAGAGAAAATCCCTGACCCCGTCGGGAATCGAACCCGGGAACCCGGGCGTGGGAAACGAGAACGCTACCGCACGACCACGAGATGCGGGCTATCAGATTTTACCGCGGCTCTCTCTTCCAATATAAAAACAATTAACGTCCGTGTGTTGTCATTGAGCATATTACATATGCATGCGTCGCTCCACTGGATCTGGAGGACAGTGCTCGAAGCCGTTTGCACAGATCTGCACAAACTCTCCGTTCGAGTATTAAGAGTGTTGCATTCTGCACGACTGACGCGTCGGAAACCACATGGCTTTAACAATTAGCACATTTAAGTGCAGAATCGTGTAGTCATCGGAGTGTGTGTTTATGCTCTACGATCATTTCTCTCATGGTTGACTTTTCTGATACTGACTCTGAACAATGGAATAATGCTTCGGAATTGATTGCAGTGTTGATTTATTTGAAACGTTTCAACGTCATCTGTCTGGAACTCCGTCATGTATAAACCACGTTTATTCTTAACTGTCTGTTATACCAACGCAACACTCTCGTGTGTACTATACACCGATATGAGGTGTTATACTCCTCAATACGCATGCATTTAGCGAGATCTTGTGCTTCTGGATGAGTCCCATGCGTAATATTCGTGTTACAGGGAGGATTGGTCAAGGACAATGTGGGAGTGATTTGTCAATCTCCGACTTTATCCTACAAATGCAACAATACAGTGTGGAGCCCATCCACACAGACAAAGATGGCCAGTCGTTCTGGGAATCTGTCTCGAAACAAACGTACCGCGCCACGGCTATTGCCGCGTGCTAGTCCACACATCAAACGGGCATCTGCCAACTCCGCATTTGTAAACATTGCACTGACTGCAAAACCACGTTCGTGATGAACACTAACCTGTTGATGCTACGTACTGATGTGTTTGATGCTAGTACTGTAGAGCAATGAGTCGCATGTCCACAAGCGCCGAAGTCAACATTACCTTCCTTCAATTGGGCCATATATATATATATATATATATATATATATATATATATATATATATATATATAAATGAGAAAACTATATATATATATATATATAGGGTGTTATGTATTTTGCACCATTAAGGTAACGGTACCTGTTTTATTTGTACTACCTTGCTCGTGTTGTGGACAGCACCCTCTGTCAATGGTCAACGCCGGAACAGTAATCATATACATGACTTCGAAATGAGAAAACAATGCTCTTCAAAACGGAACACCAAGACATCCGCTACCTTATCGTTGTGGAAGTTGAGAGAGATAAACTGTACGAGTCATTACCATCGGATAGCTGTTGGAAATGCACTGCAATACCGCAAACTTTTCCGTTTTCGTTATGTTGCCATGTCTCCCACATATTTGTCAATGAGAAACATCGCCTCTATGTTTTATTTCTACCAACCTGTGTGTTACGGGAACAGCATAGTACTATGCGATGCTCAGCTTTCTGTAAGCACCAAAGAATCGAAAAGTGTTACTATCGGTTTAGCAGCAGTAAAACACATCCCGTCATCTAGGGGTGGGGCTGGGTTCGGTCGCGGGGAGGGGGAGAGGGAGAGAATGAATTGATCAATTTAATTAATTTGCATATCTGTTTGATATGAATTTGATATCAAAACTGCACCGGCACTGTCATCTCCCTACTACTGCTGATGTCAACTGAACAATGTTGAGTATCACGAGCTAGAGGGGTCGTGCTCATACACGTGACACTGCAGGTCTTGACAATGCCAACAGCAGTTTGTGGCGGGGAGCGACTAACTCTTTCAGAGGAGTTTAATAATTCTTGTCTGCATGTTTCAATGTATGCAAGCTCTCCATACCACACAACAAAATTAAGACCTTTAGAGAGGTACCTTTTCGACTAAATATTGATTTTCTGTGGGCCCTGCACGGAGCCGAGGTTCCGCGATGTGTATTGGACAAGCCGACGAGTGTGACGTCAGAAGTTCGTTGTAGGGCCCGTATATCTCGTTGGCTCTGGACAGTATAGGGTCGCATCGTCGTTCCAGTTCCACATTAAACAGGATTTACGCTCACTACTGACTGGAGGTGAGTCACTTTCGGTTGGGCCATGACGGAAGCAGAATTCGCAGAAAGTAGACATTTAGTCACCAATAATCTTTCTTACACTAGAAATTTTATTTTATTAATAAACTGTCATTTAAGGTTATAGTACTGTACATAATTGTATTTGGACTTTAGATGGAGAAAATATTGGCGCTGGACTGGCATTCCATCTCATATCACCAACGGTCAGGCAGCTGTAGCAGATCTGAAATGTCCCTCATGGGTTTGTAACGATGACATGCAAATTCTGTTCCACGGTTGAGGTCTCTGAGCTCTTCTGACTCACCCATTCTTATGTTTCTTATTCTGTACTGACAACACAGTACTCTCCGCCTCCCTTTGTGCTGGGAGATCTGCTTCTCGTGACACCTAGTGGTCAATCCTGAATACTTTTGTCCAAATAGTGTAATATAATGATACAAGTTCATAAAATTTAACTTATATCCTCCCGAAGTAAAGCATGTTATTGGGCAACTAGACAGCACGTGAACAAACAGCCAACAGGGTGAAATCAATGCTAAGGCGGCCAACTTTTTCAAATCCAAATGCGGGACGTTTCCAGGATGTGGATCGGGACTATAAGAACGTGACTTCGTATGTCGGTTATACTGAAATTAGGAAAGAAACGTAGGCGACAAAAGAAGTTATGTACTTTTAAAATAATGTATCTAACATAAGTGACATTCTAGTTTTAATTCTAGATCTTTATTTCATTTTCATAAATATTTTCGGAAGTGCCTATATTAAATTATTGAGTCCGGCAATTTTTGAATGGGTTTTACTTAACCCGGCCAAGGTCAGTGTAGAACGGTTTTTGCATGTGGATGAGAATTGGGGGTAAGTGACAGTGTATCCTTACTGTGCTAAAATTAGCAATAAAACATAATTTATTAATTTTTCATTTATTTTTCAAATCATATTCCTGACATGAGTGATATTTTTTCACTAAATCCTTGTTTTGAATTAGAATTTCATTAAAATTTTCACAAGTTCCCATATAGAATTTTACAATCAGCATTGCACGTAGTGTTTGAACTTTATATAAGAAGTTTTTCCGATGTCCACATAGTATTCAACAACAAAAGTATTCGTTCTGAAAGTGTGTTCGTCCCTGGTAAGCCGACTACATATTGAACGGTGGCCAGGCAGTTTGTATGTGGTATGTGCTGTTCATTAAGTTTGTTGAGCACCTCTAACTATCGTTCCACCGCGCTGCTCTTCATATCTTTCCATCTCTTCAGAACATCGTGACTGGCTTAATCTGATATGTCATTTACCTCATCAAACAATCTATCTTCAGCTATTGTAGTTGCCGTCGTTGGCATCTGCACAATTACTTGTTGGTACATCTGCTTCACATCATCCCATTTCAGACTATTTTTTAACTCAATTCAGTCATATGATTTGAATTCATTGTACTGAAGCACATACTTCTGTAAGTACTTGATGCCGCTGTCATAGTAGTTACCTATATATGCCATAAAATATTTTTTGTCCATTTGCCCACTCTCCACAAGACCTCTTAACTCATTTCGTATTCTTGGAGGAATATGATCATTCTGAGCGCTTTGTGAGCTTGTTTCTGAGATACATAAACAAGTGTGAAACTTCCGTAAAATAGATTTTATCTCCTTCTGTCATATTCACAGAGTCATTAAATAAAGCGGCTTATACATGTACAAATTATAACCAAAACTCCCAACATTCAATGCGTGTAGCACTGCTGGGTATTTTTCCTGCAATAGAAAGTAAGGTTTCAATGGTACATACATTTGCAGGGCTCTGTTACTTCAGACAAAAGTGCAAGCCATCGTGTTTTACTCTATCCCAGAATCATTTTGTATTGCATTTCTACTTCTTCGCAAAAATGTTTGAAAGCTTCTACACGCACTGTGTATGTGTAAAAGTACGAATAAATCTTCGTAACAATATATTCGATGTCCACTGGTAACAAATCTGCAGATGTTTGTACAGCGTTGTGTGCAATATGTGCTTCGCACCACACTCCAACTAGTTTTTTCCCTAAGCCCTCTTAAAGTTTCAGTAACACATTACATTGTCCTTCATTTTGAACTCCGCTAAAATATGTATTGGAATTATCTGCACACATTCCCATGACATTCTCTTTGAGCTCATATTTTTCCAGAATGTCCGTTAAAGAATCATATACTGTATAATAACTGCATTTTCACTAGGTAGTATTTTTACGTTAATTCCAGTCTTTGGATGAAAGCACCGCACTAGTAATGGAAATATTTTAAGGTCTGTCGTTTGAAACGTTTGCACAGTTACAGATAAATGGAACGTCTTTACGTTCTGTCTGTAGGTTATCTAAAGAAAAAGGCGCAATCACATGTTTTATAACTGCTTCGCACTTAGTTTTCCCGCAGTGAAACTTCTTTTGAAACACTTTTTGAATCAATTTAGAAGTGCATTCCATCGATCTGAAACTCTGACTTGACGTACCGTGTGGAAAGCCCACAAACCTTCGGTTCTTGCAAGTTCTTTGTAGTCAGCGAAGTTTTCCTGGCGGAGATGAGTGGAGAGCGATGACGTACCTGGAGCAGTCTGCGCCCTTCTATGTTTGACAAGTGTTAAATGACGTTCTATATCGTGTTTACCGCCGTTAACAACGGAGAACACCCATTACAGTTTTTGCCCCGCACTTCTGAAGGTGTTGTACACTTCTGTAAGAAAGGGACTCCTTTTGCAAGTCCTTCGTGAATTGACAACTTTTTAACAGTCGGCGGCACTGCTAAGTAAAACAAGCAAATTAGTTCACGGATCTCGGTGAGGCACGCAAACAAAAATCAGTAATGTCGAGTCTCCGCGCGGACTAATTTACGAACTAAACAATCTCCCGTTGAACTTCGGCATCACCCGGTATGCTTCGTCTGGAAACTATCGTTTTTCAGGTCGCTGCCAACCTCAGAGAACTAAGAGTGGTCACCCTGGGCTAACAGCAAGTGGTGCTTTACCCAGTCGTACTATATATATATATATATATATATATATATATATATATATATATATATATATATATACTAGACAACGAAAGGTACTGTACATAATCACACTCATAAATTCGAAGTTCATATCTTGATTCATAGTGGTTACGATACGCGGGAATAATCTGCAGTTGGTGGAGTGTGAAAATTACAGGAACGCAGGACATGAAGGAAAAATTAAGCACATTGCGGGACGCTTTCATTAAGTCTTCCAATGCGGGACGGTCCCCGAGAATCCGGGACGGTTGGCCACCTTAATCAATGCGAATTTAACGGCCTAAAACCTTTTCTAGAGCAGGTAAGGTACTCTTTCTGTTCGGGCCACATTTTTTTTCTTTACTTTCCAGTTTCACAACTTTGCATCCTCATCCTGCGATGTCATGTAGCATTCAGTGAATCCAGCGGTACTGCAGAAAGCAGACAGTCGGCAGTTAGATTTTTGTTCCTGCGTTGGACCATATGTCGTCGCCAGTGGACGGTAGCGTGGGGCGCCGTGGCTAGACAAGAGAACACCCGTTGTGTCAGCAGCGAGGTACATAGGGAAAACACAGCTATTCTGGCGAGAAGCAACTAATCTTGCCTAATAAATATCAGCAACTAAAAACCGCATTTTCCAGTGCAGATATTAGGAGAAGCCTACAGGTTGTAAGCACTTTCTGACAACAATATTCCAGTGCCATGAATCGATCATCTTCATAAATGATGATGTTTCATCTAACGAAAATAGCTAGGAAATATGAGTGTATATACCAGTGCTGGCTGCGCGTTATGGTCGCCAATCACCGTTTGGATGCCTTCCCATCTAGTTCGTCATGAGACCACTCTCCCAGGAAATTGTTAGTTTTCAGTTAATGATTACCAGTTGTGTCTGTACTATCAGTTTATAGGCATCCTTTTTTAAAGCTATTCCGAATAATATAGCTTCATGCTTCATCACTTAGAATCACAGGATGTAGAATTGCACTCTACAGAGAACCTCGTCGAGCTGATACTGCTTCTGCACGGACATAAATTCGAGAACTTCCCAACAAACAAGTCGAATCAATCCTACTCGACGACTCACGAATAGAGTCCAAGGACTTAATCTACGCAAAACTAGGATGGAGGAGAACGACTGTACTGTAGGTCTCTTACATTATTCCCTAAGGATCCACTGGATTTAGTAAGACATTTCTTGATGTTTAGTAAAGTGGAAGGTTCTTGCAAGCATCCAGGCTGAGAGGTACAGTCAGGAGATGGAGAAAATATGCTGTTACTCTGCGAAAATGAAACGTAGAGTGGACGACGTCTTTTTTGTACTGTAATAGTGCTGCCTAATTCTTTTGATTGTGACATGGACGTCCTGCCAAACGAAATATCTCCTGAGCTGTAAAATATCACCTCCACTAGTAACAGATTTTGGTCACGTAATTAAATGATGCGAAATTGAAATAGGGAATAAAAATTCAAGAAAGACATAACCCTTTCCTGCCCACACTAGCAAATGCTGCTTCAAAAAATTTAATACATGGGAAGAATACTACCAAAGCAACCGACCAACTAGGACAATGTTATACAACTTCTTCTTTAATTTAAGTACAAAATACAAGTACATAGAGAAACTCTTTCCTTGCCTCCTCTTTGTTTTTGTTATAAGCCTAGAACTTTTCCTGTGTGACAAGTTGGTCTGCTTTTACCTTTCCTTTTCTGCCACGTACAGTATCTTTTTTGGCCATCAGCCTTTGTTTCATCTGTCTTATAAGTTTTAAGACAGGTATTTTTTCGTACTAACTACAATAAATGAGAAATGTGCTGATAAATACTACAGTAAGTAAGCCCCAGAATATTCTGTGCCACCATTCTGCAGACTTACGATCAACATTGTACAATGACCTGACTAGATCTGCATAATAAACTCTTTCCATTTGAGTGTTATAGCTTATGACTAATGTGCGCCAAGGAATATTTACCGTTGTACAATCAATTTTGATTTCTTGTAACATTAGCTTTTCCATTCCAATAGTAATTGGTGGCAAAGCCACTATCCTGCCGTCCTCCCACATGAAAACAGATATCCAAAAATTAGAAATCCTATGTTCCTAATTACTTCTTCTTAATTATTTTTCGTCTGTAATTTGAGGTATACCATTTCTTCCCCTTCTTCTTATCCACAAGTAAGCACTCGAAGTTGTTTATTTTCATAACCCCAAACAACAAAAGGATGTAAAGTAATTATCGAAATGTAAAAATGAGTTTTTGATCTATCCGTTTTGGTCAGTTATAAATTACGCCTCCTTTGGAAGTCAGATCTGACAGGTAGAGAGATCTGGAGAGATTGAATAAGAGTCTCTAAGCGTTCTCTCCACAAACCGGTCGTCTTCTAAAGTTGTGTCCCCATCGCAGAAGACGGCTCGTCGGTGGTGGGACCTTCTTCGGCAGAGGCTGCTATGCTGTCATCTCGAACCTGTGATTGCGCCTTTTTTTGGGATGCCACTTGCCCTGGTTAGTCTGTATCTACGGAGGGAAAGATCCGTAGTACTGGCAATGATGGTAGGCGACACCTCTCATTAATGTAGCCTGTTTGGTTGTTATTCAAATATTCACACATTTTACACTGTGTTTTACTACAGAATACGACATGTCCGTCCCTCCAAAACTCCCAAAACAGAGTGACTACCACAGCAGAAGTACTTCTTCTCCGAGGCGTGCCAAAGCAACCCAAAGATGTGTGAAGCACTTCGGTTGCAATATCGTTACTCTTATGTTTCTCTAAACCAGTGAAATTTAATAAAAATGGTTAAAATGGCTCTGAGCACTATGGGACTCAACTTCTGAGGTCATTAGTCCCTAGAACTTAGAACTAGTTAAACCTAACTAACCTAAGGACATCACACACATCCATGCCCGAGGCAGCATTCGAACCTGCGACCGTAGCGGTCTCGCGGTTCCAGACTCCAGCGCCTAGAACCGCACGGCCACTTCGGTCGGCGAAATTTAATAAACAAAAACAGTAGACTGGTAGGGTAACCGTGAGAAATACAATGAAAAGTATATAAATAAATAAAAAGAGAAGTTAGGCGTTTTGGTACGCAGCAACGGAATGTGCCGACCAATCAGAAGAGAGTTCAGCACAATTGATGGACTCTCCCAATGGACTGGTACATACTGTACCATCTGTCGCTTGTACCTCAATTCATTTTTGTACCATTCCCCACCTTACGTGTATGAAGCTGCATCATTGCGAGCTTCTAGTCTCTTTACTACACCTGATACATTTTGTAAGTAATAAATCGCAGTCTTTGGTTTGCTTTCCCCACAAAATTATCTATGTGACCGTTTCAATTTAAGTTGTTCGTAATTGTAATCCCTAAGTACTTAGTTCAGTTTACAGCTTTTAAATTTGATTTTTCGTGTAACTGAACTTTAGCAGATTATTTTTAGTGCTCATGTGGATGGCCTCACACTCTTTATGATTTTGAGTTAATTGCCACTTCCTGCACAACACGGATACCTCGTATAAATCATTTTGCAATTCGCTTTGATCACCTCATGACGTTACATGATGGTAAATGACAGCATTATCCTGCAAACAGTCTAAGAGCGCACCTCAGAAAGTCGCGTAAAAATCGTTCCTGTAGATCAGGCACAGAAAGGGGCGTATTACACTTCCTTGGCGAACACCAAATATTACTTTTGTTTTAGTCGATGACTTTTCTTCAGTTACTACGAACTGTGACCTTCTGACAGGAAATGACGAATCCAGTCACACAACTGAGACTATACTCCATAGGCATGCAATTTAATTAGAAGTCGCTTGTGCCAAAAGACTTCCGGGAACCTAAAACTATGGAATCAGTACGACGTCCCTTGTCGATAGCACTCATTACTTCGTGAGGATAAAAAGGTAGTTGTGCTCCACAGGAACTTTATTTTCTCAATCCGTGTTGGCTATTTGTCAATATATCGGTTTCTTTTTCTTTTTTTTTCGAGGTGACTGATACTGTTCGAGCTCTGTATTATATTCTAAAATCGTCCTGCAAATCGACAGGTAGTGATAGTGGTCCGTAACGCAACGGATTACTCCTATTAATTTTCTTGTGTTCGATGTGACTTTTGCAACTTTCCAGTCTTTGGATACTGATATTTCTACGAGCAAGTGGTTGTATGTGACTGCTAAGTTTGAAGCTATTCTATAAGCATACTGTGAAATGAACCTGACTGGTATACAGTCTGGAACGGAATCATAGACGTCCTAAAATGTTTTAAGTTGCTCGCTAGACTGAAGATACCTGCTTCTCAGTTATTCATGTTGACAGTTGTTCTTGGTTCGAATTCCGGAGTATTTGCTTCACCATTTTCTGCGAAGTAATTTCGGAGAAACGTATTCAGTAACTCTGCTGTAGTGGCACTGTCGTTAATAATGTCACCACTGATATCGCGCAGCGAGGGTACTGATGCGTCTTGACGTTGGTGAGCTTTACATACGACTGGAACTCCTTTGAGTTTTTTGCCAGATTACGAGACAGTGTTTCGTTGAGGAAACTGTTAAAAGCGTCTCGCAATGAAGCTCGTGCTAAATTTCGAGCTTCTATAAAACTTCTCCAACCTTGGGGATCTTGCGTTTTTATAAATGTGGCATGGTTTTTCCGTGTTATCAGATTGAACCAAACAGAACTTCGTTCCAAAGAGTGTGTTCACCTCCGATATGCCATCATGCTGGCATTAACGCACAGAATGTCGTCCGACCGACGATTCTCCCAGTGAAACGTCCCTTTGGAAAAGTTATGAATGACTGTGCTGGAAAACCTCTTGCGGTATTTGATTTTCACACAGCTGAGCAAAACTGAAGGTACTCAGACATTTCCGTCTTTATTTATTCTGCTCATCAATGCCGGCTGGTGTGGCCGAGCGGTTCTAGGCGCTTCAGTCTGGAACCGATCGACCACTACGCTCGCAGGTTCCAATCCTGCTTCGGGCATGGATGTGTGTGGTGTCCTTAGGTCAGTTAGGTTTAAATAGTTCTAGGGGACTGATGACCTCAGATGGTAAGTCCCATAGTGCTCAGAGCCATTTGAACCATTTGCTCATCACTAAGCTGACACACAATATTTTTAGCGCAACGCAATCTGACTCCCAATAATCCCCCCACCCCCCACCCCCAAAGAAACAGGAATTGACTAACAATAACCTATGCCTTTTATGAATCACTTACCTCACAAAAATCTTCGTTACTCGAACTACAGCAATAGGGCTAGCGCCAATACTGCCAGCTAAATAAAAGATTCTAACTACTGAAGGCACTAACTACTGATAGGCATAGTTAGCAAATGAAATATTTTGATAGAGAACAAACAATGTATTTACCTTAATAATGTTCAAAAGTCATCATATGCATATCTATCAATTCATAATATCCATCTTTACAAATTTCCTTCTTATGGCGGACACACGTCCAGGTCGTCCGCTTATAGTAACCTCTCAAAACTCTGTCATCTCTCTCCCCACATCCACCACTGCTGGCGGCTCACCTCCAACTGAGCAACGCTACGCGCAGTTCGCATCCAACTGCCCAACACTACACAAGCGAATATTCCAACAATGAGTCCAACCAGCCACAGACTGCACACAGCGCAGTCAGTGATTTTCATACAGAGCGCTATATAAAAACCTAAACAGCTTACTTACACCAGCAATGTACGCACGTCGCACGTGCAACACACGCATGAATAGGCTGAAGATGCCATATTGCATGTTTGGTATTGCGGCACACCAGGTTTGTTCATCACGTACACGTTGTGTCCCCCGTGGATAGAGATTTCTTGGCCAATCACGCATCGATCGCTGTGGTGTCACCGCCAGACACCACACTTGCTAGGTGGTAGCCTTTAAATCGGCCGCGGTCCATTAGTATACGCCGGACCCGCGTGTCGCCACTGTCAGTAATTGCAGACCGAGCGCCACCACACGGCAGGTCTAGAGAGACGTCCTGGCACTCGCCCAGTTGTACAGCCGACGTTCATAGCAATGGTTCACTGACAAATACGCTCTCATTTGCCGAGACGATAGTTAGCATAGCCTTCAGCTACGTCATTTGCTACGACCTAGCAAGGCGCCATAGCTTTGATAATTAATATTGTGAAGCATGTATCATCAAGAGCGATGTTTCTACAAATGTGGATTAAAGTTAAGTATTACAACAACTGCGTCCATTTTCTAAGTTCTCATTTCCTTTTAACTGTTCCAGACCTCACGCCAATCTGCGTGAGCTTAACACGTGCCTTTCGGCTTCCTCTCGTTGTGACTTGGCTGTCTTGCTAAGTCACAACAATCGCCATGACATCACTGCGAGAGTCTTCAGATAAAGCTGAAATCACCGATAGATTTCATTGCGAAGCATCATGTGTTTGGCGAGATGCTCCAGTGGATGTGTTCAGTGAAGTGGCAGAAACGCGGCTTGCACCACGCACATATTCTCGTTTGGCTGACTGGGAACATAGGACCGAAAGAAATCGATGATGTGATAGCAGTCGAAATTCCGTATGAAGAAGAAGATATAGGCTTGCATGAGGTTACTGGCACCATGATTCATGGCCGCTGCAGTGCGTTACATACTTGCTCGCCGTGTATGGTCGACGGAAAATATTCGAAGCCTTATCGACGGGCACAGTAGCAGAAATAATTACTGGAAGTGGCTTTCATCAACGTATCGTCATCGATCGACTCTGGACAACGCAGGATTAACAGTTGTCAAAGTGAGTCTATATGAAATGGATGTTAATAATCGTTGGAATATTCCGTATTCGCCATTAGCCTCGAAGAGATTTAATGCGTACATCAATGTAGAATCTTGTGATTCCTTGGAATCTATCAGATATGTCTGTAACAATATGACCACAGGAAGGAAGGATGAAAGGAAGATTTGGTTTGACGTCCCGTTGACATCGAGGTCATTAGAGAGGGAGAACAAGCTCGGAATGGGGAAGGAAATCGGCTGTGCGCTTCCAAAGTGACTATCCCTCCATTTGCCTGGACTGATGTTGGAAAATCCCGCAGAACCTAAATTTGGATGGCTGGACACACGTTTGAACGGTCGTCCTCCCGAATGCGAATCCAGTGCGCTGACCTGTGCTCCACCTGGCCCGGTGTCACCTAAGGAGGTGTCATGAACGTGAATGGAGCCTGTGCGGAGAATTCCAACGGTGAAGTCACTCAGCATCAAATGGGCCTCTATATTAGCAATAAGGAAGCGGTTTGGCACATTTTTTTCATTGCTCATTCATGAAAGACAATCCACTTTTGTTCAGTTGGCCGTAAATCTGGAGAATGGCCAAAGACTATACTTCACTGTAGAGATCGCTTTACAACGAGCCCATCGATCGCCATCTACAACAATGACAGTTTTTGGGAAGTGCGCCAGAATGTTGATTTTGCCTGAAAGCTGCAATAGTCCGATATAACTGGAATCATCTCCAAAGAAATTTCAATGACGGAAACAAGGAATTCAAGTTACAGGTTACCGCATCCACTTCCCATCCTTGCATTAGATCGCACTGAGACAATCCATCCAAGTAACGACCAGTGTTTCTGTTTGGGTTTGCTGTTAGTCAGCGTTCGTGGCCCAACATCATTCTAAAATCTACGAATTGTTAATGGTGAATGGTGTGACAAATACATACGAGGCTGTCACTGTTTGCAACTGCTAGAAAATGACACTCATTTGAATTATATCCTCGTCGAGGCTATTTCTGGACATGCCTCACTTCTAAATCGTATGAGTTGTCGACCATATTCGATGGTGACATATCTGATGATATTTTGCGTCAGATGCTTATTAGAAAATCAAAGCAAGGTAATCCACAACGAGGAACTGAAATTAAATGAGGACTGTTGCATGATGATATCGAACAATGTATTACTTCACTTAGGCATGACAGACCGCCCAGTTGGCCGTGCGGTCTAACGCGCGCCTTTCTAGGCGGGAAGGAGCGCCTGGTCCCCGGCACGAATCCGCCCAGCGGATTTGTATCGAGGTCCGGTGAGCTGGCTAGTCTGTGGATGGTTTTTAGGCGGTTTTCCATCTGCCTCGGTGAATGCGGGCTGGTTCCCCTTATTCCGCCTCAGTTACACTATGTCGGCGATTGCTGCACAAACAAGTTCTCCACGTACGCGTACACCACCATTACTCTGCCACGCAAACGTAGGGGCTACACTCGTCAGGTGTGAGACGTTTCCTGGAGGGGTCCACTTGGGGCCGAACCGCACAATAACCCTGAGTTTGGTGTGGAGCGGCGGAGGGGTGAAGTGGACTGCGGTAGTCGTCGTGGGGTTGTGGACAACTACGGCTGCGGCGGGGACGGAGCCTCTCCGTCGTTTCTAGGTCCCCCGTTAACATACAATACAATACAATAGGCATGACAACTCATAGTTTTCCAATGCACGAGGCATTTAATCAAGACTTGAAGCGAGAAAAACAATACGACTGCAATGCAGTGAGAAAGTTCAATTCGAACTAAAGTTCCGCTGTTGAATCGGCAACGAGAATATGCGTGCGACGTTCTCATGAAAGCTGCGAACTACTAAAATGGAGGGATTTTCTTCTCGGACACTCCTCGTGGGAGTGGAAAACAATTTGTGGTCACACTGATTTTGGCAACGATTTGCGCGCAGAATGTCATTACACTATCACTTTCCCTACCAGGCAATGGACTCACGTCGTCGAAGACGATCGAAGAGCTCATTCAGCGTTCAGGTTACCGTTGAATATGGAAATCAATTAAACTCCAACGTGCAACCTTTCAAAGAACTGTCCAATTTGCAGCAATGCGAGTTGATCGTTTTGTATAAATGTACGATGACCCATAAAGAGTTTTTTGAGACACCAGATCGAAAGAGGTGCGATGATTCATCTGGCAGCTGATTTTCGCCAATCATTTCTAGAGATTGCACGCTCAACGCCAGCCGATGAACTTAATGCTTGTTTGAAACTGTCCGTTTTGTGCGATCACGTTAAAACACTCTAATTAAGTATGAGCATGAGTGTCGAAATGGAGTACGACCAGTCTTCGGACATTTTCAAAACAACTGAATCAAGGACCGAACTCGTCTCGTCCGAGAGGTGTTCCCAAACATTGCTGAAAACTGCAAAAATCATGTTTGGTAGAGCCAACGTGCTATATTGGCCGCAAAAAACATTGATGTCGACGAAGAGAAATTACTGGCGAAATGATGATGTAGAAATCGGTGTATTCCGTTGCTAGTCAAAACGATGTCACATTTTCTTGCTTAATTTAAGACTACCACAGGTGGTTAGTTGTCCCTAAGAAGAAGTGTTTTTGGGCGGTTGTGCCTCCTCCCGTGATGGTGACGTGGACGTGTTTCAGTCGTGGTCTACGAAATATACATGTCTGTGTGCACGACTGCATGACGTCAGCAATGTAGTGTTACTGCCAGCCGACACAACCATTGGAGACACGTATTGAACTGTAAAAGATCTTTGTATAAGATTTCGTCGAACTTCTTAGAGTAAACTACTTCACTGGAACTTTTACAAGAGACGAAATTTTTCGCTGTAGTTATCTGGGAATATGAACAACACAGTTTTCTCTTACCATACCGTTTGTTGGTGGCTACTGCCAAGCGAATTGCTTGAAAAGAAAGAGAAATGGAAACGCTTATACGTGATACTCGTCCACCAGAATTTACTTCTTAAGCTACAGTGCGAGGCCATAAGAAACAACAAAAAAATGTGAGAACGGCGAAAAGATTTTCAATTTGCCCTCATGAGCGTGGTCCCTCATATATGGTACTCACTTAAGAAATGTCATTTCTTAATTTCATCATCAGAACCAATGTTTTTGGATAGCTACGATGCAGCTTTCATTAAGGATTTAAATAATGAAACACTGTACTAGTTACGTATTTTTTTTCACGCTTAAAATGACGCCTTTTGAGAATTTGTTCTCATTATCAAGAGAAAAGATTTACACACACATTTTACGTGGTGTTTGTATGTGTGTTCTTCTACTCTGTCGCCATGTAGTTGTATTTTCGTGGTTTATTGCAATCGGATTGACTTCTTTTGCCCGATCTCTCGAAGAATCATATAATTCACCTACGTAAATATTTGTACTTGATCATGAGAACAAATTCTCGCAAAGAATTGTACACATCGTGAAAAAATACTCAAATGATGCACCATTTCATTATTTTTATCATGAATGCCATTTCTGCTAAAGGTCCTCTCAAGAGGTAATGTATTACTCGAATTCTTCAGTGTAGCATTTTACGTATTATTCCCGAGAGATGTAAACGAATCTATAAATCATCCAATGAGGAATTTACGAAGCGTAAGTAGGTTAATTAGAGAGCAAATAAATACATTTATTTTGCTTATGTACACTTTGCACACACTTGGCTTTTTAAATCTCCATCTCCTTCCACATCCTTTCCTTACGCTGCAGCAATTTCTTTGTAAGATGCCATCCGCTTATTACCGTTTTTGTAGTCATCGTAATTTGTATTATGAAGAATTTCTAATTATTTGTAATTTGCAAAGATCGCTGTGGTGATAGCTATGCACCAATAGTACTTCGTCATTTGAAGGTTAAAGGCACTAAAGCAAGCGAGGCTACATGTAAGCAATCGCCCTCGCTCGAACTTTATTTCAAAGATCTTGGCGGGAAGCTTCCTTGCAACAATTTCAAAGATATGACCGAAGGGCATTGACTAGTATTTATCATTGGCCGCCAATACTACATTGCTGACGTCGCAAAGACAAGCACTCAGGCCTTTATTTATCGTTGGCCGCGGCTGCAGTCGCTGTTATACAAGCGCGCCTGAGAACCGGCAGCGATGTTACAGTGAGGTCATTTTCCGGTCGTGAACTTCCCAAGGCGCGCCTCTGGCTGATTGCAGCTGTTGCAACACGATCTGCGCGTTAGTTCTCCGCAGACACTTGCTCAGTGAAGAGTAAGCGTTACATGCCATGCAGCTGGAAGCGTGTGTAGGACTACGGGACAAACGATTATATGGCCCGGAATAGGTTAAAACACGTCTGTTCTTTTATAAAGTATATAAGTAGCACTTAACTTTGCTTTTCGCATAAAACTGTATATACTTAAGACAAACACAATAATATCTCCAACGATCATTTTCGTGTCGCTCTTTTCTTTCTGAGGATTTAGACTCGGCTAGCTACGAAAGAGGGAACGGCAGTCGCGAGACTTGTTTCTGGCTGAGCATTCTAAAAGGAGGCAAGATTCGAATAGAAAGGGTTCTCGTCTCTTGTGAACTGGTTAGCTTTGTAGTGATTGTTAAAGTGATGTGTTCGGCCTGTTGCCGTCTTCTCTGTGATCAGATCTGAATTACTTCTCCCACTAGTCTCCTGCCAACAGGACCGTGGTGACGTCAGGCTCCTTCACGTCTAGAAGGGATTTCGATTGCCTATTAAAATTAATTGATCAGTGAATGGAACAGTGTGAGACTACACTGCATCTTCTATCGATTTATGCGGTCTTGTGTATTTTTTTAAATTAAACGATTGGTGATCACTAAAATCGTTAGGCCCCACTCCCCCCCTCCCCCCAAATCTGTAGTCCTATACTATGCAAGCTATCGGTGGCTTCAGTTAGTTTCGAACAGTTACTTCTATTAATGTATAAATATTGTTGGTGTCGTTATGGCCTTCAGTCCTGAGACTGGTTTGATGCACATCTCCATGCTACTCTATGCTGTGCAAGCTTCTTCATCTCCCAGTACCAACTGTGAAACGTCCCCTTTGAACAATTATACATAAGACTGTGCTTAAACTGACATACAATATTTTTAGCGCAACGCAATCTGACTTTCAAAAATCCCTACAAAAGAATGGCCCTGACTAACAATAAACTATACCTTTCAGAAATCACTTGCCTCACAAAAATCTTCATTACTCGAACTACTGCAATACAGCGAGCGCCACTACTGCCAGCTAAATAAAAGATTCAAACTACGGAAGGCACTAACTACTGATAGGCATAGTTAGCAAATGAAAGATTTTAATAGAGAACAAACAATGTATTTACCTTAATAGTAATAATATATATAGCAGTTCATGACAAATTACAAAACTCTGCCATCTCTCTCCCCACATCCACCACTGCTGGCGGCTCACCTCCAACTGCGCAACGCTATGCGCTGTTCACATCCAGCTGCCGCTGTCCAACACTACAATGGCAGACAACAATGCAAACTAGACACAGACTGCACACAGCACAGCCAGTGATTCTCACACAGAGCGCTATGTAACGTTGCCAATAAGAAAACATAAACAGCCTACTTACATAGCCACCATGCTCCCCACAAAAATTTTACAAATTGTTTTGGGCAGTGGCCAACAATGATTTGAGAAAATTTTTCATAATTACAATAACAAATATGTCAAATGCACACACTTATTAATACAATGTTGGTCAAAAGCTAAAATTTTCTCACAGTCCATAAAGACAGTCCATATTGTTCATCACAGTAAAATTCCAGTGTTTTTCTCAAAGCCTGAGCAGTAAAATAAAATGCACACAGTAGTAGTGGATTTCCATGCTGTCTTGAAGAAGTAGTGTTGTCCTTCCAATGAAACGTCCCCTTTGAACAATTATGCATAAGACTGTGCTTAAACTGACATAGAATATTTTTAGCGCAACGCAATCTGACTTTCAAAAATCCCTACAAAAGAATGGCCCTGACTAACGTTGAACTATACCTTTCAGAAATCACTTACCTCACAAAAATCTTCATTAATCGAACTACTGCAATACAGCGAGCGCCACTACTGCCAGCTAAATAAAAGATTCAAACTACGGAAGGCACTAACTACTGATAGGCATAGTTAGCAAATGAAAGATTCTAATAGAGAACAAACAATATGTATAGCAGTTCATGACAAATTACAAAACTCCGCCATATCTCTCCCCACATCCACCACTGCTGGCGGCTCACCTCCAACTGCGCAACGCTATGCGCTGTTCACATCCAGCTGCCGCTGCCCAACACTACAATGGCAGACAACAATGCAAACTAGACACAGACTGCACACAGCACAGCCAGTGATTCTCACACAGAGCGCTATGTAACGTTGCCAATAAGAAAACATAAACAGCCTACTTACAACTGTACCCTACATCCTTCTGAATCAGCTTAGTGTATTCATTTCTTAGTCTCCCTCTACGATTTTTACCCTCCACGATGCCCACTAATTCTAAATGGGTGATCTTTTGATGACTCAGAACATGTCCTACCAACCGATCCCTTCTTCTAGTCAAGTTGCGCCACAAATTTCTCTTCTCCCCAGTTCTCTTCAATACCTCTTCATTAGTTATGTGATCTACCCATCTAATCTTCAGCACTCTTCTGTAGCACCACATTTCGAAAGCTTCTTTTCTCTTCTCGTCTAAACTATTTATCGTCCACGTTTCACTTCCATCCATGGCTACACTCCGTACAAATACTTTCAGAAACGACTTCCTGACACTTAAATCCATACTCGATGTTAACAAATTTCTCTTCTTCAGAAACTCTTACCTTGCAATTGCCATTTTATATCCTATCTACTTCGACCATCATCAGTTATTTTGCTCCCCAAATAGCAAAACTCCTTTACTACTTTAAGTGTCTCATTTCCTAATCTAATTCCCGCAGCATCACCCGATTTAATTCGACTACATTCCATTATCCTCCTTTTGGTTTTGTTGATGTTCCTCTTATATCCTCCTTTGAAGACACTGTCCATTCTGTTCAACTGCTCTTCCAAGTCCTTTGCTGTCTCTGACAGAATTACAATGTCATCGGCGAGTCTCAAAGTTTTTATTTCTTCTCCATGGATTTTAATAGCTACTTTCAATATTTCTTTTGTTTCCTTTACTGCTTGCTCAATATAGAGATTGAATAACATTGGAGAGAGGCTACAACCCTGTCTCACTCCCTTCCTAACCACTGCTTCCCTTTCATATCCATCAACTCTTATAACTGCCATCTGGTTTCTGTGCAAATTGTAAATAGCCTTTCGCTCCCTGTATTTTGCCCTTGCCACCTTCAGAATTTGAAAGTATTCCAGGCAACATTATCAAAAGCTTTCTCTAAGTATACAAATGCTAGAAAGTTATGTTTGCCTTTCCTTAATCTATCTTCTAAGGTGAGTCGTATGGTTAGTACTGCCTCACGTGTTCCAATATTTCTACGGAATCCAAACTGATTTTCTCCGAGGTCGGCTTCTACCAGTTTCTCCATTCGTCTGTAAAGAATTCTCGTTAGTATTTTGCAGCTCTGACTTATTAAACTGCTAGTTCGGTAATTTTCACATCTGTCAACACCTGCTTTCTTTGGGATTGGAATTATTATATTCTTCTCGAAATCTAAGGGTATTTCGCCTGTCTCATACATCTTGCTCACCTGATGGTTGAGTTTTGTCAGGACTGTCTCTTTCAAGTCTGTCAGTAGTTCTAATGGAATGTTGTCTACTCCCGGGGTCTTGTTTCGACTCAGGTCTTTAAGTGTTCTGTCAAACTCTTCACGCAGTATCACACCTCCTATTTCATCTTCACCTACATCCTCTTCCATTTCCATAATATTGTCCTCAAGTACATCGCCCTTGTATAGACCCTCTATATACTCCTTCCACCTTTCTGCTTTCCCTTCTTTGTTTAGAACAGGGTTTCCATCTGAGCTCTTAGATTAAATTCGTCGATTTCTTAACTTAAAGATGTCACAGAGGTGACAAAAGTCATGGGATACTTTCTAATATTGTTGCGTAGTACAGCAACTCGAAGTGTAATAGAGTCAACATGTCGTTGGAACTCACCTGCAGAAATACAGTATTGAGTTATGGTGCCTCTTTGGTGCTGTCCATGATCGCCACAGTGTTGCTGGTGCAGGACCCTGTGTACGAACTGACCTGTCGTCTACGTCCCATAAATGCTCTATGGGATTCATATCAGGCGATCTATGTGGCCAACCGTACGTTCAGTTGTCTAGAATGTTCTTCAAACCGATGACATGACACATTGTCATCCATAAAAATTCCGTAATTGTCTGGGAACAAGGAGTCTATGAATGGCTGCAGATGGTCTCCATTTACGCGAACACAACTGACTACATTCCGTTGGCCGTTCAATGTAATTACAGCCCACACTATTATGGAGCCACCACAAGCTGGCACAGTGCACTGCTGGCAACTTGGGTCCATGGCTTTGTGGGGTCTGCGTCACACTCGACTCATCTGACCAGGCTGTGATTTTCCAGTCGTCTAGGGTCCAACCGAGATGGTCACGCACCCAGAAGAGGCGCTGGCGGCGACGTCATGCTCTTAGCAAAGGCACTCGCGCCGGTCGTCTGCTGTCATAGCTCATTAATGTCAAATTTCACTGCTCTGCCCTAACGCATACGTTCGTCATATAATGTGCGTTCCATAAGTAATGTGACCAAATTCATAAAAAATCGTTTATTGAATATATTCGTACAAATAATCAAAAATTTTCAAAATAGCACCCTCTTGCGTCGATACACTTCTGGAGGCTGTGTTTCCATAGCTGGAAGGCATCTTGGAATGCCTTTTCCGAAATGTCCTTTAGAGCTGATGTAACATGCGCCTGGATGCTTTCAATCGTGTTTTCTTTCATTACTCCTTTTTACCAGGGAAACAAAAGAAAAGTCAGCGGGAGCCAGGTCAGAACTGTAGGGAGGCCGGGGAACCTATGGGGTATGGTCCCGGCGAGAGAGTCGTTGACAATGAAGGCGCTGTGACTCGGCGCGTTGTCGTGGTGAACATTCCACGTGTCCTTGATGTCGCTTCGGCAGCGCGAGACCCTCCTTTTCAGTCTTTTGAGCACTTCAAAAGTAGAAAGCTGAGTGTTCACTGTAGTCCCAGTAGGTACGAATTCGTGGTGCAAAATGCCTCTGACGTAAAAGAAGACAATGAGCATGGATTTGATCCTGGACTTGCTCAGGCGTGCCTTCTTGTGATGGGGCGGCGATAGGGTGTGCCACTCTGAAATCTGCCTTTTTGTCTCAGGATCGCACTCAAAAATCCACGACTCGTCACCAGTGATAACTGAGTTTAAAATATGAGGATCATTTTCACACATTTCCAACATTTCTCAGCACCGAAGCAGTCGCATGTGCTTGTGTTCGTCGTTAAACACTTTTGGGACGTTTTTGGCACACACCTTTCTCATGTTCAAATCGTCGGTCACAATGCGGGAAATGGTTGTTTTTGACATCTTTAGAGTTTGTGCTATCAATTGAAGGCTCAGCCGTCTGTCAGAGTTCAAACAATCGCGCACACGCGTCACATTTTCGTCGACTCGTGCGGTTGATGGCCATCCACTGCGATGTTCGTCCGTGATCTCGTCTCGGTCCTCCATGAACGACTTGTGCAACCGAAAAACTTGTGGTTTGGACAAGCAATCAGTCCCAAAGGCACGCTGATGTAATGGAAACGTCTCGGTGACGGACTTCCCAAGTTTAAAGCAAATTTTGATAGCGTTCCGTTGCTCATGAGAATGATCCATTGTGCCGTGTGAAATAAACTCAAAACGGGGTTGACGAAAACGCACGTCCCGACTCTCTGGCAACTCGCAGCTGAATGAGACAAAGAGCGTTTTGAAGCTAACACCTCCCCCCCCCCCCCTCCAAGTAGCCCAGCCGGTTACAACACTGTGTGGTGTACCATTGCGTCAGAAAAAAATTGGTCTCATTAGTTATGGAACGCGCTCTGTACGTCGCAAATTTATTTCTGGGGTTATTTCACGTAGTGCTGCTTGTCTGTTAGCACTGACAGCTCTACGGAAACACCGCTAATCTCGGTCGTTAAGTGAAGGCCGTCGGCCACTGAGTTGTCTGAGGTGAGAGGTAATGCCTGAATTGTGGTACTCTCGGCACTCTCTCAATAGTTTGGATCACAGAATATTGAATCCCCTAACGATTACCGAAATGGAAAGTCCCATGTGACTAGCTCCAACTACTATTCCAGATTCAGAGTGTGTTAGTTTCCGTCGGGCGGCCAACACGACGCCGGAAACACGTAAATCACCTTAGGGCAAGCAACAGCTCCGCCAATGCACTGCCCTTTTATACCTTGTGTACGCGATACTACCGCCATCTGCATATGTGCATACCACTATCCAATGACGTTCGTCACATCATCAGTGTTATGGGGCTGGACTGGACTGCTGCTGTTCAGGCTTCATTACGGGCTCTAAACATCTCCAAAAGCCACTGTATTACAAACTGAAGCTGTCTTCTGTACTTTGACATAGCATATAATAATATTTAGAAGTGGAAAAAATAAATATGACGAGCTTAGATCTTTCAGCGTCTTATCAAAATCATTTGATTCGTTCCATCGTAACAATCTGACAAAGAAGTTAAGCTTTTATAAAATCCGTGCTTCACCACACACATGGTTTAGCTCCTGTTTACGAAGCAGGATGTAGGAAGAAGCTACACTAAAATGTTTCGTCAGCGAAAAGAGTGCAACTACATGATTTGCATAAAGAAAAATCACAATGGCCGTTCATCTGTATCCGACCATGTGCTCGTTCCTATTCTTGCTCTACGCTCATGACCTACTATTCAGGTGGCCATAGGTCACCAAACTTAGAACTTGGGCCGGCCGTGGTGGCCGCGCGTTTCTGGGCGCTGCAGTCCGGAACCGCGGGACTGCTACGGTCGCAGGTTCGAATCCTGCCTCGGGCATGGATGGGTGTGATGTCCTTAGGTTAGTTAGGTTTAAGTAGTTCTAAGTTCAAGGGGCTGATGACCTAAGATGTTAAGTACCATAGTGCTCAGAGCCAGTTGAACTTAGAACTTCTTACGTGTGATTCACGAGTTATTATGAAAACGCTCAGATAAACAGTTCATAAAGTTTTTGTTAAAATTATCTGGTCTTACACTGCTGGGCTATCTTTTATTTATAGAAAATTGGCCACCCAGATTTAAACTGCCGAAAATATCCCCCTTGCTATTAACTTAACGTTCCAACAAAAATAGTAAGCAGAACTGAAAGATGTAATTTCTTCAGTGCACGTCGTAGCTTCTAGACAAGCAGTATTCGTTGCGCAAAAGAATGTAATTAAAACTGTGAGGTTAAATGATGTGATCTTGCAGAAATACATACGCAGACACAAATGAACGTACACATACATTTTATTGTTTCCTGCGTGAACGCTGTTCATTCTCTCTTTAAAAAATTAATGAAGGAACCAATTCACGAGTTGCGAAGAAGGTTTCCGGGGTGCTTCTTTTCGTCGTAAGGCGAACGCCGGAACTGGAGATCCTCTCCCCAGTAACCCAAATAAAGCAGAACAGTAGTAGCACTACCTTCTATTGAATGTGACCTTAGCACTCAGTAGAGTACAACAGGGAAATACGGACTTTTTGACAATATTCCCATAGAAACAAAATATTTGCCGGACAGCAGAAGCGTTTAAAATGAAGGTTAAATTTGCTTCTCTGTAGTAACTTCTGCGACACCATACAGAGTACACGAATAAAAGTGAACAATCTAAATATTAGGAAATGATTCAAGATGCTAGGCGGCTGTCGGTGTGGCGCAGTTTTAACCAGGCAGGAAGTATGAAAGTAGCGCACACCCAGCTGCATAGTGAAAATTCGTTCTAGAAACAATTCCCTGGTTTGCGCCTACGAGCCGGCCACTGTGGCCGAGCGGTTCTGGGCGCTTCAGTCCGGAACCACGTGGCTGATACGGTCGCAGGCTCGAATCCTGCCTCGGGCATGGATGTCCTTAAGTTAGTTAGGTTTAAGTAGTTCTAAGTCTAGGGGACTGATGACCTCAGATGTTAAGTACCATAGTGCTTAGAGCCATTTGATTTTTTTTTAATTGTTTAAATTTTGCTTTTATTTATTTATTTTTGGCGCCTACGAGCAGATAACTTCACACGAATTGTGTGCATTATTTCATGGCATCCAAGAGTGAAGGCGTTCAGTAATCAAAGCTAACAAAACCGGAATAACGGTTTATCTCATGGTTGCATATGGAGATTCATTCCACCATTGAACAGTAGCCTGGATTGTTTTGATAAGTGTAACATTTCCGGCCGCGAACGTTTACATTTACAGTTATCTCATTTATGCTTGCTTTTTCTGTGGGGATCACAAAGTTGTGGTAAATTTGATTAGATTTCTCAGTCTAAGATATTCCCTCAGGTCTTGGAGGAACATAGACATACTAAAAGCCTGCATCACAGTATTGACACTCCACAATAATATTTATTTAATAGTTCGTTATGAACCGGTTCAAAATGATTCAAATGGCTCTGAGCACTATGGGACTCAACATCTTAGGTCATAAGTCCCCTAGAACTTAGAACTACTTAAACCTAACTAACCTAAGGACACCACACACACCCACGCCCGAGGCAGGATTCGAACCTGCGACCGTAGCAGTCCCGCGGTTCCGGACTGCAGCGCCAGAACCGCATGGCCACCGCGGCCGGCCGTTATGAACCGGCTTTCGAATTCTTCAGGTAATACTAAACAGGCAGTCCACACAAATTGAGGAAGAATTCCTAGCTGTACAAACATCGTTTTGCACAGTGATGTGACATTTCATGACCAATCGATAAAATCACAAGCAAAATGCAATACCTGAAGAATCCTGAACAAATAAATCTTATATAACAGTACATCAAATATTAAAACTGTATGACTATATTAGCCAAATATGAAGTACAAGTGAGTAATGGCACAGGCTAATATGCCACTTGGAAAAACTGGTGAATGTGATGATGAGGCCGAAAAAAAGTGGTGGGGAGGGGGGGGGGCGGCGTGGAGTGAAAATGTCTATCGAATGTGGGTGTGAAACAGTTATAACAAGCGTGTTAACTATTGGTGAAAGAAATAATAAATGGTTACTGATACTTTAGTAAGGGTAAGTAATGGAACTCTGTTGGTTGCTAAGCACCACGTCAGGATTCATTGATTGGTGTGTATTAATGGCCAGAACTTAGAGTAATATTAGTTTTCTGCCTTTACTTTTTCTGTGGAGAACGTTACATTTCACAGCATGTGAATGACATTCTTTCAGAGCATGTTCAGCTAAGGTGGGATCTTTCTTTTTCAGTCTCCAGATCCTTTCATTATTATTTCTCTGAGCACTGGATAATTGGTTGTTGTAGCCAATCCACACCCAAATTCCATAGACTTCTTTCTGCCCCCTTTCCCTCCCCCTTTTTTCCGCTTATTCATGACATTTATAAGTGTGTACATATGATTTAGTGGCGTGTACTATTACTCACTTGCACAGCTTATTTGGGTATATACTGATGTATTTTTAATATTTGAATGTACTGTAACGTAAGATTTATTTGTCCAGAATCTCGTTAGTTATTGCATTATGCCAGTCTTTTGTGTAGATATAGCCACAAAATGTCACACATCTTTGTACAACAAAATTTGTGCAGCTATGAATTGTCGCTGAAGTTGTGTGGACTATCTGTTTAGTATTAAGTTCTCTGACCATGGCTTAAGAAGCCGAAAGCCGGTTCACAACGAACTATTATATAAATATTATCGCGCAACGTTAATCCTGTGTATTCATATTACTGAAGAAAAATACAGTTAACGATGACCATTTTTATCGTCTCGTGGAAACGGACCTATACTCCTGGAATAATGAGTGGACGGAGATGTGGAATAAAATGGCTCTAGACCCTGAGCCAAGGTGCGTACTCCCAGGTGGTGAGACCTGTCGACCTCTCCTTGTGTCTGTGTCACATCGCTACATAGCACTTCGGTTTCGTGACCGACTGTGAGTGTGAACCTGCGCAGGCAAAGCGCGCGTTGCTGCAATCGTCCGCTTCCCAGAGCAGGATAACCGGTTTCTCCTTCCTGCGGCTAGCCCGACCCTGACCGCGTGCCTTTTTGTGCCACGCCCCCACGGGAGAGGTGCCGGCCGTCATTGCAACAGAAGCGCGCCGTCGAATAGCTGCTCGCTGCACAGTGCTCGACTGCTGCGTCACAGGCAGATACTGGTGAGTACCTTCTAGACATAGGCTCAAGGTCAGCGACGCGCAGGGCCGGTAATTACGCTATCATATTTATTTGTCAAAGTTGATTTGTCAAATTTTTATGTCAAAGAAATTTGATGGTGTAATAGGGAACTTTGTCAAATCTCACCTGTCGTCAAATAAATATGATCAAATCTATGGCCTCGCCGTAGATTTGATCATAAAAGTCGTTCGTCTTCAAATTACTGCAATGTGAAATGTAACCGCTTCGAGCGCTGGCGTCGCTAAAGCTATTTTACGTCTCTGTAGTCTGTTCGTAAACATGGCTCCACAGTTGGTTTTTTCCTTCGATTCTTTTATTTTCTTAAACAAACTTGCTTCGACTAGGGCGGGGGGTGAAGAAAGGGACACAGTGCATGCTATTAATTGTGCGTTGATGGGCATGTGAAACATGCTGCAGACCATTTTCACAATCACCGCTACAGCCATCCACCTCTAAATCTCCAGGCAGTTATTCAGCAAGCCGGAATAGAGGATGTGGTCGCACTGTAAAATAAAAAAGTTCTTTCTTAACTTTTCATCCTCCTTTGTCTATTTTTGAACACTGGATGCCACATGTTAAAAAGTGCTACATCGGTTTCGTACCTTTTATTTATTTTGTAGCTGGAACACTAATTCCGTTAGTTAAATTATTCCAGATTAAAAATGCTTTTTATTGCCCATATAGTGAACTAAATGTTTATTTGCCTTCACATATTCCCCCTTCAGTGTTTTATAAATCGCTTCACACGTTTCTGGAATTATTTTGGTTAATGTGCAAAATGATATTCGAGTGCCATATTGTAAACTGGAATAGCTCTATCATGTACCAAGTAATCGCAGTGTCACAGTTTGCCTATCCTGTGCACACACAGCATTTCTCAACAGGGTATTCTGTTTTGTGATACAAGAAACCACTGCACTGAGCAAATACTGAAATACATAATCATCCGTTCGAAAGTGATTTATATATTAATGCTTGACTTCCTCCACTCGTAGCTCTCGTAACAAATTTTGTTGAATGCTTTTACTATTGCGACGTAATACCTAGGGCTTCATCCAAGTATGCTTCCTTTTTTTCAGCCGCTTTTCTTCCAAACACATACACAATGTAATTGTGGTACTAACAACTGCATCGCATAGCAACAAGTTGTCTTCCGCCATCTTGAAATTTGAGGAAAAATATAACGACAGCGTAATACCCCTTTTTAGCGCCACGTCAAATAACTTTGTCAAAGAAATTTGACGAATATTTGATCACATTTCTTTATCTACGAAATACCGTAATACCGGCGTGACAAGGCAGATACATTCGTGCAGTCATTGCGTAAGGGATTCAAACACAGTATCTAACAAAACACTGATCCAGGTTAACAGATACTCATCTGAAGCCCGTTTTAAACGAGTGGCTTTGTGGCCAAAATCGACCACTTATTGTAGTTACGCGTCATGTACCAGAGTGTAAAGCTACAATTACGAATACGACCGCAGATGGCAAGCCGCTCTGACCCGCCACAAGCGGTACCACTCGCTCACATTGTTGGTCCTTCACATGTACAGTTATAGCAGTGCGACTTCAGGCTGCGCATCTGCCAGCGAGCCTGCACGTGCGCAAAACCGTGGCGCGCAGATGCATGGTGTTAAAGGAAGTCGGCGTTCAGGAGTCGCACGGGCAAGCGCCTGCGTGTGCTGAAACATGCGCGTCTATATCGGCCCAAGAGTGACGTGTGGAGTTTCCTCAGTTCTAAAATGCTGCGTAGCGTGTGCTTGGCGTCAACGTTAGTTGCAACCATGTTCCTTACGTAAAAGCTTCAAAAACATATTATTATTGGCACGGCAGCAATAGGTATTGCAGCTGTGAACATGAACCAAGCAAACGTCCTAAGGAGCACAGTTACCGTCACATTATAAACCACTGACCATTAAAATTTATACACAACGAAGATGACGTGCTACAGACGTGAAATTCAACCGATAGGAAGAAGATGCTGTGATATGCAAATGATTAGCTTTTCTGAGCGTTCACACGAGGGTGGCGCCGAAGGTGCTGACATGAGGAAAGTTTCCTACCGATTTCTCATACAAAAACAGCAGATGACCGGCGTTGCCTGGTGATACGTTGTCGTAATGTCTCCTGTAAGGAGGAGACATGCGTAACATCACGTTTCCGACTTCAATAAAGGTCGGATTGTAGCCTATCGCGATTGCGGTATATCGTATGGCGACATTGCTGCTCGAGTTGGTCAAGATCCAATGACTGTTAGCAGAATATGGAATCTGTGGTTTCAGGAGGGTAATACGGAACGCCATTCTGGATCCCAACGGCCTCGTATCACTAGCAGCCGAGATGACAGGCATCTTATCTGCATGGCTGTAACGGATCGTGCAGCCACGTCTCGATCCCTGAATCAACAGATGGCGACGTTTGTAAGACAACAACCATCTGCATGAACAGTTCGTCGACGTTTGCAGCAGCATGGACTATCAGCTCGGAGACAATGGCTGTGGTTACCCTTGACGCTGCATCACAGACAGCTTCGTCTGCGATGTTCTACTCAACGACGAACCTGGGTGCACGAATGGCAACACGTCATTTTTTCGGATGAATCCAGGTTCTGTTTACAGCATCATGATGGTCGCATCCGTGTTTGGCGAAATCGCGGTGAACGCACATTGGAAGCGTGTATTCGTCAACGCCATACTGGCGTATCACCCGGCCTGATGGTATGGGGTGCCATTGGTTACACGTCTCGGTCACCTCTTGTTCGCATTGACGGCACTTTCAACAGTGAACGTTACACTTCAGATGTGTTACGACCCGTGGCTCTACCCTTCATTCGATCCCTGCGAAACCCTACATTTCAGCAGGATAATGCACGACCGCATGTTGCAGGTTCTGTACGGTCCTTTCTGGATACAGAAAATGTTCGACTGCTGCCCTGGCCAGCACATTGTCCAGATCTCTCACCAATTGAAAAGTCTGGTGAATGGTGGCCGAGCCACTGGCTCGTCACAATACGCCAGTCACTAGTCTTGATGAACTGTGGTATTGTTTTGAAGCTGCATGGGCAATTTTATCTGTACACACCATCCAAGCTCTTTTTGACTCAATGCCCAGGCGTATCAAGGCCGTTATTATGACCAGAGTTGGTTGTTCTGGGTACTGATTTCTCAGGATCTATGCACCCTAGTTGCGTGAAAATGTAATATATTTGTCCAATGAATACCCGTTTATCATCTGCATTTCTTCTTGGTCCAGCAATTTTAATGGCCAGTAGTGTAGCTGGCGTTCCCCAGTGAAGTGTTATAGGCCCTCTGCTGTTTCCGTTCTACGTAAACGACATAGGAGACAAGCTGAGCAGTCCTCTTAGGTTGTTTGCAGATGATGCTGTCATTTACCGTCTTGCAAAGTCATCAGATGATTAAAACCAATTGCAAAATGATTTAAACAAGATATTTGTACGGTGTAAAAAGTGGCAATTGATTCTAAATAATGAAAAGTGTTAGGTATCCACATGAGAACAAAAGAAATTTCGGTTACACGATGAAGCACACAAACCTAAAGGCTGTATGTTCAACTAAATACTTAGGGATTACAATTATGAATAACTTCAGTTGTAAGGATCACATAGATAATGCCATGGGTAGAGCAAACCAAAGCCTGTGATTTATTGGTAAAACACTTAGAAAATGCAACAGGTCGACTAAAGAGACTACGTACACCACGCTTTTCTGATCTATTGCTGTGCGCTGTGAGATCGGCGTCACATGGGACTGAAAGAGGACATCGAGAAAGTTCGAAGAAGGATAGCTCTTTTTTGTATTATCGTAAAATAAAGAAGAGAGTGCAACGGACATGATGCGTGATTTAGAGTGGCTGTCAGTAAAACAAAGGTTTTTTTGTTGTGGCAGAATCTTCTCATGAAATTTCAGTCTGCTACGTTCTCCTACGAATGCGGAAATATTCTGTTGGCTGTCACATATATAGCGATCAATGATGAAAGTGATAAAATAAGAGAAATCAGAGCTCGCACAGAAAGATTTGTGCTCGTTTTTATCGCGCTCTGTTAGAGAGTGGAAGCCGTGGAGAAATAGTTTGAAGGTGGTTGGATGAACCCTCGCCACTCACTTAATGTAGACTGCAGAGTAATCATGTAGATACTTCTTTGATTAAAGAGCTGTGACACGATTACCGAATTATCGAATCTATTTAAGAATGATACACTGTTGGACACTGTCAAGAATATAATCAGCTGGAACGACACAGTTAAGAAGAACAGCGGTTCTACAGAGAAACGTCTTACAGCTATTCTCAGATTTTCAGAATACGCTCACTCCCTCGCAGGTTTAAAACTTTCCACAAGAATTTCCAGATAGTCGTTGTCTAACGTAATTCCTGAGATATGAGAAGTACTTTATGATGCACAACGCCTAGAAGACACGAAGGTAAACAATTAAAAGTGCTAGCTATTGTATCACTATTTTAATTAAGAAACAATTGAAACTTAGGCGGAGGAAAAGTCGCACAGAATTCCAAGTAAATTTTTTAGTGGCATCACTGCTTAAAAACGAGAAAAAAGACTAGGAACTTTTGTTACGCTGTGGTCATGTTGGTGTAAAATATGTTAAGGGATGTAGTGCTTTGATCTGGGACATAAATCTGTTAGATGCAGAATGAGACGAAGGAGAAAAATCTGTCGAAGCATGGGATGGTGCTTGTAACAGTCTACTACACATGTTATTATCACACAGATATGTGTAGTCAAAGTTTCAGGCAGCTTGACAACTTTTGAGGCCCAGTAAACAAAACGAAGCCGAAGTATTACGCTGTCACTGTGGTATCCATAGTTCCAATGCCACAGCGTAAGTTCGCACTACGGGAGCGGAAGATCTTCGCCGCCGGCCGTGGTGGTCTAGCGGTTCTAGGCGCTCGGTCCGGAGCCGCGCGACTGCTACGGTAGCAGGTTCGAATCCTGCCTCGGGCATGGATGTGTGTGATGTCCTTAGGTTAGTTAGGTTTAAGTAGTTCTAAGCTCTAGGGGACTGATGACCACAGATGTTAAGTCCCATAGTGCTCAGAGCCATTTGAACCATTTTTTTTTTTAAGATCTTCGCCGACGACAGCGCCCTCTAGCCGGCGCTGTGCAGCTCTACGAGCGCCGCTCCACTTTCGGCCCAGTTCATGAAGAGCAGACAGCTGGGAACCATCGCTTTAGCTTAGCTTGCTATTGAGACTTTCTTATCTGGACTTTGGCTGCACACCTACGTGCTCATAGCCTAAAGTTATGTAATATGTTTGCATATGTTTGTACCATAGTAAAACCTCTTTTACTTTACTTACAGTACCGATGTGCTTTGCCACACCTGCTCCTACTCGCTTCCAGATTTCAGGAGCAGACGCGGGATACAAAAGGCACTTTACCGTACAGTTTTAGGTGGGGAATGCTTTGAACTATGGTTGCGTACGATACGGGTAGATGTCGGGCCTGAATTACCAGTCAACAATTGCGCTGTAGCCACTACCAGTCTGCATTGTGTTGTAGATTACATTTTCTTCCTGATCTTGAAATGTGTGAAGAGGCTAATCCTAGTCCATAAAGGAATTCGAATGGGACTGTCGCCCCATCAGAGGGTATCAGCAATTCCGCTGACCATTATGTCAGTTCTGTTTACGTGGAAACACAGAACGCGGTTGTAGGACGGCAGCCCCTCCAGTGGGAGGTGAGGCTTATTCTCTCCACACCGCTCCTCTCCCCTCGGGCAATCTAAGTTCTTGTTTGTTTACGTTCGCGGGCGATTGCCACAATATACTATCTGCATCATACCACAAAGGTGGTGGTACATGAATGTAATCGAGAGACCTGCCCTTCGCTTACTGTCGTAAACTTTCTCCCGTTCCTTTCTTAATAAGTCCCTTAAGATCTGTATTCTTTTTTGCAACGGAGTCGCGGTTCGCTTCGGATAAACGCCACCAGTATCATAAGCTTCAGTCTTTCAGTTCGTATTTTTATGGCATTTGAATTCCATTTTTCAAAAGCGCCGTTGCTCTTCGTGCATGTTTATATATTCCGTAAAAAAGTCATTTGCCCAGCAACGGGAATCTGCCATGATCGTGTCACGTCTGTAGGTTACTGACAAGAGCCTCAGAAAGAGTACGCATCAGATAGCCCCGTCGCCTACTGTTGGGAACAGGCAGGAGAATGTACTGAGGCGGACAAAAGTATTCATACACTGGGAGTAAATTTCAAATGTATTTTCGACATAAAACCTATATTTTGTGCTTTACACATGTCAAGTACATATGTTAGTCTGAACATATGGAGAACAAGTAACAAAACACACCTTATGCAAAATAAAAGAAAGAAAATCGAAATATACAGTGGGTAAAAGACAGCAGTCGGTATTTGGTAATGCGTCCCTTACTCTGTATTACAGCCCTCAGTCTTTATGGCATCGAGTAAACACCTTTTTCTATATATCCGAACCAATATCACCCATTCTTCTCCTATCAATGCACTCAAATGTGTCAAACTGCTCACATGTCGTTTGTGTAGTCTCGTTTTCAGTTCATTTCAGATGGTCTCGATGGGATTGAGTACTAGAGACTGCGGTGCGATAGTGCGGCGATGGAGCGTGTTGTATACGATCCACTGTTTCACATTTTCCGCCGCATGCTTGGGATCATTGTCTTTTAGGATGTAAAAGTCACCTCCAAGAGCCAACGTCGCAGCATTTTTTGTCAGATTTTGTTTGAGTATATCAAGATAGACAAATTTGTTCATGGTGCCTTCAATAAAGACGTGCTCGAAACACCTCTAGAAGACATGCATCCCCACACCATCGTACTACCGCCTCCATGTTTGATTGTTGCTTGCATGTTTTTGAGCTCCCACTCTGTGTTTGTTTGACGCCACACTAAACCTTTTCGACTTGAATAAAGGTCGGACTGTAGCCTATCGCCATTGCGGTTTATCGTATCGCGACATTGCTGCTACCGTTGGACGAGATCCAATACGGAACGCCGTGCTGGATCCCAACGGCCTCGTATCACTAGCAGTCGAGATGACAGGCATCTTATCCGCATGGCTGTAACGGATCGTGCAGCCACGTCTCGATCCCTGAGTCAACAGATGGGGACGTTTGTAAGACAACAACCATCTGCACGAACAGTTCGACGACGTTTGCAGCAGCATGGACTATCAGCTCGGAGACCATGGCTGCGGTTACCCTGGACATCACAGACAGGAGCACCTGCGATGGTGCACTTAACGACGAACCTAGATGCACCCCAGGCATAACGTCATTTTTTCCGATGAATCCAGGTTCTGTTTACAACATCGTGATGATCGCATCCGTATTTGGGTACATCGCGGTGAGCGCACATTCGAACCGTGTATTCGTCATCGCCATACTTGCGTATCACCCGGCGTGATGGTATGGGGTGCCATTGCTTACACGTCTCGGTCACCTCTTGTTCGCATTGATGGCACTTTGAACAGTGGACGTTACATTTCAGATATGTTACGACCCGTGGTTCTACCCTTCATTCGATCCCTGCGAAACCCTACATTTCAGCAGAATAATGCGCGACCGCATGTTGTAGGTCCTGTACGGGCCTTTCTGGATACAGAAGATGTACGACTGCTGCCCTGGCCAGCACATTCTCCAGATCTCTCACCAACTCAACACGTCTGGTCAATGTTGGCCGAGCAACTGGCTCGTCACAATACGCCAGTCTCTACTCTTCATGAACTGTGGTATCGTGTTGAAGCTGCATGGGCAGCAGTAACTGTACACCCCATCCAAGCTCTGTTTCATTCAATGCCCAGGCGTATCAAGGCCGTTATTATGACCAGAGGTGGTTGTTCTGGGTACTGATTTCTCAGGATCTATGCACCCAAACCGCGACGAAATGTAATCACATGTCAGTTGTAGTATAATATATTTGTCCAATGAATACCCGTTTATCATCTGCATTTCTTCTTTGTGTAGCAATTTAGTGGCCAGTAGTGTATGCCGCCAGGAAAATAGCTGTTACACTTTCTGATTTAGTCAGCACAATCGGTAATTCAATTAGACGACATGTAAACAGGTTCAGTCTTATATTTCTACTTATCCTTCCCTATACAAATAGCCGCTCCGTTCATATTAGCCGAAATTTTTTAATTATGTTGCGTTTACGTGGGAGTGAAAATCGATAGAAGGACTGGAAAACCGGCAACTAGAAGTGGATTTCCAGAATCGATTTTTACGTCTTTACATGACCACCCAGAAGCGGTATTGGGAAATCGGTTGCGACATCCGGTTTTGTGAGCCCCACGTAAACGGAGTGACGGACTTTCTTGTACGCGGAACCTAAGTCGCGCGTGGGTGTGAGGGCCACTGACGCTTCTAATGCGAGGTGTGCCGAACGCGGGAACAACGTCCAAAAGTGCCGCCGTTTACCTGCTTCGGCGACAGACAGCACCTCCGCTCTCTGCTCTGAAACCATTAGTGCTGCCGCAGAGTTACATAGCGACCGGAAACTGATTTTACTGGCCTAACATAGCGAATTCATTAGTGGAAATCGGTTTTTCAGATTCCGAGGAAGGAAGTTAATAAATAGTGTTGATAAATTTTCCGTAATTTATGTCACAGGACATGGGGAATTCAGAAATGTCTTCGTGAATGATTGCATCTGAATATACAAAGTAAAGGAGTCAAATAAAATTAGAAAGTACTGGGTGATCAAAAAGTCAATAAATATTTTAAAACTTAGTAAACAACGGAATAATGTAGATAGAGAGGTAAAAATTGACACACATGCTTGCAATGACATGGGGTTTTATTGGAACAAAAATAAACACCCTATATTGCTAGACGCGCGTCGTTTGGTGATGATCGTGTGCGCTCAGCCGGCACTTTCGTCAAGCTTGGCCTGCCAGGTCCCCGGACCTCAGTCCGTGCGATTATTGGCTTTGGGGTTACCTGAAGTCGCAAGTGTATCGTGATCGACCGACATCTCTAGGGATGCTGAAGGACAACATCCGACGCCAATGCCTGACCGTAACTCCGGACATGCTTTACAGTGCTGTTCACAACATTATTCCTCCACTACACCTATTGTTGAGGAATGATGGTGGACATATTGAGAATTTCCTGTAAAGAATATCATCTTTGCTTTGTCTTATTTCGTTACGCTAATTATATAGCTATTCTGATCAGAAAAGCTCCATCTGTCGGACATTTTTTGAAAGTTTGTATTTTTTGGTTCTAATAATACCTCATGTCATTCCAAGCATGTTTGTCAATTTGTACCTCTCTATCTACATTATTTCGTGATTTATTCAGTTTTCAAATTTATACTGACTGTTTGATCACTATTATCCATTACTGTACAGATTAGTATGTGTACTGGTAGTGACTGTTCTATCTTTCGATTTCACTATCAGAACACTGCCGTACATGACATTTACTGTGTGTTTCTACTTCAGTCTAGATGTGTAACACTATAATGAGGGTTTAGTGCTTCCTATCAAAATTAACCAATGTTTGAACGCGTTTGCACCTACACAAGGAATGCCAAGTGTAACATTATCACATGAGGGCTAATAAAGTGGTTTTTAAAAACGCAAACTGCTGTCTGCCACTTTAAGGCACACATCCACGCACAGGGATGCCAAGTGTAATGCTATCACAGCTGTCAGGGAAATGAATGTGGTACGTGTGATATGCTGTTGAAAGTCTAGTCCGTCCGCCTCCTATTCCACGTAAACGAATTGCAGCCAACTTACTTACCTCACGTCTCGTAGACGTTTCCCCAGTTAGTTTCTTCTCTGGGGGTCCCGAGCGCTATCACTTGTGCCATAAACAGTGCACGATAATGTGACGAGTGGGTACGTTTAAGTGGCTAAGCATGATAAGTATCGCAAAATTCCACCTAATTTTATTTTATTTCAACAACTGCAAAATTAGTAAAACGATTTCAGAAGACCATTAATATTCATGGCTATATTCCCGGTCATTAATCATTGCTTCCAGACCACCACTAAAGCCACAGAAATGTTTCAGTCTTAGAATCGCCATGAGATCGGACAAGTATGTTTTTCGAGGCTACCGTAACAATTCTTGAAAGTCTCCTCGGGTTTGCTCCCGGATCCTAAAATTACAGAAAACCTGCACCAGGATGGTCGGACGCGGCGTTGAACCGTCGTACTCGCGAAAGCCCACTATGCCAACTACTGCACCACCTCGCTCGGTCCATTCCATCAATAAGCACAGACGGCAACTAATCTTCGTAATTAGCATTTACTGATGAGCTGAGTGCTACTGAAATTATTATAACACGTTGACCGTGCAGGCAACGTCGTCTGCACGGTTGTAAAAGATGGCACTCATTGTGTGTTAATATTTTAACAGTAAATATAAAGAACAAAAAGTTTGAAACTTCCTGGCACATTAAAACTGTGTGGCGGACCGAGACTCGAACTCGGAACCTTTGCATTTCGCGGGCAAGTGCTCTACCATCTGAGCTACCCAAGCACGACTCACACACAGTCCTCACAGCTTTACTTCTGCTAGTATCTCGTCTCCTACCTTCCAGACTTTACGGGAGCTGTCCTGCGAACCTTGCAGAACTAGCACTCATGAAATAATGGATATTGCGGACACAGGACTGCAGCCACAGCTTGTGGGATGTTCCCAGAATGAGATTTTCACTCTGCACCGGAGTGTGCGCTGATATGAAACTTCCTGGCAGATTAAAACAGTGTGCCCGACCGAGACTCGAACTCGGGACCTTTGCCTTCCGCGGGCAAGTGCTCTACCATCAGAGTTACCCAAGCACGACTCACGCCCCGTCCTCAAAGCTTTACTTCTGCCAGTACCTCGTCTCCTACCTTCCAAACTTTACAGAAGCTCTCCTGCAAACCTTGCAGAACTAGCACTCCTGAAAGAAAGGATATTTCGGAGACATGGCTTAGCCACAGCCTGGGGGATGTTCCCAGAATGAGATTTTCACTCTGCAGCGGAGTGTGCGCTGATATGAAACTTCCTGGCAGATTAAAACTGTGTGCCCGACCGAGACTCGAACTCGGGACCTTTGCCTTCCGCGGGCAAGTGCTCTACCATCTGAGTTACCCAAGCACGACTCACGCCCCGTCCTTACAGCCTTACTTCTGCCAGTACCTCGTCTCCTACCTTCCAAACTTTACAGAAGCTCACCTGCAAATCTTGCAGAACTAGCACTCCTGAAAGAAAGGATATTTCGGAGACATGGCTTAGCCACAGCCTGGGGGATGTTCCCAGAATGAGATTTTCACTCTGCAGCGGAGCTCTCGCTCGCCCGGCCGTTCTCACGCTGTCTAACCACCTGGAGCGTCGTTAGAGTCTGCCTTGTGATCCTGCCTACTCGCCAGTCTCACACAGTGAAATCTCGCTGTACTGTGCATTAAAACGTAGCAACAAAAAGTGAAATAAACATGGGGAAGGATAAGGCATAACCACTATAACGTGTACCATCCTTCCTAATGATGTTTAAATGCAATGTAGCTTCTTTGGTTACAGCACTCAGTGAAAGTCTGAAGCTGTCGTAAGACGAAAACCGACTAACGCAAGAAATTAACCCTATGGAATACAAGCGATATAGTGCTTTTCATTTGTTAGTTTAAAGTTTACCGCTAAGTTGGAGTCAACCACTGTTAAAGAATCTTCGGCTGGTTGCTTCATTAACAATTAACTGTAAAATGGAGTATCGTTCTCTTCAAGGTAAACGTCACATAGCAATTTGTGTAAAGAACACGCCGATAATGACTGGTCGTCAGTCACATCAGCCGCCACACCAACACGCCTATAAATGGCTCTGAACACTTAGCTTATAATCGCAAAGGAGTTTCCTGTCATTCGACGAGCACGACGTTATATATAGTTATAGATTTGTTTATCTCGTTGTGATGTAGCAGCCTTTCTCAAATAACCTTGCCTATTGCTCATTTTTGAAATATCCCGCTGTCAGATTCTTTCCGCTAGCGCCGAGATCAACCACAGTACATTTATAGTTGGCGTCCTCAGTAGTCAATAAAGAACTTAATAGAAATTTTTGCAAATAAAAACATCAATCCACTTTTCTCTTGTGGTCTTGTGCGAATACGTTTCCCAGCCTACCGCCAACGCTAATATGTATATTCCATTCATAGCAAAATTCTTGTTCAATAATCTGAAATCTGATTAAGTGGGAGGCATCAGTGTTGGCAACAGTCTTACTCTCAAAATGTTTAGTAAATGTGTCACTATTCTTGATAAATAAGATGGTGATAAACTATAAGATATCGCCTATAGCCAAATTCCTGAACGAGTGAATTATGTAACTGATGTAGTTTCAATTTAAAGGTGATAATTGTAAGACGAAGTGCTAGTTTTTAATAGACGGTTACCAGAGATCATACAAATAGATCAGGAAATAGGGGTGAAACATCTGAGTTAACAAACGCTGAACGTCGTGTACCAGTACAGAAAATACACGCAGTGAAACTGGTATTAATGATATGGTATTAAACATGTGGGAAGAGAGGGACTAAAGTAGGCAAAATTTATTGGATACAGTTATGGAAAACACAGATGATGATACTGACTTATTCAGTCGTCATATCGGCGACGTCGTAAGGAGATGCCGCCAGTTTATAGGGCAGAAAAAAGTAATACATTTTCTGATTGAATTAATGGCTGCATAGTGAAACACGCATCACTAGTCAGGTAACACGAACAGTCCTTCAGTCTTCAAATCTCTGACACATCATTCAGTGTTCGAAAGTAACACCGACTCGCCAAGTCATGGAGGTGTAGCACAAGGTAGTAATGTACGAAATTTTGAACACTTAGCTCACCGTCAAAAATAACTTCCCTTCTGCGCTTGTTGCATTTTATGGTAGTTAGGTTTTGCTTCATCTTCAGCCAAACTAAGCACAGAATTAAACTGTCTATTATTTGTGATGTCACCGCCAGACACCACACTTGCTAGGTGGTAGCTTTAAATCGGCCGCGGTCCATTAGTACATGTCGGACCCGCGTGTCGCCACTGTCAGTCATCGCAGACCGAGCGCCGCCACACGGCAGGTCTCGAGAGACTTACTAGCACTCGCCCCAGTTGTACGGACGACTTAGCTAGCGATGCAACACTGACGAAGCCTCGTTTATTTGCAGAGAAGATAGTTAGAATAGCCTTCAGCTAAGTCAATGGCTACGACCTAGCAAGGCGCCATAGCAATTGATAGTTATCGTATGAAGCATGTCTCATCAAGAACGATGTATACAAATGATGGATTAAAGTTAAGTATTCCAGCAGCTACGTACTTTCCTTTATAGCATTCATTACGTATCCTGTTTCAGACCTCACGCCATCCTGCGTGAGTTTAAGCGCGTGCCTTTCGGTTACCCTTCACTGTGGACTGCCTGTCTTGTCAGTCCACAACATTATTTAAACGAAAAACGGTTTTGAATATGGTTCCATACTAACAATTTTTTTTATATTAACGCTGTTTCACTTCCTTCGCTGCTCTACTTTTATGTAAAGGCCCTGCCAACTTCAGTGCTTTTCTGGTATGTAACAATCATCCTCTTCCACCGACAGAAGGCCGTGCCGTTCTAGGCGCTACAGTCTGGAACCGCGCGACTGCTACGGTCGCAGGTTCGAATCCTGCCTCGGGCATGGATGCGTGTGATGTCCTTAGGTTAGTTAGGCTTAAGAAGTTCTATGGGACAGATGACCTCAGAAGTTAAGTTCCATAGTGCTCAGAGGCATTTGAACCATTTTTTCCACCGACAGAACAATATCCGCGTGGGGTTACCACACATCTCGCCTCATGTAGTTCTTACGAACGATTGATTTGCTTGTATATATCGTTGCGCTCCGCAACTCACTTACTGGAGGCGGCATCATTGCCGTCTGCATCTGTTTTGTCGGTTGCTGTGTCCGTGATCAGAATTGCACCTTTCACAGAGGTGGCAAAAGTCATGTGATATCCCGTAATTTCGTGTCGGACGTCCTTTCCCCTGGCACAGTGCACCAACTCGATTGCAGAAAGACTGAGCCATGCCGCCTCTATAGCCGTCTATAGTTCTGAAAGTGTTGCCGTTGTAGGATTTTATGCACGGACTGACGTCTCGATAATGTGCCATAAATGTTCAGTAGGTAGCCAAATCTTTGGCACGAACTTTCCAGAATATTCTTCAAACCATTCGCGAACAGTTGTGACCCTGTGACACGGCCCATTGTCGTTCACAAAATTCTATCGTTGTTTGGGAATATTAAGTACATGAATGAATGCTAATGACCACCAAGTAGCCGTACACAGTCACTGATCGGTTCATTTGGACCAGAGGACCTAGCACATTCCATGTGTACACAGCTCACACCATTATGGAACCACCACCAGGTTGCACAGAGCAAGCTGTGAAGATGGAAAGGGGGGGGAGGCAAGGCGAAAAAAGAAAGGAAAGGGATTAATGATATCAGCTACATTAGGACATTATTCGAAAATAGCGGCGGCTAGTGATAATGTGCGCTGTACCTGGATTGGAACCCAGGCTCTCCTGCTTACTAGGCCTATGCGTTAAACACTCCTCCACCCCTCACGACCGACCCACATTCTCACCGAGTGTCACTTATCCGCAGTCTGTCTCCATTTCATCCACGGTCGCTACTCTGAAATTCCCACAGGAGATCCGACGTACTTGTGCATTCTCATTGAAGAAGGTGGATCCATTGCCCATCTAGGCAAATCAGTGACATGAATGCACGGTGCCTGTTCTTTCGGACATGTCATTGACCTAAGAGCATTGTAGGTACATTCAGTTTATTCTAACTCATAATGTATGTAGACAATTACACACTGTGTTAGTATCATATAACTGTATGACATTTGTTTCCATACATCATTATAACTTTTTACATGTGAAAGCTGTACGATAAAGGGCATACTATTTGCACAGGTATCTAATGAACTATAATACAGCAACTGTTTTTTTTTTCGTTGAGGACCGTTGTTCAACATAATTGTATACATTGACACATTATCTTTCTATATTTTTTACTAAAATTGTATGTGCTGTTTTATTATTGGTTCTAAGCCCCCTTAAACGATTTATTGATGGCACTATGGCAATACAATAACATAATCATTGCTCATAGTGAAAAAATATGCAATGTAAGACCTGGTCATATAGACACCAGTCAAATTACGGAGCATTGGCTTTTACATCTACATCTACATGGATACTCTGCAAATCACATTTAAGTGCCTAGCAGAGGATTTATCGAACAACCTTCACAATTCTCTGTTTTTCCAATCTCGTATAGCGCGAGGAAAGAATGAACACCTATATCTTTCCTTACGAGCTCCAATTTCCCTTATTTCATCGTGGTGATCGTTCCGCCCTATGTAGGTCGGTGTCAACAAAATATTTTCGCATTCGGAGGAGAAAGTTGGTGATCGGAATTTCGTGAGAAGATTCCGTCGGAACGAAAAACGCCCTTCTTTTAATTTCCAGCCCAGATCCTGTATCATCTCTGTAACACTCTCTCCCATATTTCGCGGTAATACAAAACGTGCTTCCTTTCTTTGAACTTTTTCGATGTACTCCGTCAGTCCTACCTGGTAAGGATCCCACACCGCGCAGCAGTATTCTAAAAGAGGACGGACAAGCGTAGTGTAGGCAGTCTCCCTAATAGGTCTGTTACATTTTCTAATTCCTGCCAATAAAACGCAGCCTTTGGTTAGCCTTCCCCACAACATTTTCTGTGTGTTATTTCTAATTTAAGTTGTTCGTAATTGTAATACCTAGGTATTTAGTAGAATTTACGGCTTTCAGATTAGACTGACTTATCGTGTAACCGAAGTTTAACGAGTTCCTTTTGGCACTCATGTGGATGACCTCACAGTTTTCGTTATTGAGGTTCACCTGCCACTTTTCGCCCCATTCAGATATTTTTTCTAAATCGTTTTGCTGTTTGTTTTGATTTTCTGATGACTTTATTAGTCGATAAACGACAGCGTCATCTGGAAACAACTGAAGAGGGCTGCTCAGGATGTCTCCCAAATCGTTTATATAGATAACAGCAAAGGGCCTATAGCACTGCCTTGGGGAACGGCTAAAAACACTTCTGTTTTACTCGATGACAGACTGAGTAAATCGATAGTCTGCAACGTCATCATAAGATCTGTGTGTTATTCAGTTCATAGTGAGAGAATAGGGTGGACACAATGTACAGATGTACTCAGTACATAACTGTCACCCGCAGACAGCTATTAATAATAACGCAGCATTCTATTAGTTGCATTTCACATTGCAGTTTGGCAATAAATAGCTGCAGAGCTTCTTGTAAGTACTGTGTGGTAATACCGCGTGAAACAGTGCGTATAATATTTGTAGACATGGTAAATAGTGATTTATGTCTTATAACAACATACGTTTGGTTTTTCTTTTCTCCTTTTGATACAGAACTTGAAGATGGTCTGATTCAGCACCAAAGTCGATTGCCTTCAGTAACAATGAAGTAGTGTAGATGTCTGTAGCACAATGCAATTTTTGAACATGCTCGACGAAATATATATTTAGAAACACATCAAACACTACTTAAAAGACAGATAATAACACCCTTTTGCTTTATATCTCGTTTACTTTCCGAGTGTTGAATATCATGGAAAAAATAGTTTTTCTGATTAAGTACGTCTGCCGAAACAGTTTTCATTGGAATGTTTTTCACTTTATCATCTTTTTTTTTCCTACAGAGTACCCTTTTCCTTCGTTGAGATATTGTAATACGTGAATAATCTTTTTGGTTTCAGAGCTTTCGTCTTTCTTGTGTGAGGACACTAGTAGGAAAAATCCCAGGACATCAAAAAACCTTCACAAAGTGTCACAAAAGCAAAGACGAAAAGAAAGTTAAGATTAACAAGGCACAAAATCCATTACTATAAGGAGAAGTGTATACGGCGACAGCAGATTAACCCCGTATTTTTTTGTAGTCAGTTGCTTGTAATATTACGGTATACTGATAATTTCTGCTTTATGGAAAGTCTGACTACAGCTGAATGAAACACAATTTTCGTGTCATACGCGTTTCGCCTTTATTCTCTGCAAGGCATCTTCATTGGCAGGTAGCGTGAACGATTTTCTACATATTACAAGTGTTCAATTCCTAGTGCTATGAAATGTGGAAAAAAGCGCAAGTGTCATTTATAAGTAGAGGAACGACACCAAAAATGGAACAGGAGCGTAATAAGTAGAAAATCGTCCACGCAACTTGCCACTGAAGATTCCTTACAGAGAACAAAGGCTAAACGCGTATGGCTTGAAAATTGTGTTTCACTCAGTTGAAGTCAGACGGTCCATAAAGTAAAAATTATCAATATGCCGTAATAATTAACTCCGTATATTAGCAGGTGAAGCGAGACTCTCCTGCTTCTGTGAATGCGCTGACTGCAGCACACTACGGATTCCAGAACTTCCCACTGGGCAGAGTCGTTGACGTTACTGATCGAGCCGCGTCGTGGTTGTGGAGTATTTTACACTGAGGTGAGTAACGTCATGGAATAGCGCTAGTACACTCCTGGCCATTACAATTTCTACACCAAGAAGAAATTCAGATGATAAACGGGTATTCATTGGACAAATATATTATACTAGAACTGATATGTGATTACATTTTTACGGAATTTGGGTGCATGGATCCTGAGAAATCAGTACCCAGAATCACCACCTCTGGCCCTAATAACGGCCTTGATACGCCTGGGCATTGAGTCAAACAGATCTTGGATGGCTTGTACAGGTACAGCTTCCCATGCAGCTTCAACACGATACCACAGTTCATCAAGAGTAGTGACTGGCGTCTTGTGACGAGCCAGTTGCTCGGCCACCATTGACCGGACGTATTCAATTGGTTAAAGATCTGGAGAATGTCTAACATTTTCTGTATCCAGAAACGCCCGTACAGGGCCTGCAACATGCGGTCGTGCATTATCCTGCTGAAATGTAGGGTTTCTCAAACAAAATGGTACAAATGGCTCTGAGCACTATGGGACTCAACTGCTGAGGTCATTAGTCCCTAGAACTTAGAACTAGTTAAACCTAACAAACCTAAGGACATCACCAACATCCATGCCTGAGGCAGCATTCGAACCTGCGACCGTAGCGGTCTTGCGGTTCCAGACTGCAGCGCCTTTAACCGCATGGCCACTTCGGCCGGCCAGGGTTTCTCAGGGATCGAATGAAGGGTAGAGCCACGGGTCGTAACATATCTGAAATATAACGTCCATTGTTCAAAGCGCCGTCAATGCGAACGAGAGGTGACTGAGACGTGTAACCAATGGCACCCCATACCGTCACGCCCGGTGATACGCCAGTATGGCGATGACGAATACATGCTTCTAATGTGCGTACACCGCGATGTCGACAAAGACGGATGCGGCCATCATGATGCTGTAAACAGAACCTGGATTCATCCGAAAAAATGACGTTTTGCAATTCGTGGTTCCAGATTCGTCGTTGAGTACACCATGGCAGGTGCTCCTGTCTGTGATGAAGCGTCAAGGGTAACCGCAGACGTGGTCTCCGAGTTGAGTCCATGCTGCTGCAAACGTCAGCGAACTGTTCGTGCAGATGGTTGTTGTCTTGCAGATGACCCCATCTGTTGACTCAGGGCTGGAGACGCGGCTGCACGTTCCGTTACAGCCATGCGGATAAGATGCCTGTCATCTCGACTGCTAGTGATACGAGGCCATTGGGATCTAGCACGGCGTTCCGTATTACCGTCCTGAACCCATCGATTCCACATTCTGCTAACAGTCATTGGATCTGGACCAACGCGAGCAGCAATGTCGCGATATGAGTAACCGCAATCGCGGTAGGCTACAATCCGAACCTTATCAAAGTCGGAAACGTGATCGTACGCATTTCTCCTCCTTACACGAGGCACCACAACAACGTTTCACCAGGCAAGGACGTGTGTGTGAGAAATCGGTTGGAAACTTTCCTCATGTGAGCACTTTGTAGGTGTCGCCCCGGCACCAACCTTGTGTGAATGCTCTGATAAGCTGATCATTTGCATATCACAGCATCTTCCTGTCAGTTAAATTTCGCGTCTGTAGCACGTCATCTTCGTGGTGCAGCAATTTTAATGGCCAGTAGTGTATAACATTAATCGACGGCCTTTAGTTAACAACCGACAGCAGCGTCGTTTGCGTGGCTGTCGGTGCTAAGAAACAAAGCAATATTGCGTGAAACAGCCGCAAAAAGCTACGTGGGACGTACGACCAACATATCAGTTAGGACAGTGAGGCCGTCTGGTGTTAATGGTGGCACACGACTGACCGATTCCCTTTGGCTGGACAGTTAGAAAACCGTGACGTGGTCAGTTGCGTCCTGATTCCACTCAGTAAGTGTTGATGGTAGGCTTTCAGTGTGATGCAGAGTCCACGAAGCCACTGACCCAAATTGTCAACAAGGCACTGTGCAAGCTGGTGGTGGTTCCACAATGGTGTGAGCTGTGTATATATGGAATGGACTAGGTCTTGTGGTACAACTGGACCGATCACTGGTTGCGTCCGCCTATTTGGAAGCCATTAGCAGTCACTCATGTATTTAATTTTTCCAAACAAGATAGAATTTTGTGTATGACAATGATCTCTGAAAGTCTCACTTTCACCGTTTTGGTGCCAAACTGTTCAGCAGACATTTCTGTCAACACAGGCAATTTTGGTGCGGCCGTGTAGACGGAAAAAAAACGCTTGTGACAGCTGCGACTTAGTAAAGAAATAAAAAGCTAGGGGATGCTGAAATAGACTTGCTTACAACGAGCAGACTGTTGAGACAAGAAGGTAGCTCGTATAAAAGAGCCCTTAGAGGTTTCCAAATGGCAATCGACGCTATACCGTATCCATTCGTATGCAGTATTTTCGCTAGCTATGGGACAGGTTCGACGATTTTTAGGGTTGCGTAGCTCAGTCGATAGAAACGGAATCCTTATTGGACAGTAATTGACCCTCTGTCCATCAGAATTTCTGAAATTTATGTCGAAACTAAGTTCAGCGGTCCATTTGCGACGTAAAATAATTTAAGCATCTAAAGCAATGAAGTCAAAAGAGACGACCGTTTATGTAAAATATTTTGATACTTGCAAACTCATTCTTCAGATCCTGTGGGTTAATTATACATATACATGGTGAAGTTTGTACAGAACCCTGGCAGAGCGTGTCCTACTCGCAATTTTTCCTCGTTTTTACTTTCGGAATCCAGTGGGCACATTGTAGAAAGGCTATTCAAGACAAACAGTCAGCCTCCATAGCTGAGTGGTCAGTATGGCAGGATACTGTTCGAAGAGCAGTGGTTCGATTCACAGCCAGATCGGAGATTTTCTCCACTCTGAGACTGGTTGTCCCGTCGTCTTCATCATCATTTCATCGCCTTAGACACGAAAATCGTCGAAATGCTGTCAGCTAAAAGGCTTGCACCAGGCTGCCATTCTACCCGACGGCAGCCGCTAGCCACACGCACATTTCAACGGGAAGAAAGCACCGCTTGGCACCCTCATAGAACCTCTTATATTCTCAATGTACGTAGGAAAAGTTATCAGATAGGTTCAACACCTCCACGACATTATTCAGTGGTGGTACTGTTGTGGAAAGGAAATTAAAATTGTTTGACGATCTATGAGAAACGTACAATGACTGTTACAAACCTTCCACTCTGCATAATGAACAATATCTGTGTGTAAGTTTCGAAAATGCATTGCAATGCCTATAACAATGAGCAACGACCAGCCACAATCCAATTACGAGGTTAGTGGTCATTACCTGCAGCGTGTGACTTTGTCTAGTTCTTTAATGTTAATATTTAGAAGTTATATTAAATAGGGCGGAAACGTAAGATCACTATTAGAGAATGTGAATGGAAGATTAAGATTTGGTGCTACCGTTCTGCGAATAGGCGATATACCTGAATATGAAATTGCACACAAGACTCTTGTCGTCCAGTTATCGTATCATAGGTTAGGATGGACTGTATTGGTACAAAATAGTTTCCGCTAGTGTCACTTGCTGAGTGCTTAATGTTGTGTTCACCAGATACGCTTGGTGGCAAAGATATCAATTCAGGATGCGAACCCCCTACCACCAAAAGTAATTGATCTTACAAGGTGGCTTTCTTGCACGCAGCTGCCATATACCCTCTTTAAAGGGTACAATAGGGTACATAGCATATATATATAAAAATGATGGGAAATTTTACTAGCGAAAATTTGCAACAATTTGCTAATAGAAACTTTAAAAAACTCTACTGTCCTTCACTTAAGAAGGAAAGTAATCCCCATAAGTATTGGAACAACGTTCTTACTACCCCAAAGTACCATTATCAAAGATGGCGGAGATGACGTCATCCGGGATGGTGGCGATGGCGTCAATCAAGATGGCGGATATTGGCAGGAAGCTTGAAAAGCGGCGGGAAAGTGCCACGCCCCTCTACAAACAGAAAAATGGTGCAGACGTCAAATTCCAGCAGGATAATTCACCACATCCTGGTTGTCTCTACGAAGCAAAGAAAATGGCGGGAAAGAAGGACTTGTCTTTATAATTTAACCAAATTCTAGCAGATGTGTTCTCCACTGGGTCTGGACTCCAACTGGCTTAGTTCATATCGTCGTCACCAGAGGACGCCACCATGATGTCAAGTGATGACGCAAGTAGCGTTATTCAAGATGGCAGCACCCAGTATATTTACAACGATCTCCAGAGCCCAACTGGCTTAGTTCATTTCATCGCCGCCACAGGACGCTACCATGTCGTCGGGTGATGACACAAGATCGCCTGCTCTCCCTCTCCTGGGCGTTATAACCGGACACGCGCCACGCCATAGCACGCGACCTGGTGGCTGCTCACCTCACAGCCTCCAGCCTATACCTTTATACACGTGCTGAACATTGTCTTCTGTAAATATGCTAACAGATTTAACTGAATACATGTGACACCAACATCACTCATCTCACCTATCAATTACCTAAGTACTTAATTCCATTTTAATTTTAATCATATTCAATAAGTGAATTTACAATTTCAATATTCAATCATCAAATGAGAAGTTCCACATTTGCCCACTATGAGTGCAGTGTTCATTCATGGCCTAGCACCCCCACCCCCCACCACCCCTAAAATGCTTCACTCCTATTGGCTACTGCACTAGTCATGTGATTCGACTTCGTAGAACCTAGGACTTGGAATTAAATTTCACCAGTGTCACACTCACCTGGACTTGGAATCAAATAGTTAAAGTCTCCACCACTATCCTCAACCTGGCACCACATCTCCTTACCGATCTTTGTTGGTGTGCTAACGTGTACTAACATGCACTAATGTTCATACTCATGACATAATCCTAGATGGTGGGTCGAAATGGCGGGAAAACCACTCTCTTTATTATGGACATAAGTTTTTATTTTGCGATCAGTGTCTCGACCACGAGATCTATCCTCCAACTGACCTAGTACACATTACTGCCACCACAATGTACTGTCATCCCTCCTGTGACCTAATACCAGATGATGGTCTGTAGGAGGAAAATGACGTGAAAATGAATCAGACTCCGCTGGGCTGCTGGGAAGAGTAAGGAAGGAGTGAACCCCACTTAGTTTCAAACACTTTATTTAGCGACTGAATATATTTGTCACACTGACGCAAAACACTCGCCATCTTGTGCTTTGGGTCACAATACACAGTCGTCAGACACGCAAACAACTCCTAATTTATGCAAATAATTTAAGTACAGACATTCAGACTCCTCCTAAATAATTCAGAACAGTTATGCATAGACACGCCCAGTACTAGTAAACTGTCCCAGTAACTCATAGCACAGCCTACAAACCTGCTCGCAAAATAATTCAATTAATGTGTGCAAGCACCCACCGACAACCCTGTTGAGTAGAGCCAACCCAGTCATCAGCTGTCAAATCACGCACAGGCCCCCAACCGGGTCCCGCAAGCATGAGGTGGCAACATCTCATTCATACTTCATTTTTGAGAAATTCTTATCCAAGTATGTGGTCACCTAGACAAACGTGCTGATGTGATCAGGTGGGAGCGCAGCCGCAAGCTGCCCCCGAACTCATTTGAAAGTTGTATGTAGGCGCCTTTGGTGATTCAACCAGACAGGGTTGAAGGCTTATTTACAAAGCGTGCAATCCAAGCAGGGTTGTGCGCGTGGGGCCTTCCTTGCTAACCTCACTCTAACTGCGGTCCAGTGAAGACGCTGTAGAAATCCATTCCAGAATAGCAGAACCTGCTTTCCACTTACCCATTCTAGTGGACCATACGTGATGTTTGACTGACGCTTCGCCATGCATAGCTACTTTTTATCACAAGCACATCTAGCAACGTTCTCAATCTTATACTCAAGCCATCTTGCTATCTAAAATAATAACGAAGATGAACTCTAGTAAATTCCATAGTCGCCCAGAAATACTTTATGTGTGATTTTGTAGTAGTTTTCGTCTTCTCTCAGCCTGTATGCATGGGATTCTTGCCCTAACAGAACCTCTTTACGAAAATAACGCACAAATACGTCCAATCAAGTCTTCCTTGCGGACGTAACGTGATACCCACTCCATCACATGATACCCATCCTGTTCTCTATATATGCAAATGTTCACACAGCTATGTAGAGGCTCCCATATCCCAGCAAAAAGCATGCAAATGAATCCAACATAATCATTTGCTCTTATCGAATTTACAGCCGAATTACTGATGCCGCTGGTATCCAAGCACCATCCTCCTCTTCTTTCCTGGACTTTCAGCGGTAAAATTATTTTGCACAGATCGCTAAAGTGCATTACAATTAAACCCTTAAACTTTTCTATAGATCATCAAATATATACTACACTCACAACGATACTGGAAGCCGCAAACATATCTACCAGTGTAACTACAATTAAATATTACCATTGCTGCTACAATATGACACCCATCATTGTAGAGTTAATCTTTCCTCTTGACAACTGTGCTTCAGTATCCGTAGCGCATATAATTTTCCACTTAAAAACTCTCACTCATACCCTCATCATTATCAATCTGCTCAATCTATACATCCCTCACAATAGTCATCACACAGTCATCCTCTCTAGTCATGCTATAACATAAACGATAATAGCTTTACAATGCAATATATATATATACACTCCTGGAAATTGAAATAAGAACACCGTGAACTCATTGTCCCAGGAAGGGAAAACTTTATTGACACATTCCTGGGGTCAGATACATCACATGATCACACTGACAGAACCACAGGCACATAGACACGGGCAACAGAGCATGCACAATGTCGGCACTAGTACAGTGTATATCCACCTTTCGCAGCAATGCAGGCTGCTATTCTCCCATGGAGACGATCGTAGAGATGCTGGATGTAGTCCTGTGGAACGGCTTGCCATGCCATTTCCACCTGGCGCCTCAGTTGGACCAGCGTTCATGCTGGACGTGCAGACCGCGTGAGACGACGCTTCATCCAGTCCCAAACATGCTCAATGGGGGACAGATCCGGAGATCTTGCTGGCCAGGGTAGTTGACTTACACCTTCTAGAGCACGTTGGGTGGCACGGGATACATGCGGACGTGCATTGTCCTGTTGGAACAGCAAGTTCCCTTGCCGGTCTAGGAATGGTAGAACGATGGGTTCGATGACGCTTTGGATGTACCGTGCAATATTCAGTGTCCCCTCGACGATCACCAGTGGTGTACGGCCAGTGTAGGAGATCGCTCCCCACACCATGATGCCGGGTGTTGGCCCTGTGTGCCTCGGTCGTATGCAGTCCTGATTGTGGCGCTCACCTGCACGGCGCCAAACACGCATACGACCATCATTGGCACCAAGGCAGAAGCGACTCTCATTGCTGAAGACGACACGTCTCCATTCGTCCCTCCATTCACGCCTATAACGACACCACTGGAGGCGGGCTGCACGATGTTGGGGCGTGAGCGGAAGATGGCCTAACGGTGTGCGGGAGCGTAGCCCGGCTTCATGGAGACGGTTGCGAATGGTCCTCGCCGATACCCCAGGAGCAACAGTGTCCCTAATTTGCTGGGAAGTGGCGGTGCGGTCCCCTACGGCACTGCGTAGGATCCTACGGTCTTGGCGTGCATCCGTGCGTCGCTGCGGTCCAGTCCCAGGTCGACGGGCACGTGCACCTTCCGCCGACCACTGGCGACAACATTGATGTACTGTGGAGACCTCACGCCCCACGTGTTGAGCAATTCGGCGGTACGTCCACCCGGCCTCCCGCATGCCCACTATACGCCCTCGCTCAAAGTCCGTCAACTGCACATACGGTTCACGTCCACGCTGTCGCGGCATGCTACCAGTGTTAAAGACTGCGATGGAGCTCCGTATGCCACGGCAAACTGGCTGACACTGACGGCGGCGGTGCACAAATGCTTCGCAGCTAGCGCCATTCGACGGCCAACACCGCGGTTCCTGGTGTGTCCGCTGTGCCGTGCGTGTGATCATTGCTTGTACAGCCCTCTCGCAGTGTCCGGAGCAAGTATGGTGGGTCTGACACACCGGTGTCAATGTGTTCTTTTTTCCATTTCCAGGAGTGTATATATATACATTTAATCAATGTAAGCCACACTAACTTATAATAAAATATACAAAAATTTTAGACAAACAGTACAGTTATCTTTTATGTCTATAGAGCACCCAAAATAAATTATTGTATTTCTACACTCACACCCACTTTATCTCACTAAGTCCTAGGGAAGCACCTTTTCTTTCTTTCTACAGACATGACATTCACAGTCAATAAAGTATTTTACACTCAATGCCATATTGCACCAACAGCTAAACCTCGCAATGTGCCATAAATATCGTCAAATACCTAAACACACCTACTCATTTACACTCTCCTCCCACTGGGGACAGGAGCTTGAATATTAGTGCGTGAAACCGATCTCCAACTCAGTAATATATCGACACGTATCCTATCGATGTAGTAAACATACAATAAATATCCTACACCATACAAAATCACACATTTCACATCAGAAAGCCCTCACTGAATCGAAATCACTCTCAGAACTGATGTGCAAAGACATCCTCCTTTCCCCACAAATACAAATTTGCTACTGTTTCTAGTCCAGACCTGTCTGCTTGCTTGCCTTTGTACACCCATCTCCGGACTCTGGGGTTACACCAATACAAGTATTTCCACATCGTCAGTCATAATATTATATGATGATCGTGGTACTTCTCGATATCAAGACTCGAAATTATTTCTCTACAAACTCGAAACTTCAGCTGTGTGGAGCATCCTCTAGACCATTCAGTAAACTCGAAACAAACATATGTAAAATAATATCTCCACCTGCAAATAACAATCTCACTAATTTAACATATTCCATATCATCTCTCTAATTTACAAGCCAACTAAGGTCTTTCCCATCTCTAGAGAACAGCCAAATGTGCCTTCCATATGCCACATCCACACATCACAGTCGATCTTCTCTCAACTAAATAAAGGCCAGAAATGTGCAGAACCAGTCAATTGAACAATTTACACTGTAGAGAATAACAGTCCAGTGCAAAGGCACTTCCGTACACAATCTTCTCAAATTTCGACTTGATCACAAACGCCGCCCAACACATACTAAGTATTAATTCTCTATTTGATCATCTAGAGACGTCAAAGTAACTCATATACATTCCTACACTCCAACAGGCCTTAGCATTCAGATGGCTGCTGCCCTTAATGGGGAACGTGAATCATTCCCACCACAGCCCATGCACACATGGAATTATTCCAGAAAACCAGTCACATAAATCTTTTATCATTATACTTACAAGTGAATGTTACGATTGCACTCTCAATTTAACGGCACTCAACAATGAGCAAAGTATCAGAAATACACCCGGCTGTTGGCAGTGGTTCATAAAGTATGTGTTTGTGGAAAGGAAATGACCATGTCAACTCATAAGGATGGTATGGATTTGGCTTGGAGTACAGTGATAGCAAAGGAAAATGTATGTCCAGTCGTAAGGAAAGTGCAGATTTTTCCATTTCTGGAGCTACTGCCAACAGGGAGAGCAGACGATCTTCTGGCATAACTCGATGTCACAGTAGCGTGCTCTGGCAGCTACAATATAAACTAATTCAGTTGGGCTCTGGAGCTTGTGGTGGGTACATTGGGTGCTGCCATCTTGAGTAACTGCATTTGCGTCATGATCTGACGTCGTGGTTACATCCTCTGGTGGTGAGGATATGAACTAAGACAGTTGGGCTCTGGAGCATGTTGTGAACACACTGGGTGTGGCAATCTTGAGTAATGCTACTTGTGTCATCACCTGAAGTTACGGTGGCGTCCTCTGGTGCCGTCAATATGAACTAAGCCAGTTGGAGTCCAGACCCAGTGGAGAACACACCTGCTTGAAATTGGTTAAATAATAGGTCCTTTTCTCCCATCATTTTCTTTGCTTAGTAGAGATAACTGGGGTTTGGTGTATCATCCAGCTGGAATTTGAACTTTGAACTTTGCGCCATTTTTCTGGGGGGAGGTGGAAGTGGCACCTTCTTGCCAAAATTCACACTTCCCACCAAAATCCGCCATCTTGATTGACGTCATCGCCGCCATAGTGGATGACGTCATCACCGCCATCTTGGATAACAGTACTTTGTGGTGGTACGAATGTTGTTCCAATACTCCCATATGATGCATCACTGCTAAGTAACACACGTGCAACTCAATGAAACTTGGACCTTACTGTACAGATTGGTAGTGATGCAAGGAATATTTTAAGGAATTGGTTTAAAAAGCTTTATTTCAGTGGCTCCAAACAATATTTTAGAAGTTTTCTTCCAGTGTAGCTTTGGCTGCTCTTCTGTGACCCAAGCTTCCTATCTTCCAGAACCAAGTGGGCTCTCTCTGCTTAAAGCTGTTGGCGATAGATGATTTCAGCTATCTGCTGATGTTGCTGACGCATTCACGCCATCAGTTTATCCAATATTGAGCATGTGATGCAAGTCACGTGTGGATGCTGGGGAACTGTGAAGAGCAAAACACAGTCGTTTCTGTCTCTTGTGATCCAGACCTTGACAAGGAGAGACGTCTGTTTTGGGATGCAGAGCCTCTAGCTCCGCGTTTCGTGATCAGTCACCAACAGAATTTTACATGAACCGCATCCTCTCCTGTTGCCCGCATCTTAAGTTTGTTCAGTATCCTAGGTTGGTCTACACATGATAACTTCCTACCCTGGGCATGCCCAATGAGTTACGTATACTGAAACATACGCTCCTTATTTGGATTGAATGCCCATTCTCATTTAATATTTGTCCTGGACGCGTACTCCTAATTGTGACCGCTCGACCACCTCTACTGCCAATGTGTGGTACAGAAGGTAGCCGACAGAAATACACGACATGGAGAGCAAAGACGCTTTTACTCAAAAACAATGTCAGACTTATGTCAACGTGACGATTACAAACTGCAAGACATGCTACTTGGGATGGTGATTGACCACGATGTATGCACTGGAAAGCGGTGGAAGGTCCTCCTTTGCTCGCCACGAAATTGGTAAGCAGATCGTGTGACGACACTGGTTTATGACACATCGTTAAGCGACAATATACAGGGCGGTCCATTGATAGTGACCGGGCCAAATATATCTCGAAATAAGCATCAAATGAAAATACTACAAAGAACGAAACGCGTCTAGCTTTAAGGGGGAAACAAGATGGCGCTATGGTTGGTTGGCCCGCTAAATGGCGCTGCCATAGGTCAAACGGATGTCAACTTCATTTTTTTAAAATAGGAAACCCCATTTTTATTACATATTCGTATAGTACCGAAAGAAATGTGAATGTTTTAGTTGGACCACTTTTATCGCTTCGTGATAGATATCAAAAAATGGTTCAAATGGCTCTGAGCACTATGGGACTCAACTGCTGAGGTCATTAGCCCCCTAGAACTTAGAACTAGTTAAACCTAACTAACCTAAGGACATCACAAACATCCATGCCGGAGGCAGGATTCGAACCTGCGACCGTAGCGATCTTGCAGTTCCAGACTGCAGCGCCTGTAACCGCACGGCCACTTCGGCCGGCTGATAGATATCGCTGTAGTAGTCACAAACGTATAACTACGTGGTATCGCGTAACATTCCGCCAGTGCGGACGGTATTTGCTTCGTGATACATTACCCGTGTTAAAATTGACCGTTTACCAATTGTAGAAAATGTCGATATCGTGTTGATGTATGGCTATTGTGATCAAAATCCCTAACGGGCGCGTGCTATGTATACAACTCGGTATCCTGGACGACATCATCCAAGTGTCCGGACGGTTCGCCAGATAGTTACGTTATTAAAGGAAACAGGAAGTGTTCAGCCACATGTGAAACGTCAACCACGACCTACAACAAATGTTGATGCCCAAGTAGGTGTTTTAGCTGCTGTCGCGGCTAATCCGCACTTCAGTAGCAGACAAATTACGCGAGAATCGGTAATCTCAAAAACGTCGGTGTTGAGAATACTACATCAACATCGATTGCATCTGTACCATATTTCTGTGAGCCAGGAATTATATGGCGACGACTTTTAACGTCCACTGGGCACAAGAGACATTAAGGGACGATAAAAGATTTTTTGAACGCGTTCTATTTAGCGAAGAAGCGTCATTCACCAACAGCGGAAACTTAAACCGGCATAATATGCACTATTGGGCAACGGAAAATCCACGATGGCTGCCACAAATGGAACTTCAGTGATCTTGGCGGATTAATGTATGGTGCAGCATTATGGGAGGAAGGATAATTGGTCCCCATTTAATCGATGGCAGTTTAAATGGTGCAATGTATGCTGATTTCCTACGTAATGTTCTACCGATGTTACTACAAAATATTTCATTGCATGACAGAATGGCGATGTACTTCCAACATGATGGATGTCCGGCACATACCTCGCGTGCAGTTAAAGCGGTATTGAATAGCATATTTCATGACAGGCGGATTTGTCGTCCAAGCACCATACCATGGCCCGCACGTTCACCGATCTGACGTCCCCGGATTTCTTTCTGTGGGGAAAGTTGAAGGATATTTGCTGTCGTGATCCACCGACAACTCCTGACAACATGCGTCAGCGCATTGTCAACGCATGTGCGAACATTTCGGGAGACGAACTACTCGCTGTTGAGAGGAATGTCGTTACACGTATTGCCAAATGCATTGAGGTTGACGGGCATCATTTTGAGATTTATTGCATTAATGTGGTATTTGCAGGTAATTACGCTCTAACAGCATGAGTTCTCAGAAATGATAAGTTCAAAAAGGTATATGTATCACATTGGAACAACCGAAATAAAATGTTCAAACGTACCTACGTTCTGTATTGTAATTTTAAAAACCTACCTGTTACCAACTGTTCGTCTAAAATTGTGAGGCATCTATCACAAAGCAAAAAGTGGTCCAACTAAAACCTTCATATTTCATGTACTACACGAATATGTAATAAAAATGGGGGTTCCTATTTTTGAAAAAACACTGTTGATATCCGTTTGACCTATGGCAGCCCCATCTAGCAGGCCAACCATAGCGCCATCTGGTTTCCCTCTTCAAGCTAGACAAGTTTCGTTCTTTGTAGTTTTTTCATTTGACGCTTATTTCGTGAGATATTTGGCCCAGTCGCGGTCAATGGGCCACACTGTATAAAATCATACTGTGTTCTCGTGAACTTTCTGAGTGGAAGAGAACGGTCACCGAATTCTGACGTTTTAGCTCGTGTTTTTCCCCATATTTCGAATGTGGCGAGGAGGTCCTGCCGGCCGAAGTGGCCGTGCGGTTAAAGGCGCTGCAGTCTGGAACCGCAAGACCGCTACGGTCGCAGGTTCGAATCCTGCCTCGGGCATGGATGTTTGTGATGTCCTTAGGTTAGTTAGGTTTAACTAGTTCTGAGTTCTAGGGGACTAATGACCTCAGCAGTTGAGTCCCATAGTGCTCAGAGCCATTTTGAGGAGGTCCTACCGCAAGCCTTAGACGCTGGGTAAACAATAGCAGAAATCCGGGAGGTCTCCGTCCTGGAACTCCCAGAGGTAGTGGGTACTCGAGTAAGCCGTTTTGGATGTCTCCTAAGCCAGGGTACTTCAGAAGCGCCCTTCGAGGCTGCGCGAGCCACGCGAGTTCCCGTGAGAGTTGTACAAAGGCCCACATGTTTCCCTAGAAGCAGATACAGAGAAAGAGCGAACGCTATGTTTTACTAACCAGCGAGGGAAACGAGCTGTATTTTTAAGTCCTGCCATCTTTCCGCCAACCGTAAAGCAAGGGCTAGTACACCGGCAACCTTTAGTTCGTGAACAGAAATCACAACAAGCGCTGGAGGAGTAAATTCTGTAGGCTTTCCCTGCGTGCAACATGAGAGAGGGCCAGTTCCCCCCTACGGTGTCTTTGGGGTGTGTACATGGTAGCTGTTCGTGTCTCGTCGGAGTGTTGCTGTTCAGTGCCCAGCTTCAGCTTGCTGCTTATTTAGCTGTTTTGAGGTAAGTGTCGCATTCAGCGTTTGCTTTGTCTTTGCACTGCGTAGCTAATACTTTGGGAGTCTGTTCGCAACTTGTGATTGCTTCTATCGATATTTATTTATTATCCTGGGATCAAGGGTCGATACTATCCAGTACGTGCGCCTTCTGTGAGTTGCCTAAATTTTGGAAAGTAATTGCATCTCGATTTACAGTTTTCCAGATCGCATTCAGGTGGCTCATGCGCTGATAAAGTGACTGTAAATTTGAATATTATCACGCTGATGATGAAAAAGAACTTGACATCCTACGCCCACTGATATTTATTTATTTATTTATTTATGTATTTATTTATTTACTTCACCTAGCAAGATTAGGCCCATCAGGCCATCTCTTACATCTAACCAGGCATTCTACTTATTTTACGTTCATATGCTTTAGTGGTCATGTTAAACTACATCTAGTACAAAAGTAAAATAAACAACTACAAAGGCACACTTGAAAAAAATACATACATATACAGTTTATATTCGTAGATTTTAAATACTGTTATAATTAGACATCATGAAAGAAATAGATTTTAGGTAGGAGTGCTAGCAGCAGGGAGTATGAGGGAGACTGATGGTGAAGGGAGGTGAAGAATAGAGACATCATGAAACATAATTAAGGAAATATAAAGGAAATGAAGAGTGGGTGGCTAATAGAGATACATCAAGAGGAAGAAGAGAAAGGAGCAAGATAGGAGACTCTAGCTTTGCTATTTGACAGAGGGGAGGATAGGCATTGTACGCACATTAATTTTGTGGAGAACGTTATGAGGATGATAGTAGGAAATGCTTCAGCTTCTTCCTAAAAGCAGCAGGAGATTGAATTTTGACCAAGGTAAGGGGCAGTTTGTTCCAGAGGCGGACAGCAGCAATTGAGAAGGAGTTTGCAAACGTTTTGGTTTTGTTAGTGGGCAGTTAGGATACCAAATAACAGTGACCTCGCGTTTCGATTATGATTGCATGAAAGTTGTTTAATCTCTGAAGCAAGGTACTGGGGTGCTTGCGCGACGAGGAGTCGGTGAAGTAGACATAGAGTGTGGTAGCCACGCAACTTGTCCGGCCGCAGCCACCCTAGCTGGGAGTATGAGACACAATCATGATCATATCGGCGAATGTTACAGGTGTAATGCACACAGGCATTCATGGTTAGTTCTAACCGTCTTTGGTTTTTACCACTCATGCCTTGTTGAATTAGATCACAATAGTGGAGGTTCGATAGAACGAGTGCTTGCACAAGCTGGCGTTTCGCATCCTGTGGAAATACGTTCCGAAACTTTTTGAGAGCATAGAGACAAGCTGACGTCTTCCGGCACTCTGTGACTATATTCTCTGCCTAGTTGAGATGCTCATCCAAAGTTACACCCAAGTTCTTAATTGTTTCCTGATATGGTGTTGGAATACCGTCGGGCAGAATAGGAGGCAGCTGTTTGCGGAAATAAGATCTTATTAATTTCTGATGGGCTATTAAGATTACTTCTGTCGTTTTTGCATTTAGTTTGAGCCCCAGGTTTTTCGCCCATGTCACTACTGAAGACAGATCATCATTCATCTGAGCGATTGCAGTGTTTATATCTTCAGGTCTGGCGCTTACGTAGAGCTGGACGTCGTCGGCAAAGAAATGATATTTACAGAAGGACTGAACAGACGAAATATCATTGACATATAAAGAATACAAAAGTGGTCCCAAGACTGATCCTTGTGGCACTCCCAAGGAGACATGTTTCCAGGAAGATTTTTCATTTGCACAGACAACACATTGCTGTCTGTCTTTTAGGTAGCTTTCAAACCAACTCATTGCACTATCTGAGAAATCAAGCTGCTGCATTTTTCTGAGCAATGTGTCAAAGCTAACAGTGTCAAAAGCATTGCTGAAGTATAGTAGCGTCAATATTGTTGCCTTTCGGCTGTCGATGGCATATTTCAGGTCATCAGTTACTTTAATTATAGCAGAGTTTGTGCTGTGGTGTTTACAGAAACCGGATTGAAATTTAGGCTGCATTCATGCAGGTGTTCAGTGATTTGATCATGAACAATATATTCAAGTGCTTTGGAAATGGCAGGCAGTATGCTAATTGGTTGGTACTCATTAGACAGTTGTGGGTTATCGATCTTAGGGATGGGTCTAATTATGCTTCTTTTCCATGCAGTGGGGTATATTCCGTTCATGAGGGAAAAATTAAATATGTCAGGTGCTAAGATATCGGCAACATTCTTAATCATGGTTATACTGATACTGTCATTGCCTATCGCATCAGAAGTGATTCTCATTATTGCTTTTCTTGCCGTAATTATTGTTACGAATTTTAGACAGGGGGTATCGTTGTTAGTTATCCAGTTAGGGAATTCTTGTGGACGGTAATTATCAGCTGTATTGGTATTCAGAGGTGCAGAGAAAAATTAATTTAATTTGTTACCTGAGACATGAAAAGCAGTTTCCGATTTTGCCTTTCCGACCCCCAAGCTACGGAGATTATTCCATAAAGTCGTGGACGTCAGATCGCTGCGTACATGGGAGCGAGCGTGCCTGATTTTAGCATTGCGAATGCATTGTTTCACTCTGTTCCGTAGCTTTCTACATTCTTCAAACGCTCGGATTTCAGATCTGCCTTGAAACGCCTGTAGTCAGCGTTCCTATTATACATCATTTGACGTAAATCAGCTGTTAGCCTTGGAGCAGGAGATTTTCTTACACGGATTGTGCTTACAGGTGCATATTTGTCATAGAGGGCAGTGAATTTATCACCAAGTTCATTAATTTTGCCATCGATTGTAGGTTCTCTGATTATTTGATGCCATGAGATTTCTGAGCAATCGGCTCTTAGAGCGTCAAAATCAATAAGTTTCATGTTCCTACAAGTTATGTAACGTGATTTGATCTTTGGAGGCTGCACAGAGTAGGCCAGGAACATAACATCATGTGCTGAGAGGCCTGAGGCCAAAGTTTGACTAACTTCTCTTACTTTGTCTGTTTCGTTGCGGTTACGTCTATAAGAGTATGGCTGTGCACCGTATGGTGTGTATGATGTAATGGAAGAATATTCATATTATTGCAACTAAACAATCTTCTTAGGTTTATTGCGCAGGGAGTGTCTCTGAGCAGGTCTATGTTCAAGTCACCCACTATGTTCGTATTGACACTGAAGTGAATGTAATTACGCTTGAAAGGAACTCATTGAGCTTTTTTTTGGCGGCTTGTACACGACACCAGTCAAGACTTCCGACTTTGTATATTCAATGAACATGAATTCAACCTCTTTTTCTTCAGCAGGGTTTGACGTACACAAGATTTTCGCTTTGAGATTTGTTCCTATATACGCGCCGGCCCCCTACCTCGCTTTTTTGATCTGTCTGCCCTAAGAAATGTCTACCCTGGTAGATGAATAGATGCATAGGATATTTTTAGTTTTAATCACGTATGGGGTAAGAGAATTACGTGGTAGTTTAGTTGGGTGAAGAGGAGGCTAAGTTCGTAATGTGCAGATAGAGGCCGGCCGGAGTGGCCAAGCGGTTCTAGGCGCTACAGTCTGTAACCGCGGGGCCACTACGGTCGCAGGTTCGAATCCTGCCTCGGGCATGGATGTGTGTGATGTCCTTAGGTTGGTTAGGTTTAAGTAGTTCTAAGTTCTAGGGGACTGATGACCACAGCAGTTGAGTCCCACAGTGCTCAGAGCAATTTGAGCCATTATTTTGCGGGTATAGACTGGGTGTGGCAGTGCGCTATCAAAAGCTCTGACGCGTTCTGTTGAGCAGCCTGGTGTAGGGTGGTAAACTGGTTTGTCCCTTTGTTAGGCACGCTTCCGCCAAGCGACATTCCACGGGGGTGTCCGAGATTTGGCGCGCCCTGTTTGTGACTCCACGAAAACAGAAAGGAAGGCGATCGAAAGAGATTTCCTGAGGTTGCAGGGGTATAGAAAATGGAGTAGTGGTATTCGGTGCAAGGAGAATATCACCAAAACAGTGACGGCTGTGTGTCACTGTGTATCTTTTGTAGTAAGAGCTGAAATGTAATTAGTGTATTTGAAACAGCTTAGAGTGGAAATAAGGAAAAGGGGAGTGATTTAAAAGGCCGATGCTCCCAGCAGAGAGAAGTGAGCTGTCGTAGGTAGCTAGAATTAAATTGAAACTTACTAAAGTGATACTGATAGTGATTATCACAGGAAGCTAAAATTAAATTGAAATTTACTAAAGTGGTACTCATAGTAATTTTTGTTATGAACAATTTAAACCGACGAGATGGGTAATTAATGAACTAAAGGTGAGACTAATAATTGCAATGTTACTATTACAGAATGGATGAGAATAAACTGAGCAAATAAAAATAGTATTAGCAGTAACTAAAATTAAGTAAACGTTAGAGCTACAGGTACAAAAAATAATACAATGTTAATACAATTACAAAAGCAGTTAGTTGAAGGTACAAATACGGGGAGAATTAAAAAGTTAATACAGGTACAAGACAGTATATCTGAGTATAGGGGATGTTACAATTTGCAAATGGTGCTAAGTTTGCACTTTTGTCTCGAGCAGCTTCACAATAGTATTCAGTTCTGTCATGTTTGTGACTGTCTCCTTTCCAGCTGCTGTCTTGATCGTTACTCTGCCATCCTGAGTCCACACATTCTGAAAACCGAAACTGGCTATTGCACTGTTTAAAATCTTTAGCCGTTAGTATGTCAGATCTGTCCCTGCTAACTTCTTCTTCTGGGTAAAGATCTCTGCCGTTTTTCGGTACGAGACAAATTTAACTATTATTGGACGAGATTTGGTAGCACCTGGTAGTTTCCGTCCCACCCGATGGCTTCTGTCAATGTCTGCCTTAGTCACTTTTTCACGAGAGTAATGGTAAATTAATACATCCTCAACTTGAGCAATATTGAAAAAAGACCTTGAAATTGTATCTCTATTGATATTTACCTTTTTGATGAAAGTTATTATAAATTAGAGCCACCAAAACTTGAGCAATATTGATTGAGCACAAATAAGTTACAATTTTGAACATAACTTTTCCTCACTCCGTAATTTCCTCCTACAACATTCTGATGAGGCGACATTTTTCACTATAATAAGTATGGTCGTTGGACTGTAGCTCACTGAATCGCAGACTCACTGTGACAGTGTTCCAATCTAATACAGCAGCCATTACGAGAAAGATAGTCTTTTGTTTTTATCTAGCAAGTTAGCTGTGTCCTTTCCTGTGCTATTAATTATTCCATTCTACTAATTCTACTTGAATATAGTTTTGTCGACAACGAAACTTCAAATGAATAAGCACTTAGCAGCATGAATAATTATCATTATAACAGTTGTGCGAATGTGTCGTATTCTATCAAAGCATAGAACTGCTTGCTTGGTTGTTTGTGTGTTATGTTCGCTCTTCCTCCCGTGATACTCGATGTAATTACTCATTGTCATCCATAAAACTGGAGTCAGCGCGAATGCACATCTGAAAAGTCGCGCATGGGGAAGAAATACTGTGTCACAATTATTTAGAACGATGAGCGCACTTTATTCAAAGATTTCGAAGTCAGCACATCCATGAAACATTATGCCTCCTCACACCATAATACTTGGACGAGCGAAATGACAACTTCCCTCGGTACATTATATGCTCCCAAGTACCGCCTTGTTATAGTGTTTCCGGAAAACTGATCGGTATGGAACAATGCAGGAGGAGGACGAACACTTGGAACCAGAGGATATTCAGTTAATCGACTTGCCTACTAATTCCCTCGACTTAAATCCCACTGAGTAAGTGTGGGATGCGTTGGCGAGACCTATTGCAACGGTTCAAAATGTACAAACGACCATTTAGCATTTGTCAACGGCTTTGATGGAGGCAAGGAAATCCGTGCCACAATAACTTCTTAGTAACCAAGCGGTCAGCATAGGAGGACACTGCAGAGCATGTATTGCCGTCCGTGGTGAAGACACACACTATTAAGGATGACACTTTTAGGTACTGATAACGCTGTCTCATACGAGTACGCAGCATCTTCACAGTGATCGCTAAGGATCAGATGCTGTCACGCCCTTAAACGCTACCAGGCCTGGTAACAACATTAAACAGAAAAAACACTAATGTACTCTGGTGTTTATAACATACGGTCAAAAAACGGTTCAAATGGCTCTGAGCACTATTGGACTTAACTTATGTGGTCATCAGTCCCCTAGAACTTAGAACTACTTAAACCTAACTAACCTATGGACATCACACACATCCATGCCCGAGGCAGGATTCGAACCAGCCACCGTAGTTGTCGCGCGGTTCCGAACTGAGCGCCTTAACCGCGAGACCACCGCGGCCGGCTATATATATAACATCCGTCCCAGAGAGTTCAAACTCTAATCATTTGCACACATCCCGATTGTGTGTAAGTGTACAATGTTTCATTGAGATCTGACGATGTTTTCTGGGTGGTTCACTTTCTCGTTCAGGCAGTGTATTTTAAGAAAGAATTAATTATCAGAGAAAAACAGTGCACTAGTTTGGTCATTTCATTACGCTGGTTAACAAAAGTACGATGAAAGACAAACTATAAAATGAATATGTTTGAAGAGTGGGGTTGGGTTAGGTTGTTTGGGGGAAGAGACCAAACAGTGAGATCTCTGGTCTCATCAGATTAGAGAAGGACGGGGAAGGAAGTCGGCCGTGCCCTTTCAAAGGAACCATCCCGGCATTTGCCTGGAGCGACTTAGGGAAATCACGGAAAACCTAAATCATGATGGCCGGACGCGGGATTGAACCGTCGCCCTTCGGAATGCTAGTCAAGTGTTTTGAAGTGTTGAAAGGAATTATAGGGATGAAACGAGCGAGAGAACAATGTGGCCAATGAGGACCGACAGTGGTAGATGGTGGCGTATAACCTAGCCTGTAAGTCGTAGCTTATCGATAGTCAACAATGTTAATTGCTGAGAAAGTTAATAACGGCTCGCAAGCGGTAAACGTTGTACTGTGTATCGTATAAATGTGAGCTTCTATTGGTACTAGTCCATCGTGAAAATAGTGCTTAACAGGAGGCATATCATGTAGCACGTGGACTTCGAAAAACAGCCAAGTTGTAGGGCAGTGATCCACATGGTATCTGTATCAAAACTCGGTCCCAGAAAGACATAGGTGGCGGTGTTGTACCTCGGTACGTTTTTCAGACATTCGCAGATAGGGCGCCCAGTAACAGAAATTAGATATCTTTTCTTATTCCATTTTCAAATGCTGGCGTTTTCTTATCGTGTTCTGCAGTCTTTCTCATACATCACAAATAATAGTCCGGAAAAATTAATATTTGTCCAAAAGAGAAAACATGTTCTAAGGTATAATATGACTTAAATTTAAAAGCGCTGCAGTCGATAAAATCTTGTTACTCTACTACGCATCATAAATAGGAAAGTGAAAATGTTTCAAATTGCTCTAAGCACTATGTGACTTAACATCTGAGGCCATCAGTCCCCTAGACATAGAACTACACTACTGGCCATTAAAATTGCTACACCACGAAGAGGACGAGCTTCAGACGCGAAATTTAACCGACAGGAAGAAGATGCTGTGATATGCAAATGATTAGCTTTTAAGAGCATTCACACAAGGCTGGCGCAGTTGACGACACATACAACGTGCTGACATGAGGAAATTTTCCAACCGATTTCTCATACACAAACAGCAGTTGACCGGCGTTGCCTGGTGAAACGTTGTCGTAGTGCCTCGTGTAAGGAGACGAAATTCGTACCATCACGCTTCTGACTTTCATAAAGGTCGGATTGTAGCGTATCGCGATTGCATTTTATCGTACCGCGACATTGCTGCTCGCGTTGGTCGAGATCCAATGACTGTTAGCAAAATATGGAATTGGTGGCTTCAGGAGGGTAATACGGATCGCCGTGCTGGATACCAACGGCCTCGTATCACTAGCAGTCGAGATGACAGGCATCTCATCCGCATGGCTGTAACGGATCATGCAGCCACCTCTCGATCCCTGAGTCAACAGATGGGGACGTTTGCAAGACAACAACCCTCTGCACGAACAGTTCGACGACGTTTGCAGCAGAATGGACTGTCAGCTCGGAGACCATGGCTGCGGTTACCTTTGACGCTGCATCACAGACAGGAGCGCCTGCGTTGGTGTACTCAACGACGAACCTGGGTGCACGAATGGCAAAACGTCATTTCTTCGGATGAATCCAGGTTCTTTTTACAGCACCATGATGGTCGCATCCGTGTTTGGCGACATCGCGGTGAACGCACATTGGAAGCGTATAATCGTCATCGCCATACTGGCGTATCACCCGGCGTGATGGTATGGGGTGCCATTCGTTACACGTCTCGGTCACCTCTTGTTCACACTGGACGTTACGTTCCAGGTGTGTTACGACCCGTGGCTCTACCCTTCATTCGATCCCTGAGAAATCCTACATTCCAGCAGGATACTGCACGACCGCAAGTTGCAGGTCCTGAATGGGTCTTTCTGGATACAGAAAATGTTCGACTGCTGCACTGGCCAGCAAATTCTCCAGATCTCTCACCAACTGAAAACATCAGGTCAATGGTGGCCGAGCAATAGGCTCCTCACAATGCGCCAATCACTGCTCTTGATGAAGTGTGGTATCGTGTTGAAGCTGCATAGGCAGCTGTAACTGTACACTCCATCCACAGTCTGTTTGACTCAATGCCCAGGCGTATCATTACGGCCAGAGGTGGTTGTTCTGGGTACTGATTTCTCAGGATCTATGCAGCCAAATTTCGTGAAAATGTAATCACATGTTAGTTCTAATATAATATATTTGTTCAATCAATACCCGTTTATCATCTGCGTTTCTTCTTTGTGTAGCAATTTTAATGACCAGTAGTGTACTTAAACATAACTAACCTAAAGACATCACGCACATCCAAGCCCGAGGCAGGATTCGAAACTTCGACCGTAGCAGCCGAGTGGTTCCCGACTGAAGGGCCTAGAACCGCTCGGCCACACGGGCTGGCTAGGATAGTGAAATCAAATGGAACAGAAATATTGTCAAAACTCAAGGAAAAGGAAATTGCTATTTACCTTAAGGAAGACACGTCAAGTTGCAGACAGGCACAATTAAAAAACATTCACATAAAACTTTCGGCCACAGCTTTTGTCACTAAAAGACACCACACAAACATACACACACACAAACACACATATGTATATAACATTCACAAACACACAATCAAGCATACCTCACGCACCGCACGACCGCCTAATCCAGTTTGATGAACAGACACAGTACTAACGTTGCACGTCTTGCTTTCGCAGAGTTCGGAACGATGTCCCTCACCGGGTCTTGCCTGGGAGACGTGGTGGCTGCTGCGGCCCTCGTGGTCACGCTGGTCGTCCTCGCCTGCAGGTGGTTCTATGGCTACTGGGAACGCCGTGGAGTGCCGTCTCTCGAGACGCAGTCGATCTTCGGCAACTGCAAGGACATACTTCTGAACCGCAAACATTTCGGTGAAGGCCTACTGGAGCTGTACCGGCGCCTGGACCCTCACCCTTACGGCGGGATCTTCATATCCCTGAGACCAATGCTGGTCGTCAGAGACCCAGAGCTCATCAAGAGCTGCCTCCTCAAAGACTTCGGCCACTTCCAGCACAGGGGACTCAAGGTGGGTAGCGGCAAAGCGCCTACATTGCAAGTGATTTTTTAATATTTTGCTTATTCATACCTTGTCAGCAGAGTTAAAACAGACAAAAAAAACGCTTTTTTGTATGCAATTAAAGGTGCATACAATAGTTATTACTACCTGGAAATAAAACTGATTAGAGAAACTTTGACGAACCTTTGAAATATGCTTGAAATTATGTGCATAACCTGAAATGTTCATGAACCGTGATTTATTTTCAAAGAATATTCTTAAGAATTTATTTTATTTACTACCGATTCATCAAGAACATTAACACATTTAATCACACTATGTAAGCATGGAAGTAGTTTCCAGGGAGTAACTGATGAAATCATAACCAAATTCCTTTTAATAAGTGGGAATTTTATTCACTTTAATAGTGCATAAAAGCATTCTTTAAATGAAACAGATCTAAAATTATAATCAGAAAGCACCCTCTAAATATCAAAGTTACAATTTATTCAGAGGCAGAAAGAAACAAGTTTTGACTGTATGAGCTTTCGTGCAGAGAAACTTTCCGCTACCTTTTGACACGGCCGTAGTTACGACCACTCACAACAGCCTCTGAAAGACTACACTGGTGCAAATCTGCAACACACCAGATTACTTTAAACTAAGAGCTTTAACAATATACACAAGCACACGAACTATGCACCCCCCGCAGGAGGGATGGAAATGGTACAAAACACTAACAATTAAAATATTAACCTTGCCACCGAAGCTGCAACTTGATTTTAACTTCCAAGAAAAGTCTTACGGTGAAAAGGTGGCAACTTTATATACTACAGTGATCATTTAAATAAAAGCCCATGAAATGCAATCTTATATAAAATTCTACAAGGTTGGCCAAACAATAGTTAAGATGCTCTACAATACACAGATACCCTCCTCTCAAGATCATAGGCAGTAATATCAAAGTTTCCAAAGATCAAAACATATTTCAGGTATTAGGCGATTAGACTCCAAGCAATAAATTCGTTAACACACCAAATTCGACAAACATGACAGAGGCAGCTACTAACGTACAGTAGATTGATAGGGAGATTACCGAACATTCCGAACCGCAGGTTGCTCTAACCCGCCCCTACTCCACAAGGGAAAAACGGACCACCCAATTTATAAACAACCACCCTCCCGCGGGTGGGCAAACGGAAAAGAATGGTGGGACGACCCCAAATCAAAACGGTTGGTGACCTCACCAAGAAAACAAGTAGAATTTAAGAAAACAAGTAGAATTTAACAAGAGTAAATGAAACAACATATCACCAATCACTTAATTTCCAATAAACTGCGATTTTTCGAGAAGACCTGGCGTAGCACCCCGAAATAGCTCTCCCGAACCGTCTGCTGCCAGCCGCTTCAACGGATGCAGGAAGACGCGCCTGTCTCCCGTCTCACGGCGTCGCAGCTCGCACCGGCCAGACTGATGTCGTGGGTTGACTCCTGTTGCTCTCGTGTCGACCGCGAAGTCTCTACCCCTCGCTATACGCCGCGGCCCACAGGATTCACGTGGCGACCTCACAGGCGTCGACGCTCAAGACGGACAAGTCATCTTGTGTCTCAGTGAGCGACCGACCAACCGATCGATCCAATCGCCAATGATCATTGCCTGAGCAAACTCGAGCAGACTGGCGGCCTCACGCACAGACTCACATGCAGGAACGAAGCCCCGACCGGGCGAGTTCTCCTACTGGCGGAGTGGAAAGACTCTCATTTTACCGGCTTTAAAGGTTGATCCTGTGGTGTCACCGCCAGACACCACACTTGCTAGGTGGTAGTTTAAATCGGCCGCGGTCCATGTAGTACATGTCGGACCCGCGTGTCGCCACTGTGATCGCAGACCTAGCGCCACCACCAAGGCAGGTCTCGTGATACGAGAGTGGACTCGACCCCAGTTGTACGAGAACCAAGCTACCGCCCAGTTGTACGAGAACCAAGCTACCGCCCAGTTGTACGAGAACCAAGCTACCGCCCAGTTGTACGAGAACCAAGCTACCGCCCAGTTGTACGCGAACCTAGCTATCGCCCAGTTGTACGAAGCCTTTCTCTCTCATTAGCCGAGAGACAGAATAGCCATCAGAAGTTAATGGCTACGAACTAGCAAGGAGCCAGTTGTATCAGTGCCTATAGCTTACAAGTATTCAAGAGAGATGTATTCCAAGGCCTCAATAAAAGTTAAGTAAAAAGCATCTACATACTTTTCTTCTTATTCATTCATAAGTTTTTATGTTCCAGACTTCACGCCCGTATGCTTATTGCCGTGCGTGCACTATCGGCTACAGCTTTAGTCTAGCATTGATTTTCAGCAATCCACATCACGGTGTCGGTCCAGCTACCGACACTACAATTATTGGCGACGAGGATGGGATGGCCGGGTGCGGGTGGCACAGCCTCGCCTGTTGTTAGGCTCCCCACCTCATCGCATACGTCAACATGTGGTCCTCCCCACGGCGGGCGGAAGCCTTATTACACGACCGTTCGCCGATTTGCGGGGGAGGAATGTGGTGTCACCGCCAGACACCACACTTGCTAGGTGGTAGTTTAAATCGGCCGCGGTCCATGTAGTACATGTCGGACCCGCGTGTCGCCACTGTGATCGCAGACCTAGCGCCACCACCAAGGCAGGTCTCGTGATACGAGAGTGGACTCGACCCCAGTTGTACGAGAACCAAGCTACCGCCCAGTTGTACGAGAACCAAGCTACCGCCCAGTTGTACGAGAACCAAGCTACCGCCCAGTTGTACGAGAACCAAGCTACCGCCCAGTTGTACGCGAACCTAGCTATCGCCCAGTTGTACGAAGCCTTTCTCTCTCATTAGCCGAGAGACAGAATAGCCATCAGAAGTTAATGGCTACGAACTAGCAAGGAGCCAGTTGTATCAGTGCCTATAGCTTACAAGTATTCAAGAGAGATGTATTCCAAGGCCTCAATAAAAGTTAAGTAAAAAGCATCTACATACTTTTCTTCTTATTCATTCATAAGTTTTTATGTTCCAGACTTCACGCCCGTATGCTTATTGCCGTGCGTGCACTATCGGCTACAGCTTTAGTCTAGCATTGATTTTCAGCAATCCACATCACGGTGTCGGTCCAGCTACCGACACTACAGATCCGAACAACAGACATACTAGCACTCCGAACGACAGACAGACACGAACTTCCTAACAAATGCGGACGAGAGACAGACTAGCAAGCTGCGGTCGAGAGACTGACCCAGACTGACTCACTGGCGAGCTCGTAGCTCCCCTTAAATGCACGTGAACAGCAGCCTCTCCCCTTTCCCAACAGATGGAGACACCAAAGCTACGATTGCCACAAGGATGCCCACGCCAGAAACGGAGGGCGACTGTTTCACACTACACGCTGCGGCGCGCTCTTCAAAACAGCAATTTTTACGACGGCTCAGTTCACGCTTCAGTGGCGTAAGGAAACCATCGAGTGGAGGTCCACCAGATGAACAACCTCCAGTATTCTTTAAGGTGCGAAGTAACTTCAAATTGTCAGTCAGCACTTTATTTGCTGCACATGACTTCGAGCAACGTTCAAAGGCGCGTCCAACGTTTCTCGAAAGGAGCTATCAAATGAAAACCGAACACCCGCCACAACGTGACCATGGGACGGTTCTTTCCAGATGAAATCACAAGTCGCGTTAAAACTTTTATCCAACTGGGAGACAAGACAATTCAATACTGTTTCGCAGAAAGCGGTCGGCGAATGAAACCGACGTCCACGCATGTCTTTCTGCAGGTTCGCAAGGATGTAACAACCGCATGATGGAAGATACGGGCCGTACGGAAGGTGTTGCGTCTTTCCCAACCAGATCGCTGAAGTGCAGCCTTCGTCCGATTGGCAGTGAGGGCGTAGGAGCTGCCGTGAAACGGGATGATACCGAGCGAGGTGGCGCAGTGGTTAAACACTGGACTCGCATTCGGGAGGACGACGGTTCAATCCCGCGTCCGGCCATCCTGATTTAGGTTTTCCGTGATTTCCCTAAATCGCTCCAGGCAAATGCCGGGATGGTTCCTTTCAAAGGGCACGGCCGACTTCCTTCCCCGTCCTTCCCTAATCCGATGAGACCGATGACCTCGCTGTCTGGTCTCCTTCCCCAAAAACAAAACCAAAAAAACGGGATGAATCTGTCCAACAGCATTCCGACAGCCTGAGGGAAAAGGCAAAGCCAATAATGGAACATTCCACATGTACCCCAAGAAAGAAATCCTAAGCTTCCACATGTACCCCGAGAAAGAAATCCTAAGTTGTCCACACAAGTTTCGGTACAGCCACGACGACCTTCGTCTTCCAATGCAGTCGCCATGTGCCCGTCGAGATCTACAATTAGTGCGCAGTGCTATCGAGACACTTACAGAAACTGCGAAGTGCCGCAAAGTCAACACTTCCAGGAATGCTGTCGGACTGAAATATCCTGCTGCACTGTCACGCCCGCCCCCACACTGCCAGTCTCACGGACGCTACACTTGAGCGAATTGCTTGGGAAACACTGCAACATCTTCCGTTGAGCCCGGATCATTCACCGTGTGATTTTCTCATCTTTGGCGACTTGAAGAAAGAGATGCGTGGACGACGGATTCAGTCGAACGAGGAAGTGCAAGAGTGGGTGCGATTTTCGGTCCGTCAGAGGTCGACTGTGTTCTACAAACAAAACTTGATCGTCTCATCTCCCAGTGTGATAAATGCCTTAGCACGTGTGTTGACTCCATTTGAATGGAACCGTTGCATCGTCTTGTTGTCACAGGTGTTCAGTTTCCATTTTACTACTACTCATACTTTATTTCTTAATTTTAGACAAAGTATTTCACAAAACATTTCACAATTTTTTCTAATTTTTTTATTTTTAATTTCAAGTTTCGCACAGCAATAAAGATCGCTATATTTTGATTATTAACTGTATACGCATCAGTCAGCATTCGTAGCTGAGTGCTCAGTGCGGTAGACTGTGATGCGAACGACCCGGGTTCGATTCCAGTAAATGCCAAGGTATTTTCCTTTGTGGGACGGCTGGTACGGGGTGCAGTCAGCTTCTTGGTGCCAATTGAGGAGATACTTGATCAAGCAGTATCTGCTCCAAGGTCTGGAAAGTCGGCAAAACGGCCAGGAGAACTGTGTGCTCACCACATACCCTTACATACTTCTTCTGCATGACGCTGCAATGCAGAGGACGACACGGTGGTGCTTAGACATCCTCCGTAAATTCCCAGTCTGGCGAGAAGCTCGCATATACATCAAGAGAAAGCAGAGAAGTTTTGACTTACCCTTCTTTGTTGTAAGAGTGCAGGCAAACGGCAGTTCATCTGTAAAGGAAATGGGACACAGAACGCTACTGCGACCATTTGGAGAGCACTGCTGCAGTGTTTGGAATTGTTATCAAGTAGTCATGACAACAGACATAAACAGAATTTAGACACGCACTGGTAGTATCGTATTACGTCGGTGTAGCTTGTACAAAAGTGTAATAGAAATACTGGGGCAACTAGAATGGTAGTGGCTCCGCTGCCCCTACTGCTGTCGTTTTACGCAACAAGCAGTATTGTATCTGGCCTTCAATAACCACACACGAGATTGTCACAAAACAGAAGTGCACCTCAGATGCACTTCCACCACCAAACTCATCCGGCACCAGTCAGAATTTCTAGTATGGTGGTCGTGGCACTTTCTCCTATCACTGTACCAAAATTTCCGACTGTACGAGGTGTTCGCAATACTCGACCTTTTTGGTCTCCATTGACTGGACTATTATAGCACCAACATGGTCGGCTGTGTCGTTATTATTATTAATATAAACGTCCCCATGAATGACTTCCGCAATCGTTGCACTAAAACTATATTGGCACTTGTTTCCAAACTTAACACTTACAAGCACGGTAGTTTCGTAGCCAGACGGCCTGACGAGTAAACCGATAAATTATTTATTTTATGCTGCTAACACTCACAAGACTGTTAGGTGAAATATACATAAACATCAATTTTTACAATTTCTGAGTGCGCGACTAAGCCGGTGGCATAATAAGGCCAGCCAATGACGACCAAAAAACTTGGACTGCGGCAAATAGTTCGTGCAGGTGCAAATTTTTGTGCAATGGTAGAGGGGAGCGCCATGAGCACGAACTTGAAATCCTGACCAGTGGCGGTTGAGTGTGGGACTGGGGGCGCCTTTGAAGGCCTTTTGTGTGCTCTTTTCTTGAATAAATCGAAAACTACGGCCTCTAGAAACATATCCTGGTACAAAATCCACTAGATTACATTTCCTACAGAAAAGGTCCATTGAGAAAATGAAAACTTGGCACGTGGTTGTTAAGGTCAGAAATAACACTGTGCGCTGCACAAAACGAGAGCAGTAGGTGCAGCTGTATCGCCTTGTATATGGATTCCTATATTTCCTAGGGGAAACATTGTGTTTAGAGTTTGAGGAATATAGCAGATGATAACCACCATTGCTGAGTCCAGAAATCTCTGGGATTCTGCTGTTATTCAGGGAGGAACTATGGTACAATTTAATTTTCTTCCCTTTATTTCGACATCTAGGCAGAACTCATACAGACATCATCATACGGAAAAGGATTCACGAGTACGAGAGCAACATACGCGTTGGATTTAATACACTGCACATAGTCGTAAAGAAACAATTGCAGTGCAGTCATATTAGAAACTGGCATGCTCTTACAACAGAAACTCATATACACAGACAGAAAAAAATCACAACATCAAAAAGTCATTACTGTAGAATACTAAAATTTCGCCGGCCGGGGTGGCCGAGCAATTCTAGGCGCTACAGTCTTGAACCGCGCGACCACTACGGTCGCAGGTTCGAATCCTGCCTGGGCATGGATGTGTGTGATGTTCTTAGGTTAGTTGTGTTTAAGTAGTTCTGAGTTCTAGGGGACTGATGACCTCAGAAGTTAAGTCCCATAGTGCTCAGAGACATCTGAAACACTTTTTTGAATGAAATTTCAATAATACATTTGCCTAGGTAAAACCTTTAAGCGATTAAAATTGCAAGTTACAGGTTAATATAAGTGCGAAATTAGCCATTGCAAATATGAAATGTTAATACATTACTGACAGCCAATGGCCTTGCCGCAATGGTAACACCGGTTTCCATCGGATCAGCGAATGCGCTGTCTGACTTTGCAAGAACTTCGGTGCACTCAGCCCTTGTGAGGAAAATTGAGGAGCTTCTTGACTGAGAAGTAGCGACTTCGGCCCGCAAAACTGACAATGGCGGGAGAGCAGTGTGCTGACCTCATGCTCCCCCCTCCCCCAGAGTCCGCATTCAGTGACGCCTATAGGCTGAGGATAACATGGCCGTCTGTCAGTACCATTGAGTCTTCCGAGACGTGTTGGGAGGGAGTTTAGTTTGGTATATTAAGATCTGGTGTTACCACCAGGAAGTTGAATGCAAGCGTGCAAACGTGTATGCACTGTGCTTTATAGGTGCCGGTTCTCAAATTGTAGGATAGAGGTCTGTGCCTGTTTCTATTGGTCGGCCAAAACACGGACGGTTAATGCTGTTTATGGATGACGTTCGAGTTGTTGTCCGATGATGTTCCACATGTGCACGATCAGAGACAGTGCTGGCGATCAAGCAGGCCAAGAAAACTTGTTGACACTCTGTAGAGCACGTTGGTTTACAACAACATGAGCGCTATATGAACGAGCGTTATGCTGCCGCAAAGTCACACCATACCCTTCCCCCCTTCCAAATGGCTCTGAGCGCTATGGGACTCAACATCGGGTCATCAGTCCTCTAGAACAGAACCACTGAAAGTAGCCTAAGGACATCACACACATTCATGCCCGAGGCAAGACTCGAACCTGCGACCGCTGCGGTCACACGGTTCCATATCGTAGCGCCCAGAACCGCTCGGTCACGCCGGCCGGCTCCCCCGTTCCCTCCATCCCCCCCTCCCACTCCCCACCCCCTGGAAAGCTGTTCACGAATGGCAGTACAAGAACATCGAGTCACCGGACTGAGGTACAAATTTGGAGTCTGGGTGCATGGGATAACCACGCGTGTTCCTGCCACCATACGAAATGTAAGTCCTATGTGTCTGTCACGCAGACATATTGGTTGCAGGCCCTAAGTTGGCCTCCTCCTAACCAAGCTTCGCGATCACTGGCATCGACGCAGAAACGGCTTTCATCAGGAAACACAAATGACCACCATCCTGCCCTCGAATGAGCTCTCACTTGAGACCACTGTGGTCGCAAATGGCGATGATTGGTGGTTGGTGGAACGTACGCTGTAGGCTGTGAGGCGTATTTTTAACAGTCCGTTGTGTCGGTATGTTTCCAGCTGCTGCTCATATTGCCGCTGCGTATGCAGTACGATGCGCCAGAGGCGTACGCCGAACACGATGACCTTCCCATTCGGTAGCGTCCTCTGACCGATCGGAGCCCGGTCTTCTTGCGACCTTACATTCTCCTACATCTACATCTACATTTATACTCCGCAAGCCACCCAACCGTGTGTGGCGGAGGGCACTTTACGTGCCACTATCATGAACTCCCTTTCCTGTTCCAGTCGCGTGTGGTTCGCGGGGAGAACGATTGGCGGAAAGCCTCCGCGCAAACTCGAATCTCTCTGATTTTACATTCATGATCTCCTCGGGAGGTATAAGTAGGGGGAAGCGATATATTCGATATCTCATCCAGAAAGGCACCCTCTCGAAATCTGGACAGCAAGCTACACCGCGATAGAGAGCACCACTCTTGCAGAGTCTGCCACTTGAGTTTGTTAAACATCTCCGTAACGCTATCACGCTTACCAAATAACCCTGTGACGAAACGCGCCGCTCTTCTTTGGATCTTCTCTATTTCCTCTGTCAACCCGACCTGGTTCGGATCCCACAATGATGAGCAATACTCAAGTATGGGTCGAACGAGTGTTTTGTAAGGAACCACCTTTGTTGATGGACTACATTTTCTAAGGACTCTCCCGGTGAATCTCAATCTGGAACCCGCCTTACCAACAATTAATTTTATATGGTCATTCCAGTTCAAATCGTTCCGCACGGACACTCCCAGATATTTTACAGAACTGACTGCTACCAGTGTTTGTTCCACCATCACATGATCATACAATAAAGGATCCTTCTTTCTACGTATTCGCAATACATTATATTTGTCTATGTTAAGGGCCAGTTGCCACTTCCTACACCTACCGCCTATCCGTTGCAGATCTTCCTGCATTTCGCTGCAATTTTCTAATGCTACCACTTTTTTGTATACTACAGCATCATCCGTGAAAAGCCGCATGGAACTTCCGATATTATCAACTAGGTGATTTATATATATTGTGAAAAGCAATGGTCCCATAACACTCCCCTGTGGCACGCCAGAGGTTACTTTCACGTCTATAGACGTCTCTCCGTTGAGTTCTGTTTGCTAAACTCTCGTCAATCCAGTCACACAGTTGGTTTGACATTCCGTAGGCTCTTGCTTCGTTTATCAGGCGACAGTTCGGAACTGTATCGAACGGCTTCCGGAAGTCAAGGAAAACGGCATCTACCTGGGAGCCTGTATCCAATATTTCCTTGTGACCACCGCTGCCAGGAATCATATACAGTGGCTACATTCCTGCCAAGGCTTTCTGCAGTATCACAGAAGGAACATCCAGGTTCTCGTAGCCGTATTAGACGACCATCTTCAAACACACTGAGGCGTTATGGCGTCTTTGTCGCAATAAAGTCCTTGACTAACATCAGTTCACCATGTTTAGTTTCAAAGCTAAGTAGGGCTCACGAACAATAGAGCGTCTATTTAAAGCAAAGCTGATTTGCATCGGCGAAGTGCCACTACTAGCCCCACTCTTACGCGACTGGCGCGAAATTTGAACAGGCATCATCTTTCACATGTAGAAAAACACCTACCAAATTTCGTTTATGTCGCAAAACTTTCTTGGTGCTGGGATTTTTTCCGTTCGAGTAAAAGGCCATATATTGAAGCCGGACAGTACGGTGACACAAGTCGGCAAACAACAACCAGAGGTGATCCAAAGGCTGTAGGAGGAGGCCTGTGGCGATGTATGTGTTTGTACAGCCAAGACAAATGTGTCTGTCACCTTCTTCTTCAACAGAGCTGCGCAATGGCGTCGCGACCCGGTCAATAAGATGTAGATGATTCCTCTAAGAGGTTTGGTTGAATATGAGGTGCCTTATAGTGTTGGTGAGTCTTTTGGAGCACCTGGTCCACTTTGGCCGGTGTCGGCCGTCTTCCTGTTTCTGCAGGTGGACGAGGAGCACGACCCGCTGAGCGCGCACCTGTTCAACCTGGGCGGGCCGCGGTGGCGCGCGCTGCGCACCAAGCTGACGCCGACGTTCACGTCGGGCAAGATGAAGCTCATGTTCCCGCTGATGGAGGCGTGCGCGCGCGAGATGGTCGCCGCCCTGCAGCCGCTCGCCGACCGCGGCGAGGTCGTCGAGATGAAGGAGTGGAATGCCAGGTTCACCACCGACGTCATCGGCACCTGCGCCTTCGGCATCCAGTGCAACTCGCTGCGGGACCCCGATTCCGAGTTCCGCAGGATGGGCCGCGGCCTCTTCACCTCGCCCATCCGGAACCTATTCAATTTAGTGCTGGTAACGTACACACGCTCTGTTTATTCGAGACTAAAATCGATTCTTCTGTGGGACTAAGACTTTGCACGTAGTGAGCGAGAGAATATGAAAATTCTCCGTGGTGGGTGTTGTGGGTTGCATGAAACCCATCCGTAGGGGCAGCTGGATCAAACTGTATAGCCATCTTTTCTCCCATGTACAGAGTGACTCAGCTGCCCCTACCGAAAGGTTTTATGCAATCCGCAATGCCTTCAGAAACCATGAGCGAGAATTTCATACCGATATTCCTACAGAAAAACTGAACAAGATCTTTTTGCAAGAAATTCATTGTAGTTAAGTTTCGTACTGGGATACGTTTTCGCTGGAAGCCACGGTTTTCGAGTTATTTAAGAAAAACACGTTTTATGGTCACTTTTGTGGGTTTTCGTTTGATAATTCGAAAGCTACAGCCTCTAGCGAAAACGCTTCCCATAAAAAAATATTCCATTAAATTTCCTACAAAAAGATCCTCTTTAATATTTTATGTGGGTCTAATAGCTTGCACATAGCGAGCCAGAGTAGGGTGACCAAACGTCCGTATGAATCCGGAAATGTCTTCCTTTTTATCTCTTTCCCCATGCTCCACGTTCATTTTGTTTGCACTGTCTTCCATTATCGCAAAGTTGACCGTAATAAAAATTATATTTGCGATTGTTATTGTTCTACTGCTCTTTTCTTAAATACCTTACCTCTTGATGGCAGCAGGATATTTGACTTTATCGATGTTCCACTCATGTATTGATCCATAAGCAAGTGCCGATATCGACGGTTTAAAATTTCCGTTCCGTATTTTCAATTCCGTATTCATATTCCCTTGACTTGGCATCTTAGATTTCATGTCATGTACTCAGTATTCATGTGTGAGTGTGATTTGCTGTTTATTGTAACCGAGTGAGTTTCGTAAATTATCTGGCGTTGTGACAGTTCGTAATTACTTTTCTATTTACGCTGTTAGAAAGGAACGGCATGTGAAAACTAGGTGGTTACCTCTTTCTCCTGGCCATTGAAAATGTACTGGAAATGTATCCTGCTCTGAAATCTTACTTTCTGTCTGAAACCCAGCCACCAAAGGTTTCGTTTCCGTTTTTTGAGAACAGGTTAAGAGAAATCTGCGTATGTCACTTGTATTAATTGACGTCTGTGTTTAGTTTAAATATTCTGCAGATCGAAAAGGTGGGCAGTCCTGTGCTTGAGGTGACTGAAATCTTAGATTCAGTATGTAAGGTGTTTGAGAACCAGTTCAATGAAACATTCATTTGCCTAAACGTTAAACATAAGCTGGATATGGCAACGGAAGAAGGCTTTGATAATGAAGTTAAATTTTTTATGAAGGAAGCATATGTTGCTGTATCAATCGCGCCATGAATATTTAAAACGATGGCTCTATATGTCTGACGGCTTTTCCTGTTTCAAATGGATGTCTCTAAAGAAAGAAGTTATTTACAATGACGTTGAAAAAACCCTTTTGTGATTACAAGATAAATGTAAACCTTTTTAAATTGAAGATGTAAAAGGTTTTAACCAATTGTGTAGTTTTAGACAGTTTTTGAAACAGAATAGTAATGATACTGAAGTTAGTCGGTTATCTTCTAGTTAAACATGGGCCAAGTATTTTTGTTAAAGAAAGTCTGTTGATTGTCATTCAGATTTGTTAAAACTTGCCGAATACTTTTTCAGTGTATGGGGACACAACGCAGGTGTAGAAGATGTATTTTCGCTCATTACAACACAGTGAACTGATTACAGGACTAGGTTGAACCTTGAATCTGTTAAAGATTTTTAATGGTCGAGTATAACAATTTAAAAGAATTTACCTATGTATCTTTTTACAACTGTCTGCTAAGCTAGCCAACACATCTACAAAGAATTGGATCTTCAGTGAAGTACCTTAAAACTTAAGGGACGTATCTTATTCCTAATAATGAATTCATTTATTGAATTTTTTCCAACTTCGTCCACCTTTTTAAAACTGTTTGTCGTCTTCTTTTTACGTCTGCATCTGGTCACCCTAAGGGAGAGAATATGAAAATGCTGCGTGGTGGGTGTTACGGGTTGCATAAAACCCATGGGTAGGGTCAGCTGAATAACCGGGCGTAGCCATCTTTAGACTTGTATTCAACAACAAAAAGGTATGTTATAATACCAGGGATAAGAATTAAACCGTCTTTTATTGGTATGCTTGCTACGTCCTTCTGATGCCCAGTCTCTAACAATGCTATTTATAAGCGGACGTTTGACCAGTGATCGGAAATCTCAGTACATTAGGGATACACAGGTCTATACCATTTCACTGAGGGAGGCACGGTAAAGGTAGCCACTTCTTGAGTTTACCTTTAAGCCGGTATGTCGAGTCCTCATATGTGCTATGGGTAGCCGTTACAATGTTCTCCTGAATGTATTGCAGTTTACCGAAGCACTTTTTACAGTGCGAACAGCAACGTAGCAGATTAAAATCTGGTACCTATAACAAAGTTACGTTGCCTTAAGAAGTACACGACAGTTGCCCTGATTGTAACGGAGGTCAACATTCTGTTTAGAGGAGTGTTGTGGTTTCTTATTAAATATTTGTAAATGTTTGTACTTCCCTGGTTGTTGACACAGGCAGTCAGCGTAACATTTTTCCCGTCATAGTATTTTTGTACCACTTACTATTTTTGTTTCAAATGGCTGGTGTTAGCCCTATCGCCATCATTTTCTTCTGAAAGTAGAGTACATAATAAACCACCAGCAATTTGAAACATAAAGAGTAACTGATACAAATACATCCTTACTTGTAAGATATTAACCTGATTGACTGTATTTCTACACATGTCCTGAAAGATAGAAGAAAAAGGGCGAACAGTCTCTAGAAAAGTGAGTGGCAATTCAATGCAAATGAAGACTTATTCAGTACCAGTCTAGCATTTTTTACTAGTCCTCGATTGTGAATGACCATTTGAATTGTATTTCAGAACGTAACACTTCCTCTCCAGTACCGTATGACGTAAACCTAAGGAAACAAATGAAAACACAGAAGACTAGTGTAATCCGCCCCCTCCTTTCTGCTTGCAGCTATTGTCCACAATAAGTAATATCTTCTATGAAAACTTTGAGAGGAGCAAAGATTACAATTAACTTTCTAGTTTACTTAGCTTCTCGTGTAGATTTGGCTCCATTTCTTCTTGTCTAGGGGACTGATTCTTGAAGCTGAAAAGGTCACGTTTTAGGTCCTCACTGCTGGACTGATTAAATAAATATCAAGATTGTTGCTGGAGAATTTTTGTTGTTACGTTAATATATTTTGTCACGTTTTTGTATATCTTACGTTCTTTTGATTTTTCACATTAACAAAGCCGAAATTACATTGTTCGCACAAAATACAAAAATACGTCCGATAACATCAGAGGTCTGCTTACGACAGTCTCACTCAGCAGAGATAAAAATATTCCAAAGGGTTTACAATTTTTCTTAACAAATGAATTTCTAATAGTTTCTGTTACATTATTATTTTTGATGATTATTTTATAAATGAATCCAGAAATAAACATACTAACCAGCACAGTATTGCTCAATTAATAACAGAAATTTTAAGCGTGCCAATAGTTCGTAATTTCAGAAGTTTCTAAAACTAATAATTTTAACTGTACATTCAGAATTAGTACTTACCGATTGCAACAACAGAAATAAAGTAATTCCTTTTCATAAATATCAGCTTGAAATCCAACATACTGTGTATGAAATTGTATCAAACTTTTCAGAAAAGCAGCTGAGATAATACTGACCTGTCCAAAATACGAAAAATGACACTAGTATCGACACTTACTGTTGACTAAAAGCAATGCTAGAGGATGTCCAGTTACATAATGCATCAGAGGAACAGGCATATGGAAGTAACGTAGTAGATGTTTCGGATTTTCAAGAAGGAAGGCTCACTAGAGTATAACGTCCCGTTGACAGCGACTCAGGTTCTACGTAATTGATGACAATTCATTTAAATAAGGTCCTAAAAGTATTAAAATATATCACTGAATGGAACTTCCAGTAGTGTTCTGTAGCTGTATCAACTCAAGTAGATTAGAGACCCACTTCACCGATTTCGCAGCTTCTAAGTTGCATCTTCTGTTGTGTACCTCTACAGAAAATTTTATAAATTACTAAAGTTTTGACAATGGGGAACCGAAGTTATGTGAAATATAGTAAAGTACCGAGTGAACAGACTTCAAAAAAATGTTCAAATGTGTGTGAAATCTTATGGGACTTAACTGCTAAGGTGATCAGTCCCTAAGCTTACACACTACTTGATCTAAATTATCCTAAGGACATACACACACACCCATGCCCGAGGGAGGACTCGAACTTCCGCTGGGACCAGCCGCACAGTCCACGACTGCAGCGCCGTAAACCTCTCGGCTAATCCCGCGCGGCGAACAGACTTAAAGAAGGAAGAAAATATGATGCGTCTAGTTACGAAACTGAGTGTGAATCACATACACCCCACAAACGGGCCTATACGTATTTAATAAATGAGATTTATAATTTCATACGAAAAAAAAGTTACTTACAATCCTACACAATATGACATAGGGAGTCGTTAGAGAATTTAGCACAGTAATAATTGCCGTGGCTAAGTAAAGTTTCAGCCTTCCTCAACTGCCCAGTCCAGTCTAAAATACGAAGTAATAGAATTAGAAATAAGAAACTGATGTTGGATTCAAAAACAGCGAAGTAGTAAGTAAAATGAAAAAGAGATGGCTACAGTCCCCATATAACGTGGAACAACTGCCAAAAACAGGACTGACCTATGTTAAAATCACGATCTGTCATCACTACCGATCAAGCAACAGACAATGTCCCTGGTAGATGCTATGCAGAAAAGTCATGGGTCGTGAAGTGATTTAAGAATAAAATAAAAGGTAATGATGAAAACTAATAAAATTAATGTATTGGAATACGATAAAAAGCCATTTCTACAATGTTGTGGGGGGCACCAATGATCGAAAGGAAGGTTATGGTGACGGTCGGAGTTACCGAAAGCCGGCATTCTTATGTGTCTTCACCAGGATAATAATAATAGTAGGAGCTCATAACACAAGCAACGAGGCGTTCTGCGTGTTGTCGGAGCGTGTGTGGTGACCGACGTCCTTATACTAAGACGGTTAAGGAAATCACTTAACACGGGCAAATGAAAGATACGAGAAGCGCGCTGCTGATGTTCTGTTGAGGTACTGCGGTCACTTCGAAAACGATTACACTCTGCTCTCTCTATTACCTTTAACACTAAACCTGGGTGATACTGATCTAATAATGTTACTAAGGTGTACATTGTAAAAATTGATGGCTGTTTCTGCTTCAGTAGAGCAGTGTAAACATTCAATCAGATGACATAGATGTGGACCGGCAGTGGCAGTAGACTTGGATATTAACATAAAAGACTGTAATAAGTTAACCAACTAGTTAGCCGCTGAGTCACCTTACTTTAAAAATTCAAATAGTGGAAGTTGGCCAACAAACCTCGGTGTCTTAATTTCGTTTGGTAGTTGAGATTATTACCGGAGGTCTGTCTTATGATCTTTATTATACGAGGGTTGCCCAGAAAGTAATGCACCGTATCTTCTTTCCTTCAACAATTCTTTATTGAACATAATGAGAATTACACATACGAAAGAATGATGTTTTATCTACATCGCGTTCTATGGCCTTCCTCCAGCGCTAAACGAGGGCGTGTATGCCCTGTCGGTACCGATCTTTGTCCTGGTGGCGGAATCAGTGCTTCCCTATGTGGATCAGCTACTCATCGTCCTCCAAATGTCTTCCACGAATTGCATCCTTCAATGGCCCAAACAAATGGAAGTCCGATGGGACTAGGTCAGGGCTGTGTGGTGGGTGTTCTCCCCGACCGCTGCAAATCGTGGAGCTCCGCCGAACCGCATTCTGATTATCTCACCCACCTTGCCCAGTGACTAACTGTACTTCTGTCGACATCAGATACTCCATAGACTTTGCACAAGCGTTTGTGAATACGCTCCTGGAAATGGAAAAAATAACACATTGACACCGGTGTGTCAGACCCACCATACTTGCTCCGGACACTGCGAGAGGGCTGTACAAGCAATGATCACACGCACGGCACAGCGGACACACCAGGAACCGCGATGTTGGCCGTCGAATGGCGCTAGCTGCGCAGCATTTGTGCACCGCCGCCGTCAGTGTCAGCCAGTTTGCCGTGGCATACGGAGCTCCATCGCAGTCTTTAACACTGGTAGCATGCCGCGACAGCGTGGACGTGAACCGTATGTGCAGTTGACGGACTTTAAGCAAGGGCGTATAGTGAGCATGCGGGAGGCCGGGTGGACGTACCGCCGAATTGCCCAACACGTGGGACGTGAGGTCTCCACAGCACATCGATGTTGTCGCCAGTGGTCGGCGGAAGGTGCACGTGCCCGTCGACCTGGGACCGGACCGCAGCGACGCACGGATGCACGCCAAGACCGTAGGATCCTACGCAGTGCCGTAGGGGACCGCACCGCCACTTCCCAGCAAATTAGGGACACTGTTGCTCCTGGGATATCGGCGAGGACCATTCGCAACCGTCTCCATGAAGCTGGGCTACGGTCCCGCACACCGTTAGCCCGTCTTCCGCTCACGCCCCAACATCGTGCAGCCCGCCTCCAGTGGTGTCGCGACAGGCGTGAATGGAGGGACGAATGGAGACGTGTCGTCTTCAGCGATGAGAGTCGCTTCTGCCTTGGTGCCAATGATGGTCGTATGCGTGTTTGGCGCCGTGCAGGTGAGCGCCACAATCAGGACTGCATACGACCGAGGCACACAGGGCCAACACCCGGCATCATGGTGTGGGGAGCGATCTCCTACACTGGCCGTACACCACTGGTGATCGTCGAGGGGACACTGAATAGTGCACGGTACATCCAAACCGTCATCGAACCCATGGTTCTACCATTCCTACACCGGCAAGGGAAGTTGCTGTTCCAACAGGACAATGCACGTCCGCATGTATCCCGTGCCACCCAACGTGCTCTAGAAGGTGTAAGTCAACTACCCTGGCCAGCAAGATCTCCGGATCTGTCCCCCATTGAGCATGTTTGGGACTGGATGAAGCGTCGTCTCACGTGGTCTGCACGTCCAGCACGAACGCTGGTCCAACTGAGGCGCCAGGTGGAAATGGCATGGCAAGCCGTTCCACAGGACTACATCCAGCATCTCTACGATCGTCTCCATGGGAGAATAGCAGCCTGCATTGCTGCGAAAGGTGGATATACACTGTACTAGTGCCGACATTGTGCATGCTCTGTTGCCTGTGTCTATGTGCCTGTGGTTCTGTCAGTGTGATCATGTGATGTATCTGACCCCAGGAATGTGTCAATAAAGTTTCCCCTTCCTGGGACAATGAATTCACGGTGTTCTTTTTTCCATTTCCAGGAGTGTAGTTTCCACAGTTTCTTCTCTGCAGAAGGAAATTCAATGACGGCACGTTGCTTGTAACGTACATTACCTATAGACGCCATTTTTAAACTGTCCTGCAGCTACGCTACGCGTCGCAAGTGGCGGAAACTTGACGCCCTCACTTCAAGTAATACACACATAGCGTTTCGCATTCGTATCATTGTTTTTGGCTGAGAAAAAAAATGCTGTGCATTACTTTCTGGGCAAGCCTCGTACTACAGATTTTCCAGACGGACACTAACACACCGTTACCTAGCGTGATTTCGCGAGAACATCGTCACGTTTCATCCAGAGGTTGACATCGAAGATACCTGAACATTATTGTTACCCTATTGTACAAATTACACCGACCTGTAAGATCGAAGTACTCAGTCTCTCTGCCACCATGCCTGTTTTATAAGGACTCCTATAGCTGGAGCAGTACACCAAACTGTGTATTTCCTTTACAGAATCACTGCCCTTTACAACAGTCACCACGACATTTCTTTGTCATCGTGCCTAATAGTGTTTTGCGATGTGTTCAGCAGTCCTCAGATTTGAGTGGGGCCGGGCTTTATCTTGTTACAGCAAAGCATCTCCTGGTTTGCTGTGGCGCCGAAGTCGCCAGAAGCGCGTCTTGTCTTTTATTAATGTGTTGACATAGTTTTTTGAGTTAATGGTACAGCCTTTTGGTAGCACATCAATGAGAATCACACCTTCACAGTCACAGAACACGGTGATTATTGTCTTACCGGCGGGAGCAGTTGCTTTGAATTTTCTCTTCTGTGGGGAGTGGGAATGGCGCCATTCCATCGACCGTCGTTTAGTTTCGGACTCAAAATGGTGAACCCAGGTTTCATCACCCGTCAAAATCCGGGACAAGAAGGCCTCCCCCTCAGCTTCAAAACGTAACAAATCAAGACAAATGTTTTTTCTGTGCGATTTGTGATCCACCGTTAGACACGGCGGAACCCATCTTGTACACAATTTTGAATATCCAAGAGCAAATCGTGGAGCCTTCAGATGACCTCACCATCCGTGCACAGCGACTAACTGTACTTCTGTCAACATCAGATGCTCCATAGACATTGCAGAAGCGTCTGTGAATATGGACCATAGTTTCTTTCTCTGCAGTGAGAAATTCAATGACGGCACGGTGCTTGTAACGTACATCACCTACAGACGCCATTTTGAAACTGTCCTGCAGCTACGCTATCTGTTGCAAGTGAAGCAAACTCACTCAGGAGACTTCTAATAATACATACGTAACGTTTCGTTTTCGTAGCATTGTTTTCGGCTGAGAAAACAGAAAGTGGTGCGTTACTTTCTGGCAACCCTCGTATGTATCCCCTTAAGGATCTTTAAAAAACAGTCACATCTCTCTTTATGTCGTATCTCCAAGTTATTTTGGAGATCTGAAATATGATGTTGATTATCACGTAAGTGAGAAGTTAGTGAGGATTTCGATCTGCTCACTTGGAGATGTTCTTAAAGCACATTTAGAAACCTCTACAAGTTTCCCATTTGTGAACGGACATTACATTAAATTGAATAAAACTGTGTGTTCTTTCCTGGAAGTTAGGGGGAAGTGGTGGAGGCGGTGGAGAATCGATCGTGTGACAGCCATTTCATGGGATGATATGAAGAACGATGAAGTAAGGTGTCAGTGGTTGACAGTTTCCGGTAAATATCAAAAACAAAAGTACTGTTTCTTAATGTGATTTAGACGTCAGGGTAAGGGAGTGTGCCATTAACGCTGAGTTCGATTGCAGCTTGAATGCCAGACTGCTGCGAGTTCAAATGGTCCAGAAGGGCGCCACAAAACTCCTTGTGGCCTTTATATAATAAGATAACGTAATAAACATAACGAAACCAACCAAGGATTTCTATAACGTAAGATCGGTGTTGTTGCACAAAATCGTGTCCGAACTTAGACGAAAACTGTTAGCAAGGTATTAAGACAATGGTGAACCGATTGCTAGTCCTTACTTTTAATGAAAAAACAATTACCAAAATTGAAATAGTTATAATTAAAACAATTCCTAACAACTTCAGCGTTTCATTAATTTCGTCAAGTGGACGACTGCAACGAGTGCGAAAATTTTCAGCAGTAACAGTCTGGGCTTGGTGAGTAGGTGCATTGATATACGTATTTTTAATATCTAAAGATGCTGAGTTGGCATATGTTGCACTCCTGAAGTTGTTTGGAATGCAAATTAGACGTGCGCGGTTGCGTGACAAAAAATTAAAGATAGACATAATGGTTATTCAAAATGATACGTAAAGGATTCGTGAGAATGAAGCACAACCTGGCATAGGGGAAGGATCAGGAACGAAATAGGCCATGCTCTTCCAAAATCATCTGATTTTCAGAAGAATTTAATTTCCTTGGAACATCATTGACCACGTTAACTTGTACCTGAACGCAAACTATATGTGTGTACCATTAGTATAAATTATATAGACAACCTTTTCGAGCACTTCATCCAATTTTTGTCGTTGCGTCATCCTGTATAACAGCAAGATGAAGTAATAGTGGCCATTATCATGTACGAGGGTGAGTCAAATGAAAACCTTAAATATTTTTTCAAATATTATTTATTGTGCAAAATGGCTCTGAGCACTATGGGACTTAACTTCTCAGGTCATCAGTCCCCTAAAACTTAGAACTGCTTAAACCTAACTAACCTAAGGACATCACACACATCCATGCCCGAGGCAGGATTCGAACCTGCGACCGTAGCGGTCGCGCGGTTCCAGACTGTAGCACCTTTAACCGCTTGGCCACACCGGCAGGCATTTACTGTGCAGAAGTGGTACAAATCTATATCACTTTTCAACATAATCCGCCCCCCCCCCCCCCCCCCCACGCTTAATGCAAGTCCTCCAGCGCTTACAAAGTGCATAAATTCCTTTAGAAAAAAATTCTTATGGAAGTCAGCGCGACCACTCACGCACCGCGTGTCGTACCTCTTGATCAGAACGGAACTTCTTTCCTCCGATTGCGTCTTTGAGTGGTCCAAACGTATGGAAACCACTAGGAGCAAGGTCTGGTGAGTACGGTGGATCTCAAAATGCAGGTCTGTGATTGTTGCAACTGTTGTACGGGCAGTGTGGCGCTTTGCATTGTCATGTTGCAAAAGGACACCTGCTGACAGCAATCAAAGTCGCTTTGATTTGATTGCAGGCCGCAGGTGATTTGTTAGGAGATCTGTGTATGGTGCATTGGTGACAGTGGTCCCTCTATGCATGTAATGCTCCAAAATGACGCCTTTTTTCGTCCCAAAAGAGAGTCAGCATAACCTTCCCTGCTGATGGTTCTATTCGAAACTTCTCTGGGTTTGGTGATGAGGAATGGCACCATTCTTTGCTCGCTCTCTTCGTTTCCGGTTGGTGGAAGTGAACCCAGGTTTCGTCCCCAGTAACGATTCTTGCAGGGAAACCATCACCTTCTCGTTCAAAGCTCCGAAGAAGTCCTTCACAAGCATGAACACGTCGTTCTCTCATTTCAAGAGTCAGCTGCCGTGGCAGCCATCTTGCAGACACTTTGTGAAACTGGAGCACGTCATGCACAATGTGGTGTGCTGACCTGTGACTAATCTGTAAACATGCTGCAATGTCAGTCAGTGTCACTTGGCGGTTTTCCTTCACTATGGCTTCAACTGCTGCAATGTTCTGTGGAGTCACAACTCGTTGTGGCTGACCTGGACAAGGAGCATCTTCCACTGAAGTCACACCATTTGCGAACTTCCTACTCCATTCGTAGACTTGCTGCTGTGGCAAACGTGCATCACCGTAATTAACCTTCATTCGTCGATGAATTTCACACCTTCACTACGCAAAAACCATATAACAGAACGCTGTTCTTCCCCTGTGCAAGTCGCAAGTGGGGCGGCTATATTTATACTGATACTGCGACGGTATGTGTGCATTTCCACTATGCTGCCACCGCCACCTACAGCCCATTCTGCACGCTGTTTGTAGCACGCTTACCAACTTACAGGATAACGGCGCAGAATTTCGATTTGTTATTACAAATTTAAGATTTTCATTTGACTCACCCTCGCAAATTGAAGTTAGATGGGGAGATGAAGGAAAGGAAAAGGAAAGAACTGATGATTTAAGCAGCATCGTTATTTTATGCGGGGTAAGTTAAGTCGAGTGAAAATGTGTGTCAGGCTGGGATTCGAAACCGGGATCTCCTGCCTGCTAGACAGTTGCAGCAACCACTGTGCAGCCCGGGTAAAATGTTGATGCACCTGCGCTTGCTACCTCGGTACGTCCCTCGACCGATCCACATTCCCCACTAGTGCTACCTCTCTGCAGTCTCCGTCGATGCCCTCCATCCTCGCTACTTTGAGATCCTCATAGGAGCTCAAAAGAGATTGGGCATACTCACAGGAGCTCAAACGCGATTGAGGATTCGCACTGAAGGTGGTGGATTCATTTCCCATCGAGACGACTCAGTTACACGAATGCGTGCCGTCTGCAGGAATCTCAAAGTAGCGAGCATGGAGGACATGGTCGGGCACTGTGGACGGTGGCGCTGGGTTAGAGTGTGGGCTGATCGAGAGGCGTACCGAGATAGTACTCGCAACTGTGGTGAACTCCGCGTCCGGGCGGTGCAGTTGGTAACGAAACTGCGTAATCAGCAGGAGATGCCGGATTCGAGACCAGGTGCGACTGTTGTAACCGCGACCGTTCCTGTCGCGGGGTTGCCGAGATCGAAAGCGCGGCGGAACCAAACGGGAGAGGTCAACGAACAAACAAAACTAACGGGGAAGGACGGACACGAACAACGGCGGACGACCGAGCAAGATCTAACGAACAATAACACCCAAATAGCAACGGGTCGCAAGCAATACCTCACGAATCCACAATGTCCACTCGTACACAGAAACCAGGTAAACACGCTGTCTGTAGGCAAGATGTCGAATGGACTAACTGCCTACTGAGCAAGAGGCAGGCGCTTAAATTCCTGATGGAGCATGTCGCTATTGGCCGCTGGGACCACGTGCTCCACCGTGGCGTCCTCACATTATACGCGGGCCAGGAGCGCGCGCGCAGCCACGGCTTATGAAGCGACGGCTGCGGAGACCTCTTGTGGTCATCGAGGCCATGCTGTCTGGCGCGGATTCAAAACCCGCGGCGCTCGGTACCAGAGCGACACACATTTTCAGTCTCCGCAACTGATTCCGCATAAAACCGCGATGCAGCTGAAATCATGAGTTCCTTCCTTTTCATTTCCTTTCTCTTCCCCCCTCCACCTTCATTTTACATAACATGTATCATGGCTGCAGATTTCGCGTGATGTTGATACATAAGACGATCAGGGCTCATCCCAGTGATGCCAGCTTAATCTCATAGAAGCACAAAACTTGCCCTAATAACAGCTTTTTTCCGGACCAATTTGTCCCTTTAATTATTGAGTGACCCTCGTAAATAGCGCACAATGTCCAGATGAACAGGCACCTCGTATTTATCTGAATAACGGAAGTTAGTAATCCATCGAAATACTCATTTATTTGACTATTCGTCCCTCAGTTGTTAGAAACTTTTTATTTCAGTTTTTAAGAATGGTACCTGATGGGAGACCTGTATGCTGTCAATTAATGGTACGAAGATTGTTAAAAGAACTCTTCACGCCACCGTGGTCCTAATAAAACTTATTACATCTCGTACGGTATTTGGAGAGCATGAACTGTAAAGAACAAGAGCGCAGTGCAGCGTCTTTAAATTTGAGCAGTACAAGCCGCAAGAGCGTGTGGCCCTATAGCTGTGTTCTCCTTTCAGGCAAGGCAACAATGGAGTGTGTGTCGTGAAATGGATGAATCTCTTCGACTGTCGTCAGCACAGTTCTCCTCCGCTGCGCATGGATGAGGACTGATACATACATTTTGGGTCTCTGTTGAGTATACGTTCCTTTTCCGACTTTCTGGTGGAGGTGATTTTATACAGTCCTTTTACAACCCTTTTTCCAGAATGAGCTTGTAGCAGTAACCAGGAAATTGCAGACTAATGCTGCACACGGTGGGTTCGTCCCATTTGATATCGAGACAGAGGTATTATATAGTGTTCATCATTCCGGACTTTATACCTGCGCACTTGCACCTGACAGTTCCATAACAGTCTCCAGGGCACCACATGCCAGCTAAGGTCGATATCTTGGCCTTCATTCATTTTTCTATATTTCAGTCAAATACTTTGAGCAAAGCTTCAAAAACACAATTACATTCGATGTTCGTACTTTTCTCATTTTCAGAAACGTTCCGCTCGATTAAGTTTACAGTTTAAATTTAGCTTACCACAGCCAGTGGCAGTTCTTCTCCTGCCCAAAAACAAACCGACCTACTTCTTTCATTGTCTCATTTTCTAACCTGATTCCATCAGCGTTATCTGATTTCATTTGATTACACCATACTTTCCTACTGTTCTGCTTATTTTTTCATTACATACAGCAAAATATACTTTCCAAGACACTGTGTATTCCATCCATTGCGACTAAATAGTCTTCCAAACCCACTGCAATCTTTCACAGTTTTACAACGCAACAACTGTACCTGAACAATTTTTATTTCTTTAGCTTGAAGCAGTAAGTACTACTTGCGCAAGTGCTTTGAACCCTCTCACACGTAAGATAAGAGCGATATGAAAGCAGTCCTTTTACAACTCCCTAGGTACCAAGGTTCTTCTCGTATAGTGTATTGTCTACAGTCCAAAACCATTACTTAATGGTTTCTCGGAAACTCGGAAACTCATCTGTCCAAAGCCTGAATAATCACCTTTTGCAGAGCGGACTGTTGTCACGCATGCAAGAAGAGCACCGGTGAGTTTCTGGAAGGTACTGCCAAAGATGTGGAGCCATGTCGGTCCGAGCCCCGTGGCCAGATGCGCTAGGTTTCACGGCTGAGAATCCATGACGTGAGCAGCTTGATCCAGGTGGTCCCACAGATTCTCGATTAGGTTTAAAACCGGAGAGTTTGGCGGTCAAGGGAGTACGGTAAGCTCAGGCTGGTGCTCTTTGAACCACACACTTGCACTGCAAGCTGTGTGACGCGTTCCATTGCCCTACTGGGAGATTCCAACGGGCCAAACAAGAACACACTGCGTATAAGGTTTGACATGGTCCCCAAGGATAGATGCACACTTATGTTAACCCCTTTTGCATTCCATAATTTCGAGATCACGCACAGAATGTCACGAAAACATTACCCAGATCATAAGGCTCTCTCCTCCACCCTAGTCCCTTCCGAAGGCTGTTGGCTTTCAGACATTTCACGCCGTACACATCGCACACGCAAATGGCCGTTTTTCCGATAGAGTATAAAACGTGAGTCATTTCGAGAGGTCGCGTGTCATCCAACTGCGGTACTGGTGTGCAAATTCCAGCCTTCGTTACCCAAGAACGTCAGTCGGCATGGGTGCATCGATCAGGCGCCTGCTGCCGATACCCATATGCAGTAACATGAACGATCGATGAGAAGATACTGCTGCCATCTCCTTCGTTTATTTTGGCGGTCAGTTGCACGTTCATTCGCCCGCACACATCACCGCTGCCGTTGTTCAGCCCTCTCATCTGTGCCCCGTGGTGCACCACAGTTGCCTCGGCGTCGGTTTTGAAGAGCGCCATTTGACATGTTATGGTATATTTTAATCATGGTAGCACGCCAACAGTTTACAAACTTCGGAAATGCTTCCAACCTTGACCCAAAAGCCAGTGATAACGCGCTATTGCATGTCAGATAAATGTTCAAATGTGTATGAATCCCTAAGAGACCAAACTGCTGTTGTCATCGGTCCCTAGACTGACACACTATTTAAAGTAACTTAAACTAACTTACGCTAAGAGCAACACACACACACACACCCATGCCCGAGGGAGGACTCAAACCACCGGCGAGAGGGGCCGAGCAATCGGTGACATGAAGCCTTGAGCGCGTGGCCACTCCTCGCTGCTCTGTTTCCGCATTACGACAACCACTGCACCGTTGCCAGCCAGGATCCCTCCCCCCTCCCCCCCCCCCCCCCCCGCCGCCAAAAAGCTTTAGGTACCTTCCACTCCCTCCACTGGACTGTATATCAGGTTTCTTACATGATATGTATGTGGTTGTCACCGCCAGACACCACACTTGCTAGGTGGTAGCCTTTAAATCGGCCGCGATCCGGTAGTATACGTCGGACCCGCGTGTCGCCACTGTCAGTGATTGCAGACCGAGCGCCGCCACACGACAGGTCTAGAGAGACGTCCTAGCACACGCCCAGTTGTACAGCAGACTTTGCCAGAGATGGATCACTGACAAATACGCTCTCATTTGCCGAGACGATAGTTAGCATAGCCTTCACTTACGTCATTTGCTACGACCTAGCAAGGCACCATTATCAGTTTCTATTGGGATTGTCATTATGTATCATCAAGAGCGATGTTCTCCAATTATCAAATCTGTTACATTATACGAACATCAGAAACGTTCTGCGCAATTGCATCACGCACCGTAGTATCTGAATAAGGGAGTCCACATTCACACTCAAAAGTACAGTCCCTAGTAAGGCCTTGCAAAGTTGCGACCCACTCCGATTAGTTTGACCGGCCGTACGTTTTGTAAGAAAGGACGTATACCTTTTTGCAAATGACATTGACTGATTCTTTGAAATATGCATCTAATGCTGACAAAATATCTTTCCAGGACAGAGTTGCTACGTCACGTCGGGGAAACAATTTCACTATCACGCGGTACGTGGCCACTCCGACACAAGAAAGCAAAAAAGGCTGCCACTCATTACCTTGAATTCTGTAGGCGGCGAGATGGAATCCAAATTGGCGTGACCACTCCGTCCAGCTTTCCAGTGCAGCATCAAAAGGACCAAAAGGTGGTGCAACAGTGTGTTGTGGCTGTGGTAGAGGTGGAGCGGCGGCTGCCGCATCGCTTTGCATTGCATGTTGACCCTGGACGAGCTGTCCAAGGGCATCCAATCAGGCCTGCGTCTGCTGATTCTGCAAGCGATAAAATTCGGACAGTACATCTGGAGATTGTGGCGAAGCCATGACACAAGTAAATTACGGTAATATAGTTAGGAACGCAAAATCCTCGGCGCCATATGATGTGTTGGCAGAAAAGCCAACACCGTGTTGCTAGAGGAGGCCGAAATGCACGCGTTTAAGCTCACGCAGACTGGTGTGAGGTCTGGAACAATTAAAGGAGTTGAGACTAATAAATTAGGTATGAAGCTCCCTTCAACAAGTTATGGACATATTGGATTGGCAGGACACACTTGACTTAGCTCAGGAATCATTTGAAACTTCACCAGCCGTGTGTCACACTAACCGGCCCGCCGGGCGACCTGCACAGAACAGTAAACAGCCCTCGCGCCCATCTGCGCAGCTGCCGCCAAGCTCTCCGTTACGTGTGCCGCGCAAGCAAGCAAATGCAGTGCTAAAATCATGCCCGCGGTGTGCTACTAGACATTCGCGTGAGAATTGCCTGTCACGACACGCTATTTGCTTTTTCTGTAATAAAAAAGGACATGTTCAGAGTGTTTGCCAGAAAAAGCTCAGATGGGACACTCCCAACCATTCCAGGCCCTTTGCTTCACGCTGGAATCGGAATCGAACCACAAATACTCAGGCTCGTGAACTTCGCCCATGGACATTCATGTAGTTCATTCCACTCCGCCCAGTGTCGCTCTCTCTAACGGTGACTGTGTTCGTCCCACAAAAAGTGTGCGTCGACATCGACGCAAATCCGGTCATGTCGCAAGTGATTCTGTACCAGTGTCAGTTCACGTTGCACGAGACAGTCGCTCTTGTCGTCAGCAGGACATAAACTTTTTGTAGATTTGGTCATTAATGGCAACGTGATCCCATTCCAGCTCGATACTGGAGCTGCAGTTTCATTGATCAATAAAGACATGTACAAACAACTGGGCACACCTCCATTTCGTGCTGCAAATGTTAAGTTAAATAGTTATTCAGGACAAGCTATCCCTGTGTTAGGACAGTGCAGCCTTCTTGCAACATACAAGGGACAAACAAAACTTGTGTCATTTTACGTCCTTTGTTCTTCTTCTGCAGTGAACTTGTTTGGTTTAGATTTATTTCAATTGTTTAACTTGTCTATAATAAATCAGGCCCTATCAGTGAACCAGACTGTGCCTTCAGCCAGTGTTTCTCGTCTCTGTGAAGAGTTTGCAGACATTTTTGCACGGGGTCTTGGTTGCGCTAAGAACTATAAAGCACATATGGAACTGAAAATCAACGCGCAATCGAAATTTTTCAGAGCGCGCAATGTTCCCCACGCACTGCGTGATGAGGTCGCAAGAACATTAAACGATTTGGAATCGCAAGGTGTAATTGAACGTGTGCAGGCTTCTCTCTAGGCCTCACCCATAGTAATTCTGCCAAAACCTTCCGGAAAATTGAGACTTCGTGTCGACTTCAAAGCTACAGTGAATTCACAACTACTGATTGCAACTTTTCCTTTACCCCACCCGGAAGATCTTTTTGAGAAACTGTGCCCGGGTAAATAATTTTCGAAGCTGGACCTAGCAGATGCGTACTTGCAAATACCGGTGGACGAAGAATCCCAGCGCGTTTTGGTGGTTAACACGTATCTTGGTTAGTATCGCTTCAAACGACTACCATTCGGGTGTGCACCCGCTCCTGCATTGTTTCAGCAATATCTGCAACTGTTTGTGCCTCGGTCCCTACTGCAGCAAACTATCTGGACGATATTGTGATCTCCAGAATGACGGAAGAAGAACATTTCGCCAATCTCAGAACATTATTTCAGGTCTTGCGACAAAATCGCCTTCGCTTGCGGAAGGACAAATGTGTGTTCTTTCTCGTGACTTACCCTACCTGGGACATGTAATCAATGCCCAGGGCATACATCCCAGTCCCGAGCACCTCCGTGCCATACAAGACTTGCCTTCGCCGCAGAATTTGAAGCAGCTACAGAGTGTGCTGGGAAAAATCAATTACTATAACAGATATGTGCGCCACGCCTCTTCCATTTCAGCTCCGCTTCATCGCTTACGCCGTAAAGGTGTTCCGTTCGTCTGGACGACGGAATGCGAACGCGCCTTTCGCCATTTGAAATCAGCGTTGCTTTCCAATTCTTGCCTGACGCCATTCGATCCCCAGAAACCCCTTTTGTTGATGGTGGATGCCTCGGATTTCGGGATCGGTGCTGTGCTTGCGCACAAAGATGGATCGCATGATCGCCCTATTGCCTTTGCGTCCACATTGCTCTCGTCTGCGCAAAGAAATTATTCTCAGATCGAGAAAGAATCTTTAGCTCTCGTATTTGGTGTTACTAAGTTTCATGATTTCTTGTATGGTCGTCACTTTACCATCATCACAGACCGCAAACCTTTGACATCGCTTTTCCATCCACACAAGCCTGTACCTCCACGTACAGCGCAGAAATTCATTTGCTGGTCAATTTTCCTTTCGCAGTACCGCTACGATATCTTGTATCGGTCCACTGCTAAGCACGGAAACGCCGATGCGTTGTCCCGTTTGCCTGTTGCTGAGGATAGGGCATTCGATTTTTCCGAACTTGCTTGCATGTTCAATGATGCGGAAACCGATGTTGTGGTCGAATCATTTCCGATTGATTTTCGTCGTGTAGCTACAGCCACAGCTGCTGACCCTGTCCTTGCTACCGTTTTGCGTTTTGTTGCTACGCAGTGGCCCTTTTCAAAGTCACGGATCGAGGATCCGTTGGTTCACCGATTTTTTGCTCACAAGTCGAGACTTTTTGAACGACGTGGTGTTTTGCTGTTGCGTTCTGATAATGATCAGTCCAGGGTCGTGGTCCCACGTTCGTTACAGTCCTCTGTCTTACGCCTTCTCCACCAAGGACATTGGGGTATAGTGCGAACGAAATAACTTGCTCGTCAGCACTGTACTTGGTTCGGAATCGATGCTGCGATTACGGATATGTGCTCTTCTTGCTTGGCGTGTGCCGAACAACAATCCGCACCGCTGCGGAAATTCTTTGCATGGCCGAAAGCCGCTTCCCCTTGGCAACGCATACACATAGATTTTGCTGGTCCATTCTGGAATGCTCGATGGTTGGTTGTGGTCGATTCCTTCAGTAATTTTCCTTTTGTTGTCCGGATGTCTTCCACGACGTCATCTGCCACCATCCAAGCGTTATATGCTATCTTTTGCATAGAAGGTCTTCCACAGGCTATTGTTTCCGACAATGGCCCACAATTCATATCCGCAGAATTTCAGTCATTCTGCAAGGCCAATGGTATTCAACATCTGACATCCTCGCCGTTTTCGCCTCCGTCAAACGGTGCCGCTGAACGTTTGGTCCGGAATTTCAAGTCACAGATGTTGAAGTTGAAAGAGTTGCATTCTCGGGAGGACGCGTTATTGCTCTTCTTGTCCTCGTATCGCTCTCAGCCCCGAGATGGTCGCTCGCCGGCTGAGTAGCTCCACGGTCGTCCTCATCGAACCTTGATGTCTTTATCAGTAAACACTTCCGGGCTAAGTGGCCGTGGTCGATCTGTAGAACTTCTTCTCCCTGACGTTTCGTTCTCAACTACGGAAACATCTTCCGAGGTGAGTCGACGACTGGCTGCTAGGAGCTGGGGCCGCCGCTTCTATTGCGATCGTAGGGGGCGCCACCACACGTCACGTGGCGTCGATGTGCAGCTATCTCTGGCTATCGTCTGTTCTCTCGATTGCAGGCAATCGATTGTCGCGTGATTGATGCAACGTCGACCGCCATATCTTATCCAATTTTAATCCTTCTCCTTTACGATTAAAATTGTATTGATGTTTGTGGATTTCAATTGCCTCTCTATACATACGTGTATAATAGTGCGACGTCCTCGCTAGCACGCTTGTTTCACCAAATTTTATGTCGTGATCTCCATCCTTAAAAACATGTTCCGCTACTGCCGATTTGTCGATATGTCCCAAGCGACAGTTTCTTTTGTGCTCCGTCAACCGTGTATTGATGCTTCTTTTTGTAGTTCCTATGTAAACCCTGCCGCAACCACACGGAATTTTATATACCCCTGGGGTGGCTAGGGGGTGACGAGCATCTTTTGTTGATCTTAGGCATTCACTAATTTTCTTAGTAGGTCTAAAAATGGTCTCTACCTGAAACTTGGCTAGTACTTTTCCAATGCGATCCGTGATATTATGGATGAACGGAAGAAATACTTTTCCAGCTGATGATTGTTGCTGTCTCCTATTTTTAGGCATTTTTCTATTTGGGTGAAGTGCTCGATTAATCTCGTTTTTCGTATAACCATTTTTCGCAAAGGCCATTCGTAAATGATTTAGTTCTTCTTGTAAGTAGCCTGGTTCACAAATATAATTGGCCCTATCCACTAGTGTTTTTATGACCCCCCTCTTTTGCCGAGGGTGGTGGTTTGAGTTCTTATGGAGGTAGCGATCAGTATGTGTACCTTTCCTGTAGACCTTATGGCCTAAGGTCCCATCCGCCCGTTTGATAACTGATACATCCAAGAAATTAAGTTGTCCATTCTTCTCCTTCTCCATAGTAAATTTAATCTTTGGGTTGATGCTATTTAGGTGTACCAGGAAATCATTCAAGTCTTCTTCCTCATGATTCCATATTACAAAGGGATCATCCACATACCGATACCACTTCGAGGTTCTGTAATTGGCCGACTGCAGTGCTTGATGTTCAAAATATTCCATGAATTAATTCGCAATTGCGGGACTTACGGGGCTTCCCATGGCTACCCCATCGATCTGTTCATAAAATTCACCATTGTACTGAAAATAGGTTGAGGATGGACAGTGTTGGAACAAGGCTACTATATCAGTAGGGAACATATTGGCTATATGGGAGAGAGCTTCATCAACTGGAACCATCGTGAACAAAGACACTATATCAAAACTGACAAGTATGTCATTAGGACCGACAGTAATTTCCCTCAATTTCTCAATGGAGTGTAGAGAGTTTTTAATATGACTCTCAGTTTGGCGTATGTGAGGATTAAAATTGGATAAGATATGGCGGTCGACGTTGCATCAATCACGTGACAATCGATTGCCTGTAATCGACAGAACAGACGATAGCCAGAGATAGCTGCACATCGACGCCACGTGACGTGTGGTGGCGCCCCCTACGATTTCTATATAAGCGGCGGCCCCAGCTCCTAGCAGCCAGTCGTCGACTCACCTCGGAAAATGTTCTCCGTAGTTGAGAACGAAACGTCAGGGAGAAGAAGTTCTACAGATTGACCACGGTAACTTAGCCCGGAAGAGTTTACTGATAAAGACGCCGGCCGTGAAAGCCTACATGGAATGATTCGACTCCTCTACGGGGAGGAAATGTCAACTAGGGTACGACGACTGGAGAACCTACGCAAGAAGAAAGGTCAACAACTTTGCTCACTCATTTTTCTGCTACGCTGTCGTGATACCGGTATAGTTCCCGAGTTTTTAAAAGTGAGAAGAATGTTTCATTCGGCGCAAGCTAACCGTATTTATTCTCGTATGGAACTGGCATCACTACGTGTGCCGATTCATCAGACACGACGAGCACTGGCCGTATGTGATGGCCAACTGCTAAATCTTCATTTACTTATTAGCAATACTATGTAGTTTTGTCATTGGAACAAGGTGGACAGTTTAACATTTAGATCTATGGAGATTAGTGCAGAAGTGTCTTCCAATAGGCAGAAGGAGAAGTTTGATCGTCTACAAGAGGGTCGACAGGAAACACCGATTCCAAACAATTCCCAAACGGTTATTAATTTATCGGAAAAGAATTGTCTAAGGAAGAACTTTCTGTTCTGTCTAAAGGAGGGAATTTTGCAATAACTCCATCAAAGATTCCTGTGGAGGACATTATTGCTAATATAGAGGCAGGAATTCGTCAGTTACCATCATATTCTGCTGATGAAATTAGAATGGAAACCTCCAGGATATTACGCAAAGCTAAGCCACCCAGCAGCAATCTGTCTCAAGGGGAAAGGAAGGCATTGCGGGAGATCAATGCAGACAAGAATGTTATTATAGTTGCCGCTGCCAAGGGAAATGTTACTGTCTTAATGAATACTGAGGATTATCACAAGAAGACCAGTGATCTCCTGGAACCCAGCACATAGAAGAAGTTGAAAAAGGATCCCACAACGAATGTGCTGAATGCCACCAATCGTCTGATAAAGCAGTCTTCAATTCCTACAGAAGCTAAAAAGTATCTTTGTAAAACGGAGGCTTATCCTCCGAGATTATATGGATTACCAAAGATACATAAACCTGATGTTCCTTTGAGACCAATAGTCAGCGCAATTGGAGCTCCTACCCAAGAACTAGCCAGACACCTTGCCTCTTTGTTACAACCTCACATAGGCAAAACTGAAAGTCATATTAAAAATTCTCTACACTTCATTGAGAATTTGAGGGAAATTACTGTCGGTCCTAATGACATACTTGTCAGTTTTGATATAGTGTCTTTGTTCACGATGGTTCCAGTTGATGAAGCTCTCTCCCATATAGCCAATATGTCCCCTACTGATATAGTAGCCTTGTTCCAACACTGTCTATCCTCAACCTATTTTCAGTGCAATGGTGAATTTTATGAACAGATCGATGGGGTAGCCATGGGAAGCCCCCTAAGTCCCGCAATTGCGAATTTATTCATGGAATATTTTGAACATCAAGCACTGCAGTCGGCCAAAGAAAGCCCCTCGAAGTGGTATCGGTATGTGGATGATCCCTTTGTAATATGGAATCATGAGGAAGAAGACTTGAATGATTTTCTGGTACACTTAAATAGCATCAACCCAAAGATTAAAATTACTATGGAGAAGGAGAAGAATGGACAACTTAACTTCTTGGATGTATCAGTTATCAAACGGGCGGATGGGACCTTAGGCCATAAGGTCTACAGGAAAGGTACACATGCTGATCGCTACCTCCATAAGAACTCAAACCACCACCCTAGGCAAAAGAGGGGGGTCATAAAAACATTAGTGGATAGGGCCAATTATATTTGTGAACCAGGCTACTTACAAGAAGAACTAAATCATTTACGAATGGCCTTTGCGAAAAATGGTTATACGAAAAACGAGATTAATCGAGCACTTCACTCAAATAGAAAAATGCCTAAAAATAGGAGACAGCAACAACCATCAGCTGGAAAAGTATTTCTTCCGTTCATCCATAATATCACGGATCGCATTGGAAAAGTACTAGCCAAGTTTCAGGTAGAGACCATTTTTAGACCTACTAAGAAAATTAGTGAATGCCTAAGATCAACAAAAGATGCTCGTCACCCCCTAGCCACCCCAGGGGTATATAAAATTCCGTGTGGTTGCGGCAGGGTTTACATAGGAACTACAAAAAGAAGCATCAATACACGGTTGACGGAGCACAAAAGAAACTGTCGCTTGGGACATATCGACAAATCGGCAGTAGCGGAACATGTTTTTAAGGATGGAGATCACGACATAAAATTTGGTGAAACAAGCGTGCTAGCGAGGACGTCGCACTATTATACACGTATGTATAGAGAGGCAATTGAAATCCACAAACATCAATACAATTTTAATCGTAAAGGAGAAGGATTAAAATTGGATAAGATATGGCGGTCGACGTTGCATCAATCACGCGACAATCGATTGCCTGTAATCGACAGAACAGACGATAGCCAGAGATAGCTGCACATCGACGCCACGTGACGTGTGGTGGCGCCCCCTACGATCTCTATAGAAGCGGTGGTCCCAGCTCCTAGCAGCCAGTCGTCGACTCACCTCGGAAGATGTTCTCCGTAGTTGAGACCGAAACGTCAGGGAGAAGAAGTTCTACAAATCGACCACGGCAACTTAGCCCGGAAGAGTTTACTGATAAAGACGCCGGCCGTGAAAGCCTACATGGAATGACTTGATGTCTTTGTTACATCCGCCGCATCAGGCTCCTGTGCAGCGGCAGACGCCTGCTTTTGCTCCAGGCGACGTTGTATACTATCGCAACTATTGAGGTTCACGGCGTTGGTTCGCAGGGGGCATTCTTCGCTGCCTCGGCCGCGCTATGTATCTGCTTTTGGGAGCCTCTGGTGAGGTGCGTCGGCATCTCAATCAGCTGTGCCTCTCTCGTCACACGGGTTCTGCCGCTCCCCGTCTGCATTCAGCGACGGTGACGTCCGGTCAGCGCCCTGGGGAGCCATCTACTGGCTCGCCTCATCCCCAGGTGTTACCGACGCTACTTTCCATTTTGCCCCATGGCGACGCGCCGCCGCCTCTTCTCCCGCCGGCGACGCCCGCAGTGGACGCTTCGCTGCAACCGCCAAGCGCCTCCCTGGGTCACTCGCCGCCGATCGCTTCCCGTGACCAGCTGTCCTCCGACATGGACCTCGTGCCCGCTCCGGACCATATGTCGTCTTCGGCCGTCGGCTGCCCCGCCCGATGGAGGTCGAATCTTCGGCCCCTCCTCTCTCTCTACGGGCGCATACACCGCATGTTGGCGTGCACCCTGGACTATGTTTTCAGGCGTTCCCTAGCTCCCCTCGGGCCGAATGGCAGGGTGCGGGAGGCACAGCCTCGCCTGTTGTTAGGCTCCCCACCTCGTCGCATACGTCAACATGGGGTCCTCCCCACGGCGGGCGGAAGCCTTATAACACAACCGTACGCCGATTTGCGGGGGAGGAATGGGGTGTCACCGCCAGACACCACACTTGCTAGGCGGTAGCCTTTAAATCGGCCGCGGTCCGGTAGTATACGTCGGACCCGCGTGTCGCCACTGTCAGTGATTGCAGACCGTGCGCCGCCACACGGCAGGTCTAGAGAGACGTCCTAGCACTCGCCCAGTTGTACAGCAGACTTTGCCAGAGATGGATCACTGACAATTACGCTCTCATTTGCCTAAACGATAGTTAGCATAGCCTTCAGCTACGTCATTTGCTACGACCTAGGAAGGCGCCATTACCAGTTTATATGGAGATTGTAATTATGTATCATCAAGAGCGATGTTCTCCAATTATGGATTAAAGTTAAGTATTCCAAGAGCTTCGTACTTTATTTATTAGACTCAACTCCTTTAACTGTTCCAGACCTCACGCCAGTCTGCGTGAGCTTAAACGCGTGCAATTCGGCCTCCTCTAGCAACACGGTGTTGGCTCTTCTGCCAACACATCAATGTACAGGGTCAAAATTGTAGAAATATGAGAAAAAAATGTAAGTTAGTTACAGACAACAACGTGTACACAGTTTATTCAAAATGTAAACGAAATTACACATATTCGGATTTAAGTTATGACATGTTCGATACGCCTGCCGTCACTGACTATGATGTGGCGCAGACGAATAGCGCAAATCTGCATGACCCATGGAAGTATTTGAACATCGATGCCGCGGATGACCTCCTGAATGCCTGTTTTCAGCTCAGCAATGGTGTTGGGGCTATTGCTGTACTCCTTGTCTTTAATATAGCCCCACAAAAAGGAGTCGCATATCTTCAGATCCGGAAAATATGGCGGCCAATGCCAATTGCTGGTCGGCGTGGCCGAGCGGTTCTAGGCGCTTCTGCCTGTAACCGCGCGACCGCTAAGGTCGCAGGTTCGAATCCTGCCTTGGACATGGTTGTGTGTGATGTCGTTAGGTTATTTAGGTTTAAGTAGTTCTAAGTTCTAGGGGACTGATGACCTCAGATGTTAAGTCCCATAGTGCTCTGATCCATCTGAACCTATCCCAATTGCCACTGGGTACCCCAGAGCCAGAATGCTGTCCCCAAAGTGCTCCTCCGTGACATCACTCTGCTGTTTCGATGGGGAAGGGCTCCATCTAGCATGAACCGCATCTTGTCGAAATCATGATCACTTTGGATGATGTGGATGAAATCATCTTCCAAAACCTTCACGTACCGGTTGGTAGTCACAGTGCCATCAAGGAATATACCTACCATTATTCTGTGACTGGACATTGTACACCACACAGACATGTCTACGTCTACGTGATTACTATGATATTCACAATAAAGTGCCTCACAGAGGGTTCAATGGACCATCTTAAATCTGTCTCTCTACCGTTCCACTGTCTATCGGCGCTCTGGGAATACGAGCACTTAAATTTTTCTGTGCGAGCTCTGATTCTCCTATTTTATCGTGATAATCATTTCTCCGTATCTACGTAGGTGCCAACAAAATGTTTTGGCATTCGGAGGAGAAAAACAGTGATTGAAATTTCATGAGAAGATCCCGTAGCAACGGAAAACGCCTTGATTTTAATGACTTCATCTCCACGTATCATGTCTGTGCCACTATCTCCCCTATTTCGCGATAATACAAAACGAGCCGCCATTGTTTAAACTTTTTCGATGTCATCCGTCAGTCCCACGTGATGCGGATCCCACACCGCACAGCAATACTCCAGAATAGGACGAACCAGCGTGGCGTAAGCAGTATCGTTTGTAGACCTGTTGCACCTTTCAAATGTTCTGCCAACGAATCGCAGTCTTTGGTTTGCTCTACGCACAACATTATCTATGTGATAGTTCCAATTTAGGTTATTTGTAATTGTAATCTCTAAGTATTCAATTGAATGTACATCCTTCAGGTTTGTGTGCCTTATCGCGTAATCGAAATTTAGCAGATTTCTTAGTACTCATGTGGATAACTTCGTACTTTACTTTATTCAAGGTCAATCGCCACTTCTCGCGCCATAGAGATATCTTATCTAAATCATTTTGCAATTCGTTTGCCGCTGAATGCGGATTCTCAGTTCCCAAAATGCGCCAATTTAGCTTATTGATGAACCTAACCACATGAAAGTGGCCTTCGTCGCTAAACCAGACCACATTCATATTAATGTCCTGCGAGTGCGCATGCGCATACTGACTCCCATCATGCACCGCGGCCAACCGTACAGTTTGGACGTCCTAACGCAAACTGTTCAGAAGTTAACGACTATTTTATTTCGTGGAGTTCAATAATTGCCAACTGTGTATAAATAACATATCGTTATTATCTAGTGTTCCAACTATTTATACTGGTCCGAAACGGATGACGCATCGTAACGTTTCACCTCCCTTGCTTTCCTTCTTTCATTTTTTTCCAGAGGGTCCCCCACTCTGCTGGGGGAACTTGATTGAAATCGATGGTTGCAGACCCCTCGGTTTAATTGTTCGTGCTGATCCTCGTGTGGATTGTTTTTCCTGTGGCACTAATGGTAGTCGCAGTTGAGAATAGTAAACATATTTTATCGGAAATACAGACTCTACATAAGATATAAATCTCAACACGCTGTAGTTTCAGTTAGATGTTATTAGTCGTTTATGTTAGCCATTTTAAAGAACAATATTTAGTCTGAAGCGTTGTCCCATGCATTTCTTCTACAAATATATATACATTTACATATGTATTTATCCTGAGAAAGAGATATTCTTTATTTATTACATTAATAGAGACCACCTTCGTTGCCATTATCAAGGATTAACAATGAGCCAGTCTACGTACGACGTCTTGGACACATGTGCAACTAGCATAACTCATTTCAGATTACTGCTTCACTGGTTTCTGAAAACACCCGCGGTTTTCACACGCCATCGTGGACAAAATAATAAATTATAGACGTCTCACTGTTTCTCGATGCTTCTCTGTGGATTTCATTTACGTTCTCCGACAAGGAAAGAAGTGAACGTACCTTACATGTCTGACGTAATAATATTCAATTCTGTGTTGCAGGTGCGTATTGGTTACCTGCTGCGCATAAAATTTCTGAGTCCCGAACACGAGCGCTTCTTCATGGGCGCTGTGCGTGAGACCGTGGACTACAGGAAGAAGAATGGCGTGGTCAGGAACGATTTCGTCAACCTGCTGCTGCAGCTGCAGCAGAAGGGGCAGGTAGACCCTGACCACGACAGTCCTGACAAGGGCAAGGAGGTTTCTCACTCACCGGACACCGACTTCAGTAAGTACACGCATGCCACTAAGAACGTGCGGCACGGTCTGCAGGAAGATGACGTTTCTTCCTATGAAAATGGTTAATCAGATTGGAAAAGGGCTCAGGTCATCCCCGTTTTCATGAAGGCACGTCGAACAGATGTGCAGAACTATTGACCTATATCTCTAACGGCGATCAGCTGTAGAATTTTGTAACACGTATTATGTTCGAGTATAATGACTTTTCTGGAGACTAGAAATCTACTCTGTAGGAATCAGCATGGGTTTCGAAAAAGACGATCGTGTGAAACCCAACTCGCGCTATTCGTCCACAAGACTCAGAGGGCCATAGACACGGGTTCCCAGGTAGGTACCGTGTTTCTTGACTTCCGCAAGGTGTTTGATACAGTTCCCACAGTCGTTTGATGAACAAAGTAAGAGCATATGGATTATCAGACCAATTGTGTGGTTGGATTGAAGAGTTCCTAGATAACAGAACGCAGCATGTCATTCGCAATGCAGAGTAAGAGTGACTTCGGGTGTGCCGCAAGGGAGTGTCGTGGGACCGTTGCTGTTCACAATATACACACTCCTGGAAATTGAAATAAGAACACCGTGAATTCATTGTCCCTGGAAGGGGAAACTTTATTGACACATTCCTGGGGTCAGATACATCACATGATCACACTGACAGAACCACAGGCACATAGACACAGGCAACAGAGCATGCACAATGTCGGCACTAGTACAGTGTATATCCACCTTTCGCAGCAATGCAGGCTGCTATTCTCCCATGGAGACGATCGTAGAGATGCTGGATGTAGTCCTGTGGAACGGCTTGCCATGCCATTTCCACCTGGCGCCTCAGTTGGACCAGCGTTCGTGCTGGACGTGCAGACCGCGTGAGACGACGCTTCATCCAGTCCCAAACATGCTCAATGGGGGACAGATCCGGAGATCTTGCTGGCCAGGGTAGTTGACTTACACCTTCTAGAGCGCGTTGGGTGGCACGGGATACATGCGGACGTGCATTGTCCTGTTGGAACAGCAAGTTCCCTTGCCGGTCTAGGAATGGTAGAACCATGGGTTCGATGACGGTTTGGATGTACCGTGCACTATTCAGTGTCCCCTCGACGATCACCAGTGGTGTACGGCCAGTGTAGGAGATCGCTCCCCACACCATGATGCCGGGTGTTGGCCCTGTGTGCCTCGGTCGTATGAAGTCCTGATTGTGGCGCTCACCTGCACGGCGCCAAACACGCATACGACCATCATTGGCACCAAGGCAGAAGCGACTCTCATCGCTGAAGACGACACGTCTCCATTCGTCCCTCCATTCACGCCTGTCGCGACACCACTGGAGGCGGGCTGCACGATGTTGGGGCGTGAGCGGAAGACGGCCTAACGGTGTGCGGGACCGTAGCCCAGCTTCATGGAGACGGTTGCGAATGGTCCTCGCCGATACCCCAGGAGCAACAGTGTCCCTAATTTGCTGGGAAGTGGCGGTGCGGTCCCCTACGGCACTGCGTAGGATCCTACGGTCTTGGCGTGCATCCGTGCGTCGCTGCGGTCCGGTCCCAGGTCGACGGACACGTGCACCTTCCGCCGACCACTGGCGACAACATCGATGTACTGCGGAGACCTCACGCCCCACGTGTTGAGCAATTCGGCGGTACGTCCACCCGGCCTCCCGCATGCCCACTATACGCCCTCGCTCAAAGTCCGTCAACTGCACATACGGTTCACGTCCACGCTGTCGCGGCATGCTACCAGTGTTAAAGACTGCGATGGAGCTCCGTATGCCACGGCAAACTGGCTGACACTGACGGCGGCGGTGCACAAATGCTGCGCAGCTAGCGCCATTCGACGGCCAACACCGCGGTTCCTGGTGTGTCCGCTGTGCCGTGCGTGTGATCATTGCTTGTACAGCCCTCTCGCAGTGTCCGGAGCAAGTATGGTGGGTCTGACACACCGGTGTCAATGTGTTCTTTTTTCATTTCCAGGAGTGTATAAATGACCTTGTGGATAACATCGGAAGTTCACTGAGGCTTTTTGCGGATGATGCTGTGGTTTATCGAGAGGTTGTAACAATGGAAAATTGTACTGAAATGCAGGAGGATCTGCAATGAATTGACGCATGGTGCACGGAATGGCAATTGAATCTCAATGTAGACAAGTGTAATGTGCTGCGAATACACAGAAAGAAAGATTCTTTATCATTTAGCTACAATATAGCAGGTCAGCAACTGGAAGCAGTTAATTCCATAAATTATCTGGACGTAGGCATTAGGAGTGATTTAAAATGGAATGACATATAAAATTAATCGTCGGTAAAGCAGATGCCAGAGTGAGATTCATTGGAAGAATCCTGAGGAAATGCAATCCAAAAATCAAGGAAGTAGTTTCAGTACACTTGTTCGCCCACTCCTTGACTGCTGCTCACCGGTGTGAGATCTGTACCAGATAAGGTTGATAGAAGAGATAGAGAAGATCCAACGGAGAGCAGCTTGCTTCGTTACAGGTCCAGAGACAGACGCTGTAAGAGAGGTGTTTTGGATCACCCTGTGCTTTACTGTCAAAGTTCTGAGAGAGTGCGTTTCTGCGAGAGTCAACCAGTCAATTATTTTCTTCTACCTGTATCTCGCGAAAAGGCATTGAATGTAAAAGTAGAGGCATCGAAGCTCACAGTTCTTCCCGCGAACCATTTACGACTGAAACAAGAAAACGGAGAAGCAACAATGATGCACGATGTACCTTACACCATAAGGTGGCTTGCTGAGTTCAGATATAGATGTCGAGGGACTGGCAGCTGCCTCTCAAAGTAATCATATGTAGAATATTGTGCTTAAATAGGCAGTAAGGCTGATTAATTATTGTATGGATGTAAGATTGTAGAACATTCAATAGAAACTAGGTCTGTTCACATTTTTAAAAATATAGGTATTCCGGTGTATCGATATTTAAAAAATTCCTTACCGTCCCTAGATGTATCGAAGGAATGTATCAATATATCGACGGTAAAGCTACCCACGTGTTTGCCTATAAAAATATCGGCTGCACATTGTAAATATACTGCCGGGTTTAGAACTCTGTATTTAAGCACTGATTTATTATTAGATATTCTTTACATCAACAAGCTAGCACCCTACCTATCCTCCCAAGAACAATAAATGAAAGGAAAACTACACGCGTTCACTCTTGGCACTAATCACTTTGATATCAATTGTAATTGCATATACGAGTAAGTGGCGTTAAGTGGCGTAATAGAAGGTGTCCGATGTGTCCTTCTTTCGGTGTCGTGACATATCTGATTTGTCTGGAACACTTCATGTCGACTTTCCTGTTTTTCCATTTCCGCCAACGCCAGCGACCTAGCAGCTGGAGATTCAAACTTGCTTGGCGAAGCTAAACGTTGCAGTTTCTGTTGGTAACGCCGAGTGTCGATTACGTCAGAATTTCCTCTCACACGTCTCCGTCTACCATACAGACAAATTTTCTCATTTAGATTTTTGTTCATCATTTTCAGCAACTGTTTTTGAAGAATTCCGATGTGAAGAAATAGCAGGTGTGCTATTCCTTTAACATCCTCACTTCCCCCCCCCCCCTCCAGTGGACATATACTTCCTCCACACAATCAGAGAGACAGAGTGCACTTGGTGAAACCTCAAGAAGTAGTAAGACCCCTTCACACATTGAAAGTAAATTATGTTCTACTACAGTTTCAAAAGAACAATTTCAGATATTTACCAGAAATTGTGAAAAAAATATAATATAAAATAAAAATATCGGCACTCGACGTTGCCATTTTGATATCGATATATCAGTGTTCAATATCGCTTGTACAAAAGCGATATTTTCACATGGGGTCTCGATATATCGATAAATCGTTATTATATCAACAGCACTACTACAAGTAGTCACATCCATAAAATATCTGTGAGTATGCGTATGACAAAAAACTAATTGCAGGTAAGACAGATGCCATACTGAGATTCATTGGGAGAGTAGAGAGAAAATGTGTCCCACTCATAAAAGCGGTAGCTTATAAAACCTTCGTTCTACCAGTATTTAAATATTGCTCGTCATTCTGGGATCCGTACCAGAAAGGACTGAGACAGGAAATAGAGGAGACCCAAGCAATAGCAGCACGTTTCGTTACAGGTTCGTTTAGTATACGCGAAAGCGTCACGGAATGCTCAGCCAACTCCACTGGGAGATACTTCAAGAAAGACGCTCTGAATCACGTTGTGGTTTGCTGTAAAACGTCCAAAACTGACGGTCCTCGTATGGATATTTCAAAGAAAGATCGTGGACGTTAGATTGGAGAGACTCTAGCTTATATGGAGGCTTACTATTAATCGCTCTTTCCGCGAACAGTTCAGACTGGAAAATAGTGGAATGAAACTGATACACGAAGTACTTTCTTAAACACACCATAAAGTGGCTTGGGTAGTATAGATGTAGATGCAGAAGAAAACAGATTGTAGTGATAACATTCGAAACGCAAGAAAGGCAGTGCGACAGACCAGTCGCTTATACCATTGTTATTGAATCAGTACATCAAACCAACAGCAAAGATAACGAAGGAGAAATTTGGGAGAGCGGATGAGAGATACCGAGGAAGAGACGAAAATTTTAAGTATTGCCTATAACAATTCCTGCAGAGACTCTCAAGGACAATGGAGTTCAGGTGACAGGAATGAGTAGTTATCCAGAAGAAAAACCATAAGACACATGTCAGTAAAAGTACATTGTAGGTAATGAAGTGTAAGCAAAATATATCAGGCGACGCTGGGCGAATTTCATTCGGAAATGAGGCCCTGAAAGTAGTATATGAGACTTGCTATTTGGACCGTAAAACAACTGACGGCGACAAAATATAACCATGCAGCCTGGGAGTAGAAAGGAACGGTTATCTTAACGAAGGGAAACTGTTGATGTCGACTATAAATCCGGTTTACGAAGCGTTTCCTGAAGGTGTTTTTCTGCAGTGTAAGTACACAGAAGTACGGATGATTAAGAGTATGCTCAACTCAACTACGACGCCACAGGAACATTCTTGAGATTATATCGACAATCGTGTAGCTAAAGTGGATCTACTGATTTAAACCTCGAAGGAAAGAGTTTCATGGCACAACTTCAAAACGTGAAGGGATAGGTCAACACCATACACCTATCGCATCGAGGAACATTAAATTTCTTAAATGTGGTAGGTGTGAAGGGTAAAAGCATATGGTGAGAAGAAGGCTCGACTCCACTCTTGACCATTTTCAACTGAAAAAATACGGAATTTGTTGTGGGCGACGGCCGCGGTGGCCGTGCGGTTCTGGCGCTGCAGTCCGGAACCACGGGACTGCTACGGTCGCAGGTTCGAATCCTGCCCCGGGCATGGGTGTGTGTGATGTCCTTAGATCAGTTAGGTTTCAGTAGTTCTAAGTTCTAGGGGACTTATGACCTAAGATGTTGAGTCCCATAGTCCTCAGAGCCATTTGAACCATTTTCTTGTTGTTGTTGTGGGCGGCGTGGAATATTTCCGCTTGAGCGTATGTACACTACTGGCCATTAAAATTGCTACACCAATAAGAAATGCAGATGATAAACGGGTATTCATTGGACAGATATATTATACTAGAACTAACATGTGATTACATTTTCACGCAATTTAGGTGCATAGATCCTGACAAATCAGTACCCAGAACAACCACCTCTGGCCGTAATAACGGCCTTGAATCGCCTGGGCATTGAGTCAAACAGAGCTTCGATGGGGTGTACAGGTACAGCTGCCCACGCAGCTTCAACACGATACCAAAGTACATCAGGAGTAGTGACTGGCGTATTGTGACGAGCCAGTTGCTCGGCCACCATTGGCCATCATGGTGAGAGACCTGTGTGCAGGCCAGGGCAGCAGTCGAACATTTCTGTATACAGAAAGGCCCGTACAGGACCTGCAACATGCGGTCGTGCATTATCCTGTTGAAATGTAGGGTTTCGCAGGGATTGAATGTAGAGCCACGCGTCGTAACACATCTGAAATGTAACGTCCACTGTTCAAAGTGCCGTCAATGCGATCAAGAGGTGACCGAGACGTGTAACCATTGGCACCCCATACCATCACGCCGGGTGATACGCCAGTATGCCGATGACGAATACACTCTTCCAATGTGCGTTCACCGATAAGTTGCCAAACACGGATGCGACCATCATGATGCTGTAAACAGAACCTGGATTCATCGGAAAAAATGACGTTTTGCCATTCGTACGCCGAGGTTCGTCGTTGAGTACACCATCGCAGGTGCTCATGTCTGTGATGCAGCGTCAAGGGTAACCGCAACCATGGTCTCCGAGTTGATAGTCCATGCTGCTGCAAACGTCGTCGAACTGTTCGTGCAGAGGGTTGTTGTCTTGCAAACGTCCCCATCTGTTGACTCAGGGATCGAGACGTGGCTGCACAGTCCGTTACAGCCATGCGGATAAGAGCCGTGTTATCTCGACTGCTAGTGATACGAGGCCGTTGGGATCCAGCACGGCGGTCCGTATTACCCTCCTGAACCCACCGATTCCATATTCTGCTAACTGTCATTGGATCTCGACCAACGCGAGCAGCAATGTCGCGATACGACAAACCGCAATCGCGATAGGCTACAATCCGACCTCTATCAATGTCGGAAACGTGATAGTACGCATTTCTCCTCCTTCCACGAGGCATCACAACAACGTTTCACCAGGCAACGCCGGTCAACCGCTGTTTGTGTATGAGAAATCGTTTGGAAACTTTCCTCATGTCAGCAACGTTGTAGGGATCGCCAGCGGCGCCAACGTTGTGTGAATGCTTTGAAAAACTAATCATTTGTATATCACAGCATCTTCTTCCTGTCGGTTAAATTTCGCGTCTGTAGCACGTCATCCTCGTGGTGTAGCACTTTTAATGGCCAGTAGTGTAGTTTCATTAAGTTCCGATGTGTGGTGGCACTATATGTAGCCTTCAAAATGCCATCTGTAAGGGAGTTGCGTTCCAAGCCTGAGAGCTGCCATTGTGTTTCTTTCAGTCGAAAACATGACCATCAAAGATATTCGTAGCGCCAGCAGAATGTCTGCGGAGACCTGCAATTGATCAAAAGCGCGGTGACTCGTTGGACGCGGTGCCTGTCATTATCGCAACAAGGTCGCACAAACCCGTCCCATCCATCGCGTGTCGGCTGGCCGCACACAGCTGTAGCTTCTGCAATGATGGAACGCGCGGACCCTCTCATTTGAGGTGATATACGGATCACAATCAAACATGTCGCTGTATGGCTAGACGACTGTGTTGGTAGTGCCGACACACTCGTCCACCATTTGGTGTAGTCGAAAGTGTGTGCTAGTTGGATTCCTCACGCCTAACGGAAGTCCATAAAGTGAGACGGCGGACCTTCTGTGCGTAATTGGTTGGGCGCTACGATTCTGATCGTCGAAACTGCAATCCACTGAGTGGCGCTACACTACTTCTCCGTCGGAGAAAAAGTTCAAAGCCACACTCTCCGCTGGGAAAGTCACAGCGACGGTCTTCTCGGACTCTGAAGGGGTCATTCTGTTTTATGTCCACCGTCACCTAGGAAGCATATTGTGTTATCTAAATCTACGTGGATATTCTGCAAATCACATTTAAGTGACTGGCAGAGGGTTCATCGAACCACCTTCACAATTCTCTATTATTCCAATCTCGTACAGCGCGCGAAAAGAATGAACTCCTATATCTTTCCGTACAAGCTCTGATTTCCCTTATTTTATCGTGATGATCGTTCTGCCCTATGTAGGTAGGTGTCAACAGAATATTTGCGCATTCGGAGATGAAAGTTGGTGATTGTAATTTCGTGAGAAGATTCCGTCGCAACGAAAAACGCCTTTCTTTTAACGATTTCCAGCCCAAATTCTGTATCATTTCTGTGACACTCTCTCCCATATTTCGCGATGATACAAAACGTGCTGCCTTTCTTTGAACTTTTTCGATGTACTCCGTCAGTCCTACCTGGTAAGAATCCCACACCGCGCAGCAGTATTCTAAAAGAGAACGGACAAGCGTAGTGTAGGCAGTCTCCTTAGTAGGTCTGTTACATTTTCTAAGTGTTCTGCCAATAAAACGCAGCCTTTGGTTAGCCTTCCCCACAACATTTTCTATGTGTTCTTTTCAATTTAAGTTGTTCGTAATTGTAATACCTAGGTATTTAGTTGAATTCACGGCTTTTAGATTAGACTGATTTTTCGTTTAACTGAAGTCTAAAAAGTTCCTTTTGGCACTCATGTGGATGACCTCACACTTTCCGTTATTTAGTGTCAACTACAACTTTTCGCACCATTCAGAAATCTTTTCTAAATCGTTTTCCAGTTTGCTTCGATCTTCTGATGACTTTATTAGTCGATAAACGACAGCTTCATCTGCAAACAACCGAAGACGGCTGCTCAGATTGTCTTGTATATAGATAAGGAACAGCAATTTGACTATAACACTCTTGGGGAACGCCTGAAATCACTTCTGTTTTACTTGATGACTTTCCGTCAATTACTACGAACTGTGCCCTCTCTGACAGGAAATCGCAAATCCAGTCACATAACTGAGACGATTTCCATAAGCACGCAATTTCACTACTAGCCGCTTGTGTGGTGCAGTGTCAAAAGCCTTCCGGAAATCCAGGAATACAGAATCGATTTGAAATCCCTTGTCAATAGCACTCAGCACTTCATGTGAATAAAAAGCTAATTGTGTTTCACAGGAACGATGTTTTCTAAACCCATGTTGACTGTGTGTCAATAGACCGCTTCCTTCGAGGTAATTCATAATGTTCGCACATAATATATTTTCTAAAATCCTGCTGCATATCGACGTTAACGATATGGGCCTGTGATTTAGTGGATTACTCCTACTACCTTTCTTGAATATTGGTGTAACCAGTTCAACTTTCCAGTCTTTGGATACGGATCTTTCGTCGAGCGAACGGTTGTATACGATTGTTAAGTATGGAGCTAATGTATCAGCATACTCCGAAAGGAACCTAATTGGTATACAGTCTCGACCAGAGCACTTGCTTTTATTAAGTGATTAGAGTTGCCTCACTACTCCGGGGATATTTACTTCTACGTTACTCATTTCGGCAGCTGCTCTCCATTCGAATTATGGAATATTCACTTCGTCTTCTTTTGTGAAGGCATTTTGGAAGGCTGTGTTTAGTAAATCCTCAGTAAACTGAAGAAACGAGTTTAGCGTGTACGTCACCATAAACTTGCAAACAAACTTCTCCTTTTCTATGACAACGCGAAGACTAACGGAATTCTGAGCACCCGAGAGGAGTTCACGAAACCATTGGATTGTTTTCCACCCTACGACCTTAATCTCGTGCCCTCGACTTCCATCTGTTTGGCTCAATGAAGGATCCACTCCGTGTAATTCAGTACGTTAATTATGAAGAGGTCATTGATGCAGCAAAACCTTGGCTCCGACGTCGACCAGCAGAGTGGTATACCGTGCAGGCATACAAGCCTTTCCAGTAAGGCGGCGTAGGAGCGTCTTGTGCACGCAGATTAAGCTGAAAAACAGGGTTTTGTAGAGTGGGGAATAGTATAGTGTGTTGAAATCCTGAATAAAACCAACACGATTTATAAAAAGAAATGTTGCATCACTCACTGACCGTCCATTTTACGATACATTAAAATGATCTACATCTACATCCATACTCCGCAAGCCACCTGACGGTGTATGGCGGAGGGTACCTTGAGTACCTCTGTCGGTTCTCCCTTCTATTCCAGTCTCGTATTGTTCGTGGAAAGAAAGATTGTCGGTATGCCTCTGTGTGGGCTCTAATCTCTCTGATTTTATCCTCATGGTCTCTTCGCGAGACATACTTAGGTGGGAGCAACTTACTGCGTGACTCTTCAGTGAAGGTATGTTCTCGAAACTTCAACAAAAAGCCCGTAGCGAGGTACTGAGCGTGTCTTTTGCAGAGTATTCCACTTGAGTTTATCTACTATATCCGTAACGCTTTCGCGATTACTAAATGGTCCTGTATCGAAGCGCGCTGCTCTCCGTTGGATCTTTTCTATCTCTTCTATGAACCCTATCTGGTACGGATCCCACACCGGTCAGCAGTATTCAAGCAGTGGGCGAACAAGTGTACTGTAACAAAAATGGTTCAAATGGCTCTGAGCACTATGGGACTCAACATCTGTGGTCATAAGTCCCCTAGAACTTAGAACTACTTAAACCTAACTAACCTATGGACATCACACACATCCATGCCCGAGGCAGGATTCGAACCTGCGACCGTAGCAGTCGCGCGGTTCCTGACTGAGCGCCTAGAACCGCTAGACCACCGCGGCCGGCAAGTGTACTGTAATCTACTTCCTTTGTTTTCGGACTGTATTTCCTTAGGATTCTTCCAATGAATCTCAGCCTGGCATCTGCTTTACCGACAATTAATTTTATATGGTCATCCCAATATAAATAACTCCTAATGGCTACTCCCAGATAATTTATTGAATTTACTGCTTCCAGTTGCTCACCTGCTATATTGCTGACCTGTTACATTTAAGGTAAGCTGTCTTGGTAATCACAGTATTCTATGAGGAGTATTCAGAAAGACTTAGCCAGTTCCATGGAGTGTTATCTATTTTATGAAGGTAAACAACTGAGAGTACAGACTAACGTTGGTGTATCGTGTTGCAGCGCTCACAGACGAGCTACTCGCTGCACAGTGCCTCGTCTTCTTCGTAGCGGGCTTCGAGACATCGTCGACCACAATGAGCTTCTGCATCCACGAACTGGCAGTCAACCCGCATATCCAGGACCGCCTCAGGGATGAAGTCGACAGCGTGCTCAGCAAACATGGAGGGCAGGTGACGTACGAAGCCGTGCACGAGATGTCCTACCTCGACATGGTGGTGGCAGGTAAGGGGAATTCAACCACCGACATTAATTACACTCATGGAAATATGAAAAGCTTACAGTTTACACCTGTAAACACGAAACAAGTGAGAACAGTGATTAAAAGCTCGCGGTCTTCCAGATGGTTGTTAGTGTTCTTATCCCGCCCTTCCGCAGGAAATGGTGAAGATGGCTGTTGTCGAAATATTGCGGTTTCTAAACTCTGCGGACCGACTGGAAACACGAGAGCTTTTCTTTCATACTTGGGAACACAACATTTGCAGCGGAACTGATAGACGGCAGTTAAGTTCATGACCCATAGCTCTGTGCCATAAACGTATACGAGATCATTTCTCAGTCAGGCTCATCACAAGTTTGAACCTGTCCTCCATGTTTTACTACCTTGGGCTGTTTTTTTCTTTCATTTCTGTCTAGGTACCACAAGAAACGTTTTCTTTAAGCTGTTTTGTATATTCCTGTCTTCACAGCGACAGGGTTAACCTGGTGCCGGAATATAAGGCCCAATAATGTGTCCCACCATATGGTAACAGTCTCCCATACATTTATTTCCTCACCGATCCCGGAAAACTCCATTGCTTCTTATTTCATTACATCTTTTAGTGTCACATTTGAAATGCTCCAAATTTCTTCTTCTCCTGGCAACTGATAGTACGACTTCCAGTTCTATACGATGTTACCTTTATTTACTTAAATCCAAGTCCAAAAAGTACCAAACACAACATAATACCGAGACTACAGTCTAATGTTAAGCCAGAGAATTTCATACTTCCCGAATCCAAGGTTCCGCAGCAAGGGCATTTGCTGTAAACAAATCTATGTACTATGTCAGAGGGCTTGCTCAGATTACCGTAAACCAACAAAAGTTCAGTGTCGTGTCTTGAACCACATACACAAAATATGTCGCCACTGGCGACCCACACTTTCAGATTAACCTTTCCGCTCGTCACTCCTGTTCTCAAACTGTTGACAGCCACCCAAGTCCCGTATCGGAGACCGCAGCCTCATGGCAATTTCTCTTTTGCTGTCCACAATCCACCAGGGGACTTTGCTCTCCACATCTCATACCAACGGGCTATTGCGGAAGTTGAAACAGGAAACGTTTTCTCGATTTCCATCGTTGTGGATAAGCAACAGTTCCAAACAAACGATTACTCGCATTCGTTTCTTGTCTCCTCTTTTCAGTCTCTCATGCTACATGTCTTGTTACAACTGGAGTCGTTGTTCCCCTTAGCAGAAATATCGTGTTGACTGGAGTACGGCTCGGGCATGCTGTGACTACGTAACCTGTCCCGTGGAGAGACACGCCCACGTGGTTAGCGTGAGCAGAGTTCCTCGGCGTACTCTACAGTAGAGGGACACAGACCGAGCGCGGGTGGGCAGCAGAGGCTGGGCTGTGCTTCCCGTGCTGTGTTTGTCAGTCTGAGTAGGATACCGGTTTCTGGTGCATACCTTCTATCGGGTGTCGCTTATAAGTTAGGGCACGGTACACTTTCAGCCCCAGGTATCGGAGGTGAATGCAGTGACTTAAACTGCATCAGCTCTCTTCTTGCCTCCTTGGTGCGTAGATCGAAGCCGCATATGAGTTCAATACGGGTTGGGTTTGGTGCGGTTGTCGTCGTAGTGGATACCAAGTCCTTTGAGAGCACGCGTTGGCTTGGACTCTACTATTTTAACTGTCGGTTCGTTATGACCGATAGCTGTGGCGTCTGCGTAGATAAAGAAGTGGGTTCCAGTGTTGAATGGCTGATAGTTCCTACATATGTTTTGCAAATATAAGATCCAGCACATTTCCTTATGGATCGCCATTCTTCTGCGTTCTCCATCGGCTCTTTTTGCCCCTCAGTTTGACAATAAATCGTCTGTTCTGCAGCAGAGACTGATTAAACTGTATCAGTTCTTAGTTGTGAACAGCTTCCTGGTTTCTTGTTATTGATGGTATCATAAGCAGCTCTAAGATCGATAGAAGCATATCCTCTTACCTGCTTTCTTTCACACCCTTCCTCGATGTGCTGGGTTAAATGATGTAACCATTACTTGACTGAAATTCTATGAAACCTGTCTGTCATTTAATAATCTACCAGCCGACAGAGTCAAAATTTCGATTGAAAACCATTCTCTGAATAATTTTAAACAGATGGTACATAAGTGAGACCGGTCTGGACTTCTTGGGGAATCGTTCTTTGCTTGGTTTGCTTTGGTTGCCTTGCTACATATCTTCGAGATTATCATTCTAGACCACTGTTCATCAGTTTCAGGCCGAGCGTCCTTATTTTCTCCGATCTCGTGTGATTTGAGCCTTCATATTTGATGCTTTACATCATAGGCATCAGATACCAGAAGAACCTTATTGAAGGAAATAATCTGTTTCTGATTTCTTCTTTGCTTCAGTCATCGTAGCTTTGCTCACTAAATGAGAGAATTCTTCCCAATTTCCGCAAATGTATCGTCCCCAACGCTTAAGCAATCCGTTATTATCGTACCATCGCCCTCCATCACATTCGTATTTGCGCTGCTTATCTTTCAGTTGCGTACCATTTTAAGTATGCATTCCGTCGCATTCAAAGAGTCTTCGAAGTCTATCTTAGAATCTACTCGGAGTGCTGTGTCGCCTGCAAACCTTAGTATTCGAGTGTGTCCTCCGTGCTGTACTTTTAATACTTTTCCTAAATTCCCTTTCAATTGTTCCATCGATTCACAGACTTGCAGATTGAACAACCACGGTGATCCACTCCACCCTGCGTTAAACAGAGTGATCATTAATAAAACCCGAGCGGTTCTGGGCGCCTCAGTCTGGAACCGCGCCACCTCTACGTTCGCAGGTTCGAATCTTGCCCAGGGCATGGATGTGTGTGATGTCCTTAGGTTAGTTAGGTTTACACAATTTTGGTAAACATTTTTGAAAAGCAGTGATCAATTAATTGTTATATTTTGACTCAAGTTCAGTCTTGATCACATCATGTATGTTTTAATAATATAGGTAACCGGTTTCGGTTCTTTCTACAAAACCATCATCAGACCCATGGCTCCCTTAGGATGGTAGGCGGAGCTCTCCTCGCTGCTACGCAGACAACTGTTTAAGTAACTCTAAGTTCTAGGGGACTGATGACCTCAGATGTTAAGTCACATAGTGCTCAGAGCCATTTGAATTAATGAAACCGACAAACTGCGGGGACGGTAAAGGTGGCTTTGTCGGTAAAGAGGACTGATGATAGAAATCACATAATTATGATGGTCTGGTGGAAAAGCTATCGACAAAATCCTTTCTGTGGAGGGAGAGCCGCTGCTGATAATCTTTGCACTCTCAGCAGGTGATAGGGATCGTAGCAGTTGTCGTGCAGGATACACATAATCCAACTTTGTCTTACACCATGTCAGTGGCCCACTTGCCTGCGGCTTGTACTAGGGTTCGTCTCAATATCCTGTAGTCCGCCGCCTTCATGCAGCTTCGTCTGTCTGAGGAGCCACGAGCACAGAAGTGCGAAAAAAGTGCCTGAAATACATATGTTTTTGGATAGGGTCTGCCTTTAGCAAAACACAATTTCGTTTTTTAACTCAAACTGCAGTTGCAGCGTCTTCAGTGATCTTTTATTTTCCATCTGATAAAGATTAAGAGTGTTCTTTGTTGTTTGTATACACGTAGATATTAGTTTTCAAATCGTAATTACAGATATTTGAAAAGACACATAAATTACGAGTTCATACCTTTTTACCACATGGTGTGGTTTTTCTGATGTGTTGTTTTTCTACAGTGACCGTTTTGTTGCACAATTTGTCATCTGCAACCACTTATACTTCAAAGTAGACAAATTGTTTACGCCAAAATTACGATTTGAAAACTTGCTATTTCTATACGTGAAATTATTTAATTCTATTTGCGAGTGACTATTTACATAATGTTTCACTTACATTTTCCATTTAATCATCTTCACTATATATTGAGTTGCCATTGTCACTATCACTGTAACTGTTTCATTGCATTACCAGCTGTAAAAACAAACATGACAGGCAGTGGAACAATTGAAGGTGTAAAAGCAAGATGGCTGACAGTGGAACAGTTGAAAGAGTTCCTGGCAGTTGTATTGAATCTTTCAGAGGCGTCTGTGATTTTTTTCTTGTGTGTGTGTGTGTGTGTGTGTGTGGGTCGGTGGGTGGGTAGGTGGGTGGGTGTATGAAAAAGGAGAGAGAGAGGGTGACAGCAGGTTTAGGGATTTATTTTTTTGTTTTATGTTATGTTCACCTCAAATGCACTTACACAAAATGCAGCGAAATGTGATCTGAGCAGACGCTTCTGGCAATACACTCAGTGAGATGTGTCATGTATTGTCGTTGCTCACTTGTTCATCGTTGGTCTTGTGTGTGTTATAGCGCTGATTTTGAATATGTGTGTGTGTGAGTGTGTGTGTGTGTGAGTGTGTGTGTGTGTGTGTGAGAGAGAGAGAGAGAGAGAGAGAGACAGACAGACAGACAGACAGAGAGATAGAGAGAGAGGGAAGAGGGAGGGAGGAAGAGGGGTGGAAGAGAGAGAGAGAGTGAGAGAGAGAGAGAGAGAGAGAGAGAGAGAGATGGAAAGAGAGGTGGGGAGAGAAACAAGAAAACAGAGGTTCTCTTTTTCTGCTATGTTTCTTGTAGGGAGTCACCTTTGTATACTTCATTGAGTGTTCCAAACAGTGTTCTGTTGCACAGTGTTGTATTTTCATTCAGGATTCTCTTTCCCTGTATTACTGCTTTTTGTATTTGGTAGTTCTCCTCTATTGTGAGTTTTTGATAGAGACTGTTCCTTTCTCTGGGGATCTTAAGATCGGTCTCCATGATTTCTGGGTGGTAGTTTCCTTGTATTACGTGGTCTACAAAAGTGGAGTGTATACTGTGACAGCTTAGGGCTGTGAGGTGTTTGGAGCACCTCGTTTTGAAGTTTCTTCATGTTTGGCCTATGTAGACCGACTGGGATGCACTGCAGGTTAACTGATACATTCCAGCTTTGGAGAATTTGTCTGCAGAGGTGTTCTTAGATCTTACATTCTTGTGTATTGTGTTATTTGTGCGGAGTGCTATTTTTAGCCCTTGTTTCTTCAGTCTGTTTCAAATCCTGTGTACGTTTTTGTTGCTGTGTGTTAGTGCACGTCATGCTGTACTCTTTGTAGAGTGTTCCTGGTATCCTGTGTTTTGCAGGAGATTGTGTTCTTGGTTCTCTGTTGTGGCTGGTGATTTGTTAATGGTTTGACCTCTTTTAATTAGTTTTTTTAGTTTTGTTGTTCAGTTTGTTTGTCATTTGTGTGTTGTACCCATTCTCTCTGGCTATTTGGTGTATTGTATTTAGTTCCTGTGTGTAGTCGAGTTTGTCCAGTGGAGTTCTGTTGAGCCTGTATAGCATGTGTCTGAAACTTGAGAGTTTGTGTGGTATTTTTTGAAATCAAAATATTCAATGAAATCATACATCCAGAACATTACAAGTTTACATAATGGTACCGATATGTAGATGACATCATTTTCTTGATTGATGAAACACAAATCCGAATAAAACAATTACACAGTGACATAAATACAGTTCACCCAAAAATGAAATTCACCATTGATACAGAGGAGGAAATTAAGCTTAATTACTTAGACATTACCATACACAGTATCAACAAAAAACATAATTTTGGAATATTCAGGAAACCTACAGCCACAAGTACAACCATTCACATCAACTCCAACCACCCACAAGCACATAAACTTTGAAGTTTCAGACACATGATACACAGACTCAACAGTACTCCACTGGACAAACTCAACTACACACAAGAACTAAATACAATACACCAAATACCCAGAGAGAATGGGTACAACATACAAATGATTAGCAAACTGAACAACAAAATTACAAGAAAACCACCACCCAAAAAACATGGAGACCGATCTTAAGATCCTCAGAGAAAGCAACAGTCTCTATCAAAAACTCACAATAGAGAAGAACTATTAAATACAAAAAGCAATAATACAGGGAAAGAGAGTCCTGGCTGATAACACAACGCTGTGCAACAGAACACTGTTTGGAACACTCAGCGAACTATACAAAGGTGCCTCGCTACAAGAAACACAACAGAAAAAATAGAACTTCTGTTTTCTTGGTTCTCTCCCCACCTCTCTTTCCATCCCTCCCCCCCCCCCTCTCTCTCGCTCTCTCTCTCTCTCTCTCTCTCTCTCTCTCTCTCTGCCTCTCTCTCTCTCACACACACACACACACACACACACACACACACACATTCAAAATCAGCGCCATAACACACACAAGACCAACGATGAACAAGTGAGCAGCGACGATACATGACACATCTCACTGAGTGTATTGCCAGATCTGTCTGCTCAGATCACATTTCGCCACATTTTGTGCAACTGCATGTAAGGTGAAGTAGTGAGCGGGAGTTTATGAAGAACTGGGTGAAAGTAATGCACTAAATAGTAGCTGATTGAGACACCAACTAGGTACACCAAGCAGGACGGAAAATGGAAGTACAGAAACGTACATAACCTCTAATCTCAAAACAGCTCTCCACAAATACGCAGTAATTTCAGTTCATGGCTAGTTTGCAGATGTCATGCTGCCAAAGAAACGACAAAAACAAGCACTAAAATAGATGTTTAATAATACAGTTTAATTATCGATGTAATTTTAAAGTGAGTGCCCAAACAAAATGAAGCAAATTGCAAATATTGTATTTCTTAGGCCTGCAGTAATTAAATTATTACAAATGTGATGTTGTACTTTAAGAAAATAAAAATTTAATCCCCAGAAGATGACACACTGGAGTCGAAACATGTCTGGGGAAATATAAAAATAAAGTAATTGTTTCCAGAATTTAAAGTAATTGTGTTTGCATAAGGTTGATTTCCAAAATATCCCAGTTTTTACATTCAGATTATAAATAAACACTTCAGACATTTTGAAATTTTTTATGACGACATAATACACTCCTGGAAATTGAAATAAGAACACCGTGAATTCATTGTCCCAGGAAGGGGAAACTTTATTGACACATTCCTGGGATCAGATACATCACATGATCACACTGACAGAACCACAGGCACATAGACACAGGCAACAGAGCATGCACAATGTCGGCACTAGTACAGTGTATATCCACCTTTCGCAGCAATGCAGGCTGCTATTCTCCCATGGAGACGATCGTAGAGATGCTGGATGTAGTCCTGTGGAACGGCTTGCCATGCCATTTCCACCTGGCGCCTCAGTTGGACCAGCGTTCGTGCTGGACGTGCAGACCGCGTGAGACGACGCTTCATCCAGTCCCAAACATGCTCAATGGGGGACAGATCCGGAGATCTTGCTGGCCAGGGTAGTTGACTTACACCTTCTAGAGCACGTTGGGTGGCACGGGATACATGTGGACGTGCATTGTCCTGTTGGAACAGCATGTTCCCTTGCCGGTCTAGGAATGGTAGAACGATGGGTTCGATGACGGTTTGGATGTACCGTGCACTATTCAGTGTCCCCTCGACGATCACCAGTGGTGTACGGCCAGTGTAGGAGATCGCTCCCCACACCATGATGTCGGGTGTTGGCCCTGTGTGCCTCGGTCGTATGCAGTCCTGATTGTGGCGCTCACCTGCACGGCGCCAAACACGCATACGACCATCATTGGCACCAAGGCAGAAGCGACTCTCATCGCTGAAGACGACACGTCTCCATTCGTCCCTCCATTCACGCCTGTCGCGACACCACTGGAGGCGTACTGCACGATGTTGGGGCGTGAGCGGAAGACGGCCTAACGGTGTGCGGGACCGTAGCCCAGCTTCATGGAGACGGTTGCGAATGGTCCTCGCCGATACCCCAGGAGCAACAGTGTCCCTAATTTGCTGGGAAGTGGCGGTGCGGTCCCCTACGGCACTGCGTAGGATCCTACGGTCTTGGCGTGCATCCGTGCGTCGCTGCGGTCCGGTCCCAGGTCGACGGGCACGTGCACCTTCCGCCGACCACTGGCGACAACATCGATGTACTGTGGAGACCTCAAGCCCCACGTGTTGAGCAATTCGGCGGTACGTCCACCCGGCCTCCCGCATGCCCACTATACGCCCTCGCTCAAAGTCCGTCAACTGCACATACGGTTCACGTCCACGCTGTCGCGGCATGCTACCAGTGTTAAAGACTGCGATGGAGCTCCGTATGCCACGGCAAACTGGCTGACACTGACGGCGGCGGTGCACAAATGCTGCGCAGCTAGCGCCATTCGACGGCCAACAACGCGGTTCCTGGTGTGTCCGCTGTGCTGTGCGTGTGATCATTGCTTGTACAGCCCTCTCGCAGTGTCCGGAGCAAGTATGGTGGGTCTGACACACCGGTGTCAATGTGTTCTTTTTTCCATTTCCAGGAGTGTAGTTTCAATTTCTACTTGCAGATTTCATAGGTTTTTCCCTATAAGCTTTATTGTTTAGGTTTTATTACTCTTCTTCTGTTTGTGTTCATACAAAATATCATTAACACAGTAAGAGGAAATAAAGCCGTTTTCTTCATGTTACGTTTTGATTAATGTAGCCAACTGTTGAAAGTTATAAACGTGTTTATGACATCAGCATTCTGTGAATGTCTGTGTGTGCTTAAATTTATTTGAATTATATTTGCTTTACCATAATTACGTGTGTGCAAGCTTACTGCTTTTATTATTACTATTACCATTCACTTTTTAAAAATTATTTTACGAATGCGTATGAGACAGAATTTGTATTTATTTTAGGCCGAAATACAAGCTTACACAGCCACGTGCTCACACACACACACACACACACACACACACACACACACACACACACACACACACACACACACACAGGGAGAGAGAGAGAGAGAGAGAGAGAGAGAGAAATCACCGAGATACTGTTTATTAGTAACAGAATGTGAATATAACCTAGTGTAGTGCTTCTATAATTAATGTTGCTACTTGATACTTTCATCAGTATAATCTATGTCTATCTCGGAACGACTACTAACAGTATGGTTATTTATATAGCAGATCAATCAAGACTCTGCTATCGTAATAATCAGCATCGCAAATTTGATGAATTATTGCATCGGATTTACTTCAAAACCTTTTGAAGCTGATACTGAACAATCTTACCAGCAGAGCAAGATGTTGACAGTTGCAGGCGGTCCTGGAGCCATTCAAAAACTCTCACTGTAGACTATGACTGCAGGGCTAATACTCGGAAAGGAGTTTCAAATCCTGGTGCAAGAGTCTGTTGCTTCCCGTGAGACATCAAGCAGAGGGATGAAAATCCATCACTGTTCGGAACTCAAGTGGAAGATTTATTACACACTCTTTCTATAATAGCTATTTATCATAACATTTTGACTCCAAGATGTGAATTCCAGTTGTCACTAAAGGTCACATTATACAGGCCTTTAGTTTCACCAGCGTATATACAGACAATATTTCTCTGTATAAAATTACATTAATGCTTAATTTGAAGTATTACATAAATGCAGCAGATCAGTAATTTGAAAGGTGAAACATTAGCTTTTTTTTATGTATCTGAATTTCTGCTGACGAAGATCTCCGTAAATAATTTTCAGGAGCATTAAATTATGTGGATCAGCGCTAGTCATTACTGACTGCTTGTTTGCAATTCATAAGTACTTTGCCGTGTTTGTTTCTGCTATTTGACTCGTTTTGCATCCTTAGGGTTTCACAATCTTAATAGAACGTGAGGAACTGAACGAATGAATGAATGGCGTGAGTGACTTTCTGATTAAACCTTTACTTAAGTATCTTAATAAAACCGATCTATTCAAAGTCTTGAGTCTGAGAAAGGTAACACACAATATATTTTAACGCTAGCCAAAATGGCTGCTATTGGCAATATGTCACATTCTTTGAAGCTTTGTATGTTGAACATTTAGGAGCTGTTTTATAGTGGTGTCATATACAAGACAAATCAGCATTTTCGGATACGCATTACATAAAAACCTGAACTGTGAGGAGGAAGTCGTGACTTCCGAATTTATGCTGACACAACAAAAACGCTTATTATTAATTTTTTCTCAATTTTTCGCATATGGGTGGTAATAATAAGATTTAAAATTGTATGATTTTCTTGTTTCATTTACAGAGACACTCCGGAAGTACCCTCCTCTGACGGAGTTGGACAGAATCTGCACAGTGGCGTACACCATTCCAGGCAGCAATGTCAAGATAGAGGAGGGGACCAAGCTTATCATACCGGTCTACGCCATCCACCACGACCCCAAGTACTACCCGGACCCGGAAAAGTTTGACCCGGAACGCTTTACGGAAGAGCAAAAGGCGTCACGCCATCATTTTGTTTACCTGCCTTTCGGTGAAGGACCTCGTATCTGCATAGGTAAGGGCTTCGCGTTGTGCACCTAATTTTAAATGCAGGGCTATTACAAATGATTGATGCGATTTCATAAATTCACTGTAGCTCCATTCATTGACATATGGTCACGACACACTACAGATACGTAGAAAAACTCGTAAAGTTTTGTTCGGCTGAAGCCGCCAAAATGGCAACAGGAGCCGAGAAAGCGTATGTCGTGCTTGAAATGCACTCACATCAGTCAGTCATAACAGTGCAACGACACTTCAGGACGAAGTTCAACAAAGATCCACCAACTGCTAACTCCATTCGGCCATGGTATGCGCAGTTTAAAGCTTCTGGATCCCTCTGTAAGGGGAAATCAAAGGGTCGGCCTGCAGTGAGCGAAGAAACGGTTGAACGCGTGCGGACAAGTTTCACGCGTAGCCCGCGGAAGTCGACGAATAAAGCAAGCAGGGAGCTAAACGTACCACAGCCGACGGTTTGGAAAATCTTACGGAAAAGGCTAAAGCAAAAGCCTTACCGTTTACAATTGCTACAAGCCCTGACACCCGATGACAAAGTCAAATGCTTTGAATTTTCGGCGCGGTTGCAACAGCTCACGGAAGAGGATGCGTTCAGTGCGAAACTTGTTTTCAGTGATGAAGCAACATTTTTTCTTAATGGTGAAGTGAACAGACACAATGTGCGAATCTGGGCGGTAGAGAATCCTCACGGATTCGTGCAGCAAATTCACAATTCACCAAAAGTTAACGTGTTTTGTGCAATCTCACGGTTTAAAGTTTACGGCCCCTTTTTCTTCTCCGAAAAAAACGCTACAGGACACGTGTATCTGGACATGCTGGAAAATTGGCTCATGCCACAACTGGAGACCGACAACGCCGACTTCATCTTTCAACAGGATGGTGCTCCACCGCACTTCCATCATGATGTTCGGTATTTCTTAAACAGGAGATTGGAAAACCGATGGATCGGTCGTGGTGGAGATCATGATCAGGAATTCATGTCATGGCCTCCACGCTCTCCCGACTTAACCCCATGCGATTTCTTTCTGTGGGGTTATGTGAAAGATTCAGTGTTTAAACCTCCTCTACCAAGAAACGTGCCAGAACTGCGAGTTCGCATCAACGATGCTTTCGAACTCATTAATGGGGACATGCTGCGCCGAGTGTTGGAGGAACTTGATTATCGGCTTGATGTCTGCCGAATCACTAAAGGGGCACATATCGAACATTTGTGAATGCCTAAAAAAACTTTTTGAGTTTTTGTATGTGTGTGCAAAGCATTGTTAAAATATCTAAAATAATAAAGTCATTGTAGACCTGTCAAATCGCTTCAATCATTTGTAATAACCCTGTATAAAAATATGGTGATGCATCAGGAATTGATTGAAAAGAATATAGAAAAAAAAAACAATCAAGTAATATTTCAAGTCCCTGAAGAGCCTTCTGTTATGAAAAAAGTCATACTTTGCAACAAAATGTAAATCTGCCAAAGCATATTTACTAAACACAGCCTTCCGAAATGCCTTCACAAAAGAAGACGAAGTAAATATTCCAGAATTCGAATCGAGAACAGCTGCCAGCATGAGTAACGTAGATGTAAATATCCTCGGAGTAGTGAGGCAACTCAAATCACTTAATAAAACAAGTCTTCTAATCCAGACTGTATACCAAGTAGGTTCCTTTCGGAGTATGCTGATGCATTAGCTCCATACTTAACAATCATACACAACCGTTCGCTCAAGGAAAGATCCGTACCCAAAGACTGGAAAGTTGCACTGGTCACACCAATACTCAGGAAAGGTAGTAGAAGTAATCCACTAAATTGCAGGCCCATATCTTTAACGTCGATATGTAGCAGGATTTTAGAACTTATGTTGTGTTCGAACATTATGAATTACCTAGAAGGAAACGGTCTATTAACACACAGTCAACATGGGTTTAGAAAACATCGATCCTGTGAAAAATAAAACAAGCTCTTTATTCACATGAAGTATTGAGTGCTATTGAGAAGGGGTTTCAGATCGATTCCGTATTTCTGGATTTCCGGAAGGCATTTGACACTGTTCCACACAAGCGGCTCGTAGTAAAGTTGCGTGCTTATGGAATATCGACTCAGTTATGTGACTGGATTTGCGATTTCCGGTCAGAGAGGCAACAGTTCGTAGTAATTGACGGAAAGTCATCGAGTAAAACAGAAGTGATTTCAGGCGTTCCCCAGGGTAGAGTTCCATTGCTGTTACTTATCTATATAAACGATTTGGGAGGCAATTTGAGCAGCCGTCTTCGGTTGTTTGCAGATGACGCTGTCGTTTATTGACTAATAAAGTCATCAATAGATCAAAACAAACTGCTAAGCGATTTAGAAAAATATCTGAATGGTGCGAAAAGTGGTAGTTTACCGTAAATAACGAAAAGTGTGAGGTCATCAACATGAGTGCTAAAAGGAGCTCGTTAAACTTCGGTTACACGATAAATCAGTCTAATCTAAAAGCAGGATTTGGGCTAAAAATCATTAAAAGAAAGGCGTTTTTCGTTGCGACGGAGTCTCCTCACGAAATTCGAAACACCAACTTTCTCCTCCGAATGAGAATATATTTTGTTGACACCGACCTACATAGGGCGGAACGATCACCACGATAAAATAAGGGTAATCAGAGGTTTTACGGAAATATATAGGTGTGCTTTCCGCGCGCTATACGAGATTGGAATAATAGAGAATTGTGAAGGTGGATAGATGAACCCCCTGCCAGGCACTTAAATGTGATTTACAGAGCATCCACGTAGATGTAGATGTAGATGTAGATGTAGAAGGGGGGAATGTACTCATCTTATTCCAGGTTTTGCAAGCTTTATCGCTGGTATTAGAATGAAATTGCAAGGCGGAAAAATTTACAACGAGAGAAATAGTGATTAACACTAAGACAATATGGTATAGCTTATCATAAATACTTTTTTGGTGTACATAACAGCACTCTGAACTGAAGATAAGGAGGATTAATAGCAATTGTTCTACTAAAGCCATTCTGTTTCATCGATGACCGAATTGCCCAAGGTGAACCTGAGCACGAGTTCCATACATTGTTGTACTAGCTCTCCTTTGTTTACAAAGTTACATATCTGCAAGGTCTCTACTGCAAAAACAAAGAAATGGCATCCTATGCCGAGGGTCTGGTTCGGTCGAACATCGCACTGAGGAATAAAACCATGGAACATATTACATGTTTCAGTTACTAGGGTTGTGACAGCTCATATTTCCAAAGCAGTACCGCTGAGGGAAAACGCCGAACGTTAGCAATCCACATGTGCCACAGTCTTTAAATTCTTAAACCAAAATGTACGCAGAGAAACAATTGCGAATTATACAAAACAGTAATCGTGCCAACGTTGGCATATGAAGGAAACCTGGAGAGACACAAAAATAAAATGTTATGCATGGATCTGGACTGAGATTTCTATGAAGAACTGATGGTGTAACAAGATTTCCCACTAAACCGACAGACACTCTAACATACTGGTACACAACTTCATAATCTTCAGTTAATGGAATACTAGCGGAATGCTAAAATCTCTTTGGCACATATGGCGCGAATGTAAAATGGCAGAGAAAACATTTGTGAACTGCCAATAAAAGTTGTTTAGAAGAAGATATACTCGGTGTAGTGAAGCAGCTTAAAACCCTTAAGAGAGGCAAGGCCTCTGGTCCAGGTTGTATACCAGTGAGATTCCTTTCAGAGTTTGGTAATACAGTAGATCCATTCTTAGCAGTCGTATACAATGGCTCGCTCGTAGAAAGAGCCCTGCCCAAACACTGGAAAACTGCAGAAGTCACACGAATACCCAAGAAAGGAAATAGGAGTACTCCAATGAATTACAGACCCATTTCACAAACGTCGATTTGTGTTAGCGTTCTAGAACGTATACTACGCTCAAACACTATGAAATATCTTGATAAAACGATTTATTAACAACCAACCAACACGGATTCATTCTGTGAAACACAAATAGCACATCGTTCTCACGAAGTAATGAGTGCTATCGACAGGGGACGCTAAATTGAATCGATATTTTTAAATTTCGAGAAAGCTTTTGACACCGTTCCTCACAAGCGACGTCTAATTAAATTGCGGCCTATGGAATATCGTCTCAGTTGTGTAAATGGATTCGTGATTTTCCGTCAGAAACGCCATAGTTCTTAATAACTGGCGGAGAGTCGCAAGGTAATACGGAAGTTATATTTGGCGTTCCTGATCAACATAAACGATTTATTACGCAATCAGAGCAGCCCTCTTAGATTGTGTGCAGATTAAGTTGTCATTTACCGTATTGTAGAGTCATCAGATCATCAAAACTCATTGAAAAAATTATTTAGACAAAGTACCTATATGGTACAAAAAGTGGCAGTTGACTCTGAGTGATGGAAAGTGTGAAGTTATCCACATGAGTGCTGAAAGGAATCCGTTAAATTTCGGTTACACTATATCGCAAATATAGATACTTAGGCATTACAATTAGGAAAAACTTAAAGTGGAACGATCACACGGATAACGTTCAAAATTGTTTAAATGGCTCTGAGCACTATGGGACCTAACATCTTAGGTCATCAGTCCCCAAGAACTTAGAACTACTTAAACCTAACTAACATAAAGACATCACACACATCCATTCCCGAAGCAGGATTCGAACCTGCGACCGTAGTGGTCGCGCGGTTCCAGACTGGTGCGTCTAGAACCGCTCGGCCGCTCCGGCCGGCATGGATAATGTTGTGGAGAAAGCCAACCAAAGAGTGCGAATTATTGGAAGAATACTTAGAAAATCCAGCAGGTCTAATAGAAGACACTGCCTACAAGTACACTACGCTTGTCCGTTCTCTGTTTGAGTGCTGCTGTCCAATATGGGATCCGTATCACGTAGGATTGATGGAGGACATCGAAAAAGTTCAAAGACGAGCAGCTCGTTTTGTATTATGCCACGTTTTTGTATTATGCCACGGGCATGATACACGAATTGCGGTGGCAATCATTAAAACAAAGGTGTTTTTGGCTGCCGCAGGACCTTCTCACAAAATTTCAATCACCAACTCTCTCCTCAAAGTGTGAAAATATTTTGATTGCGCCCACCTACATACGGAGAAATCATCATCATAAAATAATTAATCAGAGCTCGCACGGTGAGATTTAAGTGTTTGTTTTTTACACTTTCTGTTCGAGTGTGGAACGATAGAGGGGTAGCTTAAGGGTGGTTCAATGAATCCTGTGGATTGCAGAGTAATCATGTAGATATGAATGTAAATGTAGATGTATCGTCCAACGCTACCAGACGCATTGCAAACAAGACAGGGGGGGGGGGGGGGTCAAAAGAAGAGCAAAGAGGTGTTGTTCTGACACCGGAAGGAGTAGGAGGAACGGACTTTCATCGACTTTCATCGACGAATGTCACAAGTGTACGGCGAACACTGCATGTCCCTTGAAAGGGTCAAGGCGTGGCACAAGCGCTTCAGGAAAGTGTTGGTGTCGTTGCACGATGATGCAAGGCCTGGAGCACCACTCTCCATTACCGATGACATGGTCCAGATGGTGGATGCACTCATTACCCAGGACTGCCGAGTATGAAAGCCATAGCCGCCGTTGTCGGATTGAGCATCGGTAGTGTTCACACCATCATGAAGGAACGACTGCACATGCGCAAAGTGTGTGCCCAATGGGTGCCTCACAATCTCCAACCACACCTGGAAGCACGTCGAATGGCCCATTGTCTTGCTCATCTGCAACGCTATGCTCGGGAAGGAATTCGTTCCTGGCATGAGTGGTGGCAGGAGATGAGTCATGGTGTCATCACTTTGAACCAGACTCAAAATGACATAGCCTCCTGTGGTAGCATCCAGGGTCACCACCACCAAAGAAAGCCAAGGCCATCCACACGAGTGCAGGAAAAGTTATGCTGACGTTCTTCTTTGACCAAGGTGGCTCCCTTCTGATTCACTTCCTGCAGCATGGAACAACAGTGACTGCCCAGCGTTACTCGCACACCATGACCACCCTTCGCCAAGCGATCAAATCAAAACGACCAGGCAGTCTCACCTGTGGGGTCATTCTGATCCACGTCATTGCAAAGCCCCATATTATCAACACAATCGTGGCACTCCTGCAGAAATTCAAATGGGAGGTTCTCGGCCACCCTCTGTACAGTCCGGACCTCTCTTCCTGTGATTATGCCACTTTTGGTCCCCTCTTTGAGGGGCAAACGATTCACCTCGGACGTCCAGCTATGGTTAACTTCGCAGCCCCGGGAATTTTATGAGACCGCCATTCACCACCTTATATCACAGTGGGACAAGCGTCTCAACAGCTAGGGTCAAAACTTCAAACATACAGGTACTGGTTTCTGTAATTATGCATGCGGCTCGTTTCTTTTTGAACGCCCTTATATTAGCCTCTCTGTTGTAGTACATTCGCCCCAAATATTTTGTTTTCAAATAGACTAACAACATCATGTGAGATGGGGACGGGAGCTTCGAGTCCCTTAGGAGACTGCTACTATTACTACTGTTAATAGACTACCACCAGTTCCAGACAACCGCAAAGCCACCATCTCATTTACGATTACTGTTTTCATCTCAAAAAGAATGCGGGGCACTTCTCATTCCACAGAACAAAAAAGAGAAGTGATTCACAGAATTATATACCAATATACACTCACGCTCTTAAATTAAAGATAATGCTGATACATGGTGAAACAACGCTCTGGTGGGCGGTTTGCGGGTTTCAATCACCTCGGGGTATGACCATGGGGAGCATTTGACCTGAGGTCGTCGCATGGTGGCGCTGGCAGCAGTCCACATACGCAGAGGTGTGTTAGTGCACCGTACTCTGTGCAGCGAGTAGGTGTACAGATGTTTTCAGACGTGCTAATGGTAACTGTGTGTTGGAAATGCTCAAACAAAACATATTGATGACGTTATGAGGGGTAGAATACCAGGGCGAGTGGAGGCTGGTTAAACACAACAGGTCGTAGCACAGGCCCTCCGTGTACCATAGAGTGTTATCTCATGATAATGGCAACGATTCCAGCAGACCGGAAACGCGTCCAGATGCTACAGTATGGAACATCCACAGTGTACAACACCACAAGAAGACTGATATCTCACCATCAGTGCCCGCAGACAACCACGGAGTACTGCAGGTAGCCTTGCTGGGGACTTTACCACAGCCACTGGAGCAGTTGTCGCCAGACACACAGTCTACAGACGCCCGGAGACCTGCAAGGTGCATTCCACTGACCCCTGGTCACAGGAGAGCCGATAAAGCCTAGTGTCAAGAACACAGTACATGGTCATTGGAACAGTGGTCCCAGGTTATGTTCATGGACGAGTCCAGGTATAGTATGAACAGTGATTCTCTCCAGGTTTTCATCTGGCGTGAACCAGGAACCACGTATCAACCCCTTAATGTCCTTGAAAGGGACCTGCATGGAGGTCGTGGTTCGACTCTGTATGTACAGAACAGGGAATCAGTGATCATAAGGCCGTTGCAGCATCCCTGAATATGGAAGTTAATAGGAATATAAAAAAAGGGGGTAGGTTTATCTGTTTAGCAAGAGTAATAGAAGGCAGATTTCAGACTACCTAACAGATCAAAACGAAAATTTCTGTTCCGACACTGACAATGTTGAGTGTTTATGGAAAAAGTTCAAGGCAATCGTAAAATGCGTTTTAGACAGGTACGTGCCGAGTAAAACTGTGAGGGACGGGAAAAACCCGTGGTACAACAACAAAGTTAGGAAACTATTGCGAAAGCAAAGAGAGCTCCACTCCAAGTTTAAACGCAGCCAAAACCTCTCAGACAAACAGAAGCTAAACGATGTCAAAGTTAGCGTAAGGAGGGCTATGCGTGAAGCGTTCATTGAATTCGAAAGTGAAATTCTATGTACCGACTTGACAGAAAATCCTAGGAAGTTCTGGTCTTACGTTAAATCAGTAAGTGGCTCGAAACAGCATATCCAGACACTACGGGATGATGATGGCATTGAAACAGAGGATGACACGCGTACAGCTGAAATACTAAACACCTTTTTCCAAAGCTGTTTCACAGAGGAAGACCGCACTGCAGTTCCTTCTCTAAATCCTCGCACAAACGAAAAAATGGCTGACGTCGAAATAAGTGTCCAAGGAATAGAAAAGCAACTGGAATCACTCAATAGAGGAAAGTCCACTGGATCTGACGGGATACCAATTCGATTCTACACAGAGTACGCGAAAGAACTTGCCCCCCTTCTAACAGCCGTGTACCGCAAGTCTCTAGAGGAACGGAGGGTTCCAAATGATTGGAAAAGAGCACAGATAGTCCCAGTCTTCAAGAAGGGTCGTCGAGCAGATGCGCAAAACTATAGAACTATATCTCTTACGTCGATCTCTTGTAAAATTTTAGAACATGTTTTTTGCTCGCGTATCATGTCGTTTCTGGAAACCCAGAATCTACTATGTAGGAATCAACATGGATTCCGGAAACAGCGATCGTGTGAGACCCAATTCGCCTTACTTGTTCATGAGACCCAGAAAATATTAGATACAGGCTCCCAGGTAGATGCTATTTTTTTGACTTCCGGAAGGCGTTCGATACAGTTCCGCACTGTCGCCTGATAAACAAAGTAAGAGCCTACGGAATATCAGACCAGCTGTGTGGCTGGATTGAAGAGTTTTTAGCAAACAGAACACAGCATGTTGTTATCAATGGAGAGACGTCTACAGACGTTAAAGTAACCTCTGGCGTGCCACAGGGGAGTGTTATGGGACCATTGCTTTTCACAATATATATAAATGACTTAGTAGATAGTGTCGGAAGTTCCATGCGGCTTTTCGCGGATGATGCTGTAGTATACAGAGAGGTTGCAGCATTAGAAAATTGTAGCGAAATGCAGGAAGATCTGCAGCGGATAGGCACTTGGTGCAGGGAGTGGCAACTGACCCTTAACATAGACAAATGTAATGTATTGCGAATACATAGAAAGAAGGATCCTTTATTGTATGATTATATGATAGCGGAACAAATACTGTTAGCAGTTACTTCTGTAAAATATCTGGGAGTATGCGTGCGGAACGATTTGAAGTGGAATGATCATATAAAATTAATTGTTGGTAAGGCGGGTACCAGATGAGATTCATTGGGAGAGTGCTTAGAAAATGTAGTCCATCAACAAAGGAGGTGGCTTACAAAACACTCGTTCGACCTATACTTGAGTATTGCTCATCAGTGTGGGATCCGTACCAGATCGGTCTGACGGAGGAGATAGAGAAGATCCAAAGAAGAGCGGCGCGTTTCGTCACAGGGTTATTTGGTAACCGTGATAGCGTTACGGAGTTGTTTAATAAACTCAAGTGGCAGACTCTGCAAGAGAGGCGCTCTGCATCGCGGTGTAGCTTGCTGTCCAGGTTTCGAGAGGGTGCGTTTCTGGATGAGGTATCGAATATATTGCTTCCCCCTACTTATACCTCCCGAGGAGATCACGAATGTAAAATTAGAGAGATTAGAGCGCGCACGGAGGCTTTCAGACAGTCGTTCTTCCCGCGAACCATACGCGACTGGAACAGGAAAGGGAGGTAATGACAGTGGCACGTAAAGTGCCCTCCGCCACACACCGTTGGGTGGTTTGCGGAGTATCAATGTAGATGTAGATGTAGATGTAGATGGTGTGGGGTCGGATTATGATCGGTGCATCTACACCCCTGCATGTGTTTCACAGAGGAACTGTAACAGGTCAGGTGTATCGGGACGTCGTTTTACACCAGTATGTCCGCCTTTTCAGGGGTGCAGTCTGTCCCACCTTTCCCCTGATGCAGGATAACGCACGGCCCCACCGAGCTGCCATCTTGGAAGAGTACCTTGAAACAGAGGATATCAGGTGAATGGAGTGGCCTGCCTGTTTTCCAGATATAAACCCAATGGAGCACGTCTGGGATGCTCTCGGTCGATGTATCGCTGCACGTCTTCAAACCCCTATGACACTTCAGGAGCTCCGACAGGCACTGGTGCAATAATGGGAGGCTGGGCCCCAGCAGCTTCTCGACCACCTGATTCAGAGTATGCCAACCCGTTGTGCGGCCTGTGTGCGTGTGCACTTCGATCAAATCCCATATTGATGATGGGGTACATGCGCAGGAAACAGTGGCGCTTTGTTGCATATGTGTTTCGGGACGGTTTTCTCAACTTTTCACCAATACCGTGGACTTACAGGTCTGTGCCTATGCTATTAGCGCCAAGATTGTTTAGTGCCACGTTGTGTGGCACCACATTCAGCAATTATCCTTAATTTATGAGCATGAGTGTGGAAAACGTTCGTCTGTTCCACTACCTTGGAGCATGTTCTGAGGTAAACTACTCTGACGCTCGTAATGGAAAAGAAAGAAATCTTGAAACATCAGTGAGAATTAAAGGGAAATCACTCGTACAGAACACATATCTCCTTACTTACGTACATTATCTAGCAGATGGTGACTTTCCGAGAGCGTTAGACACTGCACCACACTGTCCACTGACAGTTTCGAATATATCGTCCTGTGTGTCTTCACAGAAATGCGATCGGCTCGATGACTTTTCCACTAATCGTATCCAGTACCGTGCGGTGAATGTACGATGCAAAGAAAAACAAGGTGGACTGTATCCCAAGGACTACTGACTGAGCAAATGCTCTCTCTACGCTGGAGTGCAAAACTTAAAGACAAAAGTAATTTTGTACGATGTGTCCCTGTCAAGTAACATATTTCGATGAAACTTGGAGCATGCTTTGAAAGGGCTGGTATAGTTGAGTACAGTACAGAAATCACACTTTTATTCGAGGACAATAATTAGACAGAATTCAGCGCTATTTATTTCGGTTCCACACACATTACTTTGTCGTGCAGTGCGCAGGAGGGCGGTGGGGAGGGGCACTGTTGCCACCAGGCAGCCAGTCACGCTTCACAACCACAAGGTTCTGTGCGTAACTTCAAAACAGAGAGGCGAGCATGAGGCGTTACAGCATTACTGTTGTGCATTCTCTGGCCCCTATTACTAGACCCGCTGCAACGTCAGTCACAAAATAATTTTATTCGGAATGTAGCAGGGTATATTATGACCACAGATGGCAATGCGTGTATCTACAATGTGATGCCTACCTGGCCACAAGGTTGGTAAGGAGTCATTATGGTGAAACGCTCCACTTCTCCACCAGTGCGACTGACAAGCGCTGGATGGTCGCTGGTGCCTGTGGACGGACTGAATCGAGTCTCCCCAACGCATCCCACATTTACTTTAAGGGATTTAAGTCTGGGGAACTGGAAGGACAGTCCATGGCCCAATACTCTCTCGTTCCATGAGCTCCTCTAGTTGCTCTATTCGATGCGGTCGCACCTTCGCATCCATATAAATAAAGTCAGGACCGAATGTACCACTGAAAAGGCGCACGTTAGGACAGAGTACAGTGTAACAATGGCGCTGACCGGTGAGTGCACGTATTAAAAGATTCGTTGATTAATACGCCCGTGCGTAACAGAACGCAGCATGTAATTCTCAAATGGAGAGAAGTCTTTCGAAGTAAGAGTGATTTCAGGTGTGCCGCAGAGGAGTGTCGTAGGACCGTTGCTATTCACAATATATATAAATGACCTTGTGGATAACATCGGAAGTTCATTGAGGCTTTTTGCGGATGATGCTTTAGTATATCGAGAGGTTGTAACAATGAAAAATTGAACTGGAATGCAGAAGGTTCTGCAACGAATTGACGCATGGTGCACGGAATGGCAATTGAATGTCAATGTAGACAAGTGTAAGGTGCTGCGAATACATAGAAAGAAAGATCCTTTATCATTTAGATACAGTATAGCAGGTCAGCAACTGGAAGCAGTTAATTCCATAAATTATCTGGGAGTAGGCATTAGGAGTGATTTAAAGTGGAATCACCATATAAAATTAATCGTCGGCAAAGCAGACGCCAGACTGAGATTCATTGGAAGAATCCTAAGGAAATGCAGTTCGAAAACAAAGGAAGGAGGTTACAGTACACTTGTTCGCCCACTGCTTGAATACTGCTCACCGGTGTGGGATCCGTACCAGGTAGGGTTGATAGAAGAGACAAGGTCCAACGGAGAGCAGTGCGCTTTGTTACAGGATCATTCAGTAATCGCGAAAGCGATACGAAGATGATAGATAAACTCAAGTGGAAGACTCTGCAAGAGAGACGCTCAGTAGCTTGGTACGGGCTTTTGTTGAAGTTTCGAGAACGTACCTTCACCGAGGAGTCAAGCAGTCTATTGCTCCCTCCTACGTATATCTCACGAAGAGCCCACACAGAGGCATACCGACAATCTTTCTTTCCACGAACAATACGAGACTGGAATAGAAGGGAGAACCGATAGAGATACTCAAGGTACCCTCCGCCACTCACCGTAAGGTGGCTTGCGGAGTATGGATGTAGATGTAGATGCAACATTATGCCTCACTGCGCCATAATACCACCAAAACGAGAACGTTCGACAGTGCTGTATGTGCACCCATGTGTGGAAAGGGGGGGTGGGGGGAGAGGGAGGAGCGTAGTGCACTCATTATGATTTTAATGCTAACTAGCAACTATGAAATGGGTGAAAACTAAGAACTGCAATAAGTATAGTGTAAGGAAAACTGAGGTTCCTTGGAATGTTGCTAGGGAAGTGAGGTTCCTCTGTGCTGGATACTGCAAGATGGGAGCTGGTTACGAACAGTTGCAGAGTCTTCTTCCAGTGCTTGGAGTCCAGATGAGATGAGCGTGAAAGCTGGCATCGAATGAATTCAGGAACACGCTGCTGGATTCTTAACAGGTTGTTACAACCTATTAGGAAGTATACCAGTTGTCCGGAATGGTTGAGCGGTTCTCGGCGCTACAGTCTGGAACCGCGAGGCCGCTACGGTCGCAGGTTCGAATACTGCCTCGGGCATGGATGTGTGTGATGTCCTTAGGTTAGTTAGTTTAAGTAGTTGTAAGTTCTAGGGGACTGATGACCTCAGAATTTAAGTCCCATAGTGCTCAGAGCCATTTGAACCATTTTTTTTTAATACGTCAGCCTCTGCTGTTTTCATCTCGGGGCTCAGGTAATTTCAGCGTTGTCTTGCTACCTTCATGCCAAGTTCAAGGTTGTATTCAGGTGGTGGGTGGAAAACTGGGAGAAATGAATGACTGGATGCAGATTTCCTCTTATCGTGTTGGTTGTTTCTCCACACGGGCATCTGATAGTCTAATGTGCTAGTATCAAACCACTGAATGTATTGGTCACTAGTGCAGTGCGTTGTGTCAATTATTGTTGCGTAATAACATGTGGAGAGATGAAGTTGAACTATCATATAGGCGCGGATGTGGTTAAAGCAAACGGAAAGTTATGGGAAAGTTCCTTTGTGTCTACAAAAGTGACTGCTTACAAAAATTTTATTTGACAGATGCTTGAATATTGCTCAAGCGTGTGGGACACACACATCAGGTCGAAGTATCAGAAGACATAAAGTGTACAAAAAAAAAAAAAGGGAGCCCGTCGAACGGTGACAACGCTTCTGTGGCAAGCGAGAGTGTAAAAAAGTGTTGCAAGGCCTAGATTACTTCAAGAACAGTCGTTCATGGCAGATGTTATGAATGTCTTAAAGTTTCATCATATCTGCTCCGCATTGTCCACGCAGAAAGGAAAATAGTATACTAACAGCTCACACAAAGTTGCCATTTTTTTGGTCCTACACATGTGGAACGTGTGAAAACGCCAATATATTCGCAGTAGAAACAACCCCTTCCCACATATATGCCAGTGATTCGTAAAATGTAGGGTATGTAGAAGGCTTCATAAATTTTTCTTGTCCTCTGAAGGTTTCCTACTAACCAGAGACACGTTTACATTAAGATTGTAACATGTTACAGGAAAACAAATGCCACGTACAAGAGCAACCCTTGTTTTCTCTTTGCAGGTATGCGTTTCGGCCTAATACAGACCAAGCTCGGCATCGCTTCATTGGTCTCCAAGTTTATCTTCAGCGCCACGAGCAAAACACCTGCAAAGCTCCAGATGGATCCCAAGGCAACTGTGGCGTCTGCTGTCGGAGGCATCAACGTGCGTATCACCGCGAGAACTTGATACGTCCACAAGCAGGGCTGTCTACAGAAGGAGCTGACACGTATGGGTTTGAAAGTGTATGATCTGACCCATTCTTCACCTATACTTACTATAGCAAACACACATAACATTTTGTTTACTAACATCAGTGAGCCATGCATCTCCAAAATAAACTTGAACGATGGTAAATATAGTAATAAAGCCCTTCTATTGCCTTTTCGGTGACGTGTTTTATTCGCCTATGTTCTATCCATGTCCAAAAGTATCCGACCGCCATGAACTGCGTTCGGCCTGATTTTCGGGCAGCCCGCATAACGTAACATCCTTGTTAGTCCTTAGTCACATTTTGATACAGTCATATGAATATATAAAATAGTCACCACAACACATCACTAGAGAATACAGCATTGTAATTTAGTCACTCCAGATGCAAATTAGTACTCCGATAGAGCAAATGTCGCACGACAGGTCATTGGACGTGGCACTTATTTTAATGTTTGTCCACTCAGAGATGTTAGAGGAAGTGACATTTCAAAAAAACACAAAAAATTACCTCTTTTTATTGCAAAAGGCTAAGCCTTGTCTCTGTAGCCACAGCATCCTCTCTTCAGCAGTTCTCTTCATTTCCGTGTATGAAGGACACTCCATATCACTGATCATATTTCTTTTAAACAGGATGTTCTCGATAGTCTATCTGTTCCCTCCCCTGCGATGTTGTCTTCGAAAACGCTTTCTAGAAGAATACCATGTCTAATTATGTGTCCAATGAGTTTTACTTTGTGTTAGCTCACATCGTTGACTACATCTCCCTTCTCTATCGGTCCAGCTAGTTCAAGCAATTCCTTCAGAACCACATTTACACAGCTTCGAGGCCAGCTTTCTTCTGCTTTTCTAACGTCCAGAGTTCACATCTGTATTCCAGGACCTCCACTTTAAGGTCTTTACCTATCATTTATTGGTGTGGACGCTGATGTGTTTATTTCATTGAAGTTTCTTCCTATTTTGGATGACACTCTAGGCCTGTTATTCTACTCTTGATTTCATTCAGACATCTATCAGTTTTATCCACAGTGCTACAAAGAGGCTGTAATTCGGTTTCTTGCTCGAGTTGCTCACTGTCTATTTTCATGTCGTCCTTAACTTCACCGACTTTTTTGTCTATAACCATGACTTTTTTCTTCTTTATATTTAGTTTTTGTTTTGGTTTTGTCACAATGTCGACATCCTCCAAACGATTCAACACTACGCTAACGACTTCACGGGTCAGCATACCCACTGAACGTGATCTCACTACAAATTTTGCTCTGGCATACAGGGTGGATCCTATAGGGACGGTTCAAAAACCAATCGACGAAATATGAAAGTGATCCGAAGCAGCCCTCTGGCTCACCTGCGGTGTGATCAGCAGGAGTTCAACATTGAAATGTGTGTGAATAAAGCGGCTAAGGGTCTCTCTAAGATCTCCAGTTTTATCAACATCTTCAGTGCGACCCACAAACCTTTCTTGAGCTCGTTAGAAAGGCACCAGTCAGAGATTTCGACACTCACTCAGCTGAGTGGTGCCTCGTGGCTGCTCTAGCGCCTGAGGGCATGCAACCTCAATAAGGGGTACAAAAAGGAATGCTAGAGCAGCCACGAGGCACCACTCAGCTGAGTGGGTGTCGAAGTCTCTGACCGGTGCCTTTCTAACGTGCTCAAGAAAGGGGAAGACGATGCAAGAGAGACGCCATGAAACACAGTATAGTTTGTTGTTAAGGTTCGATGAGAGTGTTTTCCTAGAGGTGTCAATCAACATACTGCATCATATGCTTACATCTCGCGAAAGCCAGTAAAGGTATCACCTACCATTCTTTCCACTAACCATGCAAAACTGAAACGGAAAAAGAGGGAGTGACAGTGGTGCACAAATAAGTGTTCATCAAACGCCATAAGGTGACTTGCGGAGTACTTATGCAGATTCTTCCTCGGAGTCTGCCACTATTGCAGCGTCATCAGCAGTTCTGATGTTCTGATGCCGTCGTCATGAATACGATTAATTTTAATCCCAGTGGTCTTTTCTTTCATTGATGTTATTGGCCCCTCGATGAACGTGTTAAATGACTAATGTGAAGAAGGCAACCCTGTCTTACTGCCATTGTGACGTACGCTTCTTACTTGTCACCAAAAATATGTAGTTCAGTTCAGTGCTTTTTGTATATACTCAAAAGAAAATCGGCTGTCTCTTCAGTCAAGTCTTACTTTACGCATCGCCTTATAAACTGGATATATATGTACTTCCACTCTTCCTTCCAAACTACACGACGAAAATATTTTCTTGGTCGAGACCCTGGACTCGTAACCATCTACTACAATTTTTGTACACTAACTAGGAAAAATGGTAAATATGACAGCTAACAAAGTGAGCGCATCTTTAAACTTACAACGACGTGACATAAAATTTTGTATTAGACGGGGATGCGAATCTAGCCCCTAATCATGTTGTTAACTAAGCACAATCAAACATCCGATATCGAAATTTTTCAACAGTAGCCAGATGATTTAACTAAAATGACGAGGCGAGCATGATTGATTTACCGGTATTCTAACCTGGCCCTAGCGCCGTTATTTTCTAGCCACAAATACACGGTACATATGGGTTTCACGAGTAGCGAGATGGCGCAGGTCTGAACTAGAATAAAAAGCACGACAATAAATTCCGTGTCTCACTGGGAGTTGAAACCGGCGCCTATCAATATTGTTGGCAATACATGTTAAAAAATCGTAATAATTTTTCAGCGGTAATTTTGAGTGCCTATACTACAGCTGTATACGACCTGACGAACATTTTTCTAACAGACGAGGACTCGACACCAGACACACATCTACATCTACACCTACATCTGCATCGACGTGATTACTCCGCAACACGCAATTAAGTACCTGGCAGAGGCTTCATCGAACCATCTTCTGGCTATTTCTCTACCGTTCCACTCTCGAATAGCGCGCATGAAAAACAAACACAGTCTTTCTGTGCGTCCTTATATTTTTATTTTACTATGATGATCATTCCTGTCTTATGTAGATGGACGCAACTGAGGAGAAAGTTGATAGTTGAGATTTCGTGAGAAGACCCTACAGCATCGAAAAACGTTGCTATCCTAATTTCCAAGTCGCTCTTTCCCTTATTTTGCGACAATACAAAACGAGCTGCCCTTCTTTGAACGTTTTCGATGTCCTCCGTCCATTGTATCTGATGCGGATTCCACACCGCACAGCAATACTCCAGAAGTGGACGTACAAGCGTAGTGTGGGCACTCCCTTTAGTGCATCTGTTGAATTTTTTCAGCGTTCTACTAATAAATCGTCGATTCTGGCTTGCGTTACCCATTCCAGCTCAAGTTACTTGCAGTTGTAATCCCTGAGTATTTAGTTGAATTAACAGCCTTTAAATTTGTGTGACGTAAATTAGCGGATTCCTTTTGGTACTCATATGGATGACTGCACACATTTCATTATTTACAATGAACTGCCACTTTCCCACCATATGGACATCTCGTCTAAATCGTTCTGCAATTTGTTTTAATCATCTGATGACTTTATAACACAGTATGTGACAGCATCACCTGCAAATCATCTAAGAGTGCTACTCAGATGTAGATAGGAACAACAGACGGCCTATAACATTTCCTTGGGAAGCATCAGATATTACTTTTTGCCAGTTACTACGAACTGTAACCTGTGTGACAGGTCGCACAACTGAGATAATAGTCTGTAGGCACGCAATTTGATTAGAAGTCGCTTGTGATGTACGGTATCAAACACCTTCTGGAAATCAGAAATATAGAATCAATCACACATCGCCTGACAACAGTGCTTACCACTTCGTGTGAATAAAGAACTACATTTTCTGAATTCGTGTTGGTGTACATTTCGTGGAGATCTTGATGTAACTGGAATTTCTGGGAAACAGCGGAATGGTGGAACTGTATCATCCCGAAGGGGTTAAATGCCGTCAATGTCGAATTCTGCGCCCGGGTCCCAATCCAACAGTAATATTTTCAACATCAAAATTTCAAACTCAAAAACATACGAGTCTTTCTAACTTAAGAATGCTTATTAGTCACCGAGTTTCTACTTCCCCGACTCACTCCTCTGCCATGGCTCATGCTGAAGCGACTCTGCTCCAGTTGGTAGTGAATGAATACTCGTATCAAGTTTGATGATGATCTGGAATCATTGTGCAACCCTACGCTTTTCAATTGGATTTACCAAAGGTGAAGTGGATGTGTTTGTGGCAGTTAAAACTGTTTGCCTGGAATATGAATCGAACCAAAACTTTACATTCCAATAGACTACCTAATTTCACATTCATGTAGCTCGAGATATTGGCGTGACGAGTAATGTGCCACACTGGATCAGAGATCGAACTCCCTCAGGTCGAGTACAGCCTGTTCAGTACATTCATTTCCTTCTTCGACCGCACCGCCGTTCACACGCGGCCACGGTTACGCAAAGCTTTCTTTCGGTTTGACTTTGTAATCACTGTGGCCCTTTGCACAAACTGCTCACACTGTGTAATGAGGAAATTTCTATTGGCAGTATTGTTTTCCACTTGAGCTGCTGTGGTACTGCATATCCACTGACGGGAAAAAATCTAAACACTAAAAGGTAATTCATATTAACGAAATTTTGGGTATAATATTTAAGTGATTAACAGGTTAATGTTATCGTGAGACAAGCCATGGGAATTGTGAAATGCTGGTCCATTAATAACCGGTGGATCAGCCAGAATGTTGAATGAAAGTATGTAGACGTGCATGCATTGTATGGTACAGGTGCCGGATATGAGTTTGTGTGATGGAGTTCCCTGCCCATTGCACTTGGTCAGTTAATACAGGATGGTTAATGTTGTTTGCGGGTCATACTGAATTTTTTGTCCGATGAGGTCCCATATGTGCTCGACTGGTGACAAATTAGGTGATGGAGCAGGGCAAGGCAACACGTCAACACTCTGTAGAGCATGTTGAGTTACAAAATCAATATACGGTTAACCGTTATCCTGTTGGAAATCACCCCCTGGAATGCTTTTCATGAATGGCAAATCAACAGTTCGAGTCAACGGGCTGACATACAATTTTGGAGTCAAGGCACGTGGGAAACCACGGGAGTGCTCATTCTGTCATACAAACTCGCATCCTAGACCAGTGTGCCTAGCATGCAGAGGTTAGTTGCAGGCAATCAACTGGTCTCCTTCTGACCAACACAAGGCCAATATTGGCAACGAGGCAGAAATAGTTTTCATGTCAAAAACACAACAGACCTGCCCACTGCCCTCCAATGAGCTCTCGCTCGACACCACTGATGGCGCAAATGATGGTGCTTCGGGCTCAGTAGAATACACGTTTCACGGTGTCTGGATCGGAGCTGTACTTGAAGTAAGCGATTTGTAGCAGTTCGTTGAGTCACTGTGGCGCCAACAGCTGCTCAAATTACTGCTGCAGTTGCAGTACGAAGTGCAAGAGCCATACGACGAACACGATAGTCTTCCCTCTCGGTAACGCCACGTGCGCAACCAGAGCCCGGTCTTTTTCCGACCGTACATTCCCGTGACCACTGCTGCCAGCAATCAAGAACAGCGGCTACATTACCGCCAAATATATCTGCAGTATCGCAGAAGGAACGTCTAGCTTCTCGTAGCCCTATTACACGACCTCGTTCAAAATCAGATAGGTACCGCAGTGGAAACACTAGTTACCGTCAGATCACCGCAGTTGAGCGCTGTCGGGCTGGGATGGGTGACCATCCAGTCTGGCGAGTGCTGCTGGTAACCGGAATGCACTCAGCCCTTGATCCAGAAGTAGCGGCTCCGGTCTCTCAAACTGACATACAGCCGGGAGACGGTGTGCTGACCACATGCATCTCCATATGCGCATCCAGTAACGCCTGCGGTCTGAGGATGACACGGCGGCCCGTCAGTACCGTTATGCCTTCCAAGACCTGTTTGGACAGAGATTGGTTTAGTTATGTTGATAACCGTGCGTTTGTCACCATGAAGTATTCTCGACTAACATCAAGACGCCCAGTCTCAGAGGCAACTGTCTCTCACGACAGTTACAGCGCGTGTTTAAACCAACTCTATTTTTTTATCCTCATAGTGGTGGAACTAGCGCCACTATTATAGAACTGATGCGAAATTTCAGTCGACATCATCTTTCAGACGCATAAACACGCCTACCAACTTTCTTTTATGTCGCACAAATCCTTCTTGATGTTTTGATTTTTTTCCCGTCAGTATATTAGTAGCATTGTTGTTAAACCAAGCATTGTAAGCACGAAGTTGATGGATTGAGATTACTTATGCTTCGTCTGTCTGCCAAATGAATAGCTCTAATGGAGACTCAAAGTAACTCATTTCAATTTATGACCCATGGTCGAAATATTTGTCGCATAATGCGTTGAGTGCCATCGAGGAAGTCATCCCAAAATATTGTTTTCCTCTTTCAAGTACGATCATTCCGGCGTAAACTATTCGTAGTTTCTAAACACAATGCGTTTTAATGAAGAGCATCTTCAGAGTTATCACTGTGGTTCACGGTAGTCCGAAAGTTGCATGCAGTGGGCTAAGGTCCAAATTTGGGTAGGGAGATACTGCATGCTATGATTCATAGCAATGTAAATGAAACAGATGATCAGAGCTACGTTTTTGTTGATCATTGTATCACCACAGAGAATTCATTTTCAGTATCGTTACTGCTGCTGAATTAAGTGCCTATACATCAAATACACAAAACGATACTAATGCGTGAGCAAAACATATCCTCAAGCAAAGGGTTGCCAAACAAAGGGTAGCCCCAAATGTTGCCTACTATGTAACCACAATATTGGCTGCTAATGCAACGCCGGCCGGGGTGGCCGAGCGGTTCTAGGCGCTACAGTCTGGAACCGTGCGACCGCTACGGACACAGGTCCGAATCCTGCCTCGGGCATGGGTGTGTGTGATGTCCTTAGGTTAGTTAGGTTTAAGTAGTTCTAAGTTCTAGGGGACTGATGACGTCAGCAGTAAAGTCCCATAGTGCTCAGAGCCATTTGAACCATTTGAGCTAATGCAACGGGGGCAGGGTTGGACGTACCCAGTGGTAAGAACAGCATGAGGCAACGGAACGTAGTTCAACTGCTTACTCGACGAGTAGTTCAGAACAGTGCTACAGTGCTAGTGGTGTTGATAGAAAGTAGAGCTATGGCAACGCTAAATAAAGCAAACAGTGCAAACATATGGATAACATTTCTTCAGAAAGGAAACCAAGGAATTCTGCAGGAAAAAGGTGAAGATGAAATACTAGCGTTTCTGCCGGATGAGTCAGTGGAATGCGTCGTGTCGTATTTTGCACGGCTGTGAGGACAATGTACATGAGGAGCACAATGATGACGATACAGGCTTAACAAGTGAAAGTGATGTTGAAACAAGTGCCGAACATTGTAGTCATCCGCCTTGTCAGACAGGAATCTACAATTCTCGTCTGTAGTGCAACGTAGTAAAGGACAATCGTGGTCCATAGAGCGGATACGAAACGTAATTACGTACATGAAAGATTATCTGCAGTATAAGAAAAAAAAAATTGAACAAATTTCGGATAAATCCGCAGCAATATGACCGTGCAGTGTATAAGAAGAATGACGGATGCTCATGGGAGGACATGGCACACTTGTTACAAAAACTGATGTTAGCGAGTTTCAAGGATGGTCTGTACAGGGTGTACGATTAGTGTGATAGTGACCTATTACGTTACACACATCAAACTGCTCACGATGTAGGTTACAGTGATTTCAAGGGAAGCAGTGTATAGTTGTATAACTTAAACAGTGATACAGGATTGGAAGCCGTAAGCGTCAACTTGATGATGCACAGAAAACTGTGAAATCGCTGAGATAATTGGTAGATCTGATAAACAAACGCTTCCATCGTTCAGCAAGGAATTTCTTTTCAATTTCCGCTAATCTGGATCTGGAAAATACATGCGAAAGAAACCCTGGACATTAGAGTTACCAAGAGAGTTGTATCCAGACTTTAACGAAACATAAACTACCCATAATATGAGTCTCCTCCCCCCATGAACCATGGACTTTGCCGTTGGTGAGGAGGCTTGCGTGCTTCAGCGATACAGATAGCCGTACCATAGGTGCAACCACAACAGAGGGGTATGTGTTGAGAGGCCAGACAAGCGTGTGGTTCCTGAAGAGGGGCAGCAGCCTTTTCAGTAGTTGCAGGGGCAACAGTCTGGATGATTGACTGATCTGGCCTTGTAGCACTAACCAAAACGGCCTTGCTGTGCTGGTACTGCGAACGGCTGAAAGCAAGGGAATACTACAGCCGTAATTTTTCCCGAGGGCATGCAGCTTTACTGTATGGTTAAATGATGATGGCGTCCTCTTGTGTAAAATATTCCGGAGGTAAAATAGTCCCCCATTCGGGTCTCTGGGCGGGGACTAATCAGGAGGACGTCATTTTCAGGAGAAAGAAAATTGGCATTCTAAGGATTGCAACGTGGAAAGTCAGATCCCTTAATCGGGCGGGTAGGTCAGAAAATTTAAAAAGGGAAATGGATAGGTTAAACTTAGATGTAGTGGGAACTAGTGAAGATTGCTGGCAGGAGGAACAAATAAAGTACGTGTTATGCAGGAGTAGGTTTAATAATGAATAAAAAAATAGGAATGCAGTTCAGCTACCAGAAGCAGCATACTGAACGCATTATTGTGGCCAAGATAGACACGAAGCCCACGACTACCATAGTAGTACAAGTTTATATGCCAACTAGCTCCGCAGATGACGAAGAGATTGATGAAATGTATGATGAGATAAAAGAAATTATTCAGGTAGTGAAGGGAGACGAAATTTAAATGTCGTGGGTGAATGGAATTCGATAGTATGAAAATTAAGAGAAGGAAACGCAGTAGGTGAATATGGGGGTAAGAAATGATAGAGGAAGCTGACTGGTAGAATTTTCCACACAGCATAACTTAATCATAGCTAACACTTGGTCCAAGAATCATGAAGGGAGACTGTATACATGGAAGACGCCTGGAGATACTGGAAGGTTTCAGATAGAGATTTAAGAACCAAGTTTTAAATTGTAAGACATTTCCAGGGCAGATGTGGACTCTGACCACAATCTATTGGTTATGAACTGTAGATTAAAACTAAAGAGACTGCAAAAAGGTGAAAATTTAAGGAGATGGGGCCTGGCTAAACTGACAGAACCAGAGGTTGTAGAGAGTTTCAGGGAGAGCATAGGGAACGATTGACATGGATGGGGGAAAGAAATACACTAGATGAAGAATGGCTAGTTTTGAAATAGTGAAGGCAGCAGTGGTTCAAGTACGTAGAAAGACGATGGCTAGTAGAAATCTTTGGGTAACAGAAGATATATTGAATTTAATTGATGAAAGGAGAAAATATAAAAGTGCAGTAAATGAAGCAGGCAAAAAGGAATACAAACGTCTCAAAAATGAGATCGACAGGAAGTGCAAAACTGTTAGACAGGGATTGCTAGAGGACAAATGTAAGGATGTAGAGGTATATATCACTAGGGGTAAGATAGATACTGCCTACAGGAAAATTAAAGAGACCTTGGGAGGAAATCCACTTGTATGAATATCAAGAGCTCAGATGGAAACCCAGTTCTAAGCAGACAAGGGAAATCAGAAAGGTGGAAGGAGTATATAGAAGATCTATACAAGGACCATGTACTTGAGGACAATATTATGGAAATGGTAGAGGATGTAAATCTAGATGAAATGGGAGATATGATACTGCGTGAAGAGTTTGACACAGCGCTGAAGGACCCAAGTCGAAACAAGGCCCCGGGAGTAGACAACATTCCACCTTGGGAGAGCCAGCCCTGACAAAACTCTACCATCTGGTGAGCAAGATGTATGAGATAGGCGAAACACCCTCAGATTTCTAGAAGTATATAATAATTCCAAAACCAAAGAAAGTAGGTGTTGACAGATGTGAAAATTACCGAACAATCAGCTTTATAAGTCACGGCTGCAAAATTCTAACACGAATTCTTTACAGTCGAATGGAAAAACTGGTAGAAGCCGATCTAGGGTAAGATCAGTTTTGATTCCGTAGAAATATTGGAAGACTTGAGGCAATACTGACCGTACGACTTACCTTAGAAGATAGATTACGGAAAGGCAAATCTACATTTCTTTCATTAGTAGACTTAGAGAAAAATTTTAACAATGCTGACTGGAATACTCTCTTTCAAATTCTGAAGGTGGTAGGTTTAAAATACAGGGAGAGAAAGGCTATTTACAATTTGTACAGAAACCAGATGGCTATGAAAGGAGCTGTGGTTGGGAAGGGAGTGAGACAGGGTTGTAGCCCATTCACGATGTTATTCAATCGGTATATTGTGCAACCAGTAAAGGAAACAAAAGAAAAATTCGGAGTATGAATTAAAATCCATGGAGAAGAACTAAAAACTTTGAGGTTCGGCGATGACATTGTAATTCTGTCAGAGACAGCAAAGGACTTTGAAGAGAAGCTGAACGGAATGGGCAGTGTCTTGAAAGGAGGATATAAGATGAACATCTACAAATGCAAAACGAGGATAATGGAATGTAGTCAAATTAAATCAGTGGAAGGAAATCTTACGGAATGACCGAAAAGACGGATTCAGAATGCTGTGAAACTAGTGAACGAGAGCACTGGAAATTCATTCCAGCTTCTAATAATAAGAAAGGGAAAACAGTCGTGCTCAGAATGGAGAATATGGAATACAGAACTATGGAAGTAATATCTCGAATATGTCGCCCTCATGAAAATACGTCATTCAGTTCATAAAATTCAAAGGAAATGAATGCATGGTTTACTCGTTATGGTTGTACTGTACCTGATGTTTTGTCAACAAAACCAGAAACGCTTTGTGAACGAGACACCCTGAGGAAAGCAGGGCCCTAAATAAGAGGAAGAGGTTCAACTAGATTAGTGATGGAAGGAGTTTCTAGGCACCTCCTCACAAATGGCACATTTCCTTCGTAGTTTATATCCATTTTCTTTCGCACTTATGAAGCGTCTAGGCTATAAGTTCGTTCATGTGATTATTACTGCGGTGTCATTCCTAGAACTGCTACTACGCTAAATACAACGGTACTTGCAGGTAAATCTGACTCAATAAAGAACATATGCACAGCTAAACCAGAACGCCAAATGCGTGCAGAGATAGAACAGCTCAGTCCTTACATCGCGTGAAATAAGGAAAAAATTGTTAAGAATTCGCAAACTGGTAAGAAACGACTTTCAGATAACATGAAGTAAACATTTCTAGATGAAACCTAATTAATGGTTATTGATGTTGTGCATAGCTACTTCTCAGCAGCTGTAGTGTAGATTCATTTCACCCAAAATCAATCGTAATCTGTGCAAAAGTTTTATGAATTTCATGTTACCTGTTTCATAGATTAATCTGCCATCTTCAGAAGTTTGTACAGACTTAAATCATAGGTAAGCCAACGTCACATAAGGATCGGACAATAAAGATATGCTACGAAGAGCCAGTAAATGATACGAAAAGTTCGTTAAAACAAATCAGAAAAGTGTAACAGGTTTTCTAAAATGGATGTACAGCTGTTCAGCATTCGGAAGGACAAAATAATTCCTTTATTGAAATAATTAATATTAACAGATCACAAATAATACGTAATATATGCGAAAAATAGTAATCAACAGACTGACGATGCGAAGTAAGCTGATCGGTTCTATATACAAAACTAGCTTAACGCCCGCTGGTTTGTTCGGGTAGACTGTATGGCCTGCAAAGATTTTTTTTTTCCTTTTCTTTAACCGATTTTTGTTGTTGTTCGCACATTGCAGCACCTTCTAAACTTTTGCAGGCTAAATAATTTTAATAGAAGCGTGGTGTTTTCCGAATGTACTTCTGACCAAAAAGTGATTCTAGTAGCTGGAGTCCAATTCATCATGTCCTTTGTGTTCTTGTGGAGATATTGCCGAAGAAACTTTCATCCCCAACACTAATTTCTTTCTTTCTAACAGAGAGGTCAGTTGTAGCTTTCAAAATGTTTTAAGAGTTTCCTTAACAATGATTTGTTTTCAAAAGAATTTCACCCACTATTTTACCCCCTTCATGGTTGATTTTCTACTTACACTGAAACAATTGTTTTTGTTTCTGACTGAGAAATCGAATACCAATTTTCATAGTTCCAGCTCGAAAATTGCCTAAATAAAGATTATAATTTCGAAAAGTCTTTCGTCTCCTATTTCACCCCCTTAGGTGTGGAAATTCGGACAATCGCTTCTTATACGATGCCTACAGTATGAGATCCACATCTCCCAGAATTTCAAGTTTCTCTCCCTAGCGGTTGAGGCTAGGCAATTATGAGTCAATGAATCTGTCTGGCCCTATTTCACCCCCTATAAGAGTTGAATTAACAAAAACAGCAGTGAAAGATACGTTTTTTAATTTCTAACCGAGGAGCCAAAAATAATTTTCAGAAATTTAGCTTTCTAAACGCTTTCACAATTACAGATCTTCATAAGATATTAGAGCACCTAATTCACTCCCTTAGGGGTTAAATTACCAAAATCAGTAGCATGATAATTTTTTTATTACTGGCAGAGATGCCAAATACAAATTTTCTGAGATTTAGCTTCAAGTACTTCCACAAACTCTTTCATCCACTCTTTCACCCCCATATGGGTTGAATTTACAAAATCTCTTCTATTTATTCTAGCTGCGAAGTCAGATTCTAATTTTCATAGATTTAGGTTTAAAACTCTTTCATTTTCATAATACACTTCATCTCCTTTGTTTGAACTGAGAAGCGAAATACCTGTTCTCATAATGTAGCTTCAAAAATACTTCAGTAATTCTTTAACAAAACAAACTTCCCCCCATTATTTCACCCTCATTTTCAAAAATGCTGAAACATGTATTTCTCTATTTCCCACCGATAAACAAGATGCTAGTTTTCGAAAGTCTAGCTTCAAAACTATCTTAATAACGACATTTTTTCAAGAAACTTCTCATCCCCTATTTCATGACGTTAGGGGTGATATTTCGGCAAATGTCTTCGTAAACGACGCCTGCAGTATAAGACCAACAACTTTTCCAAATATAAAGTTTCTACCCTTAGTGATTTGTGATCGCCGACGATGAGTCACTGCTCTTCAGCCGAAAGACATAGAAGAAACAATAGAAGACATTTAAAAATATTCAAAGGAGAGAATATGGCGAGGATAGATATAAAAAAAGGTGGAACGTCATGAAATGCAATAGACAAAAAAAGGGGCGACTGTGAAATGGGGATAAAAACCGTAGAAAAGTAGCGGATACAAAAAACCACACACTGGTACAATTAAAAGAACACAAGGCACAGTATAACTGGAGCATAAAAGCAGCGATGGATGGCGTAGCACATAACAAACACTGACAGCGAACCTCAAGGCAGCACACAATTAAAATCACACCTCTTGATGCACAGGAGGAACAGCACTAAACACAACACTGACGTGGCACACTGATGAGGATCAAAACGGAGGATCTGCCAGGTGCAAGGAGATGAGGGAGACTGGAAGAAGGGAGGGAGGGAGGGGAAGAGAGGGGAGAGATGGTTGGGGGGCGCGCTGAAGAGGGCCAGGTAGGGAGGGATGGGGGAAGGAAAGAGGCAAGTATGAAGTGCAAGGTCTCAGGGTGGGGGGGGGGGGAAGGAGGAAAATCCGTTCTGGGAGAAGGAGGGGAGACGAAAAAAGGGGCTCTGGGGAGGAGGGAAACAAGACCCGATTAGAGTTGGCAGGGTAGATGTCACGGCAAAGTTCATCATCCTGGAGGGTGGGGTGCTGGAAATAGCCCTGATGAAGGAGATGGAGGGTGTGGAAGTGGAGAGAGGGAGGGATACAGCGATAGAGGTGCGGCAACAGGCAGGGGGTGGAGAGGAAGGAGGAAACCAGAGGGTGGAGGGATCAAACCTGAGGACAATGTAAAGGATGAGGAGATGTTGGTGGAATAGGAGGGGGTGGGGGAAGGGGATGATTTCATACAGGAGCCATGCGGGGGAAGAAAGGCGGATATGGAAGGCAAGGCGGAGTGCATGGCGTTCGAGGATTTGGAGGGCCTTGTAAACGTGGGTGGTAGCAGAGCTCCAGGCAACACTGGCATAACAGAGCATAGGACAGATGAGGGGTTTGTAGGTGTGGAGGATGGTAGAAGGATGCAATGCCCATGTCCGGCCAGACAGGAGTTTTAGAAGGCAGATGCGGGAATGGGCTTTCTGCTGGATTGTCTGGAGGTGAGGGGTCCAGGTGAGGTGTTGCTCGAGGGTGGGGCCAAGGTATCTCAGGCTGGGGATGAGCTGGATGGGACGACCATAAAGGGTGAGGTAGATATCATGGAGATGAAAGGAGCGTGTGGTGCGGCCTATGATGATTGCCTGGGTTTTGGAGGGGAACCACTGGTTACACCAAGCAGTGGGTTTGGAGGGTACGTTGGGACCATTGAAGGGTATGATATCCAGGAAGGCGGTGTCATCAGCATACTGGAGAAGGTGGACAGGTGGGGGTGGCTTGGGCATATCAGCTGTATACAAGAGATAAGGGAGAGGGGAGAGGACAGAGCCCTGGGGGACGCCAGCAGTGAGACAAAAGATACAGGAGTTCGTATTGTGGAGGGTGACATAATAAGGATGGTGCGAGAGGAAGGAGTCGACCAGACGGACAAAATTGATAGGCACGGCGTAGGTTTGGAGTTTAAAGAGACGACCGGGATGCCATACACGGTCATAGGCATTTTGGAGGTCAAGGGAGACATAAATGACGGAGCGACGGGAGTTGAGCTGGAGGGACAGCAGGTGAACGAGGTTAAGGAGTTGGTCTTCAGCAGAGAAGGAGGGTCGGAAGCCACATTGGGTAAGGGGGTCAGTTAGTCGGGAGGTTGCCTTATATATACAAACAGGTACGCTAGAACCCATAGAACCTTAATAAAAGTACATGAATCAGGAGCGCCAGTATCCACAGAATCTTATGAAACAAAGTAAACAGTTTATCACAAACGAAGATAAGTAAAACTTGAATTGAATGCTCGAAGACCAACCAAGAATAGAACTAAAATAATTTATGCGAGAAAATGTAGCTAGTAAATCTGGGTGACGAACTGTATTCCATTAACAACTGATGGAGCGCGCCACGTTACGATGTATCAGCCACAATTCACCAGACTTTCCAGTATCCTGGAGACGAAGCCAGCAGCCGGATTCGAGTTAGTCATATCGCCAGGTAAGTTGTCTGGGCTCAAATCAAAATCCCAGGGAGGGTAGACCGCCGACCCAAAAGCATCTGAGGGGCGTAGTTTATGTTTACAAGTTGAAATGGTATGCAACACCCAAAACTCTTATAAATACTGATTAAAGCCTAGTTGTAAACATATTTAAAAGCTAGTACAACGACAAAACATTACCTTCATGTATACAGTTAAACAAGCAATCGTAACATAGTTACACACTTTACAATACTGTAGCCCAAAGCCATGAGTTGAAAGAGCAGCTACAATAAAAGATACTTGCTACATTAAAAGGCGCTAGTACATACGTAATTGAGAGATAAAAAATTTGTCAGGAGTTACCTAAGAATATGCGCACTAGCCACTTGCTAATTTCTATCTATTGCAACATTTTATTATGAAACGTATTCGCAAATTTTGTATACGATTACGCAACAGATACGCAGTCTGCCAGGAACCTATGCAAATTAGTGTCAGAGTGGGGCTCGAACCCAGATTTTCGAACTGTCGCAAGTGGGTACCCTAAACACTTCGGCTATCCGAAGCCTCTTCCGTGAACGACTCATAACTCCATATGTCCCAGTGTCCATATCCCACGCTGCTCGCACGATTTGTGATTTCCACACAGGGCAGACCTATTTATGAGGGTTACCAAGAAATGAATGCATCGCATTTTTTTTTCTCAGCCGCAAACAATGCTACAAATTCGAAACGTTACGTAAGTGTTATTTCAAGTCTCCTGAGAGCGCTCCAAGTTTCCGTCATTTCCGACAGATGGCGTAGCTGCAGAACAATTTCAACATGGCGTCTGTAGGTGATGCAGGTTACAAGCAAAGTACCCTGATTAAATTTTTAACGGCAGAGAAAGAAACTGTACGAACTTTTCAGAGACGCTTGTGCAAAGTCGATGGAGCATCTGCTGTCGACAGAAGAGCAGTTAGTCTCACAAGCTGCGACACTGTCGCGAATAAAACAGTGACCCGTATATGCAATAAGTTTCCTTTACTTTACGTCTATGATCACAAACTTTTTGTTTACACGTTACCGGTTTCGGTCTAAAATGACCATCATCAGATCTGTTTCATAAAAACGCGGAGGAGCTCCACGATTTGCAGCGGTCGGGGAGACAATCCCCGGCTGTCACGCATGACTTGTTACAGCAAGCTGATGTTGTCATTCGCGAGGACATACTCAGTACGACTGGACAGTGGACGACCTTTTGAGAACGATGAGGAGGTGATTCACACTGTGAAGCACTGGCTCCGCCACCAGGACAAGGGTTGGTTTCGCGCTAGATGAAGGCCATAGAACGGGATAGAGATTACAGGGAAAAACATGGTGTATAGATAAAACACCATTCTTTCGTGTGTGTGTGTGTAATTCTCGTTATGTTCAATAAAGAACTGTTGAAAACAAAACTGCGATGCATTACTTTTCAGACAACTTTAGCAGATTTCTCGTCACGTTGGCTTCGCCTTTGCATGTAATATATTGGTATAGTGACTGTATTTTACAGTGTTGGTATAGTTCGATGCATGTTTCCTTCAGACATACATTCATGTCTGAAGGAACATTGCACTGAACTTTACAGATATTGTAAAATACAGGCACTACACTAATGTATTACAACATTGAAATGAAATGAAGTCCCATGCTTCTTTACAGAGTGTAGGGGAACGATGCGGGAGACCCGCACCGCCTTACTAGGCAAGGTCCTAATGGAGGAGGTTTGCCGTTGCCTTCCTCCGACCTTAATGGGAATCAATGATGATGATGAAGACGACACAACAACACCCAGTCATCTCGAGACAGGAAAAATTCCTGACCCCGCCGAACATTAGCTCGACATAAAACAGGTTAACTTATGTCATTTAAAAATGTGCTATAAAATCGTAAAACAGTTTGTTGTTCAGTGGCGGCTGATCATTCAGTAAATCCTTAAAATTAATGCAGGAATATTTATATACTGAGGTGGCAAAAATCATGGAATAGCTATGTGCACGTATACAGATGAAGACAGTATCGCGCAAAGAAAGGTATAAAAGGGCAATGCATTGTTGGAGCCGTCATTTGTATTCAGATGAATCATGTGAAACATTATCCGGCATGATTATGGCCGCATTAACACACTATGAACGCGGAATGGTAGTTGGAGCGAGAAGTATGGATCTCCCATTTCGGAAATCGTTAGAGAATTCAATATTCCGAGATCCACATTGTCAAGAACGTGATAAGAATGTCAATTTTCAGGCATTGCCTCTCACCACCGACAACACAGTGTCTGATGGCTTTCACTTGACGACCGAGAGCCGAGGCGTTAGCGTAGAATTGTCTGTACTAACAGACAAGCGACACTGCATGAAATAACCGCAGAAATTAAATATCTTCAACATTTCGCGGCCCTGTCAGCAACTGTATTAATTTTAATAATGAACAGCCTCAGTTGCACCGTTTACCTAGAATTTACGTAGGTTTCAGTCGGGATAACCCAGCCATCTTCAAACTAACAGTATCTATCGTTTGTCCGTAGTGGACATCGTCAAGCTAAAACTACAAATGCATGCCGGCCATAGTGGCCGAGAGGTTCTAGGCGTTACGGTCTGTAACCGCGCGACCGCTACGGTCGCAGGTTCGAATCCTGCCGTGGGAATGGATGAGTGTGATGTACTTAGGTTTAAGTAGTTCTAAGGGACTGATGACCATAGAAGTTAAGTCCCATAGTGCTCAGAGCCATTTTTTTCCAAATCCATAAATTATCGTCAGACTGTAAAAACGTAACTGAAACTGCCTCGGTCCCACTTTGCGACCGCGATGCGGCAGCCACGAGTGCTGTACAGGAACTGAGGCGTGATACTTCATGATTGTTAAGACAGTCGATCTAAGTACGTTCTGTACAGGTTAACAACTATGCCCTTTTCCTCACCTATACCTTTTATTTCACCTTACTAGTAAATTCTAGGGCAGGAATTAAGTTCACATTTTGTCCCAAGAAGTAACTATCATACAGTTTATGCGCAGGCGCAAGGTATTGTGTCCGCCTAGGCGGTCCTCATGACGCTACAGTCAGTTCCAGTACAGCACTCGTGGCTGCCGCATCGTGGTCGCGAAGTGGGGCCGAGGCAGTTCCAGATAAGTTTTTACAGTCTGACGTTAATTTATGGATGTGTAGTTTTAGCTTGACGACGTCCACTATGGACAAACGGTAGTTACTGTTTTTCTGAAGAAGGATGGTTTATTCCGAATGAAACCTAGATAAATTCTAGGTAAACGGTGCAACTGAAGCTGTTCATTATTAAAATTAAAATTAAAACCGCAGAAATCACTGTGGGACGTATGAGAAACGTTTCTGTTTGGACAGTGCCGCGAAATTTGGCGTTAATAGGCTATGGCAGCAGACAAATAACGCAAGCGCCTTTGACAACCGCACGACATCACCTGTAGCGTCTCACCTGGGTTCGTGACCATATCGGTTGAACCATACAGGACTGGAAAACCGTGGTCTGCTCTGATGAGTCCCGATTTCAGTTGCTAAGGGTTCGAGTTTGGGGCAGACCTCACGAAGCCATGGAACCAAGCTGTCAATAAAGCAATGTGCAATCAGGAGGTGTCTTCCATAATTGTGTGGTCTTTGTTTACAGGAAATGGACTCGTTCGTCTCGATATTTGATGACTTGGAGACCATCTTCAGCCATTTATAAGCGTCATGTTCCCAAACCACGATGGAATTTTTATGGATAACAATACGCTATGTCACCAGGCCAAAATTGTTCGCAGCTGGTGTGAAAAATATTCTGGACAATTTGAGTGACTATTTGGGCCACCCAGTTCGCCCAGCACGAACATTTATGTGACGCAACCGAGAGATCAGTCAGTGCGCAGAATCCTGGACCGGCAACAATTTCGTAATTATGGGAGGCTACAGAGGCAGCAGAAATCAATTTTTCTGCAGCGAACGACTACTTGAGTCCATGCCCCGTCGAGTTGCTGCATTATACTATGCAAAAGGAGTTCCGACATGATGGCAGGAGGCATCCCATGACTTTTGTCAACTCAGAGTATATTTCGAACTCATTATTTGCAGCCTTTGAGGGATATAGGCGTAATATCTGTATTAATGGAAACGGTGCTCTCGGGTGCACACGAGTGGTACAGGTGGAGAGTAGATGCAGAAGATGAAAGCAGCTAGTGGTGACCACTACTTTATTGACTTCTGAGTTTGTAGTCGTACATGCATTGTGCGGTGGTCAGACTAAGGCGTACTAGTGTCAGTTCTCTCGGTCAACAATGCTTAGTGGCGCCTTGCTAACAGCGTATTGTTGTGCCTTTGTGCTGCGTCGGACGGCGGCGACTTTGCTCACGTAACGGCCGTCGGAACGAACCAGCGGAACGAACCTCAGTGGTAGCAGTGGTGGTCCTGAGTCTGGACGTGTGACTAATGACTGGAGTGTAGAGGTTGGTGCATTCGGACCCCCGTGGCTCCAAGTTGAGAGGCCATTAGCTCGAACCATTTCCAGGCTGCAACTGGATTCCCGATTATTGGTCGTTCCTGGATGATGGAACGAGTTTGGTGGCCTTACAGGGGCAACCAACAAACAGAAGATGTCATTTCGAACATCAGCAGTCGCAACACCCACAGCCTGGCCAGATTGTCAGCTTTTATACACGTCAAGGCAGGTTGTAAGTAGGCTGTTTAGGTTTTTATGTTGGTAACGCCACGTAGCGCTCTGTATGAAAATCACTGACTGTGCTGTGTGCAGTGTGTGGCTGGTTGGCATTGTTGGAATTTTCACTATTGTAGTATTGGGCAGCTGGATATGAACACCGCATAGCGTTGGGTAGTTGGAGGTGATCCGCTAGCAGTGGTCGATGTGGAGAGTGAGATGCCAGAGTTTTGAGAGGTTGCCATAAGCGGACGACCTGGGCGCGTGTCCGCCAGAAAAAGGAAATTTGTAAAGATGGATGTCATGAATTGATAGATATATATGATGACGTTTGAACATTATTAAGTAAATATATTGTTTGTTCTATATCAAAATCTTTCATTTGCTAACTATGCCTATCAGTAGTTAGTGCCTTCAGTATTTAAATCCTTTATTTAGTTGGCAGTATTGGTGGTCGCTGTGTTGCAGTAGTTCGAGTAACGAATATTTTTGTGAAGTAAGTGATTCATGAAAGGTATAGGTTATTGTTGGTAAGGGCCATTCTTTTGTAGGGATTACTGAAAGTCAGATTGCGTTGCGCCAAAAATATTGTGTGTCAGTTTAGTGATGATCAGAATAAGTAAAGAGAAAACGGTTTGAGTACGTTGAGTTTTGCTCAGCTGTTTGAAAATGAAATAATGTAAGAGGTTTCCCAGCACTGTCATTTTTTAATTTTTCTAAGGGGATGTTTCAAGGCATGTTACACTGAGGTCATGTACACATCCTGCGGACACTGCTGAAACGTCCCAAAACTTTGATTATTCCCCCAGTGCCCGGCCTGTAGTTGCTGAAACCGTGGCACAGCATAAGTGCTGACATAGCGAGTGTTGACAAGCGCCCAGAATTTGCCCTCGAGGACTGACTTATACCTGCATGACTGAACTGCTCACTTCTTGGAGTAATTAGACCCACTGAATTCCTGTCTGTATAAATTATACGTGAAACTCAGGTGCTACTACCTTTACAATTTCCACTTTACAAACTCCTGATCAAAACACAAGTGTGGAACACAAATTCTAGTTAGCTGCCATATGTGTATACTCTTTATTGCATGCTTTGTATTTACACTTTTTAGAGCATTCCACATTCTAGAGGATCAGTCACTGTGTTGTTGATTCTTGTTTTGCACTGCCTCACTTCGTTTCCCAAAGACAGGATAATTTCTTATCTCGTGCTGATACTGTTAGCGTGAACCTGCAGGCTCGAGAGTGGTAAGATGGGACCAGGGCAACTCTGCACTTGTGGTGGCAGTAAACTATGCCTGCTCTCATCAAAATGTTGATAGTGACAGATGTGGTGGTTTCTTACCACAATGATCCTGTGCTGCTCTTTGGTATCGTTATCCTTCACGTGTCCAAGCATATACTGCAAAATACATGTTCATTCTGGAACGTCAGCATGTGGTTCAGGCAGGCTATAAAAGTCTGTGTTATCGATAGTTCCGAAGCCACAGAGTAGGTGCACGCTCTAAGGTTGTCACAACGAGAGCGGACGAGCTACGCCGACCACAGCGCCCCTGGCCGACGCTGTAGAGCTCAACGAGCGCATCTCTACTTTCGCCCATTTCATCAAGAACAAACGGCCTCGAAACATCGCTTCGAGTACCTAGAAGAATACGGCTTCGCACCCACGTGCTCATCATCTCAAAGTTATCTAACTATTTACTAACTTGTTTTTGCCTTTAGTAAACCTCTTTAATTTTACAGACAGTACCGAAGTGCTTTACCTCGCCTACTTGAACTCGCTTCCTTCATTCGGCCTATTTTGCAGATCACAGGAGCAGACCCACTCGCCGCAACGTCAACTTCAGATAGCATCCGAACTGAAGTGTCAGGAAGCAAAGTAGCGGCAAGGATGTGACTTTCAGAGTTGTGGCTTCACAGATGGTGTTCAGTAACCCGAAGGTAGGTCCATAAAAGTCGCAATTAGTGCCACTGATCTAAATCCCTTGCTGATTCAGTTCTAAACGCTGTGTACTACCGAGGGCGTAAGAAGTACAGATGATGACTATGGATCTGCTACTGGAATGGGCCAATGTGACCCGCCTTTCGGGAAGAACGCATGTTTTACTTGCCAATACCTTCGTAGGACATCACAGATTTCTCGGCGGGTAACGGGTTGAACTCGCATGAATGTGGTACTATATACAAGCACATCAAAAAAAGTTTTGCATCACCCCAGTTCCCAGAATTCCTGAAGATTGACGTTGACTGTCACAGACACAGTCCCTTTGACTGTTTACAGATGTCACTAAACCCGGCCAAAGATGTAAACAACCATGGATGAGCAACGCCTATTAGACGGACGGTGTTCGAAAACCGATCATTTCCAGTCATTCCACCAGGAAGGAAGTACACAGCTCGAGCCTAGACGGTCAATATCGCGGTTCAATCGCGTCCGAATGTTACTTTGTGCCAGGAAGGGTTCTCAATAAGGAAGTGCCCAAGCGTCTCGGAGTGAACCAAAGCGATGTTCGGACATGGAGGAGGTACAGAGGGACAGGAGCTATCGATTACATGCCTCGCTCAGGCTTCTCGAGTGCTTCTAGTGCAGTGGATGACCACTACCTATGTATTATGGCTCTGAGGAACCCAGACAGTAACACCACCATGTTGAATAATGTTTTTTGTCTTTTTTACGACTCAAACTGTGCACAATGGGCTGCATGATGCACAACCTCACTCCCTTCATCCATGCCGAGATCCATCTTTGCAACCACGACACCATGCAGCGCAGTACAGATGGGCACTACAACATTCCGAATGGACCGCTCAGGATTGGCATCACGTTTTCTTCACTGATGAGTGTCGCATATGCCTTCAACCAGACAATCGTCGCAGACGCGTTTGCAGGCAACCCGGTAGGGTTGAACGCCCTGGACACACTATCCAGCGAGTGTACCAAGGTGGAGATTCCATTCTGTTTTGGGGTGGAATTATGTGGGGCCGACGTACGCCGCTGGTGGTCTTGGAAGCCGCCGTAACGGCTGTAAAATACGTGAATGCCATCCTCCAACCGGCAGTGCAACGATGTCGGCAGCATATTGTTGAGGCATTCTTCATGGACGCCCCCATCGTGCACACCTTGTGAATGACTTTCTTCAGCACAACGACATCGCTCGACTAGAAGTGGCCAACATGAACCCTATCGAACATGCCTGGGATGGATTGAGAAGTGATGTTTATGAAAGTGACCTACCAACCACTCCGAGGGATCTACGCCGAATCGCCATTGAGGGGTAGGACAATCTAGACCTTGATGAACTTGAGGATAATATGCCACGACGAATACAGACATGCATCAATGCAATAGGACGTCCTACAGGGTATTGGAGGTACCAGTGTGTACAGCGATCTGGATCACCACCTCTGAAGGTCTCGCTGTATGGTGGTACAACATGCAATGTGTCGTTTTCATGAGCAGTAAAAAGGATAGAAAATATGTTTATGTCGATATCTATTCCACATTTCTGTACAGGTTCTGGAACTCTCGTAATCGAGGTGATGCAAAAAAAAAAATTTTTATGTGTGTATTAGTTTTGTGGGGCCGATGATAATCCACTCGGTCCAGGTTTACAACAGCTCCAGACGGGGCAGCACTGCTTTGTACATGCTGTCTGCTGCTACCAAAAGTACCTCAATGGTCCCTAAACCACCTGCAGTCTGGCTCCCCTCTGGGTGTCAGTGACGGTGCCCATATGGTAATGCAGTCGTTCATCCGCTACAGCTGTTAAGAATTTTAGGGGTGCCAGTAGGTCTTGGACAACAGCCTGTAAGCCTTCAGGGAACTTGCTGTGGGGTAAGAGTATCAGGGTCAGGTGATTATGGCTAATATGGACAAGTACTTCCTGTTCTGAGGTCTCAATGCGCGCGTCAGTGGTAATCTCGGCGATCTTTTGAAGGAGCTGCGCGAAGGTTAACTGGTTGACAACATTCTCCAAGTGATCTTAAGTGTTGGTTTAGAGAGGTTGCTGTGGGGTTACAAGATTTGCAGCCACGGACAAGAGCTCTTATCCACCAATAATTTTCCGTAATGCGTCGAACTCCAGCTCATCAACCTCCTGACATGACAGGATCATGAGCTTGCCTCAACATTTCACTTCGTAAATTTCCAGGGGTTACTCCAGACCGACTAGACCCTTTTTTTAGACATATAATATTTCCTCTTCAGGACTGTACTGAAATCATGTCCTGAACTGTTCCCAATCGCAGTCAGTGGTCTCAACCTTTTGGCACTCATCTGCAGATATGCCAATATGGTCCCCAGCATGCGTCTTCAGCTTCAAGTCATCTCCATTACCACATAACTATTTGTGGATATAAGGCACAAATTGTTTATACGGATCAGGTAGCTACATGTCATATCTGTTTGCGGCGAATTGTTGTTCTTGAAAGTAATTTGATACAACGCCAGAAACTTATCTTAAATGATCTGTTACCAAAGAATAGCCGGGATCAACTGGTTGAGGATGTTAACGCAGCGGGCAAAGCTGATGTCCCCCTTCACGATGACAGTCAATTTCCCCCGTCAACAACAAAGGGAAATCCTGCTAATACTTGTGAAACTGAAATGCAACATAAAGAACGACCTTTGGAGGCAACTGATAGTTATTCAGAGGACGAGCTGTCCTGTACAACTTCCTCAGTTCGTAAGCACAAACAGTCTGAAGGAGGCAAAAGAACCGGAAGGCAGAATGCGAATCGAAACTGATGCACAGAAAGGTAATAAACATACGGTATCAGAAAATGAAGGGGTTGTAGTCAGTATTAATTTACAAGAAGCAACAGGTGAAGTAGCTGATTGCAAAGATCAGCAGCTATCTACAAATTCAGGAAGTGGCTGCAAAACTTCCGTCTCCATTTGTTTTCCTCGATCAGAATGTAAGTGATATTTATTAAGAACAAGGAAGTGGTGACCACAATGAAATCACTGTCAACACCGCAGGTCAGGCGCTAGCAACAGAAGTTGCGAAAGCGTCTGCTGCTGCTCCAGATGAGCCGCGAAGCAAAATAAAAACGCAACCAAATGTAAATGTAGCTCGTAACCAAGGGAAGGGAAAATCCGGAAAGGGCGACCCAAGCCCAAAGAATGATCGGTACGAAACGGTCCTACTCGAATCACTGGAGGAAAAATCAGAAAGTTTACAATGAAATTAATCTGCTAGCGGAACAAGAGAAAACCTCAGGGACAGCAACTAATAAACCAATTGAAGTGTTATTCCATGTTCAGCCTTCTGAGAAAACTTTCAATAGTTTAACTCAACCCAAAACTACTACATAGTGACAGCGCAATGACGCAACAGTCACCACTACAATCATAAATATAATTACGTCCGATTTGAAATTATCGGCACTTAAGGAATTTCTGTACGAATCTGCGAGTGATACTGCCTTGTTACAAGAAGTTCTAATGTCGGATTTAGTAATTCCCGGTTATGCCAGTTACATAAATGTGTCTCACGGAACAAGTGTTGGAACAGCTGTTTTGGTGAGTGAATCGATTCCAGTAAGTGAGGTGAAACGACTGTAATCCGAAAGGGGAATAGGTCTAAATATCTATAATGTGACTGTCATCGACTTGTATGCCCCTTCAAAAAGTTCTCACCGAGCTTACAGGGCACGTTTCTTCAAAAATGAACTGATGTACTTGTTAAGGAAAAATCCAAGACAGTTATTACTTGGAGGTCATTTTAATTGTATTTTAAATCGAAAAGATCAGTTACCTAATTTTAATTTCTCAGGTGAACCAAAACAAGTATTTACTGGTTTAGAATTAAAGGATATATGGGAAATCAAATACCCCCATTGATGAGTTCACTTATGTAACGGCAGCCTCTCGTATCAGGATTGATAGATTATATGTTTCTAAAAATCTTGAAACATCCGTGACAAAAGTAGAAACCATTCCCACGCACTTTTCAGACCATTCAAGTGTCTTAGCGTGCATCAGTCTAACAACACAGCCAGTACGTCGAATCAAGAATCAGTGGAATTTGAACATTTCCTTGTTAGTAAATCATGATTTAGAACACCTTATTAAAGAAGCATGGGCAATATGCCTGCGTACTCGTTCTAGATATGCCACTGCTATCGACTGGTGGGTTAAAATGGCGAAGCCAAAACTGAGGAAGGTTCTTGTTCGATACAGTGCCCAGAGCGCAAGAGAATTGAAATGCACTGTAGAATATTATTATTCCGTTTTGAGAGATCTATATGATCAGGTCTCAGCAGGTTCCTCACCTCGGATAGCAGACATCAAAAAAAGTCAAAGCCACGTTTCTTAATATTAAGAGAAATGAAATGGAAGGGTTGGAAATAAAACGAAGGCAAATTTGGTGTCAGAAGACGAAACTACTTCCCTGTATCATTTAGTGAAGTATACGAAAAACGGAAGAAATGGTTCAAATAGCTCTGAGCACTATGGGACTCAACTGCTGAGGTCATTAGTCCCCTAGAACTTAGAACTAGTTAAACCTAACTAACCTAAGGACATCACAAACATCCATGCCCGTGGCAGGATTCGAACCTGCGACCGTAGCGGTCTTGCGGTTCCAGACTGCAGCCTCTTTAACCGCACGGCCACTTCGGCCGGCAAAAACGGAAGAAGGAAGGACTTTTATTGATGAGATTCGAACTAAAAACCGTACGATTCTCAGAACCCAGAAGGATATCATGGACGAGATTTATCGCTATTATCGCGAGCTATGTTCTGCAAATCAAAGTAGTGATGCATCCTTGGAAGAATTTCTTGACAGAAGCTGATAACGAAAATTTTCTCGAGGTAGTCAGTGAAGAGGATGTGTATGAGACCCTGTGCGACTCACCACCAAATAAATCCCCAGGACCGGATGGTCTTCCAGCACAGTATTACATGCGCTACTGGCCAATAGTGGGAGCGAAAGTAATGGACACTGTAAATGAGATTATTCAGGGAATAATCATTCCGGCTGAGTTTAAGGAGAGTAAAAATATTTTTGTGCCAAAAAATAATGGAAACAAATATTTAAATAATTTTCGTCCAATTTCACTGCTCAATTCTGTTTATAAATTAGTAGCTAGAATAGTAAAGAATAAAATTTCATTCCTTACAGATAAAATTATTAGCTATATATGACGGTAGTATCTGTTCCCGAAAGAACAGTTACCGTGGATGACCATGCAGCTTTGCTAGAAATGAAATGATAATTAAATAGACACCCTAGCTGCAAGCAGGCGTTGATACACTTCATTGGGGACATGTTGAAAATGTGTGCCCCGACCGGGACTCGAACCAGGGATCTCCTGCTTACATCATCTATTAGGCGCACTACGAATGTAGTGTTGTGGACATGTTGGGAATGTGGATCTCACGGGGAGCGTGCAAGGGGTAAGTCCCTCCAGACGCACTATCCTCTGTGCCCGCGGTGGCTCAGATGGAAAGAGCGCCTGCCATGTAAGCAGGAGATCCCGGGTTCGAGTCCCGGTGGGGGCACACATTTTCAACATGTCCCCAATGAAGTGTATCAACGCCTGCTTGCAGCTAGGGTGTCTATTTAATTATCATTTCATAATATTATTAGTAAACATCAGAACTGCACGCAAGGCAGAACCATTTTTCAAAGTGAACAGAATTCAGGGATATCATTGCAATAAATTCTGTAATAAACAAAAATTCGCTTTATTGTTTTTTAGATTTTTATGAAGCTTACGATACAGTAAATCATGAATACCTTCTCCAGACGTTGAAGAAAATAGGTTTGAACGATAGGGTCATACAGTTGATAAAGAACATAGCAACTGGGATAAATGCAAAAATAGCGGTGAATTGTCAACAATACAGGCCGACACAAATAAAATGAGGTGTTCCTCAAGGAAGTCCTCTGTCCATGTCGTTCTTCGCCATTTCGCTGAAACCTTTTCTCCAACATCCGTGCTAGATTAAAAGGCTTAACATTAGCGGGAAATAAAACAGTTATAAGAGCCTGTATAGGGGTCATTATAAGGAATAATGAAAAGGTAATCACGCCAGCAACAGTGGCTGATTATACTTGTGATTATACTAAAAAGATTCATTATTCTGTATGTCGCCCTTTGCTTGCGACTTACTTATGTGATTGTAAAGTTACGAATAGTCTTTTCCCATTTCGTAATAACACCCATTAATACGATTTGTTTCAATGTTGTTTAGCGGTCCGAATAAGCGGGTTACCTAGACGCCCCATATTTGACGACGGGCGGGGAGACGTAATAATTGACGACGAGGATGGATTTAACAATACTCATACGTAACGTTACTACTCTTTGGCGCCGATCCCCCAGGTCTTCGCCGACGCTTTTTTATCTTGTAGGACTTCTCATGATGACTTCTCATGTCGTCACACAATCGACTGCCTCCAAGCACCATATGTCGTGACGTACATGCTGATCTAGCTACATCCAGCCTCTCGCTACGGTCATGTGGCTCTCTAAGTCAACGCCGTAACACTAGAGTCTTCGTAATAATTAAACCAGGAGTGTCACGCCTCGTAGCTGCAGTTTTTCTCGCCTTCTGAATGGATTCCTACACATTTGAGCGATACGTCTAGGAAACAAAGTAACTGCCTATGTCGTCTAGCAAAAGATACGCATTTTGAGTGTAGAATTTGTAGCTAACTCAACCGAGTACAAAGTACTTACGGAGAGATTTCGCCGGGACTAACATGCGTTACTGTTTCGGAAGGAAGTTTTTTAAGGCAGGTATTGGTCGGTACAGGTAATAACAACCCTTAGCTCATTCGTAGCAGACACAGTTGTACACAGCAACACTATTGAAACGCCCCCTAAACGTGCTGGGCATAACAGGTAACAGGCTCGTGGGCAGGACCAAGGGTTGAGGTCAGTTTCTGCTTCTAATTGTCATTTATTGTCATTTAATAACCTTTCACGGCTGAACGCCTCCAACAAGAAATCTTAGTCGTGTTCCATCGCTCGTTCGCTGACTATAACACCAACTTCAGATTCACTTAAATATTGACAACTAGCCATTGCAGCAGCAGTAAGTGGTCTGACAACTGCGCCAGACACATGTTGAGCCGCTCGGTGTGGCCGAGCGGTTCTAGGCGCTTCAGTCCGGAACCACGCTGCTGCTACGGTCCCAGGTTCGAATCCTGCCTCAGGCATGCATGTGTGTGACGTTCTTAGGTTAGTAAGGTTGTAGTAGTTTTAAGTTCTAGGGGACTGATGATCTCAGACGTTAAGTCCCATAGTGCTCAGAGCCATTTGAAAACTTGCAGTCTTATATAGGCGTTGCGAACCGCAGCGTCGTATTCTGCCTGTTTCAATTTGAATACGCATGTCTATACCAGTTTCTTTGACGCATCAGTGTATGTTCTACGTTAGATTATTCTGTGTTCATGTTAGTTTTGCATAATATATCCAGGTGCCTGAGAGTCTTCAGTTGAAATGATGAATCACTTTCCATTCCTGTACAGCTACAGCCGCAAAACTAAATTATTCTATGCTTCATTCCATGCCGTGGCATCAATAAAAATAAGACAAACATTGCGGTTGAAAGCAATGCTCTTTCCCACAGATGAATTCCAATAAATGTGACTCACACGGCGACAGAATTTGGCAAACATCCACATGGTGCGTGGAAGGGTACCTTCTACGTCTAATAGAAGCTATATTTCCTGTTCGACACACAAGTGGAGAGCGGGGAAAAGAGCTGTGAATAGGCAAGTGTATAAGGTCAAGTATCTCTTATCTTGTCTTCCCGGTTCTTATGCGAAATATAAGTTGGATGCAGTAGAATCGTTCTACTGACCGCTTCAAATTGCTGGGTCTCTAAATTTTCTCAATAGCGTTTCGCGAAAATTACGTTGTCACCCCTTCAGGGACTTCAATTTGTATTCACACAGAATGTCTGTGGCATTCTCATGTCGGTCCGAACCACTGGTTATCAACCCAGCAGCTCGCCTCCGAATTACTTCTACACGTTTCTTGCATGTGACTTGGTGGGTTTCCGAAACACTCAACCAGTAATTAAGAATGAGCCGCAACAGGGTTCTGTACAGGGTATGCTTTATAGATGACTACATTTCCCTCGAATTCTCGCTATTTATCGACGTCGACCATTCACGTACCCCACTACTAAACTTACCTGTTCATTTTATCTCATATCGCTTTCAAACGTTAATCCTAGATATAATCGACGTGACTGTTTGAAGCAGCACACCATTAGTACTGTAACTGAACATCAGAGGTTTTTATTTCTCTCTTATTTGAATTTACTGAAATATCTCTCCTTTTAGAATAAGCTGCCGTTAATCGCACGTAGTCCGCCCCGGTAGCTGAGTGGTCAGCGTGACAGACTGTCAATCCTAAGGGCCCGGGTTCGATTCCCGGCTGGGTCGGAAATTTTCTCCGCTCAGGGACTGGGTGTTGTGTTGTCCTAATCATCATCATTTCATCCCCATCGACACGCAGGTCGCCGAAGTGGCGTCAAATCGAAAGACCTGCACCAGGCGAACGGTCTACCCGACGGGAGGCCCTAGCCACACGACATTTCCATTTCAATCGCACGTAATAGAAACGTTGTGTAAGTCATCGTATATCCCCCTACATTCACTCGCCAACAACGCTTCCTCGTACACTACAGCGTCATCAGCAAACAATCACAGATTGCTCACACCCTGTCCGTCAGGACGTTTATGAATACAGAAAATCCTGACGATAACCCTGTCACTGATGAACACTCGCCGTACTTTTAATAGTTCCTATCGAGAAGCAAAAATCTGTTGTCATAATTCGTAACTTTAAATGATTATATCGTTCCTCTCTCTGCTTCGGTATTAAAGTGTATCGATTTTAATGTAAGTGTGGTCGGGACCGCTGAGGAAAAGGTAAAGGATAATTAACGCACTGGCTACGCGCATATATTCTGACCGCACGTTAATGCGGCTCGCATACACGCCGACTATAATTAAGGTTGCTACGCAGGCACAAAAATAAGAAAAAATTGGTATAGATAGCTTGTAATTGTTTGATTACGGTATCCAAACTGGCGGCTAGCTCAAAGATAATGAGAAGTATCGTGAAACTTTTGCTGCTATAGCCCGTTAAATTATGTGTTGCGAAGAGAGAGCCGATATAACCACCTGTGCAGCGCAAAGATTTGTACTCGCGATAAATAATTCCATTGACATCATACTGGCTTTATTTTAGCTTAAGTGCTTCCTTGACAGAAAAAAGTTAAGTTGAAAACTCAAAGATATCGTGAAGCAAATCTAAGACTTGTTGCCTACTGCAGTTAAGGGGCTCTGGAAAGGCTGAAAATCATGAAAAGTTCAATTTTTAATTTTTTGCGTTTTCTGAATCTGTATACTATTACCTTTTAATATATATATAATTTATTCAATTCCGAAGATTACAACTATTTTTAAATTTTTTTTTGAAATGTGTTCTACATGGGCGTGACCCACTGTGGCGCTGTTAAACTGATGTCCAATGGTGTTATTATTAACGTCCGTGTTCATCAGGTACATTTTAGTGATGTGAGATAAAGTGTGTGTTGTCGCTAACCTGTGATGGTTCAATATATATCGCTGGTGTGATTGTCGATTGTTTCATGTTTATATACTCTGTCGTTATCTCGAAAATATTCGTAATTAATTCTGTTTCTTTAGTCTCTGTTTTGTTGAAGTATAATAATGAGTAAAAGTAAAGTTATTAGAAATCCTCTGAAGGCTTTTAAGAAAAGGAGAAATGTTGGAAAGCCAAAGGTATGTGTTATTACTGTAAACAATAAAGACGATAACCAAGTGAGTGAACCCAACCTCTCAAGTACACCTGCCCATAGCAGTCAAAGTGGGAAAGAAAATACTTCACAGAAGAAGCTTGGTTCAATGAGTGAAAACGATGAATGTTTTATGGGCGAATCGGATGTGAATGAAATATTTGATATGTCGGTTCTCAAAGGAATTTTTGCAAACTGTGTAAGATGTATTCATTGTAGTGAAGTTGGTCTGCAACTCTCCATAATAAAGCACGTAGGACTTGCTAGTGAAATACAACTGAAATGTGATAAGTGTTCATACATGGCCACCTTTTGGAACGGTGTTGCAGTAACTGCAACTGAAGAAAATGGTAGCAAAATCTACGAACACAACAACGAGCGATGTTTGCTTTAGACAAGGAACGCCTTCGGGCTGCAGACAGGGCTGTAAAGAGTCTAGAAATACAAGCAAGAGTAAACAGGAGGAGGAACAATAGGAAGCTGGAGGAGGAGTTTGCCGAGGATGAAGATAACCCATCCTATGGACCTGGAATGCACTAAAAAGTTAATCCAATCTTTGTCGCTCGATTCCCAAAACTTTTATTTTCTCATACTAATTACATGTTTTCCAAGGATCTTCCAAACATATTTGCTTCAAACTTTCAGTAAATGTTACACAGTACCTTCTGCATAATTTAACACAGCCTTTCTCCAGAAAACTGTATATTTTTGAATATATAAATAAAAAATTGCAAAAAAAGTTGTGAATTTTCATAACAATTGAAAAAAAATCATCTTTAATAACTGAACTAAAATTTTGTAAAATCCCTGTGTTAAGATGTAGCCCATATTCCAATAAATAATCTGTAAAAAGTTCAACTTCCTACCTCAAATACTTTGTGAGGAAAGATGTAATTTATAAGCGTTATTTTAACATTGCAAGTATAGGGCGTTCCGGAGCCCCTTAAATCTATCGATGAGATTCCGTAAAAATTCTGATGAAATGAACTTTACAGACATTAATGCTTGAAAATTATCATCATTATTCAAAGTATGTATTATGTTAACCTGAAGGTGAAGTCCAACATCTAATATTTTCATAAGTTTCCTCGTAATGGCCGCCTGTTACGCCATTACGACTAAAGAAAACCAAATTGGCAAACTTCTACTCAACTCACTTTAAATAATTGTTTTCACTTAAATATTTCCACAGAGAGGGAGAGGTTCTTGATAAGAACAAGAGAAATTCACTTTTTACCAAATATTGTAACATAAAATACTTACTGCGTTAGAACAGCTAAGTGACCTCATTCTTCCACACCAGAGACAAAAGTGGTATTCGGTCTTTGATCCAAGCCTTTTTAAAACTTAATGAGATAAGATGTCCATGGTAATAAAGAATGTCTTTCTATTGTATGGTTACTCTTTTATACTAAACTGCGTATTTTAATATCATTTTTAACACATAAAATGTCATGCTAACGAGTTGTAGGTTATAAAATTACAGCTCGAAAGAAGAATTAATGTTTTTCAAGCTGGTAATATTAAACTCCTTGTTATTGGACTAGTGTGTGTAATGTGTCTGTTTGCATCTATGTGAAGGACAATATCCCGAACGGTGTAGACTTTCCCCACAGCGTACGTTATTTCGTTCACGTAGACACGTTTCTCTCGTGGTGTTGAAGCGGCTGCCGACTCCGACGGTTGCGTGTAAAATTCCTGAAATATGAGAGTAAGAAAACGTCTATAGCATCTTCTCGGATTGGAACACTGCCATTCGCATTTGGTCACTTGAAGATTGTCTGCGAGTGCAATTAGTTCCTTTTAGCAGAGAAAACTTTCTCTATGCTTTTGGCAGCGTTATTGAAGCAGGTTCTACAGCAAACATCGACCACCAAATGTTTGAAGTCTTACACAAGCTTGTAGTACATAATAGTTCACCACAGAATCCTTTGATCAAAATTAAATACGGGCAATTACCTTGAAATGCAACAGACTGTATTCTGGCCGTTACTAAACTCCACATTAACATTACATATCGCTTGTTATTCTCAAAAAACACAAATTATACAATATGACTGTTTCATTGCGCATATTTCAGACACGTCCTCTCGTTATCCTGTCTCGTAACAAAGTCTAATCACATTCCAATTTTCTCTCTTTCCTTCGCTCGCCATGGAGCAACGGAGTTAATATTTCGCTCGCGCAGGCGAAACGCACCACTTCGCGATATGTAGTAACTTTAAACCAATAACGATTAGATAGGTAGGTCGTTGAAGCAATCAACCCGCTTACAGCAGCTAGCACCAGCCGCATGCAACCATCCTTATTCCAGGAGGGATCAAACCCCCCCCCCCCCCCCCACCAATCTGGGCATAGCCTCCACGGGAAACCAATGAAAACCGTCAGGGAGGCCAGACAACCTGACTTCCCAATCCCATTTTGCATTTTGGTACTTGTTATTCAAATTCACAAATTTAAATCACAATCTTCTCGTTCAGTTTTTTCACAATTAGTTATTGCAGAGAAGCTCGGTGACGTCAGTCGATCTCGCAGTGAAGCTTAGCGCTGCAGGGCGGCCTGGTCTCGAATGATGACTCTCTCCCCCACGACTGCTACCGGGATGTATTGTCGATGGATTGGGATCCGATTGTCTCTCGTGGTGGACCAGGTAGTTAAAGGCTCGCATCAGGATCAGGACTGGGATGTGGTGGACATGAAACAGAATGAAAAGTCTAAGCCTTCTGACCCCCTACTGTAAATACATTCTTGGGCCTGAGATTGTTAGTAAATTGGCATGCTAACATGTTTCGCTGGAATTTCATTTTGCTCAAGTATACAAACATTTAACCACTAATAAAACGGCAATTTCTCGCTAGCACCCGATTCTAACATAACTCAGCTCAGCCACTGTTAGTTTACTTTTACATGACACTGAAAATGTGTTTAAATACGAAAGGTCCAACTAACTGTAGTAAAGCCAACCACAAGATGACATGCACACCCCTGCTTTTTGTATCTCCAAAAAATATTATTGTACCTTTGCATACTTCTCAGACAAGTCGTGAAGTTCACTGTCCAGAGCTACTTGCAATCATTTCCTGTCAAAATATTTGTTTCCAGCTATGACTCATAAACAACATTACCCTTTATGCTTAATTGAGAACATTAATACATAGAAATTAAAATTAATTCTGGAAATAGACACAAAAGTTAATGATATACACATAACAGTATACAATCACCATCAGCTCTTCTTGTGTGGTACTGCTAAAAACAAACGTCAATACACTTACTGATCTAATTAAACCTGCCCACACCTAAAAACATGATGAAATTAAATCTCCTTAATATATGCAATCTTTACTAGAGACAGGACTAATTCTAATTTTCACTTCGCTTAGTACTTTTAACATAATGATGAGGATAGAGTCCCTTTACGTTTCCTGTCACTGTGTAGGCCGATAGATATATCCCAACATGTGGAATCCTTATTATTTCAAACGATCTATCAAATAACAATTGCCATTTGTTGTTCCTCTTCTTCAATAAAGAGACCTGTGGATGAGTGCACAACAACACACTATCCCCTACAGCAAACCTTTCTACTTTCTTTAACCTATTGTCATAGTTTACCGTTCTCTTTCTGGTCTTCTCAGCCATGTTCACAAAAGCCAACTTAATCTTTTCTTCCCAAGTGGGCTTATCTTGTGGCACCTTTGGTAGACTGTTCACCCACTCATTCTTTTCTTCCTTTTGAAACAGCAGTTCCTCTGGTGTAGGTGCAACTAATCACGGACTAGAATATGGACTGATTGAGAATTCTATATGATGTATTACAATACGTCTCACGAGAAACACCTCCAAATGACACGTAAATCCCTTAATAATTTATGGCCTCTCTTCAAAACCTGCATATATTCCTCCAAAAGATCTACCAACTAACCATTTTGTTCATTTACCAATCCATCAGCTTCCTTTGCCTTTTCTTCCACTTGTTATGTTATCTCAAGTATTTTGCTTTCCTTTACCTCGCTTGTACGCTTACATCTCCTTTCTTTTCTAATGAACTTAATACCATGCTGCCAGGACAGTAATTTCCAATGCTCCTTTCCTTGCTGATCAGGTCAATTTGTGCCATTTCCCCATTATCACGAAAACTGACTATACCAGATGAGGTTTTTTAGTCCTTCTCCCCCATAGTCTCTAATCCGATGATACAATCATCTATTAATTTTTGAGTTACTTGGAACACGCATCTTAACACTATATTTCCTGTTCTTACATCTAGTAAAGTTTATGTCCAGACTGGTTGCGAGTGGGCACCTAAGCCTCCAGTGATCTTACAGTTTCGATTCGGCAACTTCAGTAACTCTGTCTCCAGGGATAGCCGCTTAAATAAATTGTTGGAGATCTCATTTATCGAAGCTCCGGTATCCAAGATTACTCTGATGTCTAATACTTCAGCACGCATCGCTGATATTGGCACTTTATTAAAAACCTATTCCCTAGGATTTACGTCTTCCGTTAACTCCATCATTGTATCTACAACAGTTTACAGGTGACTGCTTGCCCCTCATCTCACTTTTATGGACCGAACCTCTGGGCGTAATCCGTTGGGATTCAGTTTAAATTGCCCGGTCTAGTCGGTCCGTTGCTTTCATCGGTTGCTTCGACTATGACCTGCGGTCGTTCTCGGCAGGCTTGATTATTTGTAGGACTTGGCCTCGCCTCGTATATGGTTCGATTACTATGACCTTGATTTCTACGCTCATTATATACAGGGTTGTACCTCCTTCCAAATAGCTCCTCTTTGTTTCTGTTCTGCAAGTAATTTATTCCGTTATTCTGCTTTTCCATACAGTTTGCTCCATTGTTGTAATCAATGCTCATATTGGTTCGATGAATATTATCCATTTGTCTTCCATTCATTCTTCCGTTATTACTGTCATACCTATCTGCCATTTTCTATTTGGCAGGATTTCTTATAATTATTTCTTAGTTCCTCCTGTGCCAAATCGATGGAATCTACTGCAAACATGAATTCTTGCCGATTATCTTCTGAAACATGCAGCAGTTTTTCCCTGATCTCCATCGGAAGCTGAGCTTTGATTACAATTATCACATTTTTGTGAGCTATTGGTTGATCCCAATATCTTGCTCTGTTCAAATATTTTTCGAAGTATCTCCTTAAGTTCCCGTTTCGGTAAGAGAAGGGCTGCTGAATGCCTCTTGACCAACATCTATTGAGGAATGCCTTTCAACTTCTTCGTAGGTGTGACACTTCTCTACTACGTCAGTCATCCACAGATTACCATCGATCAGATCAAGCTCGTGGCAACATTCCTCTAAATCGTCTGATAAATACGACAGAATTTACTGACTTCTTTTCCGGAAAAAGTATTTGTAATTGCCTATGTTTTAACATTTTCTCTTCCTTGATAGTTCTGGTATAATCACTCATAGGTGATATATTTTCATACGTCTGTTCGTTTGGGCTTGTATCTCGGTACAGCTTATCACCCGCGTAATTATACATCGAGCCCTGATTTCTACCTTTAGTATCCACTTTAAGTTGGCTTCCTTTCTTTCTTCCGTAGCCGTCCACCGCCGTTCTTATATCCTTTGAGTGCATATTTGCTAATTCTGTGTAACTTCTCCTTTCCATCTTTGGAACTTGGTTCCTATCCACTCGCGAACTTCCTTCAAGTCTTGGTCTATTTGGCGAGGTAATGGAAGGCCTTCACTCTCTATATTCTGTACCGCTTCCTTGATACCTTTATTAACAGTCAGTATCACCTGCTGTTCATTATCCACTACCCAGTCTAACTGATGCTTAAACTGCTGGTTTTTTTTTTTTTTTTTTTCATGGAACTTTCAATCCATTCGCCCTTCACAGCCAGACGCTAATTCATACAATGTAGGCTTTCACGGCCGGTATTGTCTTCACTTAAGACTTCCTGGCTGATAGGGATCTGCGAAGAGAACTCGAGGAAGCGCTTATTATATACGCAGTACAGAGGGCGCCACTGTCCATCACGTGGCGTCGGCTGGTAATGCCAACATTCTCGATTGAAAGTAATCGATCGTCACGCTTGCGGTGCAACGGTGACATCCAATTTTTATCCAGTTTAACGCCTTCGTCTTTCCTGTTAAAATTACTACAGTGTTTATCAGTCTCGATAGCCTCTCTACACATGCGTGCATAATAATGCGAGGTTTTAGATATGACGATCGTCTCGCTGAATTTTATTTCATGAAAACCTTCCTGGTAAACATGTTCCGCTATGGGCGGTTATCGGTGTGACCCAGGCGGCAAATCCTCTTATGTTCAACAAGACGGGTGTTCACACTTCTCTTTGTGGTACCGATATAAACCTGTCCATGACTGCAAGTAATTGTATATACCCCCGTTGTAGCCAAAGGGTGTCGTGCATCTTTTGTCGATCTTAAACATTCTTTTATTTTACTGGTGGGTCTGAAAAGAGTTACCACCCCGTCGTTGCTTAAAACTTTCCCAGTACGATCTGTGACCTTACTAATGAACGCAAGAAAAACCTTGACTTTGGGCCACTGTTGTTCGTCGTTGCTCCTGATTCTCTGACTAAAGCGACGTGCTCGATCTATAACCTTGTCAGAATAGCCATGCTTTACGAAACTTGACCGCAGATGTTCAGTCTCATCTTTTAAATAAACAGCTTCACAAAATTTTGTACGCCCTGTCTACCAAGGTTTTCATTAAACCTCTTTTTTTGTCTCGGGTGGTGGTTCTAATCTTTATGCAGATAAGGATCAGTATGTGTGGCCTTTCTATACACTTTATGGCGGGACGTTCCCTCCGGTCGTTTAATCATAGAAACATCCAGAAAATCCAATTGCCCATTACTCCCCGTCTTCACACTAAATTTGATTTTCGTACTAATGCTGTTAAAATGTGTCAGGAAGGCAGCCAACTCCTATGCACCGTGTGCCCATACTACGAAGGTGTCATCGACATAGCGATACTGTTGTGGATTGGCCAGAGCGCCAACCCACAATAGAGGAAGCCGAAAGGCACGCGTTTAAGCTCACGCAGGATGGCGTGAGGTCTGGAACAGGACAAGTAATGAAGACTAGCAAATAAAGTACGTAGCTTCTGGAATACTTAACTTTAATCCATAATTGGTGAACATCGGTCTGACGGTACATGCTTCACAAGATAAATAGCAAAGGATAACGGCGCCTTCCTAGGTCGTAGCTAATGACGTAGCTGAAGGCTATGCTAACTATTGTCTCGGCAAATAAGAGCGTAATTTGTCAGTGAACCATCGCTAGCAAAGTCGGCTGTACAACTGGGGCGAGTGCTAGGAAGTCTCTCTAGACCTGCCGTGTGGCGGCGCTCGGTCTGCAATCACCGACAGTGGCGACACGCGTGTCCGACGTATACTAACGGACCGCGGCCGATTTGAAGGCTACCACCTAGCAAGTGTGGTGTCTGGCGGTGACACCACATTCCTCCCCCGCAAATCGGCGTACGGTTGTGTTATAAGGCTTCCGCCCGCCGTGGGGAGGACCCCATGTTGACGTATGCGACGAGGTGGGGAGCCTAACAACAGGCGAGGCTGTGCCACCCGAACCGTGGCATTCGGTCTGAGGGGAGCTAGGAACGCCTGAAAACCTAGTCCAGGGTGCACGCCAATATGCGGTGTACGCGCCTGTAGAGAGAGAGGAGGGGCCGAAGGGTCGACTTCCATCGGGTCGGGGCATCCGACGGGCGAAGACGTCCAATGGTCCGGAGCGGCCAAGAAGTCCATGGCGGAGGACAACGGGTCACGGGAAGCGATCGGCGGCGCGTGCCCCAGGGAGGCGCCCGGCGGTGGCAGCGATGCGTCCACTGCGGGCGTCGCCGGCGGGAGAACAGGCGGCGGCGGCGGCGGCGGCGGCGGCGGCGGCGGCGCGTCGCCATGGGGTAAAATGGAAGGCATCGTCGGTAACACCTGGGGCTGAGGCGAGCCAGTAGATGGGTCCCCAGGGCGTTGACCGGACGGCACCGTCGCTGAAAGCAGACGGGGAGCGGCAGAACCCGTGCGATGACAGAGGTGCAGCTGATTGAGATGCCGACGCACCTCAACAGAGGCCCCCAAAACCAGATACATAGCGCGGCCGTGGCAGCGAAGAATGCGCCCTTCGAGCCAACGCCGTGAACCTCGATAGTTACGATAGTAGACAACGTCGCCTGGGGCAAAAGCAGGTGTCTGCTGCTGCACAGGATCCTGATACGGCGGATGTAGCAAAGACACCAAGGTTCGATGAGGACGACCGTGGAGCAACTCAGCCGGCGAGCGACCATCTCGGGGCTGAGAGCGATACGAGGACAAAAAGAGCAACAACGCGTTCTCCCGAGAATGCGACTCTTTCAACTTCAACATCTGGGACTTGAAAGTCCTGACCAATCGTTCAGCGGCACCGTTTGACGGAGGCGCTAACGGTGCGGATGTCAGATGTTGAATACCATTGGCCTTGCAGAATGACTGAAATTCTGCGGACATGAATCGTGGGCCATTGTCGGAAACAATAGCCTGTGGATGACCTTCAATGCAAAAGATAGCAGACAACGCTTGGATGGTGCCAGTTGACGTCGTGGAAGACATCCGGACAACAAAAGGAAAATTACTGAATGAATCGACCACAACCAATCATCGAGCATTCCATAATGGACCAGCAAAATCGATGTGTAAGCGTTGCCAAGGGGAAGTGGCTTTTGCCCATGCAAAGAATTTCCGCAGTGGTGCGGATTGTTGTTCGGCACACGCCATGCAAGAAGAGCACATATGCGTAATCGCAGCATCGATTCCGAACCAAGTACAGTGCTGACGAGCAAGTTGTTTCGTTCTCACTATACCCCAATGACCTTGGTGGAGAAACCGTAAGACAGAGGACCGTAACGAACGTGGGACCACGACCCTGGACTGATCATTATCAGAACGCAACAGCAAAACACCACGTTGTACAAAAAGTCTCTCCTGGTGAGCAAAAAATCGGCGAACCAACGGATCCTCGATCCGTGACTTTGACAAGGGCCATTGCGTAGCAACAAAACGCAGAACGGAAGCAGGGACAGGGTCTGCAGCTGTGGCTGTAGCTACACGATGAAAATCAATCGGAAACGATTCGACCACGTCATCGGTTTCCGAATCAATGAACATGCAAGCAAGTTCGGAGGAATCGAATGCTCTATCCTCAGCAACAGGCAAACGCGACAACGCATCGGCGTTTCCGTGCTTAGCAGTGGACCGATACAAGATATCGTAGCGGTACTGCGAGAGGAAAATAGACCAGCGAATGAATTTCTGCGCTGTACGTGGAGGTACCGGCTCGTTCGGATGGAAAAGCGATGTCAAAGGTTTGTGGTCTGTGATTATGGTAAAGTGACGACCATACAAGAAATCATGAAACTTTGTAACACCAAATACGAGAGCCAAAGCTTATATGGTTGCCACTCATTCACATATATACACGCACCTCATGAGCCATCTCCCCAGAAGAGTTCAGGCATTCATGAACGGGATGGGTGGATTCGTTCCATCTTAATGTTCACTAATGGAGTCAGGATACTTTTGATGAGAGAGTGCATATCGGTCTTGGTCTTTCATAACTGTTTCCAATCTGTTTTAAATGAAAGTTAGTGTAACAAGATACTTTTCCGGACGATCACAGGCTCTTTGCTCCTATAGTGGAAGTATAAATGTAATTCTCGCTAGACAGGGGGATGGTAACACGCAGCTCGCGATACATGTTTCGCTTAAGGATTCACCTTTTTGGCATCATTATAGGACGTACACGGCAGGTATTTTCAGTAGCCAAATTTTGTGCAGGTACCTCTAAACATTGTCAACTACGTCCTCTTAAACGGAAAAACACACCAACATTTCAGATCCTTCATAAATAAAACGGACACTGATGAGCTTTCTGATGTACGAGTATGTTGGCGTTACTTAGTCACTGGATACAATCAAATTATTTGTGCAACAAACAGGAAAACCATACCTTCAGTTTCGTCATCAAAAGTGGGGCAGATCACTAGATACTAGCTGTATCCGGTCACGCTTCGTGGTGGCGTAGTCTGTTTAGACAGAAAGACGAAACACAAAATCACACCTTTCTAATATGTATTAGGATTGGAAATACGTCCTAATCTCGTTCTCTCCTCTGTCCCTCTCCATCTCCGGTTCCCCGTTTCCATCTCCACATCTTTCTCCTTACCCTCTCTCCGTCCACCACCTCCACCCCTCTTTCTGTCCACCTTTTCTCCCCTCTTCTGTATCTCCTCTTTCTCCCCCCTATCTCTCCCTCCCTCAGTCCATCACTGCCTCCCACCTTTCTCTGTCCATCTTTTACCCCCGATCCCTCTCTCACCGCTTCTTTCTGCCCTCTCTCGCTGTCCATCTCCTCCCTCCCATTTTATACGTCCATTTCCTCCCTTTCTCCTGTCTGTCTCCTCTTGCCTCCTCTCTCCAGGCTTGAGCCTTCTTTACCGTTACTGTAAATTCAGATTCTTTAGAGTACTCTACTCATACACGAATAAGCCAAAAATACATTTCTGTTTTGCTAGCAACGTTTCACTGTAATTAAATTTATATAAATGTGTGTATTACGTGTATTTAAAAAAACAGGTATATAAAAACACTAGTGTATACGAATGGAACGTGGTGTCAAAGTTTCAAAGGAGCTGCTAAAGAACATTTGGAGATTAACGCCTTTAAACAATCCAACGTTTACCTTTTTAAATCGCTTCCCATTTTCTTTTTTTTTTACATATAGATTATTCATATACCAGATGCCTTTCCAGTAGGTGTTATAAAAACACGTGAATACACGAATGCAATGTTATATCAAAATTGAAAAGAAATCAGTGAAGAATTTTCGGTCATTTTAGAATTCGACGAAACGAACATCTACGTTTGTACTTACATAGGAACTGAAAATGTTACTAATCACAAATCTCTTAATATTTGTGGCCAAATGACTTGAAATTTTGACTGAACGTTGCTTTGTTGTTATTATATGCGTACTTTTTAACATATGTATTATATAATTTATTATAAATTCATTAATAGGGGAGTGTTGTTACAAAAAAAATTCAAAAAGTTATTTAAATATGTATATAGAAACAGGTATCTAAAATCACTCCTGCATTAGAATGCAGCCGGCCGCAGTGGCCGAGCGGTTCTAGGTGCTACAGTCTGGAACCGCGCGACCGCTACGGTCGCAGGTTCGAATCCAGCCTCGGGCATTGATGTGTGTGATGTCCTTAGGTTAGTTAGGTTTAAGTAGTTCTAAGTTCTAGGGGACTGATGACCTCAGAAGTTAAGTCTCATAATGCTCAGAGCCATTTGAACCATTTTTATTAGAATGCAACGTTGTGTCAAAATTTCAATGCAGTCGGTCAAGAACTTTCGCAGGAACACGATTTTGAACAAACGAAGAGTTACGTTTTTGTTTGCATAAATATTGTTCAGCATTTATAAACGCTAAACATATCAACACAAGGGAATGGATAACGTATTTCTGATTTAGTACAGTGTATGACATCGGGAAGATGCTGAGAATGAAACATTCACTCATTTTAAGTATCTGGAAAATAGCACTGAAATTCTTTCCGACGTTCAGATGGGAAAGCAACATTATCTATGTAAAACGAATGGCCTCGCTGAAGAGATACATCGCAGGTCTGATGGCATTAAGACACATGAACCTTCATTTTCGTACTTGGCAAATTCAGTTGCTGATTACACTGTGGGGATGGCTGTCCTGTTTCACTATCAATTATTTTCAGCTTTAGAATTGGAGCTACCAAAATTGTAAGAGGGGATGGACTAAAGGGGCTTAAACGGACCGGTTGTTCAGCTATTGAGCGATTCAGCCGAAAGTTTGGCTGAGTCTCTCCACAAGTATTATATGACTTCTAAATGACTTTCTGAACTAACTGATGAATATTTAATAAAATTCGCAAAAATTACACCCAGCAGATACCATTCATATTTCAAACAAGTGATAGCCCAAAACAAAGAACACTGGAAGAAACACATTACAAAATTAAGTTATATTTCCTTCTGTAATGAATTTTGATGGACGTCATTAATTTTAAAATGAAATGAAGGGTTTCTTTCTTAATGAGCATTGTTAGTCTCTAAACATTCAACCACTCATCAGATCAGTTCCCTAAGCTAGCGGCTACCACTCCTGACACAGTGCCTTACTGACAATAGAAACTCCTCCCCCCCCCCCCCCCCTGCCCTTCAGGTTCAGTGGTAAGATGGCCCCGTAGATAGACCGTTAAAAACTGAACACAGATGAAGCATGAGAAAAGGAAGGTCTACAGAACAGTGAGAACATAAGCAATACAGAAACTGTGATCAGTCCACAATTAAAGTTTGCCACATCGTGTTCATTCAATTGTGCGGGGTAGCGGTTATGCGGCCACGGTGATTGACCGTGATGTGGGACACCTGTACTGAAATCTCCCTAATGTTCATTTTTTCCCCGGTCCGGACAATGACGTGTCTTTTGCAACAGCGAGGAGTAAGTAAGGGACCTCCAGACGTACGTACCTCCTATTTGTTCTACACGTGTACCACATGTTACGATTCTTGCCATCCGTTTTGGAAGTTTTGACTCTTGAATTCCTTTGTTGTAACACAGTTCACACCCGTCTGTTTGTTGTTTTCATTTCTGTGAGAGGTCTGTGCGGGATCTCGCCTGCTGTCACTATTCATCACAATTACTTGCAATGGTAATATATTCTTACCACATGATTCATGTTCTACCACCAGTGTACAGTATGACAATCACCAAGACTACAGAAGGAGCACAGTCACGTCAATGAGTGGACAGAAAGCTCATCATGTTGTGGAAAAATATGGGGGTGAGGAAGATTTTAACATGGATCTCCCACTTTGCACTATGAGACCATGAAAAAACAATCACGACTGAGTTGTCTATGGATTTTGTTCTACTTTGCAGATCTTTTGCTTGTACCGTTCACTGTTACTAGTTTTCTTCTTTTTTCGCAGTTTAGTACACCTTCTTCCTGTTTTCATGCTTTGTCTGTGTTTAGTTCTTGATGGACTGTCCACAGGGGCATTTGACCAGTAAATCTGGTGAGACGGGTGTGATGGGGAGCTTCCCTTGCAAGTTCGCTAAGTGACGAAATAAATCAAGCACTCAAAAGACGTGGTCGGATATTAACATAAATCGGTGCACATACCAATGAGTGGTGGGTGTGTAAAACCAGTTCTCCGTGAAAGGCCGGACGACCACTAGATTGCACTGGTTTTGTTAATGGTCAGTGTCGTTACCAGACCTAATATGGTATGTAAGAGGCTTGAACAGTCTGATATTGGGTGATCATTGTGAAGGACATGGAGATTGCAAGTACTCGTGTGTGAAAGCGATATCAGCACCTGAGAGAGTTACGGATGATCTTGATTGTGGATCTTTATTTGGAAGGCGGGTCGAATCGAGGAGCATCGGGATCTGTGGGGCATTTGGACGTGGCAATCACCTGAAGTAGGATTGCATGGAAACGTGAGGTCAGGCGTAATCACCATCAAGATTCTACTCTATGACAACTGATCACGAGAAGCCAGCTAGCTGTATTGCGTACCAAGCATATCACATCCCCACATGTCTGCACCTGCCATCTGAGAAAAAAGTAATGGACTCCATGCAACATTCTGTGTTATGCCCGTGGCTGAGACTAGCATCAGTTGAACTAGGGAACTACTGTTCCATTCATAGGCTGCCGTTAACACCACAGTGCAAACGCCTGCACTTAGAATGGTGTCCTGACTGGGAAACATGGATCGTTAATGAATGGTATCTCACTCTGTTCAGCGATGAACTCGTTTTTCCAATGTTTTGGGGAGGCATGGTGGTGTTATTCCTGCCATCGTGGTGTTGAAAGCCAACGGGAAAGACTTTCAAGTCGAAACTACTAGTGACTGATGGCGCAACAGTACGTCTGGGACATCCTTTGTCCTCAAGTGTTACCTCTCATTCACTGTTCCGTGATGCTATTTTTCTAACAAGGCAATGATCTTCTACACATGGCGCATCTCCTATGAACTGTCTGCATGACAGTGAGGTATTTCCGTGTGTATAAAGGTACCTAGATCTAGCCCCCATGGAACGTGTGGGACCATCTCAGACGTCAACTCCATCCCGGTGCCAGTGTCCGTGATATTAAGGACCGATCAGCAGCTTTAATTCACCTTCTCTAACACAACATGCATCACGGCCAGATGGCATACAATCTCATACTGATAAGTGAACACTTACTGCCAAGATCTCCGTAATTTAACTCGATTTTGTAATCAAGAAATTATTTTACGTACTTGAATGGGTCACTTCAGGCACAGGCAGGAGAACAGATGAATTTCTCCGTAACATCAGGGAGAGATTAAAAATGAGTTTTCTTTACCTGTCAAATGGATTGATACATTACCTCACTGGCCATGGCCCATATGCCATGTATGTATACAAAATGAGGAGACAGATGAATGATAACAGCGCCTGCCGCAGGGTAGGACCACCACAACACATATAGTGGGACTGCACACTCTATGAAAACGCTGTGGGTAATAGACATCAGGTATTAAGGATATTGGATCCCAAAGCAGCACTAAAGAGTGAATCGAGCTGACACATCTTCGACGATACTGCAGCCGCAGTATCCAGGAAGCCAAGGATGACTTCACAGGACATTCAACCACATAAGCCATCATGCTGCCATCCAGGCTAGACAACACACTCTGAAGATTGAGAGCAGATAATTGAGTTCAGCGACTACTGGGTGGAATACGGTCTATAGAGTCTACAATGCGTTGGTGCAAGTAATCATGGAAACCCAGACCTTAAGAACTAACAGTGATGTGTAAAATTACTTCCAATAGTAGAAACGCTGCTGATGTGCTGCCTGATACCCAAGGAAACCAGCAGGTTATGGTTGCTGACCGAGTTAGTATGAGGGTGGGTCCACTATCAGAAATCACCATTTATGAGTTACATGCACGAAAATACATGACAAAACAGAGGACAAATTCAGTAGTGTTTGTAGCACATTAGTAGCTGGGTAAATGATTAAGGATTTATTGTAAGTGTTTAGTAGTTGTGGCCTTTATGGCCTATTGTCTATTTTAGTTTTTCCGATAACAGTGTCTAATTATGAAGAAATAATATAAGTAAATACTCTCTCTTTTCATGAAGTTTCAGTTCTTGTACTGCTCCCGTCTGTGGACTTCACCTTTCATAGCACTTAGATGCAGTACGTTGCTTGTCCAGTAACAGGTGTGTCATTTGGACATGGGATGGAGCTGCCCTTCCACACATGCTGGGTGGGGAACAGCTGACATTGCGGATGGGGTGGCGGTGAAGAGTGGGTCGGGACGGGACTGTGCACAGTAGAGTCCCTTCAGCCTGCCTGAAGTACGCCAGGTCGTTTACATAAACGACGCCGTGGTCGCCAGAGCACAGCACCTACATCCGGAGACCCAACAGACTGCTAGCCCCTAAACGTTAACGCCCCACTCCACACGGTCTCTCGCTGCCAACAGTCGAAAGCAGACTTCTGTGTCTAAGGTTCCTCTTGCTGTGCGCAATTTGCCTTCTGAAGCAGTATTCTGATTAAATGTCGCCCATAATGGTCTTCTTATTAAGTGCTGCCACTCCTTTGATAGAATACAAAAAATTGTTGTTACATTGCTTCAATCACATTTTTCATATATAGGGTGGTCCGTTGATCGTAACCGGGCCAAATATCTCACGAAATAAGCGTCAAACGAAAAAACTACAAGGAACGAAACCTGTCTAGCTTGAAGGGGGAAACCAGATGGCGCTATAGTTGGCCCGCTAGATGGCGTTGCCATAGGTTAAACGGATATCAACTGTTTTTTTTAAATTGGAAGCCCCATTTTTATTACATATTCGTATAGCACATAAGGAAATATGTATGTTTTAGTTGGACCACTTTTTTCGCTTTGTGATAGATGGGGCTGTAATAGGCACAAACATATGGCTCACTATTTTAGACGAACAGTTGGTAACAGGTAGGTTTTTTAAATTAAAATACAGAACGTAGATACGTTTGAACATTTTATTTCGGTTGTCCAGTGTGATGCATGTACCTTTGTGAACTTATAATTTCTGAGAATGCATGCTGTTACAGCGTGATTACCTGTAAATACCACATTATTGTCCGCCACTCGTGGTCGTGCGGTAGCGTTCTCGCTTCCCTCGCCCGGGTTCCCGGGTTCGATTCCCGGCGGGGTCAGGGATTTTCTCTGCCTCGTGATGACTGGGTGTTGTGTGATGTCCTTAGGTTAGTTAGGTTTAAGTAGTTCTAAGTTCTAGGGGACTGATGACCATAGATGTTAAGTCCCATAGTGCTCAGAGCCATTTTTTGAACCACATTATTGCAAAAATGGTCAAAACGATGTCCGTCAACCTCAGTGCATTTGGCAATACGTTTAACGACATTCCTCTCAACTGCGAGTAGTTCGCCTTCAGTAATGTTCGCACATGAACTGACAATGCGCTGACGCATGTTGTCAGGCGTTGTCGGTGGATCATGACAGCAAATATCTCTCAACTTTCCCCACAGAAAGAAATGCGATGACGTCAGATCTGGTGAACGTGGGGGGCCATGGTATGGTGCTCTGACGACCAGTCCACATGTCATGAAATATGCTTGACATATGATATTCAATACCGCTTCATCAGCACACGAGCTATGTGTCGGACATCCATCATGTTGTAAGTAAATCGCCATTCTGTCATGCAGTGAAACATCTTGTAGTGACGTCGGTAGAACATCTTGTAGTGGGCTAACATGGGTAGAACATTACGTAGGAAACCAGCATATATTGCACCATTTAGACTGCCATCAATAAAATGGGGACCAATTATCCTTCCTCCCACAATGCCGCACTATACATTAACCCGCCAAGGTTGCTGATGTCCCACTTGTCGCAGCCATTGTGGATTTTCCGTTGCCCAATAGTGCATATCATGCCGGTTTACGTTACCGCTGTTGGTGACTGACGCTTCGTCACTAAACAGAATTCGTGCAAAAAATCTGTCATCGTCCAGTAATTTCTCTTGTGCCGAGTGGCAGAACTGTATACGACGACCAAAGTCGTCGCCATGCAATTCCTGGTGCATAGAAATACGGTATGGGCGTAATCGATGTTGATGTAGCATTCTCAACACCGACGATTTTGAGATTCCCGGTTCTCACGCAATTTGTCTGCTACTTATGTGCGGATTAGCCTCGACAGCGGCTAAAACACCTACTTGGGCATCATCATTTGTTGCAGGTCGTGGTTGACGTTTCACATGTGGCTGAACACTTCCTGTTTCCTTACATAACTTAACTATCCGGCGGTACTTGGATGATGTCGTCCAGGATACCGAGGAGCATACATAGCACACGCCCGTTGGGCATTTTGATCACAATAGCCATACATCAACACGATATCGACCTTTTCCGCAATTGGTAAAGGGTCCATTTTAATACGGGTAATGTATCACGAAGCAAATACCGTCCACACTGGCGGAATGTTACGTGATACCACGTACTTATACGTTTGCGTCAATTACAGCGCCATCTATCACAAAGCGAAAAAAGTGGTTCTACTAAAACGTTCATATTTCTTTACATATTACACGAATATGTAATAAAAACATTTCTATTTAAAAAAACGCAGTTGATATCCGTTTGACCTTGGCAGCGCCATCTAACGGGCCAACCATAGCGCCATCTGGTTTCCCCCTTCAGGCTAGACGAGTTTCTTTCTTTGTTGTTGTTTTCGTTTCATGCTTATTTCGTGAGATATTTGGCTCGGTCACTATCAATGGACCGCCCTGTATACATTTTTAACACTAGTACGTGTTTCGATAGTCATGGCATCATCATCAGTTTGGTCAAGGTACTTTTACATTGTTGCTTTGTCTTGTGACATACACGTGAGTTGTTTGCACCACTGAAAGGACCTACAGACCTTTCTACATGTATGTAGAGGCTGTATATAGTACATATATGGCCGAATGTATTTGCCGTACACTGTAGTATCAAAATGGTTCAAATGGCTCGAATCCTGCCTCGGGCATGGATGTGTGTGATGTCCTTCGGTTAGTTAGGTTTAAGTAGTTCTAAGTTCTAGGGGACTAATGACCTCAGCAGTCGAGTCCCATAGTGCTCAGAGCCATTTGAACCATTTATTCAAGAGAAAGAGCTTCACAAGTTCAGCAAGTAAATCAGGCGCTGGTCTACCTTTGGACATTACGCAAGCAGTTTTTCGGCTTTGCATTAATTGATAGGCTCGTAGGATGTCCTACCGAGGGATATCATGTCAAATTCTGACGATTGGTGAATTGGATCGTCACAATCTGTGATTGTTGAAAGTCCCTGCAAATAGTACTCCAAAAATTCTCAATTAGAGAGAGTTCCAACGAATTGGCAATCACGAATACAAACAGTAGAAACCTCGCCGTGTGCGGGTGGGTATTATCTTGCTGAAGCGCTTGCCTTGAAGGGCAACAAAATAGGGCGGTGAGATGTCGTCGACGAACCACTGTGCTGTAAGAGTGCAGCGGCTGACAACGAAAGGGCTCTTGCTGTGAAACGCAATGGCACCCAAGTTCATCACTCCTGGTTATCGGGCCATATGGTGAGCGACATTCAGGTTGGTATTCCACCCAATTATCTCACGGATTGGAGTGGTCTTCAGTAATGAGCTCGAACTGAGCTCCGATGACCAGTGAAGCAGTGTTAGGAGACGTCCTAGGCAGGGGAGCGATACTAACCCGCCATACGGCCCGACAACCATGAGTAATAGTTCGGGTACCATTTACTTTAAGGCAGGGCCCCTATGCTGTCATCCGTGGGACCCCCTTATACCACCACGGGTCGTCAACGAAGTTCTTCGTCCAGTTTTGTTGTCCTTCATGGCAAGCCATCCTGTGCTTACATCCAATCTGTACACGGCGGGACTTTTTACTGCATGTCTTCGTGCTTGCGAAAGCCTAGTTTGACCAGTAAGGTCACCAGGTCGCTCCCCAACTGATAATGTTTGGAGCATTATGAGAAAGGTCCTCCAACCTGCTCGTGATGTTGACCATCTAACACGTCAACTGGACAGAATTTGGTACGATATCACTCAGGACAACCAACAAAGGTATCAAACAACACAAAGCCGAATAACTGCCTGCATTTGGGCCAGAGGTGGACCGCCGTGTTATTGATGTGCAGAATCTATGATGCTATTTCCCTTGAATAAATCATACAATTTTTCTGAGGTGATAATCATTTGCTTGTCTCTACATATTGATTACACCTACCAACGAATAATCCTTTGTGGTGTGTCATCTGTTTTTCTTTTATTTTTCCTCTTTTTGCCTTAGAGCGTATATTCATTGTCACTATTATCGTGGACATATGGCAAGGATGGTTTAAAAGATGTGGAGATATACAAAAGTCATGGAGTTTACTTGAACAAAATACGAAAATAAATGAGAATCATCATTTTAGTCTGTTGGGCTGGGCAGATTTGTAGTATTCCATATAGTATTTGTTATTTCGTAAAAACATAAACAGAAGTTGGCACTAAACTACTTGTTGCATATTATTGGGGTCACATTAATGTATATGAAAGCCTTGCAAAGAAACTGATTTAGTCTAATTCAGTTTTATCATTTCATTATTATTGTCTGATTTGTTTGTGAATGACAAGTCCCTCATACACATTCATCTTATGGATTTTCTGTAACTCGTGCAGCATTTTTAAGTTACTGTTTTCGAATGTGAATCCTGCGTCTTTGATGTACATTGTTACTGTCGAACTATCACGCGTACTGTATCGGAATGCGTTCATGTGTTCTCCACAATGGACACTGAAATTAACTATAGTTCTGCCTATATACTAATCATGACATTTAGAACTAACAATTATATAGACAGCAGCGCTTGACTGAAAATCGGGGTTGTGGGTAACTTGGAAAAGTACCCATTGTTAGTGGAGAAAAATGTTTTGTGATACATGATTTGAACATATCGACAATTTTTTGAGAAATGTTTTCTGGATGTGGTATGCATATTATGGGGACATTATTTCACTTATTTTTATTTTTATTCCCATCTCCCATATTATTTTTTATTTTGCTGGATGGATAGTCTCAAAGAGACTGATCTTTTGCACTGAATATAGCTATTTGCCTGATAATTTCAGTTTCAATGTGCTAGTTTTCATCACTCAGTGGAATCTTAAACACACTGACGTAGCGTACCAATATTCATTTTTACAGTGTTGCGACTGACACGTGCTGCCTCCCTCCAACTGAAACTGAAATCAGTCAGAATCCTTCTGTGACTCCTTCCCTGTGCTCTTCTCCTTTTAACTTATCGTCTTCTTTCAACACTTCATTGCTCTTTGCTTCTCATCTCCGTCCTAATGCATAAAACATTACCTGGTCTCACCAAATTCGAAACGCGAACATCAAAACATAGTTTTACTGTGGTTGTTCACTGAATCCAGGTTGATTTAAATTGCTGATCCCTATGCGGCATACCTCTTACGCTTTGCCCCTGTCATTGAAATTGTAGCTGACACTTCTCCCGTGATCAGTAACATTGGTACTCTACGGATGTGACAGTCAAAACCGCGACATTGAGTGAGGCAGGTTGAGATTAATTCGTCTCTGAATTAACCTCTTTAGCAAGTATTTACATCTTCTCCTAAATCCTGGAGTCCTTACGGTGATGTTCCCGCAGTTTTAGAGTTATTGTGTTGTGAAATGATGAAGTGTAGCTTCTGATAGGGGTTCAGGCAGCTAGCATTAATAAATGAAAAATGGGGGTACCATCACCGTGAGTCACTTAAAAACAATGTGCTTTAGAGAAATACTCTGCTGGTAATAACTAATTTAATTGAGTAGAAAAAGGAAAATGTGAAGGTCAAGGCCTGGGTACAGACGTCGACTAGACCATGCCTAAGCGCCCATTGACTGACTTCGCAACCTACAAAATGTATTGCAAAGCACTGTACCGGTTTTTACTTCTTCGTACATTGTCGAGTGACTTTCCCTATCATTTATCTAGCAAAACCTGAAATTTATTGCATAATAATGTTGCAAAAATTAGAGCCAATGACTGACAGATTCCCCTTTTATCTTCTGTAAAAATATGATTTGTTCTTATTTATATTTATACGTAATATTATTACTCTTCAGCGCCCATACTCCGGGTGTTCGCCGACGCATATGATAGCTTGTAACATTTCTTCCCATAAAGTGAGCCGCTCGTCACACCATCCACCGCCCATAAGAGACATACGTCGTGACGTATCTACTGCTCTAGCTAAATCCAGTCATGAGAACTGCCTCTCGCTACGATCACATAGTTCTCTAAGACAATGCCCAAATCTAGAGTCTTCGATATAATTATACCAGGACTGTTACGCCTGGTAGCTGCAGTGTTTCTACACTTCAGAATAGCTTATGACACAGATACGTAATCTCCATCGTCTAGTAAAAAGCGATTTTTGTAAATCATGGAAAACCTAAATAAAGATGGCTAGACGTGGACTTGAACTGTCATCCTGCTGAAAGCTATTTCAGGCTGCTAACTACTGGGCCACCTCGCTCAGTAGAATCTAATGAGGTGTAGGCTCAGTTACACACGATTTGTGTCTGGTCTATACGGAAGAACAAAGGAAATGTAATAATTTTAGGTATTGTAACCACATTTGGAAAATATTTCTTGAGGGTCTACCCCCTAATCTTCCCTCTCATCAAGTGTCATCTTCTAGTATGATGGTGTGAGTAATCGCTATAGGATAACTTGTAGGCGAGAAACGCAGTACAATTTTGAAATAAATAAACCCTGTCTACTGTGCCTCACAGACTCTGGATCTAAAAACTATTAACTTACATTTTAGTGTGAACGACGTAACTGTTATTTGTGAATATGCAATGATGGCAGTTAAAGTGAAGAAGAATTACAGGACGTGTTGAATGGAATGAACAGTCTGATGAGTACAGAATATGAGAGTAAATATAAGAAAGGCCGAGCTAATGAGATAGAGCAGGAACTAGATCAGTGGTAAACTTACCATTAGAATTGGGGATCACGAAGTAGATGAAGTTAAGAATTGTGCTATTTTGGCAGTAAAGTAAACTGTGACGGACGGAGCAAGGAGTACATAAAAAGCAGACTAGCACTGGCGAAAAATTCATTTCAGGACAAGAAAAGACTGCTAGTATCAAATATAGGTCTTATCGTGAGAAAGAAATTTCTGAGAATGTACGTTTGGAGCACAGCATTCCATGGTAGTGACACATGGACTGTGGAAAAACCAGAACAGAAGAGATTCGAAGCCTTTGAGATGTCTTAGAGAAAAATGTTGCAAATTAAGTGGACTGATAAGGTAAGGAATTAGAGGGTTCTCCACAGAATTAGCGAGAAAAGGAACATACAGAAAAACACTGAGAACAGGATCGGACAGGCTGGTAGGATATCTGTTAAGAATTCCAGGGAGCTATAGAGGGGAAAACTGTAGAGTAAGACCGAGATTGGATGACATCCAGCAAATAATTGAGGGCGACGAGTGCAATTGCTACTCTGTGATGAAAAGATTGTTGCAGGAGAGGGATTCGTAGCGGGCTGCATCAAACCAGTCAAAAACTGATGGCTCACAAAAAGTACCTTAGATCAGTCGACAAAAATAGCTTCCGCAACAGTAATGCGACTCTCAAGGCACCTGAAGAATGGAAGACCACTATGAAACACTTAAAATCAAAATTGCTGCCAGTAATAATAGCCGCGTGGGATTAGCCGAGCGGTCTAGAGAGCTGCAGTCATGGACTGTTCGGCTTGTTCCGGCGGAGGTTCGAGTCCTCCCTCGGGCATGGATGTGTGTGTTTGTCCTTAGGATAATTTAGATTAAGTAGTGTGTAAGCTTAGGGACTGATGACCTTAGCAGTTAAGTCCCATAAGATTTCACACACATTTGAACACTTTTTTGAAGTTATAATAAAACGTGGAATATGTCAATTAAAGAGACCTCTTCTGAGTTAAGTAATATGTTAATTTATTTTCTGAATCCATTGGTTTATCAGTGGAACATTGTAAGAATACTGAAATAAGGCAAAGGTAATCCAATGTAAAGAAAGGAGATAAATAAATGCTCTCAGACTTCCGCCACATTTTATTTTTGTCAACTTGCAGAACAACATTATAAGGGACTTGCTGAGCATCCGAGTCCAAATACCAATTTTTTGATGGTACAGTTAGGCTTTCTTATGTGTTATGATACAGAAAAGTCTGTTGATACGTTCAGCAAGGCCGTACGTAATTATTTAATTACGGGCTACCAATATACCCCGCGATCTATCGCTGATACTTCATTGTATAAACCACAAGAACCTATTGAGTATATTTTAGTGATATCACAGGAAATTCTGCAATATCAGCTAAATGGGAAATGCTCATGTGTGATCTCCCTTACCCTTCCAACTGCCGTATTAGAAAGCGCGCTGTACTTCAAGTATAATATTGTGCCGGCTGCAGGAAGTGCACACCAAATGCAAATGAAATTAATTCAAAACTACTCTGTCGGGTGGTTTCTGCCTCTAAGGCCATGATCACGTCAGAGATCGTCAGGCACAGATAACTCGGAAAAATCCACATGAAGAACCAATTATGTCTGAATATCTACACCATACATTCATGTATGAGTAGCCAGCATCTGCTCTGAAAGCAACACCTGATCGTATAACTTTAATCTCATAAATAAAGCCACACAAAAAATTACGTCTCTTAAAGGTTTTACAAGTATTGTGAGCAGATTAAGCATATCTTCGCAGCACGATTGGTTACGGGAAAACAGTATTTGAATGAGATGATAGAGTGGTAGCTGGGTATGTTCTAGTTTTAGATGATTTCCTGGACGAGTGCTAGAAGTAGTAAAGTATTGATCTGTTACTTTTTCCAGATGAATGAAGTAAATTTGGATGACTTTCTGAACACCCAATGCCTTACGGAGCCTCATCTGAAAAGAAAGACCTGCCACGCCCGCATTGAATGGTGTATTTCGGTCTTGCTACTGGCCGCAATGATTGTAATTCGTTTTCAAAGCCTGAGGCCCATATGACATGTGTAGCGTTTGTAGTGCTAAGTGAAAAAGAGCATACTTTTAACTGATTTAAATATCAGCAGCCTACTTTGTAGGCGAGCGAAGATGATAAACTAATGCAGAATTAATACTGAAATACGTTAAAATCTATTACTAGTGGTTATTCGTCTTAAGGGAGCTGCAGTAAGAAACAGCTTACAAGAATGAAGTGTAAATAATGCAGCGATAAAAAATACTCCAGAATGGCAAAAACTGCCAAGTGCAAAAGTAAATCGAAGTCTTTCTACGTCAACCACAGCTAGCTACGAGGTAAGGGGCAGAATACGTAAGGTAACACCATTAACCACGGGAGATGATTTACAAATAAAATCGAAACGCATCTGGTGTAAATCTTTTTAATTAAATTGCATTCAGTTCAAGACGAATAACTAATAGTAACAGAAAGTGCCTTAATTTTCTTGAGCGGCTGTGGGACGACGTTTTACGAATGTAGGCTTTTTCTGTTAAATGCAGTGTGGGGATCTAGAACTACTCACCCTTTATCTGCTTCTATACGAATAGACACGAGATAAATTAATTCAGTCTCCTTCATTATTTCTGTTTTTACTGACAGTTTTAAGAATTGTTCTTATTAGGATTTGTACATTATTTATAGTAACTGAGCTAAAGGTAAAAATTAAAACATAGTTTTTAATACATACGAGTCTCTTTAGGCAACCGACGCAATCCTGTCTTTTTGCTAAATACATTACATACGTTTCCACCTCTTTAAGATTAATGTATTTTCACTCTTGTTGGATTAATATGTGTTGACATCTGCCATAAATTAAAAATGGAGTATCAACATGTCCTCTCCCATGACTACACTATTCAACAATATTATTTTTTTAACTTTAAGCAAATAAATTTTGCAAGCAGTAGATGAATTGACATACCGTATTGCTCCATAGACAGTCCAAGAAAGTTACTGAACAAACCATGATGAGTGTGCTAGTGGTGAATAAATTCTTCGAAAGTTATCCCTGCGAGTGAGTAAATTTACCACTCTGTTCATAGACATACTCCCCACAGTTTCATGCCGCACACGGACTAGGAATACAGAGCAAAATTCATCAGAACGCAACGTGAAATGCGTTGAATATTTCAATATTTGTGAAAACGGAAAATGCAAAAGGTTGTCAATCTTGGAGACTTTGCGTTCGTCTGAATTTGGTATGCTTTTTTCGTTGTTTCTGCAACAGTGTTCTGACCCGTTTTGTATAAAAGCGGGATGAGCTCCGTCGTATGGTAACTTACTTGGAATAAATCTCTCAATTTTTGTCGACACTATTTCACTGCATTCAAACCACATCTGGTCTACACGTACATTCTTAATTAGGAAAGAGTGGAGAGCGTCTCACAGGAAAACGTCAAGCGAATTTTTATCTGCTTTTTTGTATAGACAAAATGTTCGTTACATTTGGAGGATTGAGAGTTACGGTATTAAGTCTCGTTACATCAACACTGTGCGTACTAATATTATATAAGTTTTAATGCTCATATTTAGCTCATGATTATTTGCTGCTAAGAGTTCAAGTATGTTTTCCAAAACGTTTACTATTCGAATGGACTAATGAACTAATTGCTCGAAATAAAATCAGAGAACGCATTTAGCACGATTTGGGATGATGTTTCATGCGTACTTCCGGATTTAAACACGTATTTTCGCCAACATATTGAGGGCCAATTAAAGTCAGCCCCTTTGCAAAAACAGACATAATGTCTGATAGGACAACAGCAATCAGTGATTTTACAATGTTACTTATAATCCGTCTTGATTGCAAAATTTTTATTATTCATATGACCGGTGTCGGTTCATCTAGAACCATCTTCAGATCGGATATTTCGGAGACAGGAGTAACCCGTCCAAATCCGGCAAATTTCACATGCTGCTGATGTGACGCAGCATGTGAAAGTTGCTGGATTTGGACGGGTTACTCCTGTAACCGAAATATCAAATCTGAAGATGGCTCTAGGTGAACCGAAACCGGTCATATGAATAATAAAAATTTTGCAATCAAGACGGATTATAAGTAACATTGTAAAGTCAGCACTTATTATAATTGTGTTGTTCTGGTACGTGTTTGAAGTTAGACTCAAGTTTTCTTCCAACACTTCAGCAATTGTATCATTTGAGTTGAGTTTTCTTTGAACCTTTCAGCAATTGTATCATGTGAGTTGAGAGATACCCATGTATCCAATTATTATATTATTCCGGTTGCCAAGATTGTTCTCTTCCGATATAAACTTACAGTAACCATCTACTTCAATTTCTCTACTAGATAAACTACTTGTAACAGCAATCGCCAATTGTATTTGCCCTATCCTTTCTGAAGATTGTTAAGTTCTTCAAAAAATTTCTGCTGAACTTATCTACTGCTTTAGTTAGCTTTCAGTGCCTATAACGATTTGACCATCCTGCTGTCGCTTTGAGCTGTGGTACTGTCCCTACACAGCTACGAGAGTTTACAACTGTTATACCGATGGTTCCAAGATCGGCATTCTTCCAGCGTTCATTCTGCATCCTTTCTGACTGATGCCTTTTTTGTGTTTCGCTGTGACACCCTAACCTAAAAAACCGGCCAGTCCAGGTCACACAGCCCCTGCTACACATGTATCCGCCTCCTGCGTATAATAGCCTCCTGTCCTATTTAGCGGAACTTGAAACGAAGCCACCCTATGGTGTAAGTCGAGGAATCTGCAGCCTACACAGTCGCAGAACCTTCCGAGCCTCTAATTCAGACCCTCCAGTGGGTTCTGTACCAGTGGTAACCCATCGAACCTGGCGAATATGCAGCAAATGGTGAGCTCTGCTTTCATCTCACAAGAACGGCAGTCTTTACTACCTCTAAAAGAGGCTCGTAGCTAGTAAGAATCTCTTACAATCCATGTTGTTGTTGTTGTTGTTGTGGTCTTCAGTCCTGAGACTGGTTTGATGCAACTCACCTTGCTAATCTATCCTGTGCAAGCTCCTTCATCTCCCAGTACCTACTGCAACCTACATCCTTCTGAACCTGTTAGGTGTATTCATCTCTTTGTCTCCCTCTACGATTTTTACCCTCCACGCTGCCCTCCAATGCTAAATTTGTGATCCCTTGATGCCTCAGGACATGTCCTACCAACCGATCCCATCTTCTAGTCAAGTTGTGCCACAAACTTCTCTTCTCCCCAATCCTATTCAATACCTCCTCATTAGTTACGTGATCTACCCACCTAATCTTCAACATTCTTCTGTAGCACCACATTTCGAAAGCTTCTATTCTCTTCTTGTCTAAACTATTTATTGTCCATGTTTCACTTCCATACATGGCTACACTCCATACAAATACTTTCAGAAACGACTTCCTGACACTTAAATCTATACTCGATGTTGACAAATTTCTCTTCTTCAGAAACGCTTTCCTTGCCATTGCCAGTCTACATTTTATATCTACTCTACTTCGACCATCATCAGTTATTTTGCTCCCCAAATAGCAAAAGTCCTTTACTACTTTAAGTGTCCCATTTCCTAATCTAATTCCCTCAGCATCACCCGATTTAATTCGACTACATTCCATTATCCTCGTTTTACTTTTGTTGATGTTCATCTTATATCCTCCTTTCAAGACACTGTCCATTCCGTTCAACTGCTCTTACAAGCCCTTTGCTGTCTCTGACAGAATTACAATGTCATCGGCGAACCTCAAAGTTTTTATTACTTCTCCCTGGATTTTAATACCTACTCCGAATTTTACTTTTGTTTCCTTTACTGCTTGCTCAATATACAGATTGAATAACATCGGGGAGAGGCTACAACCCTGTCTCACTCCCTTCCCAACCACTGCTTCCCTTTCATGCCCCTCGACTCTTATAACTGCCATCTGGTTTCTGCACAAAATGTAAATAGCTTTTCGCTCCCTGTATTTGACCCCTGCCACATTTATAATTTGAAAGAGAGTATTCCAGTCTACATCGTCAAAAGGTTTCTCTAAGTCTACAAATGCTAGAAACGTAGGTTTGCCTTTTCTTAATCTTTCTTCTAAGATAAGTCGTAAGGTCAGTACTGTCTCACGTGTTCCAATATTTCTACGGAATCCAAACTGATCTTCCCCGAGGTCGGCTTCTACCAGTTTTTCCATTCGTCTGTAAATAATTTGCGTTAGTATTTTGCAGCTGTGGCTTAGTAAACTGATAGTTCGGTAATTTTCACATCTGTCAACACCTGCTTTCTTTGGGATTGGAATTATTATTTTCTTCTTGAAATCTAAGGGTATTTCGCCTGTCTCGTACAACTTGCTCACCAGATGGCAGAGTTTCGTCAGGACTGGCTCTCCGAAGGCCGTCAGTAGTTCTAATGAGATGCTGTCTACTCCTGGGGTCTTGTTTCGACTCAGGTCTTTCAGTGCTCCATCAAACTCTTCACGCAGTATCTTATCTCCCATTTCATCTTCATCTATATCCTCTTCCATTTCCATAATATTGTCCTCAAGTACACCGCCATTGTATAGACTCTCTATATACTCCTTCCACCTTTCTGCTTTCCCCTCTTTGCTTAGAACTGGGTTTCCATCTGAGCTCTTGATATTCATACAAGTGGTTCTCTTTTCTCCAAAGGTCTCTTTAATTTTCCTGTAGGCAGTATCTATCTTACCCCTAGTGAGATAAGCCTCTACATCCTGACATTTGTCCTCTGGCCATGCCTGCTTAGCCATTTTGCACTTCCTGTCGATCTCATTTTTGAGACGTTTGTATTCCATTTTGCCTGCTTCATTTACTGCATTTTTATATTTTCTCCTTTCATCGATTAAATTCAATATTTCTTCTGTTACCCAAGGATTTCTACTAGCCCTCGTCTTTTTACCTACTTGATCCTCTGCTGCCTTCACTACTACATCCCTCAAAGGTACCCATTCGTCTTCTACTGTATTCCTTTCCCTCATTCCTGTCAATTGTTCTCTTACGCTCTCCCTGAAACTCTGTACAACCTCTGGTTCTGTCAGTTTATCCAGGTCCCATCTCCTTAAATTCCCATCTTTTTGCGATTTCTTGACTTTTAATCCACAGTTCATAACCAATAGATTGTGGTCAGAGTCCACATCTGCTCCTGGAAATGTCCTACAATTTAAAACCTGGTTCCTAAATCTCTATCTTACCATTATATAATCTATCTGATACCTTTTAGTATCTCCAGGATTCTTCCATGTTTACAACCTTCTTTTATGATTCTTGAACCAAGTGTTAACTATGATTAAGTTATGCTTTGTGCAAAATTCTACCAGACGGCTTGCTCTTTCATTTCTTAGCCCCAATCCATATTCACCTACTATGTTTCCTTCTCTCCCTTTTCCTACTGTAGAATTCCAGTCACCCATGACTATTAAATTTTCATCTCCCTTCACTACCTAAATAATTTTTTTTATCTCATCACATATTTCTTCAATTTCTTCGTCATCTGCAGAGCTAGTTGGCATATAAACTTGTACTACTGTAGTAGGCATGAGTTTCGTGTCTATCTTTGCCACTATAATACGTTCACTATGCTGTTTGTAGTAGCTTACCCGCACTCCCATTTTTTTATTCATTATTAAACCTACTCCTGCATTACCCCTATTTGATTTTGTATTTATAACCCTGTATTCACCTGACCAGAAGTCTTGTTCCTCCTGCCACCGAACTTCACTAATTCCCACTATATCTAACTTTAACCTATCCATTTCCCTTTTTAAATTTTCTAACCTACCTGCCCGATTAAGGTATCTGACATTCCACGCTCCGATCCGTAGAATGCCAGTTTTCTTTCTTCTGATAACGACGTCCTCTTGAGTAGTCCCCGCCCAGAGATCCGAATGGGGGAGTGTTTTACCTCCGGAATATTTTGCCCAAGAGGACGCCATCATCATTTAACCATACAGTAAAGCTGCATACCCTCGGGAAAAATTACGGCTGTAGTTTCCCCTTGCTTTTAGCCGTTCGCAGTACCAAAACAGCAAGGCCGCTTTGGTTAGTGTTACAAGGCGAGATCAGTCAATCATCCAGACTGTTGCCCCTGCAACTACTGAAAAGGCTGCTGCCCCTCTTCAGGAACCACACGTTTGTCTGGCCTCTCAACAGATACCCCTCCGTTGTGGTTGCACCTACGGTACGGCTATCTGTATCGTTGATGCACGCAAGCCTCCCCACCAACGGCAAGGTCCATGGTTAATGGGGAGAGGCTTCCAATCCAAAGCGAGACAAAATCTTGGTACTGATGTGAGCGACCACCGCTGTTGCTGGACCCTGTGCTCTTCATGGCATCCGGAAGGACCAGTTCCGCACCTGAAATGACACCACCCGGTACGGACAGGAGTTCACACTGCCTTTCTTCCCCTCTTTAGCAGCCATGTTCCTAAAGGGCCCCGCGATGCATCTAACATTGGAACTCCCAACTAAAAATAATACCACACTCTGTGACTGCCTGGATCTTGCAGGCTGACAGGTTTCCTCTGAAACAGGACAAATGCCTGCTTCTTGCAGAGGGACAGTGTCTGCAAGACAGCACCTGGAACCTGTTTATCAGACTAACCTTGGAAGTTTTACCTTTAGCCCCCTGGGAAGCCTTTTGCCGCCTGCCAACTCCGAGGCGCCCTTCCCCTGGGCCAAAGGTGAGCGATGAAGCTCAGTGCCAGCAGTAACTGGACTGGCCACCGACACGGACCAGTCGACGAACTCGTGGGTCGTGATGGACGTCCGTTGGATCCCCACAGCCGACCCACAACAGCGATGTCCATGAACTGCAACTCCAAGCTGTCGAACCGAAGTCAACACAGCTTAGAGGTGAGAGTGAAGTGGCACGAAATCAGTTTGAAACAGTTTGTAGAGCGCAAACGTAATTCAGTATTTTGATTCTTATTTCTACCTAGGCTCGTAGTACAAATACTTTTTATTTCGCTCAGAAGTTCAGATTGAGCTGAGCGGATAATCACTGGCCCAAAATGCTTAATAAATCAGGGATATAAACACTTAGGGTTCTTACCCTCTAATTGCTTTCCTACTTTAAACAAAAAGAAAAACATATTCACCACTTGTTTCACTTACAGTTGTGATGAAGCAGTCTGAACGATAAATTAATTATATCTCCAGTTGTACCTATTCCCCTCTTTTCGCTGGTGACCTACGAAATAAATTGAGAAAAATTATCTCTGATTGAAAGCACCACTTTACCCTTACCTAAAAAAATTACTATCCAACTTCACGTGCGATATTTTTACTACAATCTCATTTCAGATATCCACTAGGATAATTAATCAGCTTAAACGCTATCCACTCGGACTTGGGGTAGACGAAGTGTCGTAGTTTTCTCATACATTACCGCAAAATGCTACGACTATGTAGCTCTTCGCTGGATGTAATTCTTCTATAGATGTCAGACGATAGGCATCTATGACAACTCCAAGTTTGTGCAAATTTAACAACTCTTCGACCACCTGACAAAATACATTTCGTTATTAAAAGGGTATATCATTCTAATAATATGTCAACTGCGGACAAGTTAATTTTTATTATTTATTTTACATTCTGATTAACGTCAGTTGCTCTCTGGAGGTGAAGTGGCTGGTTACTTCATAGTATTGCCCAACAGATACCACCTCCGCTGCAGCTGCCCATCTCGTTCCTCGCATCGTTCCATATGCCATGACCAAATCGTGAAAGTTTGCCAGAAAAAAGAAAATCATCTAAGTATGATAATTAGCTGTAATCCTTGTGACTTAAGTAGATGCGTACACCGCAATCGACGGAGTCACTTATCCCTTGTAAGCAAATAGCCCCAGACGTCGTGTAAAGGTGATCTCAAACGCCAAGAAAGGTAGAGTTCAAGCGTCAAGCGATAAGAAGCGTTCCAGTCTCGGATGACCCGACAGCCTACAACGGAAACACATATGAGAGAGCATTATCTTGATCTTGTCCACTAACATGGTCTTGCGAAGGTAACTCTGGGCTATGGGGTGTTGGCCGGCCGCTGTAGTCGTGCGGTTCTAGGCACTTCAGTCCGGAACCACGTGGCTGCTACGGTCCCAGGTTCGTGTCCTGCCTCGGGCATGGATGTGTCTGATGTCCTTAGGTTAGTTTGGTAGTTCTACGTCTAGGGGACTGATGACCTCTGATGTTAAGTCCCATAGTGCTTAGAGCCATTTGAACGATTTTGAGGGGGTGTTGGTTGCCATGTTACGTTTGTCTACATGCACCTCTGTCTGTATGACATATTCAGTGTGACGAGTACTTGAACCTAAGGGTTAAAGCAATAGAATCTGACACATTCATGGATCGTGATATTTAGTGTCATACATTACTGTACATACCCGGATCTTAACAAAACTGCAGCTGAGGTGGTCTTTCTTTCTTGTAATTTCCTAGAGAATCTAGTAAGCCATAGATATATATTTATAAACTAGCGTCTCTGTACTTCTATAAATACATATTAACTGCGAACACATGAAGAAGCAATAAAACGCTGTCTAGAAAACTTACTCAGAGTCTCGTTTACCCAATCATCTCCTTATCCGCCATCTTAGCGTAACATCAGAGTCTTTCTGTACTGCGTCCATCTACAGGGACCTGAAAGATCTCAGCTTGACCCTGTACACAGCAACTCGTGTGCCAAGAAACGGTTGACTTTAAATTCCACGTCACCTCTCATCTGAGACTGAGCTCCTAAAGTAAGTATGTCGCAACCTATGTTGTGTTACGGCACAGATAACATTTAATGTATTAAATACTCGTGATTACTTTAAACAGTATTCACTCTTAGTGAACATAAACAACGATTTTACTACATTCTTAGCAAACTAATTGCTGGAGAGCCTTCCTCTCAAGGAATAATAGGCTAAAAAAGTAGGTCGTTACGCCCTTCTCGTTCTACCAAATAATTTTTTATAGCGTACCATCTCCCCCACCCACCCGCTCTACCTCCTCTAAAAGCGTACCTTCTTGTGGTACAACATTTAGTTTTGCTACACATTGTATCAACACAGGTCAGACAGGCTATTCTGAGATCCAGAAGGTAGGTACGGATTACAAACATATGTCTGTGCTACACATTTCTGAATATAGCTAGCAAACATTTTTATCATTTAAAAAAATTAAATTCCCTTTGTATGAAGATAAGAAAAAAACAGTTATCTTCAAAGTTCAGAGAGTGTCGTTCCTCCATCTAACCAGAAAATGTTACTGGCGCCTTCTGACTCATCTAATACGCTGACATCAATGGAAATTATTGAAAGTGTTTGAAGACAAATAACAGTAGAAGACGATCTTTATTTGAGATTCATCAAATTCCCTCGTCTACAATTTGTATAAAGCATATTAGGCAAGTACTATTAAATGTTTTTCCCTCATGATGGAGTATGACCGGTTTTCCAGTCGAGTTGACGACTCCTTCACAGGCGCAATTTCTTCTCGTTCTCCGAGTAGCAGTTCTGTGTATTCCTTCTGATTTAAATCCTGCTACCGGGTCTCTAACAAAGTCGGCTTCCTCTCCTGTTGTAGTGACTGGCACTGAGCGTTTCTTAACGTAAGGCCCTTGTCTATTATCTTTCACAGACAAATGTTATTTACATCTACATGTTCACTTCAAAACAAACTGTAGTAATTCGCTTCAACAATTCTTTATCGAACACAATGGGAGCGGTGTTTTATCTACGCACCCTACTTTTCCACGTAATTTACAACCAGTTCTACGGCCTTCCTCCATGCCCTGTTGGTGCCAGTCCTTGTCCTGATCACGGAGCCAGTGCTTCACTGTGCGAATCACTACCTCATCGTGTTTCAAACGTCTTCAACGAATGGCATCCTTTAACCCATTACTGGTCATTGTCGCTGTTTTGGGACGCTAATATTTTACTTATTTCTACGCAAGCAATGGAGCCTTTAGCCTTTATTGTTGCACCTGTAAGTTCAACTTACTGCTACAATGCCTGTAAATGTAAAATAAATAACTTTTTTCTAAGTACTTCACGTCAGGAAAATTATAAACTTGCTGATTTTTTGTTCTCGCACTTAGCAGCACTGTATGTCTGCTGGTAGTTCCTGGACGACAATGAGCTGTGATTTAGTTGTCTGGGAACATATGGATGTCCGTGTAAGATTAAGTATACTTCAGATTTTTTCAAGTAAGTGCAATATCGATATATTTTATGCATCCCAAAAATGGGACAATGCCAATTTACACTATCATTTATTGTTGATGTGCTCTATTCTTGTTTACACGTATTATACAGGGAAGAATTGCATTTTCCGTTCTTTGTATCTGCGTTTTTCATATTCTATTGGAACTTTACGATTCCACCTGGATAAAAACATGTCACGTGGACTTACACGTGGAGAAATTCTAGCAGAACTAGAGAACCATCAAGAGAGTGATGATGAAATGATGGCATAGAATTGGCGATGATTCCACCCGATGCAGATGTAATAACAGATGAAGAAGACATTGACGAAAATGTACTGAACAATGAGTCTGTTGTACAATATGTAGCCGGCACTTCCGGGCTCATAACCAGCCGAGATGAAGCTAATGTTACAGATGTACCTTCATAAGCCAAAAGAAGGAAAGCGTTTGGAGATGGAGCAGGAAATGGTTTGCTATCTACGAGAAACTATAAATGTAAGTGGTATAAATGTCAACCAACGTACACAGACACTAGTGAACCAGGGAAGAGCAACGAACATTATGTTGCAGAATGTCTAGCAAATAAGACAGGGCCCCAGGTGTTTGAGGATCTTTTTTGGTGAAAAACTAATGGATACTATTATTGAACAAAGCGAAATCTATGCTTGCCAACATAACAAAATAAATTTTCTGTTAACCAAAATCATTTATTGGCATACTACTTCTGAGTGGTTGTCATAAGGTTCCCCATGAGAATATGTACCGGTACTGGGAACAGGCTCCTGATGTCGGTGTTCCTTTAGTCTTCAACTCCATGTCAAGAAATAGGTGTCGGGAAATAAAGATACTCATTCATCTCAATGATAAATCCAAAATAGACAGAAACGACATGATGTACAAACTGAGGTTGTACTTTGAAATGCTAAAAAGGAATTTGGTAAATTTGGCGTATTTCATTCAGAGCTCTCAATTGACGAAATGATAATACGTTATTATGGCAAACATTCAGCTAAAATGTTTCTGAGGGGAAAGCCCATCAAATTTGGATATAAAATTTGGTGTCTTACAAAATATTCAAATGTGTGTGAAATCTTATTGGACTTAACTGCTAAGGTAATCAGTCCCTAAGCTTACACACTACTTAACCTAAATTATCCTCAGGACAAACACACACCCATGGCCGAAGGAGGACTCGAACCTCCACCAGGACCGGTGTATTACAAGTTCCAATGGCTTTCTTTATAATTTTTCGCCATACTGTGGCAAGTCTGGCAACAAGCAGGAGCCTTTAGGTGCAAGGGTAATAAATGAACTAACCAGCATGATTCCAGAACCAGAGTATCCAAATTACAAGCTTTTCTTTGACAATTTTCACCAGTGTTGACACACTGATCACACTCGGAATGAGTAAAATAAAAGCTACAGAAACAATAAGAGAGATCCAAACTAATGCATGTCCTTTGATTGACTCGAAAAGAATGGCAAAAGAGAAGGAACGAGGATTCTATGACTACATTTTGACATAGAGAACGAAGTTCTGGTTGTGAAATGGAGTGACAACAAAGCAGCATGTGTAGCGACAAATTATAGTACTATTACTCCTCTGAGTTCTACTAAAAGATAGTCAAGGGCAAAGAAAAAGGAAATATCTGTTACAATGCCACATCTCACTGAAGGATACAATGCCCATATGAGTGGCGTAGATCTACTGGACAAGCAGATATCACTTTATAGGACTAGGATAAGGGCACAGAAATGGTGGTGGCCATTATTCACACAGATGATAGGTATCTGCATACTAAACACATAGCATGCATACCAAACTGCTAACTCTAATGAGAAGCTCTCACGTTAGGATGTCCGATGGAGAATAGTGATGTTTTACCCATCAAAGAAATCAGGATCAGTACCAAAATGCAGAGGACCACAAGGAAACAAATTGATGGGAAGACACGTGAGCACAGATGTACGACTAGATCCAGGAAATCATTTCATTGTGCCAAGTAAAACACAGAAGAGATGTGCTTACTGCAAGGGAAAAAAATAAAAATTGTGATAGGTGCAATGTTGGTGTACACGACAAGTGTTTTGCTTCATTTCATTCTGACTAGAGATTCAATAATATTAAAACAGTCTTTATTTATTGTTTGTGTTGTTTCTTACAATATGATGCATGGAGAATAAGGTTGTGAATTTGGATAGTGCATGTGGCCAATGTCCCAAAAATGGGACAGACTGTAGTTTTTGTTCTAACGAACTGAATGTTTTCAAAACAACTCTTTATTCAATTAATCACTCAATGTAACATATTTATGTACAAAAGTTTGCAAAAAATGATTCGATAGAGTTTTGGGCAGTAATGGGTTAATGGCTCAAACAAGTGGAAATCCGAGGGGGCTAGGTCAGGGCTGTAGGGTAGATAGTCTCCCCGACCGCTGCAAATCGTGTTTCACCGAGACGCATTCTCATGACCTCATCCTCCATGCCCAGCGACTAACTGTACTTCTTTCGACAGCATATGCTCCACAGAATTTACAAGAGCGTTTATAAATATTCCCCACTGTTTTTCCTCTGCAGTGAGAAATTCAAGACGGCACATTGATTACCTACAGGCGCAATATTGAAACTGTCCGGCAGTAATGCTATTTGTCGGAAGTGACGTTAAATGGCGCACTCACTTCAGATAATACATACATAACGTTTGGCATTCGTAACATTGTTTTCGGCTCAGAAAAAAAATGCGGTGCATTACGTTCTGGGCAACCCTCGTGCTATTTATATTTTCCAGAAGGACACTAGCGTCTTGTATCGTTACCTAGTGTGATTTCCCGAGAACATCGTCACGTTTCATCCAAAGGCTGCATCGAAGTCACCTGAGCATTAGTGTTACACTATTGAACAAATTACACCGACCTGTCAGATCCAAGTACCCCGTCTCGCTGCTGCCTTGACTGCTTGATAAGGACTCCTATAGGTGGAGCAATACTCCACACTGTGTATCATTTACGTAGTGTGTATTTCCCTTACAGATGCACTGCACTTTCCTACAGTCACCCCGACATTTCTTAGTCATCCTTTTAAAATTCCTAATAGTGATATCACCTGACAGTGATAACCCCCAATATAAAAACTTTGTGACGTACTGAGGTACTATCAGTCGTTTAATGATATGTATCTTTGATGCAGGCATTAGCCTGTCTTAACCCATTTTTTTTCTCTTTGTTGTGTTGCAGTAGACCTCATTTAAAGAGAGCCGTCACTCGTTACATCAAATGGATATTTTTTCCAGGATTATCTGAAGTTTCACACAACCATCCCACTCCGACACTTTTCTGTACACAATAACATGGCCTTTGAACGATGAATGTTAAAGGTTATTTTAAGATATCTAGAGGCATAACTGATGTCAACTTTGTTTCTATTATACATTTGCATTTCTGTTAAAACCGACCCTATGGTTGTATTTCGAACGTATTTCCTAAATCTGGGGATATGGAAACTACCTGTCGACCTGTGTGTACTGTTTGCAAGTATAAGGTGTACCATAAAAAAAGACTGTGCTTCACTTGAATGAGGAAACGGAAGCACCAATTGATGGATGGATTGTTGTATTGAGATCAATCCCCACCCCTGTTTCTTCAGTAATCTCCGCATCTCTGATAGGAAGGGAGTGGACAAGACATTTTATTTTTTGAGTCATTATTTTTCTGGCTGGTTTGAAGCGTTCAGGCAGTCTGCCACGAATTCCTCTCCCGTGCCAACCTGTTCATCACAGACTAGCAACTGCAACCCTACGTCCTCAATTACATCCTGTATCTACTAAAATCTCTGCCTTCCCCTACAGTTCTTACCCTATACATTTCCCTCTAATACCGTGGAATTTATTCCCTAATGCCTTTACAGATCTTTCAAAATAGGGAATTCCACTGGAATATTTTCAGATTTTGCTGGGCTAGAATGGCAAGAAGTCAACATCGATTCAAAGGCCTCACGTTCATCGCCTGCTTTATTAGATGATGTTCGGCTTTGTCTGTGTTCTTCTTCACTTTCTTATGACGTTGGCATTGGAACGAACAGCAAAATATCTGGCATTGCCCTGTATGCCTTTTAATTGTACATGAATCTGCATAAATCCTACAGTGCTAGATCAGGAGCACAGACACTGATGTGAACATAATATGGAGAGTACCATATATTGGAAGACATTAAAACTAAGGTAAAACACTTTCTTTGTACAATTCTTTTGTAGTTATTCAATATCTGAATGCACTGACCCTTCTTCTCTTCTTAAATGTTAAAGATGCAAATCGTGCTTAATTCTAATTACGTGGCAGTCTGAGTGTAATATGACTGAGGAGATAGACTCTTAAAACGTAATGTTACCAATTTATTTGTGTCCGCACAGTAACATGTATTGCTGAGAAGCGAGAGGGACTTTTAGAAATCATCGGTAAGACTAGGAATGGCAAAAAAAAAGGGCAAAGGAAAGAAAGAAAGAAAACGGAGGCCCTATTCAGAGTTCGAGGAAAACATGTTTCAATCAGTTAGGAAACAAATGCTTTTGCTCTTATTTGAAACATAGCATAGCGTGAAGTGGTGACTGCAATAGTGTTGTCATGACATCTTCTTTGGGCAGGCGCTACACAGCCTCCCTCTCACCCAGTGGCCACTTTCCAAGGGATTTGAGTCGTAGACTCTCTCATCGCCTTGGTGGAGCAGTAGTTACTAGAACTTCATTCGCTAAAACAAGTTTACTTATGCAGAGCCCGAGAAGAGCTCAGAAACGAAGTATAAATAAACATTCCAGTGTCAGGCTCTGAGAGAAGCAGATGTTAATTCTAGCTCCACGCTACGTGGGAAGTAACCGCGGTGTTCCGGTGTTAGAAGTCTTCCAACTTCTGGTGTTCACTTCAGAGGAGATCAGCTTCTGATGGGTCACGTCGCTGATTCCACATCGTTCTGTAAGCAATGCCTTGCAGGAGGAATTGTTGAGTTCAGTTACGCTTAGTTGATTCAGACACAACAGTTTCGAGATGCATATGTGATTCAAATTTGATTGCATCGTTTCGCTATTTTCTTTATCTTTACTCCGCAAATTGACTGCAGACCAATTAGTCGTAGCCATACGCTTAGTTTCAAAGTACTGCTCACGCAGGTGCCAAATGGATTGAATTACTTCTCTTTGCATGCATGAATAACCATCACTTTTACGTAAAACGACTATCCATGCAACTGTTTCTGGCACTAGCGGAATATACTAGTCGTGTGGTCCTGCTCATTACAGGTGATGCCCTTCGGCTTATTTTGCCTCACCTGTTTCCACTGCAGCTCTACATACGAGAGCGCAGTGTGTTGTATTAGTGCTTACATTAGGGTACTGGTTTACGATTTTGTTTTATCTTATCCATACGTCCAGTCTGTATAAAATGTTTAATTCAGTTTGTGTGATTATGTCAAATATTAAATATTAAATAATCGAACGTCTCTATTTTTTACTTAGTGGTTTTAACAATGTCGTCACTTCCATTTGCATTAATCTCACACTATCAACTTAATTCAGTCCACCAAGAATAATGTGTAATAATTCAACTCAAATGCACATTCAATCTTTGAGAGAAATTTGTTTTCCTTCAGGAACATCAGAACGTTTGAGGTGAGAATGTGCTCTAGGATATCGCAACAGACGAACGGTTGCGATATTGGTCTGTAATTAAGAGCACACAGTTCCATACCATTTTTGCAGATGGGCATTGAATGCGTCCTTTTCCAATCATCTTAAAATTATCACCGCACAACAGATTCTCGATAATTGTGATCGATGAATGGTGCTGATTTCTTATCGCATTCCGTCAGAGATCAAACACAATTTCGGTAGTGTATAATTGCAATCCGAAAGAAAGCGGGAGTTTACAGGTGTGAAAATTACCGAACTATCAGTTTAATAAGTCATGGCTGAAAAATACTGACACGAATTCCTTACAGACGAATGGAAAAACTGGTAGGGGCCGACCTTGGGAAAGATCAGTTTGGATTATGTAGAAAAGTTGGAACACGCGAAGCAATACAGAGTCTACGACTTATCTTAGAAGATAGATTAAGGAAAGGGAAACCTACGTTTCTAGCATTTGCAGATTTAGAGTATGCTTTTGACAATGTTGACTGAAATACTCTCTTTATAATTCTGAAGGTAGCAGGGGTAAAATACAGGGAGCGAAAGGCAATTTACAACTTGTGCAGGGATCAGATGGCAGTAATAAGAGTTGAGCGGGATCAAAGAGTAGCAGTGGTTGGGAAGGGAGTAAGACAGGATTGTAGCCTATCCCCGATGTTATTCAATCTATACATTGAGCAAGAAGTAAAGAAAACAAAAGAACAATTTGGAGTAGGAATTAAAACCTGTAGAGAAGAAATAGAAACTTTGAGGTTTCGCGATGATATTGTAATTCTGTCAGAGACGGCAAAGGACCTGTAAGATCAGTTGAACGGAATTGACAGTGACTTGAAAGGAGGATATAAGATGAATATCAACAAAAAAAACGAGGGTAATGGAAGGTAGGCGAATTAGGTGTTGCTGAGGGAATTAAATTAGGAAATGAGACACTTAAAGTAGTAAAGGAGTTTAGCTATTTGGGTAGCAAAATAACTGAAGATGGTCGAAGTAGGGAGGATAGAACATGCAGACTGTCAATGACAATAAAAGCTTTTCTAAAGAAGAGAAATTTGTTAACGTTCAGTGCAGATTTAAGCATCAGGAAGTCTTGTCTCAAAGAATTTGTATGGAGTGTAGCCATGTATCGATGCGAAACGTGGACGATAAGTAGCTTAGAAAATGGTTCAAATGCCTCTGAGCACTATGGGACTTAACATCAATGGTCATCAGTCCCCTAGAACTTAGAACAACTTAAACCTAACTAACCTAAGGACATCACACAACACCCAGCCATCACGAGGCAGAGAAAATCCCTTACCCCGCCGGGAATCGAACCCGGGAACCCGGGCGTGGGAAGCGAGAACGCTACCGCACGACCATGAGATGCGGGCAGTAGCTTAGACAAGAAGAGAATAGAAGCTTTCTGAACGTGGTGTTACACAAGAATGCTGAAGATTAGATGGGTAGACCACATAACTAATGAGGAGGTACTGGATAGAATCGGGGAGAATAGGAATTTGTGGCACTACTTGTCTAGAAGAAGGGATCGGTTGGTAGAACAGGTTCTGAGGCGTCAAGGGATCACTAATTTAGTATTGGAGAGCAGCGTTGAGGGTAAGAATCGTAGAGGGAAACCAAGAGATGAATGCACTAAGCAGATTCAGAAGGATGTGGGGTTAAGTAGTTACTTGGATGTGAAGAAACTTACACAGAATAGGGTAGCATGGAGAGCTGCATCAAACCAGTGTCTGGACTGAAGACCACTAGAATAACAACATTATTCGCTTCGAGCACACTTTATCGTTTCTCTCATTCGTAAGTCTGTGTGACAGACAGTCAGTCAAATCTGTCAAAAGTCTTTATTACCACCACTTGTAGGTTGCACGTGCAGAAAGAGGGTCAGTGAGTTCCTGGAAGTATGGAAAGGGATATGGAGCTATGCGGAATACTATGCTGCGGCCAGATGCGCTAGGTTTCACACTTGAGGATTGATGGTGCGAACAGCCCGATCGAAACGGTCCACACAGATTCTCGATTTGGTTTAAATCCGGAGTGTTTGATGGCTAGGGGATTATGGTGAAGTTATCCTGGTGCTCCTTGAGCCCCGCATGTACACTGAGAGGTGTGTGACACATTGCATCGTCCTGCTGGTAGATACAATCTTGCCGAAGAAAAACAAACTGCATATAGAGGTGAACGTGGTCCCCAAGGATAGGTGCATAGTTGTGTTGATCCACTGTGTCGTCCAAAATGACAAGCCCACCCAGGTGACAACTCTTCCTCCTGAGGCCTGGACACTCCAGATGATTGTTGCGTTGTTGCAGTGCCATACGCGACTAAAATCTATATGTATGGTGGAGTCTGAAATGTAATTCATCTTAACAAACCACTTTCCGCCACTCAGAGGTTGTCCAGCTACAGCTTCAATCTTTCTCTGCTTCTCTCCCGTTCTTCCGAGATCTTCAGTGTCCGTTTCTCCTGTCGGCTCCACTAGTGACACTCGAATCTTTTCCTGTATTCTTCTCTACCATTCATCTCCGGCATATTGGTAGATGTATTTGTTCCTCCAATTTTCCTCTCCTTCGACCTTGATCCCCAATTCCAACCAGTCATTCCGAAGTTCAACAACCCATTTGGTTCGTGTCTTTCCCCTTGTCCTCCCTGTTGTTTCCCACACTCTCTTCGTCATTCTGTCCATACTCATCCTAACTACATTTACAGCAAACCTTGACCTTTTGAGTCTGATTTCCCCGGCTATTGTTCTCAGGTTACGGTACAATTCTTCCCTAGGTCTTCGCATCCACCTCTCCCCACCTCTTCTCGGATCTACTATTTTTCCCAGTATTTTTCTCTCTTCTTACTCTAGTTGTTCTGCACCATTTCCTCCTAGTGTCATCGTCTCAGCAGGATATAACACTGCATTCCTCACCATTGCCTTGCAGGGGCTTATCTTTGCCTCTGTGGATATATTCGTTTTATTGTATATCTCTCTCGTCATGCAGAAGGATGACTTCATCTTCTTTATCCTCTCTGTTATTCCCTCCTTTCTCCTGTTCCATCTTGTTATAAATTCTCCCAGGTATTTAAATTTGTCCACCATTTGCACAGAGCCTTCCGGTGATTCCCAGTCTGCAGTGGTATTTAATGTCTTTGTCTGTCTGGCTACCATACTTAAGTTGTCGAGTTTTGTCTTTGCTTCTTCTTCCATCTCACTTACTATTGCTATATCGTCTGAAAAGGCTAGGCAGTCCAATTGAGCGCTGTTGTCCTTTCTGTCCCCCACATGGCTCTTTGGTATTCCCATTTCCTAGTTTATTGTTCTCCACTGCCTGATCATTTCGTCCAGTGCTATATTGAACAACAATGGTGACAATCTACATCCCTGTTTAAGACCAGTCTTGATCTCAAATTCTTCTGACAGTGCTCCTCTGAACCTCACCCTTGCTTTTGTGTCTGTCAGAATTTATTTTATGAGTTCTTGTGTAGTTCTATCAAGTCCTCTGTTCTTCAGGGTCCTAACAAGAATGCCGGCCACGGTGGCAGAGCGGTTCAAGGCGCTCAGTCCGAAACCGCGCGACTGCTACGGTCGCAGGTTCGAATCCTGCCTCGGGCATGGATGTGTGTGATGTCCTTAGGTTGGTTAGGTTTAAGTAGTTCTAAGTTCTAGGGGACTGATGACCACAGGTGTTAAGTCCCATAGTGCTCAGAGCCATTTGAACAAACCTAACAAGAGTCTCTCTGTCGATGGAGTAATATACAGCAAAGCACTTGGATTGTTAGCATGTCGCCCATCGCTTGCGACACTGTTGTGAATTCAAAGTTAAGTATTATCATTCTGTTTTATTGTAATATAAACTATTAATGTGATTTACTTGATTGTTGTATAGCATTCCGAGAACGCAGCATCCCTTAGTCACCCTATGCGAGACGAGTGGGCAGGACCCCACATTTGGCGACGAGTATCCGCCGAACCCAGTGCCTGACGGCCACGAAATTTTGTTAGTTGCTTGCGCCTCAATTCCCTCGTGTCTTTCCTTTGCAGGGGCGCTTCTTAGCTTTAACAGTTTCTTGCCGTTTTTGTTAACGAGTGTTTTCAAAAAGGGTTCAAATGGCTCTGAGCACTATGGGACTTAACTTCTGAGGTCATCAGCCCCCTAGAACTTAGAACTACTTAAACCTAACTAACCTAAGGACATCACACACATCCACGCCCGAGGCAGGATTCGAACATGCGACCGTAGTGGACACGCGGTTCCAGACTGTAGCGCCTAAAACCACTCGGCCACTCCGGCCGGCTGAGTGTTTTCAGGTGGGCGTTGCACAAATTTTCCTTGCCTTTTTCGCTTGCTAGTCTTGTCTGTTTATTGCATTTGTGCCTTGCAACATGCCCACTCCGCCTCTCCTGCCCATGCTTAGGCGCCACAGCCACAGGAGTTCAATTCCACACAGCTGATGCTGATGTTTCAGTTTCAGAAACAACAGATCTCCACGTTGCGCAACACGGTGCAGCAGCTACTGGCCAACGCTGTGTGCCCAACGGAACAAGCACCGCCTACTGCAGTTGCTATACCACCTTTTCGGCAGTCTCGTGACCGAGAAGAGGAATGGCTCGAGTGGTTGTCCCAGTTTGAAGCGAATCTCCTAGCTCACAACGTACCAGGTACTGTGAAAAGCGACTGTCTATTATCAACAGTAAGAAGTCCAGTGATCTGCCTAGTCACAAAGCTTTTCCCTAACGCCACTTCGAGTGAATGGTCTTATGACGAACAGGTGGACTCGCTAACAAACTATTATGACCAACAAGTAAATGTGGTAGCACCTAGGTATCAATTCTTTAATTGCAAAAAAAAAAAAAAAAAGTAAGGACAAACAGATTTGCAGGGTATGACAAGGAAATGCCAATTCAAATGTGCTTGCGGTGCTTTATATTCAGTTGTTATGTTGCATGACGCGATTGTGTACAATTTACCTGATGTCAAACTCAGAGACCGGATTCTGAAGCAGTCTGAAGCATCATTTCAGCAGGTTCTGCAACTACTTTATAAGTATCATTCAGGTGTCTCGTTAGTTCATAAGCTGGGGCAGGCAGCTATTTGTCGGATTGAGTCCCTCACTTCCGATCGGGCCATTCGGCGTCGGCAGCAGCTCGCCTTGCCCTAAGTCTTGCCCTCGGTATTATTCACGGCACAAACGCCAAGACTGCTTCTCCTGACAAGCTCAGCGTTGTGCTTGTGGTAGAAAAGGACATGTACACTCCGTATGTTTGCAAGGGAGCAAACATAAGATTCGGCCCACTCACAAAACTCTCGCCACAAGGCGCATGTCAATAACACAGTATATTCAAAGCCTGCAACACGCATTAGCACACAACTGGCAAGCGTGCGATTTCTACAATGATTCGCCAGTCAAACAAACTATTTGTTCATTTACTTCTTTGTGGGAAACGTGGGTAATTTCAGTTGGACATGGGTGCCTCTGTCACAATGCTCAACTGTCACACATATGAATTCTTTACTGAAGGTTTAGGCGAAGCTAACAATTTTTTGCACATATTGCTCTGAAACACAATGCTCGGCCGAAGTTTTATAGAGGCCAGAACTGTTCCTATTGCCTTAGAGGACAAAGTCACTGCTGAACTTAAAGAATTGCAAGATAGCGGAGCTATTGCGCCCACATCGGCTAGTCAATGGGCAAGTTCACTGGTTTTGCTCACCAAACTTTGCCGGCCGAAGTGGCCGTGCGGTTAAAGGCTCTGCAGTCTGGAACCGCAAGACCGCTACGGTCGCAGGTTCGAATCCTGCCTCGGGCATGGATGTTTGTGATGTCCTTAGGTTAGTTAGGTTTAACTAATTCTAAGTTCTAGGGGACTAATGACCTGTCCGCAACTCGTGGTCGTGTGGTAGCGTTCTCGCTTCCCGCGCCCAGGTTCGATTCCCAGCGGGGTTAGGGATTTTCTCTGCCTCGTGATGACTGGGTGTTGTGTGATGTCCTTAGGTTAGTTAGGTTTAAGTAGTTCTAAGTTCTAGGGGACTGATGACCATAGATGTTAAGTCCCATAGTGCTCAGAGCCATTTGAACCATTTTTGAACTAATGACCTTAGCAGTTGAGTCCCATAGTGCTCAGAGCCCTTTGAACCATCACCAAACTTTCAGGTCTCATTCTCCTCTGTGTTGACTTCAGGTCTAAGTCAACCCACAAACTGTGATTGGATCTCATGGACAGATTAGGTACCGGTCGCTACTATTAAGATATTGATTTGGGCGACGCATATCTTCAACTGCCGCTTGGTGAGGAATCTCAAAAAGTGTATGTAGTAAATACTCATTTGGGCTTGTTAAAGTATTTGCGTTTGCCTTTTGGCAGTGCTTCCGCACCCGCCATTTTCGAGCGGTTATTTGCACAGATGACTGCACAAGCACCAAACTGTTTGAACTAATCTAATGATATTGTCTTAGCAGGTAGTACACCTGAAGAACATTTGCAAATTTGCGTGCTTTCTTTCGTGTGTCATCTGATGCATGACTGAAGTGTACACAGGACAAGTGTGATTTTCTTAGAACCTGAATTGCGATATCTTGGTCATGTCATAAACTGTCAAGGTGTATATCCTCTTCAGTCGCATTTGTTAGCCATACGAGACTTGCCAGTTCCTCGCAGTGTCAAACAGTTGCAGTCAGTCTTAAGGACAATGAACTATTATATTCGGTTCATACCGATGCTGCGTAGATCGCAGCTCCACTGCATCGTTTGCATCGCAAGAACTTCTCCGTCGTTGAACAGGTGGGTCCCAACTAGCTTTTCAAAAACTTAAAGATACATTGCTCAGTGATCGATGTTAAGTTCACTTTGATCCTGACAAGCTAGTTGACATTCAAGTTGAAGCGTCCCCTTATGGAATCGGTGCTTCTTTCGCACCGAATTGGTGATAAAGACTGACCTATTGCTTTCGCATCAAAAGTGTTGTCCATTGCTCAATGTTGAAAAAGAGGCTTTGGCTGTTGTGTATGGTGTCATCAAATTTCACCACTATTTTTACGGCAGAAAATTGTACCTAGTAACGGATGGCAAGCCTCTGCAGTACGTGTTTCTTCCGACGAAACCGCTTCGTGTACGAACTGCCCAAAAATTGCAAAGAAGGGCTTTGTTGTTTATCAATATCAGTACGAGATAGTGTAACGTCCGACGGCTCAACTAGGTGGTGCGGACACACTTTCACGTCTTCCGATTGGCCCTGATACAGACTTTGACACTTCTCCTGCATCTTATTGTCACATCGATGCTCAGTATTCTGAATTGATTCAATGTTTTCCGCTGAACAATAAGACGAATGCACAGGCCACGGAAGCTGATTCAGATATGAACATTTTGCTGACTTACATTCGCGCATCTTGGCCTCGTTCCTTGCACAGAATAAAGAACTCTATAGTGCGCCGATAGTTTGCCTGTCGGCATAGCTTCGCTATACAGAAAGGTGTCATTCTTGTTCAAAATTACAGTGGGTAGTCACGTGTGCTGATTCCTAAAGCTTTACTAAGAGAAGTGTTGCTGTTTCTTCACCAAGGGCACTGGCGGATTCTTCGTACGATACAGTTACAGCGTCAAAACTGGACACCCAAATAGAACATATGATGTCACAGCGTAGTGCATGTGCAGAAACAGTCCGCTCCGCCACACTAATTCTCTGCTAGGCCCAAGTCGCAATCGCCATGGGAACGTTTCCACATAGAATTTGCAGGACCTTCTCGTAACACTCGTTGGTTGATTGTGGTTGACTCGTACAGCAAGTTTGCCTTTGCTGTGCCAGTGGACTCGACAACGTCACGTAACGCAATTCAGGTGTTGGCATCGATTTTCTGCCTCGAAGGTTTACCTGAATTAGTTGTGTAACACAATAGCCCTCAGTTCACGTCCAATGAATTTGAAACATTCTGTGAACGGAACGGCATACAGCACCTAACTAGTGCACCGTTCTATCCACAGTCAAACGGCGAAGCGGAACGTTTTGTCAGAATATTCAAGCAGCAGATGCCCAAACGTCTCTCCCCACACACCAGGGATCAAGCATTGCAACTGTTTCTAGCCTCATATCGTTCGCACCCACGAGGTGGACCATCGCCGTCGGAATTGCTTCACGGCCGCCACCATCGGACACTGTTCCCCCTCCTCTGCAACCGGCGCCGAAGGAAGACCGCAAGTATCGCTTTTCGCCGCATGATATTATCTTTTAAAGTGTTTTTAGCGGCAGCAGACGGTGGGCGCGACGCGAGATAGTCCGTCTTGGCGCTTGCATGTAACTTATTGCAGGTCCAGGTGGCTTGCAGCGCCGCCATCAAAATCAACTACGCCCCCGTCATGCACACAGTCGTCTTTCAGTGTCTCTTCCCCCAGATTCACGGGTCCAGAGAACAGAGCGGCCACAGCAGCTGCCAGAGGAGGTCATCACGACACCGCGGGACGACCGCATTGAGGCGGACCCTTCGCCTCCTCCACCTCCTCTCGTCCTATCGATGGAGCTGGACCCGCCCACAACTCAGCAGTTGCCGCCTTCTTCATCTGGTTCATGGCAGTAGGAGGTGGCCGCGTAAGCTTCTGGTCGTTTTCCATGGCACGCTTCATCCAGAGCGCAGGTGGGATGATTGGGTATGACCGGAAGCTTGACGTCCCCTGCAGCCACAACCTCCTCCTCCGTGGTCGCACTCGATACACGACGAAGATCTCATGCTTTTGAAACGGGGGGGGGGGGGGGGGGCGGAGGGGGGCGGGGCGAAGGATGTTGCGCCATATCGACAGGTGCCAGCACGAAAATGCAGAACACAAGAGCAGAGGAGGCGTTGCGACAACATCAGCCGATAGCCCCCTGACAAGGACCGCACCATGACAGGAGCGCCCTCCAGTCGAAGAGAATACAAGCGTCGCCCATGCCACCCCAGGCCGGACAGTATCAGTCAGGGACTCACGGGTCAGGACAGTATTAGCATAGTACTAGCGGAGACCACTACCATAACAGTGACGAGTGATCCATATCAACTGTTTTGTGTTACCAGAAGAGCCAACACCGTCTTACGAGTGGAGGCCGAAATGCAAGCGTTTTAGCTCACGCAGGCTGGCGTGAGGAGGGAAGAACAATACTGACGTGAGGTCTGGAACATGACAACTAACGAGAATTCAGAAAGCGGACGTAATTTGTTTGATACTTAACTTTAATCCATTAATGATGGACGTCGCTCTTGACGGTACATGATTCACAATATTATCTGTTCACAATACATTCCTGAAGATAGTAATTATACCAACTTAATATGGCGCCTTGCTAGGTCGTAGTAAATGACGTAGCTGAAGACTATGCTATAGTGTCGTCTCTGCAAATGAAAGCGTATGTAGACAGTGAACCATCGCTGGCAAAGTCGGCTGTACAACTAGGGCGACTGCTAGGGAGTCTCTCTAGAATAGACCTGCCGAGTGGCGACGCTCAGTCTGCAATCACTGATAGTGGCGACACGCGGGTCCGACGTTACTAACGGACCGCTACCACCTAGCAAGTGTGGTATCTGGCGGTGACACCACATTCCTCCTACGCAAATCGGCCTACGGTTGTGGCTTAAGGCCTCCGCCCGCCGTGGGGAGGACCCCATGTTGACGTATGCGACGAGGAGGGGAGCTTAACAACAGGCGAGGCTGTGCCACCCGCACCCTGCCATTCGGACCGCGGGAAGCTAGGAAATGCCTGAAAACCTACTACAGGGTGCACGCCGACATGCGGTGTATGCGCCCGCATAGAGACAGGAGCGGCCGAAAGGTCGACCACCATTGGGCCGGGGCACCCGACGGGCGAAGACGACATATGGTCCGGAGCGGCCAAAGTTACATGTCGGAGGACAACTGGTCACGGGGAGCGATCGGCGGCGCGTGACACAGGGGGGCGCTCGGCGGCTGCAGCGACGCGACCACTGCGGCAGTCGCCGGTGGAAGAACAGGCTGCGGCCATGGCGTGGCGCCATGGGGCAAAATGGAAGGCAGCGTCGGTAACACCTGGGGCTGAGGCGAGCCAGTGGATGGGTCCCCGAGGCTCCGACCGGACGGCACCTTCGTTGAAAGCAGACGGCGAGCGGCAGATCCCGTTCGACGACAGAGGCGCAGCTGATTGAGATGCTGGCGCACCTTACCAGAGGCCCCCAAAACCAGATACATAGAGCGTCAGAGGCAGCGAAGAATGCACCCTTCAAGCCAACGCCGTAAACCTCGATAATGGGGGTAGTAGACAACGTCGCCTGGCTTCAAAAGTAGGTGTCTGCCACTGCACAGGAACCTGATGCGGCGGATGTAGCAAAGACATCAAGGTTCGATGACGGCGACCGTGGAGCAACTCAGCCGGCGAGCGACAATCTCGGGGCTGAGAGTGATACGAGGACAAAAAGAGCAATAACGCGTCCTCCCGAGAATGCGACTCTTTCAACTTCAACATCTGTGACTTGAAAGTCGTGACCAATCGTTCAGCGGCTCCGTTTGACTGTGGCGAAAACGACGCCGACAGCAGATGTAGAATACCATTGGCCTTGCAGAATGACTGAAATTCTGCGGCCAAGAATTGTGGGCCATTGTTGGAAACAATTGTCTGTGGAAGACCTTCAATGTAAAAGATAGCAGATAACGCTTGGATGGTGGCAGATGATGTCGTGGAAGTCAGCCGGGCAACAAAAGGAAAATTACTGAATGAATCTACCACAACCAACCATCGAGCATTCCAGAATGGACCAGCAAAATCGATGTGTAATCGTTGCCAAGGGGAAGTGGCTTTTGGCCATGCAAAGAATTTCCGCGTTGGTGCTGATTGTTGTTCGGCACACACCATGCAAGAAGAGCACATATTCGTAGTCGCAGCATAGATTCCGAACCAAGTGCACTGCTGACGAGCAAGTTGTTCCGTTCTCACTATACCCCAATGTCCTTGGTGGAGAAGCTTTAAAACAGAGGACTGTAACGAACGTGTGACCAAGACCCTGGACTGCTCATTATCAGAACGCAACAGGAAAACACCACGTCGTACAAAAAGTCTCTCCTTGTGAGCAAAAAATCGTCGATCCAATGGGTCCCCGATCCGTGACTTTACCAAGGACCATTGCGTAGCAACAAAACGGAGAACGGTAGCAAGGACAGGGTCGGCAGTTGTGGCTGTAGCTACACGACGAAAATCAATCGGAAACGATTCGACCATGTCATCGGTTTCCGAATCAATGAACATGCAAGCAAGTTCGGAGGAATCGAATGCCCTATCCTCAGCAACAGGCAAACGAGACAAAGCATCGGCGCTTCCGTGCTTAGCAGTGGAACGATACAAGATATCATAGCGGTACTGCAAGAGGAAAATTGACCAGCGAATGAATTTCTGCGCTGTACGTGGAGGTACAGGCGTGTTCGGATGAAAAAGCGATATCAAAGGTTTGTGGTCTGTGATGATGGTAAAGCGACGACCATACAAGAAATCATGAAACTTTGTAACACCACAGACGAGAGCCAAAGCTTTTTTCTCGATCTGTGAATAATTTCTTTGCGCAGACGAGAGCAATTTGGACGCAAAGGCAATAGGGCGATCGTGTGAACCATCTTTGTGCGCAAGCACAGCACCGATCTCGAAACCCGATGCATCCACCATCAACAAAAGGGGCTTCTGGGGAGCGAATGGCTTAAGGCGAGTATTGCAAAGCAACGCCGATATCAACCGGCGAAAGGCGCGTTCGCATTCCGTCGTCCAGACGAACGGGACACCTTTACGGAGTAAGCGATGAAGCGGAGCTGAAATAGAAGAGGCATGCGGCACATATGTGTTATAATAGTTGATTTTTCACAGCACACTTTGTAGCTGCTTCAAATTCTGCGGCGAAGGCAATTCTGGTATGGCACGGAGGTGCGTGGGACTGAGATGTATGCCTTGGGAATTGAGAACATGTCCCAGGTATGGTAAGTCACTAGCAAAAAACACACATTTGTCCTTCCGTTAGCGAACACCATTTTGTCGCGAGACCCGAAATCATGTTCTGAGATTGGCTAAATGTTCGTCTTCCATCTTTCCGGGGATCACAATACCGTCCAGATAGTTTGCTGCAGTAGGGACCGACGGACAGACAGTTTGTATATATTGCTGAAACAATGCAGGGGCGGATGCATCCCCGAATGACAGTCGTTTGAACTGGTACAAACCAAGATGCGTGTTAACCACCAAAACTCGCTGGGATTCTTCAAAATCCTTAGTTTAGTTAGGTTTAAGTAGCTCTAAGTTCTAGGGGACTGATGACCTCAGAAGTTAAGTCCCATAGTGCTCAGAGCCAGTTGAACCCTTTTTGAAAACACTCATTAACAAAAACGGCAAGAAACTGTTAAAGCTAAGGAGCGCCCCTGCAAAGGAAAGACACGAGGGAATTGAGGCACCAGCAACTAACAAAATTTCGTGGCCGTCTGGCTCTGGATTCGGCGGATACTCGTCGCCAAATGTGGGGTCTTGCCCACTCGTCTCGCATAGGGTGACTAAGGGATGCTGCGTTCTCGGAATGCTATACAACGATCAAGTAAATCACATTAATAGTTTATATTACAATAAAGCAGAATGACAATACTTAACTTTGAATTCACAACAGTGTCGCAAGCGATGGGCGACATGCTAACAATCGAAGTGCTTTGCTGTATATGACTCCATCGACAGAGAGACTCTGGTTAGGTTGGTTCAAATGGCTCTGCGCACTATGGGACTTAACTTCTGAGGTCATAAGTCCCCTAGAACTTAGTACTACTTAAACCTAACTAACCTAAGGACATCACGCACATCCATGCCCAAGGCAGGAGTCGAACCTTCGACCATATCTGCCGTGCAGTTCCCGACTGTAGCGCCTAGAACCGATAGGCCATGGGATTCTTCGTCCAAAGGTATTTGCAAGTACGCATCTGCTAGGTCCAACTTCGAAAAATATGTGCCTGGCCACAGTTTGTCAAAAAGATCTTCCATGCGGGGAACAGGAAAAGTTGCAATCACTAGTTGTGTGTTCACTGTTGCCATGAAGTCCACACAAAGTCTCAATTTTCCCGAAGGTTTTGGCAAAATTACTAAGGGTGATGCCCAGAGAGAAGCCTGCACAAGTTCAACTACACCTTGTGATTCCAAATCATGTAATGTTTTTGCGACCTCATGACGCAATGTGTGGGGAACATTGCGCGCTCTGAAAAATTTCGGTTGCGCGTTTACTTTCAGCTCCAAATGTGCTTTATAGTTCTTGGTGCAACCGAGGTCCGGTGCAAAAATGTCTGCAAATTCTTCACATTGATGGGAAACACTGTCTGAAGGCACAGTCTGGTTCACTGATAGGACCTGATTTACTATAGACAAGTTAAAGGACTGAAATGAATCGAAACCAAAAAAGTTCACTGCAGAAGAAGAACTAAGGACGTAAAACGACATAAGTTTTGTTTGTCCTTTGTATGTTGCAAGAAGGCTACACTGTCCTAACACAGGGATCTCTTGACCTGAATAGCTAGTTAAAGTAACATTTGCGGCACGCAACGGCAGTGTGCCCAGCAGTTTGTAAGTGTCTTGATTTATCAGTGAAACTGCAGCTCCGGTATCGAGCTGGAATGGTATCACTTTGCCGTTAATATCCAAGTCTACAAAGAGTTTATTGTCCTGCTGACGACAAGTGCGACTGTCTGGTGCAACGTGAACTGACACTGGCACAAACTCACTTGCGACTTGACGGGAGTTCTGGCGATGTCGACGGACACTATTTGTGGGACGAACACAGTCCGCATTGGAGAGAGTGGCACTGGGCGTAGTGGAATGAACGACATGAATTTCCATGGGCGAAGCTTTGCGAGTCTTAGTATCCTTGGTTCGATTCCGATTCCAGCGCAAAGGAAAGGGCCTGGAATGGTTTGGAGTTTCCGATCTGAGCTTTTGTGGCAAACACTCTGAACATATCCTTTTTTATTAGAGTAAAAGCAAATAGCTTGGCGTGACGGGAATTCTCACGCGAATGTTTAGTAGCACACCGCGGGCATGATTTGAGCACTGCATTTCCTTGCCAGTGCGGCACACGTGTCGGAGAGCCTGGCGGCAGCGGCGCATCCAGTAATGCCTGCGTCTGCTGATTCTGTAAGCGATAAAATTGGGACAGTACATCTGGATATTGTGGCGAAGCCATTACACAATGAAACCAGGGCAGACTCAACGACATATGGCAGTGCAGTCAAGAACACCGTTTTTACTCCTCGTCGCCAATTTTGTGTTAGCAGAAGAGCCAACATTGTGTTACGAGGGGAGGCCGAAGTGTACGCATTTTAGCTCACACAGGCTGGCGTGAGGAGGGAAGAACTATACTGACATGAGATCTGGAACATGGCAAGGAATGAGAATTCAGAAAGCGGACGTAATTAGTTTGATACATAACTTTAATCCATTAATGATGAACGTCGCTCTCGACTGTACATAATTCACGATATTACCTGTTCAGAATACATTCTTGAAGATAGTAATTATAGTAAGTGAATATGTCGCCTTGCTAGGTCGTAGCAAATGACGTAGCAGAAGGCTATGCTAAAGTGTCGTTTCTGCAAATGAGAGCGTATGTAGACAGTGAACCATCGCTAGCAAAGTCGGCTGTACAACTGGGGCGAGTGCTAGGGAGTCTCTCTGGACTAGACCTGGCGTGTGGCGGCGCTCGTTCTGCAATCACAGATAGTGGCGACACGCGGGTCCGACGTATACTAACGGACCGCGGCCGATTTAAAGGCTACCACCTAGCAAGTGTGGTGTCTGGCGGTTACACCACCAACTGCTTTCATGGACCTTGTGTAGATCAAAGGACTTCGATTATTTGCAATTCGGCCATCGCTTGCGACACCGTTGTGAATTCAAAGTTAAGTATTTTCAGTCTGTTTCATTGTAATATAAACTATTAGCGCGATTTGCTTCATTGTTGTATAGCATTGTGAGAACGCAGCATCCTTTAGGCACCCTATGCGAGACGAGTGGACAGGACTCCACAATTTATATGATAAATAAATGCACTTTTTTGCAAAGATATTATTTTTGAGATTCCTGACATTCATCTCTGTGTGGAAGCTCATTTCCTTATCGTCTACGGCCATGTTATATTCTATGTAAGCATTTTGGAATTCAAGACTTGAACGTACTCCTTGTGTATTACAAAAATATGTAGTTTATGTGATGTAACATGTTAACGGTCGCATGAAACTGCGTAATTAATGGAACGGTTTGTCTCGCTATAATGTCAAAAAGGGAAGGTGGTGTATAGAATACAATGGAATATAACTGCTGATATGTTCAGGATCAAGGAAAGCCGTTTTAGGCAGGGAATAATATGAATTTAATTTTTCTTATGCAGAATATACGTTATCCTCTTACCCCTTGAAATTTTGCTTCGTACCATGTTCCGATCGGTAAATGCCGCAGCCAGCTACCCTCGAAAGTTCTGTTTTTGTACGTGCCCTCATTTAGCCCTAAAATCAAGTTCAAATGGTTCAAATGGCTCTGAGCACTATGGGACTTAACTTCTGTGGTCATCAGTCCCCTAGAACTTAGAACTACTTAAACCTAACTAACCTAAAGACATCACACACATCCATGCCCGAGGCAGGATTCGAACCTGCGACCGTAGCAGTCCCGCGGTTCCGGACTGCGCGCCTAGAACCACTAGACCACCGCGGCCGGTTACGATCAAGTATCAGCTGTCTTCGTCGTATGTTGTTTTTAAACGAGTGCTTTTTATACTGTTACAGGAAGTAACAATTACAGAGAGGGATACGTTTTATTGATGAGGCTGTATGGTATCTGACATAGACAGTAGTTTTGTAAGCTATAAAAGAGAGACAGATGAGAATTACTGAGAGAGAGAAAGAGAGATGAATTTGCTGAACTCCACTCATTTGGCATAAGGATTTTGTTGGTGACAGATAAAAAGAGGGAGAAAGAGATGAAATTTACTGTGTTTTTGATAAATATTGCAAATATGAAAATATCTAAGTCACACAAGTTTGGTCGTTTTTTATGCTATAAGAAATGGAATGCACGGTATTTAACATAAACACTTTTTTCGATTTGTTTGCAGGTAATACTGGACCGTAAGGTAATTCTGTACATGGCACATTCATATAGATTTGTTTATGGCACCAGTTTACACTACACAGTTGAAACTTACATGGTAGGTGAAACTTACGTATTATGGTAACCAACCAAGTTGTTTCCAGTTAGTACAGTCTTACCACTCAGATGGCAAGCACATATGCTATGCAAGAACGGAGCCTATCAGTAAACATTCATTGCACATTGAGTCTATTTTTAAGCAGTTCGCATAGTTAATATTCTGTGGAAGTTGGTTTATTTATTTTATTTAGCGTATGGCTATACATGCAACATTAATACATCAAGTGTTAGACATTAAAATCTTATAACAATCATGAATATAATTTATGTTTATATTGGTCAGTTAAAAGGTTATATCGAGGTTTGAGATCCATTCTAGCGCCGATGGGGATGCCTCAAGGAAGTCGGACCAGTTCCCTGCATATGCTCGCAAGGAGCATTCACCATGGATGTGTTGGATCGTCTGTCTAGGGGCACCGCAGTCGCATTCTGGTGACATCGCTCTTCCCCATTTGTGTAGTGAATCCGCACACCTGCCATGTCCAGTACGTATTCGATTTAATGCGGACCATGTTTTCCGTGGTAGTTCCATTCCAGAGATGTTGCAGTCATAGCTCTCAAACCAGGTCTGTAGTTGGTCATTTGTCTTTGGTTCCAATCTAGTCTCCATTGTTTCATGTGATCATAGTTATTATTTTGAAGCTGCTCAGCTGTGCGTATGGGTGGCTTTCTTGATTTCAATCGAGTGTGTCGCAGTTGTGAGAATTCTTCTTTAATTGGTAGTTCTGGTTTTGTCTCAATCTTTCTGAATTCGTGCAGTAGGGCCGCTTTTCTACGCAGGTCCGGGGGCAGGATATAACATAGCACCGGTAACCAGTACGTGGGCGTTGATTTAACAGTTCCAGAAATCAACCTCATTGTGTTATTTAATTGCCTGTCAATAAGTTTGGTGTGATAGCTATTAATCCAGACTGGAGCGCAGTACTCAGCCACAGAGAACTCTAAGGCGATAGACGAGGTGTGTAATGTTTTTGCGTTAGCTCCCCAAGTAGTACCGCTAAGTTTTTGAATGATGTTATTCCGTGTTCCAATTTTTGCAGTGGTGTTCTCCAGATGTTTTCGGTAAGAAAGAGTGCGATCCAATGTTATACCTAAGTACTTTGGAAACTTATTATGTTTGAGGTTGGTGTTTCCGAGTTTTATGTTAATAATTTCATTTGCCATTTTCTTATTAAGATGGAATGTAGATACTTCAGTTTTGTTAGGGTTTGGCTTGAGTCTCCATTTCTTGAAATAATTGTATAGTATTTCGACGTCATTATTAAGGACTTCCTCTGTATTGAAGAGATACTTGTCTCTGGTAGCCAGTGCTATGTCACCCGCATAGCAAAATTTTCTTGACTTTGTGTTTGGGAGATCTGCTATATAGAGGTTAAACAGAATAGGGGCCAATACGGAGCCTTGCGGAAGCCCATTGTTAATAAGTTTTGTTTTGCTTGTCTTTCCGTTTAGGGTGACCTGAAAGGTTCTGTTACTCAGCATATTATGTATTAAGGATGTTAAAATCCGGCAAGGAATCACTCTTAAGGGTTTGTAAATTATTCCATTTCTCCAAACAGTATCATATGCAGATGTTAAATCTAGAAATACAGCACTTGTTTTCAATGTCTGTTGAAAGCCAGCCTCTATGTAGGATGTTAATGCCAGAACTTGGTCACAGCAACTACGGCCAGGTCTGAAGCCTGCGTGTTTTATAGGTAAGTTCTCCATAATAATGCCGCTAATTCGATTATGGACAAGTCGTTCGATAAGTTTGTATGTACAGCTAAGAAGTGCTATTGGTCTGTAGCTTTGCGGTTGGTCTGCCGGTTTCCCTGGTTTCAGCAAAGCTATTATTCTTGCCTTTTTGAATTCTCTAGGGAGATAGTTTGTAGTCAAAATGTTCGAAAAGAAATTTGCCAGCCATTTGACTGCGTTCTTTCCAGCGTAGGTTAGAAATTCTGGATGTATGTTGTCAAAACCTGGGGCTTTGCCCGGTTTCATATCCTTGAGGGCAGTAATGACATCATCCTCAGCGAATGGTCTGGAAAGCTCTGATATATTTGTAGTATTCTTTTTTAGTGTTCTGATCTCGCGCTTAATCATCCTGGTATGTGGTTTGTCTCTCGGACCTCTTGACATTTCGACAATGTTATTTGCAATTTTCTCTGGTGTTATGGTTGGATTTTTCTGGGCTGGTCTTGTCGTACCTCCGAGTTTACGTAAGAAACTCCATGCCTTCCTGCTTCATTGAGTGAAATTCATTCTTCAGCCCATCGTTGTCTTCTTGCGGAATCTAGATTGTGGAGGAGGTCATCAGCTATTTCTTGGTCACCACTACTAGTAAAATCCTCATATAGCTGATGGCTGTTGGTTAAAAATGCTTTACAAATACCCCTGTTACAAATTTTCCGAGTCATACTGCGTTTTGCGAAGACGCATATTCGAAAATTTAATATAAACCTGGGGTGAAATTCGTTCAAAACATAGTTTGAACTTTCAGTTAACTTCTTATAAGACATGGTAGGCTTTCTTTTTTAATAAACGAGCAATATTACAGAACACGTCAAAATATTTTATGAAACTAAAATACTATTTGGGCTAATGTACACGTTACGGGAGGGGGATTGATTTACGTTTCCTACATGATCTAGTACACTATATTCTAAAACTATGTAGTGCAGATAAAATAGGTATAACTATACTTATTCGCGGTTGTTTCTGGTCTGCAATAAACACAGTGTCGATGAAATTTATGTATGTCACGAAATTTGAGTGAAATTGTTATTATTTGAGGCAACAGCACTATGCATTTCAGTTCATTTACATGAAGAACACATGTTTCTTCAATGACCCTTGACAGCAACGCACTTTCGCATACCCACTGCAGCAGCGTAATTATTGTCATGATTCATTTACGATTGTTCAAAACTGTGCTTTCAAGAAACATTTTACGGCATTTCAGGACCACCGGAACCTCACAGTATCCACAACTTATTATAAGAATGCTGAACTGAATAATTATTCACTATAAATTGAGAAAGATGTTCTCTCCCAGATAATGACGAGACAGGTTTGTAGAAGAGAATGTTGTGACTTGGAACATTTGTCAGACTTTCTCCTCTATCCAGCTCTATAACAGAAATATAGCATTCACTTAATGTGTTACAGTATTTTTCCAAAGTTACAAAATTAGTCCGGAAAAATACCGTTTTTGAAGAGTGAAAAACTGTTCCAAACTGTGACCTAATCGTGTACCTAGGAACACATATTCTATTCAACTTTAAAAGTGTTGCTATCGAGAAAACCTTGTGAAATCTGTATCTGACAGGGGTGGCACGGTTTTCCCCACATACAGCCACGATTGCGGCCTGTGGCAGGAATCAGAGAGAGCCGAAACGATGCAGCGCACAGCATCTCCGGCCCGAAGAGGGACCGAGTGACGTCACGTGGTGCGAGGGGCGGGCGCCGCGCCTGAAGCTGCCACTCCCGCCTCCCTAAAAGCTTCAGGCATCCGTCGTTGCTTCCTTTCGCCATCCAAAGCCCGTCCCCGTGCCCTAGCGAGGGGGTACCGCTGGTCTCTGTGAAAATTCTTGCTGTTCATTCTAACCTTAGCCGCCTCTTTGACGCATGAGCCACGGCTTTCGTTTTTCAAACTCTATTTCGTGCCAGCCGCGGCAGTCAGTGGTTTTACTCCTGACGACGGTACTGGAGGTAGCCATCTAAAGCTCGAGAATTTTTTCCGAAATGACGCGGCTTGAAAACAGAGAAGATTATATACAGACATTATGAGCGTGGGGTGATCTGAGATTCTGTTATTCTGCGCAACGGATTAATCTGAGATGTACCCTTTACCCTGTGGCTCCTGCAAGATGCAATTTCCACCCCCACACTATAGTCTGTCTGTAAACTCAAGACCGAGCAGCGCTTTTGGTGGGGGAAGTGGCCTTTCCCGGAAGAATGCTGCCACCGCCCTGCAGGGGCACCCAAAATGTGTTGCCCATTACCTGTCAAGCGATGTAGATCGGCGCGCAGTGATATACGTCGATTCTGTTCGTGGGATCTTAGTTGGCAGTGTCAGCCAGTTAAATTTGTATGCTTACTGATATATTTCGATATCCGGAAGTGATGGATAATTGTCTAGCATTGCAAGAAAATGTGCAGAATACAAGGAAGAGGAGGTATTTGCACAAGCGTTCGATCGTCTCTAATGTTATTACAGAGTGTATTAAAGAGGCGGCCCAAAAAGAACTGTTGGCTAATATTACCAGTCCCAATCAGAGGGCTGCAATTTATACAAACGTCAGCCTCGTCCAATTGGACGCGTAAGGAACGAACGCGAAAATGAGCCTCATGGTTTAGTGGAATCGCCACGAAGGAAAACTAATAATCTTGTGAGGAAACCGATCGTTGTAGACAGTTTCAAAATCACGTAACACCTTTGATTCGTATGGAACACTAAATCTTTATCTCGGTCACTATTCAACTGATTCTGAGACATATTGCTTTAAATATGTGCGCAATAGCTATTCTGAACACAGCTGAAATTTTCTTCGAAACATGTACATTGATTCTGGACTTCTAAGCAAAAAGCTTGACATACGAGGTGTGTTCACATATTAATTTTTACTTTTTGGTAAGAACTTTATTTGTTAATCTTCAGCAATGTTGACCTCTTCAAAATATTCCCCATTACATAATATGCACTTATGCCAGTGCTTTTTCCAGTTCCCGAAATTCTTTAGGAACTGTTTCTTCGGGATAGTTCATAGGTCTCTTAACTGTGCATTTTTAACCTCATCCATGCTTGTAAAACTGCTGTCCTTTAAGGCCTGCTTTGAAATGTTTATACCACCTGTATGCCCTTGGTTCACTCACAACAAGCTCACCAAAAGCAATATTTAACGTGTCTAAAAATTTCATACCCTTTATTCCATCCCTACAACAAAATTTAATACAGATTCTCTAATCTGTTTTTATACAAAACAAGAAATCCTTGATGCTACGAAAACACATGTAACCTTTTTGACCGCTGACAGCAGAGTAAATACCCAATATGCATAGCATTGTACACATACTTTTGAGACATGTTTACGAAGACAGTGACGAAGAAGAAGTGCAAATCAGACTAATACAACACACAAAATTATATGCTTCTGCTTGCTTTCTAAACACTCTTCGTGTTGCAAGTCCCTCAAAGGAAACTTCTACCTTTTAGTAGAAACAAAAAGTGAGAACAAGCCTTAAATTCTACAGATTGATTGCATTATATGGGGTTCGTTTTACGAACAGCAATAGAGGTACATACAATACATTCACATGAACAGGCATTCGGTTCTGTGTTTGTAGTATAATACCGACTTTACCCTATAATGTTGTGTTTCGGAAGAAGCTATCGTTTTTTGTATTCCTTATGGTCTTAATGCACTTGTCTAAAAATAAACGCAACCGAGACGTACCTGTATACGGCGTCGCGACAGATTTTTAAAGTGCGCGCCGCGCAGGGCCGGTACTACGTTGTGAAACAGCCTGTAGAAGCAACTTGTGACGTGGCAGAGTGGGGACTCGCTCGCTCGCTCTTCAGTTTACCGACAGACTATACTACAGAGGTCAGACAGACGCTCCTAACGTTCTAAAGAGAAATGCCTGAAAAACTTACAGCAATAAATATCTTCTGGAGTCGTCCGCTGTAAGGAAATGACACAAAAATTCACAAAATTTCTTACGTAACTAGTGGGATACTTGAGTACTGGAGTAGTGCTAGATAGTGTAAGAAAAACATGAAACTAACGAAAGTTATTACTTATTTTGCACAAATTCTGAGAAATTACAATGGCATTTTTAGTTGTGAATTGAACAAGCCATATCCTCGTTCCTTTCGGAATGTGAAGCTACCTCTCAAGAATAGGATTCGCTAATGAAATTCTACACAAAGTTTAAGATAGTTGTTGACTTGGCAGAATGGCTGAGAGGTGCGCCTACTCAACTTGAATAATTATCCTTTAGAATGTTGCTAGGTACGGTCGAGGCTGTCGCATGTGAAATGCTGTGAAGTGTACTGTTGTGGGGGAAATATGGGGCTCGCAATAGCTGTAGTGCACTATACCGTAAGCTGCGATGACTGCTCTCTGAGCTGCTCGCTGCTGACAAATAAGATAACTCGTTCTATCTGGATTGATCTTCGACAATCAAACTCTCCCTACGCCTTGATGAGTCCAAGGATTCCTATTCACCCCTAGTCTAACTATTGGCGTGGTACACCAGTCAGATAACCAGTCCACTGCGATGCCACTCAAAAATTCGCTGTCAGGCGTTTAACTATAACTCTGTCCGTTCACATAGCACAATAAGTGTGTCTGCCAACACAGTGAACAACGCTTAATCGCAAGGACTCAATATAGAAAGTCGCACTTCTATTCGTTCTCGACAGAGGTGCTCTCCCAGTGAAGTACTGAGGAGAGACTTGTTCCTCGCTCCAAGAGCGACAATGGAACGGCCCCTCTTCACGCCATACGTGAACGGGTATATCATTAAGTCTCTTCCATTACTCCTGCAGCTCAAGGCGTCAGAAATATCGTCTGCCAATCAGCATTGCTCTTCTAAAATGGGAGAATGACATTTCTTTTAAGGCGACCAATCCGGAAATCTGTAGTATCGGCGTTTGGCGTTTGCTGTCTCCCTGTGAAAATCTCTGAAACTGCGTGCTATGTGTAAAGAATGCGTAGGTTGGACGCTCCCACACAATGTAGCGGAATTTGCTTTTAAGCCGAACACAGGGTCATTCCTCCTTTCCCTCGGGCGAACGCTGTCCGCTCCACGGGTGGGTTGGGACTGGCCTCCTGGCATGCGGTTGCCTGTCTCGAACCAAAAGCTCCTGTGACCATCGTGTCTGGAATGTATGTCTGTGCGCCAGCCTCGAGTATTTCAGCCACAGTGCGCACTTGCGATTTATTAGTTATTTGCATATTGTTTGCATGAATTCATGCAACATTGACTTTATCTTATCGAGTTTGGGTTCGAATGAAGCGTCTTGATGTGCGGAATATGATTGTGAAGGCGGAATATGTAAGCAATGAAGGTCAGGAGGCCACTACGTCTTACTACATGCCGTCGCGAAAAACTCTGAGGAGTCTATACTGTATGCCAACAATCAGTAAGTGAAATTAAATTAAGAAGAAGTATTATCAACATGTAGTTACAAGTTACTCCGCAACTATGCATATTTCGAGCGCACCTTCCCTAGTTGACCAACCTACAGGGAGGAGACTGCGCGCCATGTTCGTCGGCTGTTGAAGCTGCGGGTGAAATGTATAAAGTTGCGGAGTAATTTGGCATTTCAGCAATGTTGTCGTGATAAGTAGATCGTGCCCAAGTTTTCTGTGGTAAAACATCACATAAGACAGGAAGGAGTGAATAATATTTTTCCCGGAAGACTAATCTGGCAATCGTCAAAGAAAGGATACGGCATACAAGGTACAAACTGGATACTAATGGACGAAATTTATATAATTGCCGTCTCTTTCCATCTGCAATACGCTCAGCTCTCGACTGAGAGTGTGTCGATATGCCGACGGCAGCTCATCAAAGAGCTCATCATAGGAATTCCACAGCTAAATAGACAAAGGAATTTGAGTCTTGCAATCACGTGCCTATGGAAGGGCACGCACTGTCATCAACCTGTCGGCCAATAACTTGGACGAAGGAGCCATCTCGGCCCTTGATAAAGGATTGAATTTTGTTGTTACATCACGCACTTACTGTACCTATTGTGGAGTTTATTAGTGGAGCGGAACAGGCGGTGCATCATATCTCACCAGATGAAGCCGACGGTGTAAGACTTACCACCAGTCGCATTTCAGCTTCGGGCAAGCCGTCATAGCCAAACATCAGGGGAGCAGAGAGAGAGAGGCTTCCTGTACTGCGGAAAGACGAAGATCTTGTGGTACTTCCTGCTGACAAGAGAAATGCCACGGTTGTTCTTAATACTACTGAATATCTCAGTAAATTGACATCGTTGTTGCAAGATAGCACATACAAATGCCATAAAGGGGACCCAGCCCTGTCATACAGCAGAAAAATGGGGAGAATTCCGGTCTACTGGAGGATGTCATCAAACATCTTAGAGCACGAGTTCCTAGATCTCCTAGGATGTACGGATTACCTAAAGTCCAGAAAGAAGGTATCCCGCTGAGGCTAGTTCATTGCGCCATTGGTTCCCCACCTACAGATTGGCCAAATATTTAACTAAGTTGATGACCCCGATAGTCGGCCTCTGCGAATATCACATCAAAGATTCTGAGATGTTCATTGAGAAAATTAAACAGATTACAGTTGGCCCAAACGATATTTTAGTCAGCCTAGTAGTTGTCCCAGCATTTACAAAAGTTCCTGTAGAGGACACATTGAAACTGTTACCAGAGCGGTTTCCTCCTGAAACTATAAAGTTTTTAGACATGGTGTGACGACCACCTACTTCTTGTACGATGGTAAATTGTATCAAATGACGGTTGGAATGGCTATGGGTTCTCTGTTATCTCCAGCAATGGCCAAGTTTCTTAAGTAACATTTTAAGGAACGTACATTAAATTCACCTCCCCTTCGTCCGTCTTCATTTTATCATTATGTTGACCATACGTTTGTGGTCAGGCCACATTGCGTAGAACCTCTTGAGCACTTCCAGGAACATATGAAAAGCATGCACCCAAACATCCATTTCACCATCGAGACAGAAAAAGTCTGATGTTTTTAGATGATCTGGTTCAACGAAAGTGGGATGGACGTCTAGCTCACTCAGTGTATCGCAAGCATGCGCACACAGATTCATATTTAAACGCCCAGAGATTTCACCATCCAGTACACAAGAGAGCGGCTTTAGATACACTGGTACACAGAGAAAAAACCGTTTCTGACGAAGACCACTTGGATTCAGGAATAAATCATGTGAAGTTTGTGTTCTGGCAGAATACCTAAGGATCACGTGATATCATATCAGCAGTCATCAAGAAAAGGAAAGATGAAAATGTTGAACCTTCAGATGATGAGCCACCGATTGCGTTCCTTACCCTCTGCAGTGGTACAGCCAGCAAAACAGGCAAAATAGTTACGCCGTAGTGAAGGGATGGCCCTATCAGAATCTTTGCAGGCTGTGCAAGAGTCACAGTCGGGTTAGAGTTAATTGGAATCGCCAGCACGAATTCCCCATTTTTCAGTAGATCTTTCAGCAGCTAACCTAGTGACACCCTTCTGCAGCAGAACAACAGAGGACGCAAGAGTGCCCATTAATGATGTACTGGCTGCAACTGCAATGAGTGATTGGACACATGGAACTACTCTGTGGACAGCGTGTTTATGTCTCACAAGTGAAGCCAAGACATACATGTTGTATCAAAAAATGCTGAGCAATGCCAATTTACTTTAACAATTAGTGGGAGGTTTGTGTCAGAGATACTGTAAGCAGAATAGTGGTTTTTTATAGGGAAAATTTGATTGGGTTCAGACAGAATGTGAGACTGTGGAGGCATTTTCAAACAGAATTCATAAAGTAAATGAGTAAGCATATGAGTTGACAGTTAAACCATAAGCTTATGGATCAATACTCATGGAGGGAGAAAACAAAGGACATGATGCGCTTTTGCGAGGAATTCCTGCGGAGTTTCCGTTACCAGTGTGCATGGAAAATGTAGAGGATTTGGCTACAGCACTACGTGTTGCCACACATTTACAGGAAATAATTAATGCTACACAAATAGGCAATGGTAATCGAAATTCTGCTTCTGAAAAATGGTTTTATCCTTTTTGAAAGGCAGAGCATTTGAACAAGCACTGCAGTTAACGACAGAGTTGCAAATGTGGATGTTTTAACAACAAGCCAAACAAGTCTGGGACTGTGAAGTAGAGTAACAGAAACGAGCAACAGTAAAAGCTAAACATAAACAAGGTCGTTTCTATCATTGGAAAACATTCCCAGAAGTCAGAGTACTGGGGTCATGAATGCATCAACGGAAGTAGTTGGGCAAAATGCGTTCTGACACATTTCATTTGTGCAGGCCGCACACATTCAGCGGTAAGCATCCATTCAGGGGCATACCTACTGCTTTCTTAATTTTTGATTTATGTGCACCTGAGGGTTAATTTATTATATCCTGGGGATAAGCAAACCTCCTGAGAAACCCTCACCTCTCCCTACTCCTACCTCCTCCCTTACTCCTATGGTAAATTCCCAACACCAACCTCCCCTGATTAAATAAAGAACATGCAAACTAAATTGAACACAATATTATAATTGACACTGATTTGAATCCCATGTCCTGAAATCCTTCCTTTTCAGGGTAATCTGAGTCTTCTCCCCATGAATTTCCAGATGGAGAGGAGAGGGGTAGTGGGGGAAGGAGAGAAGGGCTGGGGCATTTCCCAGAGGGGACGGGTTATTAATGGATCAATTTAATTAATTTGTCAAATTAATTTTATATCAAAAGTGTGTTTGTGTTGCCGGGGGGACGTGGAGGTAGGGGATTTCACAGTGGTTTGGGGGAGGAGGAGGACAGGGAGGGGTGTGGGGTTTTCTCAGAAGGACAGATTATCTGTAGGTGGTCATCAGTCAATCTCCAGGGTATGATAAATCAATGAACAGAAAAATAAATTTGCCCTCAAGGTACGCTTACTCCTGAATGTATGCAACTCACACAGACAAAATGCTCCAGAATGAACAATACAAAGGAATGAAAAAATAAAAAAATAATGGAATGAATTCACACAGGAGATGAACATAGAATTTTGTACACTAAAAGAGAATCTAATAAAGTTTTAGTTTTCCATTTCTTAAAAATTGATGTAGCACCCATGGTCCAGGTGCATGCCAGCACGGTAGCTCAGCGTGTTCTGTCAGAAGGTTAGCTGCGCTCTGTAATAAAAAAAACTGACTTAATGGAGCAATAACGAACATAAACGGGTGTCTCGCGACGTCCGCACCGAGCAAACACAACGAACGAAAACTAAAAACGAGATTTAAAAAAAAGTGTAGCGTCCTTGATTAGTAACCAAAACATCCTTTTCCCAGGTTTGAAACCCACCACTGCTAAAATATTTTTTAATAATTACAACTGACAGCTGAAAACTTCCAGCATGAGAAGTCATCCTCATTCTGCCAACGGTCTTGTCAAAGAGGATAAAGGAGTGGACAGAGCTTCAGGGTACTTTCTTCTCCTTGGGGTGAGAAACTGCCCCTAAAGGTGGAAGAATCAGTACTGATCAGCGGCATGATGATGCACAAGGCGATAGAGACTATTGCATTAAAGACACATAATGTGTATCCACAGGACTTGCGGCCAGTAACTGAAAAAGTGTTATGACGATCTCTCCATTGGCAAAAGATTCCAGAATCGTACCTATTCGGATCTCTGGGAGGAACTGTGAAGGGGGAAGTGATGATGAGAAAAAGAATGAATAACCAACGAAAGTATAACATTGAATATTAGAAGCTTGAACGTGGTACAGAAGCTAGAAAATCCGAAAAGGGTAATGCAAAAGGTCAATCTCGGTATAATACGTGTAAGTCAAGTGAAATAGAAAGAACACTATGGTTTCTGGTCAAATGATTGTAGGGTAATACCAACAGCAGAAAAAAATTGTGTAATGGGGGTAGGATTCGATAGAAATGGGAAGGTAGGGCAGAGAGTGTGTTACTCTGAACAGTTCAGTAATAGGATTGTTCTTATCGGAATTGACAGCAAACCAACAAGGACAACGAAAGTCCAGGTATACATCCCTACGTCGCAAGCTGAAGATGAAGAGATAGAGAAAGTATATGAGGATATTGAAAGGGTAACATATTTCGTAAATGGAGATTAATATCTAATAGTCATAGGGGACTGGCATGCAGTTGTGGGGCAAGGAGCAGAGTAAATGGTTACAGAAGAATACGGGTTTGGGACAAGGAGTAAGAGAGGAGGAAGACTGACTGACTTCTGTAATAAATTTCAGCTAGTAATAGCGAATACTCTGTTCAAGAACCAAAAGAGGAACAGGAATACTTAGGAAATAGGCCAGGTGATATGGAAAGATTTTAGTTATATTACATTATGATCAGACAGAGATTCCGAAATGAGATACTGGATTGTAAGCTGTACCTAGGGGCAATATAGAATCAGATCACAATGTACTAATCATTAAAATTATTCTGAAGTTCAAGAGTTTGGACAGGAAGGATCAATTCGCAAAGAAGTGGGATGGAGAAATATTAAGGAATGACGAAATCCGTTTGAAGTTCTCTATGAGTATAGACAAAGCAACCAGGAATAGCTCAGTAATAAGTATACTTGACGAGGAATGGACGCATCTAAAAAAGCAATCACAGAAGCTGGAAAGAATAACGCATGTATAAAGAAGGTAAGCATAAAGAAACCATGTATAACAGAATTGATCCATGAAAGAAGAAAGTACAAAAATGTTCAGCGAAATTCAGGAATATCGAAATCATTGCGTAATGAAATAAGTAGGATGTGCAGGGAATCTACCAAGGAGTGGCTGCATGAAAAATGTGAAGAAATCGAAGAAGAAAATAATGTTTGTTGGAAAGACTGACTTTGCATATGGGACTGTCAAAACAACCTTCGTTAAAATTAAAGGCAACGGTCGTAATATTAAGAGTGCAACGAGAATTTCACTGCTAAATGCAGAAGAGAGAACGGATATATGAAAAGGATACATTACGGGCCTCTATGAGGGGGAATATTTGTCTGAACTGATAGAAAAAGAAGCAGGAGTCAATTTAGAAGAGATGGGGATTCTAGTACTAGATTCAGAAATTAAAAGAGCTTTGGAGGACTGAAGATCAAATAAGGCAGATGAGATAGATAACATTCCATTGTGATTTCTAAAATCATTTGGGGAAGCAGCAACAAAACGACTATTCACCTTGGTGTGTAGAACGTATGAGACTGGTGGCATAGCTTCTGACTTCTGGGAAAATATTATCCACACAATTCCGAAGACGGTAAGAGTTGATAAGTGCGAGGATTATATCACAGTCAGCTTAACAGCTCATGCATCCAAGTTGATGACAAGAATAATACGCAGAACAACGTAAAGGAAAAGTGTGTATGTGTTAGATGACGATCAGTTTCGTTTTAGGTAAGGTATAGGAACCAGGGAGGCAATTCTGTCGTAGCTGTTGATAATGGAAGCAAGACACGATCATAAGATTCGTCGACCTGCAATCGACAATGTAAAATTGTGCAAGATGTTCGAAATTCAGAGGAAGATAGGGGTAAGCTATACGGAGTGATGGGTAATATACGAGCCAAGAGGGAGTAATAAGAGTGAACGACAAAGAACGAAATGCTCGGATTAAAAAGTGTGTAAGACAGGGATGTGGTTTTTCATCCCTACTGTTCAATCTGTATATCAAAGATTCAGGAGTGGAATTAAAATTCAAGGTCAAAGGAAATAAATGATACAATTCGTTGATGACATTACTATCCTGACTGAAACAGAAGAATTTCATGATACGTGGAATGGAATGAACAGCCTAAGGAGTACAGAATATTGATTGAGAGTAAATTCAAGAAAGATGAAAGTAATGAGAAGTAACATAAGTGAGATCTGCGAGAAACCTAACAAACATCAGGATTGATGGCCATGATGTAGATGAAGTAATTGAATTCGGCTACCTAGGGAGCAAAACAACCAATGGATGAATGAGCGAGGAGAACATCTAAAGTACACTAGCACTTGCCAAATAGGCGTTCCAAACAGTGGTTAGTCTACTATTATCAAACATAGGCCTCAAATTGAAGAAGAAATTTTTGAGAATGTACGTCTTGAGCACAGCGTCGCATGGTAGTTAAACGTGGGCTGTCAGAAAACTGGAATGAAAAGGACTCGAAGCATTTGAAATGTGGTACTACAGTCGAATGTTGAAAATTAGGTCTGCTGATAAGGTCACGAATGAAGAGATTCTACACAGAATGAGAGAGGAAAGGAATATGCGAAAACACTGACAAGAAGAAAGGACAGGAAGACAGGACATCTGCTAAGGGAATGATTTCCATGGTACTACAGGGAACTGTAGGGGGAAAAAACTGTAGAGGAAAACAGAGACTAGAATACATCCAGCAGATAGTTGAGAATGTAGATTGCAAGTTCTGCTCTGAGATGAAGGTGTTGGCACAGGAGAAGAGTTCAGTGTCGACCACATCAATCCAGTCACAAGACTGATGAATAATATTTTCTTGACAACTGCTTCACCTCAATAAATTTTTTCAAAATGTGTATATGGTGCGTGTGTTGATGTGTTTGACTGACGACACTGTGCATAAAAAAGAATTAGTGGTAGAAAAGACTAATGGAAAGACCATCGTAAAAATGGTCAGTAAGTTGCCATATTTTTCACGGTTAGCAGGCATTATGAGTGTAAACTAACTCATTCTACATTACAGTGAGAGACCACATTTATAATCCATTGAACAAGAAAGCAATTAACCATCGTCTGCGAATAACTCCAGGGAATGATGACCGATAACATCGAAAACCACCGATATCTTGACAAGTAACAGTTACTATCATTTTACGGTCTTTTCCGATCCAGTCTGTGCCTTGAAAATGACAGGGGTTTACATGTGGAAATATCGGACTTTTGACGAATTTATTCAGCTGCATTCTTGCGTGTTATTAGAGCATACAACCTGGTGGGAGAAGCTTAACATCTCCTTGGGAAATATGTTGAACACAATAGTCTGCATAATTCAAAGGATACAAAATCCTAATCAAAAAGGTAGGAAGTTCTCGTTATTATGTACGCAGCTGATATGTTGACAAACACATTTTTTTAAGTCACAAATCTTTAAAACTAAGAAGTAGTATTACTTTCTTCCAAAGTCTACATCGCAATATCACTGTCACTTCTATATGAATTTGTTACCGAACAATGTGTTTGTAAGTTTACAGTGATAGTTTCAAGGCTTTATCCATCATCACTTCCCTGTCAAATCATCCTTTCTGAAGCTTTTAAGCATGCCGCACAGACTGTGCCCACGCTTCAGGTAGGAATTTGTCTATTGCCTCATGCACAAGCGATTCAATGAATGTTATCTTGAATGTTTATCCTTTGCCCAAATTAATTCCATAGGGCTACATTTACAGCGACACGTAGGTAAACGCAAAAGTGCCTCATTCTAGAGCAAGGAAGTCATGTTTGTACGTTCTGTCACGTGACTTGTATGAATTAACGAGCTGCAGGAGATCGGCGCGACTCTGGTTAATGCTGTGCTTAATATTTTTATTTTTAAGCTTGGGAAAAATATCCACTTTACTGGTGCCTCTCCTTGATGTTTTCTCTGTAATAGTTGAATTATAATTGGCAACGGCAGACGTCGAAGGTATGACAAGAATTGTGAATTACGCCACGAAACTGACAGCGTTCATTTCCGAATGGTAGTCACTGCCGTTTTTCTTATACATAAATACAAGTTTATTCTCGCAAACAAAACCAGACGAAGAGTCAGAAAGTAAAATAATTATTCGAGAACCTACTCCTATGAAAACTTTAAAACCGCCAGAGCCATCGCTCATTTTCCAGCAGATCTTTCTGGAATGATTTAATTGACCCATTTTTCATCAAGGTAATACACTGTTGAACTATGTCCTTCTCTTGTATCATGTATCTTTATATGGGACGTAGTTCGGGCTGCACCTGTGTTACTTCTTTGAACTGAAGACTCTCTTTTCAACATATCAGGAACCAATTTCATGTAAAATTATTTACATTGATGAAGCACTTACCATTGAAGCTATTGTAATTTTCTCCTATAAGACTGTAACACGTTTTTGTGATGTCGGGCATTCATAATTCACATGGAGTACTATAAAACATCGTGGTTAAAACCATCTATTTGGATTACGGCATCCTTGCGATTTCGATGCTTTCCAGGCGATGCGAAACCACCTTTCTCTACAATTCCTAAGGCCTGACATTTTTGTTTGCAAATCTCTTTACAGTTCTCTTGCTGACATCACATGATTCTGGATTCTGTGCTTGTGTCTTCAAATGTCAACAGTAGGAGATCAGCTTTCAAATTCACATTTGAAAAAGTTATAAATATGCTAAATAATCCCCCTCGCCTGATCGTGAAGCATCTCACATTTACTGCCATCACCTGGCTTTTTTATTGCATTTAAACATTACTGACACACATTAACACCTATACTGCCACAAGAAAAAAAAAAAAAAAGAATACAAAAATAATTCGGATGTCGCCAAGTACGGCAACAGTCCAGCATGTAGTAGTGAGCTTCTCAGTGTCTAAGTGTAACTCACTGCTGGCCGCTTGGAAAGAGAATGAATAGTATTGGCTGCTAGTGGCTAGTGGAGGGGGATGGGGATGCGCAGAACTACTGAAAATTGGGCCACCTTCCAACATGACGCATACTTTAGTATGTAGCATAGCCGGAGGTCTACGTTAGGTTGGAATGCTTGTGAATCTTAGAAGCCAACCTATGTGCCAGTAGAAAACTTGTCTTTTGATGACAGACTGACCTGTAGTGTCGCCCGACGTCTAAGTTAGAATAGACAGCAGTGTGTACGTACTGGTTTGGCGAACATAAGGTATATGATAGCCAAAAACATATCAGTGGTAACAGATTGCTCTGTAGCATGGCCTGAAGTCTAGGTAAGGTTGGAATGCAACAGCGTGGTGGCGATTTCGCGAGGCCAACAAATGTTGTAGCGAAAAATGCGTCTTTCATGGTAGCTTGGTCTGCAACTTAGAATGATATCTATGTTAGAGTGGAATGCAATAGCTTCGCTGTGTGTTCGCCGAGACAAGTAATGTGAAAGCGAAAACTGCGTCTGTGAGGACAGAGTAGTTTTTTCATAGCCTGTAATCTGGGTCAGGCTGGAATGTAACAGTTTGGTTATGAGCTGACGAAGCCAACGAATGTCATAGGAAAAACGCGAATCTCTAGTGACAGCCTGTCTTATAGTGTGCCCACAGGTCGAAAGTTGTTTGGCTGTTTAGTTGGTGCACCGGCCGCGGTGGCCGTGCGGTGGCAGGTTTGAATCCTGCCTCGGGCAGGGATGTGTGTGATGTCCTTAGGTTAGTAAGGTTTAAGTAGATCTAAGTTCTAGGGGACTGATGACCTAAGATGTTAAGTCCCATAGTGCTCAGAGCCATTTTTTTGTTTATTTGGTGCAACTATTGAACGTGGTAGTGAAAAACGTGTCTGTGTTGACAGACTGATATGTAGCGTGGACAGAAATGGAACAGTTTGGTTTTGAGGTGGTGACACAAATGAATGTGATATCGATAAACGTATCTGTGTTGACAGACTGAACAGCAGTGCAGTCTGAGCTCAAAGTTAGTTTTAAATGGAACTTTCTGGTAGTGAGGTGCGGACCCAACGCGTTTCATAGCGAATAAAGTTTCTGTGATGGCAGACTGATGTGTATGGTAGTCTGACGTCTATGTTAGACCTGCAACATCCAGGTTTTGAGTTGTCAGAGCCAACAAATGTAAGTGCATATAAAATGTCTATCGCAAGACACGTGCCAAAAGCCATAGGTCTTGGTTTGTTTGGAAAGCAACAGATTGATGTTAATGCCAATGCATGTGATATCGAGAAGAAAAACGTATCTGTGATTTCAGACTGCTGAGTAGCATAGCTACAGCTCAACGTTCAATTGGCATGCGAATTTTGCTTGTGAACTGATGCAGCCAACGAATGTGTGAGGGAATATCGTGACTTATCAATAGTGTATCTCGTGTCTAGGTTACGATGTTCGGTTGTGAATTGATGACCACAAGGAAAGTGATAACGAAAACTTGTCAGTTGTAACACACAGTTCTGAAGCGTTGCCTGAGTTCTACGTTAGTTTGGAAGTTTGTTTGTGAATAGCGAAACGATTGAACGTGATAGCGATAAACGTGTCACTTTTGACAATCTGACATGTAGCGCAGCCTGAATTCTGGATAAGGTTTCGTAGGAACAGTTTGGTTGTGAGTTGGCGAAGCCATTGAATGTAATATGGAAAACGTGTATGTGCTGAAAGTTTTGTGTTTCCGACTGATAGGTTGGCGTGCAACATTTCATTTATCAAACTTCCTGGCAGATTAAAACTGTGTGCCCGACCGAGACTCGAACTCGGGACCTTTGCCATTCGCGGGCAAGTGCTCTACCATCTGAGCAACCGAAGCACGACTCACGCCCGGTACTCACAGCTTTACTTCTGCCAGTATCTCGTCTCCTACCTTCCAAACTTTACAGAAGCTCTCCTTCGAAACTTGAAGAACTAGCACTCCTGAAAGAAGGGATATTGCGGAGACATGGCTTAGCCACAGCCTGGGGGATGTTTCCACAATGAGATTTTCACTCTGTAGCGGAGTGTGTGCTGATATGAAACTTCCTGGCAGATTAAAACTGGTTTAAAAAAATACAGTTTTAATCTGCCAGGAAGTTTCACAGTTTTAATCTGCCAGGAAGTTTCATATCAGCGCACACTCCGCTGCAGAGTGAAAATCTCATTCTGGAAACATCCTCCAGGCTGTGGCTAAGCCATGTCTCCGCAATATCCTTTCTTTCAGGAGTGCTAGTTCTGCAAGTTTCGCAGGAGAGCTTCTGTAAAGTTTGGAAGGTAGGAGACGAGATACTGGCAGAAGTAAAGCTGTGAGTACCGGGCGCGAGTCGTGCTTCGGTAGCTCAGATGGAAGAGCATTTGCCCGCGAAAGGCAAAGGTCCCGAGTTCGAGTCTCGGTCGGGCACACAGTTTTAATCTGCCAGGAAGTTTCATATCAGCGCACACTCCGCTGCAGAGTGAAAATCTCATTCTGGAGTTCATTTATCAGTTGGAGAAGCCAGCGAATGTGATTCTCACTGGAGACAGACTGATCCGTAGCATAACCGGAGGACTAGGTTAGGATAGAATGGAACGGTTTTGTTTTGAGATGGCAGAGCCGTTGAATTCAATTTTGGAAAACGAAACTACGGTGACACGTGGGTCTGCAGCTTAGTCCGAGGTCCAGGCTAAGTAGGAATGCAACAATTGAGTGGTGAGGAGGCGAAGCCTACGAATCTGATGGAGCAAAGCGTATCGATAGCGACAGATTGGTCTGTACTGTAACGCGAAGTGTACGTTATATGGGGCTGTAGCAGTGTGGTTGAGTTGTAGAAACCACTGACTGAGATTTCTGATAAAGGTGTCAATGGTGACTGACTGATGTGTGAGGTAGCCCATGGTGTAGGTTATGTTGAAATGCAATAGTTTAGTTGTGAGTTGGTGAGGTTAGTGAATGTGATAGTGTAAAACATACCAGTAGTGAAAGAACACTCTGTAGAGTAACACGAGTTCTAAGTTACCTTGTGAAGTAACGTATTGCTTGTGAGTTGGATGCTGCAAAAAACGTGTTGGATGACAGAGTGATCAGCAGCGTATTCCGGGATGGAATTGGGAATGTAAAGGTTTGTTTTTGCGTTGGAGAAACCCACCAATGTGTTTGTGATAAAACTGTCGGTGGAAACAAACTGATATGTAGCATAACCCGAAATCTAGATCAGTTTGGAATGCAACAGTTTGGTTGCGAGATATTGAACGCAGTGGTTGTGATAAAGACTGATTTATCGTAGTGTTGTCAGAATTCTAGGTAAGTTAGGAATGCAACAATTTGGATGTGGGTTGTCGTCGCCAACGAACATTATAGCGTAAAAACATGTCTGAGGTGACAGACTTAGTTTGTAACATAGCCCAAGCTCTAGGTTAGTTTGGAATGTAGTGACTACGTAGTGCTTTGGTGGAGTCACAGAACTGGATAGCGAAAAACGTGTCAGCTGTGTAGTCTGACCTGTAACGTAGCGTGATTAGGTTGGACAGGAACAGTTTGGTTGTCAACTTGAGGAGTCAATGAATGTGGTAATGAAGAACGTGTCTCTAGTGACAGACTGGAGTACAGTGTAGCCCGAAGACTAGGTTAGATGGTTAGCAGCAATTCATTTGCGAGTTGGAGGAGCAGTAGAACGGTATGGCGGAAAAGCAACTGCAGTGCAACAGTCAGCTTGTGATTCGAGTTGTCAAAGAGTGTGGTAGCGAAAAGCGTGTCTGTGGTGATAAAGTCGGCTGTTGGTGTGCTCCAGTTCTAGATTAGTTTGCAGTGAAACGGTCTGAATGCCAGTTGGCGAAGCCAACGAATGTAATAGCTATAAGCGTGTCTGTGGTTACACACTGGTCTGTTGCGTAGCCCGACGTCTAGGTTATGTCGGAATGCAACCGTCTGGTTGAGTGTTGACGAAGCCATTAGTTGAGACAGAGATAAATGTGTCAGTAGTGATTGATTGATCTATATCACAGGCCATGATCTAGGTTGGTGTGGAATGGAGTGCAACAATTCGGTTGTGAGTAAGCGAATCAAACGAAAGTGATACCGGAATCCTGTCTGTGCTGGCAGAATGACCTGTAGCGTATGTAGCACATCGACCGTGTTAGGTCAAAAAATACTCCAGAGTGGGTCTGGGTTGCAACAGGGCCAGCCACATTCGGGTGAGAGGGTTAGCATTACAAAGCAAGACACTGCCTACTGGCTTTGTGCAGCAGAGACGGCTGGGCGAGGCATAACAATAGCCGATGCTGCAATATGCTTGCAGAAGGACAAGTCTTTCTTCACTCGCCATCAAAGTAGAGTTTAGAGTACGTGCCTTAGGCCCTGAACAAACGTAGTCTGTAGTGTATAAGTATTCAGCCATTTATGTACTAAATGATCATTGTCTCAGTGTCATATCGTACACCAAGAGCCTGTGACAGCTGCAGAGACATCCTGGAACGCAGTTCAGGGTCTACTGTTCGACCATGAGACAGGGCAGCCTGCCTTGACTGTCGATGGAGCTGCCCCCTTGCTCGACGAATTCACTGCTATCGTCGGCTGCGCCGCCGCGTTTTCATCACAGTCGCCCCCGGGATCATCGCTGACAGCGGCATTCGAGTGGTGACACGCTTGGCCCCGCTCTTTGCGCTGTCAGCAATGCCAGTTCCGCATGAGAGGCAACAGGACGCCCCAACCAAGCTGTTCCTAATGTACTAAGCGAGAGGGCTGAAATAAAGAAATTAACTGAACAAATCTACTCTCGTACTGATGTCTCATTTCGATCTCCACGTATGACCAATAAAAATGGTATTTTGATCTTGGAGATGAAGTTTGACTCATCATCATCATCATCATCATCATTTAAGACTGATTATGCCTTTCAGCGTTCAGTCGGGAGCATATCCCCTCTTATAAAATTCCTCCATGATCCCCTATTCAGTGCTAACATTGGTGCCTCTTCTGATGTTAAACCTGTTACTTCAAAATCATTCTTAACCGAATCCAGGTACCCTCTCCTTGGTCTGCCCCGACTGCTCCTACCCTCTACTGCTGAACCCATGAGTCTCTTGGGTAACCTTGCTTCTCCCATGCGTGTAACATGACCCCACCATCTAAGCCTGTTCGCCCTGACTGCTACATCTATAGAGTTAATTTCCAGTTTTTCTTTGATTTCCTCATTGTGGACACCCTCCTGCCATTGTTCCCAGCTACTAGTACCTGCAATCATCCTAGCTACTTTCATATCCGTAACCTCAACCTTGATGATAAGGTAACCTGAATCCACCCAGCTTTCGCTCCCATCCAACAAAGTTGGTCGAAAGATTGAACGGTGCACAGATAACTTAGTCTTGGTACTGACTTCCTTCTTGCACAAGAGAGTAGATCGTAGCTGAGCGCTCACTGCATTAGCTTTGCTACACCTCGCTTCCAGTTCTTTCACTATGTTGCCATCCTGTGAGAATATGCATCCTACGTACTTGAAACCGTCCACCTGTTCTAACTTTGTTCCTCCTATTTGGCACTCAATCCGTTTATATTTCTATCCCACTGACATTACTTTCGTTTTGGAGATGCTAATCTTCATACCATAGTCCTTACATTTCTGATGTAGCTCTGAAATATTACTTTGCAAACTTTCAATCGTATCTGCCATCACAACTAAGTCATCCACATATGCAAGACTGCTTATTTTGTGTTCACATATCTCAATCTCACCCAGCCAGTCTATTGTTTTCAACATATGATCCATAAATAATATGAACAACAGCGGAGACAGGTTGCAGCCTTGTCTTACCCCTGAAACTACTCTGAACCATGAACTCAATTTACCGTCAACTCTAACTGTTGCCTGACTATCCATGTAAAGACCTTTAATTGCTTGCATAAGTTTGCCTCCTAATCCATAATCTCGTAGAACAGACAATAACTTCCTCCTAGGAACCCGGTCATATGCCTTTCCTAGATCTATAAAGCATAGATACAATTCCCTGTTCCACTCGTAACACTTCTCCATTATTTGCCGTAAGCTAAACATCTGGTCCTGACAACCTCTAAGAGGCCTAAACCCACATTGATTTTCATCCAATTGGTCCTCATCTAATACTCGCACTTTCCTTTCAACAATACCTGAGAAGATTTTACCCACAACGCTGATTAAACAGATACCTCTGTAGTTGTTACAATCTTTTCTGTTTCCATGTTTAAAGATTGGTGTGATTACTGCTTTTGTCCAGTCTGATGGAACCTGTCCCGACTCCCAGGCCAATTCAAGTATCCTGTGTAGCCATTTAAGACCTGATATTCCACTGTATTTGATGAGTTCCGACTTAATTTCATCCACCCCAGCTGCTTTATTGCACTGCAATCTATTGACCATTTTCTCCACTTCCTCAAATGTGATCCTACTTCCATCATCATTCCTATCCCATTCTATCTCGAAATCTGAAACATTACTGACCGTATTTTCACCTACATTGAGCAACTCTTCAAAATATTCCCTCCATCTGCCCAAAGCATCCACAGGATTCACCAGCAGTTTTCCTGGCCTGTCCAAAATATTGCCATTTCCTTGTTACCTCCCTTTCGAAGAGTGCTAATTACACTCCAGAATGGTTTTCCAGCAGCTTGACCCATGGTCTCCAACCTGTTTCCAAAGTTTTCCCAAGATTTCTTCTTGGATGGTGCAATTATCTGTTTGGCATTGTTTCTTTCTTCAACATAACTTTCTCTGTCCGCCTGAGTTCTAGTATGTAGCCATTTTTGATACGCCTTCTTTTTCCTTTTACAGGCTGCCTTGACTGTGTCATTCCACCAAGCTGTTTGCTTCATCCTACTTTTACACACTACTGTTCCAAGACAATCTTTAGCCACTTCTAGTACTGCGTCCCTGTGCCTTGTCCATTCCTTTTCCAATGACTGTAATTGACTACATTCAACTAACTGGTACCATTCTGAAATCGCTGTTATGTACTTGTGCCTGAAATTTCTCCACTCTTATCCTCCTACATATGGACCTGACCTCCTGCACTTTCGGCCTCACAATCGCTATTTCACTGCAGATTAAATAAAGATCAGTGTCATCAAAGAATCCCCTGAATACACGTGTGTCCCTCACAGCCTTCCTGAATCCCTGATCTGTTATTATATAGCCAATGACAGATCTGGTTCCCCTGCCTTCCCAAGTATATCGGTGAATGTTTTTATGTTTAAAAAAGGAGTTCGTGATTACTAAGCCCATACTGGCACAGAAATCCAAGAGTTGTTTCCCGTTCCTTTTGGCCTCCATATCCTCTCCAAATTTACCCATAACCTTTTCATACCCTTCTGTTCGATTTCCAATCCTGGCGTTAAAATCACCCATGAGCAGAACACTGTCCTTGTCCTTTACTCTAACAACTACATCACTGAGTGCCTCGTAAAAACTATCCATCTTATCTTGATCTGTCCCTTCACAATGCGAATATACTGACACAATACTAATTTTCTTCTCGTTCGTTTACATACCTTATTGCAACTACGCTGGGTTCCATTTCTTTCCTGATGTAAAGTTTGACTGTAGTGAATTTTGTAAAGTAACCTGTTTGCATGTGGAGAACCAGTGGATTTGTCTATATTTAGAGGTAATGTAAGTCACGAGGAGTTAGCGCGTGTTAAGCTTGTGCAGTATAACCTTAAAGGGGAACTCAGCGCCAAATGAGAAATCAGTTCCAGGAAATGTCATACATGTAGTCGTGGGGGTGACATATGGCTAGGCAACTCTGGGAGACGAGATGGCTCATGATTAGAAGTAAGAATTAAGTTGATGCACTTTGTTTTCTTGTCTTGTTTTTCACAAGGGGGTGTTGTCACTTACAAACATCAGACACAACCAAAACACAAGAGGTGTCAGAACAGGGAGCAGTACGCATATTGTTAGAAAAGGTAGCACAGTTAACAGCGAATAATACCGATCTGCGTGGATTGGTAGAGTTACGAACGTCACACCGGGGTACAAATTTGTCAGTCGTAAGCTCCTTTTTCTACATTAAAGAGCCGAAGAAACTGTTCACCCGACCAATATCGCGTATGGCCCCGTCGAGCACGCAAAAGCACCGCAACACAACGTGGTATGGACTCTGCTAATGCCTGAAGTAGTACTGGGGAGAACTGACACTATCAATCCTGCAGGGCTGTCCAAAAATCCGTAACTTACGAGGGGGTTGAGATATCTTCTTGACTTCACGTTGCAAGGCATCCCAGATATGTTCAATATTGTTCATATCTGGGGAGTTTGGTGGCCGGCGGGAGTGTTGAAACTCAGAAGAGTGTTCCTGGGGCTAGTCTGTAGCAATTATGGACGTGTGGGGTTCGCATTGTCCTGCTGGAATTGCCAAAGTCCGTCGGATTGCACAATGGACACTAATCAGGTGATCAGACAGGATGCTTGCGTATGTGTCACCTGTCAGAGTCCTATCTAGATATATCAGGGGTCCCATACCACGCCAACTGCACTGCCGACCCTCCACCGGCTTGAACAGTCCTCTCCTAACTTGCTGGGCCCTGAATTCATGACGTTTCCTCCACACTCGTACAATTTGAAATGAGGCCACATGTTACCAGTTATTAACAGTCCACTGTCGGTGTTGACAGGCGCATGCGAGGCGTAAAGCTTTGTGCCGTGCAGTCATCAAGGGTACATGAGTGGGCCTTCAGCTCCGAAAGCCCATATACATGTCGTTTTGTTGAATAGTAGGCACGGTGACACTTGTTGATGGCTGAGCATCGAAATCTGCAGCAATTTGCGGAAGGGCTGCTCTTCTGTCAAGCTGAACGACTCTCTTCACTCATCTCTAGCCCCGTTCTTGCAGTATCTTTTTCTGGCCCCAGGGATGTCGGAGATTTGATGCTTTACCGGATTCCTGATATTCACGGTTCACTCGTGAAATGGTCGTGTGGGAAAATCCCAATTTCATCGCTACTTGGGAGATGCAGTGTCCCATCGCTCGTATGCCGACTATATCATCACGTTCAAATGCACTTAACCTTGATAACCTGCCATTGTAGCAGCAGTAACAGGTGTAACAAATGCGCCACACACTTATACGGGTGTTGCCGATCGCAGCGCGGTATTCTGCCTGTTTACATATCTTTGGACTTGAACATGCATGCCTATACCTTTTCCTTTGGAGATTCGCTGTAATAACAATCGAGGATGCGCAGGCCTTTGTTGGAGACCTCAGAAATGTGTTTGAGATGGTCTGATCAAGAAAGATTAAGTGTTGCAAATCTGAGACTAACAGGGGAAGCGAAAACTTATGTAGGGTATTCAGAAGCTCTTAAGGGTGTCACAAAACTTAAATAATTTAAGGAAGGGTGAATTCAGTGACACACGAAAGGAAACAGTGCCACACATTACAGGGGTTATGGGTAATACCTAAGAAAAATATGGAGACTGTGGAGGAAAATTAATGGATGTGCCTATGAATTAGAACAATGCGGCAGTAAATGCAAGAAGCTAAGTAGCGGGGGCTTGACGCTTTTCTAAGAGGGTTGCACCCGCAGATGTCGAGACTTGTACAGACAGGGGATTTGACGGATTTGCACACAGCGGTGCGGTTAGCTATGCAGTGTGCGGAGACGGATTTGTTGACCGAAATGCACGGTAAATGAACGTTGTTTGCAGCTAAATACGAAGTGTTTAAGGTGTGGACGAATGATCATGTAAGGAGGCAGTGTCGCCAACCTCAGACTAGTGTGAATGAAGTAGGAGGAAGCAATAACTTTAGAAGTAGAGGGTCAGGAAAGGATAATGTGTTGAAAACAGTTCTTCCCAGTAAGATTGGATGCTACGAAGTCGTATGCAGAGGTGGATTGTCGACAAGAGGAATAGTAGGAAAAGATGGTTGCAGGACACAGTGACGCATGTCTCGGTCACCAGTAGAGAACTGGTGACACGTAAGCATTGGGACTCACCATGGTATAGATTTCGTGGAGTGGGGAATAAAACTGTCACGCTATTAGGATCGGTGGACATAGACTTCTGCCTGGATAGGGTTCAATTTAAACAAAGAGATTGTGCCACCCGTGAGTGAAGGTTACAACACGATCCTGACATTATATTTCTTATACCACCACTGCGCCACAGTCGATCTTCAGCAAGATAGGGTTAAGCTTGACGGAAATTGTTTCAGTTAGCTGAAGCCAGTGCCAGTGTAGCGATGTCGCGAGGTGAATCTGCCGTGAAAGACGAACCGAATAAACCGCGAACAACCACACTAACACTTTATTCGTGCGATTGTGTACCTACAGATACTGGGAAATCACGTTGGGTCCTGTGCGGCTGGTCCCGCCGGAGGTTCGAGTCCTCCCTCGGGCATGGGTGTGTGTGTTTGTCCTTAGGATAATTTAGGTTAAATAGTGTGTAAGCTTAGGGATTGATGACCTTAGCAGTTAAGTCCCATAATATTTCACACACATTTGATTTGAACACGTTGGGTCAGTGCTGAGTCTAGTTTGCCGGTAGGAATTTCGAGTGTGCTGGAACAGTTAGAAGAGAATGAAGTACTACATCAGACGGGTTGCTACGTCAAAAGACGTATTGTACACATAGAAGAAATAAAGGGCGAAAATAACGTACCTGTGTCTATTGATAATTTTAGCGCGGAGGACGTATGATTAACAAAGAGATTGTTAATCGCTAATCCTCGAGGAGGAAGAATTGGACATGAGGTGTGTCAGCCACGGACAATCATTGGATGCCATAGAAACTGCATTACGAGAAAAAGTGATACTAAAATGTAAACTTTCACGGCCGGAAATATCATGTCCATTATAATTATCCGGGCTGTTATGCCGTGGCCGGTTGATGAATTCTGTGGTGATTCCCACAGAATTCATCAACCGACCACGGCATAACAGCCCGGATAATTATAATGGACATGATATTTCCGGCCGTGAAAGTTTACATTTTAGTATCAGACGCCTCTACGGGGAGGAGATGTCAAGAGAAAATGGCTCTGAGCACTATGGGACTCAACTGCTGAGGTCATTAGTCCCCTAGAACTTAGAACTAGTTAAACCTAACTAACCTAAGGACCTCACAAACGTCCATGCCCGAGGCAGGATTCGAACCTGCGACCTTAGCGGTCTTGCGGTTCCAGACTGCAGCGCCTTTAACCGCACGGCCACCTCGGCCGGCAATGTCAAGAGAAGTGCGACGCCTGGAAGGACTCCAGAAGAAGAGAGGGCACCTTTTGTGTTCCCTCACATTCCTGTCTCGTTGCAGAGCCGTCGGCGTTATACCGAAGTTTCTGAAGATAAAGCGACTGTACTATTCGGGAAAGGCAGAACGCATTTTCAAACGGACTGAGGAGGCCTTACTACGAGAGCGCATTCAGCAGACCCGACGGGACTTGGCAAGCACAAACTGTAAGTTAATGTCTCTCCATATTACGATCAGTAATAAACTGTGCAGCGGTGACTGGGATAAAATTGATAGACTACTGCATGATACCATGGGGAAGCGTATGTTGACGACGTCTAGTAGACAGAAGAAGAAGTTTGATAATTTGCTACCTAATCAGACTGTTCGGCATTTAGACGTTTCTCGGACCGTTATCAATTTGTCCAAACGTTCGTTATCTGACGATGAGACATCTGTGCTTGCCAAGGGAGGAAATTTTGCTGTTAGTCCGCGTTTTGTGCCCACGGAAGAAATTATAGCCAATGTAGAAGCAGGAATTCGCAGTGTAGATTCTGTAACAGCTGAAGAAATCCGTATAGAAACAGTGAGAATATTAGCCAATGCAAAACCGCCGAAAAGTAATATAACTGTGGGTGAGAGAAGAGCTTTAAAACTCCTGAATGACGACGATAGTATTTTGGTTCTCCCAGCTGACAAAGGAAGCGCAACGGTGGTTATGGATGTGACCAACTATCAGAGAAAAATTACGGATCTACTGGATCCGCAAGCATATAGGAAGCTGAATAAGGACCCCACTAACAACGTTCTCAGAACTGTGTCGCGGTTAATAAAAAGGTCCTCCATTGAAGAGAGTGTACAGAAAGGTCTCTGCATTCCGGTTGCGCTACCACCGAGGCTTTATGGATTGCCCAAAATTCATAAAGAAAATGTTCCGTTAAGACCGATACTAAGTGCCATTGGTTCGCCCACCTACTCGTTAGCCAAGTTTTGATTACGCTGTTAAAACCACATGTGGGCCGTTCGGAATCGTATATAAAGAATTCGACACATTTCATCAGCAGATTGAATGGCATATTGGTCCAGCCGGAGGACATATTGGTCAGCTTCGATGTGGTATCGCTGTTTACCATGGTTCCACTTAATGATGTATTGGAACAGCTGGATCGAATTTTTCCTGCCGATATTTTAGAGCTGTTTAAGTGTTGTTTGACGACCACATACTTCAAGTGGAATGAACAGTTTTATGAGCAAACGGATGGCGTGGCTATGGGAAGCCCCCTAAGTCCCGTAATTGCAAACTTCTTTATGGAGAAATTCGAAGAACAGGCCTTAGGTACTGCCAGCAAGAAACCAAATGTATGGTTCCGATACGTGGATGACACGTTTGTGTTGTGGAGATATGGTAGGGAGGAACTAAGCCGGTTCCACGAACATCTGAACAGTATAAACTCAAGAATTCAGTTTACAATGGAGGAGGAGGTAGACGGCAAACTACATTTCCTCGATGTGCTTGTGTTTAGAAACGAAAATGGTAGTTTGGGCCACTCAGTGTACCGCAAACCCACCCACACGGACCGTTATTTGCACTGGGATTCGAACCACCACCCACAACAGAAGCGGGGTGTTATCAAGACGTTAGCGGACAGAGCTAGAAATATTTGTGAACCTGAGTTGCTCGACGCTGAGATGGAACATCTCCACAATGCACTAACGAAGAACGGATATTCGTCCGCCGAAATAAAACGTGCGTTGAGGCACCCACGCAGAAATCATACTGACGTACAGGCTACTGCAAAATCTAAGGTTCTCCTGCCGTTTGTTAAAAATGTAACGGAAAGAATAGGGAGGATCTTGACGAAGCAGAATATTACCGTAATTTACAAGCCCACCAGGAAGATACAGGAATACCTTAGGCCTGCCAAGGACGCTCGCAAACCATTGGAAAAATCTGGAGTGTATAGGATCCCATGCAGCTGTGGTGATGTTTATGTGGGTACCACCAAAAGAACTGTTTCTTGGAAGAGCACAAGGGAAATTGTAGAAGAGGAGAAACGGAACGATCAGCTGTTGCGGAGCATGCTTTCCAGCCAGGGAACCACAATATTCGTTTCGAGGAGACGCAAGTACTAGCGGCCACGAGCGGATACTACGAAAGGCTCTACAGGGAGGCAATCGAAATCGCTAAACACCCAAATAATTTCAACCGAAAGGAGGAGGGCGTCAAATTAAACGGTATATGGATGCCGGTGTTAAAGAAGATGTGTACCAGTCGTCCACTACTGGGTGATGGCAACGGCGATCGACGGCGACGGACAGCGGCCAATTGCACTGACGTTTTCAAAACACGTAACGTCACGCCGCGGCGCGGGGGCGCGCGGACACGGAATTTGGCGGCAGTCAGTAGCGAGCCAGTGTGTGTGTTGGACCTTCCATCAAGCTACGGACCCCCTTGAAGATGTCTCCCACAGTCGGAGACGAAACGTTGGGAATCACCACAGAATTCATCAACCGTCCACGGCATAACAGCCCGGATAATTATAATGGACATGAGAAAAAGTGAAGCACCTAGAGGGAAGCAACAGGGAATGGATGGAACTCAAGGATTTATTTTTTCCAAACTGGCCACTAACACCATATTACACTGCACCGCGTACTAATCGGAAACGAATCAGCCGGCCGGAGTGGCCGAGCGGGTCTAGGCACTACAGTCTGGAACTGCGAGGCCGCTACGGTCGCCGGTTCGAATCCTGCCTCGGACATGGATGTGTGTGATGTCCTTACGTTAGTTAGGTTTAAGTAGTTCTTAAGTTCGAGGGGACTGATGACCTCAGAAGTTAAGTCCCATAGTGCTGAGAGCCATTTTTGTGAAATGAATCACCAGTCTACTGCAAACCATACAGAATACTGTGATTACAGACACCTAAAGCGGAAATCCTAACGGACGCCTGCCCTTTTCCAAACATCACAGAAACCTTAGCTTACTTAGGGCAAAGCAGGTATTTTTCAACAATGGATTTGAAGAGCGGTTATCACCAGAAATAGGTTTCACTCCAGGATCGACACAAAATAGCGTTTCCGGCACCCTGGGAACACTACCAACTCAGAAAATGCCATTTGGATTAGGAAATGCATCTTCAACGTCTCAGAGACTGTTGGATAGAGTACTCAGAGTCTGAAACAAAGGGAACTCTGATGATGTAATTGTCTATGGGATTGATATGGAATAGTATATGCAGCGACTAAGGGAAGTAATCCTCAGGATAAAAGCGGCGAAGTTAACACTGAGGACGGCACAGTATAATTTTGTGATGGAAGAGGTAGCTTTCCTCCGTCATATCATAAGTAAATATGGGGTCAAGACAGATCCAAGATTAGTTAGAGCTCTACGAAAATTTCCTATACCAGAATCTGTAAAGGAATTGCAGTCGCCCTTGGGACTCGCGAACAATTACCAGTGACTCGTAAGAGGATTTACGGATATTTCCAGATCGTTGACACAGTTCCTTAAAAAAGGTACTAAGTTTGTGTGGTCAAAAGAGTGCTAGCATGTTTTTGAGCAGCTGAAAGAAGCTTTAAAATTGAGTCCGATATTGGTATTTCCGGATTTTAATAGACAGTTTGTTTTAACATGTCATGTGTCAAGGTATGCACCGAATATGTATTGTCACAAGACGTACAAGTCACAGAACACCCCACAGTTGATGCATCAAGACAACTAAATTCTGCAGAAAGACGTTATTCCACAACAGGGAAAGAGATGTTCAACTTATTTATAGAATCACACATTTGAAATTTTATCTGTAGGGTAAAATGTTCAGATTAATAACAGATCGTGTGGTATTACAATAGTTGGTGTTAAGAGATCCTTCTTGCAGGCTGACACGATGGTCAGTAAGACAAGATGAATTTGACTTTGAAATTACTCATAAATCTAGGAAGAAGCACGGAAATGTGGAGGGCTTAAGCAGAAAAATAGCGACATTACGTACTGAAGGTAATGAGAATGAGGAATGGCAAGCTATACAATGAACAGTGCTGAGTGTGGCATCACTCGAACGCTCCTAACAGTGACGTCTCCAGCTGCAAAAGTGATGACAGTGTGGCGGCACACATGATGATGTATGTGAACTTCCTCCACTGAGTGGGTGGCTCTCTCGTGATTCGAGGCAGGCTACCGTGTCTCGTGCTCGAAAAGTGGACCCTGCACTGCATTACTGGATGTTGTTCCAGATATCACCGGCTGAGACGAGAATCATTTAGTACACAAATGGTTGAGTTTTTATGTGCTCCAGACTATGTACGTTTATGGCTTAATACACGCCCACTAAACTCGTCTGTGGTGGTAAGTGAGGAAACACTTCTGTCACACTAGAGTACTGTTGCGTCAGCTGTTGCTATACCTCACCCAGCTGGATCCACCTCCGAACGCTAGTAAGCCGTGATATGCTGTGCAGTCTCGTCCGCCTGTAGCTGTGTCTGGTGCAACACACATCCACTCGGGCGTACCTTTATGACCCAATACGGTCGACACGCTACAAGTAGCCTGGTTTCAGTGTTATGGTGTAATGCAAGAGTCGGATTGCGATTTCACGAAGCCAGTGATGCGATAGCGAAAAACGTGTCTATGATGAAACACTTGTGTAGAGCAGTCTGCGGTTTATGTTAGGTTAGTATGTAGTATTTTCTTGTCAGTAGGAGCAGGCAACGAATATAATAGCGAAAAATATGTCAATGTTGACAGATTGGGCTGTACCTTAGGCTGATGCCTAGGATAGTTAATGTAACAGTTTGATTGTGATTTCGCGAATCCAATGAATGTCGTAGTTAAAACCGGATCTGTAGTTACAGTATTGCCTGAGGTCTGAGTTAGGCTTGAAGGCAGCAGTTTGGTTGAGTTGATGAAGCCACTGAATGTGATAGCGACAAACAAGTCAGTGTTGAAGACAGTTCTACAGCGTAGCCCAAGTGCTAGGTTATAGTAAAATGGAAGTATTTGGTTATGAGTTGGCAAAGCCAACGAACGCAGTATCGATAAACGTGTCTATGGTGAAAGACTGGTCTGCAGTGCAGCCAAACGGTCGGCTTAGGTTGGAATGCAGCAGTCTGATTGTGTGTTGGTGACGCCACTGCACATTATCGCGAAAAATTATGCCTGTGCTGGCAGAATGGTCTGCAAAGGAGACCGAGTTTCTACGTTAGTTTTTAATGCAGGAATTTGGCTGTGTGTTTTCGAAGTTTATGAATGTGACGGTGAACAGCTTGTCTGTAGTGACAAAATATTTTAAAGTAGTCTGAGGTCTAGGTCAGATTGAAATCCGACAGTTTGGTTGTGTTCATGAAGCTAAGGAATGTGATAGAGGAAAACGTATCTCTAGTGACAGGCTTGTCTGTAGCGCACAGAGAGATATACAGGGTAGTCTATTCATCGTGACCGGGCCAAATATCTCACGAAATAAGCATCAAACGAAACAATTACAAACAACGAAACTTGTCTAGCTTGAAGGGGGAAAACAGATGGCGCTATGGTTGTCCCGCTAGATGGCGCTGCCATAGGTCAAAAGAAAATGAACTGCATTTTTTAAAAATATGACCCCCATTTTTTTATTACATATTCGTGTAGTACGTAAAGAAATATGAATGTTTTAGTTGGACCACTTTTTCGCTTCGTGACAGATGGCGCTGTAATAGTCACAAACATACGACTCACAATTTTAGACGGACAGTTGGTGACAAGAAGGATTTTAAATTAAAATACAGAACGTAGGTACGTTTGAACATTTTATTTCGGTTGTTCCAATGTGATACATGTACCTTAGAAAACTTATCATTTCTGAGAACGCATGCTGTTACAGCGTGATTACCTATAAATACCACATTAATGCAATAAATGCTCAAAATGATGTCCGTCAAACTCAATGCATTTGGCAGGGCGTGTGACGACATTCCTCTCAACAGCAAGTAGTTCGCCTTACGTAATGTTCGCACGTGCACTGACAATGCGTTATCGGTGGATCACGATAGCAAATATCCTTCAACTTTCTCCACAGAAAGAAATCCGGGGACGTCAGATCCGATGAACGCGCGGGCCATGGTATGGTGTTTCGACGAAAAATCCACATGTCATGAAATATGCTATTCAATACCACTTCAACAGCACGGGAGCCTTGTACAGGACATCCATCATGTTGGAAGTACATCGCCTTTCTGTCATGCAGTGAAACATCTTGTAGTAACATCGGTAGAACATTACGTAGGAAATCAGCATACACTGCACTATCTAGATTGCCATCGATAAAATGGGGGCCAATTATCCTTTCTCCCATAATGTCGCACCCTACATTAACCCGCCAAGGTCGTTCATGTTCCACTTGTCGCAGCCATCGTGGATTTCCCGTTGCCCAATAGTGCATATTATGCCGGTTTACGTTACGGCTGTTGGTGAATAACGCTTCGTCGCTAAATAGAATGCGTGCAAAGAATCTGTCATCGTCCAGTAATTTCTCTTGTATCCAGTGGCAGAACTGTACACGACGTTCAAAGTCGTCGCCATGCAATTCCTAGTGCATAGAAATATGGTACGGGTGCAATCGATGATGATGTAGCATTCTCAACACCGACGTTTTTGAGATTCCCGATTCTCGCGCAATTTGTCTGCTGCTGATGTGCGGATTAGCCGCGACGTCAGCTAAAACACCTACTTGGGCATCATCATTTGTTGCAAGTCGTGGTTACACAGGTGGCTGAACACTTCGTGTTTCCTTAAATAGCGCAACTATCCGGCGAACGGTCTGGACACTTGGATGATGTCGTCCAGGATACCGAGCAGCATACATAGCACACGCCCGTTGGGCATTTTGATCACAATAGCCCCACAGGAACGCGATATCGACCTTTTCCTCAATTGGTAAAAGGTCCATTTTAACACGGGTAATGTATAACGAAGCAAATACCGTCCGCACTGGCGGAATGTTACGTGATACCCCGTAGTTATACGTTTGTGACTATTACAGCGCCATCCATCACAAAGCGATAAAAGTGGTCCAACTAAACCATTCATATTTCTTTACGTACTACACGAATTTGTAATAAAAAAATGGGGGTTACTATTTTAAAAAAACGCAGTTGATATCCGTCTGACCTATGGCTGCTCCATCTAGCGGGCCAACCATAGCGCTATCTGGTTTCCCCCTTCAAGGTAGAGGAGTTTCGTTCTTTGTAATTTTTTCGTTTGATGCTTATTTCGTGAGATATTTGGCCCGGTTATTATTAATGGACCATCCTGTATGTTAGGTTGGAACGCATCAGTTTGGTTGTGAGTTGTTACTGTGACAACTTGTCTCTAGTATAGTCCGAAGTTAAATTTAGTTTGGAATGGGACTATTGGAATATGAGTTGGCGCAGATGTAGAATGTGTTAGTTAGAAACGTATCTTTAGTGACAGCCTGGTCTCTAACATACCCAGAGTTCTGAGGTTATTTATAATGCAACAGTTTACGTGTGAGTTGGTGAATCAGTAGAATGTGATAGCTATAAATGCGTCATATTTGATGGACTGACCAGTAGCGTAGCCCGAGTTCGAGGCTATGTTGGAATGGAATAGCTAGGTTTGGATTTGGCGAAGCCAATTAATGTGACACCGAAAGACTGATCTCTAGCATACCCCAGACTGTAGGGTGGATGTGGAAGAACTATCTAATAAACTTTTGATGGTTTCTCGCGTGTGTGCAGACCTGTGTGAAGCGATCCTTCGATAACCTCGAATTAGAGTGTCCGCACGTTCCAACACTACAGCGTTAACAGATGTGTTCGGCTGGCCGCCACGCCGGAGATCGAACAGGCTTGTACGACCTGGTTGAAATGATGACAGACGTCTTCGCCAGCGACTCACCGTGCTTTTCTTTGCCGCCAGCTCTCCGTAGACGTTCTGCAAATTTCTATGAATATTTCCCATACTCTGGTTTCCCGCTAAATGGCATTCAACCACAGCTTTCTACTTGGAACGCACCCTTGTTACACACACCTTTTTGAAAGATACGTGTAGCTCCACCACCGATCAGAATATCATGAAACTGTAAGGGCTGAAGCGGATATATTTCACTACTTCCCACAATAAGTTCTGTATCTTTCAACCGAAATCAGCGGAGAAAAATACACTACTGGCCATTAAAATTTCTGCACCACGAAGATGACGATCTACGGACGCGACATTTGGCCGACAGGAAGAAGATGCTGTAATATGCAAATTATTAGCTTTTCAGAGCATTCACACAAGGTTGGCGCCAGTGGCAACACCTACAACGTGCTGACATGAGGAAAGTTTCCAACCGATTTCTCATACACAAATAGCAGTTGACCGGCGCTGCCTGGTGAGACGTTGTTGTGATGCCTCATGTAAGGAGGAGAAATGCGTACCATCACGTTTCCTACTTTGAATAAGGTCGGATTGTAGCCTATCGCGATTACCGTTTATCGTATCGCGACATTGCTGCTCACGTTGGTCGAGATCCAATGACGGTTAGCAGAATATGGAATCGGTGGGTTCAGGAGGGTAATACGGAACGCCGTGCTGGATCCCAACGGCCTCGTATCACTAGCAGTAGAGATGACAGGCATCTTATCCGCATGGATGTAACGGATCGTGCAGTCACCCCTCGATCCCTGAGTCAACAGATGGGGACGTTTGCAAGACAACAACCATCTGAACGAACAGTTCGACGACGTTTGCAGCAGCATGGACTATAAGCTCGGAGACCATTGCTGCGGTTACCCTTGACGCTGCATCACAGACAGAAGCGCCTGCGATTGTGTACTCATCGACGCACCAGGGTGCACGAATGGCAAAACGTCATTTTTCCGGATGAATCGAGGTTCTGTTTACAGCATCATGATGGTCGCATCCGTGTTTGGCTACATTACGGTGAACGCACATTGGAAGCGTGTATTCGTCAACGCCATACTGACGTATCACCTGGCGTGATGGTATGGGGTGCCATTGGTTACACGTCTCTGTCACCTCTTGTTCGCATTGACGGCACATTGAACAGTGGATGTTACATTTCAGATGTATTATGACCCGTGGCTCTACCCTTCATTCGATTCCTGCGAAATCCTATATTCCAACAGGATAATGGACGACCGCATGTTGCAGGTCCTGTAATTGCCTTTCTGGATACAGAAAATGTTCGACTGCTGCTCTGGCGAGAACATTATCCAGATCTCTCACCAACTGAAAACGTCTGGTCAATGGTGGCCGAGCAACTGGCTCGTCACAATTTGCCAGTCGCTACGCTTGATAAACTGTGATATCGTGTTGAAGCTGCATGGGCAGCTGTACCTCTACACGTCATCCAAGCTGTGTTTGACTGAATGCCCAGGCGTATTAAGGCCGTTATTACTGCCAGAGGTGGTTCTTATGGGTGCTGATTTCTCAGGATCTATGCACCCAAATTGCATGAAAATGTAATCACATGTCAGTTCTAGTATAATATATTTGTCCAATGAATACCCGTTTATCATCTGCAATTCTATTTGGTGTAGCAATACTAATTGCTAGTAGTGTACGTTGCTCGACTTATTGAAAGCCCCTTGTAGCACGGGCGTACGTGCTTTCAGACCTTCGACCACGGTACACGGGCTGGCCGATGGTATTGTGACGCTGTGATCCTTCCTCATTAGCTTATTTTCAGAGGAGAATTCGTACCCGATTTCGTTTTTATGTATGACAATGGACGACCGCATCGAACCGTGGTGGTGGAGAAGCTCTCGAAAGGAGAAGAAGTTCGGCGAAAGGACTGGCATGCTCGTTCCCTCGAATACCATCAATCACGTGTGGGATGCGTTAGGGGGAAGTATTATAGCACGTCTACATGCAACATCGAACATCCAGCAGTTGTCAACCGCACTGGTGGAGGACTGGACGACCATCGACAAGCACTCGTTATCGATCTTTTGGTCGGCATGGAAGCAACTTGCAGTGTCGTCCGTGGTGATCACACACTCTATTAATAACCATTCCCCGCCAACTGTAATATCCATGCGACCATCATGTACCATGGTTGATATGGCGCGCGCCACTATTCTGTTATCTTGTTTAGAGCGCGCGCCATAATCAATTATAGTTCGCTGTTCTGGTGCGGGTGGCGCTCCGGTGGTGATTTGCTATTACGTCGCTGGCGTGTGTTTGTGGTGGCCGGTGGAAAGCGAGAGGGTAGTCGGTTTCCGGGTATTGGACGGAACGTGTAGTTCGCTCTGTCTGACCAGCTGGTGGCTAGCGCTAAGGTTGTTGTGCCTCGCAATATGAGCAGAGTGGTCTGGGGCGGAGGCGACTCGCCGCTGTGCTGGCCATGCGGTGGTGATTAATTGGAGTCGTCGTACTTGTTCTTCCTGCCTGTCTGATATGGAGGTCCGGTGGCGTCCTGTGATACTCTGGCCCGGAGACAACTAGTTGCTGAATTTTGGAGTCGTCTGCCAGGTTAGGGTGTGGGCTCGGTTGGCTCGTCAGATTTTCCACTGGAAGCTCCAGCAGCGGTTTCTAAACTTCATTCTGATGTGGGAAGGCGTTGTAGGAAGTTTTTGCTGTGTATGTGTGGCACGTTACGATATTTTTTGGTACTAATTTCTTTGCTCAACTGGAGTGTCTTTTGGTTATCCCGCTGAGTGGGTCGTTGCCCACCCGGCCTGCTCATCGTTACCTTTGGTGGTGCCTGTTTGTTCCTTTTTGAAGGAATTCGCGTAGGTGGTTATGTTACCTGCCCGGAGTTGCGTTCATGTATGGTATGTTTGGCATTTCATGTGTTAGGTAAAGTCTGCCTAAGAAAGGCGGTTTTGAACAGTATATGCGTAGTGAATTACTGCTGCTTGTTGTATGTGGTCTTCTGGGACCTGAACAACACGATCTGGTCAATTTTGTTTGTGTAACAGTATTTAGTAGTATGTTCTGTATTTTATCTCACTGTGTTATTATTAACTTGGTGGAATAGTCGCGTTTGTTGTCGTTAAGGCGCTTCTAAGACTGTGCTTTGACTATTCATGTGCGCTTGGCTTTCATTGTTTTGTTTTAAGAAGCGAGAATTGTTTATTAAGGTTTGTGTGTGTTGGTATCCGGCACTTGTTAAGAGCGCCCTAGCTAATGGCGCCGTGGTTATCATGTGCTGTCGGCATGTTAAATTGTTATTTGATTTTTGAATTTTACCTTTTGTTGATATTATCAGTCGTGCGTTACAAAACATAACAAAGGTGCGTAAGTGATGGGTAGTTGTGGGAGGCATGTTAGGGAGCTCTCAGCTGTTTATTTCGGGGACAGTTTCTAGTGGGAAGGCTCCGAACTGTTGAGATCTCGCTCGTCTGTGATTGCGTTGGGAGTTGCCCTTGCCCTTTGGTTGTATCAAATTATAATTTTATTATATTTATTGGTTGTACGTTGCGCTTCTTTGATTTTATAGTGCCAAGTGCCATTATCTTTCTGAAAGGTCTTTTATATAAATGATTTTAAATTGTAATGCCAAGTTATCTTATTATTGGATCTTGTTCTGTGGAGTAAAATCTTTTAAAGCACCATTGTAACTTGTCCTTGCAGAAGAAATTTCTCTTATTTTATGGTGCCAAGTTGCCTTTATAATAATTTTTTTTAGTTTATTACTGCTCTTAATGTTTTCCGATTTTATGGTGCCATGAGTCATTATCATTCTTAAAGGTTTTTGTAAATGATCTTAAGTTGCATTGCCAAGTTAACTTATTTTTGGATTTTGTCTCTTGGATGAACTCTAAAAGCACTTTTGTAAAAGGTTCTTTGATTTTATGGTGGCAAGCCGCCGTTGTTGTTTTTAAAGCTCATTCTTTTAACCATTTTTTAAATTCTGTAAGTTATATGAATTTGTTGTTATTTAAAAGAGTAATTTAATAAACTGTGTACAGAGTCTGCTGTTTGGATATTATTGGGTGGAAATCCTTGGATAATTGTCCTGTAAGAATACACATTCCAGTGGTGGGTTCACTGTACTTATTACTTTTGAATAAATTCTGTTTGCCTCATTGCTTATTTCTTTCAGTTCCCTTTCACACTCCACTGTAGCTGTTCTTTCTGTTTATATTGTCCAGGTGTACTTGGCTGTAACACATCGTGCGAAAGTTAGAGCCAAAGCTGCGCGTTCTGGACTAGTGCGTCAATCGGTGCCGACTGTTCGCCATGTCATCCTTTCTATTCACGTCGTCGGATGCGGTATGTATGGATGGGCAACGGGTCAGCACACCGTTTTCCCAATCGCTGTCGGCTCTGTTTTGTCCTTCGAGTCGCTATAACTGATGAGCCACTGTCGGCTGTTTTGTCCTTCGAGTCGCTATAACTGACGAGAGAAAATTAAACACATTCTATGAACAACTGCAACACGGGACTTAGGATGATAACGACAAACTCCAGTTCAGTAGTAGAAATCACAATTTACGCATATGACAACGAAAAGCCGATGTCGCTCATCAAAAACCAGCTTACTTTACGAACAACAGACTTCAATATGTAAATCATATAACATATCTGCAGGCCATAATCGGCAGTAAGTTTATATTCAACACATGACCAATAGATCTACAGCTTTAATTAATACTGCCTCAAAATAAGCTACACTCAGCTGAGGTAAGCGCATTGGTACAATATGAATTATTTACAAAAGGAACGCACATCTTGACGTCGTTCCTTTCATAGAACAAAGAACTCTGTAGTACGCAGATATTTTGCCTGTCGCCCATAGCTTCGCTATACAGAAAGGAGTTATTCTTGTTCAAAATGACAGTGGACAGTTACGTGTGCTGATTCGGACTATAGCAAAAAATTATGTTCTTTATACAGATTTTCCCTTCTTCACAATTCATTTATTACTGCAAATTGTTGCAAAGGTCTTATTATATTAGTTAATTTTATGTTCAAGCCTGCTTGATGTTCGAAAAGTCAAGAACTGTGAAATTACTGGACTCACAAGGTAACAACAGAGACACAGTTGCACAAGGAAGTGGAAACAACATTCAGCATTGTGCACGAACGGAAGAGCGTCACCGTACTCTTTGTTGCGTACAGAAGTCGTTCAGTTACTTCACCAATGACACAGGCGGATTCTTCGTACGAAACGGTTAGCGCATCGACTCAGTACTTGACACGGTGTGGACACCCAAATACACTACTGGCCATTAAACTTGCTACAGCACGAAGATGACGTGCTACAGAAGCGAAATGTAACCGACAGGAAGAAGATGCTGTGATATGGAAATTATTAGCTTTTCAGAGCATTCACACACCTACAACGTGCTGACATGAGGAAAGTTTCCAACCGATTTCTCATACACAAACAGCAGTCAGCCGGTGTTGCCTGTTGAAACGTTGTTGTGATGCCTCGTGTAAGGAGGAGAAATGCGTGCCATCACGTTTCCGACTTTGATAAAGGCGGACTGTAGCCTATCGCGATTGCGGTTTATCGTATCGCGACATTGCCGCTCGCGTTGGTCGAGATCCAATGACGGTTAGCAGAATATGGAATCGGTGCGTTCAGGAGGGTAGTACGGAACGCCGTGCTGGATCCCAACGGCCTCGTATCACTAGTAGTCGAGATGACCGGCATCTTACCGGCATGGCTATAACGGATCGTGCAGCCACGTCTCGATCCCTGAGTCAACAGATGGAGACGTTTGCAAGACAACAACCATATGCACGAACAGTTCGACGACGTTTGCTTCAGCATGGACTATCAGCCCGGAGACCATGGCTGCAGTTACCCTTGACGCTGCATCTCAGATAGAAACGCCTGCGATGGTGTACTCAACGACGAACCTGGGTGTACGAATGGCAAAACGCCATTTTTTTCTGATGAATCGAGGTTCTGTTTACAGCATCATGATGGTCGCATTCGTGTTCGGCGACATCGCGGTGAACTCACATTGGAAACGTGTATTCGTCATCGCCATACTGGCGTATCAGCAGGGGTGTTGGTATGGGGTGCCATTGGTTGACACGTCTCGGTCACCTCTTGTTCGCACTGACGGCACTTTGAACAGTGGACGCTACATTTCAGATGTGTTACGACCCGTGGCTCTACCCTTAATTCGATCCCTGCGAAACCCTACATTTCAGCAGGATAATGCACGGCCGCATATTGCAGGGCCTGTACGGGACTTTCTGGATATAGAAAATGTTCGTTCGATTTCTGCCCTGGCCAGCACATTCTCCAGATCTCTCACCAATTGAAAACGTCAGGTCAATGGTGGCGGAACAACTGGCTCGTCACAATACGCCAGTCACTACTCTTGATGAACTGTGTTGAAGCTGCATGGGCAGATGTACCTGTACACGCCATCCAAGCTCTGTTTGACTCAATGCCCAGGCGTATCAATGCCGTTATTTCGGTCAGAGGTGGTTGTTCTGGATACCGATTTCTCAGGATCCATGCACTCAAGTTGCGTGAAAATTAAATCACATGTCAGTTCTAGTATAATATATTTGTCCAATGAATACCCGTTTATCATCTGCATTTCATCTTGGTGTAGCAATATTAATGGCTAGTAGTGTACATTAACATACGCCTTGTCGGTATGGATAGAAGGACTGACGCAACAATGCAACAGCAGTGAAGTTAAAAGAGCACAACGAAACAGTCAACAGGACCTGGGTGCGCACTGGTGGCGACCTACCGCCGTGTCATCCTCCGCCAGTTACGTCACTGAATGCGGTGTTAGCGTACCGCTCTCCCGGCAGTTGTAAGTTTTCGTGACCTGGCGCTATGGAAGCTGGCATGCAAGTGCTGCTTTCGTTCTAAAGTTCTACACAGCAGTTTATAGTCTTTACAGTGATCCATCTCTTATGGATAGACAGACATATCCTTTTATGTAATCATTGAAATAATGTAGACTACGCAAACATGAGTCTTGTATGAGTTCTCTCTATACAGATTAACTTATTTATATTAATGGTGTAGCAACACTTATTTGCTGGGCTTAACCTTTCGGTTGATTATTTCTCTCAATTTCCACTCTGTTTACCACAACGTCAAGTCAGTTATTACCTCCTACAGTAACTTTAACATATTAACTTAACTCTGTAATAACTTTCAGGATTATTTCGCCAGTCACGTTTAACCATTATATTTTCTATGGATACCTGTCACTTGGCTACTCCTGCCGGAATTGCCTTCCTAACAATGCAATTAGTAAGTTAACACACATATGTTTCAATAAGTTCCAGCTGTACTACGCAATAGCAAGTTCTCGCAATACTCATTTAAAGAGTTGTCTCTCGGCCAGTCAGTTCACCATAAAATGTCTGTACGTAACAAGGAGTACGGTGACGCTCTTCCGTTCGTACACAATGCTGAATGTTGTTTCCACCTCCCTGTGCAACTGTGTCTCTGTTGTTACCTTGTGAGTCCAGTAATTTCACAGTTCTTAACTTTTCCAACATCAAGCCGGCTTGAACATAAAATTAACTAATATTATAAGACCTTTGCAACAATTTGCAGTAAGAAATGAATTGTGAAGAAGGGAAGATCTGTATAAAGAACATAATTTTTTACTATAATCCTAATTGACATTATCACATGATTGGCTGCGGTTTTTTATTCCGACCTGATGGCTCCTAAACGAATATTGTGTATTGATTCCAAACACCTTCGACAAGGCATTAAACTGACAGCCGCCTTTAAACAAATTGCCCTCTACCATCGCAATGTCTGTTAAAGACCAATTCATTCTCCATATATTGATTATGCTCTCCTTTTCTTTACGTACGTATGCTTGATAGATTGCTCTGTTTAAATGAATTGTGTTGCGCTGTCGAAGCATAGTAGCAATGGTCCCCATTATTTATGCGGTATTTCAGCCGGCACACCTGCCGAGGAAGGTTGAGAAGGAATTCAAAACAGAACTTGCTGAGGCTCAGGGTCGTCGTTCCCTCACCAAACAGGTTGGTCTCTTTCAGATAAAATAATCTGTAATGATAAATGACCCCAGTGTACGTTTCAACTTATTTCGTAAGTAAATGTGTGTACCCTGTGGTCACTAAAATTTGAACATTAAGATCATGAAGAAGTCCGCTTGGCATAAAGTGAACAGCATGCATGGACATGCAAATGAATAGCATTTCACGGAAACCACACAAAGCAGGAGCAACTTGATCTACAGCTTACGTACAACGAAAAGTTACGCACCACTTTCACACTCATAAACGCCATTTGAATTTTGGTCTTCTTCGACGAAATCCCCCTTTGAGTCGTATGTGATGGAGAACTATCCGCACTTTTGAAAAATCTACAGCATCAGTGTGGTGGCCTGTCGGGACTACACGTTATCGTTCGGCGACAATGCTGCTTGTATTAGTTGAGACCCCGCGATTGCGAGGTGCCGGGGCTAGCAGTGTATTTAACACTAAATTCTTCCAGAATCTTTATATCGAAATGATGCTCTAGCCCCCCCCCCCGTCCCCCATTTTCTAACTCCTACCTTTGCTGTTGCACATGGATTAAGAAGGAACGCGAACTGCCTGTAATCGACCCTGCAGGTGGAGTAGAAAAGAGTTTGGCAGCTGCAGTAATTTAATTTGATAGAAATTAATTTGATAAAGGACAGTTTCATCAACGTAGTGAGAAATGAAAGGGTTGCTCTACCGATCAAAAGAATGAAAGTTCTGTCCAAAATAACACTTTGATTTATTATGACTAAACTCAAAATAATAAACAAAACACATGAATACTCAAATAAATGCTGTGAAGGTGAAGTTGTCCATTAACTAGATTGTGACATTTATGACCAAGTGATATGTGGAGTCAATTCCTTGCAACTCATATCTTAAGAGAAACACCCAGCCAACCCAACATTAACTGCTGCTACTGTAGTGAGAACTCAGACAATGAACACCCAAGACAGAACCACGTTAGAAAAGATGGGAACAGGCGCGCTCTGCTGAGCTCAGACTGTCACATAGCGAAATTCCATAATCTGCCAGTGTTGCGGACTAACCTTACCAAGCTGTCTTCTTAAATGAAAGGACACGATCCGGCATACCGGAGGCGATGGCTGGTTGCTTCGACGTCCCGTCGTGGTGATGATAATGTCGCAAGTATAGCCCGAAACAAATTATCCTGGTCTGGTTGTTCCAGACTAAAGACCTCCTAGCAACACAACTGCGCTACTGAGGGAGACGAAGAAGGCTCGCCACACAATCACGATTGTAACAAGCGAAGTCACACAGTAACTCTGATGCAGTCAACTTTTGCCAAAACTGTTCATGACGGGCAACATAGGCCGCTTGTACGCAGAACGCTCAATTGCCAACTGTACTCGGAAAGTTACGTTGATGTCGAAACTTCAGCAACTTCGTCCAACAGTTACAATTAAATGAAAGTATATTAGACAGCCAGCGGAAGGCAGGCTGTTCAGAGCAGCGAGAGCTCAGTCTTGTAACCTAGTCCGACCGAAAGGCGAGAGCCGACTCCCTCAAGAGCACCCGTACAAGTCGAACACAGAACATTGCCGCCCCCACGACAGTGGCCGTGGTTAAACTTTCCTATCAGCAACTCGAAAACCGGCGGAAAATTCCACTCTATTGCTGAAGCACTGCTATTCCACCAATGGAGATTCTTGGCGCCATTTTCAGCGCCGATTTTGTTACCGTACGGAGCTATCTCCTGAGCAAGCCAATCACAGTTATGATTTTGCAGAAAACGCGGAAATTTGCCCGCCAAGACTGCCTGGGAACACAAGTCATTCCCACGCCTCGCTGGTAGCCCGTGAGAAAGTGTTTTCACTTTCTTGCGAAATAACGGAATCTCAAGCCTGCAAAATAACGGAATCTCTAGCGCCAGCTGCTCCTTCAGGCCCCAGTGGGGGCGTCGGCCCCGCTCTTATGACAATGTCGGCGTCTGGACAGCATCCACTCGACTCCCTCACACCCATCGGCATAACACTTTCAAGATCAGCAGAGCCCGCCTGTCACCGGACGACCCAGGTGACGAGAGACGCTGCGTGGGAAGTCGGCATGTGAAGCAGTAGCAACTTTTCACCACATGCAATTAGAGAGGAAAATATTAATATCTTCTGAGTTCTCAGTACTAGCCTTGTAACGAGAGTGCTCGGCCATACTTCCCCAAATCGAATTACTCAGAGTAAGATATAAATATGAGAGGGGGCAAGTCACTGTGTGCGTGTTAAAGGCATGCCACCTCTCACGAATACCATACAAATATGCAGTAGACTGGTTCAGAATGCTCATATCCGACGCCATACGGGATCTCAAACCCCCTTCCCCAACTAGCGCCCGAGAGGAATCGCTTGGCCAAGGAGGATCGTTACATGCCTTGACTCAGGAAACGGTCTTGCTTGCAGCATGACAGGTTCGTGGGATCGAGCTCATATGCAGAAGCTTTTCTTCATTTTCAATTTCTACCTTACACTGCGAATATTCTGAAATAATGATCAATGCATTGTATTTATTAGTGCAATCACAAAAGACATGAAAAGGGATGGCAAAGAAAAATTTCGGATTGCAAAACAATATTTCCAGTAAAGCATTGCACTTACATCGTCCAGGAAGTCTCTGCAAATAACTTCCCAACAAATGGCTGTAATTTAAAATGTACAGCACTCCGTATTCCGTTAGCTTCACTTTGACTCTCAAACAGACCTTGGAAGTTTATGCAGCCCTGCGATGTCTACGTTTATCGTCAGGTATAGAACGTGATCAAAAAGATGGAAAACAGTCGCATTCCCAACAAGAGAGAAAAAGAAATCACTTCCAGAGAATGCTACATCTTTGTACATTCCATTGTATACCACCAGCAATCTTCGCCATTATTTGGCGAAACGGTGCCTTACGTGTAATTTGTTTCCAAACTGTGCGCTGATAGAGAACCTTTTATGAATGTAAAGCAAGTCCGTTTTTCTATAGCATCCTTAACACAATCACATATCTGTGAAAATGGAGAGTTTTTATCGTGTGCGAGATGCCGGTAAAATTATTGCTTCTGCTGTTATTAATGTAAATGTCACCCAAGCACGTGTAAATCATGAACTGCAACATAATAAATGTATAAGAATCTCTTGTGTATACTTCACAGTCCATTACTGTAAATTTATTTGAAATCGAAATTTTTACTTTGCCTATCTTTTTCAGATCTTTTATGAAAATGTTAACAACTACAGTATATATTAGCATTATTTAGATTTATTTAGAGTGTGAGTAAAGTAAAAGTTTAAAGCGAAAAGAAATTCACATAGCATTCTGTACTTTATAAGCCATGCCAGTCACTGTATTCTAGGCACGCTAACGTAAATGGCTTACAAGCGCCCAAAAACGCGCCAAAATGATATTTTTCTCTGAACGCTTGGCCATATTAAGCTCCCACTCCTGTGACTTTCATTTCTGTCCAAACCCTGCTTATGAGAAACATATGAATGAATTTGGTGGAGATGAGTAGGTGCGGTCCCCTTGTCAGGCAAATCCCTGTCTCATGTACGGCATTATGGTAGACGCATCCACGTGTAAATTGCTCCAAGATGAAAGAACGTTACCTGATTGAATACCACACTGCCATATTGGTACAGCTACTGGCGTGAGTGTTTACAGTGCTACTAGATACTGTATATGACCATTACTGGCTAGCGCAACCGGTAAGCTGGACAACAGCTTCTATACATTCTCACATAAAGGGGACAATCGAGTTCCTATGCCGCCAATGTTAAATTATCGATTTTTGTGACCCATTATCTTGAAAACTTTTTAAGACATCAATTTACAATTTTCCATAACTATTGAACGTACATTTGTAGATACATTTCACTACAATTATTACTAATATGTACTGTGGGTCATGCAATCTTTTTTTTTTTTTCAAACACTCAATTTGTGAGGAAATTTTGTAATTGAATGAACGTAAAAACAAAACAACTTAGAACTTAGGATATATTTTCTAGTTTCATATGTGTTGAATCTCACGTTTGGAATACTGTGAAAATGTCATGTCTCTACCATCAGTACTTTTTTAGAAAATGAGTCATTTATTGCAAAAAATGTAGTTCACAGATATTGAGGTTTAAAACTTTTATATTACAAATTCTTATACAGACTTACATTTCTCCTTCTTTTATGCACTATAATTGCCCTGGCCCATTATCTGTGTCTTCTTCAGTGTCACAACAGCCCAGTGCTTACCTTCGCCTTTTCTTTCTGGTTTCTTTTGTCATTTGCTGAGCAGTTAACTCTGCTTCACGTACACGAAGCTCATCCAGTTCCCGCAATCCTTTAGCTGTGTTCTGTCCAAATCTTACCCGTAACTTCTCCAGAACCTTAAGCCCTTCATAGTTCCCACTATTAAAACTTATTACAGCATCGGACACTGCTAACGTTAGAGTCATAAGGCAAACAAATACATTTTTAGGCACACCGCACCACACAACATTATTGAAGGACTTATTCACATTCTGGATATCCCCATGTAAACACTTTTTTAGTAGCTCAGGATTTGCAAAACTCTGTAAATAGGTTTGATTGCCTCCATTACTGCCAAAGGAAGAGAACGTTTATGTGTAAATTCAGCTTGCCTATATTCACACCAAGTGTTTGGTGGTGGCTGACGCAACGCATGACATGGCTTTTCATCTGTGTTCTCAAGTACTTCAGAAGAAAATGCAGATGTCACATATCTGTTACTTTTACGCTTAGTCATTTTATTTATGTATAAAAAGCAATATAAGTTACCTTACTACAAAAATAGCTGATAATCACACTACTTTCAACGAAAATTAGTATCAGAAACAAAGGACTGATTTGTTTATTCGAAATGCCAACTTCAGAGACGTAGCAGTAGACACAAAACAAATCAATTCGCAGCCTTCTAGACTGTGTAGTTCCCATGATACGACTGTTCAACGGAGGCAGTATATGCGTAGCCGCGAAATTTGACAGTCACGTGTCAACATTCAAAATACTATTTGAAGCTCCCACATTATATACCAAAATGTTCAGGAAATTCCAAAGTACATTAGGGAGTTGAGAACAGAGAATGCCAAATTTCAACGAATTTCACATACGTTGTCCCCTTAATCTGACAACCTGTCAGAAGCCTAAATAACGACGTTTCGCAGCATGACACGTTGCGAGATGTGCAGGAAGTGAGTTAGTGTGGCTCTGCAAGGTACGTACAGGGTTGTGGAGCCACGTCGACTACAGTGGAACATTTGGTTCCACAGATTCTCGATTGAGTTTGAAACCAGGGAGTTTGGTGTCCAGGAGAGTAAGGTAAACTCGTCCTGGTGCTTTTCGAACCACACACTTACAGCTGTGTAACATGCTGCATTATCCAACTGGATGCCATCATGCTGAGGATGAATGAACTGCGTGTATGGGTGGACATGGTCCCTAAATATAGGTGCATATTTGAATTGATCCGTTGCGCCTTCCAGAACGACGAGGTCACGCAGGCAATGTCACTAAAATATTTCCCAGACCATAACGTAGGACCCTTCTGACGAGTATTGCAGGGCATTTGCTTTCAGACGCTCACGCCATAAACGCCAATGGCCATCTGTCCGATGCAGTGCCCGTTTAGCCACGTAGCAGCTACGGATCTCATCCATTGGGGGGCCGCGCCCGGGCGCGAAAACTCTTGTCAGGTTAGAGCGTTTTCTTTCTTTCTTCTTTTTTTTAACAGTCATTTCATGTATAGCATTTATATGTAGCAAGTAGACTAGTGAAAAAGGTGAATTATCTCATCACTGGTTAAATTCGCAACATTCTGCTAACTGATTAATAATGTTTCTCTCGTCATGATGAAGAACAGGGTAATTCCAATGTCGCAGCTAGCCTCTATGACCAGCAGTAGCTTCTTAGTGACATTCAGTTCATGCAGCAAGCCCCTTGCATGCATTCAACGCCTCACAGAATAACAATTAGAAACGTAAAACCGCGGGAGTGTTGACGTTGGCAACAAAGATTCAAAAAGGGCAGTCGACACAAGTCCCGAGAGGTACAGACATCTAACAATCGGCGCTTGGAGGCCAACAGTCAATTTCTTTTACAAAGCAGAAGGTTATTAAGTGGGTTATGTCGATTTAATATAGTAATTCCAAAGCTGCTGACTGAAAAAAATGGTTCAAATGCCTGTGAGCACTATGGGACTTAACATCTATGGTCATCAGTCACCTAGAACTTAGAACTACTTAAACCTAATTAACCTAAGGACATCACACAACACCCAGTCATCACGAGGCAGAGAAAATCCCTGACCCCGCCGGGAATCGAACCCGGGAACCCGGGCGTGGGAAGCGAGAGCGCTACCGCAGGACCACGAGCTGCAGACTGCTGACTGAAAAGTGGGACCCACAGAAGCGTAAGGTGAGGTCATTGTTTGTTCGTATATACCGCTGATTTTAAACAATAAAAAAGTATGTTGGTTCTCGGCATGTACGAGAGTGAGTCAAATGAAAACTTTAAATTTGTAATAACAAATCGGAATTTCGCGCCGTTATCCTGTAAATTGGTAAGTTGCTACAAACAGTGTGCAGGCCTGCAGGTGGCAGTATAGTGCAGATGCACACATACCGTCGCAGTATCAGTATAAAGATGGCCGCCCCACTTGCGTCTTGCACCAGGGAAGAACAGCGTTCTGCTATTCGGTTTTTGCGTAGTGAAGGTGTGAAACCTATTGAAATTCATCGACGAATGAAGGTTCAACACGGTGATGCATGTTTGTCACAGCAGCAAGTCTACGAATGGGGTAGGAAGTTAGCAAATGATGTGACTTCAGTGGAAGATGCTCCTCGACCAGGTCAGGCACAACGAGTGTGTGCCTAGAGGGACCACTGCCACACAGATCTCCTAAAAAATCATCTGCGGCCTGCAGCCAAATCAAAGTGACGTGGATTGCTGTCAGCAGGCGTCCTTTTGCAACATGACAATGCAAGGCACCACACTGCCCGTACAACAGTTGCAACAATCACGGACCTGCATTTTGAGTGTCTTCCTCATCCACCATACTCACCAGACCCTGCCCCAAGTGATTTACATATGTTTGGACCACTCAAAGACGCAATGGGAGGAAAGAAGTTCCGTTCCGATGAGGAGCTACGCCGCGCGGTGCATGAGTGGTTGCGCGGACTACCAAAAGAATTTTTTTCTAAAGGAATTTATGCACTTTGTAAGCGCTAGAGGACTTGCATTTAGCGTGGGGGAGATTATGTTGAAAAGTGATACAGCTTGATACCACTTCTGCACAGTAAATAATATTTTAAAAAAATATTTGTTTTCATTTGACTCACCCTCGTAACTATGCTGGCAATCAGATGTGTAGGGAAGTCGAGAAGCTTGTCCCTACCATGGGGCCAGATCACGAACGTATCATTCACAAATCAAGTAGGTTTCCATTTGGATGACGCCAAGGCTTCCTCCTCGAAGTACTCCATATACAGATTCCACGAACAATACGAGACTGGAATAGAAGGGAGAACCAATAGAGATACTAAAGGTACCCTCCACCACACACCATCAGGTGGCTTGCAGCGCGTGGATGTAGATGTAGATGTAGATTCGCGACCATTGGTGAGAGTGGGCTGCCCACTGCAACTCCTTCCATTTGTTCATAGTATTCTCAGTTAAACAGAAAATACGTGGAGGTCAGGAGATGCTTGAAAAGGTTATTGGTCTTCTCGTCAAATTTCTGCCCAATAAGCTCGACTGACTCTTGTAGAGGCACCCTGATGAATAACGAAACAACGTCATAGCTCACAAGGATATCTGAGTCTTGCATCATGAAAGTGGACCGCGGAGGTAACGGCCCGTGGTGGGAGGGAATACAAGGCGGCCACCCGTCCTCAGGAACTCAGCTCGTCAGCGCATCTGATGATGGCGACGTGTCTAATCGCCGAAATATTGTGTGTTTTGGACACTATGAACCGGCAGTACACCCGTGGACTCTTCGATTAACAAATACGCTGGGAGAAACTGAAGAATCGCACTCTTAAAACGAATTGTTTCAGTCGCAAGCTTTTTAGCTGAACGAGGCCTAGCATTTCGAGGTAGTGATGAAAATGTTGGTTCACCCCACAATGGAAATTATTTGGATTTATTAGAATTACTAGCAAATTTGATGTGTTTCTCTCCCGACATATACGTATTCATGCAAATAAAGTAAAGTGATACACGTCATTTTTGTAAAAAACAACGTGAGAGGAGTTTATCCGTGTAATAGCATCAGGCATACTGTATCATATAATTTGCGAAATTAAGACATTCAAATACTATTCAGTCTCACTGGATTCTACTCCTGATATATCTCACATAGATTAACTGACTCTGATACTTCGCTATGTCCTACCATCCGGACCAGTGGAAAGATTTGTGAAGTTTTTGGACACGGAAAATCATACTGCTGAACAACTCTCCCAAAGATTACTATCTTTTTTAGCAGGGAATTGCATTAATATCAAAGATTGTCGTGGGCAAAGCTATGACAATGCCAGTACCATGAGTAGCAGGTACACCGGCTTAGAAGCGCGAATTAAAGATATAAATGAGTACGATGACTATATTCCCTGTTTTTCACATTCGCTAAGTTTGGTCGCCAACTGTGCTGTAGAATGTTGTACAGAAGCATTCCTTTCCTTTGATTTCCTTTAAAGCCCCTGTACATTTTTTTCCGGTTCTGCCTATCGATGGGGCCTTCTTTTGAAACCACTGAAAATTGATGGTACTTAAATTCCGATTTTGAAAAGGTTATAGGACACTAGGTGGTCGGCCAGACCTGATGATGCGAAGGCTCTTTTATTTGCAGAACGAGATTTTCACTCTCCTTTCTTTCAGGAGTGCTAGTTCTGCAAAGTTCGCAGGAGAGCTTCGGTAAAGTTTGGAAGGTAGGAGACGAGGTACTCGCAAAGTAAAGCTGTGAGGATGGGGCGTGTGTCGTGCTTGGGTAGCTCAGTTGGTAGAGCACTTGCCCGCGAAAGGCAAAGGTCCCGAGTTCGAGTGTCGGTCCGGCACACAGTTTTAATCTGCCAGGAAGTTTTATATCAGCGCACAGTCCGCTGCAGAGTGAAAATCTCATTCTGGAAACATCCCCCAGGTTGTGGCTAAGCCATGACTCCGCAATATGCTTTCTTTCAGGAGTGCTAGTTCTGCAAGGTTCGCAGGAAAGCTTCTGTAAAGCTTGGAAGGTAGGAGACGAGGTACTGGCAGAAGTAAAGCTGTGAGGACGGGGCGTGAGTAGTGCTTGGGTAGCTCAGTTGGTGGAGCACTTGCCCGCGAAAGGCAGAGGTCCCACGTTCGAGTCTCGGTCCGGCACACAGATTTAATCTGCCAGGAAGTTTCTCTTTTATTTGGTTTCCATACGATCAGACAAGTTTTGTATGAGATATTTACTAGCATGTATCAAAAGATAGAGCGCCGCAATCAGGCTTATGGACTGGTTTTGAAAATTAGTAGTTTGGAAAAGGAAATAATGTGTGTCGCAAGGAACAGAATCCCAGAAGGCTTTCAAGCGATTAGCGTTTCGTTACAGTCGTCTGATCGAGATCTGAGCACCAGATATGCCCCTTCTAAATCCTTACATGAACATATCCAAGCAATGATGTTCTCATTTAGAGAAATTGAGGCTAAAGCCAAATCCCTGACTAGCCGTGAAGAACATCAGCAACAAATTTCAAGACGACAAGAGAAAAATACAAAGTACGACCACTTTAGTGAGTCAACTACACCCGATGAAGTTGTATAAAATAAAACACATGGAGAACATTTTGAATTTTAGGTGTTTATTGTTGCATTAGCTAAACGCATGGATAAATACCATCACCTGACTAATGTTTTCGGAATATTACGTGACTTTAAATCTCATATAGCAGAAGAGACCTTGGAAAGAACACCTAGCACCGTGAATGCTTACCCAGATGATTTGGGAGAGTCGCCCTTGGCAAACACGCTAGCCACTATAGTGCATACTACGGTCTTTTTCTTATGTCAATGGTAATCAGCACGTGTATTTGATAGTTGTGTAATTGATAATGGTGATGTGCTTTAGACCCTACAGCAGTGATTGATTTGTTCAAATAACTTACGGGAATGGAGCTGGGTGACGTCGCCGACAACCACCAAGATTTCGACAGGAGCACACCGTGCCATATTCATGGCAGTTTTGCCTTGAGAATGGCAGGGTGAGCTCCTGTCGAAATGTTGGCGGTTGTGGACGATGTCCCCCGACTGTATTCTAGTAAATTCTTTAAACGTTATGTACCCCAGGACAAATTAAGGTCTCACAATGATCAATTTGTTTACATAACAGATTATATAATTTCATTTCTAAATTGTATTACCTGTGTTAACGAACAATTAAATATTTACAAGTACGTGAAATTTTCCGTTTTTTAGTTCAAAATAATGTCAGGATATTTCATCATATATGTGAAACTTCCTATTTACTCTAAACAATTTAGTACACTACCATTTTTGGCAGTTAGTGGGATTGACAGTCATTGTATTGTGTCACTGGCTGTGTCTGTTTGTTGTTTTTGGTGGGAGCCAAATGCTTCATTTCAATCAGATTGAGGTATTCTAGGAACTTAGTATCTAAATACCTTCCTGTGTGTCCTATTGTATGTTTCCTCGCAACTACCTCATTTTAACTTATAAACACTTGAACAGCTAGATTTACAGAACTGGTCTAGGGAACGAACAATTCGTGATCGTATTGTGTTGTGTGTTCTTAACCTTATACTAAGATTTGGTTTTCGTGATGCGTAAAGTTTGATTTGAAAAAATATTAGCACTTTTTTTTTTAAGAAAAAGGTGAGGCTTAACAGCACCTTAGTGATCAAAACAGATAAAGGCAATATAGTTGTAATCATGTCCAAGACAATCTATATAAAATTAAAGTTAGAGTTTTTCTATTAAAATAGCATTGTTCACGAGGAGAAACACACTAGAAATCGAGTCTTGTCGGAATTAGGAAATCCTTGCCTAAAACTGAAATTTTGCCTAACAAAAGATAGAAAACCTTTTGCTCACTATGAACCTACTTGCATCTAAATTATAGTCCAAAAGAAATATTCATAATGAAAGCACACCTATCAGACCAACAGTAACCCGTATGAATAACCCTGCATTCCATCTAAGAAAAACGTATACTATATGTTACAACTACATACACAAACTTCAGTAAAGAATAAAGGATTCATGAGACATGATACAGCAACTTACAGATCTCTGCTTCCCTAACCACGTAAAAGTTATTTCCTTAGAAGTAACCAACATGTACACAAATGTGTCACTTGATGAAACCATTAAAGTAATGGAACGTAATTTACATACACATCGTAATATGACCGCAGTGGTGAAGGATTACTTACTTTACCTAAATTAGTAATCTCCCATAATTATTTCAGGTTTAAGAACCAGCTCTATAGACAAGAATAAGGTATTATAATGGGAAACTGCCTTGCTGATACAATATATCAATATATCCATCGTGATGGGGTACTAAAATTCGTAATTGCTGTAGGTATGTTGATGAAAGAATGTTTTATCTGACTGATCAGGAAAATACATATTTATGTTCCATTGACAATAGAATAAAATACACATAAATATCATCTTTATAATCATGTATGAACAACATAATAAGATATGTGTTGTAGGTCTTGAAATTACAAAATTTTTGCCTTCCAGAGAAAGACACCCACAAACAGCATAATTAACAATGAAAAAACGCATACAGAAAAATACTTTTTCACCTTCAATAAGAAACTAACGAAATATTCACTAAATGAAGAGTACAGTGTCTGAAACAGAAACGTTAAAATAGCCACAATATAGCAAAAAACAATGGTTACGATTGCTCCTCAGTCGAAAAAATTTAAAGTAAAAAGCTGCACAAATAAAAATTGCAGAGCAGCCTTACGCTACCAAGGGTACATGACAACAGGAAAATTTTCACATAATAGCACACTTGCGCTTCAAAGAAACGTACCGTAACTGAGAAAAAGCAACAGAACACACAATACAACACGCTCATGATTTTTCTCGTACCCATAACAATCCTGTAAATTTAGCCATTAATGTGTTTATAAATCAAAATTCGGTTGCTGTGTCAATATGTGCATAGGACTGACAGGAAGAAATTTCAAAACAAGTTTTGCACTTTACTTTTCTCGCGCCTGAAACAACAAAAACGTACAAACAGTGACATAACACAAAAAGGTAGATCGTTTAATAGGTGAGAAGAAACAGAAGCTTCCACATATATCAAGAATCAGCCCTACAGTATAAAGTAATTAACAGTGAACGAGAAAAGGAAATATTGCTGTGCCTACAGTAATGTGACAGAAAATCCTAGAAAGTTCTGGTTCTACGTTAAATCAGTAAGTGGATCGAAACAGCATATCCAGACACTCTGGGATGATAATGGCATTGAAACAGGGGACGACAATCGTAAAGCTGAAATACTAAACACCTTTTTCCAAAGCTGTTTCACAGAGAAAGACCGCACTTTAGTTCCTTCTCTAAAACCTCAAACGAACGAAGAAATGGCTGACATTGAAATAAGGAACAGAAACGCAACTGAAATCACTCAACAGAGGAATGTCCAGTGGACATGACGGGATACCAATTCGATTCTACACAGAGTACGCGAAAGAACTTGCCCCCCTTCTGACAGCCGTGTACCGCAAGTCTCTAGAGGAACGGAAGGTTCCAAATGATTGGAAAAGAGCACATATAGTTCCAGTTTTCAAGAAGGGTCGTCGAGCAGATGCGCAAAACTATAGGCCTATATCTCTGACATCAATCTGTTGTAGAATTTTAGAACATGTTTTTCGCTCGCGTATCATGTCATTTCTGGAAACCCAAATCTACTCTGTAAGAATCAACACGGATTCCGGAAACAGCGATCGTATGAGACCCAACTCGCTTTGTTTGTTCATGAGACCCAGAAAATATTAAATACAGGCTCCCAGGTAGATGCCATTTTCCTTGACTTCCGGAAGGCGTTTGAAACAGTTCCGCACTGTCGCCTGATAAACAAAGTAAGAGCCTACGGAATATCAGACCAGCTGTGTGGCTGGACTGAAGAGTTTTCAGCAAACAGAACACAGCATGTTGTTTTCAATGGAGAGACGTGTACAGACGTCCAAATAACCTCTGGCGTGCCACAGGGGAGTGTTATGGGACCATTGCTTTTCACAATAAATATGAATGACCGAGTAGATAGTGTCGGAAGTTCCATGTGGCTTTTCGCGGATGATGGTGTGGTATACAGAGAGGTTGCCGCATTAGAAAATTGCAGCGAAATGCAGGATGATCTGCAACGGATAGGCACTTGGTGCAGGGTTGGCAACTGACCCTTAACATAGACAAATGTAATGTATTGCGAATACATAGAAAGAAGGATCCTTTATTGTATGATTATGTGATAGCGGAACAAACACTGGTGGAAGCTACTTCTGTAAAATATCTGGGAGTATGCGTACGGAACGATTTGAATGGAATGATCATATAAAATTAGCTGTTGGTACGGCAGGTACCAGGTTGAGTTTCATTGAGAGAGTCCTTAGAAAATGTAGTCCATCAACAAAGTAGGTGGCTTACAAAACACTCGTTCGACCTAAACTTGAGTATTGCTCATCAGTGTGGGATCCGTACCAGGTCAGGTTGACAGAGGAGATAGAGAAAATCCAAAAAAGAGCGGCGCGTTTCGTTGCAGGGTTATTTGATAAGCGTGATAACGTTACGAAGATCTTTAGCAAACTCAAGTGGCAGACTCTGCAAGAGAGGCCCTCTGCATCGCGATGTAGCTTGCTGTCCAGGTTTCGAGAGGGTGAGTTTCTGATGAGGTATCGAATATATTGCTTCCCCCTACTTATACCTCCCGAGGAGATCACGAATGTAAAATTAGAGAGATTCGAGCGCGCCGGAGGCTTTCCGGCAGTCGTTCTTCCTGCGAACCATACGCGACTAGAACAGAAAAGGGAGGTAATGTCAGTGGTCCGTAAAGTGCCCTCCGCCACACACCGTTGGGTGGCTTGCGGAGTATAAATGTAGACGTAGATGTAGATCTATAATTCATATAAGAAATACACATGTAAACTGAAAGGTTACCTCTCGCAGTTTAGTTTGGCAACCACGGAAGAACGGAACGTAGCCGCTTTTGTTCATCGCTGGTGTTAATATTCAAGATTCTGGCATAAACGATATGAAGGACGTATTGTGAAGCAGAACACGCAAGAACATTAACAATAACGATTGTGCAAACACACTTTCATCACAACGTTGCTGGAAGGGAAGCATTTTTAGGAGGCAGGATGCATTTGAAAAAAGACAACGTCAGGGCGGCCATCAGTCGAGAACGAAATGGTGGAAAATATTTGCATGATCTACGAAAAAAGCCCCAGAAAATCCAGGTGCTGTGGCAGCAGAGAATTGAATGTGCCGCAGTCAGCACTATGGCGTGTGTTGCGAAAGCATCTGGAGCTGAAGGTGTACAGAATTCAAATGTTGCAGGCGCTAAAACCATCTCATATTCCAAAACGGAAACAATTTTGCATTGATTTTCAAGCAAAGACGAACATGGTCACCTAAGTCACTTACGTCGCAACATTAACAAACCTAATCTGAGGATATGGCGTACACAAAATGTAGTGTCGATAGCTGGACCGACACCGTGGAGTTGATTGCTGAAAAAGAAAGCTAGACTAACGCTGTGGCCGATAGTGCACGCACGGCAATAAGCATACGGGCGTGAAGTCTGGAACATAAAAACTTATGAATAAATAAGAAGAAAAGTATGTAGATGCTTTTTACTTAACTTTTAATAATTCCTTGGAATACATCTCTCTTGATTACTCGTAAGCTATAGGCACTGATACAAATGGCTCCTTGCTAGTTCGTAGCCATTAACTTAGCTGATGGCTATTCTGTCTCTCGGCTAATGAGAGAGAAAGGCTTCGTACAACTGGGCGATAGCTAGGTTCGCGTACAACTGGGCGGTAGCTTGGTTCTCGTACAACTGGGCGATAGCTAGGTTCGCGTACAACTGGGCGGTAGCTTGGTTCTCGTACAACTGGGCGGTAGCTTGGTTCTCGTACAACTGGGGTCGAGTCCACTCTCGTATCACGAGACCTGCCTTGGTGGTGGCGCTAGGTCTGCGATCACAGTGGCGACACGCGGGTCCGACATGTACTACATGGACCGCGGCCGATTTAAACTACCACCTAGCAAGTGTGGTGTCTGGCGGTGACACCACATTCCTCCCCCGCAAATCGGCGAACGGTCGTGAGATAAGGCTTCCGCCCGCCGTGGGGAGGACCACATGTTGACGTATGCGATGAGGTGGGGAGCCTAACAACAGGCGAGGCTGTGCCACCCGCACCCGGCCATCCGGTCCGAGGGGAGCTAGGAAACGCCTGCAAAACTAGTCCAGGGTGCACGTCAACATGTGGTGTATGCGCCCGTAAAGAGACATGAGGGACCGAAGGATCAACTTCCATTGCGTTGGGGCAGCCGACGCGCGATGACGTCATGTGGTCCGGAGCGGGCGGGCGTTCCATGGCGGAGGACAGCTGGTCACGGGAAGCGATCGGCGGCGCGTGACCCTGGGAGGCGCTTGGCGGCTGCAACGAAGCGTCGAATGCGGTCGGCGGCGGCGGCGGCTGCTGCTGCTGCTGCTGCTGCGGCGGCGGCGGCGCGTCGCCATGGGGCAAAATGGAAGGCATCGTCGGTAACACCTGGGGATGAGGCGAGCCAGTAGATGGGTCCCCAGGGCGCTGACCGGACGGCACCGTCGCTGAAAGCAGACGGGGAGCGGCAGAACCCGAGCGACGACAGAGGCGCAGCTGATTGAGATGCCGACGCACCTCACCAGAGGCCCCCAAAACCAAATACATCGCGCGGCCGAGGCAGCGAAGAATGCGCCCTGCGAGCCAACGCCGTGAACCTCGATAGTTGCGATAAAATACAACGTCGCCTGGAGCAAAAGCAGGAGTCTGCCGCTGCGCAGGAACCTGATGCGGCGGATGCAGCAAAGACATCAAGGTGCGATGAGGACGACCGTGGAGCAACTCAGCCGGCGAGCGACCATCTCGGGGCTGAGAGCGATACGAAGACAAAAAGAGCAACAATGCGTCCTCCCGAGAATGCGACTCTTTCAATTTCAACATCTGTGACTTGAAAGTCCGGACCAACCGTTCAGCGGCACCGTTGGACTGAGGCGAAAACGGCGCGGATGTCAGATGTTGAATACCATTGGCCTGGCAGAAAGACTGGAATTCTGCGGACATGAATTGTGGGCCATTGTCGGAAACAATAGTCTGCGGAAGACCTTCAATGCAAAAGATAGCAGACAACGCTTGGATGGTGGCGGAGGACGTCGTGGAAGACATCCGGACAACAAAAGGAAAATTACTGAAGGCGTCGACCAGAACCAACCATCGAGCATTCCAGAATGGACCAGCAAAATCAACGTGCAAGCGTTGCCAAGGGGAAGTGGCTTTTGGCCACGCAAAGACTTTCCGCGGCGGTGCGGACTGTTGTTCGGCACACGCCGGGCACGAAGAACACATATTCGTAATCGCAGCATCGATGCCGAACCAAGTACAGTGCTGACGAGCAAGTTGTTTCGTTCGCACTATACCCCAATGTCCTTGGTGAAGAAGCCGTAAAACAGAGGACTGTAACGAACGTGGGACCACGACTCTGGACTGATCATTATCAGAACGCAACAACAAAACACCACGTCGAACAAAAAGTCTCTCTTTGTGAGCAAAAAATCGGCGAACCAACGGATCCTCGATCCGAGACTTTGACAAAGGCCATTGCGTAGCAACAAAACGTAAAACAGTAGCAAGGACAGGGTCAGCAGCTGTGGCTGTAGCGACACGACGAAAATCAATCGGAAACGATTCGACCACTTCATCGGTTTCCGAATCAATGAACATGCAAGCAAGTTCGGAAGAATCGAATGCTTTATCCTCAGCAACAGGCAAACGGGACAACGCATCGGCGTTTCCGTGCTTAGCAGTGGACCGATACAAGATATCGTAGCGGTACTGCGAGAGGAAAATAGACCAGCGAATGAATTTCTGCGCTGTACGTGGAGGTACAGGCTTGTTCGGATGAAAAAGCGATGTCAAAGGTTTGTGGTCTGTGATGATGGTAAAGTGACGACCATACAAGAAATCATGGAACTTAGTAACACCAAACACGAGAGCCAAAGCTTCTTTCTCTATCTGTGAATAATTTCTTTGCGCAGCCGAGAGCAATTTGGACGCAAAGGCAATAGGGCGATCATGTGAGCCAACTTTGTGCGCAAGCACAGCACCGATCCCGAAATCCGATGCATCTACCATCAACAAAAGGGGTTTCTGGGGATCGAAAGGCGTAAGGCAGGTATTAGAAAGCAACGCCGATTTCAACTGGCGAAAGGCGCGTTCGCATTCCGTCGTCCAGACGAACGGAACACCTTTACGGCGTAAGCGATGAAGCGGAGCTGAAAGAGAAGAGGCATTGCGCACATTCACTCACACCTTGTGATTCTACATTGTTCAATGTTCTTGCGACCTCATGACGCAATGCGTGGGGAACATTGCGCGCCCTGAAAAATTTCGGTTGCGCGTTTACCTTCAGTTCTAAATGTGCTTCATAGTTTTTAGCGCAACCTAAGCCCGGTGCAAAAATGTCTGCAAATTCGTCACACAGCCGAGAAACACTGTCTGCAGGCACAGTCTGATTCACTGATAGGACCTGATTTACAATAGACATGTTAAACAACTTAAATAAATCTAGACCAAACAAGTTCACTGCAGAAGAAGAACGAAGAACGTAAAACGACACAAGTTTTGTTTGTCCCTTGTATGTTGCAAGAAGGCTGCACTGTCCTAACACAGGAATTTTCTGTCCGGAATATGTAGTTAGCTTAACATTTGCGGCACGCAACGGAGGTGCGCCCAGTTGTTTGTACGTGTCGTGATTGAGCAATGAAACTGCAGCTCCGGTATCGAGCTGGAATGGTATCACTTTGCCTTCAAAGTCTAAGTCTACAAAAAGTTTATTGTCCTGCTGACGACAAGAGCGACTGTTTTGTGCAATTGGAACAGACACTGGTACAGAATCACTTTCTAATTGACGTGATTTCCGGCGACGTCGACGCACAGTTTTTGTGGGACGAACACAGTTACGGTTAGAGAAAGTGTCACTGGACGAAGTGGAATTAACGACATGAATGTCCATAGGCGAAGGTCCACGAGCCTGAGTGTCCTTGGTTCGATTCCGGCGCGAAGCAAAGGGCCTGGAACGATTGTGATTGTCTGATCTGAGCTTTTTCTGGCAAACACTTTGAACATGTCCTTTCTTATTGCAGAAAAAGCAAATAACTTGGCGTGACGGGCAATGTTCACGCGAATGTCTAGTAGCACACCGCGGGCATGATTTCACTGCATTTGTGGGCTGGCGCGGCACACCTGGCTTAGCACGCGGCGGCAGCTGTGCGGACGGCCGCGAGGGCAGTTGACCGGGCCGCGTTGCGCGAGCGCGCCCGGCGGGCCGGTTAATGTTACACACAGCTGGCGAAGTTTCAAAAGATTCCTGAGCACAGTCAAGTGTGTCCTGTCTATCCAATATGTCTATTACTTGTTGAAGGGAGGGATTAACCAGTTTCAAAATTTGCTCCCGTATGCGAACATCAGAAACGTTCTGTGCAATTGCATCACGCACCATTGTATCTGAATAAGAAAGACCACAGTCACATTCAAAGGCACAGTCCCTAGTAAGTCCTTGCAATGTTGCTACCCACTCCCTATTAGTTTGACCGGCCGTACGTTTTGTACGAAAAAACGTATACCGTTTGGCAACCACATTAACTGTTTCTTTGAAATAGGCATCTAATGCAGACAAAATTTCCTCGTAGGACAGAGTTGCTACGTCTCGTCGGGGAAACAATTTCACTATCACACGGTATGTGGACACACCGACACAAGAAAGCAAAAACGGCTGCCGCTCATTACCTTGAATTCTGTAGGCAGCAAGGTGAAAGGCGAACTGGCGAGACCACTCTTGCCAGGTCTCGTGGTTCGGGTCGTAGTGCCTAAAAGGCGGTGCAACGGCAGGTTGTGGCTGCGGTAGCGGTGAAGCGGCGGCGGCCGCATCGGTTTGAATGGTACGTTGACCCTGGACGAGCTGTCCAAGGGCATCCAGTAACGCCTGCGTCTGCTGATTCTGCAAGCGATAAAATTCGGACAGTACATCTGGAGAATGTGGCGAAGCCATGACACAATGAAATGTAAGCAATCAGAAATAAATGTAAGCAATCACAAAAAGGTCCTTTTCCCTCGTCGCCAATAATTGTAGTGTCGGTAGCTGGACCGACACCGTGGAGTTGATTGCTGAAAAAGAAAGCTAGACTAACGCTGTGGCCGATAGTGCACGCACGGCAATAAGCATACGGGCGTGAAGTCTGGAACATAAAAACTTATGAATGAATAAGAAGAAAAGTATGTAGATGCTTTTTACTTAACTTTTAATAATTCCTTGGAATACATCTCTCTTGATTACTCGTAAGCTATAGGCACTGATACAAATGGCTCCTTGCTAGTTCGTAGCCATTAACTTAGCTGATGGCTATTCTGTCTCTCGGCTAATGAGAGAGAAAGGCTTCGTACAACTGGGCGATAGCTAGGTTCGCGTACAACTGGGCGGTAGCTTGGTTCTCGTACAACTGGGCGATAGCTAGGTTCGCGTACAACTGGGCGGTAGCTTGGTTCTCGTACAACTGGGCGGTAGCTTGGTTCTCGTACAACTGGGGTCGAGTCCACTCTCGTATCACGAGACCTGCCTTGGTGGTGGCGCTAGGTCTGCGATCACAGTGGCGACACGCGGGTCCGACATGTACTACATGGACCGCGGCCGATTTAAACTACCACCTAGCAAGTGTGGTGTCTGGCGGTGACACCACACAAAACACGCACACCTCTCTGAACCATCAACATGATTCTCCGAAACTGAACACTTACTGCACCATAACCGACCGGAGAGTCTCAGGTCTTTTCTCCTATCCAGAATCTTCCGTTACAGGCATAACGTACCCCGATATGCTTCCTCAGTGATCGTTGCGCAGCCGGCCGGTGTGGCCGAGCGGTTCTAGGTGCTTGAGTCTGGAACAGCGCCACCATTACGGTCGCAGGTTCGAATTCTGCCTCGGGCGTGGATGTGTGTGATGTCCTTAGGTTAGTTAGGTTTCAGTAGTTCTAAGTTCTAGGGGACTGATGACCTCAGATGTTGAGTCCCATAGTGCTCAGAGCCATTTGAACCATTTTTGGAAACGTCAATGTGTAAAGGACATACGTAGCCTCATTTCCGCATTACTTACAGGAGCTAGGGACTGATTAGTCGGCGCAGTTAATTCCACTGACTGGGCTACGTTGCATCTGGTCTGGCGTGAAATGCAGTAACGGATAGACATCCACTGTGTCACAAATGGAACCCACATCGAACGTTTGCGAGTGTCCATAAAAATCGTTATAGTTAAGTTATCAGTCTATATATGTATTTCCGAAATAAAGTCATTAATTTAGTCACAGGAATACTTTCTTTTTGTCCCACTGCTTTTGATTTACTCTGTAATTTGAACGAATAGTCGGAACTAAAAAACATGAAGTTCTTCGAAATGCTCAGTGTTGAAGTACATTATTTTACATGTATATTCCATTAACACAAATAATACAATTCAGAAATAAAATTATATAATCTCCCATACGACATATTTTCTGAATTCTGCGAGATACAAAATGTGGTTTCAAATTTTAATTTTTAGGAGAAAGATCCTTTCTTTTTTTCTCTTTATTGAGTGCGTGTAGCTATAAACAATATATTTACTCTTTAGCTTCATGTAATGTTTAGAGGCCTGTAATATTTGTATGAATAAATAATTATTAAAACCGATAAAAGATTATTTCCGTTATCGGCCTTTCAATAACAACAAATCATAACCAGTTGTACTGTGGATGACGAACTGATGAACACTGTCATTTTGAGACTCATGCAGATATTATAGCAATACTTCGTATATATTCACGTCTATTTACACTTATATATTCTATGACGTTCAAAACTACAGTGTTACAAGTAGATACAATGACGATGAAACCTATCCGAATTCAGTGCCTGTTGTCATTGGTTTCATATCGAGATATACGTCGTTTCATGTAAGCCACGTCTGTAATTTTAAACAAGTATACACTAGACACAACAGTGTAAGTGCCATACAAAAGTGGAAATCTACCAGGTGATCAAAAGGTCTGTATAAATGGGAAAGCTGAATAAATAACGGAATAATGTAGATATAGAGGTTCAAATTGACACACATGCTTGGATTGACATGGGGTTTTATTAGAAACAAAAGTTAAAAAAAACATGCTACAGATGGCGCTTCATCTGTTCAGAATAGCAATAATTAGCATAACAAAGTAAGACAAAGCAAAGATGATGTTCTTTGCAGGAAATGCTCAATATGTCCAATATCATTCCTCAACAATAGCTGTAGTCGAGGAATTATGTTGTGAACAGCACTGTAAAGCATGTCCGGAGTTATGGTGAGGTATTGGCGCCAGATGTTGTCTTACAGCATCCCTAGAGATGTCGGTCGATCACGATACACTTGCTACTTCAGGTAACCCCAAAGCCAATAATCGCACGGACTGAGGTCTGTGGACCTGGCAGGCCAAGCATGTAGGAAGCAGTGGCTGAGCACACGATCATCACCAATTGACGCGCGCAAGAGATCTTTCACGCGTCCAGCAATATGGGGTGGAGCGCCATCCTGGATTTTGGTTCTAATAAAACCCCATGTCATTTCAAGCATATGTGTCAATTTTTACCTCTCTACCTACATTATTCCGTGGTTTGTTAAGTTTACAAATTTATACTGACTTTTTGAAAACCCGGTATATTGTACAGTACAAGATGGCGTGGCTTTGATGATGATATAATATGTGGAAGAAATGTTACACTAATTTACATCTTACGAGACGGTTTAGGTTTACCTGGCTTACCTCGATGATTGTGCACAATACTGCTTCAGCTGAGACCCACCACTTCCTTCTCCACCAGAGCTACTGTGCTGTCTGAATTGTTCCCGAGGTATCTCCATTCCCTGTTATTATCTTTCTTTTATTCATTTACTTTTGTCTAGGATGTTTAGAGCTTTCACATCCTCTCTTGTATATAACACGGCTCCCTTAAAGTTATTCTTCACAATGTACACGATTTGTACTAAGCAATAACTGTATTTCTGGTAAATAATAGACATATTACAGAAATGTCAGTTCTGTTAATTGTGTTAAATCAGCATAAGAAGTCAGACAACCAAACAGACAAACCGTACATAGGTATCACACGTACCAGTATGTGAGTAGTTTCAGTTACCTTTGTCTGGGTAGAGATGTGGCAGCACCACTGGATGGTCTGGGTTTTGTTTTGTTTTCAATGGCTGTATCTTTGAATTTCCGAATAATGATGAGTAAGACAAAGTTATTGCTCTTTAATTCCCACAATCGGTTTCTAATCCTACAAGTGTGCACCAGGGTCAGTCTGACGCTGAAGTTTTTGTCTGATACTGCGCATGCGCCATCACACATCCACAGCCCTCTGCCACCAGTGTAAATTCAATGTTGAGCGAGACCTAGCAGATGACGGACGTTCCAAACTGTGAGACGCCGTGGTTTAACTAATTTGACAGAAACAAGTTTTAAAGCGTCACTGTGACTCAGGAGTGCACATTGTCTCTAAGTGTGAACCACATGTATGCCGAAATGGTACATAGGGGCGAAATTTTACCAACGGGAGATGCTATACGAGAAGCATTGTTAGAAGAACTCAGTCGTCAAAGTGACGTAAGTGACTTTCCTGATGGAAGTAGTTCTCAAGCTGAATCTCAAGCAGCTGTCGTGCACCAGCTGAAACTGTCAAGTCTGCGGGATTTCGGACAGCGATGAAGAAAATACCCTCGTCCACAGTAAGAACGGTCATTGTTGAAATACAGGTGTCCTTAATAGAAGAGGCCTACCTGTTGCCTGTAACATTGTAGTCCGTATTCCAAGAGTGAGGAAATAATGAATGAATCGGTCTATTAATAACTGAGAACCCCTCAAAATAATTCTGTAATATGTGCCATTTCATTAAATGAATAGCATCTCAATGTACTCAAGCTACAAATAAATTCTTTAGATCCGGATCACGTTCAAGTTTCGTCATTGGAAAGCAGTTTTTACTTAGTAACGAATTTTGTATTAATAGTAATACACTCAAATTCTGAAGGTGGCAGTGGAAAAATACAGTGAGCGAAAGGCTATTTACAATTTGTACAGAAACCAGATGGCAGTTATAAGAGTCGAGGGGCATGAAAGGGAAGCAGTGGTTGGGAAGGGAGTGAGACAGGGTTGTAGCCTCTCCCCGATGTTATTCAATCTGTATATTGAGCAAGCAGTAAAGGAAACAAAAGAAAAATTCGCAGTAGGTATTAAAATCTATAGAGAAGAAATAAAAACTTTGATGTTCACCGATGACATTGTAATTCTGTCAGAGACACCAAAGGGCCTGGAAGAGCAGCTGAACGGAATGCACAGAGTCTTGAAAGGAGGATATAAGATGAACATTAACAAAAGCAAAACGAGGATAATGGAATGTAGTCGAATTAAATTGGGTGATACTGAGGGAATTAGGTTAGAAAATGAGACGCTAAAATTAGTAAATGAGTTTTGCTATTTGGGGAGCAAAATAACTAATGATGGTCGAAATAGAGAGGATATAAAATGTAGACTGGCAATGGCAAGGAAAGCGTTTCCGAACATGAGAAATTTGTTAACATCGAGTATACGTTTAAATGTCAGGAAGTATTTGTATGGAGGGAAGTATTTGTATGGATGGAAGTATTTGTATGGAGTGTTGCCATGTATGGAAGTAAAACGTTGACGATAAATAGTTTATACAAGAAGAGAATAGAAGCTTTCGAAATGTGGTGCTACAGAAGAATGCTGAAGATTAGATGGGTACTTCACATAACTAATGAGGAGGTATTGAATAGAATTGGGGAGAAGAGAAATTTGTGGCACAACTTGACCAGAAAAAGGGATCGATTGGTAGGACATATTCTAAGGCATCAAGGGATCACCAATTTACTATTTGAGGGCAGCGTGGAGGGTAAAAAACGTAGAGGAAGACCAAGAGATGAATACACTAAACAGATTCAGAAGTATGTACGTTGCAGTAGGTATTGCAAGATGAAGAGCTTGCACAGGATTTAGTGTCATGGAGAGCTGCATCATACCAGTCTCCGGACTGAAGACCACAACAACAACAGTAATACTGATACAAGAAATACATGACTTAAGTGCAATATGATGCGTTTAATATACGAGAGTTCAATTTCATTACAAAATAATCCATACTGTGGCAATTTCAGATAGTTACTCTACTAGGGTTATGTTAATAAGCACGAATTTCTCGCGAACGTGCTATCTTATTGCTGAATTTACTATGTTAATCAGGTGTACGCCAAGAATTTTAGATTAATTCTCTCTGTATTGAAATATTCCTGCCTACGGTAACTGAAGAACTTTTTCTTTCTTCGCAGGAACTGCAGTGCTAGCTACTGTCGAAATGGCGGCCAGGAGGGACCTGTTACGATGTGTAGCGCGACACCACGCCATTTGCAAGGTTTTCGGGATGACACCATTCACAGTGAACAATGAGAGGTGTGAACTACGGACCACACGCACTGGTACACTGTACGCTGTGGTCGTTCTGATCTTGAGTGTGGCAACAGTAGCGATTCCCATAAAATGGCTGCAAGGTTTCACTGCGGAAGCAAAGCATACCTTCAACTTCGTGTGGCTCGTTACCTATGTGGCGACTAACCGCGCCACTATAGTGACGGCAGTCGCGGCAGACCTATTTCAGAACACACGCAAGTACCAGAGGATCCTCGCTCTGTTGTCTTATCGAGACAGCGGCGTCCTGGAACTTCGCCGTCCCTCTGGTGTGGCAGTGAAGATCTCCAGCGAAGTGGTGTGCATGGTGTCTCTTTCGCTACTCGTACTTGCTGTAACGTTGGATTTTCTGGAATACGAGCCCATCTGGTCATTTGCGCTCATACTGTTCACCAGTATTATTCCACAAATAGCTCTTTCCAGATACGTAGGGCTCGTTCTTCTGGTGTGGAGTGACTTACGCCGACTGAACCAGTGTCTGAGAGCTACGGCAACAGCGAGATGCCAGCAGCGGCGACCACTTGCAGATCGCTACCGGGAACTGAGGAGAGTCTACTCCGCACTGTGCCACCTCTCCCAGGAGGTTCTTTCGGCCCACCAGGCGTTCTTAACGTTTCTCATACTCACTTCACTCTGCAGTGTTTCTTGGAATTTAGTTGCCGAAATTTTATCACAGCGCCATGAAATCCTAGCGGTACCATACGTTTTGTTCCTGTTGTGGCGATCGTCACAGGTGTTTATGGTGACAGCGGCCTCGCACGCGCAGTCAAGCGAGGCGGCTCAGACGGCTCCAGTCCTGTGCCGGCTGCTCCTGAGTTCGACTCTCGGCAGCGCAGAAGCGGTGGAGCTGCGCCGTTTCTGCCATCTAGCACGCAGTCAGAGCCCCGGCCATCACCTGTACGGCATCACGCCCTTGGGTCTGCGATTCTGTGTGACCTCCTTGTCTTTCATCACAACTTGCACCGTGATTCTGTTAACTTTCTGAGCAGTGTTCTTAGATATCGCTTGTGCTAAAAATCATAATTACATTATCGCTTAGCGTGAAGTATTATGCACTGCTTTCAATACACGCGTTGTTATGAGCACAAGTTTCTGGACACATCGCCTGTTATATCAATTTATACCTGACAAATTGGTCAGTACCTAATATCTGTAGTACTGTAACGTTTCTGCTATGATGAGACGTAATTTTATTTGGTTCTCAAAATGCACAAAGTGTTATTATTACTATTAATTTTATAATAATTTCCCATCACTTTAGAAATAAAAATACAGTATATACATAATTTACAAATTTACAGATATATTATACTGGTGTCCAAAACTAAAGCAACAAACCACTATGTTTCTTTCCTGTGTCTAATCGATTATATAATCGCACAAACTGTCGACAGATGACCGTACGATCGTGTTCTACGCGGAAGGTGGCATTCTGGTCAACGGATAACAACCCCAAAGATGACGCCAAGGCACCTATCAAACGGGGTAGTGCTAGCTGTAACACCATAGTGAACCCCAAAACCCAGTGAGGAATGACCATCATGATGTAAAGTAGGGAAAAGTTATCCTGACAGGTACGACAACTTTGCCGATGATATGACACCAGAAAGTCTTGATAAACACCAACATTAAGCATTACAGAGTGTGTTTTGGTAGAAACGAAGAGGAAAGAAAGGTCATCTTTAGTTATTTGCCAAACATCTATGTAATAATTGCGAATTAATACCATGAAAGTTAAGTCCAAAGAAATGTCGGTCAGAGATAACATTTATGTGGACGAGAGTTGTAAACGCAACGAAGAAATTCACTGCGTATACAATACTCATTCATGGAAAAAGTAAGTCGCTTCCTAGCTATCGTGCTATCCAGTCATAAGAGAGCAGCTCTTGCCATAATTGAGCGAACGGAACGCGACGAGATTGTTTTACTTTGAAGAGTCGTTGTTGCGTGACGTAGACGCAAGGATTTTGTGCACTGATATTCAGACTAGAGACTTGAACCGAGATAGTATGCTGACTGTGTATACCGAGTTGTTGGACTTTATTCACGGAAGTAGGCAATATTGGACTCAACATTCATATAAGTGAACTTATAGTAAGGAATGGACAAAGTTTCAAAAGACTAAAATACACGATTGGTCTCGAGTAGGAGACATTGACACGAATACATGAAGAAAATACAATCACGCCGAGGGTTAAAGCTGTCGTAATTGTCACGGTACTTGAAACTAACAGAACTGCCAGTGCTAATTAACCACGTGCGCGGTGACGTGAAGCTTATAAAGTATTTAGCGAAAAGTAACAATAAAATTGTTCATGAAAAGTGGAAATTCAACGTGTCGCCTCCATCATTCTATGAATATTTGGTAATTGCTCATCAAAAGTTGATGAACAGTGACTACTTGGAAGTAAATTCGTGGACTGTTAGTTGTGACAAGAAAGGTTTGGACATACATAGTATTACGACGCAAGAAAATTAAGACATTGTTAAAGAGTATCCGTGGTTCTCGCGTCGTATAGAGCGAACAATCGTGGACTGTTAGTTGTGACAAGAAAGGTTTGGACATACATAGTATTACGACGCAAGAAAATTAAGACATTGTTAAAGAGTATCCGTGGTTCTCGCGTCGTATAGAGCGAACGATTTTACGTAGCAACGAACAAACAACGACCAATACGATCTGCAATTGAACTTTTTCCTCGCTTTTGGTGATGTGGACGATGCGCATGAGGGAAGATTCATCAATTACTGCACTAAAGTGTTAACCGGACACATAATAATTCAACTTCAAACCATAAGAGACAATCAGAGTGCGCAGTTCGCATTTATAAGGAAACTGTGCAGATCGCAATCAAATTTTAATCATTACACGAGGAACTATTTCTTAAGAGCTTCTTCAGATCTTGTCTCTCGTTATCCGACGGAGACATCCATCATCGCGCAACGCGTCTCGACTCCACCGACCGAGCTGTAGCATTAACAGCTCACGGCGTCGACAACACCAGCACGCAGCAGAGGGGGGGACGTCACATTGGCAAACAGCACTGCATCGACAGTCGGTGTTTACAGAGTCACGGACGGATCACTATGGCACAGAGAACACGCCTACCAGACTGTCTGCTGTGGACAGTCATAGTAAGAATGAAAGCAGAACAGTCGCAAAATGATGTGGCCCAATGGCTTAATGTGAATCATTCTGTTGTTTGTCGGACTTGTCGAGAGTTTACAGAGAGCGAAACTGTATCCCGAAGACCAGGGCAGTGCCCACCAAATGTGACTTCAGAAAGAGAGGAGTGTTATTTGGCTGTAACAGCACTACGTTACTGCCATAGCACTGCACGGCAACTGGCATCTGACCTCGCAGCATCCTCTGGATGTGTTACATCGTGGCAAAGGCTATACAGAAGGCTTCAGCAGAGTGGCCTTTATTGTCGGAGATTTTCTGTCTGTGTGCCTCTGATGCTTCTTCACGGAAGGGGACGTCTAGTGTGGAGTCAACTTATCACCTGGACGGTCAAACTTGGGGGAGGGGGCAATGTCCTTTTCACAGATGAGTTCCCAATTGGTCTGGAGCGTGATTCTCGACAGATTCTCATCTGGAAGGATCGTGGAACACGATTTCTGGAGCCAAACATCGTAGAAAGAGACCGACATCGAGAAGGATCCCAAATGGTATGGGCAAGGATTATGTTGACCACCCCAATATCTCTTCATGAAACTGTGCAGGTGAATCGGAAAGGGTTATCTGCGCTCATATGTCGTGACGAGGTGTTATTGCGAGATTCTGTGAGCCCAGACTTCGTGGTGATGGATTATAATGTTCGAACTCACAGAGCACGAGTGGAATGTGTGTCCAAATATGTTCAATTGGGAGAAAACGAAGAACAATTTTTGTTTACCATTATGCATGTTGCAGATTTTTACCTTCTGTATTCTTTACATAGTTTGTAATTTACTACCACCCATTTATACTGCTTTGCTTTGCGGCACGCAACCTCGCAAAATGTCCGCTTTTTTGCTTTAATTCTGGACACCAGTATATTTAAATGCATCATCACATCTGATGATGTCCAAGATATGAGGTCCAAGAGATCCGTGAGGTGAATTTTGAGGGTACATTGCCACAACTTGTCTGACAGCCTGTCCGGGAACAGCCCGGGTTCACGCTGCAGTGGTAGTCTTTCCCCATCCATAACCAGAATGATCAGGTTGGGTCTGTGGAACCCATTAGTCTTTGTTTCAGTGAATTTATATTCTTATAGTTACTGATTTGACTCGAGAGCTGTGCCAGCTTCCTGAAACATCCGTGAGGAAGAGTTAACGTCGTGAATGAGGTTTTGCTTTGTTTAGTCGTTGCCTGGCAGTCTTCTAGAAAGAGCTAGAGTCTTTCAGAACGAGATCGACCGTTTACGTTACCATTTCCTGATTCCATTTTTATTTTGGTGTAGGCCTATCATTAAGTTACTTTGTGAACAACATTGTCAATAGCCTACAATATAAAATGGCACAAGAAAATATTTCGTACAGTTAAATTTACAGAATTGTATATGATGTTGAGAGTAATGTAAACGATTCTGGGGCAGATTTTGAAATAAACTGTGACCATGACAGTAACATCGGGGTAAGAGCTGATGAAGAGGAAAATTTTCAGCCTTCCGCCAGCACCGATGGACCTACTGTTGTTGATTCAAGTACAACTTCTGCAACTGACTCGGATACGTCACCTATTCGCTTTTATAGAGGAAGGAACGGACCAACCAAATGTATAAAAACCTGTTTCCCACAACACTTAAGAACAAGATGTCACAACACAGTTACCGTGCATTTTAAAGAAAGTATTCGAGCTGCGATGGATGTACAATCACCGTCAGAATCATATCAATCCACTGACTTACTTATTTCTTGACTCAACCAATATCTAAATTGATTCAGCTCGAAATAAAAATACAGCTGACCCCAATATGGCTAGGCCTACAGGTTTTGATGAACTAAAGACATACCTTGGCCTACTTTACTTAGCTGCAACATTGTATGATGGTATAATGAATACTGAAGACTTTTGGAATACAAATGAGACCGAAACAGAAATCTCATTGGAAAGGTTCAGATTTTTGAGTCGTTGTATTAGGTTTGACAACATCCATATGAGGAAAGAAAGAAACGCACAACATAATATTCCTGTCATAAGACCCATTAGTGATATGCTTGTCTTCAACTGCAATGCATATTTTTTCCGTTGAAAAACGTTACTTCGGAAGAAACGTTCGTTCCATACAGAGGTAGGTGCAGGTTCAGGACGTATATCGCAAATAAACGTGGAAGTATGTGATCAAGGTTTTCATCGTGACTTGTTCTAAAACGTACTATGCAATACTTTCGGTATGCTACGCATGTGAATAGCCACAAAGTCCGTACACAGTCAGTAATAAGGCATAAGATGTTGTTTTGCGGCTTGTACATCTGTTAAAAAGGTCTGGAATAAATTTGACAAAGACAGTTGCTTTATTTCTTACCCAATCGTCAAAAGAGTACTACAAGAAAAGAATATTCCGATCGATGGTATGTTAAAAAAAAAGCAAGCCTGAAATTCTAGTTGAGTCTTTATCCAAAAAGTCTAAGAAAGGTGTACTCAAGTATGTTTGGGTTTCAGGAAGACATCACATTACTTTCATGTATAACAAAACAAAACAAATCAGTACTGCTTATTTCGTCAGTGCATCATGATGGTTAAACTGACAGTGACAGCGGCCAAAAGAAAAAAAGTATAATAACGGAATAAAACAAAACAAATGGGGGCGTAGGTGTTGTTTATGGTAAGCGTGGTGAATACACTGTTGTCAGAGGGACAAGGCAGTGGCCTCTCTGTCTCTTTTCAGTTGTTGTACATTGCAGCTCTCAATAGTTACATTGTATGCAAAGCAAGCGAAAGCGATGCAGTTAGAAAAGAATACCTGAGAACCCTAGGAAAGTATCTCATTGCACCACAGTTGACAATGCGCGCAGCCCAGCATCCATTGGTGTTATCTTTCTATTGACCTCAAACAAAAGAACATTTCTCAATGTGTTGCTCCATTTTCTAGCACCCACAGCTCCATTCAGTATGTCCAAATGGGAATATCACAATATCTAAACTCAAATAGTAACAGCGAACTACTAACAAAAAGTGACAATCGATAGCTAAACCCATACCAACCCGAATACCAACATGCAAAACAAAAACGCAACTATGTACCAACCTAATAGAAGATAAATAGTAGTGGAGCTAAGAGTGAGCTCTGATGTGGGGCATTATAGAGGGTCATCTACCTTATGAGGTCCGTCAGTCACCATATCGTTAAGAAACTATTTATCTACAGGATATTACATGGAGCAGCTAATAGACAACACCTTACCTCAAAAAAATGGCTCAAAGGGCTCTGAGCACTATGGGACTTAACATCTATGGTCATCAGTCCCCTAGAACTTAGAACTACTTAAACCTAACTAACCTAAGGACATCACACAACACCCAGCCATCACGAGGCAGAGAAAATCCCTGACCCCGCCGGGAATCAAACCCGGGAATCCGGGCGTGGGACACCTTACCTCCACACAGTATCATAAGCAGCAGACAGGTCAATAAATGCAACAAAATTTGACAGTTACTTAAGGAAGCCAACTTCTATGTAGATTGACAATAAAGGCACTTGTTGCACACGTTACAGTTTTGTCGGAATCTGCAAAGTTCAACATAAATCTTCCCAAGAACTCCATACATATCCTATTATAAAGTAGTCTCTCAAGTAATTTGATCATCAGACTCCGACATGTGATAGGACGATAACTTTCAGGTATATAATGCACGCTAAGTTTCACGAAAACCAACAAATCTACACTACTGGCCATTAAAATTGCTACACCACGAAGATGACGTGCTACAGACGCGGAATTTAACAGACGGGAAGAAGATGCTGTGATATGCAAATGATTAGCTTTTCAGAGCATTCACAGGGTGGGCGCCGGTCGCGACACCTGCAGCTGCTGACATGAGGAAAGTTTCCAACGGCCTTCTCATACACAAACAGCAGTTGACCGGCGTTGCCTTGTGAAACGTTGTTGTGATGCCTCGTGTAAGGAAGACTTTGATAAAGGTCGGATTGTAGCCTATCGCGATTGCGGTTCATCGTATCGCGACATTGCTGCTCACCTTGGTCGAGATCCAATGACTGTTAGCAGAATATGGAATCGGTGGGTTCAGGAGGGTAATACGGAACGCCGTGCTGGATCCCAACGGACTCATATCACTAGCAGCCGAGATGGCAGGCATCTTATCCGCACGGTTGTAACGGATCGTGCAGCCACGTCTCGATCCCTGAGTCAACAGATGGGGACGTTTGCAAGACAACAACTACCTGCACGAACAGTTCGACGAAGTTTGCAGCAGCATGGACTATCAGCTCGGAGACCAGGGCTGCAGTTTCCCTTGACGCTGCATCACAGCGAAGAGCGCCTGCGGTGGTGTACTCAACGACGAAACTGGGTACACGAATGGCAAAACGTCATTTTTTTCGGATGAATCCAGGTTCTGTTTACAGCATCGTGATGGTCGCATCCGTGGTTGGCAACATCGCGGTAAACGCACTTTGGAAGCGTGTATTCGTCATCGCCATACTGGTGTATCTGCCGGCGTGATGGTATGAGGTCCCGTTGTTTACACGTCTCGGTCACCTCTTGTACGCATTGACGGCACTTTGGACAGTGGACGTTACATTTGAGATGTGTTACGACCCGTGGCCCTACCCTTCATTCGATCCCTGCGAAACCCCACATTTCAGCAGGATAATGCACGACCGCATGTTGCAGGTCGTGTACGGGACTTTATGGATACAGAAAGTGTTCGACTGCTGCCCTGACCAGCACATTCTCCAGATCTCTCACCAATTGAAAACCTCTGGTCAACGGTGACCGAGCTACTGGCTCGTCACAATACGCCAGTCACCAATGTTGATGAACTATGGTATCGTGTTGAAGCTGCATGGGCAGCTGTACCTGTACACGCCATCCAAGTTCTGTTTGACTCAATGCCCAGGCGTATTGAGGCCGTTATTACGGCCAGAGGTGGTTGTTCTGGGTTCTGATTTCTCAGGATCTATGCACCCGAATTGCGTGAAAATGTAATCACATGTTTGTTCTAGTATAATATATTTGTCCAATGAATACCCGTTTATCATCTGCATTTCTTCTTGGTGTAGCAATTTTAGTGGCCAGTAGTGTAAATTCTTCGCCTTCGCCTAAACAGTTTAGTCAGCATTGACGTATAAAGGAAGTAACAGGAATGATCAAAATTCTTTGGTGAGACGCATGTCAGAAGAGCGGAGATTAAGTTATCGAGACCTTACCGTGTAACTCATTAGGCGTGTGTCCTCTCTGCCTCATGACCTCATGAAAAGTGGCATTTCGCTTCGAAGTATCACTTGTCTTTCCTCCCACCGGAGGTCCTCGTTTCCTACACTTTGACCAGCCCTAACGAAGACATACACAGTACTGGTGCTCAGGGGGAACCCTCCTTTTTGAATATCTATAGTGGCACTGCATTTTTGCTTCTACAAGTACTTTGTTTGTTAAGGGTGACAATCTCCCAGAAAATTAATGAAAATTAAAGTTGTTCGTTGTTCTTCAAACAGGCAAGGTTGTCTACTTTCTTCACACTCTGACACACTGAAAAGAATGCAGAATGTCCTTTTTAATCAATATAACAAGGGCCATTCAAGACGTTTCTAATACATCCTAAGCGATGAAATTTAAAATAAATACAAAAACCTTTGAATAGAGAACGAAGACACAGAGGAGTGTTATAACCGCGACCGGAACGGTCGCGGGGTTACCGTGAACGAAAGCGCGGCAAGACCGACAGGGAGCGGCCCGCAAACAAACAAGATGGACGAACGCGAAAGGAAGTACACTCACGATGACAGACGACCAAGCAAGACACCAATAACAACAACACACAAATAGCAACGGGGTCACAAACGAAAACCTCATGAAATCAACAACGTCCACTCATACACAGAAGTAAGCAAAGTACACACGATGTCTGTAGGCGAGATATCTAGAGACTCATCCGAATATCAGACTGAACCGCAGAGTGAAAGGTAGGCGCTTAAATACACGATAAGGTACGTCGCTATTGGACGCTGGGCTACGTGCTACACAGTGGTGCCCTGACATTATACGCGGGCCAGGAGTGCGTGCAGCCACGGCTTACAGAGACCTCTAGTGGTAATCGAAGTCCATGCCGTCTGGCGGGGATTCAAAACCCGCGGCGATCGGTACCAGATCCCTCCCCCCTGAAACTTGCGTGTTGGGGCGGAAACGCCCCGGAAGGTGCCGTGATGGTCGGCAGATGGGGAAAGACCCGGGCGCGTCATCCGCCGTTGGCGGGGAGGAAGGAATGTCCGAGGTGTCCATGACGGCCGACCCAGAGGCCAGGATGGCGGAGGGAGCCATCGATCCACCTGGGGGCGGGGAGGACCGGCGGCAGGCTCGCGGAGAGGCAGCAACCGGTGGCAGTAGTGGTGACACCACGCAGGTACCCGAAGGAGGTAGCGAAGGAGGAGGTGGCGACGAGGGCCGACGTCGTTGGAGATGTTTCGACCGCCTTCATTAACTGCTGTTAAAATGTGTGGAGAAGCTTCTCCACAGCGCCATTGGAGGAAAGGTGGAAAGGCAGGCTATGGTAATGTTTGATACATTTGCCTGACAGAAGTCGTGGAAGGAGGATGCCGTGAATTGGGGGCCATTATAGGAGTCCAACGTGTGAGGCAGGCCCTCAATGGTGAGAACCTGGGCCAGGGCCGTGAGTGTAGCCTCCGTGGTGGTGCACGCCATGCGGACGACATGTGGGTATTTCGAGCACGCATCAACGAAAAGTAGCCACATGGACCCCAAAAACAGTCCCGCAAAATCGAAATGGATGCGATCCCAGGGCCAGGGTGCGAACAACTAAGGGAGGTTTGCCTAGTAACACGCACCACAGTACACCCGTGGACCAGGTGGTCAATATCACCATCGATTACGGGCCAGTACATGTCCTGGCGAGCCAAAACTTACGTGTGGGACATACCCCAGTGCCCGCTGTGTAACAAACTGAGCACTTGATGCCGCAAATCCAGAGGGATGACCACCTGATGGGCATCCAACTATGTGGCCAACAGAAGGCCATCATCGACCACAGAGAACCTGTGAGACAGGTGGCGCCAGCGTCTGAAATCGGTCAGCATCCGACGAGTAGTATAGGAGGACCACCCGTGGACCATGTAGTGGAGAACCCGCCGCAAGATAGGGTCTCGGCGTGTAGAGGTCCATGTCGTCTGACGCGGATTCGAAACCGGTGGCGCTCTGTACCAGAAGGAGTTAACAATATAAAAGTAGAAATTGACGTAGTGAACGCCCTACGTTCTGTACAAGTCGACAAAAATTATATATATAAAATGAAAACACAATACAGACAACATACAATACAGTATAAAGAATTGAAATTACGATGGGGCTTGATACTATCCCACAACGTTCACCGAGTTCAAAGCGTAAATGGCAGTGCAGACATCCTGTTAAGTATCGTATAATATTCGTGCATGAGTTCAACAACACTGAGACGCCTCTCCAAACTGACAGGGACCCCTCAGGATGTTGACGACACATCTTGAGCCTCTATACGTGACTGTGTGATCACCGCCCACATTGAAGTACGACAGCGGTCTCCCTGAGGAACGCTGTTAATTAAATTAGATGTTGTTCCCGCAACACAGCAGAAGATTGTACTTACGTGATTCTGAAAAGTGATAACACAACGACGATTCTGAAACGATTTATGGAAGTGGTGAAGAAATTCATTACACTTTTCAGAATGTACATTTTGTCGGTAACTTGCGAGAGGTGAGTATACTTGTATCATACGTCTCATTGGTGATGATAGAAGTCTCATAGGTGTTCTTGAAGTTTAACGAATACAGTCCAGTACATTCGTCAATTGTGAAATGTGTGGAACACAAAGCGTTATGTTGCTCGAGAGGTAAATTTGTGAAACTGAGTGGAATGACTCATTGCAAAAATCACTATCATTGAAAAGTGTCTAACAGCACAGATAACACACTACTTATTGGCTAAAAACACATTGATTACATGCATTGACTACTGCAGCAGAATCAACGACCAGTACTAAGACTATAATACCGTCTGTTCTCAACAGTTTGTAATAAATGATTAGTTGTGCATAGATTTACAGCTGAATTACGCTCAAGGGCTCTGGAATTGAAGCTACAAGGGTCAGTCGAACGAAAATGTGACAGATGGAAAAAAGTAAGTAACTGTTTATTATTTCAAAAGTAATCGACATAATTCTTAGTACATTTGTCCCACTATGATACGAGGTGGTCATTATCTCCATGGAAGTAAGTCTGTGGTTGCCTATGGAGAAATGATTGTACCCTGGTGCGCACTCTTTCGTCGGAAGAGACTCGATAGTAACTAATGTGTTTCTTCAAAGTTCAAAGTGACGTACCTGTGAAAATCACATAGGGAGGGATCGGAACTGAATGGTTGATGTGTAATGATTTCCCTGTGAATCTTTTGCAACTTTCTCGAAACATAATGGGCCGGTCACATTGTGCCAACTTCGTCTGGACTGCGATTTTAAAGTTTCAGTCGGAACTACTTACACACCTTCCATACAGTTCCGATGTCTGCCTATATGATTTCCATAGTTTTGGATTCCTCAAGAAAGACGTTCGTGGACGGAGTGTGCACGCCGAGGTAAAACCATTGTTCCGCAGACAACCGCAAATATTTCTCCATTCTTGTCTCACAATCGGATAAATGTACTAACAGTTACGGTGATTATTTTTGAAGCAGTTAACAGTGTAATCACTTGTTTTCCATCTGTCTAGTATTCTTTTAATCGCTCCTTACATCTACTTGTGCGGCTGGTCCCAGTGGAGGTTCGAATCCTCCCTCGGGCATGGGTGTGTGTGTGTTTGTCCTTAGGATAATTTAGGTTAAGTAGTGTGTAAGCTTAGGGACTGATGACCTTAGCAGTTAATTCCCTTAAGATTTCACACACATTTGATTTTTTTTTAGATCTACTGTGCGGTACACAGAGTGCTCTAGTGGACGCGTTGTGGAACAGATCGGTGCATCAGGTGAGTGGGACGACGTGGGACAATCAGCATCAGATTGGTCAACACGCGGCCTGGAGGTGCGTGCCCCACCCATGATACGTGCTGTCAGTGAGGTTCTCTAAGAAATTAACTCGTCTAGTTTGGGGGTGTGCCGTGATTAGCAAAAAAACTGGGCCACAAGAATTCAGTGATGAATGCAGCTATTCGTCGAAGTCACGTTCACTGATTAATTAAGAGGAATTTATAATAAGGAGATCCACTCCTTCACTCTGTACAGGTATAGGAAAGGAAAGATGGTGCACTACATGCAGTACTTTTTCGTATGTCAGAGATAACTGAAGTGTAGGAAGAAAATCCTTTGGTAAGTTCCATTGTGTCAGTTTACAGTAACATAAGACAAGAAATTTCATGTTTTTCATTTTACCAAATGGCAACGGACTTGCCGCAGTGGATACACCGGTTCCCGTCAGATCACCGAAGTTAAGCGCTGTCGGGCGTGGCCGGCACTTGGAGGGTTGGCCATCCTTGCCGCCATGTGCTGTTGCCATTTTTCGGGGTGCACTCAGCCTCGTGATGCCAACTGAGGAGCTACTCGGCTGAACAGTAGCGGCTCCGGTCAATGAAAACCATCGTAACGACCGGGAGAGCGGTGTGCAGACCACACGCCCCTCCTATCCGCATCCTCAGCTGAGGATGACACGGCGGTCAGATGGTCCCGATGGGCCACTTGTGGCCTGATGACGGAGTTCTTTATTTTAGCAAATGCTCCTTTCACCAGCTGTCGACGATTCTTTGAAAATAAGAGTAATGCTTTGAAAAATAAGTAAATAAGTAAAAACTGTAGCTCCTGCTATATCGCCATGGATGAAATCCATTATGTTGAATATCTGGCAAAACATTCTCCTTCATGTGTGCCATCATTGGCCAAAATCTCGTTTGGAAATCTCGAATGGCTCACGAGACATAAGGGCTGTTATGAATATTTCATTCCTACACTCGTGCGATCGGAAATCAACATGATAGTTAAAATCATTTTCCTCGATATTGTAAACGGATAGAGACCTCCCCCCGCCCCCAAGTCTAAAGAAAAATTCAACATCTTAGTTAAACTTCATTCGCAACCACATATGGTGTACTATTTTCCTTGGAACGTTTTAAAATTTCCTATTTGTGTAGGAAATTTCACAATAACTGTGACCTTTAGCGAAATAATGAGCATTTCACGATGAACAAGACATATAAAGCTACGGGTAACGTAGGAACTAAGTTCTTTTACCTAACATATTCTGCAAAATCGTTCGAGAAAGACTGCTAAGAGAGCGCGTCGTTCCGACAGCGCAGTGACTCGTCATGCATGGCCCGTACGGGTGGCGTCACACGGAGCGCGCCCCGGCCTAACCTTTAGGTGGTGGCGCTGGCGGCAGACGTCGCCACCCACAGTGGGGCCACGTGCGGTCGCCCTATTGGATGCCTCGGGGGTTCCCGCACTCAGTTCCATCCCCTTTGGGTCGCATTCCGTGTGTATGCCTACGGACGCTGGTGCGTAACCTGTACCTCGTTTCCTGATCGGCGCTCCTGGGCACGCTCAGGGCAAATGCGGGGTGTAGCTGGGCGCTCGGAGCAGACTAGCGTTTCGCGCACCCACCGCCTCAGTTTCGCCGCAGTAGAGTCCTCCTCCACTCATGCTCCACATACTTACCTTTCTACAGGTCTGAGGTCTGAGGAGAAGAAATATACACTACTGGTCATTAAAATTTCTACACTAAGACGAAATGCAGATGATAAACGGATATTCATTGCACAAATATATTATACTAGAACTGATATGTGATTACATTTTCACGCAATTTGGGTGCATAGATCCTGAGAAATCAGTACCCAGAACAACCACCTCTGGCCGTACAAACGCCGTTGATACGCCTGGGCATTGAGTCAAACAGAGCTTCGACCGCATGTACGGGTACAGCTGCCCATGCAGCTTCAACACGATACCACAGTTCATCAAGAGTAGTGACTGGCGTATTGTGACGAGCCAGTTACTCGGCCACCATTGACCAGACGTTTTCAATTGGTGAGAGATCTGGAGAATGTGCTGGCGAGGGCAGCAGTCGAACATTTTCTGTATCCAGAAAGGCCGGTACAGGACCTACAACATGTGGTCGTGCATTATCCTGCTGAAATGTAGGGTTTCGGACGGATCGAATGAAGGGTAGAGCCACGGGTCGTAACACATCTGAAATGTAACGTCCACTGTTCCAAGTGTCATCAATGGAAACAAGGGGTGACCGATACGTCTAAACGATGGCACCCCATACCATCATGCCGGATGATACACCAGTATGGCGATGACGAATACACACTTCCAATATGCGTTCACCGCGATGTCGCCAAACACGGATACGACCATCATGATACTGTACTCCGCAGCTCGTGGTCGTGCGGTAGCGTTCTCGCTTCCCATGCCCGGGTTCCCGGGTTCGATTCCCGGCGGGGTCAGGGATTTTCTCTGCCTTGTGATGACTGGGTGATGTCCTTGGGTTAGTTAGGTTTAAGTAGTTCTAAGTTCTAGGGGACTGATAACCATAGATGTTAAGTCCCATAGTGCTCAGAGCCATTTGAACCATTTGTACCATGATGCTGTAAACAGAACCCGGATTCATCCGAAAAAATAACGTTTTGCCATTCGTGCACCCAGGTTCGTCGTTGAGTACACCATAGCAGGCGCTCCTGTCTGTCATGCAGCGCCAAGGGTAACCGCAGCCATGGTCTCCGAGCTGATAGTCCACGCTGCTGCGAACGTCATCGAACTGTTCGTGCAGACGGTTGTTGTCTTGCAAACGTCCCCATTTGTTGACTCAGGGATCGAGACGAAGCTGCACGATCCTTCACAGCCATGCGAATAAGATGCCTATCATCTCGACTGCTAGTGAAACGAGGCCGTTTGGAACCAACACGGCGTTCCGTATTACCCTCCTGATCCTATTCCTAATTCTGCTAACAGTCATTGGCTCTCGACTAACGCGAGCAGCAATGTCGCGATACGATAAACCGCAATCGCGATAGGCTACAATCCGATCTTTATCAATGTCGGAAATGTGATGGTACGCATTTCTCCTCCTTACACGAGACATCACAACAAAGTTTCACCAGGCAACGCCGGTCAACTGCTGTTTGTGTATGAGAAATCCGTTGGCAACTTTCCTCACGTCAGCACGTTGTAGATTTCCCCACAGGCGCCAACCTTGTGTGAATGCTCTGAAATGCTAATCATTTGCATATCACAGCATCGTCTTCCTGTCGGTTAAATTTCGCGTCTGTAGCACCTCATCTTCGTGGTGTAGCAATTTTAATGGCCAGTAGTGTAGTACAGGGTTGCGCTGGTGCCTGCTATCGACATCACGAAGGTGCTGCTTGCTATCGAAGCATCGCTGGCCACACCTATGACATGTAAACAGCAAGACACACCCACAGAAGGTATTTCGCGCCTTTCGGCGGCCTGTCCTGAACCGGGCCGACACAGAGGCACGAGGTTAGTTCTACTCCAGGCCATGTTCCAGTCAACATCTAGTCCACAGGAAGCAGCGGGAAGAGTACCTTGTCTGGTGACAACAGAGTTAGAGGTTACCAGTTGTACTCTTCCGCTTAATCTGCAAGTCCTTGCACATGTTTGTGAATTTTGTCTTTGACCAGCGCTACGAGAAACTGTTTCTACTGAACAGTACTTCCATTTGTATTAGCAAAGACAGTCTTCTTCAACACAGTCACAACAAAGAAGAAATTGTATAACAGAAGAAAAATCCTTATTTTGACTGTAGGTGCATATCAGTCCGTACATTTTACACGTGCAATAATCATGTCAATTATCAACTGTTTTGGAACCCAGTTCATTTCTGAGAACCCGTCACAAGTTATATATAACGCTGTCCTTCAGACATTCACAGCTGTGGTATTACATCTTGCAGAATGAATATCAGAGCTGTTTAATACCCATAAATGGGCATGTTATACAACTATATGCGTTCTTCGCTTTGCAAAATATCTCTAGCAATGGTATTTTACCACGCCTTTCAGGAAAAAAGCGTGATTCGACTTACTTTCGCCGGCCGGAGTGGCCAAGCGGTTCTAGGCGCTGCAGTCTGGAAGCGCGCGACCGCTGCGGTCGCAGGTTCGAATCCTGCCTCGGGCATTGATGTGTGTGTTGTCCTTAGGTTAGTTAGGTTTAAGTCGTTCTAAGTTCTAGGCGACTGATGACCTCAGAAGTTAAGTCCCATAGTGCTCCGAGCCATTTGAGGCATATCTTGACTTACTTTCCGATCTTAATTTTTGTCATTGCAAATACCATAATCAAAATAGGAGAAACTGAAAGCACACACCAACGTGGTTTGCCACTAACACAATATGAATCATCTGACTGTACGTCAGAGGTAATAAGCATATAAACTAGGTTGTCGTGTAACTATTAATGGCAGTATGTTTTATATCCAAAGATAATCTGCGCCTACATACATACTTGAGGAACCATTGTATGATCACGAAGGAGGGTGTCTTGTGATCTATAGACAGCACTTGGCCACAACATTCTTGGACAGTCCTATTTCTGGTAAGAAGTCTGCACCCTGCAGCTGTTTACCATTGCAGGCATTCCTCCTTCGGAAACAGTTATGCACCTCACAAAGACTTACCGTATTTGTATTCTGTGAATATTGTAAACATTCTGATTACAGGCTCAACGCTAGCAGGCACTACCAAGTACCGCTACCATCACCCATATGCAGTGCACGTAGCAACAGCTATGCTGCTATCGGGGGCTATCTTGTGTCTGTGCGTCACGGTTCCTCAAGAGTCTGTGAATGTTTCACCGCCGCAGTATACTTGAGCCATGGTGGAAACTTCAGTAGCCAGTTGCAGATGCAGCTCAACTTCAGAGCACTCGGATTGGTCCCCTGTGCTGTCGCTTCTGTTGCAGCTTCAGCTGGCCCTGCGTCACGCTGTAGCGCACCACCACGTCATGACATCATCACTACACTGTGCTACAGAGTAGTTGTCCAAAGCCGATTATCGGCTAGACTTTGTGAAGACGGGCTGTTGTCACGACCTACGTTACGACACAGGGGAAGACAGTCTTTTGGCATTAGCACAGCATACGAGAATATGGAGGGTCGTTTCTGTTACTATTCTCTTTTGTGGAACTTTAAATCTTATGTTGTGAGGTTAAAATAAACGTACATTGTCAAATTAACTGCAGAAACATTAATTATCTGCGTGAAAATAGCCAACTATGGACATAAAAAAGACGACGATTGATGTTTTTTGTTGTTGTTGTTGTTTTCCGCAGTGGCCACTTACTGCTTACTGGAGTCACTTCTACTTCGTATATTACTTCAACTGTTGCCACCGTTCCGCAGCTGCCCTCAGTTGTCTCGGCGCAATCGTTCCTGTTCCACATTATGCATCACAATACTGCACGCGTCCTTCAGAGGTCGCCCATCCAGCCTGGCCTCATCAGGAAAGCCAACATCACAGCTCGCCGCCGTCCTTCCCCAGCAGCACCGCACCCCGTCGGCTGCATCCCTTTCTCCAAAATCGACGGAACAGCACCAATCGCTGCAGATTTTCAGCGAAACATCGGAATCAAGGTCCACTTTCCTCTACCTGCTGGAACATGTTTCCGTATCGTTCACCATCATGGAGGACTCTCACAAATGGACCCAGCTCCTCAACTGGTTTGGCACTACTCATTATGGATCTCGTGGTGGTGCACAAACTCTCGTTTTTGAGCCTTCTTTCCTGTCGTATGTGGACTCCTCGCTGGATCCCCCACTTGATTTCTCTCTCTCAACCCGTCACATACTCAGTCACCCCAGATTCCAATGTTGCAGAGTTCGTCACCTTCTCCTGTTCTGACGAACCTGGCGCCAACTTATCTTGCACCAATGGCCCTGGTGGTCCTTCCTCAGTGCCACAGTCGCGCCGTTTGCTGTGCCACGTTCTCTGCCGGTTTCTGCACCACGGGTGCATCGACCCAGGCCCAGTGCTCGCCACCAGCTCCGCTTCTACTGGTTCCGCTGCCCCTGGGCTATCCACTGCCAGCCCATCCAATGCTATCCTCTCAGACGCCGACTAGTCACTCTCACCAGTCGTCACTGGAGCGGCCTCCACACTCGGCACACCTGGGCCACCAGCCTGTCTGCCAGTCTTTATGGCCTTGAATTCAATGCTACTTCCATCCTCCTGCGCCTTGTCTTGGGGATTTAGCCATTTCTGGTCTTCCTCTAGGACGGTGGCTTCCTACTTCTTTCGACAAACATTGTCTTTCTCCTTCTTTCGTTTTTCGTAAGATTTAACGCCCTTTTAAAGTTTTATTAATAATAACCATCATACTTTACATTTAGGAATGGTACAAATTTTGCACCAATTGGGATGCGTTATAAGTGTTTGACAAAGTTTTCTTAAAGTACACTACTGGCCATAAAATTGCTACACCAAGAAGAAATACAGATCATAAAAGGGTATTCATTGGACAAATATATTATACTAACACTGACATGTGATTACATTTTCACGCAATTTTGGTGCAGAGGTCCTGAGAAATCAGTACCCAGAACAACCACCTCTGCCCATAATAACGGCATTGATACACCTGGGCATTGTGTCAAACAGAGCGTGGATGGCGTGTACAGTTACAGCTGCTCATGCACCCCATAACATCACGACGAGTGATACGCCAGTATGGCGATGAAGAATACACGCTTCTAATGTGAGTTTACCGTGATGTCGCCGAACACGGATGCGACCATCATTTTAACACATAAAATACACTTCCTATACGATTTTCTGTAATTTCTGATATAAACAGGGGGGAACTATCTTTGTACATAGAGCACATCACAGTTGGCAGTTACACAATATCCAAATTTATAGTTCATTACCCCTGACGTATAACAATGCAATAATATGTAGATTGTCAGAAAATTGTCTTTGCAATGTCCTATGAAAACAGAATATATAATGTACATTACATTACACGTTGACTATTATGAAACAATATATATTTCACGTAAACCTAATTTGAAAGTAATTTGGCTTCTGTAGTGCAGATCCAACAAGCTGCAGATTTATAATCCGAAAATTAGTTAACTAAATAAATGGATCATGTAGAATATTGCCGTGCTTTTCTCTTATAACACTTTTAGTAATTAATGAACGTGTTACAGTAACTTCATTCGTTTTAATTGCGTTAAATGATCATAAGAACCCAAACTATCAACAGGCAAGGGTCACGTTCACATTATAGGCGACAATTTATGATACATGGGGGCTACTTTCGTTTCTACTATTTGCACGGTGTAGAACAGCATGGGCGAGTTTTCATTTTGTTTTCGATGGTTATATCTTTCTATCGAACTGAATTGTCAAAAAAAATTACTTCTGGACACGTTTGTTAATCGTGCCTATGGCAGCTACATTACTCTCATAATAGTGTAAATTCGTGTTAAGAAAAAGGCAATTGTCGTGGAAGTACTACTCCATGGCTGAGTTTACTCTGTTAATCAGTCACATGTCAAGAATTTTAGATTAAATATCTGTTGTATGACATATTCCGTCAACCTATATCTGAGGAGCTTTTGCTTTCCATCACAAAGACTAAAGATTCCTGCACTAACAACCGATGTTAAAATGACGAATAGAAGAAACCTCTTAATTTAGCCCTGTTTCGAAACAACCATTCCATCAGCTTTATCCGACTGGTTGCCTGTGAGGTGACCAACTGCTGCACCATAATGGCGGCGGTCTTCGCAAACCTGTTTCTAAAGACGTATATAAGTACCAGAAGATCCTTCCTCTGTTATCTTATCGAGAAAGCGGCATCTTGGAGTCTCACAATTTCTCCAGGACGGTAGTGAGGATCTCCTGCAAAGTGGTCTACGCTGTGGCTCTTGCGCTACGTATAGCTGCTGTTTTTCCGGAACATGTGAAGGACGGTCTGAGATAGATATTTACGTTCATATTTTCCACAATAGGTATTGTACCCACAGCTGTGTTCAGACATGTGGGACTCGTTCGTCTGGCTAGGGACGACTTACGCCATCTGAACCAATATCTGAGATCTACAGCTCAAGTTAGATGTCAGCGGCGACCACTACACTGCTAGAAATCAATGTAAAGCCATGGGTATTCGTAGGACAATTAACATTGTCTGTTTTGCGCACAGAGTATGAGAATAGTATGAGATCCAGTATACTGACAAACGAAGTCGAATAGTACCGTATTTTATGTCAGAAGTACAGTATATAACAAGACATCAACTCTTCAGACGGAAGAGTGTTCAATAAGATATAAAGGTAGTTGGCTCTGTACGGTGTTAGTCTGTGTGTATATGCCTTTCCTGCTGACAGGGAAAAATCTGCGTTAGTAATGGTATGTATTGTGTACTTACACCACAATTGTGACTTTACAATGCAGAAAACAGTTACAACGTTACGAAAGGAAATATCGGTGCGTGGAAGGAACTGGGACTACCGTCAATCGGCCAAAAATTTCCTTAGATTCGGCCCCTGATATAGATCGAACGGAAAAATGGCAACGTAGCAGATTATCTGAGGTGTCGAAACGGTTACTTTCGCACGGAGCAAATTGCAGAAACAGTTAACCTTCTCAATTTGTTGCTGCTTTACAGTTGCCAGTAACTGCCAGATGTGCACCACAAATGTCAGAGGGAAACTTATTACGTTCAAGAAATGACTGCATAAACCTGCTCTAAATCCAAATATAAAGTGGCTAGATTTTAGTTTGCTGGAAAATATTTGTCTTTAAGTTGAGAATGGCAAAAAGACAGCTTCAGAGATGAGAAGTTTAACTTAGGTGGTCTGCATAGATTTCAGTATAATTGGCATGATCTGAGAACAGAGCAGCACGTAAGAATGAGCAGAAATTTTGGCGGTTAAACTGCAATAATTTGGACAGTTTTATGCACTAAAGGAAAATTGCGCACTGCTTGAGTGAACATTAGAATCAATTCTAATATGTACACTGAGATGCAAGAGAAAGAATGGATTAGAATGTGTCAGGACCTAGGAGACGAAAGTCTATTGATTGAACAAGACAATACATCTGCGCAGGTCTCTGCATAATAAGTGGTTTGAAAATAAAGATTTCGAAGTCTAGCCCTGGCTTGAACGCAGCCGTGGGAAACCTCCGGGGAATACTTGCAAGGCGTGTTTATAGCAATGGAAGGCAAGCTGAAGCGGTATGTGAGCTGAAACAAGCGATACGAGAAGAGAGGGCAACAAATACCCTGCAATAACCAAAAACCCTAACAAAGTAAATGCAGAAGAGAACTTGCGAAGTAATTAGGAAGAACGGTAATTGGACAAAGTACTAACATTGCAATAACACAGAGGACTGTGAGTGCTCTTTTATCAATTTCCGCAAAGAGAAAGCAATTGCCTTATTCTGTTACTCATGATATGAAAGAAGCTATGTTATTCCATCATAACTGTTTATGTGTTACGTGTATCTGCTACTTTTATAATAAATTCGATACATATAAGCTTCAGGTATTTTATATTACTTTCGTAGCAACCCTGCCTTTATATTGATTTCCACTGCTGTAGCAGGTCTGTACCGGACGCTGACGAGAATCTCCCTTATGGTGTACCAAGAGTCCCAGAAGTTACTTTCGACCCACAGAAGTTTTCAGTTTTATTTACAGTGACAGATCTGTGCAGAGGTTCTTGCAAAGTGCACTAATGTCCATTAAAATTGCTGCACCACGAAGATGACGTGCTACAGATGCGAAATTTAATCGACAGGAGGAAGATGCTGTGATATTCAAATGATTAGCTTTTCAGAGCAGTCAAACAAGGTTGGAGCCGGTGGCGACACCTACAACTTGGTGATATGTGGAAAGTCTCCAACCGATTTCTCATACAGACAGAGCAGTTGACCGGCGTTGCCTGGTGAAACGTTGTTGCGATGCCTCGTGTAAGGAGGAGAAATGCGTACCATCACGTTTCAGACTGTGATAACGGGAGGATTGTAGTCTGTCGCAATTGCGGTTTATCGCATCGCGACATTGCTGCTAGCGGGGGTTGAGATCCAATGACTGTTAGCAGAATATGGAATCGGTGGGTTCAGGAGGGTAATACGGAACGCCGTGGTAGATCCAAAAGGCCTCGTGTCACTAGCAGGCGAGATAACAGGTAACTTATCCCCATGGCTTTAACGAATCGTGCAACCACGTCTCGATCCCTGAGTCAACAGATGGGAACGTTTGCAAGACAACAAGCATCTGCACGGACAGTTCGACGACGTTTGCAGCAGTGTGGACTATCAGCTCGGAGACCATGGCTGCGGTTACCCTTCACACTGCATCGCAGACAGGAGTGCCTGCGATGGTGTACTCAACGTCGAACCTGGGTGCACGAATGGCAAAACGTCATTTTTTCCGATGAATCCAGGTTCTGTCTACAGCATCATGATGGTCGCATCCGTGTTCGGTGACATCGCGGTAAACGCAGATTGGAAGCGTGTATTCTTCATCGCCATACTGGCGTTTCACCCGGCGTGATGGTATGGGGTGCCATTGGTAACACGTCTCGGTCACCTCTTGTCCGCATTGACGGCACTTTGAACAGTGGACGTCACATTTCAGATGTGTTACGACCCTTGGCTTTACCCTTCCCTCGAGCCATGCGAAACCCTACATTTCAGCAGGATAATGCACGACAGCATGTTGCAGGTCCTCTACGGGCCTTTCTGGACACAGAAAATGTTCGACTGCTGCCCTGGCCAGCACATCCTCCAGATCTCTCACCAATTGAAAACGTCTGGTCAGTGGTGTCGGAGCAACTGGCTCGTCACAATACGCCTGTCACTACTCTTGATGAACTGCGGTATCGTGTTGAAGCTGCATGGGCCACTGTACCTGTAAACGCCATCCAAGCTCTGTTTGACTCAATGCCCAGGCGTATCAAGGCCATTATTACGGCCAGAGATGGTTGTTCTGGGTACTGATTTCTCAGGATCTATGCTCCCAAATTGCGTGAAGATGTAATCACATATCAGTTCTAGTATAATACATTTGTCCAATGAATACAAGTTTATAATCTGCATTTCTTCTGTGTGTATAAATTTTAATGGCCAGTAGTGTAGTTGCGGAAGTTGTTGCACCAGCATAAAGGGCCAGATGTGACACACATTTTCGTTGTACCATTGAAATCATTACAGACGTTAGTGATACCACTGGCCTCACACGCGCTGGCTAGGGAGGCGATAAACACGGCTCCTGTCCTGTGCCGACTACAGCTGGGTTCGACTCTCAGCAACAGAGATGAGGTGGAGCTGTGTCGCTCCTGGCGTGTGGCATACAGCCACAGTCCCGCTCATCAGCATTGCGGCCTCTCGCCTTGGATCCACGGACTTTTGTGTTGCCTCTCGACTCTAATCACAACTTGTTCCGCGATTCTACTGACCTTCGGAGCAACGTTCTGGGAAACTGCTCTTTATAAAAATAGAACAGGGTTACTGATTAACATGAGCTTTCCTGCAGTGACTTCTGTAGCTATGTTGCAATGACTTCGGGTTTATAGAATACGTCGCCTGTTTTATTAATCTGCACTTGAAGCACAGGTCACTATTTAATGTCCCTAATATTGTAACGATTCTACTATGAGAACATTTTAATCTTTTACCGTGTCTCCTCATTTAATATCTAAATGGCCCGAAGACAGATGTGTGGGAGTCTTTCGCATAGCCTACCCAGAACAATGGGGAGAGCTTCACTCAAAGCTAAGAAGTAACTCGCTAGTTGTGGAAACCATAGGAGGCAAATTCAAACTGCTAGACTTAATTTACCAATTTAAACTTTGTGATAATGGTAATTGTAAATGGAAAGACTGAATTCATTTTTTAAATTACGGGGTTGTTTGCACTTTTTTGGTATTACCTTGAAATACAAGAGATACAAATCAGTTGCAGTAAAAGAGAAATTTAGGAGAACACCTATTAGAACGTTTGTGATGGGAGCTGAGTGGTGTTGGAGGCGCTGGAGAGGGCGTGTTTGGCAGAGGGAGATGGAAGGTTGCCAGAGAGAGTGGACCACAACGCGAAGTTACGGGAACTATCAGTGACGCGCCAATGCACTGGAGCAACAGAAGATGGCCAAACACACACAGCAGCTGACGCAGCTGAATTTAGCTTCTCCATAGGCTGCCTTCTATCCGAGGCAACTCAAATTACAGAATACTATACCTCTAAATACACTCCTGGAAATGGAAAAAAGAACACATTGACACCGGTGTGTCAGATCCACCATACTTGCTCCGGACACTGCGAGAGGGCTGTACAAGCAATGATCACAGGCACGGCACAGCGGACACACCAGGAACCACGGTGTTGGCCGTCGAATGGCGCTAGCTGCGCAGCATTTGTGCACCGCCGCCGTCAGTGTCAGCCAGTTTGCCGTGGCATACGGAGCTCCATCGCAGTCTTTAACACTGGTAGCATGCCGCGACAGCGTGGACGTGAACCGTATGTGCAGTTGACGGACTTTGAGCGAGGGCGTATAGTGGGCATGCGGGAGGCCGGGTGGACGTACCGCCGAATTGCTCAACACGTGGGGCGTGAGGTCTCCACAGTACATCGATGTTGTCGCCAGTGGTCGGCGGAAGGTGCACGTGCCCGTCGACCTGGGACCGGACCGCAGCGACGCACGGATGCACGCCAAGACCGTAGGATCCTACGCAGTGCCGTAGGGGACCGCACCGCCACTTCCCAGCAAATTAGGGACACTGTTGCTCCTGGGGTATCGGCGAGGACCATTCGCAACCGTCTCCATGAAGCTGGGCTACGGTCCCGCACACCGTTAGGCCGTCTTCCGCTCACGTCCCAACATCGTGCAGCCCGCCTCCAGTGGTGTCGCGACAGGCGTGAATGGAGGGACGAATGGAGACGTGTCGCCTTCAGCGATGAGAGTCGCTTCTGCCTTGGTGCCAATGATGGTCGTATGCGTGTTTGGCGCCGTGCAGGTGAGCGCCACAATCAGGACTGCATACGACCGAGGCACACAGGGCCAACACCCGGCATCATGGTGTGGGGAGCGATCTCCTACACTGGCCGTACACCACTGGTGATCGTCGAGGGGACACTGAATAGTGCACGGTACATCCAAACCGTCATCGAACCCATCGTTCTACCATTCCTAGACCGGCAAGGAAACTTGCTGTTCCAACAGGACAATGCACGTCCGCATGTATCCCGTGCCACCCAACGTGCTCTAGAAGGTGTAAGTCAACTACCCTGGCCAGCAAGATCTCCGGATCTGTCCCCCATTGAGCATGTTTGGGACTGGATGAAGCGTCGTCTCACGCGGTCTGCACGTCCAGCACGAACGCTGGTCCAACTGAGGCGCCAGGTGGAAATGGCATGGCAAGCCGTTCCACAGGACTACATCCAGCATCTCTACGATCGTCTCCATGGGAGAATAGCAGCCTGCATTGCTGCGAAAGGTGGATATACACTGTACTAGTGCCGACATTGTGCATGCTCTGTTGCCTGTGTCTATGTGCCTGTGGTTCTGTCAGTGTGATCATGTGATGTATCTGACCCCAGGAATGTGTCAATAAAGTTTCCCCTTCCTGGGACAATGAATTCATGGTGTTCTTATTTCAATTTCCAGGAGTGTACGTAGGTCTACAACAATTAGACTTGTATTACTCTCGGACATACGGATGAATGCCTTTAGAGTTGTTGGATAGGGGAATGGTAGCACCGCCATTTTAAGAAGCTGACCAAGTAAGTTTTCATCTTTCTGCAGTCCACAGTCCTCTTAAAATGTTAAAGTCATGACTTCACAGAACTGTACTTCTCTACAGTCTTTTATTACCTAGTGTTTGCCAGTTTCGACCACACTGCGACATTCACGCTACCCTCGGACATATCAAAGAAGCTGCAGAAATATGAAAATTTTCAGTTGATAATTTATAGGTGTATACCAAAAATCTGAAAACGACACAACATGATGAAATGATCAGTTTTTTTTTTATATTTGGCAATGCAAAGGAGAAAGTTTACAGAAGACCTTTTTCATTATTTACAAAGTTAAGAAACATCTTAATCAAATCCGAGCCATTTCGAGCAACCCTGGACAACTGACGACCCCAAGAAATGTAAATCTGCTGGAATTATGGATTTGAGGTTTTCGGCTGTTGGAGAGTACTCGCATTAATGTCATTTAAAATGGACTGTAGGCAGATCTCGCGGTAAGGTTGTAACCTCCCCCTCACTTATCGACCTTAATGACAGTGAAAAATTAAACCACGTGTACCTAATGGAAATTTCGGAAAAGCAATCGCCACCGAAGTTAATTTGTCGGTAAAGAGGGAGGAAAGGGTTACATCTAAATGAAAGGAAAAATGCTAATGAAACTGGTGGAAATTAATTTTGAAAATGGGTAAAGTTAATAAAGAAAGCAAGTGTGCGGCCGTTACGTTAACAATTAACTAGCGGTAATTAGATATTTGAGATTTGGGGGAAATTACGGTCGCCAGTCCTAAGGACAATTACTATAGTAACTGAAAAGGAAAGGTTATTACACATATAACTAGCACTAGAAGCGTGGCAACTGAAGGTTGACACATGTAGTGTGAAAAGTGAAAGTTTGTCAGAAGTAATAAATTTCGCTACACTCTGAATTAATTCAGCAAAAGAATTAATAAAACCGAAAATCAAAAGTTAATTTAGTGACTGAAGTTAGTAGTAAGATTTCTTTCTGAAGCACATCGAAATCCAGTAAATTACGGTTAGTCTTGGACTACCTCAACAATCATTTCAAAAGCTACTTGAATCTACGCAATTTAGAAATAAGAGATTTAACTTTGAACTTGAATTAAATGATTCTGAACAATTAACAATAGTAAAATTTAGTACGTACCAAGCTGTGCTGCAGTCACAGGTGAGCTAAAATACGGTAACAAAACTCGCACTCTTAATTTGTGCTTGTGTAATCTAAATATTGTAGGCAGCTATGAATACCTTAACTGAACTTTGAAATTAAAGCAGTGAAATCGAATGATGCTGGCGTTTGAATTTCAACGACACTCGGGTTCATTCCGGAAAAGGAAGGGACCCTGCTTGGTAATGCAATTGGGACAATGAGCAAGAAAGGTTCATGCTAAGATGCTGTAATTTTGTGATGCAACAATTTTAAAAGTTTGAAAAGCTGAGGTCTGCCATACAGCTCTAAAGCTTTACGTGCTTCCAGTCTTCCTTGTTGGTTGATTGAAGGTTTGAAGCCGTCGATCGAGGAGGTGGCGACAGTCACTCATTGTCGGCCGTCGCTGTTGCAGAAGCTGGATGTTGGCGCGCCTTCTTCTCGACACGGTCAGCAGACGAAGCGGCCTCTTGATGTGCGCCAGCTAATGCTTTCCGTCCGCGACACCATGTCAGAAACTATCATCGCAAGTCGAGCGCAATTACAAGCTGCCAAACCCCGAAAGCGCGGCAACTCGCGGGAGCTTCACACAACACACCTGCTCCACTGCACCACCCCAGCCAGACTATCTCTGCCCGCGCTCCACGAGGCAGAGTTAACACTACCAAAGATCCTCAACATTTTGGTTCTCCACACGACCTATCGATGTATTCGTTCGATAGCATAGTTTTCCCCAGGCCAGACCCAGAGTATAAATACAAATAATATTCACAAAACAAACCAACATAAATGCATAAATATATATATACAAACAGCAAACCAATTACAATATATAAAGAGACAGAAATGTCATATCTTGAGGTAACAAAACAAGGAAAAAAAATTATAGTACACTAGATGGAAATAAGAGGATATGCATTTCCGGCGTTACAAGGTAGACCATGACTCCAATGACTTCATAGTTATAGGGGCGAATGCGGGATTCCTCTGAGAGAACATGGTGCAATTAACACAGATCCTTCATTGAACACAAACAATCACACTCGGGCACCTTAGGCCGGCCGATGTGGCCGTGCTGTTCAAGGCGCAGCAGTCTGGAACCGCAAGACCGCTACGGTCGCAGGTTCGAATCCTGCCTCCGGCATGGATGTTTGTGATGTCCTTAGGTTAGTTAGGTTTAACTAGTTCTAAGTTCTAGGGGACTAATGACCTCAGCAGTTGAGTCCCATAGTGCTCAGAGCCATTTGAACCATTTGAATCGGGCACCTTACACACGCACTTGGTGATATTGCACAAAAACACTGATCTAGCAAGAAGAGATAGCTGTACGCCATTACTCACATACTAAATCCTTTGTTTTAGTAGGTGTATACCCAGCACTTGCAGGAAATTTCAGTCAGTTCATAAATCACTTCGAAACAGTACTTTTTTATTTAAGAGTAAATAAAAGGAAATTTTGTTAAAAATCCATAAGTACAATTTACTGCAGTCAGTAACATTATTATTCAGCATAATCCGTACTGTAAACTTTCGAGTGTAGTTAGCTGTTTGCAGGAAAATAGGCACTGATAATATCTTTACACAAAAATCTAATGAACAAGGCGTGCATTAAAAAGCCAACAGTCTATGTCCCTCAGGGCTGCAGTTCCTTCTGTTCAACGAGAATGCCGATCAGCACACAAAATCTGCAAAATCTTGGTACAGAAGGATAGTCAGTCACACGAAATTCGATTATTTCCTCAAAGCAACGGAATGGAATGTGTATACAATGCTCATGACATGAGTGACAAATACTGTAGTTTTACTGATAAAAATCGTACTTTATTTTAAAATCGTGTCCCAGATTAGTGCAAAGTCTACAAAGAACCGATGACCTCCTCAGGGAACAAAGACATGTAGTGAAACAAAAAGAAAACTAAATCTGTCCGTCAGAAACGGTCTGAAGTTGATGATGTAGCATAATATTGAAGATAGTAATATAAACAACAATCCAAGCGGATTATGAGAAAATTATAGGAACATAAGGTAAAATAATAAAGACAATACGTTGCATAGTAAAGGAGAATACCGGTAGAGCTAGTGATGAAAAGGACAGATACTATTACGATTAAACGACAGATTGGTAACAGGTGAGTGTAGTGTTTCAATCATTTTAACAAGAATTTCATCATTGTCACTGAACCGATGGGGTTGTTAGATCCATTAGATGCTAATACGCAATACCTTAGTGCATCATTAAGAATAACTGCAATAATATACCATGAAAGTTGAAATAATGTCCATCACAAAAACTTTGAAATCAAAATTTCTATCATTCATGATAAAATATCAACAAAGCTATCTAAACAGTGTCCATCTGAGTATTGTAACATTTTAAGTTAATCGTGTAGCCAGTCATTTATCAGCGAAACATATCCAAAATTGTTGAAATTGCTGAAGCTAAAATACTGTATTAGAATTGAGATAAAGGAATGCCATCCAAGTTCTATCCTGATTTTTTTTTCCGCCAATCTCGAAAATTTTTGTGAAAGTAATAGACAACTGGCTTCTTACACATATGACACAAATAAAATATTCCCAGAGTCACACATCAGACATCTACTGGGTTTTGGTGTTCACAGTTGTATTTACACTTATAATAATAGTGTACATAATTTTTTAGACATTAATTACAGGCTACTGATATATCTTACAGAGCCGTGTCACGGCACAGCTCATTTGATTTACCCGCGAGATTATTTAGCTGGTTTTCTCCGCAGCGATAGCGGGCGTGATCGCTGAGCGCTGTTGGCCCTGGTGCGCCAAGCAACAAGTTTAGAGGACGCCTCGGTCGGAAGATGGGACAGAACGGAAGCGGCGGGAGTCAACTGGTGCCTGCAGATTAAGTACTACGATGAGTTAAAATTGTTAAAATTGGGGCGTTTAAATTGCAAATTTCGTAATTCTACTAGTATTGCTTGCGATAAAACCATCTATTTCTTCATATTGCCGTATTTGAGTATTTAGTTGTGTTTCTTCTGCCGGCCTGAGTGGCCGAGCGGTTCCAGGCGCTACAGTCTGAAACCACGCGATCGCTACGGTCGCAGGTTCGAGTCCTGTCTCGGGCATAGATGTGTGTGATGTTCTTAGGTTAGACAGGTTTAAGTAGTTCTAAGTTCTAGGGGACTGACGATCTCAGAAGTTAAGTCCCAAAGTGATCAGAGCCATCTGAAACATTTTTTGTGTTTCTTCTCGAGATTGACTGAATTGATTTGGAACACGTGCGGCGAGTATTTAAATGAAAATATGCTAGATAACACAACCGAAGTGAAATGGGAAACTTGACAGTGTTTACTCATGTCACCAGTCGTTAATGTTATTTCTGTCTTGTAGCTCACTTAGCTGATATAATATAATTTAGATATTTTGTGCATTTGTCGCGAAAGGTGAACTGATGACACACGAGATAAAAATAAGTGACATTTGTGTAGGGTTTATGTAAGCTTAAGTGAAATCAGGAGGTAAAAGAAAAAAAAATGATTATCATTGCCAACATTTTTTTTTTTCAAGCCAGGCAGTAGGGTGTTGTTGCACTCTTGCCAAATTGGATTTCTTTAAGGTTTGATTTACATGTAGTACAAATCACAAGTTCAATATTTTTCTGGTGTAATTGTTAATATTTGTACATGTTGCACTATTGTACTATATAATATACCCTTTACTAACAGTACCTTTATGTAATGTTTCAGAGTGGGGCTGCAAGGTCTTCTAGAGAATGTTCTTAAAAAAATTTTTTATTGCTAACATTTCCTTTTAAACTGTTAATTGTATTAACTTGGATATATAGCCAATTATTGTTAAATAATAAATTTATGTCAACAAGGCTTGGACCAAATAAATGTGCCTACACCTTCCCAGTCCTGGCTCTGCTACCGTCTGTACCCCACAAATGGTAGCAGAGCGTGGTTTCCTCTGGAGGACCAAGCCTTGTTGAACTACGTTTGCTAAATTTACATATATATTTTGGAATTGTTTCAGATATATAGTGGTCATGGGGAATACACGCTTTGCTGGGTGGAGCTACTTAAAGAAAGAGTAGCTCCAATATTAATTGAGAATTCGTCAGCTGTCGCATGAAGGGAGTGTGCAAGATTTGTTGGAGCGTTTGCGCTCCGCTGCTTCTGAACCTGTTATCTCACCACTCACAATTGGCGAAGTAGGTGCCGCCACGATGTCTTATTCCTCCGCGTTGCAAGAGTTAGGTAGAAATGTTGTCCATTTTAAGTAAAAGTCGACCAACCCGTAGACAGTTGTATAGAATTCAAACTCAGCTAAATCACTACAGTTATCGTTTCGCCGATTTGGAACAATTGGAAATTGATGCGACACAGAGTATGTCACTGGTTCGATTAAAAGGGGATCTTCAGCCGCTTCTTGTTGCTGTCAATTCAGTGGGGTTAAATGAGGTACTTACGGGGATTCGGTATCTGGCAGCACAGATCGAAAACTTGCCCCGGTGGTGCCTATAGATCAGATTTGCCAGGTTAGCGAATTTGCCAAGCTGCCCAATCCATTAGGACTTTCACTTAAAGAAGTTAGAGATCTTTCGATTGATGATATGAACCAGATTGAACATATTTTATGGTTGTTGGTTCGCTTCGAACAACATGTAGAAGCTCTCCAAATTTCGCAGTCTACGGTTTTAGCATTACTGTATCCGTTAGCTCGGTGGTTCCTGGCTGAATTACTAGCTGAAGTTCTTCAATCTAAAGGTGACTTTAGTATCTTAGGAGGCGGATTATTGAAGAAAAAATTCCTGCCCGTGTAAGAAGGGAACTTGAAAGGGTGCATTTCTGGCTTCCTCAGTCTAAGACTGAAGCTTTAGGTGCTTATGTGAACCGGGTTAGCATCGCGGTGAAAGCGTTACAAATGGATATCGCGGAAAAGGACGTCGTTACTACTATTGTAGAAGGGTTTCGGCCGGAGGACAGGGCCCGTGGTGTTCAGTATCAAACCTTCTACCTTCTCTCAACTGAATTCACAAGTTACATCAATTGAAGCATTACAACTGGCAGATGAGCAGCACGAATCCATTTCAGGATCGAGTGAAGTTATTACGCCCCTAAGAGTTGGGAAATCGCGGGCATTTCGCAAGAACGTGCGTGGTCGATGCTATCGTTGTGGCGCTCAGGAACAGTTTGTGCGACAGTGTCCGGTGCAAAGATCGACGAGGCGTGGTAGTTGACGCCACCCGGGAGGGGAAGGGGAAGTTAAGTCCGAGCAGGAAAGCCATGTGTAATCGTACAGTGGCGTCACATGGCACACCCCTTCCCTTTTTGTGTCTTACTATCAATCATGAGCCGAATTGCGCGCTGATTGATTCTGGCAGCGCAGTTTCCCTCATTGATCACGCCTGGTATGGTTTGTGGGTTTCCTCGGCTTCGTTCTCCTTCTCAGAGATGTCGTACGGCTGGAGGCCAAGAGTTGCCGTTAGTGGCAGAGTGCCGGGTGCGGTTAGGTATCTGTGGATTTACTTGGCCAATTACCTTTTTAATCGCGAGTTCCTTGTCTGTTCCTGTAATTCTTGGTGTTAATTTTATCCATCGTGCCGGGTTTATTATGGACTTCGGGATGAAAACACTTTATTTTAAGTTCGCCCCTCAGCGGCAGCTCGGGTCAATTCTGTTGTCTTACAAGGGCAAGTTTACCGACTTGATCATCTTGATAACTCCGAACGTTCTCAGCTGATTGATGTTTTGGATCAGTTTCCAGATGTTTTGATGGATAGACTTGGTGTCACTCACTAAATTGAGTATAAGATCCGTTTGGCTAATGATATTCTAGTGAAACAGAGCCCTTATCGCCTTTCGCCACCTATGATGGCTTTTCTATGCAAGAAAATTTATCAAATGTTGCGCGATAAAGTAATCAGACCATCCACCTCAACATATGCTTCACCGATGTTTCTTGTCCCGAAACCTGAAAAGGTGATTATAGACCGGTAGTAGATTATAGAGCTCTAAATAAGGTGGTGTTTGAGTCAGTCCCATCGCCTGACCTGCATAATGCGTTTACATGGTTTTCTGGTGCTCAGTATTTTTCTGTTTTGGATCTTTACCAAGCCTATCATCAGATACCCTTGACTGAAGATTCCTAACAGGCCTCTGCCTTTTGCACTGACTGGAATTTATATGAATTTAATCGGGTTCCGTTCGGTTTGTCTACTAGGGCTGCTGTGTTATCTCGCCTTTTGGATAGGGTTCTTAGCGACCTCAAGTTCATTAGCGTTTACAACTACCTTGATTATTATTATTCTGGATTTACAATGTGAGTACATTTTTCCAGCACCTATTCTAGATTACAGTAAGTCACTAATTATTGTTCTCCACTCATCTCTATTTGTCCATAAATCTTCAGGAATGTTGTTCTTCCTCATTGTTGACTGAACTCCCTGTATCCATGTATCAGGTGGTCGTCCCCTTTTTCTCCTTCCAATTGGTACCCAGTCGATCATGCATTTTGGTAGCCTTTCCTGTTCCATTCGTCTGATGTGTCCATACCATTTAAGTTGTTTGTGCTCGATTAAAACAATAATTGAGTTTTTACATTTCATTTTGTCTCTGATTACTTCATTTCTTATTCTTTCTCGTCTTGATATTCTTGCTGAACGTCTCCAGAAATCCATTTCTGTGGCTAATAATTTTGATTTCAGTTGCCATTTTGTTGTCCACACTTCTGAACCATATGTAATAATGCTCCTAACTATTGTTTTAAAAATCCTTATTTTGTTATCAGTTGTTATGTGTTTGTCCCAGAGAATTCCATTCAATAAAGAGATTGTCGTCTTTACATAATTTATTCTTGATCTAAATTCTTTGTCCTGTTTCCCATCATTTGTAATTTTCACACCAAAATATTTATATTCCTCAGTACCTGTTATTGTTCCCATCCCTTCTTCTAATATTAAGTCTCCATTCACTCCACCAATTACCATGTACTTTGTTTTATTCATGTTTACATTTAGACCTGATTATTTATATTCTTGAATCAATTTTCTGGTCATATACTCTATGTCCTCATAGTCTTGGGCTATAATCAGTTGGTCATCTACAAATTGTAACGAGTATATTGTTCTATCATTTATTGGTATTCCCATAGCGTGACATTTTTTCTTCCAATTCTGTAAAGTTACTTCTCTATGTATTTTATACAATGTGGGTGAGATGCTACATCCTTGACATAATCCTTTTGTGACTTGGAATCCATGTGATAGATATTTACCAATTTTTATTTTTGAAATAGAATTTTTATATAAATTTTGAGTTGCTTTAATTATTCTTGGATTTATTCCTATTGATATTAAAGCTTTCCATAAACTGGATAAAGGCACACTATCGTAGGCTTTTTCTATATCTATGAATACTAAATGTATAGATTGTGCCCGAACCATTTTTTTTTTCAATAATTTGTTGTAGGCAAAAGATATGATCAATTGTTGATCTTCCAGCTCTAAAACCTGCTTGTTCTTCAGCCTCCTTTTCTTTGTATTCTTGTTCTAACAAATATTAAATAATTCTTCCATATAATCTACTGAAGGTATTGGTCACTGTTACTCCCCTATAATTCTTACACTCATCTTTCGCTCCTTTTTTATGTATCACTGAAATATATCCTACTTTCAAATCATTTGGGACATCTTCCCCATTTAAACATCTTTCGAAAAGGTTTCTTAACAATTCCATTAATTTCTTTGTTCCTAATTTTAATAATTCTGCAGGAATACCTCCAATGCCTGTGGCCCTTCCATTCTTTAAAGATTTTATTGCAGTTTTTACTGTCTCTATTTCCAAACGGATGTAATTCTCTGCTTGTAGATCTATCATTTCATTATATTCAGGATTTCCCAAGTATTCTTCCCTGTTTTCTGTTAATAAACTTTTAAAATATTTTTCCCAAGAGTCATGAGTAATATATTTAATATGTGTTGTTTCTTTGGATTTCCTTCTTAAATTTTTTATAGTTTTCCATGCTTCTGTGTTTCTTTTACCACAAATATAGGATTCAATTTTTTGACATGATTGTTCCCAAACTTTGTTTTTTGCTTCTGCAACTTTTTTCCGGATTTTCGCTTGTTGTGCATTAAGCTCTATTTTCTCTTGCAGATTTCTGGTATTTAACCATTTTAAATATTTTTCTTTCTTTAATTTCACTTCCTTTTTAATTTCTTCATTCCAGTAGTATAACGGATGGTTTGTATGTGTTTCTTCTGTTTCTCCTAAAGCTTCCTTGGCGGCTTCATGTAGTTTATTAACAATATAATGATATTGATCTTCTGTATTATCAAACTCTGTTTCTACCAGTTTTTCATCTAATCTCTTTTGATATAAAAAAATTGTGCTTTCATTCTCAAAACTATTCAAATTATATTTAGGAATTTTGATTTCTGTTTGTATATTTTCTATAGGACAATTTCGATTTTCTTCAGTGCTTTTTCCTCTAAAGGGGAATAAAAATTTGGAATTTACCAAATAATGATCGCTAAGAGTTACCCCTCTATATACTCTTATGTCATGTATTTTTATCCTCGTTTGCTGTTTAATTATAATATAGTCTATTATTGATTTTTGATTCAATGTATCTTTATGCCATGTGTATTTATGTATTTCTTTATGTTGATAAAAGCCATTTAATATTTTCAATGAATTTTGTTCACAGATATCAATAAGTCTATTACCATTATCATTTATAACATTTTCTCCAAATGGACCTATAATTTTATTTCCAATTTTACTTCCAGTTCTACTGTTAAAATCACCTGCAATAATAATCTCCCTGGTTTTCCCGATATCCTCTATGATTCCATTTAAATTATTATAGAAATCATCCTTTTTACAAATTGGTTCATCTTTGCTTATTCCATATACTCCAATAATAGTAATTTTGTATCCATGAATATCAATATTAATTTTAATCAGATTTTCATTAATAGGTTCCCAGTTTGTGACCATTCTTTTGAATTTGTTTTTCATCAATATCGATATCCCCCGTTTTGCTCTTTCATTTTTGGGACACCACTATAGAAATGTGTATATGATCCTATTCTTTCAATACCTCGTCCTTTTTTCTTAGTTTCTGGGAGTATAATAATATCTTGATTTCTAGCCTCCATTTCTTTAATCATTCTCCTACTTTATTTTGTAATCCTTCTATATTCCATACACCAATTAAGACAGTCCGTTTTCTTAGCCTTTTTCGTCTCCTATTATATCCGTCCTGCTGTAATCTTATAGGCTTTTTAACCAGTGAGGTTTTTCCAATGAATGGGGAGTTGGCCCATCGCATTAACCCCCAACCTGGAGGACCAGGTAATTTTTGCTCAAGGTTTTCTTCCTTTAGCCTTTGGTAATCCAATACCTAAACTACAAGGAAGTAGTTGCCAGTTTTGGTCCACCCCGGGTATTTTATTTCCCCGGTACCCTCCATATCTGGTGGGCATTCCCCTATCCGCCACCTGGGGAGGCGCCCGATGGGAGACTAGCAACTCCACACGGGAACAACCTTGATGACGTTGTTGTTTATAGCCGTTCCTTTGCCGAACATCTGCAACACCTTCGCCAAGTTTTGTTAATCCTTTCGTGGTTGTTGGGTCTTATATGTCCCACTAACTTTGAGCGCCAGTTCGAGTGTCGGGATATATGTTACCCAGCTGTGCACAGTGCTGCCATCTAGGTGCGACTGTACTGAACCTAAGAAAAAATCGGGACTGCACTGCAAAGGCAATAGAGAAGCGGTGACTACTTTTGTTGACTGGCGTGTATATATGGCCACTGCAACGCCACTTATTTGTGTCATTCTTCAGTTTTCATCATTTCTCGCTTTCCAGCGATGTGTGAAGTAAGTAATTCATCTTATTATTAACTTAATAATCATTTTTAGTACAAATACAGTGTGGAATGTACTTCTCAGTGACTGTACTATGTTGTAATCGAAATAAAATTAGTGGGACACATGTGTCCCAGGAGACTTTATTTGTAAAGATTAGCAAGACAACTGATTAATGGGTATTCATCCAGCAAAAAGAGGGGATCAATGCCCACTTTCTTCCCAGCAAAGAGAGGAGTCTCTAGTGTGCCAGATGACGTCCGGCTCGTGAACGTAGGCAAACATGTACCGAAAGACAGTGGCATTAGAAACCGATGCAGATTCTGGAGCACAAACTCTAAAGAGAAGAGAACAGAAGTTGTTTGCACTGCTTGTGGTGTACCACTCTGTGCCACACCATGTATTTCCAAGTTTCATGGCATGTAAAGTTTTGTAAGTATTGATCAAGTATCATGAAAACTGAAATGTAATGAATATTTTTTACACTGGCTCTACACAAATAAAAAGATTACATGCATGTATAATTTGTAGTTATTTTATTCTCTGCAAAATCCTGTTTATGGCTAAAAAAATAAAATTACAAAATCAGTCAGTCAGCAGAAAAGGTATCTTGCATTGGTTCACGGGACATGTGTGTCCCACTTTCTGTTGTGAAAAAATGGAGAACTTAAAAAATATTTTGGTGGTGAAAATATAATAATGGGACTGAAAAGAAACTGTTATTACCTTAATATTTTAAAAATCTGTACAAAATGAATTTTATCCATGAAAGAGTTAAGGTTCATGGAGACTGGATTAGCTGTGAAACCCGCCAAGGTCACATTGGTTTGACGTCAGGTTTCCTTTCTTGGTCACCTAGTTTCGGGTGATGGTATTCGCGTAGACCCAGAGCGGACGCATAGCCTTAGGAAACTTCCCCCTCCGGTAAATCGTAAGAGTGTAGCTCAATTTATTGGAATGGCGAATTATTTTCGGCGGTTTGTCCCAGACTTCACCCAGCTTGCAGCACCGTTAAATAATGATCTTAGCAAGAAGGGCTGCAAGTTTATAGAGGGGGGGGGGGGGGGAAGCCAATACGCTGCCTTTGATAGTATTAAAACGGCTTTGACCAACCCCCCGGTTCTGGCCATTCCAGACTTTACAAAAAGGTTCATCGTACAAACGGACGCTTCAAATGTTGGTATCGCGGCAGTATTACTGCAAGAAGAGGATCGAGATAGACGCCCCCTTGCTTACATGTCGCGACGACTTACAGGACCGGAATGTAGATATTCCGTGTATGAATGTGAAGCTTTAGCCGTTCTGTTTGCACTAGAGAAATTTCGCTTTTATTTGGAGCACAGGGAATTCGATTTAGAAACTGTTAACTATGCCTTAACTTGGGTCCTGGCTCGGCCCCGCAAAACGGGTCGGATAGCCAGATGAGGCGTTCGAATTTCCGCATTTCGTTTTCGAGTACGCCGTATTCGGAGTTCAGATAACGGAATAGCTAATGCCTTCAGTCACATGTTTGATGAAGAGCAATGTGATTTTGTGGTTGATAATGAGAACGGAGCCCCTTTGGTGCCAGCGCTCTTGCCGAGATTCCGCAGTTGTTTTGTAATTTACAACATAAACAAGAACTTGATCTTCAGTTAGGCCCCATCTGTAGCCGGTTGAAGGGTGGTCAAAGGATCATGGGTTATGTCTTCAATAAAGGCATCTTAAGCAGGGAAATATGGCATGATAAACGATTTCGAATATGTCTACCCAGGGAATTAGTTCTCCCGGTATTTTACTACTTTCATAGTTCACTGGCAGGTGGTCACCTTGGTGTGCATAAAACCATTGACAAAATTAAGGAACATGTTACTTGGCCGAACCTTGTAGGGGACGTTCGCATGTTGGTGGGGGAGTGTCGTTCGTGCATGATGGGTAAGCCTGATTCTGGAGCCAGGAAAGGCATGTTGTGTTCGGAACGTGAGCAGGCGCCTATGGATAAAGTATTTATCGATCATGTGGGACCGTTACCTCGCACCAGGGTGGCGAATCGGTATATTTTAGTAGTGGTCGACTCCTTTTCGCGCTTTATTTGGCTCATTCCTTTTCGCACCACGAGAGCTCTTAATACCATAAGTCATCTTACCGGATTTTCTCCCTCTTTGGTCCTCCTAGATCACTGGTTAGTGACAATGCCCCTGCCTTTCTTTCTAGGGAGTTTGAAAGGTATTGCTTTGGCAGTGGAATTATCATATTACCATCTCTATCTATTATCCCCAGCCATCATTTGCGGAGCGAGTAAATAGGAATCTGAAGGCAGCACTTTAAATTTATCATGCCTAATCACGTTCTAAATGGGATCATTCTATACCCTGGTTGAATCTAGCCTTTAATTCAGCCCAGCGTGAGGCATTGAAGGCAACTCCTGCTAGTCTCATGTTGGCCTATCCCTTAAATTCCCCATTTTCTAACTTGTGGGATATTAAGGACTTGCTGCCTGAGAAAGTGGATCCCCAGCTTATTCAACAAAAGTGGGCTATACCTCGTAGTAACATCGAGCAGGCTCATAGACATCTGAGGAGCCGTTATAACCGACGCAGGAAACCCTTTGTGGCCAAGGTGGGAGACCAGATCTTCGTCCGTAATTTCAATCCGAAAGGTCAGTCACCAGGACTAGGTGCCGGTAAACTGTCCCATCGTTTTCTTGGGCCATGTGTTGTACGTAAGGTGCTTGGACCACTTAGTCTTTTTGTACAGGAACCTCAGGGGACAAGACCTTACGAGTTCATGTGTCACAGGTTAAAGGTGCGCCTCGTTCTACTTTCGATGGGTTCCAGTGTGGTTCTTAAAAGGGGAGATGTTTTAGTTTTGGTGGTGGAGGTTCAGCCGTGTCACGACTCAGCTCATTTGGTTTACCGGCGAGATTATTTAACTTGTTTTCTCCGCAGCGATAGGGGGCGTGATCGCTGAGCGCTATTGGCGCTGATGCGCCAAACAACAAGTTGTGATGACGGCTCGGTAGGGAGATGGAGCAGGACGGAAGCGGCGTGGAGTCAACTGGTGCCTGCCGATTAAGGACTGCGATGAGTATGGCTGTTTGCGAGCATGTGGGGAGGACGGAATGCTGGCTTGCTTAGCATGGTTCTCCATGACCACTGTTGCTTCTTGGGCCTAGCACTCGGGTGTAACAGGAAATTGCATTGGTGTGGTTCTCGTTTCCCGCCTAAAGCCGAAATTTTCATGTAATTTTATTATTTTTAATGATCATTGCTTTATTATGTGGTTCGTACTTGTAGCCAACATTTTTTGATTTGAAATACTTCAGAGAATATCATCATGTGCCAGGTGTCTACTTTGAATAATTCTTAATTTGTTTAATAGTGTATGGCACGGTATCCACTATCATCGATCATTTTATGAAAGTTCTGTCCAAATTATTATTACATTAGACTTTGTTAAAATTGGTGCGTTTAAACTGCAAAATTTTTAATTCTACGAATATTGCTTGGGATAAACCCATCTATTTCTTCATATTGCCATATTTGTGTATTGTGTTTGTTCTCGAGACTGACTGAATTTATTTGGAACACGTGGGGCGAGTATTTAAATGAAAATTTGCTAGATAACACAACCGCTGTGAAATTGGAAACTTGACAGTGTTTACTCATGTCATCAGTCGTTAATGTAATTTCTGTCTTGTAGCTTACTTAACTGATATAAAATAATTTAGAATTTTGTGTATTTGTCGCGAAAGGTGAACTGATGTCACACGAGAGAAAAATAAGTGACATTTGTGTAGGGTTTACGTAAGCTTAAGCGATATCAGGATGTAAAAGAAAAAAAATGATTATCATTGCCACATTTTTTTCAGCCAGGCAGTAGGGAATTTGTTGCACTCTTGCCAAATTGTTTTTTTTAAGGTTTGATTTACATGTAGAACAAATCACAAGTTCAATATTTTTCTGGTGTAATTGCTAATATTTGTACATGTTGCACTATTGTACGATGTAATATACCCTTTACTAACAGTACCTTTATGTAATGTTTCAGAGTGGGGCTGCATGTTCTTCTAGAGAATGTTTTAAAAGAAAATTTTATTGCTAAAATTTCCTTTTAAAATGTTAATTGTATTAACTTGGATGTATAACCAATTATTGTTAAATAATAAGTTTGTGTAAACAAGGCTTGGACCAAATAAATGTGCTTACACCATTGAAATCCTGGCTCTGCTACCGTCTGTACCCCACACTTACTATCTGTCAAAAGCATTTCGAAAGTGAAAATTATTATATTTTAAGTTAATTAGAACATTTAGTGTAGCAGGAAATGCTGAAAGTAGTTGAAATAATATCTCACTGAACAGAAACATGGAGTGTCAATAGGAAAGTATTCTGGATTAAGGTATCAGGTATCATCTAGATGGTAACTAATTACATATAGAGTCCCACAAGGTTCCATCTTAAGCAGTTACATTTCCTGTGAATGGTAATGACTTTTCATCAGTAACAGATAATACGGAAATTAAAATAAATAAAAAATTACATTGTAGAATGATGACTTAATGAAATTTGTATGGACCGTTCCTAAGCAATTATTTGTCAAGAAATTATAAAAAAACTGTTTGATCCTTGAATATGACTAAAATATGTTGACATATGGATATAATCGTTGGACAGTGTTAAATTCTCAGCAAAATTAATTCATCTGGGTGGAGACTACCGCATTAACTGCTACAAGCCTTATTAAACCGCTATTTGCAATGTGGACGTTTTCACACAGAGGTGATACAAGAATAGAAAAGCTATCATACTTCATTTACCTACATTTCATAATTTTGAAGCCAAAATGAACTATTGGTGGCAAAAATGCAGTAATGTGATCACTGTAAACAGCTGTTGAAATCTGGCTCTTCTCTTTGATGGCATGTGGTGACGACATTCATACCCCTGAATATTATATATTTACATGCTTTGTGACAAGTTAGGCATTATCTTTTAACCGAATATAAGTTTAAGATTTTTCGACTTTTTCACATGCTTAAATACTATATAGATTGGAATGTGTGGAAGAGATATTAATTTTTTCTTGTAAGTATTTATTGTGTATTCCTGTTTTCCTGAAATATTGTATATCTTTGACCTCATCTTGAATATACGTATACAGAAAGAAAAGTACATCTAATACAGTGTAATATGTTACAGAATCAACAACAGAGGTAAAAATTAGACAGTACATGAGTTGATACTTGAAAAATATCAGGAAGAAGGCAGTGCACAGATGACAGATAACCAGTTCTTCTCTAAATTAAAATGACGATTGGGCGCTCTAGTTCGTGGCAACATGTTGAATAAAGTACGATAGTGTTTCACAGATATCGCTTAATAAGATATATCTTGAAGACCTGTGAGAAGTTCTCACAGCATATTAACAGACAGTAGCTTGTCCTAAAACTGCTTCCAAATAAATAGTGTCTGCTGCAAAAACTATTCGATGTCTTTTCCTTTCCATGATGTTGCAGACGTAATTGGACCGTTTTTGACAAACATTTCACAACTGGCAGTAAAAGAATGATAAAATTCAGACCAGTGACAGCAAGACTATCGTGAGTAGATCTGAGTATTGTCTGTGAAGTTAAAGTATTAAAATTCTTTCCCTTACAATTTTCCTGTCACCTTCTGTCTTTGTAACTCTGTTTCATTAATCTTAATAGGAATGCTATTGCGAAAATACCAACAGAGAATTTTGGTTAGTATTTTAGCCAGACATGTATCAGTGTCCAAAATTTATTGTGCTTCAAAGATCATTAAACTTTCAGATTCAATCAAAATGCAATTTGAGACTGCATACAGATGAGAATTAAATCTTATCACGTACATGAAAGCCTTTCTATACTAAACACGTCTCAGCACGTCGTACAGCTTCAGAAAATATGCGTTTATTAAGTATTTTTTGAATTCACTAAGATTATTGTATATTATTTACTATATGCCTATAATTCACAGAAAGCAAAACGTTGTCTCTGGAGACCTTTACTTTTTACTCACAAGTTCCAACGCCTTACTGGTAATCTTCATCGAAGATATTTTCCCAGAACGTTTCTCTATAAATTCACAGATATGTAATTACATAACGAAATATCTGAGAAACAATAATTGCTTTCGTTCTCGTATTAATTATTTCAATCAGCTTTAAGTGGTAGACGCTCGTTACCCCCACTGTCGATCATATAAATCCAGGCTAGCAGGCTAGTTTAATCCCCTCACTAAAAGCTTTTTTTTTCTTTTAGGAATTGGGTATACTAAAATACGGTTACTTTAACTATAGTCTGCTGTAACAATATGAAAAATATTAAAGGAAACACACTTTTCAATGTTTGTACGACAGCTGCTCGTTAATTGCACTACTGCTTTCAGGCTCCAACTATTCTGACAAGCCATGTATTTTGTATTTGGCGTATATTTGTTGTGGACAGTTCTAGCTATGTCGTCACACTTAACAGTAGCTCGGAACTTCATTATATAGGATGATATGATCCGAATGGCAACGATATTTTATATACAACTCAGAAAATGTTCTCATTGGAGTACAATGTGTGTCACAGTGATTTACGTTTCCTACGAAATGACAACTTACTCTTCATTTTATGTAAAACATCGTAATCACGTGGATCATATCGTGCTGGATAATGAAGATAAGAGTCACATGTGAGTCTTGTGACATCTGTACAACTGTCCACGCCAAACATCCCCCAAATACGAAATATGTGGTTTGTGAAAATGGGCAAACCCCAAAACTAGTTAGCCAGTAAAAGATTATCACCTTTGGCGTGAACGTTAATAAATGTCATTGCTTCAATATTTGAGACCTGCTAGACGGGATGTACTGAAAACCTGTAATATGAAAGTAATATTTTTTGTTGTCTCGTTTGCAACTCAGGGAGGTGTAGAACATACAGAATTTCTCGTAAGTACATCTAGGGTTTCAGAACACAACTGCGCGAAAACGACAATTCACGCAGAAAACACACGTTAGTGGACGGAGTATCTCTCCTAGTTTGCAACTCACATTACAGGTTCTCAGCATGGGTACCTCTCGTAATACGACAATTATCAGTACGTGTGAGGAAGCCCGTTTAGCAAGTATTTTAATTAGAGTACCCATCTGCAGGCGCGAACTGAAGCCATGCGACAACATGGAGAAGAGGGTTAACAACGAAAATTAAGACAACACAACTCTGTCCAGACTAAGCGCCTACAACTCTCGCTTCCCGCGAAGCAGACCGGTACAGCGGGCCCCGGACCGAGTAGGGGTCAGCCTGGCCGGTCGTCCCTTAAACACAGACGCTTCCCAGAGACCACCAGGAGGCGTCCACGGCGCCGCAAGAGGTCGTTACAGCCGCGGACCTCTTTCCTTCCGCTCGACACGTGACTGCAAATAGAGCCAGCCATATCCATGCGCCAAGCAGTATTTAGGCTGGCGCAGGAGCCTGGAGAGATGGTTCAGGCCGAGCGAGCCCACTGGTGTCATCGTAGCCGCCGCGTCATCGTCCACTACCGCCAGCGTACCGGAGCCATCCCCGCAGGGCCTCTACTCGTCCTCGGACTCAGGTGACGGCAACGTGGACTCCGCGCCGCTTTTCACGAGACGCCCGGGGCTTGGTTTGGTGAAGTTGTACGGTTACTACAGACAGTTTATGTTTGGAGGAATCTCTGATTTAGTATTGGTAGGCTTGGATGATCAGTCCTACCCTATGAATATTGTTCTGTAAATTTTGAAGAAAGACTTTAGTTTAAATAAAAACGCTATAATTGACACTCTGAGATGTTCCTATCCGCGGACGGCGGATATATTAAGCACAACCTTTAGCCGCCATCTCTGATTATAAGACTTCTGCCAAGCATTAGCAGGCTTCTCTTTACCACGGAGGAAATGCTCACTGGTCATCTGATAACCTATCATGGGACACATACGTAAACTGGTTCAGTCCTCTCGGTGACATTATATATGCCAGCACGACGGTAAATAGAAGTTTCATCGTAAATATTTCCAAATAGAGTGCCAGTAAGTTACGCGCGTGACATCGTCGTTGTGTGGGAACATGGCAAAGAGGCCCTGCCTGAGTTCCTAGGCCACCTGAACAGCACCATTCAAAACATACAGTTGACGATGGAGTTAGAACGCAAGGGATGTCTTCAAGTTTTGAACATTCTAGTGAGAGGAAATGCAGACGCTACCCTCTAAATAAGACTCCCTCATATCTGCATTACCTTGATGCAACGATATGGCATCACCCAGTACAGAGATAGTCTGCAACAACTGCTGTATTTTGCCAAAAAAAGAGTACAGTGAAGATCAGATTGACGTGCATCGAAGAGAACGAGTGATACAGCCATCCGCAAATAAGAGATAGAGAAAGATGAACAGAAACTCACCTCCCTATGTTGGGGCTCCCTAAGTGAAAACTGCGAAAATCTTCGAAAAAAAAGAAATCATCAGAGCCACCTGCCCACCACTACGGAAAACGAAAAATATGTTGGGTTCGGTAGAGGACAAAATACATTTCCGGATGTGTGTGTATATGGCATTCCTTGAGAGCGTGGCTCCCAATAGATTGGGAACGCAGCACAGCATTATGCAACGCTGGATGGAAGGCATCAGATGGGTACATCTGGGGCATAGAGACAAATCAGCAATGGCAAAACACAGCCTCAACGTGGCGCATACTTTCGAATTTAGGTAAGGAAAAATGTTGTGCCCAGCTAGTGGATTTTCGGAGAGTATCATCAGTGAATTTAATGACATAAGGCTCCATGAAAGTCTCATCAACATGCACGAGAGCTATCATCTCAGTTCGGCATGGAACCGTGATCCAGCAGTTTTACGCCAAGAAGGCACCTATCAGTCAACAGTTCGTGAGTCTGGGCACTGAATGCACCGAGAGTCGAACGGCTGTCGATGGCTCCCACCACACGCCATTCCTGGGGCAGTCGGTTACCGCTCAAAGTGTGAATGGCTATAAGTGCACATATTTCAGTTGCTGACAGGACGGTTTATTCAGCGACGTTAGATCAGTATTCACTTTATGTTTGTCTGTTGGTTAGTATCTCTAAGTATGTGTGGCAAGAGTGAGCCATTTACTTACTCTACCCTGAGCAGTGGGTCAGGTTTTGAAGTGTGGACACGTGGACGCAAAACCGGTAGTCTATACCGAAAAGCACGGTCTACTTTATGGTGCAGTTATAACCATGCAGAAAACATCAGGTCGTAAAGTTTGTGACGTGTTTCTGAGAGGACTGTTCGATGCAGAGAAAAATTAACCGACTCACTGATGAACCTGAATATTAAGGTACCACATATAAAATATCTGCACGAATACCCTTTTACACATCCTTATATAGGACTCCCACTGAATCTCGACATTTCGCCCTGAAGATGGAGAGATATTCAGCAAAAGAATATTTGATCAGCGCCAGTAACGTTTACGCACTGGCAAGGCACATTTAAAAGGTGAAGAGAGAAAAATGGCAGGTAAATATTATTATTCTCAGCCAGATCTTTGAAATCAGTAAAGCGTTTCTGTAATACAAAACGCTTTGATACGTATCAACACAACAGTAAAAAGTGTTTTGAACCTGCCGGGAAACTACAAAAAAGACTTTGAAATACGACTGCTTCAACCACATATAAAATTATTCACTACAGCAGTGACGTTCAGTGTGATGCAGAATTCTAAATGCAAGAATCTGTTGTGTAGCAATGGGGGAGATTACTATAGCATACTAGCACTTTTTGTCCCTTCTGGGTTCTGGATGTTAAGGATTGTGTGTCAGAGGATCAATCCATAGTAATCTATTTCGGTAACGACTAATTTACATTACTCCCCTTGCCACTATTAGTTTCTAAATACTTTCCCATTTTTCACAGAAGTAAACAAGTAACGCCCCTTCATCCCTCTCTCGCAACCCCACACCAGTCTCAAAAATCCAGGCTAGTTAAAGAATAAATCTCCCAAGTGTAAGATATCTTCAGCATTTAATTAATTTAAATTTAATTACTACTTGACTTATTGTGCTAACCTTTAATGTAAGGACATGAGTATGACATGGCAGCATTTTAAATTTTTAAAATAGGTCTATCATTGTATGACATATTGGTAATCAATTTTTTGTTACACCTGGAAGGCGTTGGATACGCAAACTGCAATTATAGCCAGATGACCTTTAGCTGCTTTGTGAGACAAATTGGTAATGAAGATTTCTATAGACTATAATAACACACTAAGTGTTACACGAGAATCTTCACATACAGTATATGTGGTATTTTAGAGCTAATATAAGTGACTAAAAACAGTCAACAAATAAATAATAATAAAAAGATATCGTAACAATCGTCGCACCTGCCATGTGATTCAGTAAGAGGTTTTCACTGCATGCATTCAAAATGATAAATCCCTGCCTGTTAGTTCCCTGCGTTTCTCTCGTGACCAGAATGTGGGCCTATATAGAGTTACATAATCGTTCGATAATAAATTTCGAGAGTATGAAGCACGTTAAAATATTACATTAACACCAGAGGATCTGAGAAAATACGAAATACTGACGTACACAAACAAATAAATTATGAAGCAGAAAAAATGTGTGTCTTTTACCCTTCTGTATTGATTCGGTTGTTCTGCAGTGGCTTTCAAAATGACAGCCACTTTAAAAAAATATTACTTCCTTCCTACACCATGTCAGTTTAAGACCACTTCATTTTTCATGCATTAATCATTGTCTTTCTTGTCCATTACCTAGGATCAATTTAGATATAACGCAGCCATCTGCGTCGTTTCTCGCAGTCGCAACACACATATCTGTCACCAGCCAGTTCTTATTTCAGCGATCACAACTGCCGAGGAAGGATCAGCAAGACGTCTCGGCTGTAACTACCAAGGCAAAGGGACTACGTGCTCTTGGGACAGAGGTTAGTGCTTTCATACACAATAATATTCAATGACGAATAACTGTCAGTCACATAGGTTGTAATTTAATATGGAAGAAACAAGTGTACACCGATAGCTATTAAAAACTACATGGTATTCACGACGAAGGCGCTATGCAACAAACGGCAACGTGTCTGAAGTGCACTATATGCTTTTACCTGCAGATGGTTACCATATCAGCGCAAACGCACGCCGTATGTAGGAATAACACCAGCTAAATACTGAGTATAACACAGGGGGATTCTCATTCGCAAACCGTATTCATAAGTTGTTTGTTTTTTAGATGATTGAGTTATGCCTCCTGTAAGAAGTAGAAATGCCTGCCAGTATCTGCTGAATGTCGAAACATCACGATATAGTTTATCGAGGCTGCGTGTTATCGTTCTAGGTAATTGCTGGTTGAGTTATTCAGACTCCCTCGACCGTCACGAGAGTATGGAACTGATAAGATCAGCAGCTTCATACCCAACCTCACGGGGAATATCCTTGAAAGAAGGAGGGCACTGCAGTTTCAGGCAGCAGATAAACTGGTAGGCTGGGAAAACCAAAGTCCATTTGGTCACTAAAGAGGAACGTGACGTTGGAGCCTCCATGGTGAAAACGAGAGACTACTGTACTTACTAAATAGACCAATATCCTGTAAAACCAGATCCCAGATAGTTGAAACATACATAAAAACGTTACAGAAGGAGAAATACTGACGTGTGCTTGTATAATCTCCTCAAACAGACAAGTAGTTGCTGAGTTATGAATTATCTAAATTCTACAGTTAATATGAAATTATAAAACTAATGCTCCTGTATTACCAACGCCTAGGCCGAGTTGGATAAACTACGTCTCAGAATTTTGACTCTTTTGCACGGGGCATCCAGAGGCGGTTTTGCCTCAAAGACATGAAAATTTTGGTATCAGACGTGCTGTGGCCTTCATCGGCGGAATTGGCTGGCTCCCAAGTAACACCATCAACCCAGTCCCAATTCCAGGGATTAAAATTATTGGCCAGTTGTAAATGTAGTCTAAACAGCTCCTGGGAGTTGTATTCAAGGCTCCGGCGGATAAAGTGCATCTTCTCACGTACCAAACTGAAGTTGGCCCGCTTGTTAATTCTCCTGGCTGACGTCGTTGCGGACCGCCAAGGGTACGGCTCAGGAGGGGGGAGGGAGGGGGGAGGGGAGGGGAGGGCGATGGGACATACATCGGCCGCGTGCCTCAAGAGCTCAGCGTAGCTATCGTTCAGTACACACGTCCGCTGTCTAAGTGAAAGCAAAACAGTTGTCCCCTCTGCTAAGGCGAACTAGAGCTAGGCTTAGTAGTCTGGACAGCCAGACTTAGGGACGGATATTTAGTGCTACTGCAGACCAGGGTCTTGTCCCAAGAACAGTCAGCTCAAGTCTGCCGAGGATAAGGCACAGAGTTTGGGGCCAGAACTGCAAAAAGCGAGCAGGTTCGGTATGCTGCTGAGTCATCCCATCTCCTCACGCAGAATGAACGTTCTACAAAACAAACAAAATCGTGACTAGAAACAACAAATCTGACACAACCACACCGGTCGAATGTCAGCAATTACCAACCGACGCTCAACAATCACAGCAACCCCAACTATCTCAGAAAAAAAGGCTCTGAGCACTATGGGACTTAATTGCTGAGGTCATCGGTCCCCTAGAACTTAGAACTACTTAAATCTAACTAACCTAAGGACATTACACACATCCATGCCCGAGGCAGGATTCGAAACTGCGACCGTCGCGGTCGCGCAGTTCCAGACTGTAGCGACTAGAACCGCTTGGTCACTCCGGCCGGCCAACAATCTCAGTCTGACCCACATACAGGTACCCATCGTCAAACAAACGATTCTCCTCATGAAACGATCTGTCTGGAGATATATGACGACGAAGGCTTTTAAAAGTTACGCTCCAGGAGTAATTCGAGATGTCCAAAGAAACCAGTGAGAACCCACCTCAACGTTCAAACAGGAATTGTTATCATTGAAAATGCGGACTCCCAAGGAAACTCTAAGTCTTCTCATATGTGCACTAAATGAACTGAACCTTGTACTATTTGTGATTGAAATGAGTTTTAGAAGGAACAGCGTCAAACTTACCACTTAGCAAACTGCTTTGAAACCAAACTCAAATAAATAAAGTAAATAAAAATAAAAATGGCACGACTTACCGACTGGAAGCCACTATCAAGACAATAAACTCATGCACTACACCACAACCTGACTGGAAACATATGGCACCTTCCTAAGTGCCGTCACCACTAATGTCCATCACGATGTTACCAAAGAGGAAGTCGAAGAGGAACGAAAGACTCAGGGATACCTATTCAAAGAAGCAACACGCATCTACTCACGAATCACAAAACGACCCATCAACACAATATTCGTCATCTCTACCCACAAAGAGACCTACACAAACTTCTTTCCTACCACTTCAGGGTGCTTTGCGTACCACATGAGGTTGAACCATCCAACCCGCTACGTCGTCAACCCAAACAATTCAAAAACTGTAAACAACTTTCAGCTCACCTCCAAAGACTGTCGCAACGAACCCAAATGTGGAAAATGTTGGTGACCTCACCTGATCTTCAGCTGCAAACTACGGTAAATTCTAGAAAGGAAACGCCTAACTGCAGCAGCTGCATTGGTACTCACATCGCTACCGATCTAAATTGCTCAGAATGGCCGCAGCAACCCATCTCCACCAACCGAACAGAGAAGAAAAATCTCACTGATGTACAACCTATGCCGTGCAGGAATGTTCACAAATTGAAAACTTTCTGCGTGCATTCGCCACTGCAGTACTCAAAATTCTTGCGGATGGTAAATACTTCATTACTGAAACGATAGAAACGAGTCCCAGAAAGTTCCTGCGGCAGTATATGGAAATTGTGTATGCCTGGCATAATATACACACCGACATCACCAACCTGTCAGACTCATCTGCTTGTCTCTACAAATTTCTTAATCTCTTCACCACATGTCCCGAAAAGACACTGCAACTATATGCTTTGTCAACATAAATGGCTTGTGTGCTAAAATAGAGCTCCAAGAAAAATTGGTTCAAGGGCAAAACGTTACATTTATAATTACTGGCGAAAGCAAATGCTTCGGCAAAGACATAAGCCGTCTCGAATATGTGTTCCACAGGTTAGACAATCCAAAAACAGGAACAACAAGATGCTCACAAGGAGCAGTAACCATCCTTCATACAAAATAAACGGCCGCTATAAGACCTGACTACAAGAAAAACTGCACACACATACAAGCTATTGCCCGAAAAATAGTATGAAAATATAAGAAACCGCTCTTCTTCGCAACTGTATCTGTATCTCCAACTTTGGATGTACCAACACATCTATTTCATTACATCTCTACGTTTGGCCAGCAATCATCACAGGAAATCTTAAAGCCAGATCCACTTTTCTTGGCGAACAAAAGTGGCGACCTCCTCATTGCAGCTCTAAATGTCAACGTCATCCTCCTACGAAGTAGTTCACCTGCTCTCATCAGTTGCACTGGAACATCCATAGTTGATCACATTATTTGTAAACCGGAAATTATTAGTCAGTGCAGTGAAGTGAAAGTATGTGATATCGTTTCCATCGCCACTTCCCCATCATCGTAAGAAATATGGCTGTTTCCCACGTCAAAAATGATAACCACAACAGGAAAAGATTGATCGACTCCGAAACCCTTAACAAAGAGAAATTTAGAACAGAATTTTTAAGCAAAAATCCCAACGTTAGAGCCATTAGTATTACAAAACAACTTCTCAAATATAGCTCGCTAATTGTCCAAACGACACAATCTGTTACCGTTAATAATGCACCAAGGAAAACCATCACAGAACGAAAGGACAGACTTCCTAGGTATATTCTCAATCTAATCAAAGAAAAACGAAAATTACATAGACGAATCAAACGACAACCTAATTAAAGGGCTAAAATGGAATGGAACCGTCTCAACAATCAAGTTAGATCAAAGATTTGTCAGTTCAGAGGAAATAGATGGGAAACTGAGTCTGAAGAATGTGACCCACGTAATCCCACTCTCTCTTGGAATACATTCAAGAAAATGAACGGTAAAATCGTCAAAGAAGAACCGGATTTACAAATCGATGATAGCATCAGGTAGATGAAAGGGTTGTTGTTGTTGTGGTCTTCAGTCCTGAGACTGGTTTGATGCAGCTCTCCATGCTACTCTATCCTGTGCAAGGTTTTTCATCTCCCAGTACCTACTGCATCCTACATCCTTCTGAATCTGCTTAGTGTATTCATCTCTTGGTCTCCCTCTACGATTTTTACCCTCCACGCTGCCCTCCAATACTAAATTGGTGATCCCTTGATGCCTCAGAACATGTCCTACCAACCGATCCCTTCTTCTGGTCAAGTTGTGCCACAAACTTCTCTTCTCCCCAATCCTATTCAATACTTCCTCATTAGTTATGTGATCTACCCATCTAATCTTCAGCATTCTTCTATAGCACCACATTTCGAAAGCTTCTATTCTCTTCTTGTCCAAACTATTTATCGTCCATGTTTCACTTCCATACATGGCTACACCCCATACGAATACTTTCAGAAATGACTTCCTGACACTTAAATCTATACTCGATGTTAACAAATTTCTCTTCTTCAGAAACGCTTTCCTTGCCATTGCCAGCCTACATTTTATATCCTCTCTACTTCGACCATCATCAGTTATTTTGCTCCCCAAATAGCAAAACTCCTTAACTACTTTAAGTGCCTCATTTCCTAATCTAATTCCCTCAGCATCACCCGACTTAATTAGACTACATTCCATTATCCTTGATTTGCTTTTGTTGACGTTCATCTTATATCCTCCTTTCAAGACACTGTCCATTCCATTCAACTGCTCTTCCAAGTCCTTTGCTGTCTCTGACAGAATTACAATGTCATCGGCGAACCTCAAAGTTTTTATTTCTTCTCCATGAATTTTAATACCTACTCCGAATTTTTCTTTTGTTTCCTTTACTGCTTGCTCAATATACAGATTGAACAACATCAGGGAGAGGCTACAACCCTGTCTTACTCCCTTCCCAACCACTGCTTCCAGAAAGCTGAATATTGAAGGGAAAAAACACACGATCATCCATAGGACTAAATTTGACGACTCCGAAGGGGAACTTACTACTAAGGAACTTCATTCACTTCTCTACAAAAATACCACACCAGACGATCATCTACTATTGAAGTAAATAACAGAATATATACAGCGGCAAAAATGCAGCTCTTGGAAGTGGCGGCATTAGAAGATTTCATGTCAAACTACTTCTACCACTGAGACTTGCTCAAGAAGTAATACCTTTATTTAACGCAGCCTCAACTCAAAAAACTCTACCAATCCAATGGAAACATAAGCATATTAGAATGATTCCGTAAGCTATAAAACGCAAAAGCAACCCCAGCTCATACAAGCTATCACATTACGTGCAATAATTGGCAAAGGGTTGAAAGCAGTAATTAACAGACAACAGCACTTTGGAGAAGAGAACATCATTATACTACATGAAGAAGTGGGTTTCAGAAGGTGACAGTACCGCTGATCCACTGTTAAGGCTAACTGGCTATGCCGCAGAAGCCTACAGTTTTACAGATGCGACTTTTACCCTCCTTCTGGACACACAACACATCTTTGATAAGGTACGAAATGAGCGACATCTTAAAAATAGTGCTAAAATACAACTTTCTACCTGCAACAGTACAATTATTATCTAACCTCATTGTAGACAGGAAAGTAAAAGTACGAAACGGGGATCAAAAATCGTTCTAGTCTACACCAAAAGCGCAAGTCCCTCAGGGTGCTGTCATCTCCACTTTGTTATGTACGATATGTACAGAGGACACGCCAAGGTGTTTTTACGCTGATGACACCACTTACTGGTGCCATGCATCCACATGGGATGCTGTCAATGAACAAACCTACAGCTACATCAGCAAACGTGGAACCCGACTCATTAAATGGAGAGTCTGACCTAATCCAACCTAGAGTCAACTTTTCCTATTCATACATAGGAATCTTACTAGTCGCCAACAACAGGATACCCAAAATCTCTACATTCCACTTTAGGGACAAGAAATTTCTCCATAAATAAACGTTAAATATCTGGGAATCTGTCTAGATGATCTCTTAGATTGGCAGGAAAACACGACTGAAAGTATTAAATAACCTGTAAGCCGATTTAATTTAGTACATTTCATGAAATACTGGACATGTGGAGTGGAGCAACCAGTTTCCCTTCTTACATACAAAATACGTATCCGACCCATTCTTGCATATGGGTCTCAGGCATGGAATATGTACTCTAATCAAACAAAAATAACTCTATCTGGTGACCGGAGGATCTTTCGATTAACTGGAGATCTACAGCGTGACTTCCCAAAAAAACTCCCTTTACGAAACGCTTAAAACCAAGAACATAGCACACACAATAAAAGAAAAAAACCACCAGATTCGTGCTCAACAGGGTACGTTGCAACAAACTAAAATGTTAAATATTCAGAAATACAAATATTCACATCCTCCCAACTTTATTCTCGAAGTCGTATTCACTACAATAGAATCCTCTGGAAAACGTAGACATTAATGAAACTGTCAACAAACCACCAAGAACATCTACAAGGATTTGGGATGACTTAATCTCTTGATATGGAAATAACAACTAATTGAGCAAAATTATTTTAGGCGACTTCTATAGAAGAAGACTATATTCGCAACATCGACTTGATTTTCAAATTTCTGATCTTCTATAAAATTAGACAGAAAGTTTCTACACCGTCAGAATTCCAAGAACACAGTAGAACATTATCATGACCACTAATATGAGAAAATGTAAGCCGAACTCCAGGCAACCAATATCTACTGATGTTTTTTCGAATGAGGTCTTTTTCGCTCAGGGGTAAGGCAAAAGCTGGGATTTTGAATGAAGTAAATCAATAAGCAACGTCTTCCTCTCAACTATCCACCTACAAGCAGCTAAAACTCCTACAAAATTAAATAAGCACCCAATTGCCCTAAATAACAGCACAAACTACAACTGTTATCCGAAAAGGGCTATACCCTCCTAGAGCCCACCACCCGCTTCGGAGGTGGAATGAAATATTTAAATAAATAAATATGCTCGTCAGTCCACTTAACAATGGCGACATGTCTGGTAGGCATTATATTGTGTCTGTTGGACACTATGGACCGGCAGTATACCGGTGGACTCTTTGATCAACAAATACGCTGGGAGAAATTGGAGAATGACAAAATTAGCTTTGTTTTCTAAACCCACATTGTGTTATTCCAGCCTTAAAATAGTTCATTTGTTCCGAATAATTGCAATATGCATTTGCCATTATTACTGTCACATTGTAAATGTGTACTTAAAGAAAAAAATACTAATGTCTTTGTTGTCTGTTTATGGAGTCTCAATCGAACTGCCTACAAAGAGGATGATTCTGTGTTGATCTTGGTAGATGATAGCCTATTATTTGAAATAACAAATTTTATGTGGCCATTATATGGCACATAAGTGATTCGTATCTTTTTGCTCTACTTACTGTTTGTTTTGCTACGGTTAATGTAACGCTCATGTGTATTCAAGGTGTGTGTTTGCAGGCATGAATGTGTGCATGTGACTTTTTCCCCCGTTGATTGTTGTTTCTTCGTGTGGTAAATTTTACTGTGTTGTATGAAGTACTGGTATGTTCATCAGCATTGGAAGTACATACAAGCAGTGATTGTTTTATTTCATAATGAAAAATAGCAGCATTGGAATCAGCATCTTTATTTTTTAATCACTGTTTGTTATCTCAGGAGTGGAACATCAGCGAATCTCTTTATTAAATGAGTTGTATAACTATTTTCTAGCGTTATTTTATTTTGTGTTGTTGATGTGTTGTTGTAGCGGTCTGTTTTAGAGCAGCTATCAACGGTCGACCATCGTGTACAATCTGTGCTATGTCTTATATTGTGATCAGTGATAATCAAGGCTGCAACACAAAATATCACAATAATTGTAGTTTATACTTTATATATAGTTATTAGTTTTTCAGCAGCACATGATTCTGCAGAGTTATCACCATGAGGAATAACTACTCAGAAGAAATATTTTTTGTTATGGAGTGACATGACACACTTATCCTTGGTGCAGAAGCCCTGCAGTTTTCGTACTCAAATAAAATGCCTTTGGCGAGTATTAGTGACATTGATCAGAGATCTGTGAACATCCTATTACATAGTCACTCAGGTATTTCCCTAACATTTTCGTGTACTCGTGAAAATTGTCTATATATGTCGAGAGTTAGCGTGGCTCGCAAACACGTGTTCAGTGGAGTTGTTGTTAAGAGTTTGGAGTCAGGTTGTAGAGTCTGGATGTGAGGGACGCTGGCCTCTATGATCTCCTTTTCAGTTATCTTTGGTGAGATCTAGTCGTACATTTTACGTGGAATGCATTGAAGCGGTTATTTCGGCTGGCATTCATAACTAGTTTCTTTATTCCAGTGGTTCTCTCCGAGAAAGTTTACATATCATTGTTCGTAACGAAAGCTATTTTATATGAGTTTGAGACTTGAAAGTTCTCTGAGTGGTTTTACACTAGGTGACCATGTGTATAGTGTATCCATTCGAGTTTTTTCGTTGCAATTTGTATCTAGTCAGACATACCTCATACAAACGGGAAAGAGAGCAACCTCTCGCTAGCAGACGAGTCCTTTTGTGAGGACGTTCGGTGAAAATCCTTTCTGCACCTATACTCCGCGGTTCACCTCGACGTGCATGGTGGAGGCTATTTTCTGTACCGCTGTCCCTGTCCACCTTTTCTGGTCCAGTCGGGAATGGTTCGGGGTAAGAACGATTGCCGGTAAGTCTCCAAGTGGACCCGGGTGACTAATTTTGTTTGTATATTCACGGTTCTTCCTCCAGATACAAGTAGGAGAAAGCAATATATTTGTTTACTGTTCAATGAACCTAAGCTCTCTTTAACAGGAAACCACACAGCGATGCCGATTGGCTCTCTTTCATTGTCTGGCACTGGAGTTCATTGATCAGCTCCATAACGCTTTTATTCGGTACTGTCAGAAAGCACATGTGTTTCCGATTTGTTTCACACTGTACCTATTACATGTGTCTGTCCAGAAAAACTAACATAAAAAAAATCATAGAGGTAGATTTCCTTGTTGTTTTGCACTTCTGGTTTATGCGAGACGATGATTGATTTACTCATATATTCGCAATTTTCTTCATCACATGATTTATGTCCAACTATGGATTTACCATCCTGGTTGTTGAGTGCCACCAGTTTTCACATCTTTATGTACTGGTTAAATAATTTCGCCAACACCGTTGACTTTTTAGAAATTATGGCAACACTTCCTCACTCTCCATTGGTACAGGTGCTCTTAACCTTTGTTTGATTGATTTAATGTTTTTGTGCACTCCTCGTTATATTCCAGCCTTCTTCAGCAGTAAAGCTATGTCTATAATTATCGTGATTTTGATCTTCCTTACGGTAAGTCCGGAGATTTATTACCACGTGAAGCGTAATTTACTTGTATGATTAGAGTGTGAGCTCAGTTGATCCTTGTGGAGACAGTTAACAATGCAGCAATGCTTCTGATTTTCTTTGAGCTGGTAGACAAAGAAATAGAATTATTATTATTATTATTATTATTCTCAAGGTGAGATGCATAGCATGCATTTTCTCATTTCTGAATCCTTATGATCATTAATTATGGGCCTGAATACTGATAGTGTAGATATCATTATCATAGGCGGATACACGTAACCTTTTTGAAGTATTCACAGATATATTGTTTTGTAAACAAACCCGCCTTTTACAGATGCGCTGTAAGACGGTTTTACTTTCAAAACAAATACGTCTATGCTCGCTGAGGAGGATGGTCACATAAATAAAGTTATTATTCTCAGGTATAATTATTGATCTAATACTGTAACGCAAATATGTGCTTTCCACCAGTTGTTACCACAAGAAATTACCTATTTACACCAAAGCATAACTTAGTAATTTTACAGAGATTAAGCTTTCAATTGACGTGTATAGTGACCAGTCTGTTTATCAGAACAGAATTTCAGTGACTAACTCAGTAAGGTGAACATATTGCTTTCTCTTAGTAACAAGTACGTGCATTAATTCAGGTACTAAGATCAATCAATATTTGGAGATGCCTTTTACTGAGAAACTCTTGTCAGGATTGTCTAACTAATAATTCAGTTAGTAGATTCATTTACATACGCTTACAAGAACCACCAGTATTCATAGAGCTATTAAATTCAGTCATTGTTTTATGTACATGCTTGTCACTTAGCAGCTCTTGTCAAGATTGTCTGTGTAATAACTCACTTAGTAGGTTCATATGAATACATCTCAGTGTGTTCCCCTCACACTATGCAATAACGCATACTGGCTACTCGCTTTCAAAGTGCCAACTCTCGGCCAGTCAGTTAACGACAAATAGCCTGTACAAAACAAGGGGTGCTGTCGTGCTCTTCCATACACCCACAGTGCCATAAGCAGTTTCGTTTCTGTCGTGACCTTCTTCTGAACCCAGCCATTCGCAGTTTATTAATTAATTCATCATTAATATCAAGAAACTGAGGCAGGCTTGAACATTACATTTACCAAATTTATCAGCAGAAATACGGCCTATGATGCGTATTACAAGAAAAAATGAATTATGAAACTAAGAAAATCTATACGACAAAATGTAATTTTTTTGTTATAATTCTGAGCTGCGTTTCATCACAATAATGGCTGATGTTTTTTTTTTCCTTATTCAGGACTGGGAAGACATTTCCGTATTGATTCTACGCGTATGTTACATCAGCTGTCGCTTTTAAACAAATGACCGCCTACCATCGCTACGTCTGTTTCAGGCCAATCCATTCTCCATGCATTAATTTCCTCTTCCTTGTTTTTTTAAGAATGTGCAATTCAGATATAGTTCTGGTCATCCAATTATTGCTTCACAGTCGAAACATACGTAACTCTCTGCTCCGTTTTTACGCATTATTTCAGCGAACACAGGTGCTAAGGACGATGAAATAAGCTTCTCGTAACCGAACCTGTAGACACAGGATCAGCGTTTTCTGGATCTTTCAAACAAACTAATGTGTGATAACAATAGCACCCTTGTGCCTTGAAATTTAATACATAAAAAATGTTTGTACACTGCTGGACATTTAAACGGGAACAACATGAACGTGAAGGTAACATGCAACTGATGGTCAATTGGCATGAAGAGTATTTGTACCATGTGCTTTATTATGCTAGGATTATCGTTGCAGCGTAACCACACAGAGTAAGTACAACTGACGACATCTACATTGTGTATACAAAGAAAGGTTACGCAGCAGGTTTCTTATTCCTGAATCGAATTTGAATATTGGTTGTTGGAAGACGCATAAGGAGGAGGATTGTCTACCAACACATTTTGGAACTTCTACAAATATGTAGATGACAAACTAATACAGTACTGGCCATTAAAATTGCTACACCACGAAGATGACGCGCTACAGACGCGAAATTTAACCGACAGGAAGAAGAGCTGTGATATGCGAAAGATTAGCTTTTCAGAGCATTCACACAAGGTTGGCGCCGGTGGCGACACCTACAACGTGCTGACATGAGGAAACTTTCCAACCGATTTCTCATAAGCAAACAGCAGTTGACCGGCATTGCCTGGTGAAACTTTGTTGTGATGCCTCGTGTAAGGAGGAGAAATGCGTACCATCACGTTTCCGACTTTGATAATGGACGCATTGTAGCCTATCGCGATTGCGGTTTATCGTATCGTGATATTGCCGCTCGTGTTGGTCGATATCCAATGACTGTTAGCAGAATATGGAATCGGTGGGTTCAGGAGGGTAATACGGAACGCCGTGCTGGATCCCAACGGCCTCGTATCACTAGCAGTCGAGATGACAGGCATCTTATCCTCATGGCTGTAACGGATTGTGCAGCCACGTCTCGATCCCTGAGTCAACAGATGGGGACGTTTGCAAGACAACAACCATCTGCACAAACAATTCGACGACGTTTGCAGCAGCATGGACTATCAGCTCGGAGATCATGGCTCCGGTTACCCTTGACACTGCATCACAGACAGGAGCGCTTGCGATGGTGCATTCAACGACGAACCTGGGTGCACGAATGGCCAAACTTCATTTTTTCGGATGAATCCAGGTTCTGTTTACAGCATCATGATGGTCGCATCCGTGTTTGGCAACATCGCGGTAAACACACTTTGGAAGCGTGTATTCGTCATCGCCATACTGGTGTATCTGCCGGCGTGATGGTATGAGGTCCCATTGTTTACACGTGTAGGTCACCTCTTGTTCCCATTGACGGCACTTTGACCAGTGGGCGTTACATTTCAGATGTGTTACGACTCGTGGCTCTACCCTTCATTCGATCCCTGCGAAACCTTACATTTCAGCAGGATAATTCTCGACCGCATGTTGCAGGACCTATACGGGCGTTTCTGGATACAGGAAATGTTCGACTGCTGCCCTGGCCAGCACAATCCCCAGATCTCTCACCAATTGAAAACGTCTGGTCAATGGTGGCCGAGCAACTGGCTCGTCACAATACGCCAGTCACTACTCTTGATGATCTGTGGTATTGTGTTGAAGCTGCATGGGCAGCTCTACTTGTACACGTCATCCAAGCTCTGTTTGACTCAATGTCCAGGCGTATCAAGGACGTTATTACGGCCAGAGGTGGTTGTTCTGGGTACTGATTTCTCAGGACCTATGCACCCAAATTGCGTGAAAATATAATCACATGTCAGTTCTAGTATAATATATGTGTCCAATGAACACCCATTTATCATCTGCATTTCTTCTTGGTGTAGCAGTTTTAATGGCCAGTAATGTATTAAAAGACCCACCGGAAAAATAAAGACGTTATTCCACTCAATATAATAAATTACACAAAAATGTTAACACTATGAAAGGGATAAGAATAGACGTAGAGTCACAGAGACGTTCAGTCAAATAGACTGCTAAAGTATTGAGCTTTAGGATAACACTGCCCTTCGGAAATAGAAAACACACACACATTCACACAAGTACAGCTCTCATAGGCATAGACTCTGTTTCTGGGCACAGGATCCCTACTTAGCATCTGTCAGGCTCCAGTGTCCACAGGCAGTGACCACGTCTGTCTGAGTTTTGCTTTTGTAAATATGTGCATGTTTTCGATTTCTGAAGAGGGACTGCCTCAAAGCTCAGTACTTAGGCTGTGTTTTTTTATTTTTCATTTAATAAAATTGCAGCCAAATAGCCATATACAGTTACTTTGCTTAACATTTTACATTTATATTTTACACTTTTGCATATTCATTCATCGATTTCACTCTTTTACTGCACAGTTCTATGTGATATCGTTCACAGGGTTCGTTACACAGTTCACATACACATGTTGCGGTTGGGTCGTGATAAGTTTTGTTTTTGCAGATTAGGTGATGAAAGCCGTGAGTAGAAAGTCTAGTTACAACATGTCGCTGTTCGAAGTTTGGTGCTATCAATGAGCGGTTCGTCATTGCTTCGGTGCCATAAAATCCGGCCATATATTTTCTCGTTTGTCCTCCATGATCTTCAGTTGCTTTCTGGAAGCCCTGATGTGTGGCATCATATATCGAAGTCTGATGTCTTCAATTAGGAATGTCTCTCTCGCTAGCAGGTACACTAGTCTAGATCTTGTTGTCTTTGAGAGACCTAGTGCTCTTTTTAGATAGGTCGATTTTACCTTTTCTAGAGTTTCTAGATTTTTTTCTGTCAGGTGGTCCCATATAACCTCCATCCCATAGGCCAGGATTGGCAAGATTTTTGCGTTGAATAATTTCATGGCCGTTTCTAGACTGAGTAGGCGGATGTTTTTGATGTCCCGTATTGCTATTATTGCTTGGGCTGCACGTTCTGTTGTATGTTTTGTGAAGCATTTGGCTGTTGGTTGCAATGTCACTCCTAGGTATTTAAAGTCTGATGAGATTTTTATTTTTTGTCCTCTGATACTGATTTCCGCATTCTTGGGTGTTTTGCCTCCTTTTCTGAAAATTACCATTTCTCTCATTGTTATGTTTATGTGTAGTTTGTGTTCACTGCACCATCTGTCTATTTTCTCAATGATTCTCTGCAGCTTCCGTATATCTGTTGAACCTACGGCTATGTCGTCAGCGGATGCATATACATACACATCTTCTTCATTTTCTCCAATTCGGAGTACTTCTTCAGTGGCAAGAATGTACAGCAAAGGGCTCATTGCGTCACCCTGTAAGACTCTGTAGGCTTTGTTTTCACTGTGCCTGTCTGCAAAGCAGTGGTGAGTAGCATTACTCGGTTTCACACAAAAAAAAAAAAAAAATTGATTGTGAAAACTATAATAAAATAATCTTTTCACATATAGCTTAAATAGCAAAAAAATTGCAGAAAACTATTGGTACAATCCCACTTTAGGCGACAAAACTTTTATAAGAAAGCTACATGTAAATGGAAATAAAGTAAAAGACAGCATTTTGCTAACAAGGAAACATAACAACAAAAACGTTCAGTGGCAAAAAAATTCATATAAAATTTGAGTATATGGGAGAAACGGAATCTGAATTTCCGTTCTGCCAGAGCATACAGGTGTGCTTGGTTTATCTTCACTGTCGACAGCGCTCCTTCAAGAGGCTATCACCATTTCCATCTCTAAGTGATTTAATGTGAAGTCTGTAATGTTTCAAATTATTATCCAATATTTCCTCTTAAATTTCTTTCATTACTTTCATTTATTTAGTTACTTCACCCAGAATGTTCAAAATCTTTCAGGCTCTGTCTGGGAATTAACCAACACTCCTTAAAGTTACTCATAACAGTAAAATTTGCAATGTGCTTGATAGGTGGTTTTTACGAAACAGTAATAATACCTGTTGTAATTAATAAGGGCATTATGAGGCCTTACTAATTTTTTTAAGTGGTCATGTGAACTTATACGACAAAACAACAAAAATTTACCTACGCTTCATGCTCAACGACTTATGAGTGATTACAGTTATCTTAGTTTTCATTATTTGTGGTTTGTAGGGGTGCGAAAACTACACTCGATGGTGAAGTTTTTGTTTTGTTAAAATGGTTGTACCTTTGTCCAGTTTTCAGATGTCGAAAGGTAATGTTTATGACAACGTTTGTTTATCAAACCTATGGTTATTCCATTATGGTTTGTGGAAACATGCGCAAAGGAAAATTTATTTCTCGTGGATGTGCTAACTAATGGCTGACTTTACTCTGTTAATCAGTTCTGTGTTGAGAATTTTAGATTAATTCTCTATGTAATGTAAGCATCTTGCCTACTATAACTTCAGAACTTTTTTTTCTTTCTTCACAGGTAACAAAGACATCCTCGACTGCTAGCAATTGTTTAAATGGAGAACAGGAGAAGCCTCTTAAGATCTGTAGCACGATACCACATGATCTGCAGAATTTTCGGGCTGACGCCGTTCACAGTGGACGCCGAGAGATGTGAACTACGGAGGACACGCGCTGGTACACTGTACGCAGCTATTGTTCTCGTGATGAGCCTGGCAATAACAGGGCTTACGATAAATTGGGTGCAAGTTTTTAAGGCAAGAAGAAAGGATTCCATCACATTTGTCTGGTGGGTTGCGTATATGATGACATACTGCACCACCATGGTGATGGCAGTCGCAGCGGACTTGTTTCGAAATGCCAACAAATACCAAAGGATCCTCGATTTGATGTCTTATCGGGACAGCAGCCTCTTGGAGTCTCATCCTTCTTCCAGTTGGGCAGTAAAGATCTCCTGCGTGGCACTTTATGTCATGTCTCTTTCGCTGATTGCAACTGTTGTTATGTTGGAGTGTTCGAGCTACGGCATGAACTGGGCATTTGTCCCCGCATTCTTCATTGATAGCATTGTACCAACAGCGGTTTCCAGATACGTAGGACTTATTATTCTGGTGAAGGGCGACTTACATCAACTCCACCAGTGTCTGAGAGCTTCGGAGCAAATGAGACGCCAGCGCCGACCACTTGCAGATCGCTACCGGAAACTGAGGAGAATCTACTCAGCACTCTGCCACCTGTCCCAGGAGGTTCTTTCGGCGCACGAGCCAATCTTAGTTTCTTGGCTGGTGACATCACTGTGCATCATTTCTTGGAACGTTGTTGCGATAATCTTATCACCGCATAGACAGCCAGAGGTGATATGTATTTCGGTTCTCTCTTTGCAGTCGTCACAGGTGTTAATGGTAACAGCGGCCTCGCACGCGCTGTCCAGGGAGGCGGCGCAGACAGCTCCTGTCCTGTGCCGGCTACTGCTGGCTTCGACTCTCAGCAGGGCAGAAACGTTAGAGCTGCGCCACTTCTGCCGCCTGGCACACAGCCAGAGTCCCACTCATCAACTTTACGGTGTCGCTACCTTGGATATGAGCATGTTGGTGGCCTCATTGTCTTTCATTACAACTTGTATCGTGATTTTGTTAAGTTTCTGGCAGGAGTTGTGAGGAAAAAACCATTGTGCTGTAATGATTACAGAAGTGTTGGTAAGTATGGACTGTTCTCCACTAAGATCGATAACTGTGTTGCTGTAATTACGAACTTGTATAATGCATGCCTGTTACATTAATTTTTACGTTGGCCACAGATAGCTATTAAAACTATGCAGTATTACAAATGAAGAGACCATTTCCGTTCAAAATCTTTCCTTGCTTAGAATTGCACAGTACAGCCAAGCGGTAGGAGGATGAACGTATTCAAGTCTGTCATGCATTATACAGGGTGTTTCAGAAGTGATAATTCAGAACAAAAAATTGAAGTAAAGACGGGTATTTGGTCAGGAAATGGCAGACTGTCAAAGGTTGATGACAACGAGCACAAGGTTGTGGGGGAACACGACTTAACATATGAAGATGGCTGAAACGACAGCGCCCAATACGCCCTAGCTAAAATGCTCTCCTCGTGGCAAGAGGGCCTTGAGGACGTCGGCCATGCCCAGTGGGATAGGTTTAACTCCTCGGAGCTTGTTACCATGAAGAGAAGACCAGCGGTGATGCCAAAGTGACACCAACTGCTGACAGATGGCAACACGGCGATTATCTGAAAGAATGGAAGAACTAGGGCAGCAGCGTCAGTGGCCTCGTTTCCCGTCGGGCCGTCGTGACCAGGAACCCACAGAAGCAACACACTGGCTCCACCAAGAGTCGGCAAATGGAAGCTTCTTTGGACCCATGGAACTAAGGGATCGATTGTGTTCAGTACACAGAGGCTCTGAAGGGCAGAGGGAGTCAGAGCAGATGGCATAGCTGAAAAGTGTGCGTCGCGGGATGTACTGCATAACCTGATACAGGACGAAGATTTCTGGTGTAAATACTGATCAGTGTATCGGAAGCCGATACCGAAAATCGTCGGTGCCAATGAAAGAGGCCCACCCGACATCACGGTCAGTCTGAGAGCCATCAGTGTACACAAATGTATTATCGCTAAGATACGTGCGAAGGTCGAGAAATTTACAACGATATATTGAATCTGGAATAGTTCCCTTGGCAAGCAAATTAAGTCCAAGGTGAACTCGGGCCGCCACACGAAGCCAATGTAATGAAGGATTCACATCCAACAGGAAACTGGCAGGTAGCGTGAACTGCCGGAGCAACAACCCAAAGTGAACTCCAGGAGGTAACAGAGAAAAGGGACGCGACCTATACTGCCGGTCAAAGGAGTCATCCAAGGAGGAAGCACAGGGTGTGCCAAGCATGGCAGATAAATGGCATGCGTATCTGCTGAGTAGAATATCACGACAGTATGACAACGGTAGTTTGGAAACTTTTGCATAGAAACTCTCAACTGGTCCAGCGAACAAGGTGCCAGTGGCCACAATGGTAGATTGTATTTCGGCGACGTAATATGAACGGACGTGCAGATGCATAAGCGAAACACACATACTCTAGTCTTGAAATAACAAGGAATCGATACAAATGGAGGAGTGTTGTCTGATCCGCTCCCCAGGAAGTACCGCTTAGGACACTGTGGGATCGGGTGCAGTGGGCGGCCAGATAAATTATGTCGGAGGACCAAGAAGGTATCAAGCCACAGGAATTTCGTAGTTTCGACAAACGTAAGTGCACCGGGCCCAGTGCTGTGGCTGTGCCCTCTTGCAATATTTGGTATTCCTGGCTGGATGAGGAGAGGGTGGTATGATAGGTGGGTTGCTGGTTCCCTCTCACTACAACGCAAAATGCACAAGTGGTTAAATACACTTTATTACAGAAACCAGTTGAGTAGTTAACTTCAATGATTTCCAGTTTAAAGTTCAGTTGTTAGTAGCAACCAAGTAACATGTACTAATTCTTGAATCTTGTCCGTGTCCATATCACAACTATATACAATGACTAACGTTTCCTCACAGCTAGCTAAGGCATGAGGTGACGACTTGTAACCTCCCCCTCACTTATCGACCTTAATGACAGTGAAAAATTAAACCGCGTGTACCTAATGGAAATTTGGGAAAAGCAATCGTCACCGAACTTAATCTGTCGGTAAAGAGGGAGGAAAGGTTACATATAAATGAAAGGAAAAATGCAAACGAAATTGGTGGAAATTAATTTTGAAAAAGGGTAAAGTTAATAAAGAAAGTAAATGTGCGGTCATTACGTTAACAATTAACTGGCGTTAATTAGATATTTGAGATTTGGGGAAAATTACGGTCGCCAGTCCTATGGACAACTACTATAATAACTGAAAAAGAAAGGTTATTGCACACATAATTAGCACTAAAAGCGTGGCAACTGAAGGTTGACACGTGTTGCGTGAAAACTGAAAGTTTGTCAGAAGTAATAAATTTTGCTACACTCTGACTTCATTTAGCAAAAGAATTAAAGTAATAAATTTTGCTACACTCTGACTTCATTTAGCAAAAGAATTAATATTACTGGAAAATTCAAAGTTAAATTAGTGACAGAAATTAATAGTGTGATTTGTTTCTGAAGCACTACGAAATTAAATTAAATAAGGTTCTTGGGCTACGTCAACAATCATCTCAAAAGCAACTTGAATTTACGCAATTTAGAAATAAGAAATTTAACTTTGAACGTGAATTAAATGATTTTGAACAATTAACAATAGAAAAATTTAGTACATACCAAGCTGAGCTGCAGCCACAGGTAAGCTAAAATATGGTAACAAAACTCGCACTCTTAATTTGTGCCTGTGTAATCTAAATATTGTAGCCAGCTATGAATACTTTAACTCAACTTTGAAATTAAAGCAGTGAAATGGAATGATATTACGTTAATGCTGGCGTTTGAATATCAATGACACATGGGTTCATTTCGGAAAAGGAATGGACCTTGCTTGGTAATGCAATTGGGACAATGAGCAACAAAGGTTCATGCTAAGTTGCTGTATTTTAGTGATGCTAATGGAACAGTTTCAAAAGCTGAGGTCTTCCATACAGTTCTAAAACTTTACGTGCTTTCGGTATTCCTTGTTGGTTGATTGAAGGATTGAAGTAGTCGATCGAGGGGGTGGCGACAGTCACTCATTGTCGGCTGTTGCAGAAGCTAGATGTTGGCGCGCCTTCTTCTCGACACGGTCACCAGGCGAAACGGGCTCTTGATGTGTGCCAGCTAATGTTTCCCATCAACGACACCGTGCCAGAAACTATCATAGCAAGTCGAGCGCAATTACATGCTGCCAAACCCAGGAAGCGCGGCAACTCGCGGGAGCGTCACTCAACACACTTGCTCCACCGCCCTACTCCAGCCGACTCTGCTCCGCCCGCGCTCCATGCGGCAGAGTTAACATTACCCAAGATCCTAAACACTTTGGTTCTCCAAACGACCTATCGATGTAATCGTTCGATAGCATAGTTTTCCCTAGGAAAGACCCAGCATAAAAATACAAATAATATTTGCAGCCGGCCAGTATGGCCGAGCGATTCTAGGTGCTTTAGTCTGGAACCCCACGACCACTACGGTCGCAGGTTAGAATCCTGCGTCAGGCATGGATGTGTGTGATGTCCTTAGGTTAGTTAGGTTTAAGTGGTTCTAAGTTCTAGAGGACTGATGCCCTCAGAAGTTAGGTCCCGCTGGCCAGAGTGGGCGCGCGGTTCTAGGCGCTACAGTCTGGAACCGGGCGACTGCAATGGTCGCAGGTTCGAATCCTGCCTTGGTCATGGATGTGTGTGATGTCCTTAGGTTAGTTAGGTTTAATTAGTTCTAAGTTCTAGGCGACTGATGACTTCAGAAGTTAAGTCGCATAGTGCTCAGAGCCATTTGAACCATTTTTTGAAGTTAAGACCCATAGTGCTCAGAGCTATTTCAAACAATATTTGCGAAACAAACCAATTATACATCGACATACATATATATATATATATATATATATATATATATATATATATATATATATATATATATAGTAAAATAATTACAATACATAAAGAAACAGAAAGGTCATTTCTTCAGGTAACAAAAAAAAAGGAAAAAATATTGTACTACAATAGATGGAAATAGGAGCATATGCATTTCGGGCGTTACGGAATTCTCCTGTGGAAGACTAGAGCACACTGCGACGTTGTTGTTGTTGTGGTCTTCAGTCCTGAGACTGGTTTGATGCAGCTCTCCATGCTATTCTATCCTGTGCAAGCTTCTTCATCTTCCAATACCTACTGCAACCTAGGTCCTTCTGAATCTGCTTAGTGTACTCATCTCTTGGTCTCCCTCTACGATTTTTACCCTCCACGCTGCCCTCCAGTACTAAACTGGTGACCCCTTGACGCCTCACAACATGTCCTACCAACCGATCGCTTCTTCTAGTCAGGTTGTGCCACAAACTTCTCTTCTCCCCAATTGTATTCAGTACCTCCTCATTAGTTATGTGATCTACCCATCTAATCTTCAGCATTCTTCTGTAGCACAACATTTCGAAAGCTTCTATTCTCTTTGTGTCTAAACTATTTATCGTCCACGTTTCACTTCCATACATGGCTACACTCCATACAAATACTTTCAGAAAAGACTTCCTAACACTGAGACGTACTGAGGTTAATGTGGACTGAGTCCAGATGCGACGTTCTGAGGTACTGAGATTGCGACAGGTCGGTCGGCGGCGGCTGCCTATATGCACGCTGCCCACAGGGCGTTATCGGCGAGTAGCGTGGGGCCGTGGACTGGTTTTCTCTTGTCATAGGCGCGCCTAGTTCAGAGCCTGCTTGCTATACAAAGTTCCCTATAAAAAGGTGCCGATCAGTGTGCTGGCGAAGAAGAACACCAGCACATTCGCCCGCCCCGAAACGCCGCACCGTTGTCGTGCACTAGAGATGCGAACCCCAATGGGTGGGGGCGAGAGATGATCTGGGAGCCATAGCTGTGCAGGACAGCGTACTCCCGACCGCACCCCGCCATCTGGCTTGCGAGAGCAGACGAACATACTACCGAAAACACTGCTCAGGGTACACGTCCAGTGCAAAGGGTGTCTCCTAGGGCGATGACGCCAATGGTGATGGCGGGTCTATGTCCTTCGGGTCGTAGTGCGGCGACGGAGGAAGCCCGGGGCACGTCGTTCATTCGTTCGTCCTGGGTTGCTGTGGTGGCGCCAGTTGGCGGCTGCAAAGGACTCGTGGTCCTGTGAGGCCGCGAATGTAGGGGAAGAAAGGCAGCAGCATCACGGGGCAAACGACAAATACAAATCTGATACTGGTGACGGTGCTGGAAAAACATCCAGACCTACAGTTAGTTACGTACATGTGCCAAAGTGTTTCTGGATCTCACCTCGCTACCACGGCTGACATCGGCCAAAAACCCTGTGAAGAACAAGATCGCGCGCTGCAAAGCAATACCCGCGGACCATCGGCGGCACCGGATGCTGCGGTGGGTGGAGAAAGTGAAGCAGCGTCTGCTTCCGCTTCTCCGGTGATCTGCGGGTGAAGCAGAATGCTTGTTAGTTGGCGAATGTCTTTTCGTGCAGAAAACTGTTTAGACACATCGCGAGGAACTGGCAGGTCCCGGGTTGCAAGCAAATGAGATTAGAGGGGATGTACATGACCTAAGTATTGTAGTTCTGTCTGAAAAATGCCGCACTTTTCGAGACAACACTTGAGTCCAGCATCTGACATCACTCGAAAAAAAGTATGCAAATTGGCAATGTGTTCATCTGCCGTACGACATCGCGACAATATCGTCAATGTAATTCGAACAGAAGGGCACTTGAGGAATGAACTGTTCCAAGTAACGCAGAGAAAGGCGGGTGCAGGGGCACTACCGAAGGGCAAACGCAAATACTTGAACAGTCCTAAGCTTGTATTTACAACAAATACTTTCTGTGATTCTTCATCCAATGGAACTTGCAATTAGGCATCACAAAAATCTATATGTCCATAAACTCCTCAGTGCGAGGCAATGGTCAAGTGTCAATTATTTTCTGTGGATTGACTGAAGTTTTGAAGTCCAGAAAAATGCGAATGCGACGAGAAGGCTTGGGCATCAAAACCAATGGACTTGCCCACTGTCTAGCTTGTACTGGAGCAATCACACCGTTGTCTTGCCGTGGCTTGGTTCTCTCTTGTCACAGGTGCGCCTAGTTCGGCACCTGCTATAGAGGGTTATTACAAATGATTGAAGCGATTTCACAGCTGTACAATAACTTTATTATTTGAGATATTTTCACAATGCTTGTCACACACATACAAAAACTCAAAAAGTTTTTTTAGACATTCACAAATGTTCGATATGTGCCCCTTTAGTGATTCGGCAGACATCAAGCCGATAATCAAGTTCCTCCCACACTCGGCGCAGCATGTCCCCATCAATGAGTTCGAAAGCATCGTTGATGCGAGTTCGCAGTTCTGGCACGTTTCTTGGTAGAGGAGGTTTAAGCACTGAATCTTTCACATAACCCCACAGAAAGAAATCGCATGGGGTTAAGTCGGGAGAGCGTGGAGGCCATGACATGAATTGCTGATCATGATCTCCACCACGACCGATCCATCGGTTTTCCAGTCTCCTGTTTAAGAAATGCCGAACATCATGATGGAAGTGCGGTGAAGCACCATCCTGTTGAAAGATGAAGTCGGCGCTGTCGGTCTCCAGTTGTGGCATGAGCCAATTTTCCGCGGGCTACGCGTGAAACTTGCCCGCACGCGTTCAACCGTTTCTTCGCTCACTGCAGGCCGACCCGTTGATTTCCCCTTACAGAGGCATCCAGAAGCTTTAAACTGCGCATACCATCCCCGAATGGCGTTAGCAGTTGGTGGATCTTTGTTGAACTTCGTCCTGAAGTGTCGTTGCACTGTTATGACTGACTGATGTGAGTGCATTTCAAGCACGACATATGCTTTCTCGGCTCCTGTCGTCATTTGGTCTCACTGCGCTCTCGAGCGCTTTGGCGGCAGAAACCTGAAGTGCGGCTTCAGTCGAACAAAACTTTATGAGTTTTTCTACGTATCTGTAGTGTGTCGTGACCATATGTCAATGAATGGAGCTACAGTGAATTTATGAAATCACTTCAATCATTTGTAATAGCCCTGTACAAAGTTTCCTATAAAAAGGTGCGATCAGTGTGCTGGCTAAGGCGTACACCAGCATAGTCCTCCACCCCGAAACGCCGCACCCTTGTGCACTGGAGATGCGACCGACAACGGATTGGGGCGAGAGAGGAGCTGGCACTCATAGCTGTGGGGGACAGCGTCTTGTGCACCACTTCTGTGCGAAAACACGGAGCTGAAGCCGTAAGAGGAAGCGTCTACTTGCAAAATCACTGGTTTGGAGGGTCAAAATGTACTGTACTGAATATCTGTCACTCAGCAAAGCATTTTTGAGTTTCTGAAATGCATCGTGACACTCTTTGGTTCACACGAAAGACACATTTTTCCCATACAAGCGATGCGATGGGGCCACGATCTCTAAAGCGTTAGGAATGAGACGTACGTGGTGTGTCAACTTGCCTAGTATTGACTGCAGCTCAGTCAAAGTCATGTGACGCGAACGGAGGTCCGTTGTCGGTAACAATGACTTCAGGCAATCCTTCAATGCAAAAACTGAGGATAACGCTTGAACGGTGCTATGTGACGTGGTAGCGTTCATAGGCACTGAAAATGGGAACTTGCTAAAAGAGTCTACCAGTATGAGCCAAAGAGCGTTCAAAAATGGTTCTGCGAAGTCAATGTGCATTCGCTGCAATGGTGATTGAGTCTTAGATCAATTTGCGAACGTCTGTGGTGGATCTCATTGGCCGTCACCGCATACGTGACACTGTGACGTCATCTGTTAAATGTGGGCATCCACGCCCTACCAAGTACAGTGCCAACGCTCTAACTGTTTAGTGCGAACCATTCCCAAATGTCCTGGTGAAGCTGGAGTAACATATCCGTTTTCAACACTGTGGGAATGAACACACGTGAGTGTCCACTGTCAGACTGTAATACGCTCACACCTTGTTTTACTGAAAGATTATGCCGACAAGCAAGGTATCGGCGCACTACTGAATACTGTTCAATGAGTGAGGCCAAGAAGTGCGTATGTAATCCAAAAAAATCCTTTGATCGTGGTCAGCTTCCGTGGCCTTTGCAAGTTTTCTGTTATTCTGTGGAAAAGACTTGAGCAATTCAGAGTTCTGCGCATCGATCTGGCAACAAGATGCATCAATGGAATCAGAATCAGAGTCAGGGCCGATCGGAAGGTAAGAATGGGCGTCAGCATTGCCTTGCTGTGCCGTAGGTCTTCACACAATTTCGTACTGATACAGGGATAGAGGTGAAAGCCAACGTTGCAGTTATTGAACTGTACGTGTAAGAACCAGCTTTGACGGATGAAACAGGAATGAAAAGGATTGTGATCTGTCACTAAATAGAACTCGCGACCAAATAGATAGTGATGGAATTTTGCCACACCATACCCCAAGGGCGAGAGCTTATTTTCCAATTTATGAATAACTGCACTGAGTTTGAGCCAAAAACTTTGAGGCAAAAGCAATAGGTTTGTCCTGTGCACCAATTCTGTGGGAAAACACAGAGCTGAAGCTGTAAGAGGAAGCGTCTACTTGCAAAATCACTGGTTTGGCAGGATCAAAATTTACTGAAGATCTGTCACTCAGCAAGGCATTTTTGAGTTTCTGAAATGCATCGTGACACTCTTTGGTTCACAAGAGAGGCACACTTTTCCCACACAAGTGAGGCAATGGGGCCACGATCTCTGAAGCGTTAGGAGTGAGACGAACGTTGTGTGTCAACTTGCCTAGTACTGACTGCAGTTCAGACACATCGCGAGGAACTGGCAGGTCACGGATTGCAAGCAAATGAGACTGGAAGGTATGTACATGTCCTAAGTATTGTAGTTCTGTCTGAAAAACGTCACACTTTTCGAGACGACACTTGAGTCCTGCATCTGACAATACTCGAAAAGGTGTGCGCAAACTGGCAATGTGTTCCTCTGGCGTACGACCTCAGACGACAATATCGTCAATGCAATTCTAACAGAAGGGCACTTGAGGAATGAGCTGTTCCAAGTAACGTAGAAAATGGCGGGTGCGGGGGCACTGCCGAAGGCCAAACGCAAATACTTGAACAGTCCTAATCTTGTATTTACAACTAACACATTCTGTGATTCTTCATCCGATGGAATCTGCAAGTAGGCATAAGGAAAATCTATCTTAGAAATGTAGCGGCCTACGCCAAGACTGTCCATAAACTCCTCTGTGCGAGGCAATGGATAAGTGTCAGTTACTGTCTGTGGATTGACTGTAGTTTTGAAGTCCAGAAAAATGCGAATGCAACGAGAAGGTTTGGGCATCAAAGCCAATGGACTTGTCCACTTATTACCTTGTACTGGAGGAATCACACCGTTTTCTTGCAATTTTTTTTTAATTCACTGTGCGCAAGATTAGCCGAGCGGTCTAGGCGCTGCAGTCATGCAGTCATGGACTGTGCGGCTCGTCCCGGTGGATGTTCGAGTTCTCCCTCGGGCATGGGTGTGTGTGTTTGTCCTTAGGATAATTTAGATTAAGTAGTGTGCAAGCTTAGGGACTGATGACCTTAGGAGTTAAGTCCCATAAGATTTCACACGCATTTTGAACTTTTTTTTTATTTTAATTCACTGGCTACTTTGTCTCGTGAGGCAATGTGATCAGGCCGAGCCCGGAAAAAACAAGCTGTGATTTATCTTTCAGGATAACGTGTGCGACAAAATTATTATCCCTTCCAAGTCCATCAGAAAAGAGTTCAGGAAATTCCTTAAGCAAACTAGCTACACTGTTATTTGGATTAAAAGCAGTCACTGAAAGTACATTGCCTTGGATGCTAGGGCCAAAGAAGTCAAACGATTCTAAGCCAAAAATATTTTCACTGTCTCTTGACTGCAACACAGTACATTTCACTGCACTAGTGCCAGATTTGTAAGCAGCAAGCAAACTACACTCTCCAAGTACTGGGATTTCCTGTTGGTCGTATGCAGGGAGGTGCGTGCTAGATTCTTACAGGCGTGGTGAGCGAAACTGTTCGTGAGTGGCATGATTAAGCGAAGTTACAAAAGCACCTGTGTCCAATTGAAAGACAACACGACGACCAGCAATTTGTAGTGTTAGAAATAGTTTGTTGGAATGGCGTCGCATTGTACTGGGGCGAGATGAGGGCACAAGCTTATCTGAATTACTGCTAGAACCTGTAGTCGGTTTTGAAAAAAAAACTGCATCCACGGATTGTGCATGAGACCTGTTGTTACGACAGCGGACAGAATAGGCGTTCGTTTGCCGTTGCAAGCCATCTGCTTGAACATTGAAATTCTTCCCACATGAGTAACACGTCGCCTTGCGTGACGGGAAATCTTGCTGCCTATAACGAGCAAGACTTCACTAGCTTTACAGGCCTGGCTACTTGTTTACTAGGCTATCTGGGCGTTTTTGTGAGTGCTCCTTGTGGCGGCTGTGTGGGGCTGTGGCTGGCAAGAGGTCATTTGACACGACACCTGATCAAATTTATCGGCGGCTAATCCGCCGGAATCGAATTGTTCTAATATTTGCAACACTTGATGGAGCGAAGGATCTAAGTACTTTAGAACCTGTTATCTAATTCTGCTATCAGGGACATTGTACGTGATCGCATCACTGATCATCATGTCACTACAAAAGTTGCCACAGCTACTCTTGAATTTAGACTTCCTAGTGATACCCTGTAAGTCGACATACCACTGACGTTACGTCTATTACGGCTTTTTGTTAAGGCGAAAGAACTGAAATCTGATTTCTGCTATCTGATCTGCTGTTCGTAATACTGACATAATACACCTACATCATAGGAGAGTGCGTCGGAAGAAGACGTTGGGAAGAATTTTTGAATTAAGTGAAACCCAGGGGTTCCCGCGACGGACAGGAAATAATGAGATTCCACAGTACCTTGAATTCTATGGACTTGAGAGTGGGCCTGGAGCTGGATGAGATGTTCCAGCCATTCCTCTTCTTTTTCATCGAAGTGCCGAAACGGTGGAATATTGTTTGGTGGCACTTGGTGGATCGGCTAGTTGTTCGGTTGGGCAGCAGACACTGCTTGTCCGGCAAGCAGTTGCCGTAAAGTAGACAGCAATGCAGTGATTTGCTGGGTCTGGAACTGAAGCATCTGATTTAGTTCCAGAGCAGGAGCAGCCTGCGACCGAGACGCCGGGACATGGGCTGGAGGGGGAGGGATAGCCATTCTAACGCTAGCAAATTACAGCAAAATACGAAAAGACAAATAGAAATGCAATGTTCTAACTCTCTGAAAAGAGGAACATGTTATTTGTACAGCTTCCCTCCAGTAATACATGCAACAACAATAACAAACGAGCAAACAGAATCACTAACGACAGCTCCCTGGTAGCAACCTAGAACACATGAAAAGTAAACAAAACTTGTTGATCAGACTTATCGCCACTTGTTGTGGCTGTGCCCTCCTGTGATGTTTTGTGGTTCCTGTCTAGATGAGGAGAGGGTGGTATGATAGGTGGGTGGACAGTTTCCTCTCACTATAACACAAAATGCACACATGGTACCTAACTTCAGTGACGTCCGTGGGTAACAGCAATCAAACATCATGTACTAATTCTTGACTCTTGTCCGTGTGCATATCACAACTATGACTACCGCTGTGGAAGACTAGGGCACAGTGCGGCATCCTGAGATGCAATGCCAACTGAGTCTCGATGCGACATAGCATGGCAAGGTACCGAGATGAAAGAATGGGACAGCTTGTTCTTTTTTCTGTATTGGGTTTAGATTCCCCCCCCCCCCCCAGAGGGAGTGGGCCCGCAGCAGCTTAGTACGCCGCTCTTCAGCCTACAGAATATTTGAAAACATAATAAGAAGATAATAAAGAGTAAAACAGGCGATAAAAACTTTGAAATTGTAAAATGGCGGAAATTTGTGGAAGTTAAAATAGAAAACAAAGGGTTGGCGATGCTAATTAAGACACACAGTAAGCAGACAGGTACAATAGTAGACAGACAATTAATAAAACACGGCGACAGTATGGTTTCTGCTGGCAAGAGATAAAAATCACACCTAACGACAATGTGGTTTTTGTTGGCAACACTTCGGAAAAGACTCTCAAAACTGCTCACTTAAACACTGCACTAAAAAGTTGGCATGGAGATGACACACCACAGCCTAAGGCAGGTGGAGGTGCGGGGGGGGGGGGGGGGGACAGATGAGGGGGAAAAAGGGCGGATGATGAGAGAGACAGGTCGGTCGGCAAAGGCTGCCTATATGCACGGGGCCCAGGGGACGTCATGGGCGTGTTACCTGGGGGCCTGTCTTGGACTTCTCTTCTTATAGGGACGCCTAGTTCATCGCCTGCTATACAATGTTTTCTGGTGCCCACCGGTGTGCTGGGGAAGGGTACGCCTGCACACTGTGGACCTCAGACTATTAAATTCCCTAATGATTTCCGAAGTGGAATATCCCATGCGTGAAGCTCCAACTACTATTCCGCAATCAAAGGGAAGCCTTTTCACATGAATCATCTGAATACAAATGACAGCCCCGTCAATGCACTGCCCTTTTATACCTTGTGTACGCTATAGTACCGCCATATCTATATGTGTATATCGCCATCCCATGACTTTGGTAGCCTCGGTGTAAATAAAACTGAGTTGAGAATATTTTTAAATGACTATGTTACGATTTTCTTTATTGAACCTAGGAGCTCTTGTCGTATTGAAGTAACTGACCCATCGATAACCACATGTTTCTGTAAAGAGTAGTATTTTGGTAGAAACACCTGAAAAGTAGTTCCGTGAAGAGCAGTGAGCCCTTGAAAAGTCTGTTATTAAGCAGGTAAATTTAATATCGTCCGGCTTAGGGAATGAATTTATCTGACATCGAATTTTGTACAATGTTCGATAGTGATCATTTGTAACTAAGAATAACGAATATGGAAAATTGGCGATCATTAACTGTAACACTGATCGTCCTATGAGCTCTAGTGTTTACGTGACTGTACACCAACACAACAATTTCTGTCGTATTATTCGAGATACATCTATCTCAGGAAATTTGGATACAGCTAACCACTTGTTAGTTACAACTACAATCCTACCACATTTTATACAGAAAACTCATTTATTTGTTGATTATTTATTTACATAATTATTTTACCAGACAATATTAATAAATTCAGGCCCCACTATGTCTAAACTGTCTTCAGAGAGTTAACACTGGAGTTTGCTTAGCTCATGAATTGCACCTCTTGACAGTAATACTATTACCACCAATACTAGTAAAAGTGAATGTATGCTGTTACAGTAATGCTGGTGCTATTAATATCGTGTTAAATAATTATCACGGGATGTGTCATTCCTTACGAATGGAAACAATGACAAACAAACAGTCGTTCAAGGCAGCTATTTATGATGGAATCAGATCTGAGGAACTAGATGACTGTTACGGGGAAGAGAAAGAAATACCAACTGAGGAAATCTGGGACAGTGTTGACTATGAGACAGAAATACTGATTCCCCGTCGGACGGAAGAAAGACAACGGTGACATACGGAGAAGGAAGCTATGCCGATGGTAACATTTTAAGTCTTAATCTGTTGTTGACTGGAAGATGGTTTTGAATAAGATGCTAGTTAATGGGTGAGTTTTGAATTTGACTACTGTATAAAAAGAATGCAGACGAATGGACTCTCAAAGTTGCAGGCCAATATTCCTAACATTGGCTTGCTGCAGAATCGGTGAACGTACTCCGAGTTCGAACATAATAAATTTTCTGGCTACCGAGACGCTTATGTCCACGAATCAGGATGGTTTTAGAAAGCATCGTTCATGCAAAACTGAGATTGCTCTTCTCTCACATGCTATACTACGAATTACGGATGAAGGAAAAAGGCAGATTCCATATTTCTATATTTACAAAAACAATTTGACACGGTGCCCCATTGCAGACTGTTAACGAAGACACGAGCGTATGGAACAGATCCCCCAGATATTGGAGTGTCTTGAAGAATAATAGAACCCAGTATGTTGTCCTCAATGACGAGTGTTCATCAGAGACAAGAGCATCGTCAGGAATGCCCCAGGGTAGTGAGACAGAACCATTGTTACTTACTATATATGGAGTGTTATGTGAAGAGGGTGAGCAGCAATCTGCAGTTGTTTGGTGATGATTCTGTGTTGTACAGGAAAATGCCGAAGTTGATTGATTGTAAAAATATACAAGATGATTAGACAATATTTTTGGTTGGTGTGATGAATGGCATCTAGATATAATGTATGTTAATACGGATGAGTAGGAAAAACAAACCCGTAATTTTCGGATACAGCTCGACACAGTGACGTTTAGATATCTGGGCATAACGGTGCACAGCGATATGATATGGAACGAGCATGCGAGAACTGTGGTAGGAAATGCGAATGGTGAGCTTTGGTTCTTTGGGAGAATTTTGGGAAAGTGTAATTAATTCTTCTGTAAAGGCGCCGCATGTAGGACACTCGTACGACCTATTGCCGGCCGCGGTGGTCTCGCGGTTAAGGCGCTCAGTCCGGAACCGCGCGACTGCTACGGTCGCAGGTTCGAATCCTGCCTTGGGCATGGATGTGTGTGATGCCCTTAGGTTAGTTAGGTTTAAGTAGTTCTAAGTTCTAGAGGACTGATGACCACATATGTTAAGTCCCATAGTGCTCAGAGCCATTTTTTGGTACGACCTATTCTTGAATTCTGTTGATACTACAGTGGCATGGCAACTTTTCTAGCTTGGTGACGAAAAGGTTCTACCTGTCAGTTACGATATGCTACTGCAATAAAGCAAAGCACATAGTGTAGCTGCCGTACACTGTATAGTTCCGAAGGTATAATCAATACGCGGTTCGGTTTTAACGGTCGATCGTCGAGGGCGTAAGCTCATTGTTAGTAGTAGCTTTAGTAGTATTCATGATTAAAAAAACTTCCTTATCACTGTGTTGTTTATTATTTTGTCGACATAGCAACCCAACTTTCTGTAAAGCTTCCACAGGAATTGATCTATGGTCCTACTAACATTTAATGTTGGAACAGTTCATGATTTTTCACTGAAACAAACAAAGACTCACGAAGTTTCACTTTTAAGGAAAAACTGGCTTTTGTACTAATCCCAACTAACACTTTTATGTAATTAGTGTGACTTTCCACATTAAAACTGCATTTAGCGCACCGGTAACTTACGAAATCCAGCGACTTTAGTGTAGTGGTCCGCCGCAGATGCGCTTCAAGTACAAGAATGATCATTTCTGTTGATTTATAAATATATAAATATAAATAAATAAATATAAATAAATATAAATTTCACCCGCAATCTGATCAACCTTCGTTTCTGCAGTGTTATGAAAAAAAAAGTTCAAATGTGTGTGAAATCTTACGGGACCTAACTGCTAAGGTTACCAGTTCCTAAGCTTACACACTACTTAACCTAAATTATCCTAAGGACAAACACACACACCCATGCCCGAGGCAGGACTCGAACCTCCGCCGGGACCAGCCGCACAGTCCATGACTGCAGCGCCTTAGACCGGCAGTGTTATGAATTTAGTTTGATCTTTTGTACGCCTGCTAATGGAAATCTCAGCATCCGAATCGCCGTGATGTGTAGTCCACAAAATATCACGTATCTACATTCAATATTCCGAAGATAGCCTTATGCCGTATAATTTGATCTTCCGTTTCATTAAGCTCACTTCAACTTTCATTTAATCCAAAATATATTCCAGTCAGACTATTTGTAACAACTATCTTCATATAAACTTTTCTACTGAACACTTCAAAGTTAATAACTTCACTCTTTATCCACTCTATTACAGTGAAGTCATACAGTTATAAACTGCCACGTATCAAACATTAACAACGTCGTTGAGTAAGTTTGCACCCATTCGTGACTAAAGTTGAACATGAACTTTCTCGATCGCTACAGTATCAATTACATACAAAATCTTTTTCAGTTTGTAACATTCTTCTTTTTTGCCATTATTACGGCAAGGTTGGGAGAGTCGCTTCTGGACGTCTCCTTTGGAATTCGACAGTCGTTGTTACGTTTCTGACGGACGGTAACTCTATATGACGACTGGAAGACCTTTCCTTCCGCTATTGCCACGCCTCGGCTCGAATCATGAAGTAGGAATAAACCCAAACATTTCTTCAAGTATTACAGTTGTAACAACAGAAAATAAAATTGATTACACCGTATCTACAAATGAAAGCAAACGTACAGCTACTTACATTCCATGTGTCACGTGGCGGGGACAAATCGATGATGCAGCGCTCCAAACACTGTGTCATCACAATACGTACCCGGTCGGATTAAAAACGAGGACATCGACGCAATTGAGAGCCACGCTGCTAGATTTGTTACTGGCTGGCTCGAACAATACGCAAGTATTACAGACATGCTTCTTGGAGGGAAAGCGACTTTCTTCTCATGGAAAACTCTGGAGGAAATGTAAAAAACCGGCGTCTGAAGCTGATTGCCGCCCACGTACATTTCGCTTAAGGACCACGAAAATGAGAGCAGAGAGCCTACAGCTCGTACGCAGGCATACAACAATCAGCCAGAACATTGTAACTACTCCCAGTCGCTACGTTGGATGTTCCCGGTGGCGTTGCGCGCATGTGACGCGGTAACGAGTGTATGTAAGCGGAGCAGAAGCGAATGGGAGATCATCCTAGCGAAGATGTGAGCTGCAAATGAGGAAATCCATTGAGATAAGCTACTTCAACAAAGGGCAAATTATTACTGCGCAGAACCTGTGAACGAGTACCTCGAAAACGGCTAAATTGGTCTAATGTTGATGAGCTAATATCGTGAGCATCTACGGAAAGCGGTAGAAGGGCAGTGAAACCAACACTAGGTGCTAAAAGGTTGGAAGGCCATGACTCTTCACAGAACGCAGGGTTCGGTGGCTTGTCTGTTCTGTTACGCAGGACAGATGCTGGTTTGTGGCATATCTTTCGAGGGAGCATAATTCTGGCGCAGTTAGAGGTGTTTCGGAGCACCCCGTTCATCGTACGTTGTTGAAAATGGAGCTCCGCAGTAGACCACGCCTACATGTTCACATGTTTAACCAACGACATCGTCAGTTATGATTGCAGTTGGCAAAGGACCATCGGGATTCTACAGTCGATTAATGGAAATGCGTCGACCCTTCCGTTGTACCACATTTTTCTTACACTAAGTCACTGTTCGCCTTCACAAGTGCCGTCATAGATGTGAACCGCAGCTCGAGACGTGTAGCAAAGCACGGACGCAGGTTGGTGGGAGCAGTATTACGCTTTGGGAGACATTCTCCTCTGCATCCCCTAACGCTTGATGTCTTTCCCGACGGCGATGTCATCTTCCAGAAGTATAATTGCCTGTGCCTCGGAACAAGATTCTTGCTACAGTGGTTTTTATTTATTTATTTATTTACGCGTCTAGTTCCGTAGGACCAAATTGAGGAGCAAATCTCCAAGGTCATGGAACCTGTCTGTACATGAAATTACAACATAAAAGTAATAACAGATAAAAATAAATGTTCCTGAACCCGAAAAATGTCAGTCCATTAGTTTCAGTAAACGCAGTCACCAATACAATAAGGATGAGCTTGATTTTTCAAGGAACTCCTCGACAGAATAGAAGGAGGTACCCATGAGGAAAATCTTCAGTTTCGATTTGAAAGCGCGTTATTACTGCTAAGATTTTTGAATTCGAGTGGTAGCATATTGAAAATTAATGTAGTAGTACACTGCACACCTTTCTGCACAAGAGTTAAGGAAGTCCGATCCAAAAGCAGGTTTGATCTCTGTAAAATATTAACCAAGTGAAAGCTCCTTATTCTTTGGAATAAGCAAATACTGGTAACAAGAAACGACAGTAAGGAGTACATATATATTGAGAAGCCAATATCAAAATACCCAAACTCGTGAACAGGGGTCGACAAGAGGTTCGTGAACTTATACCACTTATTGCCCGAACCGCCCGTTTCTGAGTCAGAATTACCCTTTTAGAATGGGAAGAGATACCCCCAAAATATAATACCTTGCGACATAAGAGAATGAAAATAATCAAATTAGACTAATTTTCGTGTCGAACGATCACTCACTTCTGATAGCGTTCAAATAGTAAAAATGGCAGTATTAAGTCTTTGAGCATGATCCTGAACGTGGACTTTCCACGACAGCTTACTATCTATCTGAACACCTAGAAAATTGAACTGTTCAGTTTCACTAATCATATGCCCGTTCTGTGAAATTAAAACGCCAGGTTTTGTTGAATTGTGTGTTAGAAACCGTAAAAACTAAGTCTTACTGTGATTTTGCGTTAGTTTATTTTCTACAAGCCATGAACGTAGGCCATGTACTACACTATATGAAATCGAGTCAGTGTTGCACACAACAACCTTTACTACCAAGCCCGTGTCACCAGCAAACAGAAATATTTTAGAGTTACCTGTAATACTAGAGGGCATATCATTTATATAAATAAGGAACAGGGGTGACCCCAACACTGATCCCTGGGGCAATCCCCCCCCACTTGACAGAACCCCACTCAGATCCCACATCACAGCCGTTATCAACATAGTGGATAATGACCTTTTGCTGCCTGTTGCTGAAGTAATAGGTGAACCAGTTGTGAGCTACTCCCTGTATTCCGTAATGATCCAACTTCTGGAGCAATATTTTGTGATCAACACAATCAAATGCTTCAGTTAAATTAAAATATATACCAAGCGTTCTCAACCTTTTACTTAACCAATCCAGTACCTCACAGGGAAAAGAGAATATAGCATTTTCAGTTGTTAAACGACTTCTAAAAGCCGAACTGTACATTTGATAGTTATCTGTACATACACCGCCTTTTCAAAAATATTTGCAAACACTGATGACATAGAAATAGGTCTAAAATTATCTGCATTATCACTTTCTGCCTTTTTATAAAGCGGCTTTACTGCTGAGTACTTTAATCGCTCAGGAAACTGATCATCCCTAAAGGAAAAATTACAAATGTGGCTAAATACAGGGCTAAAATGTGGAGCACAGTACTTTAATATTCTACTAGACACTCCATCATAACCGTGAGAGTCCTTCGTCTTCAGTGATTTAATTATTGACTCAATCTCACTCTTGTCTGTATCACAGAGGAGTATTTCACACATCAGTCTTGGAAAAGCATTTGCCAAGAAAGTTATATGATTACCTGAAGAAACTAAATTTTTATTTAATTCACCAGCAATGCTCAGAAAATGATTGTTAAATACTGTACATGTACCTGATTTATTAGTAACAGAAATATTTTTACTGTGAACTGACTTTATATCGTTGACCTTGTGCTGCTGACCAGACACTTCCTTCCCAACTGACAATATGGTTTTAATTTTATCCTGTGAATTACCTATTCTATTTGTATATCACATACTCTTTGCATTCCTAATAACCTTTTAAAGAACCTTAGAATACTGTTTGTAATGGGCTAGTGCAGCCTGATTGTGACTTCTTCTAACATTTTGATATAATTCCCTCTTTGTTCTACATGATATCCTTATCCCACTAGTCAGCCACCTGGGCTGCCTATTACTGCTAGTACCCAGCTTAGAACGTGCTAATGGAAAGCAAATCTCAAAGAATATGAGAAATGTATTAAGGAAAGCATTGCATTTATCATCTATGTTATCGGTACTATAAATATCATGCCACTCTTGTTCCTTGACAAGGTTTAAAAAACTCTCTATTGCTGTTGGATTATCTTTCCTACATGGTTTGTAATTAAATATGACATTGGTTTGAGTACAAAAGCCTTTTAGTGTTAAAAGTTGTGTACCACGCTTTTACTAATAGATTGCCCATCTAGTAATGAAGAATGAATAAAAATATTGTCTGTGGCTGTGCTATTGTTCCCATGCATCCTAGTTGAAAAAAAACACAGTCTGCATCAGATCATATGAATTTAGGATATCTTTTCCTTGCACCATCATATACAAAATTTAAATTGAAGTCACCACATACAACTGGTTTCTGGTACTTCCTACAAAGCGAATGAATAACACTCTCTAGCTTGAGCAGAACTGCTCTGAAGTCGAAGCTAGCGGACCTATAAACAACAACAATTAGAAGTTTAGTTTCAATAAATTCAACTGCAACTGCACAGCATTCAGATATCTGTTCAGTGTAGTGTCGTGATACGTCTATGGACTCAAACAGAATATGGTTTTTTACGTACATAGCCATTTTCCCACCCTGCAAGGAACTCCTTTAGAAACAGCCAGTTAATCTCTGTCGTGGTAAAGGAAGCCTCTGAAATGTCAAATTATTTAAGTGGTGCTCTGATATACCAATAATTTCAGAGTCAATATCTATTAGCAGTTCACTAACTTTATCTCTAATACCTCATATATTTTGATGAAATATGCTAATTCCTTCTCTACTTGGACACATTACATCCTCAGCAGGTGACCCCTTAGTTAGTGGGATTTCCTTTAAGCAGGTACACCCATCAGCTGACTTCAATCTAAAAAACGTGCAGCTCTAACACCAACTACTACAGGAATTTTTCCATCAGTGACCCCAACACCACCACCATCACCCACTACACTGTCACCTATGAGCTTAGCCAGCCTCCTCTTCCCATACCTATTGAGGTGTAGGCCATGCCTAATGAACCCCGATCTACTGACAGACTCAACTGGCACCACTGAGATGTGACCCATGCCCTCTGCCATCAGCGCCCTCCCCAGCCCCACGTTAACGCGCCTGACAGCCGTATTTAGGTGAGGTCAATCATGACGCTGAAACAGTTGCACGAAATTTACATTAGTGCCACCAGTTTGAGTATCTATCTTTACCAGGTCACCACCTACATCATATTCCTCGTCCCTATAAAGACTGTTCCCTGCTCCACCCACTATCACTACCTGATCCTCCTTCGTAAAATTCTTACATAACTCCCCTATGCTGTCAGTCACCTGAGCCAGCCCTGCACTAGGCTTCAAAATGCTGGTGACATGGTACTCACTCGCCAACACTTCCTGCAACTGCTGGCCCACACCTCTGCCGTGAGAACTATTTAGCAGCAGAGCCTCCTTCTTTCTGCTAGACTGAAACTAACCTATGTCTCCTAATTGCTGAGAACTGCTGCATGTTTCCTACATCTATAGCTACACGAAGAATGAACTCTCGTAGATATCTAGACGACCAAAATCGCCTGATGTAAATCCTATGGAACCCACCTGGGTCGATATCTGGGCCCATCACCACGTATGTAAATCAGCGGCCTTTTATTTATGCGAATTACACGACCTGCGAGTAGACATAGAATGCCACATACGTCCACAAACCTACCAACAACCTGCCGGATCTCTGATACGCAGAATGAGTGATGCATTTCGTTCCAGAGACGAACAGACACGCTATTAAGCACGTGGTCGTATGTTTCGGCTCACCAGTGTACAGACAGTCGTTTTCGCCTCGTTCTATCTGCACGTGGAACAGAAAAGGAGATGGCTAGTATTGGTACAGGATATGATAGTACTCTCCACTACGCACCGCACGGTGGCTTGCGGTGTATGTATGTAGATGTATGTGTACGTTTCTTTGTCCCACTTCAGTTATCTGTTAATGTATTTCACACAAAAGAAAACTAAGTTTTCCAGATGTAATCTGTGAGTAGGCGTAAGCTGCAACGCAGTCTCGCATTTCTTACTGACTTCCGTACCACCGAAATAGAAACGATAAGCTACAGAATTGTATTGAGACCACAATAGTTGTCAACAATAATAAAGTGAACACAGGCTTAAATCGTTTCTATTCTTTTTTGTGGTGTCACCGCCAGACACCACACTTGCTAGGTGGTAGCTTAAATCGGCCGCGGTCCATTTAGTACATGTCGGACCCGCGTGTCGCTACTGTATGATCGCAGACCGAGCGCCACCACAAGGCAGGTCTCGAGATACGGGATAGCACTCGCCCCAGTTGTACGACGACATTGCTAGCGACTACACTCACGAAGCCTTTCTCTCATTTGCCGAGAGACAGTTAGAATAGCCTTCAGCTAAGTCCATGGCTACGACCTAGCAAGGCGCCATTAACCGTATTTGTATTATCAAGAGCGATGTACCACAAGGATAGAATAAAGTTAAGTATTCGAGGAGCTGCATACTTTTCTTATTAGAATTCACTACTTATCCTGTTCCAGAATTCACGCCCGTCTGCTTAGATTTCGGCCTCCTCTATCTACAAGGTGTTGGCACATTTGCCAACACATTATTTTTATTCATAGTTGCTTTGTTTTCAGCACATTCAACCAGTTTAAAATGATCGGAAGTCGAGATTACAATCGTGGAAACTGCAATCAGCAGTACAATCGATAGCGAATATGCTGAAATTAAGCAAAACGAGAGAGAAATTATGTCGTAGCTATTAAGATAATCATTTCCTTACGAATGCATACAGTAACCTGAACAAGTATGTAAGAGTAGTCTAAATTGTACCACTTTTCTGATTTTATTTATTATAGACTGAAAAGTACGTTATAAAATTATTTAAGCGTTGCCATCCTCAACTGTGGGATGTTGTTCTCGTTGTCTGATTTAAGGAACTGAAAATCTTGGAAAACAAAGCACATTACACTTAACACACTTAATTTTCTAGACATCTACAGACTGAAGAAACTGAGAATCTGGTTTCTTAATTTGTAATTTTTTAATTTCATGCATCTATTCACTTCTTCTATTCGGTCTTCATCGAAAACTCCCTACACTATTTCTGTGTTTTAGGAATGAGTTTCTGCAATGGCTTTCCTCCGTCTCCGTAAAACTTCCATTTCGCAGGTCGAGCTGTGGTTCTGATTTTCTTCACCATTAATTGGATGGACATCTTCAGCATACTTTTTGTCTGTCATTGCTTCTTCTGCATCGAAGTTATAACTTCTAACTCATCAATCCACCGTTTTCCAAATTCTCTCTTTTTCCTCCTATAGTCCTTATGTACTTCTCTTCTTCTGGTATTCTTTTACGGTAATTCTTGTTCTCCTCTGCAGCAGGCTTTTTATTGTCTCATTCCTTTCTTCTGTCTTCTAGCTTCCTCCTTCAATCTACATGATACCAGTTTCAACTGTTTCATTGGCCATTTCCATCACTCTTCAGTACCGTTTCCTACCCGATCTTTGGCTTCGTTAAGTCTACTTGCCAAAATAGTTTTACACTATGGTTCTGTATTGTCATCATTTCTTAACTTGGCATCATCAAACCGTGGCACAGTCATGTTGAAAAATCACTTATCATGGCTGTCGCTGTATTGTGGCCATCTGTCTTCCAGGATTGGGCTCAAACGCATCAATTGCTTTCGAGAACTATCTCCTGTGATTATTTTCGTCGGTTGCAATAGCTACGAAAATCTTTTCTCTTCCACCACCGTTCCGGTATTCGTAATCAGAATCACCGTTCCTGTAGCACTGAAACCTTTCCCTGCAAGTTCTTTCACTAATAGGTAACTCACTATAGATCTTACCCAGCATTTGATGAGTCTCTGTCGCAGATTTCTTCATATCAACGCAGAAAATTAAAACTTGTAGCAGACGACGAGAACTGCGATCGTAAGTTGACATATTCCGTCGAGATCAGCTGCATGACGACATCACGAACAAACAAATATTCTGATGGCACCAATCTTACAAATGCATCAGGATATTTTACGACACTTACTACCTGCCACCTGCGGCACCAGTTTCCGCTGCTGCCACGTATTGCAACTGGCGAAAGCAAAGTTGTAGACCTAATAGTTTACTTTATCAAAAACGAAGAGGAAAATGGCTCTGAGCACTAAGCGACTTAACTTCTGAGGTCATCAGTCGCCTAGAACTTAGAACTAATTAAACCTAACTAACCTAAGGACATCACACACATCCATGCCCGAGGCAGGATTCGAACCTGCGACCGTAGCGGTCACTCGGCTCTAGACTGCAGCGCCTAGAACCGCACGGCCACTCTGGCCGGTAAAACGAAGAGGACCATAATCTATAAAGTTTATACTAGTCTAGTCTTATGCATGGCGTTTAACCGGCCTGTTTCACATATATCATTATTCGAGGGAACATTGAGTATTTCACTTTACACATGATTGATTCTTTAATCACCAAACGACAAAAATTTGACTGTGTAAGCAGAAGGAGGTAATCCAACAGACCTCAAATCAAGTTACTTTCATAACCAAACACAATGTTGACGCAGAAGTAATTAATGGTAAACTGTTTAGAATGGTAACGATAAAAAACGCTTTAACTAACCACGAATATTGGCCATGTGTCACAGAAACGAATCTTCATTCTTGACGGTACTCAGGCAATTATTTTGCATTTTTCCTTTTTGTACACATTTATACACCCAAGTGGGGTTTTATTTTCAGTTACGTCACGGCTAAAAAAGCAGCGAAGCTTCTTCTAAATGCGGCAAGAACAACTCGTTGGACAAGTTCAAAGGAACATTGCCTAGCAACGGACCAGCGCTGCGTTCACAGAACGTAACAATGAGAGTAGCTGGTGTAGAAGTCTGCAGCGTGGGACACACATACACACACACACACACAAACAGTTGCAGATTAGATTAGATTAGTTTTTCGATCCATAGATCCGTGCTGAGGAGATCCTCGTGGATGTAGAACATGTCAATATTTTTTTAAAGCTGAAATAACAATACTAATAGTATGAATATATACAATACATCATTTGTTTCTATTAAAAAATTCGTCAACGGAGTAGAAGGAGTTGGCCACTAGTAAGTCCTTCGGGCTCCTTTTAAACTGATCTTTATTTGTAATAAAAAATTTTATGTTTGCTGGCAAATTATTGAAGATGTGTGTTCCTGAGTAGTGGACCCCTTTTGGAACTAAAGTAAGTGCTTTTAAGTCTTTGTGCAGATCATTTTTGTTCCAGGTATTGTATGTATGAACTGAGCTGTTTGTTGGAAAAAGATATATATTATGTTGGACAAATTTCTTGAAGGAGTAAATATACTTGTGGTGTCACCGCCAGACACCACACTTGCTAGGTGGTAGTTTTAACTCGGCCGCGGTCCATTAGTACACGTCGGACCCGCGTGTCGCTACTGTGTGATCGCAGACCGAGCGCCACCACAAGGCAGGTCTCGAGATACGGACTAGCACTCGCCCCAGTTGTACGGACGACATAGCTAGCGACTACACTGACGAAGCCTCGCTCCTTTGCCGAGCCAATAGTTAGAATAGCCTTCAGCTAAGTCAATGGCTACGACCTAGCAAGGCGCCATTAGTAACATTGCATGTATCTAAAGAGTCTCACTTGTATCGCCACAATCTCCAGATGTACCAAAAGGATGGATTAAAGTTAAGTATTCCAGAAGCTACATACTTTTCTTTATAGCATTCATTACGTATCCTGTTTCAGACCTCACGCACCCTGCTTTGGCTTAGCGCGTGCCTGTCGGCTTCCTCTCATTGTGTCTAGACTGTCTTGTCTAGACACAACAATGCTGAGAGGCAGTACTTAGTATACCAAGTTGTTTGAAGAGGTTTCTACAGGACGTCCATGAATTTACTCCACAAATAATACGTATTACACGCTTTTGGACTCTGAAAACTTTTGTTTGACTTTAAGAGTTACGCCAAAATATTATACCATATGACATTATGGAATGAGAGTAGGCAAAGCATGCAAGCTTTTTCATTTTTATGTCGCCTATGTCTGTTAACACTCGAATTGCAAATACAGATTTGTTAAGGCGTTTCTGCAGTTCTGTAATGTGTTCCTTCCAACTGAATGCAGTGATGTATGTATGATCGAGACACTAATTCAAGATTTATTGATTACAGTAAACGGGGTACTAAGCGCGTAAAGAGAGTTGTAGCGGTTGTGAGCGTTTTCGGGAGAAATCTGTAATTGTTAAACAAATACAGTATGTAGCAGAAAAGCGGGCCGATTTGCATACAGCGAAACAGGCAGAGAAATATACTGTAAGACTTTTCAGTCACTACAACGTAACCCTTGCGTATTGGCATTTCACGCACCGTTCATCTTTTGTAAATGATGTCTTGTAGATGAGCACCACTGTCCCGTTGACCCACCGGGCAATCTTCGCTGTAAATCGTTTATGGGACATACAAGCAACTTTATAGGAATGATTCAGATTTCAGCGTGAATGCTGTCTTTCAGTTCGGAAATTTTGTGCAAGAGTCTGTCTTGCGCCCTTTGTTTAAGGGTCTCCCAAAAGAAATAGTCACAGATCGATAAGTCTGGAGGCCTTGAAAGAGACAAAATGTCCCTAGTCCTTGAAATGATGTGAACGCCAAACCCTCTGTTCATTGATGTCATTCAAATTTGAGCACAATAAGACGTAGCACCAACTTGTCGAAACCAATACTTATTAGCAAGGAGCTGTTCAAGTTCAGGTGCGAGGAATGTGCCAACTAAGGCAGCATACCGCTGAGATGTGGCTGGTCGCGAGTTCAAGTCTGTCCTCAAATAAAGAAAGGATCGATTATGTCCACTGGGGAGGCAGCTCACCATATTGTGTCATTCTGGCCGTGTAAGAGGCGTTGACGGAGATGTTGAGGATTACCCTAGCACCAGTAACGTCCTCTATCCGTTCCTGTTAGTGACATCTTCCGGGTCTTCCTGGAGATTTCAGCTTAAGTGCACTTCCCGTTGGTTCATAGTTTCTCACCCCCAACATGATTTCATGTGCCTACGGTAAAGCATCACTCCGTCTAACGCCGAATTGACGACGGTATTCCCGTCTAGCAGCAGCGACACACAGTCAACGTCCTCGTGAGAGGCCTTCACAGCCATAGCACGTTCAGGCTCGCTCCATTGATCCATCTCGGCAAATGGCGGACCTGGCAGAAACGCGTGACAGACATTAAGTTTGGCAGTAATAACATGTCACTCTTAGACATTAATTAAAATAGTTCGTTTTTCTGCAACAGCCTGTACTTTCCTTGACGCCGGCCGGAGTGGCAGAGCGCTTCTAGGCGCTTCATTCTGGAACGGCGCGACCGCTACGGCCACAGGTTCGAATCCTGCGTCGGGCATGGATGTGTGTGATGTCCTTAGGTTAGTTAGGTTTAAGTAGTTCTAAGCTCTAGGGAACTGATGACCTCAGATGTTAAGTCGCATAGCGCTCAGAGCCATTTCAACCATTTTTTACTTGACTGTGGGTAAATGGAGAGTTTGAAGCAATACTGTGGCTACCGCAAAAGTCTACTAAATAAAATACTCGTATTTTGTATCGGTAACTCGATAAACTGGGAGCCAAAGATATAAGTAAAATACATGGATTTATTTTCTTTAAACTACTTCGATTGAATCCATTGTAATCGTTTCCAGTGTACGTTAATTTGTGATTTTGTGTTATAAAATGTTATTCGTAGAAAAAAAAGAATACTTTGAAATATTTTCGAATTTGTATAACGCAGTGAAACAAAGTTCACGCAGTACGGCTTCGGTAGTGGACAGTGATACGGCGTACAGCAAATGAAAAAATGAACCTGAAGCGATCCTAGTGATCCGGAATTAATATACTGATCTTGGAGAAGAATAATCTGGCAGCAGAATTGTGATCAAGATAACAGGTTTAAACTAATCAACAACAGAACACAACAGCCACTCATACATTGATTTATTGAAAGGACTCGGTATTCCAGTATGTTTCTTTATCGTCTGTAATCTCACTAAAACGGAGTCATAAAATCAAATAATGATAACAAGTTATCTTGAATTTGGATTTCAAATTCGTTCACAGTCACATGTTAATTTAGACCGTTTCCAGCTTGCCTGACAATTGAAATGTATAACATCGCATCAAATGGCTGAAAGTACATTTGTTATTCCATCAGAAAATTTAGGAATTAACGAAAGCAAGACAGCGAGCGCGAGAAACGTGTGATCAGACAGATCGCGTGGGACTAGCATTCAGGAGGGCGGCGGTTTAAATCCGCGCCAGCCATCCTGATGTAAGATTTCCGTGATTTCTCTAAACCGCTTCAGGATATTGTGGATGGTTCATTTGTAAGATGACGGCCGACTTATCTCTCTATCCTTCCCTAATCCGATGGGATTGATGACCTCGCTCTTTCGTCCCCTCACCCAAACCAACCGACCATCCAAACCTTTAACAGGTTGGTTTGTTTTGCTGAGAAACTGCTAGCTGTCCTAGAGTTTAATGAGGCCATTATTTCACCGAAGGGTCAGTTTGATTTTAAAGAAAGTACATTCTTACTGAACATGATTTTTATTTAAGACAGAAGTGTCCTTTCGCTAATCTACACTACAGGCCATTAAAGTTGCTACACCACGAAGATGAAATGCTACAGACGCGAAATTTAACCGACAGGAAGAAGATGCTGTGATATGCAAATGATTATCTTTTCAGATTATTCACACAAGGTTGGCGCCGGTGGCGACGCCTACAACGTGCTGACATGAGGAAAGTTTCCAACCGATTCCTCATACACAAACAGCAGTTGACCGGTGTTGCCTGTTGAAACGTTGTTGTGATGCCTCGTGTAAGGAGGAGAAATGCGTACCATCGCGTTTCCGACTTTGATAAATGTCGGAATGTTGCCTATCGCGATTGCGGTTTATCGTATCGTGACATTGCTGCTCGCGTTGGTCGAGATCCAATGACTATTAGCAGAATATGGAATCGGTGGGTTCAGGAGTGTAATCCGGAACGCCGTCCTGCAATCCCAACGGCCTCTTATCACTAGCAGTCGAGATGACAGGCATCATTTCCGCATAGTTGTAACGGATGGTGCAGCCACGTCTCGATCCCTGAGTCAGCAGATTGGGACGTTTGCAAGACAACAACCATCTGCACGAACAGTTCGACGAGTTTGCAGCAGCATGCACTATCAGCTAGGAGACCATGGCTGCGGTTACCCTTGACGCTGCATCACAGACAGGAGCGCCTGCGATGGTGCACTCAACGACGAGCCTGGTTGCACGAATGGCAAAACGTCATGTTTTCGGATAAATCCAGGTTCTGTTTACAGCATCATGATGGTCGCATCCGTGATTGGCGACATCGCGGTTGACTGTGTAAACTAGCACAACATGTGATTAGCTAACATTTTACTAGATTGCAGTTTTGACACTTGTACGAATGTTCAGCGTGTTGTAAAATTATCGACTGTTACTAATGCCATTCCCTAGCATTAATGATAGTTACTGATGATTATGGTCAAACTGACTATATTTAATTGTGAATTAGAGGAGGATTAGGTGTTACGTAATCTCGGCAATGTTCGGTGGTTTGGTATTTAGTTTTAACACGAGTCATTATCCTAATTATTACATTGATCTTCAAGGATGCTGCATGCTATTGAAAGCTTAATTATTTTACTGTTATCGAAAACTTCCATTTTAAATTCTGTTAGGCAAAACTTAGAAGCAAAAGATGTCTTCGCCAGGTACACACTGCTCTCGCAACATTTTATGATCGTACGCTTATAATAAAAACATTCTTTTTAAAGAGGTACAGAAGTGTAAGTAGGGTCCAGTGCCTGCAACTGTCTTTTAGCATACGCACTTAGCAATAATAACTCACACGTACTACCAAGGACGTGAGTGATACTTTGTGACCATCACAAAAAATGTTAAAAATACAATTTCGTTAGCTATTTATTACTTCTAATCACAATATATTTTTTAAAGAGATTTATGTGTAACTAGGGTTCCTAAGCTGGAAACTATGGAATGTAGTAAAATATTTCATGAAAAACAAAAAGTATTTTTTCAAACTTTTAAAATACGCTGATGGAGAAAACTGCAGCACCAACAAATAATTTAAGTAGAATAATGAAATTTGTCGTCCAATGATGTACCATATTACCTAGAATGGATCGAGCGTTATCCTGTTGGGAAAAATCCCTTGGAACTTTCATGAACGGCAGCACAACAGGTCGAATAACCAGGCTGACGTACAGTTTCGCAGTCGGGATAACGTGCTCCCGTTGTCATATGAAATTGCACCCCAGATCATAATTCCAGGTATAGGTCCAGTGTGTCTAGCACGAGAACAGATTGGCTGCAGGCCCCCTACTGGCCTCCTGATCAACACACATCCGTCACTGGCACTGTGGCAGAACCAACGTTCATCAGAAAACACAACAGACATCCATCCAGCTCTCCAATGAGGTCTCGCTTGACACCACTGAAGTCGCAGTTGGCGGTGGTTTAGGTTCAGTGCGTCCGGCACGCCATAGCCATACGCCGAAAACGAGTGCCAAGTGACAATATCGAGTAGCTCGTCTCATTTCAACAGATACAGAAAATGAGATCCATTATGTCTCTACGAAAGTGGAGGAGACCATTATAAACAATATTTACAATCCACCAAATGTGCCATAGCCACTGGATGTTCTGCCAATTACTGCCTACCCACTGATTTATACTGGAGATTTTAATAATTACCACGGTCAGTGGAACTATGCACGTGACAATGAGTGTGGTACTGCACTCAACTATGGCCTGAAAACGTAAATCTGTGCCTGATTTATGATGCCAAGGATTTGGGAACGTTCAGATCGGCCGCTTGGCGATGACATTACAACCCGGATCTCTGCTTTGTTTCCCGGGACTCCAGAGGCCATCCAGTGCCTACATCCACAGAGGTAATACCTAACTTCCCACACAGCCAGCACAGGCCAGTAATCCTCGGTATGTGGCTGCTCTCTGTCCCAGTAGCGAGATCTGTACCACGACCCAGATGGAATTTCCGCAGGGCTGATTGGCCGAGTTTTGCTGACCACCTAGATAAATATATCTGTTTTATTCCATCAGAACCAAAAAACTACCCTCCATTCCTTGGGGCTATTCCTACTGCTGTGAGGAAGTTAATTCCTCGTAGGTATAGAAAGGAATACATACTAGGCTGGAATGAACATTGTGAACAACTTTATGAACAGTATAGCTATACAGGAGACAGTGATATTGCAGACGACCTCCTCCAAAGTCTTGACGCTGCTAGAAGACTGCGAAGGCGTGAGATGGTGGAAAAAGTCAACTACAGACATTCAAGCAGAAAGGCATGGAGCCTTCTGTGTAAGCTTGGCGGAGCCTCCAGTAAATCCGGGCAGCAATCTGGTGTTTCAGGTAACCAAATCGCTAACCATATAGTTGAAACATCTAGATCATCTCGTGACAAAGAACATGCTTCTAAAAAAAACAATAACTCACCTCTCTGAAAGCTCAGTGCACAAACGAATCCAAATTCTCTTCACCATTTACACTGACTGAATTGGAAGAGGCCATGAAACAAGCGAAAAATGGTAAAGCACCTGGTGTGGATAATAAATACCCGAAGTTTCTGATAAACATGGGTAATGGGTAAAAATGGCTGGTCCGTTTCTTCTTCAACATCCTAGACGGTGGATAATTGCCCAGCGAGCTAAAGAGAAGAAAAATAGAGGCAGTTTTGAAACCAGGTAAACCAGCTGACCAACCTTAAAGCTTCAGAGCAATTTCTCTTTTGAGCTGTGCTTATAAACTCTTGGAGAGGCTCATCTATAGTAGAATCAAAGGCCTCATTCTGAAACATATCCCAGCTGAGCAATCGGGTTTCAGGCCACAGAGAAGTTTCTGCGACCACGTACTTGCCCTAACAACTTTTATTGAGGCTGGTTTCGAAGAAAACGTGAAGATCTCTGATGCGCTCGTAGACCTAAACGCGGCATATGACAGTGTCTGGAGAGAAGGGATGATATACAAATTACTGAAAACAATCCGTTGCCGAGAAACTGTAACTCTCATCAGTACCATGATAAACAATAGATATTTCCGTATTTACTTTTGAGAACATGTGAGCGAGGAGAGGAAATTAAGTAACGGTTTAGCACAGGGCTCCACCTCAGCCCCCTTATTATTCAACCGATATATCTGCGATCTCCCCAATACCACGTTAACAAAATTCTGCTAAGCGGACGATATTGCTCTTGCTTGTGGAACCAAGGATTTTAGATGAGCGAAGACAATTCTCACCGAAGATCTATCCGTTATGAGCGGCTATTTTAAAAAGTGCCGACTTAAAAACAGTACAAGTAAAACTGAAGTATGTACATTCCATCTGCACAACAAACGAGCTAACGCGGAGCTCAGAGTGAAACTTAACGGAAGCACTCTTTGCCATAACAACAACCCTAAGTACCTTGGTGTCACCGCAACTTCTCATGTAGGAAACATCTTGAAAATACTGTTGCCAAGATAAAAACTCGTAACAACATTATTCAGAAATTTTGTGGAATGACATGAGGAGCTTCAGCAGATACCTTTCGCACATCACCCATTGCGTTTGTCTTCTCAGCAGCCGAGTATTGAGCTCCCGTGCGGCTAAACAGCTGCCACACCAACTTGATCGACGTCTAGTTGAATGACACTATGCGGTTAATAGCTGGGGCAATCCGACCAACGCTAGTTTATTGGCTTCCTTTACTGAGCAAAATCTATCCATCCGCAATCCGCAGAAGCGAGGCCTTGCTTAGGGAATACCGCAAGCTACAGGAGAACCTGGAATTACCCGTACAGGAAGACATACCAAGTTTATGACAAAATAGACTCCGTTCAAGAAACCCACCATTACGGCAAGGAGAAGAGTTAGATGCTAGTAATACTGGGGTGAGAGACATGTGGAACCAGAACTGCAAATTACTGAAAATCCTGACGTGAGTGGTTTCGAAAGTATAACTGTCGTACTGCTGGCACGGAACTCGACAGGAAACTGTGGGTGAAATTGAACAGAGCTCACACTGGACATGAACGATGCGCAGACTCTCTTTACAAATGGGGTGTTACAGAGTCTCCAGTTTGTGACTGTGGGTCTCCGAAACAGTCAAGCACTTTAGAGATGAATCCCCTAGCCTTCCTACCAGGAGAGTTGGTGTGACCTCATGAAAGCTGACGATACAGCTCTTACATGGATTTGAAACGTAGATATTGACATTTAGTCAGTTTTGTACGTAATTTTGTATTTTCTTATTCCTGTTATATATAGTATTACTAATGTTATATACCTGTAATTCTCTCCCATGAGGCACCGCCTTATCGTAGCACTGTCCGTGTGGGCGGGAGAGTTTGTGTGCTCCAAGGAAGCTGAGAGCTATATCGGCGGTAGTGTAGCTACTGCAGAAACACAAGAGGTGAAATTAAAACGATCAATTTATTTTTATTTTATTTCTTTATCGTTTGGCCTTTACTGGAACACTCTAACCAGTTATAATAATGTTTATACAGTATACAGATTGCTGTTACTCAGTAATACAATGAAATTCAATAATTATCCAATAACACAGTCCAATAGTGCAGTGGTTATTTAGGGATTATTGTAATTTATTATTATATGAAAGGAGTTTGGCTCTTCTGTCTGCCCAAAACTTTTTCATTCTTTCAGGTATTTTCTTTCTTGCTTCGTCTGAAATCACTCTTACATAACTTTTCTATTGGTCTTCATTTGTAATTTCTCTCTGTTCCGTTACTTAAGTCATCTACTGTAATTTGGAGTGCTCTTGTATCTTTCTTAATATCTGTGATCCATTCAGTGTTGCTCTTACTGTTGCACATTGTTTTTTTTAATAATTCCCTTGTTAATTATGTTTGCTGTTGTTCTCATCAGATGTCCAAAGAAAGATACACGCTTCTTCCAGATTATGCTCATTACTGTTTCTTCTACACTCTTTCATTTGAAGCTATTCTCCAATGCCCATTTACTTTATAGTGTTTATGACGAATGTCCTAATTATTCTTCTTTTAGTCTTTAGTATTTTATCAATTTCTGGTGTATTAGCTGTTTTGAAGATGGTTTCAGTTGCATAAGCTATTTCATATTGTGTGAATATTTTTAAATGTTTCAATTTAACATCAATGGAGAGGATTCCTTTGTCCTATTTGTTTTTGGTAATGTAGTTTGCTTTTTCCAGTTTTTTATTCCATTTTGCCATGATAGGTTCTCATTTAGATTGCAAGTAACGGTTTTGCCTAAATATTTAAATTTATCAACGGCTTTGCTTTAATGACCTATTTCAGTTCTGTTTGTAAGTGATGGGTTAGTTAGCATAACCGCTGTTTTTTCAAATGATATTCTGAGGTGATTTTTCTGTGCTATTTCTTGTAGTAATTTAACTTGTTGCCTTGTTTCTTGGTTAGGAGAGCAAGGTCATCAGAAAATCCCAAGCAGTTCGAACTTATACTATTTTTAGCACCTCCAATTCATATGTTCTTTGGGTTATCCTTGCACCGTTCTGTCATAATATATTCCGGCGTATAGTTGAACAGCAATGGTGATAAACAGTCATATTAACTTAAGTATGTTTTTATAAGCAGTGGTTCAGAAATTTTCCTCTGAACTTAACTTTCGATTTGGCGTTGGTTAGAATAAGTCCTACTAATTTAATTAGCTTTGGGAGGCATCCCATATTCCATAATATTTTTAATACTGCAGATCTGTAAAGACCCTCATATACCTTCTTAAAATATAAAAATGTCACTGTGAGACGTCTGTTATTTTTCAAAAATTTTTCAACTAATTTTAAGCTAATGATCTGCCTTTCACAGCTTCTCCATGGTCTAAAACCTCCCTGGTACTCCCCTAACACTTGTTCTAGTTGTTCCTTGATTCTTCCATACAGGATCTTGGATGAAATGTTGTATGTGGTCTTGGATAGAGATTCCTCTGTAGTTGTCTGGATTCTTCTTAGCCCAATTCTAGAGTAAGATGGTTGTGGTCCAGTGTTCGGACAATTGTTATGTTATTCAGATTTTTGTTGAGAGCCTAGTGTACCGAGATTTTGATATTGTTACTTGGATATTTCCATATTTTAACAGAAACCTAATCTTCTCCATATGCCTTACAATTTTTTGTCCTTTGTGGACTCTTTCTACTTGATGAAGTGTTGTGTGGGGGGGGGGGGGGTTCTAATTTATTAGTTTCGATTTTAATTTGGGTATTTATGTCGGTTTGTAAGAGTTCTATGTGTTCTTCACAGTTCAAAAGTTTATTAAATGATTTTGCCATGATGTGTGATTACTAAAGTACTACTAACTACTAAACATCGTGCAGTTCAGGTTTTTTTCACTTCACACATTTGCAGTCCAAAACGGCAGGCTGTGCTGGCACGTCGTAAGTGGACTTTCCGTATGACCACTCATCACGTACGCAATTTTGACACAGACATGGAACATTTAACGAATTACATTTCGTTCGCATGCTTCAATCTTAACTAACAAGAGTGTACTGTCTACAGTCAACTTTCTATTAGTCAGATAACAGATTTAAGAATACAAAGATTGATACAACAGCTTCAAAACGATCAGTTATTTGTATATATGTTAAAATTATTGTATCGATGGTTACTAGTCAGATAATTCTGAAGTGTGACGAAGTGAAACGAAGTATGCTGTGGGAAATATTTCCAGTTATGGGCTTTCTAGAACACCTGGTAAAAGTTTCTGCCCTGAGGTGACAAAATTTGTGAGATACATGCTAATATCCTGCCTGGCCTCTTTCTGCCGGTGCAGTGCAGCTGCGAGACATGGCCTGCACTCAACAAGTCGTTTGAAATCCTCTGTGGGAATACTGAACCACACTGCCTCTATAGCTGTCCCTAATTGTGAAAGTGTTGCTGGTGCAGGGTTTTGTGCACGAACAGACCTTCGATCAGATTAGATTAGATTAGTTTTTCGTTCCATAGATTCGTGCTGAGGAGATCCTCGTGTATGTAGAACCTGACAGTCATGTCCCACAACTGTCCAATGGGATGCATGTCAGGCGATTTAGTAGACGAAATCATTCGCTCGAACTGCCCACGACTTTCTTCAAACCAGTCACGAACATCTGTGGCGTGATGGCAAGGTGCTTGTCATCCACAAAATTTCCATCATTGTTTCGGAACATGAAGTCCATGAATGGCTGCAAATGGTGTCCAGGTAACTGAACATAATCATTTGTAGTCAATGATCGGTTCAATTTGACCAGAGGGCACAGTTCATTCCATGTAAATACAGCCTACACCATTACGGAATCACCACCAGCTTGCACAGTGCTTTGTTAACAATCTGAGTCCATGCCTTTGTGTGATCCATGCCGCATTCGAATCCTACTGTCAGCTCTTACCAATTGACTCATCTGACATGGCCACGGTTTTCCTGTCGTCTAGAGTCCAACCAACATTGTCACGAGCCCAAGAGAGGAACTGTAGGCGATGTCTTGCTGTTAACAAAACATACACCAGTCGTCTGCTGCTATAGGCCATTAATGTTACATTCTGCCGCACTGTCGTTACTGATTCGATCATTGTACGTCCCACATTCATTTCTGAGGTTACTACACGCAGCGTTGCTTTTCTGTTACCACTGACAACTCTACGCAAGTTTTGCTGCTGTCAGTCATTAAGCGAGGTCCATCGGCCATTGCGTTATTCGTGGTGGGAGGTGAGTTTGGTATTCTCGGCACTTTGTTGACACTCTGGATCTCGGAATATTGAATTCATTAACGATTTCCGAAATAGAATGTACCATGCGCCTAGCTCCAGGTACCATTCCTTGTTCAAAGTTGCTATTTTCTGTTGCATGGCCATAATCAGTGGTTTAGACATGTTTGTTATCTGACCCCACTATTACTCGTACAACATGTGTTTAGCCTAATGAAAAGCAGTATCTGGAGCAGGTATGTGGATCCATAACAAAGCTGTTAGTACAGCAGTCTTTCTCTAAGAGCAGGTTGTTATCCCCACGTTGAAGATCTTCATCATCTTCTTCAGTTCAAGAATGAGGCCTTTACTTGTGCTGCCATCGCTTCGTCAGTATTTCTTCAGTTCTTCTGCCAACTGACTTTAATCTCCTTATCTGGAGAGGTAATCTTTCTGCACTCATTCTTTCGAGATGTACATTCAGCTTCTCCTACTTCCTTGTATGTTGTTGAATATGTTCAACGTACACAATTCGTTCCTAATTTCCAAATTTCGAAATCCGTCCGCTCTTGTGCATCCCTTTACTGCTCTTAGGTATCTCAGCACTGTCGCTTGCATGTGACTTTCCTGGCGTTTACTTATAATCCACGATTCACTTCCGTAAACAAGCATTGGAACCAGCATTGTCTTGTAATATTTCAATCTTGTTTCCATCCATGTTTTATTTTTTGACACTTCTTTATTCTTCCACATATATTCCCAGTCTTTGCTAATTCGCTCTCTGCATCTTGCTTATACTCACATGTGTCATCACAGTGAAAATAGAAAAGTTTGAAGATAACTTCCAGAAAGCAGAGAGCTGAAGATACCTTTCATCTAAAAGTGAGCAACAGAAAGAACACAGTGAAGAAGCTGACATACGACTTTTTGCCATAAAAAAATTAGTAGAATAGAAGAACTTCAAAGGCAGAATGCTTAGAATGCTTAAGTTTAAGGAGTAATCGAGGAAAATCGGTTGCAGGAGAATGATAGTAAGAATTATATAATATGCTGAGGTGCATGGCTATCTAGGAAGTTACCATTGCTGCCTAGACGAAGTGCACACTGATCCAGTCATCAAAGTGGTCTTAGTAACAGAAACCACCTGTACTCGAATTGTCGTGTAGGACATTGTACACAACTGTAAGGATAGGTGGGCTACAGAATGGTGTGGCAACTGTCATCGTAGGAAAGCTGGACAGGAGTAGTAATGTTTAATGAACAAGATAACACAACAAACAGAAGATTTACTTAACTTTTATTTTTTTCAAACGTATGAGTCGCAGTGCAAATAACACAACAAGAAACAGAGCCCAGCTGTCACAATGTCCACAAGGAAAAGTCTCTTTGTATTAAAGCACAAACGACGAAGTTGGCGCCGCAAGCAGGCGTCGTATGTACAGCATTGCATTGAAAAGTGGCTCCAAGCATGAGTGAGTCTGAGCAGAAGGCACCGAAAATACAGAACTACTGGATTCGTGGCTCGGCAGGTGCGCACTATTGGATCCACCAGATACTGCACGACTTGTATCAGTGCCAGAAGAAAACTTGCAATTCCGTTGCATGACGCCTGTGTGGTGGTATCGATACGTGATGTAACACCTCCAGACCTTCACTGACTGTGCGAGTTGACCTGTGACCTCATGCGATTATATCTGGGGAAGTATAAGATCTATAGCTTTGAGTTCACATTCAGTTGCAGTACTCCCTGGAAAGGGTATACAGTTTTTGACGCATCAACGTCAGTGTTATTAGAGACAGAGCAGAAGGGCGTATTTGGCCAGGTTTGGGAATGAAATGCACCTATGTAATGGACCCATCGCGACGAATAATTTAGCGAAACGTGGTTCATTATGGCTGTTCAGGAAATTGTTTTCTGTGGGTTATGAATACACTAATTCTGGGAGTAGTAATGAGACAATGTATACTTGTGCTCCTCTCCGCCACTCACTCCTTCAATAATGCTATGCAAATCTTGCCCCTTGTGCATTGCAATCAGTGTGTTCTACTCAACTCTCTGCATTGGAGAGGCTAAATAATGCATAAGTTATCAACTGGGTAGATATCTGGTAAACAAGAGAGTCAGATGATTCGGTTGTAGAAAGCTGAAAATTAAGCTGAATAGTATTAAAGCTACACTGCACAAACATACGGAATGAGCTAATTTATGTGTGTAAATGCATATGCTTGTACTAATAAAGTTACAGTACTAGAATATTTGTTTTCCGACTCGTTACCCTACCAAAAAATCCTATTTATGATGATCTATATGTTTTTTATGTTGACATTGCGAAGTAGCTTCTAGTAAGTAATTAGAATGCCAGTCAGCAGAATCAAGTTTTTAGATACATAGCGCATTTCGCCTTATTGATTTCAAAACCGTTTTCTTGTTGTGACCAGTATTTCTATTTATTTAACTGCTACTTCATAATATGGCAATCGTCCAAAATTGTACCCACTGGCAGAGGGTACCTGATATCTCATAACTCCACATGGCCATAACAGCTGGGTGACTACACCAGCAGGCCCATGTGTATCTTGTAGAGAGATGCTGTACTATGATGATCGCTTTACTATGCTGTGGTACTACATATCCTTCGGGTTAATTCATACTGATTAAAAGAACATCGAATAACCGTGTAAAATCACTCTATTCATAGCACGAATAAACTGTCATTTTTCTATAGCATTAAAGGTGTGATCAGCAGTATTTGGCGCTGCTGACCACTGATGAAACTTGAAAACATCTGCGAAAACACTTGTAAAAATTCGTATGACGACTATCATTAGGGATATTCTGGCTTTGCGATCGCGACAACAGTGGTAGTATTAATAGTAGATGTCCGCATACTTTTGATCAAAATATAGGTAGCACATCGCCAGAAGTGCAGTAAATTCTGTCGCACTTTTTAATAAGAATGAATATGATGTTTTCGTCTCCCTCACTGTGGACAACCTTGTCTGGACGGAAGCCTCAACCCCCCGTCATATCAGCTTTTAGCTGGGACCAGAAAATGCGACGACAGCTGCGGTGGCCTCTGGTCAGTTCATCTGCAGCCGAGTCAGGAGATGGAGGGGTGCAATGGCTACCGGCTGTTCCACTAGACAAATATTCACACGTGTCCTGGCGGTGAGAGCAGGAAAAGCCTTATCTTGCCGGTGGGCGCTAATTGGAGGCAAAGGGCCAGCTACCCTCAACGTCCCCTCTGGCAGGATCCTCCGGTGCCGTTTGGTGAGCCAGATCACTCTGTCCCCTACTGCAGAAAGTACTGGAACCGCCATGGACACTGGTCGGAGCACTCTGGACTCTGGTCAGCGTAACAAAAACTTTGTACCCTACCCTGCCTTACAGTGAGTCAGTGTAAGTGTGCATCACGTAAGAAAGGACGCGTTAAATAGTTTGTAGTTCCTACTACATCCCTATCCTACTCGTAATTGTGAGGTATTGCGTGTATGATATGACTGTAGAACAGTTCCTAATTCCCAACCGTTATTTACATATACACAGCGTCATGATGTTGAACTCCTCTCAAGCGTAGTGACTGTTTTAATGCATATCTAAGCCCCATGTTTTTAATGCATATCAAAGCACTAGCGTGGTACAGATCCGATGGATATTAAGCACTAATTTCCAAGAATAGCATACTTTCAATTGTTAAAATGTGTAATTTGTTTAAATAATACGCTGCAGTATTTGTTATAATTAGAACGTAGTGTATTTACGATTTCGATAAGTGTTAGATAGTGAAGGAGAAAGATTGTTAGGCAATGTACTGGTTACAGAAATGGAGTGGGCACAGCATTCTATTGGAAATTTCAAAACACGAATTTTCATAAGAACCTGAGGACTACGCATTGGGTAGACAGGCAGAACACGAGGGAGGCAAAGGTCTGATGCTTCCACTACTGTGTACAAGACGCAAGTGATGAGGCAGTCTGGTAGTTGGTAGATAATAATTGTTTTTGGTTCATAAATTATTATAATTGTGTATTAAACAATGGTGATGGATCATTAATAACTATGATAAAAGTGGCAAGTTATTAACGCTAATAAACCTAATTTATTTTTATTACATTTATTTTGAAACAACTTCAGTTATTCATAATGAATGTCAATAACAACAGTGTTGCATTTTTTTGCAAGTAACCTTTCAGACTGTGCATAACAGGAACCTATGGCACTGTCTAGTGGAGAAACAAAATACTATTTTCAAATATAGTTTTGGGATTTTTTTACAAAAGCTAAACATATATCTAATGGTAGAAATAAAATAAGTGATACAGAGTACTTCCAAAAGTCACAGGTTCATTTCACTATCGCATGTATACTGTCATATTTTGTAAACAAATATGGCGTCAGGAAACTATTAGGTTCACGGATCATATCGGAAAATAGAAACCTCATCATGAAGTACAAAGAATGTGCATCATAAAAACATTATTTCAGAATAAGTTTTAAAGAATTTTGGAGATGTTTGTTTTGAATGTTGAATACACTCCTTGGAATAAATATTTCAGGTGGAATTTTATCACGTTTATACAACTTAAACTTCATATTCGTTTATTTGATCAGGTACATGCTGCAAACTTTAAGTACAATAATTGTGTTGGCTATAGTGCTAAAATTATACATCAATAACAACTCTGGTTGGGATCCACAGATAGGAACGAAAGGTTGGAGGCAGAGGGGGAGGGAGAACAACATATAGAGAGAGGGAAAGAGAGGGCGGGGAAAGTGATTGGATACATGAAAACGTTCCAAAGCTGCGGGTTCCTAAGATTACATCTGTTACATGTAATAACTGACTAAACGTTGCGGTAATAGATTCGTTAATGCTTTGAAATATGCAAATGGATGAACAATTTGTGCCATTAGTTGATGTAAATATAGTGTCAAGCTGCAGAAGGTACAAGCTGTTGGTGTGATGGTATATTTGTAAATGTGGTCAATACCTTGTATATTTGGGGAATGTCATGATAACATAACTAACTATTTAAGGTAAATATTACATTATATATGTGTGTGTGTGTGTGTGTGTGTGTGTGTGTGTGTGTGTGTGTGTGTGTGGGTGTGTGTGTGTGGGTGGTTGTGTGTGCATTGCAAATTTAATAATTTAGGCAGTAGCTGAAAACAGAGATGATACTATTTTAAATATTGTCATTAAAGATGGATTCACGTTGTTTTGTTTGGTGCTTGTGTAACTGGAGAGTTCCAAGGATGTGTAGTCTTTTGCCTTTAGGTTGGATGTGCAGGCTGCTGACGCTTATGTTATTAACATGTTGTTTTGTTTCATACAACTGGATGGCTTTTGGTGATGTGTGTGGTATTTTTTTAGTGCTGTCATGTGTTCTTTGAATCACATCTCAAACGATATACCTGTCTGGTCTATGTAGAAGTTGCCTCAGTCCAAATATTAATTTTGTACACACCTGTGTGATGAAGGATTTCATGTGTTGCTGTTATGACGTATTTTCTGTCCAATCTTATTGTCTATGGTAAAGGATATATTTATGCCTTTTCGTTTGAAGACACTGGCAATCCGATATAAAATATTATCTAGAAATGTGAACAAGAAATTCAAATAATAAAGGGAATAGCTATTGCAAACGGTTATAAGAGTTCCGTAATAGACACCCTAAATCACTCAATAGTGGCAAAGCAATTACATCTGAAAAAATAAAAACAAAACATTTATCATACAATCCCATTTCTAGGTAACAATTGAGAAAGCACAACCTTCAGGTGCTATCTCTAATATTTTCCATTGGACCATACTACACATAGTAATAACACACACCAAATGCCCACAATTTCTCTGACAACCTATCGCGTGACACATATATTCCAGCGGTAGTGAACGGGCTACTAAACGAACAGTTTAGAGCTAATACATTACGTGGATGACACCCTCTGTGATGTGGGAATATAGCAGAGAGACCCTGGCTGAGTTACTGGACCGCCTGAACAGCGTCCATGAAAACATACAATTGACGAGGGAGCTAGAACATAAGATATATCTTCCAGTTATGTACATGCTAATAAGATGAAAGACAGATGGTGTCCTAGGACACGCAGTCTATGGAAAAAAGACCCACTCAGATCTGAGCCTTCATGCAAAGAGCTGACGTCACTGGCGCAGAGGTACTCTGCAACAGCTTGGAGTGCATGCTGCCAAAAAAGGGGTAAAGTGAAGCGCAGATTGACGTGCATCGAAGAAAATGAATGATGCAGTCATCTGAAAATAAGACGAAGGGAAAGAGGAACAGATACATACCCTTATCTCCTATGTTGGTACTCCCTTGGACGAAACTGGGAGAAACTCCGGGAAGATGACCGGCTGTATTTTGACTACTACGAAAAACGAAAAACATGTTTAGCTCAGTAAAGGACAATCCACTTGCGAACACCAGGTTTATACGGCATTCCTTGAGAGTGTCGCCACCACCTTATCGGGAAAACGCAGCACAGTGTTTCGCAGCGGTGGATGTAACACATTAGATGCGTATACCTTGGGCATAAAGACAAATCAGCACTGGCTAAACACAGCCTCAATGAAGGGTATAGTTCGAATTTGAAAAGCAAATATGTTGTGCCAAGCTAGTGAATTTTGGGAGAGCATCATCAAATAATTTAGTGAAACTAGCTATATCCGGCGAATTTCGTTCCGCCTCTCAAAACGTCTATACGTTATAGCTGACCCGGCAAACGTTATTTTGCCATATAATTTATCTCTAGTCTATAAGAATAAAGTATACGTGTAACACAATGTCTACGTGTAACGCAGTAGCCATTGTTGGCGGGAGCTCGTGACACAAACAATAATACTTGCCGAAAACTGTGTAGGGAGTGAGAAAAGGCTTAGGGGGATGTCCGGCTGTATTGGCCACTATTAGTTCTAGCGTTTCTACGGTAGATGGTGCGGATTTAACAATGGCAGCCGATACACGGCTCGTCCATGAGCATACAAACATAGCTGAATTTTCGTGTCGAAACGTGTTCGCCAGCAGTATGAATAAGGCCGAGAGCAGACGCATCGATTTTTATCGTACGTAAAAATATAAATTCTCTTAGAGGAACAAAGGAGAGCATAGGAACTTCTTTGTTCCAGTAAAACAATTTGATCGTACGATATATTTCCGTACGATAAAAAGCGATGCGTGTGCGCTAGGCCTAAATGTCGGTTTGGCGAATGACTCGTGCTACCTAGTTAAACTTCTCGATCCAGCTGCGTCGGTTGGAAGAGGGATATTCGAGTCGTTGCTCAAGGTACGTTTTCTTCAATTACCTATCTATGGAATAGTGAAAGACTGTCACCGGTAGACACCTGGCGTGGATAACTGATCAAGTGATACCTGATCAGTTATCGATTGGGGTTGAAAATTATTAAATTACTAAAATCGCTATTAAAAATTTGGGGTTGGTGGTAGAAGGGTGATAATTTAGGGTTACATGTATTTTGTAATGCCACATCATAAAAAGAAAAGTTCTGTTCAAAAAATAAGGAAAACATTTTTCGGGTGGACCAACCTATCACTTACAGGTATGAAAAATAGATAACGGTCGATTCTGAGACCTACCGAATATACTTGTAAAATTTCATCAGAATCGACCGAGCTGTTTCGGAGGAGTATGGCAACTAACACTGTGACACGAGAATTTTATATACACTACTGCCCATTAAAATTCTTACACCACGAAGATGACGTGCTACAGACGCGAAATTTAAGCGACAGGAAGAAGATGGTGTGATATGCAAATGATTAGCTTTTCAGAGTATTCACACAATGTTGGCGCCGGTGGCGACACCTACAACGTGCAGACATGAGAAAGTTTCCAATCGATTTCTCATACAAAAACAGCAGTTGACCGGCGTTGCCTGGTGAAACGTTGTTGTGATGCCTCGTGTAAGGACTTTGATAAAAATCGGATTGTAGGCTATCGCGATTGCGGTTTATCGTATCGTGACATTGCTGCTCGCGTTCATCGAGATCCAATGACTATTAGCAGAATATGGAATCGGTGCGTTCAGGAGAGTAATACGGAAGGCCGTGCTTGATCCCAACGGCCTCGTATCACTAGCAGTCGAGATGACAGGCATCTTATCCGCATGGCTGGAACCGATCGTGAAGCCACGTCTTCATCCCTAAGTCAACAGATGGGGACGTTTGGAAGACAACAACCATACAACCATCTGCACGAACAGTTCGACGCCGTTTGCAGTAGCACGGACTATCAGCTCGGAGACCATGGCTGCAGTTACCCTTGACACTGCATCACAGACAGGAGCGCATGCGATGGTGTACTCAACGACGAACCTGGGTGCACGAATGGCAAAACGTCATTTTTTCGGGTGAATCCAGGTTCTGTTTACAGCATCATAATATTCGCATCCATGTGACATCTTTGTGACATCTTTGTGAGAAGACTGTAGGACAGAGAGAAAAAGCAACCAAGACATTTATGAATGTTACCAATTAAGGTAACACTGCACTAAAACCTGTTACACCCTGTATAGGGGACACACACGCAATCTCGATATTTTGTTAGAATATGATGGGAGTGGTATTCACCGAAACGTCACGGAATTTCGATGAAACCTCACGGATGGAAACCCAACAAGATTTCATCAGTCCCAATAACGTTCACGCTCTAGCAAGACACATTTAAAAGGTCATGAGAGAAAAATGACAAGTATGCGTTATTATTGCCAGCCGGATCTAAAGATTTGATAAATACAGAAGAAAGAAAAAATTGTTTTGAAGCTGCAAAAAACAATGAAAAATGTGGGATTTAAAATACGCTCGCTTTAACAAGATAATAAATTATTCATGTGGTGTCACCGCCAGATAACACACTTGCTAGATGGTAGCCTGTAAATCGGCCGCGGGAAGAAAGAAAAAATTGTTTTGAAGCTGCAAAAAACAATGAAAAAAGTGGGCTTTAAAATACGCCCGCTTTAACAAGATAATAAATTATTCATGTGGTGTCACCGCCAGACACCACACTTGCTAGATGGTAGCCTTTAAATCGGCCGCGGTCCAGTAGTATACGCGCAAGCAAGCAAATGCAGTGCTAAAATCATGCCCGCGGTGTGCTACTAGACATTCGTGTGAGAATTGCCCGTCACGCCAGGCTATTTGCCTTTTCTGTAATAAAAAAGGACATGTTCAAAGCGTTTGTCAGAAAAAGCTCAGATCGGACACTCACAACCATTCCAGGCCCTTTGCTTCGCGCCGTAATCGGAATCGAACCAAGGATACTCAGGTTCGTGAACCTTCGCCCATGGACATTTATGTAGTTCATTCCACTCCGTCCAGTGTCACTCTCTCTAACGGTGACTGTGTTCGTCCCACAAAAAGTGTGCGTCGACATCGACGCAAATCCCGTCAAGTCGCAAGTGATTCTGTACCAGTGTCAGTTCACATTGCACGAGACAGTCGCTCTTGTCGTCAGCAGGACAATAAACTTTTTGTAGATTTGGTCGTTAATGGCAACGTGAGCCCATTCCAGCTAGATACCGGAGCTGCAGTTTCATTGATCAATAAAGACACGTACAAACAACTGGGCACACCTCCGTTGCGTGCCGCAAATGTTAAGTTAAATAGGTATTCAGGACAAGCTATCCCTGTGTTAGGACAGTGCAGCCTTCTTGCAACATACAAGGGACAAACAAAACTTGTGTCATTTTACGTCCTTCGTTCTTCTTCTGCAGTGAACTTGTTTGGTTTAGATTTATTTCAGTTGTTTAACTTGTCTATAATCAATCAGGTCCTATCAGTGAACCAGACTGTGCCTTCAGTCAGTGTTTCTCGTCTCTGTGAAGAGTTTGCAGACATTTTTGCCCGGGGCCTTGGTTGCGCTAAGAACTATAAAGCACATAAACTGAAAGTCAACGCGCAACCGAAATTTTTCAGAGCGCACAATGTTCCCCACGCATTGTGTGATGAGGTCGCAAGAACATTACACGATTTGGAATCACAAGGTGAAATTGAACGTGTGCAGGCTTCTCTCTGGGCCTCACCCTTAGTAATTTTGCAAAACCTTCCGGAATATTAAGATTTTGTGTGGACTTCAAAGCTACAGTGAATCCACAACTAGTGATTGCAACTTTTCCTTTACCCCGCCCGGAAGATCTTTTTGACAGACTGTGCGCGGGTAAATAATTTTCGAAGTTGGACCTAGCAGATGCGTACTTGCAAATACCGGTGGACGAACAATCCCAGTTCGTTTTGGTGGTTAACACGCATCTTGGTTTGTATCGCTTCAAACGACTACCATTCGGGTGTGCATCCGCCCCTGCATTGTTTCAGCAATATCTGCAAACTGTTTGTGCCTCGGTCCCTACTGCAGCAAACTATCTGGACGATTTTGTGATCTCCGGAAAGGCGGAAGAAGAACATTTCGCCAATCTCAGAACATTATTTCAGGTCTTGCGACAAAATGGCCTTCGCTTGCGGAAGGACAAATCGGTGTTTTTCTCTCGTGACTTACCCTTCCTGGGACATGTAATCAATGCCCAGGGCATACATCGCAGTCCCGAGCCATACAAGACTTGCCTTCGCCGCAGAATTTGAAGCAGCTACACAGTGTGCTGGGAAAAATCTATTACTATAACAGATATGTGCGCCACGCCTCTTCCATTTCAGCTCCGCTTCATCGCTTACGCCGTAAAGGTGTTCCGTTCGTCTGGACGACGGAATGCGAACGCGCCTTTCGCCATTTGAAATCAGCGTTGCTTTCCAATACTTGCCTGACGCCATTCGATCCCCAGAAACCCCTTTTGTTGATGGTGGATGCCTCGGATTTCGGGATCGGTGCTGCGCTTGCGCACAAAGATGGATCGCATGATCGCCCTATTGCCTTTGCGTCCACATTGCTCTCGTCTGCGCAAAGAAATTATTCACAGATCGAGAAAGAAGCTTTGGCTGTCGTATTTGGTGTTACTAAGTTTCATGATTCCTTGTATGGTCGTCACTTTACCATCATCACAGAACACAAACCTTTGACATCGCTTTTTCATCCACACAAGCCTGTACCTCCACGTACAGCGCAGAAATTCATTCGCTGGTTTATTTTCCTCTCGCAGTACCGCTACGATATCTTGTATCGGTCCACTGCTAAGCACGGAAACGCCGATGCGTTGTCCCGTTTGCCTGTTGCTGAGGATAGGGCATTCGATTTTTCCGAACTTGCTTGCATGTTCATTGATGCGGAAACCGATGTTGTAGTCGAATCGTTTCCGATTGATTTTCGTCGTGTAGCTACAGCCACAGCTGCTGACCCTGTCCTTGCTATCGTTTTGCGTTTTGTTGCTACGCAATGGCCCTTGTCAAAGTCACGGATCGAGGATCCGTTGGTTCGCCGATTTTTTGCTCACAAGTCGAGACTTTTTGTACGACGTGGTGTTTTGCTGTTGCGTTCTGATAATGATCAGTCCAGGGTCGTGGTCCCACGTAAGTTACAGTCCTCTGTCTTACGGCTTCTCCACCAAGGACATTGGGGTATAGTGGGAACGAAACAACATGCTCGTCAGCACTGTTCTTGGTTCGGAATCGATGCCGCGATTACGAATATGTGCTCTTCTTGCTTGGCGTGTGCCGAACAACAATCCGCACCGCTGCGGAAATTCTTTGCATGGCCGAAAGCCGCTTCCCCTTGGCAACGCTTACACATCGATTTCGCTGGTCCATTCTGGAATTCTCGATGGTTTGTTGTGGTCGATTCCTTCAGTAATTTTCCTTTTGTTGTCCGGAAGTCTTCCACGACGTCATCTGCCACCATCCAAGCGTTATCTGCTATCTTTTGCATAGAAGGTCTTCCACAGGCTATTGTTTCTGACAATGGCCCACAATTCATTTCCGCAGAATTTCAGTCATTCTGCAAGGCCAATGGTATTCAACATCTGACGTCCGCGCCGTTTTCGCCTCCGTCAAAAGGTGCCGCTGAACGTTTGGTCCGGAATTTCAAGTCACAGATATTGAAGTTGAAAGAGTCGCAATCTCGGGAGGACGCGTTATTGCTCTTCTTGTCCTCGTATCGCTCTCTGCCCCGACATGGTCGCTCGCCGGCTGAGTTGCGCCACGGTCGTCCTCATCGAACCTTGATGTCTTTGTTACATCCGCCGCATCAGGTTCCCGTGCAGCGGCAGACGCCTGCTTTTGCTCCAGGCGACGTTGTATACTATCGCAACTATCGAGGTTCACGGCGTTGGTTCGCAGGGGCAATCTTCGCTGCCTCGGCCGCGCTATGTATCTGGTTTTGGGGGCCTCTGGTGAGGTGCGGCAGAAACTCAATCAGCTGTGCCTCTCTCGTCGCACGGGTTCTGCCGCTCCCCGTCTGCTTTCAGCGACGGTGCCGTCCGGTCAGCGCCCTGGGGACCCATCTACTGGCTCGCCTCATCCCCAGGTGTTACCGACGCTGCCTTCCATTTTGCCCCATGGCGAAGCGCCGCCGCCTGTTCTCCCGCCGGCGACGCCCGCAGTGGACGCTTCGCTGCAACCGCCAAGCGCCTCCCTGGGTCACGCGCCGCCGATCGCTTCCCGTGACCAGCTGTCCTCCAACATGGACCTCGTGCCCGCCCCGGACCATATGTCGTTTTCGCCCGTCGGCTGCCCCGCCCCGATGGAGGTCGAATCTTCGGCCCCTCCTGTCTCTCTACGGGCGCATACACCGCATGTTGGCGTGCACCCTGGACTAAGTTTTCAGGCGTTTCCTAGCTCCCGTCGGGCCGAATGGCAGGGTGCGGGAGGCACAGCCTCGCCTGTTGTTAGGCTCCCCACCTCGTCGCATACGTCAACATGGGGTCCTCCCCACGGCGGGTGGAAGCCTTATAACACAACCGTACGCCGATTTGCGGGGGAGGAATCTAGTGTCACCGTCAGACACCACACTTGCTAGGTGGTAGCCTTTAAACCGGCCGCGGTCCGGTAGTATACGTCGGACCCGCGTGTCGCCACTGTCAGTGATTGCAGACCGTGCGCCGCCACACGGCAGGTCTAGAGAGACGTCCTAGCACTCGCCCAGTTGTACAGCAGACTTTGCCAGAGATGGATCACTGACAAATACGCTCTCATTTGCCGAGACGATACTTAGCATAGCCTTCAGCTACGTCATTTGCTACGACCTAGCAAGACGCCATTACCAGTTTATATTGAGATTGTAATTATGTATCATCAAGAGCGATGTACTCCAATTACGGATTAAAGTTAAGTAATGCAAGAGCTTCGTACTTTATTTATTAGACTCAACACCTTTAACTGTTCCAGACCTCACGCCAGTCTGCGTGAGCTTAAACGCGTGCAATTCGGCTTCCTCTAGCAACACGGTGTTGGCTCTTCTGCCAACACATCAATGTACAGTGTCAAAATTGTAGAAATATGCGAAAAAAATGTAAGTTAGTTACAGACGACAACGTGTACACAGTTTATTCAAAATGTAAACGAAATTACGCATATTCGTATTTAAGTTATGACATGTTCGATACGCCTGCCGTCACTGACTATGATGTGGCGCAGACGAATAGCGCAAATCTGCATGACCCATGGAAGTATCTGAACATCGATGCCGCGGATGACCTCCTGAATGCCTGTTTTCAGCTGAGCAATGGCTTTGGGGCTATTGCTGTACACCTTGTCTTTAATATAGCCCCACAAAAAGAAGTCGCATATCTTCAGATCCGGAAAATATGGCGGCCTATGCTAGTTGCCGGTCGGTGTGGCCGAGCGGTTCTAGGCGCTTCAGTCTGGAACCGCGCGACCGCTACGCTCGCAGGTTCGAATCCTGCCCTTGGAGATGGTTGTGTGTGATGTCCTTAGGTTAGTTAGGTTTAAGTAGTTCTAACTTCTAGGGGACTGATGACCTCAGATATTAAGTCCCATAGTGCTCAGAGCCATCTGAACCTATGCCAATTGCCGCTGGGTACCCCAGAGCCAGAATGCGGTCCCCAAAGTGCTCCTCCGTGACGTCGCTCTGCTGTTTCGATGGGGAAGAGCTCCGTCTTGCATGAACCGCATCTTGTCGAAATCATGATCACTTTGGATAATGTGGATGAAATCATCATCCAAAACCTTCACGTACCGGTTGGTAGTCAAAGTGCCATCAAGGCATATCGCTACCATTATTCCGTGACTGGACATTGTACACCACACAGACATGTCTACGTCTACGTGATTACTATGATATTCACAATAAAGTGCCTCACAGAGGGTTCAATGGACCATCTTGAATCTGTCTCTCTACCGTTCCACTATTTATCGGCGCTCTGGGAATACGACCACTTAAATTTTTCTGTGCGAGCTCTGATTCTACTATTTTATCGTGATAATCGTTTCTCCCTATCTACGTAGGTGTCAACAAAATGTTTTGGCATTAGGAGGAGAAAAACGGTGATTGAAATTTCATGAGAAGATCCCGTAGCAACGGAAAACGCCTTGATTTTAATGACTTCATCTCCACGTATCATGTCTGTGGCACTATCTCCCCTATTTCGCGATAATACAAAACGAGCCGCCCTTGTTTAAACTTTTTCGATGTCATCCGTCAGTCCCACGTGATGCGGATCCCACACCGCACAGCAATACTCCAGAATAGGACGAACCAGCGTGGCGTAAGCAGTATCGTTTGTAGACCTGTTGCACCTTTCAAATGTTCTGCCAACGAATCGCAGTCTTTGGTTTGCTCTACGCACAACATTATCTATGTGATAGTTCCAATTTAGGTTATTTGTAATTATAATCTCTAAGTATTCAATTGAATTTACAGCCTTCAGATTTGTGTGCCTTATCGCGTAATCGAAATTTAGCAGATTTCTTAGTACTCATGTGGATAACTTCGTACTTTTCTTTATTCAAGGTCAATTGCCACTTCTCGCGCCATAGAGATATCTTATCTAAATCATTTTGCAATTCGTTTGCCGCTGAATGCGGATTCTCAGTTCCCCAAATGCGCCAATTTAGCTTATTGATGAACCTAACCACATGAAAGTGGCCTTCGTCGCTAAACCAGACCACATTCATATTAATGTCCTGCGAGTGCGCATGCGCATACTGACTCCCATCATGCACCGCGGCTAACCGTACAGTTTGGACGTCCTAACGCAAACTGTTCAGAAGATAACGACTTTTTTATTTCGTGGAGTTCAATAATTGCCAACTGTGTATAAATAACATATCGTTATTATCTAGTGTTCCAACTATTTATACTGGTCCGAAACGGATGACGCATCGTAACGTTTCACCTCCCTTGCTTTCCTTCTTTCATTTTTTGCAGGGGGTCCCCCACTCTGCTGGGGGAACTTGATTGAAATCGATGGTTGCAGACCCCTCGGTTTAATTGTTCGTGCTGATCCTCGTGTGGATTGTTTTCCCTGTGGCACTAATGGTAGTCGCAGTTGAAAATAGTAAACGTATTTTATGGGAAATACAGACTCTACATAAGATATAAATCTCAACACGCTGTAGTTTCAGTTAGATGTTATTAGTCGTTTATGTTAGCCATTATAAAGAATAATATTTAGTCTGAAGCGTTGTCCCGAGCATTTCTTCTACAAATATATATACATTTACATATGTATTTATCCTGAGAAAGAGATATTCTTTATTTATTACAATAATAGAGACTACCTTCGTTGCAATTATCAAGAATTAACAATGAGCCAGTCTACGTACGACGTCTTGGACACATGTGCAACTAGCATAACTCATTTCCGATTACTGATTCACTGGTTTCTGAAAACACCCGCGGTTTTCACACGCCATTGTGGATAAAATAATTAATTATAGACGTTTCACTGTTTCTCGATGCTTCTCTGTGGATTTCATTCACGTTCTCCGACAAGGAAAGAAGTGAACGTACCTTACATGTCTGACGTAATTATTCTCAACTCTGTGTTGCAGGTGCGTATTGGTTACCTGCTGCGCATAAAATTTCTGAGTCCCGAACACGAGCGCTTCTTCATGGGCGCTGTGCGTCTTACTGTGGACTACAGGAAGAAGAATGGCGTGGTCAGGAACGATTTCGTCAACCTGCTGCTGCAGCTGCAGCAGAAGGGGCAGGTCGACCCTGACCACGACAGTCCTGACAAGGGCAAGGAGGTTTCTCACTCACCGGACACCGACTTCAGTAAGTATACGCATGCCACTAAGAACGTGCAGCACGGTCTGCAGGAAGATGACGTTTCTTCCTATGAAAATGGTTAATCAGATTGGAAAAGGGCTCAGGTCATCCCCGTTTTCATGAAGGGACGTCGAACAGATGTGCAGAACTATAGACCTATATCTCTAACGGCGATCAGTTGTAGAATTTTGTAACACGTATTACGTTCGAGTATAATGACTTTTCTGGAGACTAGAAATCTACTCTGTAGGAATCAGCATGGGTTTCGAAAAAGACGATCGTGTGAAACCCAGCTCGCGCTATTCGTCCACAAGACTCAGAGGGCCATAGACACGGGTTCCTAGGTAGATACCGCGTTTCTTGACTTCCGCAAGGTGTTTGATACAGTTCCCACAGTCGTTTGATGAACAAAGTAAGAGCATATGGATTATCAGACCAAATTCTGGTTGGATTGAAGAGTTCCTAGATAACAGAACGCAGCATGTCATTCTCAATGCAGAGTAAGAGTGACTTCGGGTGTGCCGCAGGGGAGTGTCGTGGGACCGTTGCTGTTCACAATATATATAAATGACCTTGTGGATAACATCGGAAGTTCACTGAGGCTTTTTGCGGATGATGCTGTGGTTTATCGAGAGGTTGTAACAATGGAAAATTGTACTGAAATGCAGGAGGATCTGCAACGAATTGACGCATGGTGCACGGAATGGCAATTGAATCTCAATGTAGACAAGTGTAATGTGCTGCGAATACACAGAAAGAAAGATTCTTTATCATTTAGCTACAATATAGCAGGTCAGCAACTGGAAGCAGTTAATTCCATAAATTATCTGGGAGTAGGCATTAGGAGTGATTTAAAATGGAATGACATATAAAATTAATCGTCGGTAAAGCAGATGCCAGACTGAGATTCATTGGAGAATCCTGAGGAAATGCAATCCAGAAATCAAGGAAGTAGTTACAGTACACTTGTTCGCCCACTCCTTGAGTGCTGCTCACCGGTGTGAGATCTGTACCAGATAAGGTTGATAGAAGAGATAGAGAAGATCCAACGGAGAGCAGCTTGCTTCGTTACAGGTCCAGAGACAGACGCTGTAAGAGAGGTGTTTTGGATCACCCTGTGCTTTACTGTCAAAGTTCTGAGAGAATGCGTTTCTGCGAGAGTCAACCAGTCAATTCTTTTCTTCTACCTGTATCTCGCGAAAAGGTATTGAAGGTAAAAGTAGAGGCATCGAAGCTCACAGTTCTTCCCGCGAACCATTTACGACTGAAACAAGAAAACGGAGAAGCAACAATGATGCACGATGTACCTTACACCATAAGGTGGCTTGCTAAGTTCAGATATAGATGTCGAGGGACTGGAAGCTCCTCTCAAAGTAAACATATGTAGAATATTGTGCTTAAATAGGCAGTAAGGCTGATTAATTATTGTATGGATATAAGATTGTAGAACATTCAATGGAAACTAGGTTTGTTCACATTTTTAAAAATATAGGTATTCCGGTGTATCGATATTTAAAAAATTCCTTACCGTCCCTAGATGTATCGAAGGAATGTATCGATATATCGACGGTAAAGCTACCCACGTGCTTGCCTATAAAAATATCGGCTGCACATTGTAAATATACTGCCGGGTTTAGAACTCTGTATTTAAGCACTGATTTATTATTAGATATTCTTTACATCAACAAGCTAGCACCCTACCTATCCTCCCAAGAGCAATAAATGAAAGGAAAACTACACGCGTTCACTCTTGGCAATAATCACTTTGATAGCAATTGTAATTGCATATACGAGTAAGCTGCGTTAAGTGGCGTAATAGAAGGTGTCCGATGGGTCCTTTTTTCGGTGTCGTGACATATCTGATTTGTCTGGAACACTTCATGTCGACTTTCCTGTTTTTCCATTTCCGCCAACGCCAGCGACCTAGCAGCTGGAGAGTCAAACTTGCTTGGCGATGCTAAACGTTGCAGTTTCTGTTGGTAACGCCGAGTGTCGATTACGTCATAATTTCCTCTCACACGTCTCCGTCTACCATACAGACAAATTTTCTCATTTAGATTTTTGTTCATCATTTTCAGCAACTGTCTTTGAAGAATTCCGATGTGAAGAAATAGCAGGTGTGCTATTCCTTTAACATCCTCACTTCCCCCCCCCCCCTCCAGTGGACATATACTTCCTTCACACAGTCAGAGAGACAGAGTGCACTTGGTGAAACCTCAAGAAGTAGTAAGACCCCTTCACACATTGAAAGTAAATTATGTTCTACTACAGTTTCAAAAGAACAATTTCAGATATTTACCAGAAATTGTGAAAAAAATATAATATAAAATAAAAATATCGGCACTCGACGTTGCCATTTTGATATCGATATATCAGTGTTCAATATCGCTTGTACAAAAGCGATATTTTCACAATGGGTCTCGATATATCGATAAATCTTTATAACATCAACAGCACTACTACAAGTAGTCACATCCATAAAATATCTGTGAATATGCGTATGACATAAAACTAATTGCAGGTATGACGGATGCCATACTGAGATTCATTGGGAGAATAGAGAGAAAATGTGTCCCACTCATAAAAGCGGTAGCTTATAAAACCTTCGTTCTACCAGTATTTAAATATTGCTCGTCATTCTGGGATCCGTACCAGAAAGGGCTGGGACAGGAAATAGAGGAGACCCAAGGAATAGCAGCACGTTTCGTTACAGGTTCGTTTAGTATACGCGAAAGCGTCACGGAATGCTCAGCCAACTCCACTGGGAGATACTTCAAGAAAGACCCTCTGAATCACGTTGTGGTTTGCTGTAAAACGTCAAAAACTGACGGTCCTCGTATGGATATTTCAAAGAAAGATCGTGGACGTTAGATTGGAGAGACTCTAGCTTATATGGAGGCTTACTATTAATCGCTCTTTCCGCGAACAGTTCAGACTGGAAAATAGCGGAATGATACTGATACACGAAGTACTTTCTTAAACACACCATAAAGTGGCTTGGGTAGATGCAGACATAGGTTTAGAAAACAGATTGTAGTGATAACATTCGAAAGGCAAGAAAGGCAGTGCGACAGACCAGTCGCTTATACCATTGTTATTGAATCGGTACATCAAACCAACATAAAGATAAGGAAGGAGCAATTTTGGAGAGCGGATGAGAGATACCGAGGAAGAGACGAAAATTTTAAGTATTGCCTATAACATTACAATTCCTGCAGAGACTCTCGAGGACAATGGAGTTCAGGTGACAGGAATGAGTAGTTATCCAGAAGAAAAACCATAAGACACATGTCAGTAAAAGTACATTGTAGGTAATGAAGTGTAAGCAAAATATATCAGGCGACGCTGCGCGAATTTCATTCGGAAATGAGGCCCTGAAAGTAGTATATGAGACCTGCTATTTGGACCGTAAAACAACTGACGGCGACAAAATATAACCATGCAGCCTGGGAGTAGAAAGGAACGGTTTTCTTAACGAAGGGAAACTGTTGATGTCGACTATAAATCCGGTTTACGAAACGTTTCCTGAAGGTGTTTTTCTGCAGTGTAAGTACACAGAAGTACGGATGATTAAGAGTATACTCAACTCAACTACGACGCCACAGGAACATTCTTGAGATTATATCGACAATCGTGTAGCTAAAGTGGATCTACTGATTTAAACCTCGAAGGAAAGAGTTTCATGGCACAACTTCAAAACGTGAAGGGATAGGTCACCACCACACACCTGTCGCATCGAGGAACATTAAATTTCTTAAATGTGGTAGGTGTGAAGGGTAAAAACATATGGTGAGAAGAAGGCTCGACTCCACTCTTGACCATTTTCAACTGAAAAAATACGGAATTTGTTGTGGGCGACGGCCGCGGTGGCCGTGCGGTTCTGGCGCTGCAGTCCGGAACCGCGGGACTGCTACGGTCGCAGGTTCGAATCCTGCCTCGGGCATGGGTGTGTGTGATGTCCTTAGGTTAGTTAGGTTTAAGTAGTTCTAAGTTGTAGGGGACTTGTGACCTAAGATGTTGAGTCCCATAGTGCTCAGAGCCATTTGAACCATTTTTTGTTGTTGTGGGCGGCGTGGAATATTTCCGCTTGAGCGTATGTACACTACTGGCCATTAAAATTGCTACACCAAGAAGAAATGCAGATGATAAACGGGTATTCATTGGACAGATATATTATACTAGAACTGACATGTGATTACATTTTCACGCAATTTAGGTGCATAGATCCTGAGAAATCAGTACCCAGAACAACCACCTCTGGCCGTAATAACGGCCTTGAATCACCTGGGCATTGAGTCAAACAGAGCTTCGATGGGGTGTACAGGTACAGCTGCCCACGCAGCTTCAACACGATACCACAGTACATCAGGAGTAGTGACTGGCGTATTGTGACGAGCCAGTTGCTCGGCCACAATTGGTCAACATGGTGAGAGACCTGTGTGCTGGCCGGGGCAGCAGTCGAACATTTCTGTATCCAGAAAGGCCCGTACAGGAACTGCAACATGCGGTCGTGCATTATCCTGCTGAAATGTAGGGTTTCGCAGGGATTGAATGTAGAGCCACGGGTCGTAATACATCTGAAATGTATCGTCCACAGTTCAAAGTGCCATCAGTGCGAACAAGGGGTGAACGACACGTGTAACCATTGGCACCCCATACCATCACGCCGGGTGATACGCCAGTATGCCGATGACGAATACACTCTTCCAATGTGCGTTCACCGCGATGTTGCCAAACACGGATGCGACCATCATGATGCTGTAAACACAACCTGGATTCATCCGAAAAAATGACGTTTTGCCATTCGTACGCCGAGGTTCGTCGTTGAGTACACCATCGCAGGCGCTCCTGTCTGTGATGCAGCGTCAAGGGTAACCGCAACCATGGTCTCCGAGTTCAGTCCATGCTGCTGCAAACGTCAGCGAACTGTTCGTGCAGATGGTTGTTGTCTTGCAGATGTCCCCATCTGTTGACTCATGGATGAAGACGTGGCTGCACGGTCCGTTACAGCCATGCGGATAAGAGCCCTGTTATCTCGACTGCTAGTTATACGAAGCCGTTGGGATCCAGCACGGCGGTCCGTATTACCCTCCTGAACCCACCGATTCCATATTCTGCTAACAGTCATTGGATCTCGACCAACGCGAGCAGCAATGTCGCGATACGACAAACCGCAATCGCGATAGGCTACAATCCGATCTTTATCAAAGTCGGAAACGTGATAGTACGCATTTCTCCTCCTTCCACGAGGCATCACAAAAACGTTTCACCAGGCAACGCCGGTCAACCGCTGTTTGTGTATGAGAAATCGTTTGGAAACTTTCCTCATGTCAGCAACGTTGTAGGGATCGCCAGCGGCGCCAACGTTGTGTGAATGCTTTGAAAAACTAATCATTTGTATATCACAGCATCTTCTTCCTGTCGGTTAAATTTCGCGTCTGTAGAACGTCATCCTCGTGGTGTAGCACTTTTAATGGCCAGTAGTGTAGTTTCATTAAGTTCCGATGTGTGGTGGCACTATATGTAGCCTTTCCAAATGCCATCTGTAAGGGAGTTGCGTTCCAAGCCTAAGAGCTGCCATTGTGTTTCTTTCAGCCGAAAACATGACCATCAAAGATATTCTTAGCGCCAGCAGAATGTCTGCGGAGACCTGCAATTGATCAAAAGCGCGGTGAGTCGTTGGACGCGGTGCCTGTCATTATCGCAACAAGGTCGCACAGACCTGTCCCATCCATCGCGCGTCGGCTGGCCGCACACAGCTGTAGCTTCTGCAATGATGGAACGCGCGGACCCTCTCATTTGAGGTGATATACGGATCACAATCAAACATGTCGCTGTATAGCTAGACGACTTTGTTGGTAGTGCCGACACACTCGTCCACCATTTGGTGTAGTCGAAGGTGTGTGCCAGTTGGATTCCTCACGCCTAACGGAAGTCCATAAAGTGAGACGACGGACCTTCTGTGCGTAATTGTTTGGGCGCTACGATTCTGATCGTCGAAACTGCAATCCACTGAGTGGCGCTACTCTACTTCTCCGTCGGAGAAAAAGTTCAAAGCCACACTCTCCGCTGGGAAAGTCACAGCGACGGTCTTCTCGGACTCTGAAGGGGTCATTCTGTTTTATGTCCACCATCACCTGGGAAGCATATTGTGTTATCTACATCTACGTGGATATTCTGCAAATCACATTTAAGTGCCTCGCAGAGGGTTCATCGAACCACCTTCACAATTCTCTATTATTCCAATCTCGTACAGCGCGCGAAAAGAATGAACTCCTTTATCTTTCCGTACAAGCTCTGATTTCCCTTATTTTATTGTGATGATCGTTCCGCCCTATGTAGGTAGGTGTCAACAAAATATTTGCGCGTTCGGAGATGAAAGTTGGTGATTGTAATTTCGTGAGAAGATTCCGTCGCAATGAAAAACGCCTTTCTTTTAACGATTTCCAGCCCAAATTCTGTATCATTTCTGTGACACTCTCTCCCATATTTCGCGATAATACAAAACGTGCTGCCTTTCTTTGAACTTTTTCGATGTACTCCGTCAGTCCTACCTGGTAAGGATCCCATGCCGCGCAGCAGTATTCTAAAAGAGAACGGACAAGCGTAGTGTAGGCAGTCTCCTTAGTAGGTCTGATACATTTTCTAAGTGTTCTGCCAATAAAACGCAGCCTTTGGTTAGCCTTCCCCACAACATTTTCTATGTGTTCTTTCCAATTTAAGTTGTTCGTAATTCTAATACCTAGGTATTTAGTTGAATTCGCGGCTTGTAGATTAGACTGATTTTTCGTTTAACCGAAGTCTAACGAGTTCCTTTTGGCACTCATGTGGATGACCTCACACTTTTCGTTATTGAGGGTCAACTGCAACTTTTTGCACCATTCAGAAATCTTTTCTAAATCGTTTTGCAGTTTGTTTTGATCTTCTGATGACTTTATTAGTCGATAAACGACAGCGTCATCTGCAAACAACCGAAGAAGGCTGCTCAGATTGTCGTGTATATAGATAAGGAACATCAATTTGACTATAACACTCTTGGGGAACGCCTGAAATCACTTCTGTTTTACTCGATGAATTTCCGTCAATTACTACGAACTGTGACCTCTCTGACAGGAAATCGCAAATCCAGTCACATAACTGAGACGATTTCTATAAGCACGCAATTTTACTACTAGCCGCTTGTGTGGTGCAGTGTCAAAAGCCTTCCGGAAATCCAGGAATACAGAATCGGTTTGAAATGCCTTGTCAATAGCACTCAGCACTTCATGTGAATAAAGAGCTAGCTGTGTTTCACAGGAACGATGTTTTCTAAACCCATGTTGACTGTGTGTCAATAGACCGCTTCCTTCGAGGTAATTCATAATGTTCGAACACAACATATTTTCTAAAATCCTGCTGCATATCGACGTTAACGATATGGGCCTGTGATTTAGTGGATTACTCCTACTACCTTTCTTGAATATTGGTGTAACCAGTTCAACTTTCCAGTCTTTGGATACGGATCTTTCGTCGAGCGAACGGTTGTATACGATTGTTAAGTATGGAGCTAATGTATCAGCATACTCCGAAAGGAACCTAATTGGTATATAGTCTCGACCAGAACACTTGATTTTATTAAGTGATTAGAGTTGCCTCACTACTCTGGGGATATTTACTTCTACGTTACTCATGTCGGCAGCTGTTCTCCATTCGAATTCTGGAATATTCACTTCGTCTTATTTTGTGAAGGCATCTCGGAAGGCTGTGTTTAGTAAATCCTCAGTAAACTGAAGAAACGAGTTTAGCGTGTACGTCGCCATAAACTTGCAAACAAACTTCTCCTTTTCTATGACAACGCGAAGCCTAACGCAATTCTGCGCACCCGAGAGGAGTTCACGAAACCATTGGATTGTTTTCCACCCTACGACCTTAATCTCGTGCCCTCGACTTCCATCTGTTTGGCTCAATGAAGGATCCACTCCGTGTAATTCAGTACGTTAATTATGAAGAGGTCATTGATGCAGCAAAACCTTGGCTCCGACGTCGACCAGCAGAGTGGTATATCGTGCAGGCATACAAGCCTTTCCAGTAAGGCGGCGTAGGAGCGTCTTGTGCACGCAGATTAAGCTGAAAAACAGCGTTTTGTAGAGTGGGGAATAGTATAGTGTGTTGAAATCCTGAATAAAACCAACACGATTTATAAAAAGAAATGTTGCATCACTCACTGACCTTCCATTTTACGATATATTAAAATGATCTACATCTACATCCATACTCCACAAGCCACCTGACGGTGTATGGCGGAGGGTACCTTGAGTACCTCTGTCGGTTCTCCCTTCTATTCCAGTCTCGTATTGTTCGTGGAAAGAAAGATTGTCGGTATGCCTCTGTGTGGGCTCTAATCTCTCTGATTTTATCCTCATGGTCTTTTCGCGAGACATACTTAGGTGGGAGCAACTTACTGCGTGACTCTTCAGTGAAGGTATGTTCTCGAAACTTCAACAAAAAGCCCGTAGCGAGGTACTGAGCGTGTCTTTTGCAGAGTATTCCACTTGAGTTTATCTACTATATCCGTAACGCATTCGCGATTACTAAATGGTCCTGTATCGAAGCGCGCTGCTCTCCGTTGGATCTTTTCTATCTCTTCTATGAACCCTATCTGGTACGGATCCCACACCGGTCAGCAGTATTCAAGCAGTGGGCGAACAAGTGTACTGTAATAAAAATGGTTCAAATGGCTCTGAGCACTATGGGACTCAACATCTGTGGTCATAAGTCCCCTAGAACTTAGAACTACTTAAACCTAACTAACCTATGGACATCACACACATCCATGCCCGAGGCAGGATTCGAACCTGCGACCGTAGCAGTCGCGCGGTTCCTGACTGAGCGCCTAGAACCGCTAGACCACCGCGGCCGGCAAGTGTTCTGTAATCTACTTCCTTTGTTTTCGGACTGTATTTCCTTAGGATTCTTCCAATGAATCTCAGCCTGGCATCTGCTTTACCGACAATTAATTTTATATGGTCATCCCAATATAAATAACTCCTAATGGCTACTCCCAGATAATTTATTGAATTTACTGCTTCCAGTTGCTCACCTGCTATATTGCTGACCTGTTACATTTAAGGTTAGCTGTCTTGGTAATCACAGTATTCTATGAGGAGTATTCAGAAAGACTTAGCCAGTTCCATGGAGTGTTATCTATTTTATGAAGGTAAACAACTGAGAGTACAGACTAACGTTGGTGTATCGTGTTGCAGCGCTCACAGACGAGCTACTCGCTGCACAGTGCCTCGTCTTCTTCGTAGCGGGCTTCGAGACATCGTCGACCACAATGAGCTTCTGCATCCACGAACTGGCAGTCAACCCGCATATCCAGGACCGCCTCAGGGATGAAGTCGACAGCGTTCTCAGTAAACATGGAGGGCAGGTGACGTACGAAGCCGTGCACGAGATGTCCTACCTCGACATGGTGGTGGCAGGTAAGGGGAATTCAACCACCGACATTAAATACACTCATGGAAATATGAAAAGCTTACAGTTTACACCTGTAAACACGAAACAAGTGAGAACAGTGATTAAAAGCTCGCGGTCTTCCAGATGGTTGTTAGTGTTCTTATCCCGCCCTTCCGCAGGAAATGGTGAAGATGGCTGTTGTCGAAATATTGCGGTTTCTAAACTCTGCGGACCGACTGGAAACACGAGAGCTTTTCCTTCATACTTGGGAACACAACATTTGCAGCGGAACTGATAGACGGCAGTTAAGTTCATGACCCATAGCTCTGTGCCATAAACGTATACGAGATCATTTCTCAGTCAGGCTCATCACAAGTTTGAACCTGTCCTCCATGTTTTACTACCTTGGGCTGTTTTTTTCTTTCATTTCTGTCTAGGTGCCACAAGAAACGTTTTCTTTAAGCTGTTTTGTATATTCCTGTCTTCACAGCGACAGGGTTAACCTGGTGCCGGAATATAAGGCCCAATAATGTGTCCCACCATATGGTAACAGTCTCCCATACATTTATTTCCTCACCGATCCCGGAAAACTCCATTGCTTCTTATTTCATTACATCTTTTAGTGTCACATTTGAAATGCTCCAAATTTCTTCTTCTCCTGGCAGCTGATAGTACGACTTCCAGTTCTATACGATGTTACCTTTATTTACTTAAATCCAAGTCCAAAAAGTACCAAACACAACATAATACCGAGACTACAGTCTAATGTTAAGCCAGAGAATTTCATACTTCCCGAATCCAAGGTTCCGCAGCAAGGGCATTTGCTGTAAACAAATCTATGTACTATGTCAGAGGGCTTGCTCAGATTACCGTAAACCAACAAAAGTTCAGAGTCGTGTCTTGAACCACATACACAAAATTTGTCGCCACTGGCGACCCACACTTTCAGATTAACCTTTCCGCTCGTCACTCCTGTTCTCAAACTGTTGACAGCCACCGAAGTCCCGTATCGGAGACCGCAGCCTCATGGCAATTTCTCTTTTGCTGTCCACAATCCACCAGGGGACTTTGCTCTCCACATCTCATACCAACGTGCTATTGCGGAAGTTGAAACAGGAAACGTTTTCTCGATTTCCGTCGTTGTGGATAAGCAACAGTTCCAAACAAACGATTACTCGCATTCGTTTCTTGTCTCCTCTTTTCAGTCTCTCATGCTACATGTCTTGTTACAACTGGAGTCGTTGTTCCCCTTAGCAGAAATATCGTGTTGACTGGAGTACGGCTCGGGCATGCTGTGACTACGTAACCTGTCCCGTGGAGAGACACGCCCACGTGGTTAGCGTGAGCAGAGTTCCTCGGCGTACTCTACAGTAGAGGAACACAGACCGAGCGCGGGTGGGCAGCAGAGGCTGGGCTGTGCTTCCCGTGTTGTGTTTGTCAGTCTGAGTAGGATACCGGTTTCTGGTGCATACCTTCTATCGGGTGTCGCTTATAAGTTAGGGCACGGTACACTTTCAGCCCCAGGTATCGGAGGTGAATGCAGTGACTTAAACTGCATCAGCTCTCTTCTTGCCTCCTTGGTGCGTAGATCGAAGCCGCATATGAGTTCAATACGGGTTGGGTTTGGTGCGGTTGTCGTCGTAGTGGATACCAAGTCCTTTGAGAGCACGCGTTGGCTTGGACTCTACTATTTTAACTGTCGGTTCGTTATGACCGATAGCTGTGGCGTCTGCGTAGATGAAGAAGTGGGTTCCAGTGTTGAATGGCTGATAGTTCCTACATATGTTTTGCAAATATAAGATCCAGCACATTTCCTTATGGAACGCCATTCTTCTGCGTTCTCCATCGGCTCTTTTTGCCCCTCAGTTTGACAATAAATCGTCTGTTCTGCAGCAGAGACTGATTAAACTGTATCAGTTCTTAGTTGTGAACAGCTTCCTGGTTTCTTGTTATTTATGGTATCATAAGCAGCTCTAAGATCGATAGAAGCAAATCCTCTTACCTGCTTTCTTTCACACCCTTCCTCGATGTGCTGGGTTAAATGATGTAACCATTATTTGACTGAAATTCTATGAAACCTGTCTGTCATTTAATAATCTACCAGCCGACAGAGTCAAAATTTCGATTGAAAACCATTCTCTGAATAATTTTAAACAGATGGTACATAAGTGAGACCGGTCTGGACTTCTTGGGGAATCGTTCTTTGCTTGGTTTGCTTTGGTTGCCTTGCTACAGATCTTCGAGATTATCATTCTAGACCACTGTTCATCAGTTTCAGGCCGAGCGTCCTTATTTTCTCCGATCTCATGTGATTTGAGCCTTCATATTTGATGCTTTACATCATAGGCATCAGATACCAGAAGAACCTTATTGAAGGAAATAATCTGTTTCTGATTTCTTCTTTGCTTCAGTCATCGTACCTTTGCTCACTAAATGAGAGAATTCTTCCCAATTTCCGCAAATGTATCGTCCCCAACGCTTAAGCAATCCGTTATTATCGTACTATCGCCCTCCATCACATTCGTATTTGCGCTGCTTATCTTTCAGTTGCGTACCATTTTAAGTATGCATTCCGTCGCATTCAAAGAATCTTCGAAGTCTATCTTAGAATCTACTGGGAGTGCTGTGTCGCCTGCAAACCTTAGTATTCGAGTGTGTCCTCCGTGCTGTACTTTTAATACTTTTCCTAAATTCCCTTTCAATTGTTCCATCGATTCACAGACTTGCAGATTGAACAACCACGGTGATCCACTCCACCCTGCGTTAAACAGAGTGATCATTAATAAAACCCGAGCGGTTCTGGGCGCCTCAGTCTGGAACCGCGCCACCTCTACGTTCGCAGGTTCGAATCTTGCCCAGGGCATGGATGTGTGTGATGTCCTTAGGTTAGTTAGGTTTACACAATTTTGGTAAACATTTTTGAAAAGCAGTGATCAATTAATTGTTATATTTTGACTCAAGTTCAGTCTTGATCACATCATGTATGTTTTAATAATATAGGTAACCGGTTTCGGTTCTTTCTACAAAACCATCATCAGACCCATGGCTCCCTTAGGATGGTAGGCGGAGCTCTCCTCGCTGCTGCGCAGACAACTGTTTAAGTAACTCTAAGTTCTAGTGGACTGATGACCTCAGATGTTAAGTCCCATAGTGCTCAGAGCCATTTGAATTAATGAAACCGACAAACTGCGGGGACGGTAAAGGTGGCTTTGTCGGTAAAGAGGACTGATGATAGAAATCACATAATTATGATGGTCTGGTGGAAAAGCTATCGACAAAATCCTTTCTGTGGAGGGAGACCCGCTGCTGATAATCTTTGCACTCTCAGCAGGTGATAGGGATCGTAGCAGTTGTCGTGCAGGATACACATAATCCAACTTTGTCTTACACCATGTCAGTGGCCCACTTGCCTGGGGCTTGTACTAGGGTTCGTCTCAATATCCTGTAGTCCGCCGCCTTCATGCAGCTTCGTCTGTCTGAGGAGCCACGAGCACAGAAGTGCGAAAAAAGTGCCTGAAATACATATGTTTTTGGATAGGGTCTGCCTTTAGCAAAACACAATTTCGTTTTTTAACTCAAACTGCAGTTGCAGCGTCTTCAGTGATCTTTTATTTCCATCTGATAAAGATAAAGAGTGTTCTTTGTTGTTTGTATACACGTAGATATTAGTTTTCAAATCGTAATTACAGATATTTGAAAAGACACATAAATTACGAGTTCATACCTTTTTACCACATGGTGTGGTTTTTCTGATGTGTTGTTTTTCTACAGTGACCGTTTTGTTGCACAATTTGTCATCTGCAACCACTTATACTTCAAAGTAGACAAATTGTTTACGCCAAAATTACGATTTGAAAACTTGCTATTTCTATACGTGAAATTATTTAATTCTATTTGCGAGTGACTATTTACATAATGTTTCACTTACATTTTCCATTTAATCATCTTCACTATATATTGAGTTGCCATTGTCACTATCACTGTAACTGTTTCATTGCATTACCAGCTGTAAAAACAAACATGACAGGCAGTGGAACAATTGAAGGTGTAAAAGCAAGATGGCTGACAGTGGAACAGTTGAAAGAGTTCCTGGCAGTTGTATTGAATCTTTCAGAGGCGTCTGTGATTTTTTCCTTGTGTGTGTGTGTGTGTGTGTGTGTGTGTGTGTGTGTGTGGGTCGGTGGGTGGGTAGGTGGGTGGGTGTGTGAAAAAGGAGAGAGAGAGGGAGAGAGAGAGGGTGACAGCAGGTTTAGGGATTTATTTTTTTGTTTTATGTTATGTTCACCTCAAATGCACTTACACAAAATGCAGCGAAATGTGATCTGAGCAGACGCTTCTGGCAATACACTCAGTGAGATGTGTCATGTATTGTCGTTGCTCACTTGTTCATCGTTGGTCTTGTGTGTGTTATAGTGCTGGTTTTGAATATGTGTGTGTGTGAGTGTGTGTGTGTGTGTGTGTGTGTGTGTGTGTGTGAGAGAGAGAGAGAGAGAGAGAGAGAGAGACAGACAGACAGACAGACAGAGAGATAGAGAGAGAGGGAAGAGGGAGGGAGGAAGAGGGGTGGAAGAGAGAGAGAGAGAGAGAGAGAGAGAGAGATGGAAAGAGAGGTGGGGAGAGAACCAAGAAAACAGATGTTCTCTTTTTCTGCTATGTTTCTTGTAGGGAGTCACCTTTGTATACTTCATTGAGTGTTCCAAACAGTGTTCTGTTGCACAGTGTTGTATTTTCATTCAGGATTCTCTTTCCCTGTATTACTGCTTTTTGTATTTGGTAGTTCTCCTCTATTGTGAGTTTTGATAGAGACTGTTCCTTTCTCTGGGGATCTTAAGATCGGTCTCCATGATTTCTGGGTGGTAGTTTCCTTGTATTACGTGGTCTACAAAAGTGGAGTGTATACTGTGACAGCTTAGGGCTGTGAGGTGTTTGGAGCACCTCGTTTTGAAGTTTCTTCATGTTTGGCCTATGTAGACCGACTGGGATGCACTGCAGGTTAACTGATATATTCCAGCTTTGGAGAATTTGTCTGCAGAGGTGTTCTTAGATCTTACATTCTTGTGTATTGTGTTATTTGTGCGGAGTGCTATTTTTAGCCCTTGTTTCTTCAGTCTGTTTCAAATCCTGTGTACGTTTTTGTTGCTGTGTGTTAGTGCACGTCATGCTGTACTCTTTGTAGAGTGTTCCTGGTATCCTGTGTTTTGCAGGAGATTGTGTTCTTGGTTCTCTGTTGTGGCTGGTGATTTGTTAATGGTTTGTCCTCTTTTAATTAGTTTTTTTAGTTTTGTTGTTCAGTTTGTTTGTCATTTGTGTGTTGTACCCATTCTCTCTGGCTATTTGGTGTATTGTATTTAGTTCCTGTGTGTAGTCGAGTTTGTCCAGTGGAGTTCTGTTGAGCCTGTATAGCATGTGTCTGAAACTTGAGAGTTTGTGTGGTATTTTTTGAAATCAAAATATTCAATGAAATCATACATCCAGAACATTACAAGTTTACATAATGGTACCGATATGTAGATGACATCATTTTCTTGATTGATGAAACACAAATCCGAGTAAAACAATTACACAGTGACATAAATACAGTTCACCCAAAAATGAAATTCACCATTGATACAGAGGAGGAAATTAAGCTTAATTACTTAGACATTACCATACACAGTATCAACAAAAAACATAATTTTGGAATATTCAGGAAACCTACAGCCACAAGTACAACCATTCACATCAACTCCAACCACCCACAAGCACATAAACTTTGAAGTTTCAGACACATGATACACAGACTCAACAGTACTCCACTGGACAAACTCAACTACACACAAGAACTAAATACAATACACCAAATACCCAGAGAGAATGGGTACAACATACAAATGATTAGCAAACTGAACAACAAAATTACAAGAAAACCACCACCCAAAAAACATGGAGACCGATCTTAAGATCCTCAGAGAAAGCAACAGTCTCTATCAAAAACTCACAATAGAGAAGAACTATTAAATACAAAAAGCAATAATACAGGGAAAGAGAGTCCTGGCTGATAACACAACGCTGTGCAACAGAACACTGTTTGGAACACTCAGCGAGCTATACAAAGGTGCCTCGCTACAAGAAACACAACAGAAAAATAGAACTTCTGTTTTCTTGGTTCTCTCCCCACCTCTCTTTCCATCCCTCCCCCCCCCCCCTCTCTCTCGCTCTCTCTCACTCTCTCTCTCTCACACACACACACACACACACACACACACACACATTCAAAATCAGCGCCATAACACACACAAGACCAACGATGAACAAGTGAGCAACGACGATACATGACACATCTCACTGAGTGTATTGCCAGATCTGTCTGCTCAGATCACATTTCGCCACATTTTGTGCAACTGCATGTGAGGTGAAGTAGTGAGCGGGAATTTATGAAGAACTGGGTGAAAGTAATGCACTAAATAGTAGCTGATTGAGACACCAACTAGGTACACCAAGCAGGACGGAAAATGGAAGTACAGAAACGTACATAACCTCTAATCTCAAAACAGCTCTCCACAAATACGCAGTAATTTCAGTTTATTGGCTAGTTTGCAGATGTCATACTGCCAAAGAAACGACAAAAACAAGCACTAAAATAGATGTTTAATAATACAGTTTAATTATCGATGTAATTTTGAAGTGAGTGCCCAAACAAAATGAAGCAAATTGCAAATATTGTATTTCTTAGGCCTGCAGTAATTAAATTATTACAAATGTGATGTTGTACTTTAAGAAAATAAAAATTTAATCCCCAGAAGATGACACACTGGAGTCGAAACATGTCTGGGGAAATATAAAAATAAAGTAATTGTTTCCAGAATTTAAAGTAATTGTGTTTGCATAAGGTTGATTTCCAAAATATACCAGTTTTTACATTGAGATTATAAATAAACACTTCAGACATTTTGAAATTTTTTATGACGACATAATACACTCCTGGAAATTGAAATAAGAACACCGTGAATTCATTGTCCCAGGAAGGGGAAACTTTATTGACACATTCCTGGGATCAGATACATCACATGATCACACTGACAGAACCACAGGCACATAGACACAGGCAACAGAGCATGCACAATGTCGGCACTAGTACAGTGTATATCCACCTTTCGCAGCAATGCAGGCTGCTATTCTCCCATGGAGACGATCGTAGAGATGCTGGATGTAGTTCTGTGGAACGGCTTGCCATGCCATTTCCACCTGGCGCCTCAGTTGGACCAGCGTTCGTGCTGGACGTGCAGACCGCGTGAGACGACGCTTCATCCAGTCCCAAACATGCTCAATGGGGGACAGATCCGGAGATCTTGCTGGCCAGGGTAGTTGACTTACACCTTCTAGAGCACGTTGGGTGGCACGGGATACATGCGGACGTGCATTGTCCTGTTGGAACAGCAAGTTCCCTTGCCGGTCTAGGAATGGTAGAACGATGGGTTCGATGACGGTTTGGATGTACCGTGCACTATTCAGTGTCCCCTCGACGATCACCAGTGGTGTACGGCCAGTGTAGGAGATCGCTCCCCACACCATGATGCCGGGTGTTGGCCCTGTGTGCCTCGGTCGTATGCAGTCCTGATTGTGGCGCTCACCTGCACGGCGCCAAACACGCATACGACCATCATTGGCACCAAGGCAGAAGCGACTCTCATCGCTGAAGACGACACGTCTCCATTCGATCCTCCATTCACGCCTGTCGCGACACCACTGGAGGCGGGCTGCACGATGTTGGGGCGTGAGCGGAAGACGGCCTAACGGTGTGCGGGACCGTAGCCCAGCTTCATGGAGACGGTTGCGAATGGTCCTCGCCGATACCCCAGGAGCAACAGTGTCCCTAATTTGCTGGGAAGTGGCGGTGCGGTCCCCTACGGCACTGCGTATGATCCTCCGTGCGTCGCTGCGGTCCGGTCCCAGGTCGACGGGCACGTGCACCTTCCGCCGACCACTGGCGACAACATCGATGTACTGTGGAGACCTCACGCCCCACGTGTTGAGCAATTCGGCGGTACGTCCACCCGGCCTCCCGCATGCCCACTATACGCCCTCGCTCAAAGTCCGTCAACTGCACATACGGTTCACGTCCACGCTGTCGCGGCATGCTACCAGTGTTAAAGACTGCGATGGAGCTCCGTATGCCACGGCAAACTGGCTGACACTGACGGCGGCGGTGCACAAATGTTGCGCAGCTAGCGCCATTCGACGGCCAACAACGCGGTTCCTGTTGTGTCCGCTGTGCTGTGCGTGTGATCATTGCTTGTACAGCCCTCTCGCAGTGTCCGGAGCAAGTATGGTGGGTCTGACACACCGGTGTCAATGTGTTCTTTTTTCCATTTCCAGGAGTGTAGTTTCAATTTCTACTTGCAGATTTCATAGGTTTTTCCCTATACGCTTTATTGTTTAGGTTTTATTACTCTTCTTCTGTTTGTGTTCATACAAAATATCATTAACACAGTAAGAGGAAATAAAGCCGTTTTCTTCATGTTACGTTTTGATTAATGTAGCCAACTGTTGAAAGTTAAAAACGTGTTTATGACATCAGCATTCTGTGAATGTCTGTGTGTGCTTAAATTTATTTGAATTATATTTGCTTTACTATAATTACGTGTGTGCAAGCTTACTGCTTTTATTATTACTATTACTATTCACTTTTTAAAAATTATTTTACGAAAGCGTATGAGACAGAATTTGTATTTATTTTAGGCCGAAATACAAGCTTACACAGCCACGTGCTCACACACACACACACACACACACACACACACACACACACACAGGGAGAGAGAGAGAGAGAGAGAGAGATAGAGAGAGAGAGAAATCACCGAGATACTGTTTATTAGTAACAGAACTCTTTATATCCCTAATGTAGAAAGTACAATATCTAAGATGAAATAATGTAAATTACAAATATGGTCATATTTCAGGTCAATAGAGATGTCTTTTGAATAACAACCCGTCAAGTGTGACACGAGAAAATTCGGTGCATTCATCCGTAATTAGACGGCCCCCTACTGATAATTATGAAGGGAATACATTTTTAATTATAAGTGAATGTGAATATAACCTAGTGTTGTGCTTCTATAATTAATGTTGCTACTTGATACTTTCATCAGTATAATCTATGTCTATCTCGGAACCACTACTAACAGTATGGTTATTTATATAGCAGATCAATCAAGACTCTGCTATCGTAATAATCAGCATCGCAAATTTGATGAATTATTGCATCTGATTTACTTCAAAACCTTTTGAAGCTGATACTGAACAATCTTACCAGCAGAGCAAGATGTTGACAGTTGCAGGCGGTCCTGGAGCCATTCAAAAACTCTCACTGTAGACTATGACTCCAGGGCTAATACTCGGAAAGGAGTTTCAAATCCTGGTGCAAGAGTCTGTTGCTTCCCGTGAGACATCAAGCAGAGGGATGAAAATCCATCACTGTTCGGAACTCAAGTGGAAGATTTATTACACACTCTTTCTATAATAGCTATTTATTATAACATTTTGACTCCAAGATGTGAATTCCAGTTGTCACTAAAGGTCACATTATACAGGCCTTTAGCTTCACCAGCGTATATACAGACAATATTTCTCTGTGTAAAATTACATTAATGCTTAATTTGAAGTATTACATAAATGCAGCAGATCAGTAATTTGAAAGGTGAAACATTAGCTTTTTTTTATGTATCTGAATTTCTGCTGACGAAGAGATCCGTAAATAATTTTCAGGAGCATTAAATTATGTGGATCAGCGCTAGTCGTTACTGACTGCTTATCTGCAATTCATAAGTACTTTGCCGTGTTTGTTTCTGCTATTTGACTCGTTTTGCATCCTTAAGGTTTCACAATCTTAATAGAACGTGAGGAACTGAACGAATGAATGAATGGCGTGAGTAACTTTCTGATTAAACCTTTACTTAAGTATCTTAATAAAACCGATCTCTTCAAAGTCTTGAGTCCGAGAAAGGTAACACACAATATATTTTAACGCTAGCCAAAATGGCTGTTATTGGCAATATGTCACATTCTTTGAAGCTTTGTGTTGTTGTTGTTGTTGTGGTCTTCAGTCCTGAGACTGGTTTGATGCAGCTCTCCATGCTACTCTATCCTGTGCAAGCTTTTTCATCTCCCAGTACCTACTGCAACCTACATCCTTCTGAATCTGCTTAGTGTATTCATCTCTTGGTCTCCCTCTACGATTTTTACCCTCCACGCTGCCCTCCAATACTAAATTGGTGATCCCTTGATGCCTCAGAACATATCCTACCAACCGATCCCTTCTTCTGGTCAAGTTGTGCACAAACTTCTCTTCTCTCCAATCCTATTCAAAACTTCCTCATTAGTTATGTGATCTACCCATCTAATCTTCAGCATTCTTCTGTAGCACCACATTTCGAAAGCTTCTATTCTCTTCTTGTCCAAACTATTTATCGTCCATGTTTCACTTCCATACATGGCTACACTCCAGACGAATACTTTCAGAAATGACTTCCTGACACTTAAATCAATACTGGATGTTAACAAATTTCTCTTCTTCAGAAACGCTTTCCTTGCCATTGCCAGCCTACATTTTATATCCTCTCTACTTCGACCATCATCAGTTATTTTGCTCCCCAAATAGCAAAACTCCTTTACTACTTTAAGTGCCTCATTTCCTAATCTTTGTATGTTGAACATTTAGGAGCTGTTTTATAGTGGTGTCATATACAAGACAAATCAGCATTTTCGGATACGCATTACATGAAAACCTGAACTGTGAGGATGAAGTCGTGACTTCCGAATTTATGCTGACACAACAAAAACGCTTATTATTAATTTTTTCTCAATTTTTCGCATATGGGTGGTAATAATAAGATTTAAAATTGTATGATTTTCTTGTTTCATTTACAGAGACACTCCGGAAGTACCCTCCTCTGACGGAGTTGGACAGAATCTGCACAGTGGCGTACACCATTCCAGGCAGCAATGTCAAGATAGAGGAGGGGACCAAGCTTATCATACCGGTCTACGCCATCCACCACGACCCCAAGTACTACCCGGATCCGGAAAAGTTTGACCCGGAACGCTTTACGGAAGAGCAGAAGGGGTCACGCCATCATTTTGTTTACCTGCCTTTCGGTGAGGGACCTCGTATCTGCATAGGTAAGGGCTTCGCGTTGTGCACCTAATTTTAAATGCAGGGCTATTACAAATGATTGATGCGATTTCATAAATTCACTGTAGCTCCATTCATTGACATATGGTCACGACACACTACAGATACGTAGAAAAACTCTCAAAGTTTTGTTCGGCTGAAGCCGCCAAAATGGCAACAGGAGCCGAGAAAGCGTATGTCGTGCTTGAAATGCACTCACATCAGTCAGTCATAACAGTGCAACGACACTTCAGGACGAAGTTCAACAAAGATCCACCAACTGCTAACTCCATTCGGCCATGGTATGCGCAGTTTAAAGCTTCTGGATCCCTCTGTAAGGGGAAATCAAAGGGTCGGCCTGCAGTGAGCGAAGAAACGGTTGAACGCGTGCGGGCAAGTTTCACGCGTAGCCCACGGAAGTCGACGAATAAAGCAAGCAGGGAGCTAAACGTACCACAGCCGACGGTTTGGAAAATCTTACGGAAAAGGCTAAAGCAAAAGCCTTACCGTTTACAATTGCTACAAGCCCTGACACCCGATGACAAAGTCAAACGCTTTGAATTTTCGGCGCGGTTGCAACAGCTCACGGAAGAGGATGCGTTCAGTGCGAAACTTGTTTTCAGTGATGAAGCAACATTTTTTCTTAATGGTGAAGTGAACAGACACAATGTGCGAATCTGGGCGGTAGAAAATCCTCACGGATTCGTGCAGCAAATTCGCAATTCACCAAAAGTTAACGTGTTTTGTGCAATCTCGCGGTTTAAAGTTTACGGCCCCTTTTTCTTCTCCGAAAAAAACGCTACAGGACACGTGTATCTGGACACGCTGGAAAATTGGCTCATGCCACAACTGGAGACCGACAGCGCCGACTTCATCTTTCAACAGGATGGTGCTCCACCGCACTTCCATCATGATGTTCGGTATTTCTTAAACAGGAGATTGGAAAACCGATGGATCGGTCGTGGTGGAGATCATGATCAGCAATTCATGTCATGGCCTCCACGCTCTCCCGACTTAACCCCATGCGATTTCTTTCTGTTGGGTTATGTGAAATATTCAGTGTTTAAACCTCCTCTACCAAGAAACGTGCCAGAACTGCGAGCTCGCATCAACGATGCTTTCGAACTCATTGATGGGGACATGCTGCGCGAGTGTTGGAGGAACTTGATTATCGGCTTGATGTCTGCCGAATCACTAAAGGGGCACATATCGAACATTTGTGAATGCCTAAAAAGACTTTTTGAGTTTTTGTATGTGTGTGCAAAGCATTGTGAAAATATCTCAAATAATAAAGTTATTGTAGAGCTGTCAAATCGCTTCAATCATTTGTAATAACCCTGTATAAAAATATGGTGATGCATCAGGAATTGATTGAAAAGAATATAGAAAAAAAACAAACAATCAAGTAATATTTCAAGTCCCTGAAGAGCCTTCTGTTATGAAAAGAGTCATACTTTGCAACAAAATGTAAATCTGCCAAAGGATATTTACTAAACACAGCCTTCCGAAATGCCTTCACAAAAGAAGACGAAGTAAATATTCCAGAATTCGAATCGAGAACAGCTGCCAGCATGAGTAACGTAGATGTAAATATCCTCGGAGTAGTGAGGCAACTCAAATCACTTAATAAAGCAAGTCTTCTAGTCCAGACTGTATACCAAGTACGTTCCTTTCGGAGTATGCTGATGCATTAGCTCCATACTTAACAATCATATTCAACCGTTCGCTCAAGGAAAGATCCGTACCTAAAGACTGGAAAGTTGCACTGGTCACACCAATACTCAAGAAAGGTAGCAGAAGTAATCCACTAAATTGCAGGCCCATATTTTTAAGGTCGATATGTAGCAGGATTTTAGAACTTATGTTGTGTTCGAACATTATGAATTACCTAGAAGGAAACGGTCTATTGACACACAGTCAACATGGGTTTAGAAAACATCGATCCTGTGAAAAATAAAACAAGCTCTTTATTCACATGAAGTGTTGAGTGCTATTGACAAGGGGTTTCAGATCGATTCCGTATTTCTGGATTTCTGGAAGGCATTTGACACTGTTCCACACAAGCGGCTCGTAGTAAAATTGCGTGCTTATGGAATATCGTCTCAGTTATGTGACTGGATTTGCGATTTCCGGTCAGAGAGGCAACAGTTCGTAGTAATTCACGGAAAGTCATCGAGTAAAACGGAAGTGATTTCAGGCGTTCCCCAAGGTAGAGTTCCATTGCTGTTCCTTATCCATATAAACGATTTGGGAGACAATTTGAGCAGCCTTCTTCGGTTGTTTGCAGATAACGCTGTCGTTTATTGACTAATAAAGTCATCAATAGATCAAAACAAACTGCTAAGCGATTTAGAAAAATATCTGAATGGTGCGAAAAGTGGTAGTTTACCGTAAATAACGAAAAGTATGAGATCATCAACATGAGTGCTGAAAGGAGCTCGTTAAACTTCAGTTACCCGATAAATCAGTCTAATCTAAAAGCAGGATTTGGGCTAAAAATGATTAAAAGAAAGACGTTTTTCGTTGCGACGGAGTCTCCTCACGAAATTCCAAACACCAACTTTCTCCTCCGAATGAGCAAATATTTTGTTGACACCGACCTACATAGGGCGGAACGATCACCACGATAAAATAAGGGAAATCAGAGGTTTTACGGAAATATATAGGTGTGCTTTCCGCGCGCTATACGAGATTGGAATAATAGAGAATTGTGAAGGTGGATAGATGAACCCCCTGCCAGGCACTTAAATGTGATTTACAGAGCATCCATGTAGATGTAGATGTAGATGTAATTGTAGAAGGGAGGAATGTACTCATCTTATTCCAGGTTTCGCAAGCTTTATCGCTGGTATTAGAATGAAATTGCAAGGCGGAAAAATTTACAACGAGAGAAATAGTGATTAACACTAAGAGAATATGGTATAGCTTATCATAAATACTTTTTTGGTGTACATAACAGCACTCTGAACTGAAAAGATAAGGAGGATTAATAGCAATTGTTCTACTAAAGCCATTCTGTTTCATCGATGACCGAATTACCCAAGGTGAACCTGAACACGAGTTCCAAACATTGTTGTACTAGCTCTCCTTTGTTTACAAAGTTACATATCTGCAAGGTCTCTACTGCAAAAACAAAGAAATGGCATCCTATGCCGAGGGTCTGGTTCGGTCGAACATCGCACTGAGGAATAAAACCATGGAACATATTACATGTTTCAGCTACTAGGGTTGTGACAGCTCATATTTCCAAAGCAGTACCGCTGAGGGAAAACGCCGAACGTTAGCAATCCACATGTGGCACAGTCTTTAAATTCTTAAACCCAAATGTACGCAGAGAAACAATTAGGAATTATACAAAACAGTAATCGTTCCAAAGCTGGCATATGAAGGAAACCTGGAGAGACACAAAAATAAAATGTTATGCATGAATCTGGACTGAGATTTCTAAGAAGAACTGATGGTGTAACAAGATTTCCCACTAAACCGGCAGAGCATCTAACATACTGGTACACAACTTCATACATCTTCAGTTAATGGAATACTAGCGGAATGCTAAAATCTCTTTGGCACATATGGCGCGAATGCAAAATGGCAGAGAAAACATTTGTGAACTGCCAATAAAAGTTGTTTAGAAGAAGATATACTCGGTGTAGTGAAGCAGCTTAAAACCCTTAAGAGAGGCAAGGCCTCTGGTCCAGGTTGTTTACCAGTGAGATTCCTTTCAGAGTTTAGTAATACAGTAGATCCATTCTTAGCAGTCGTATACAATAGCTCGCTCGTAGGAAGAGCCCTGCCCAAACACTGGAAAACTGCAGAAGTCACACGAATACCCAAGAAAGGAAATAGGAGTACTGCAATGAATTACAGACCCATTTCACAAACGTCGATTTGTGTTAGCGTTCTAGAACGTATACTACGCTCAAACACTATAAATTATCTTGATAAAACGATTTATTAACAAACAACCAACACGGATTCATTCTGTGAAACACAAATAGCACATCGTTCTCACGAAGTAATGAGTGCTATTGACAGGGGACGCTAAATTGAATCGATATTTTTAAATTTCGAGAAAGCTTTTGACACCGATCCTCACAAGCGACGTCTAATTAAATTGCGGCCTATGGAGTATCGTCTCAGTTGTGTAAATGGATTCGTGATTTTCCGTCAGAAACGCCATAGTTCGTAATAACTGGCGGAGAGTCACAAGGTAATACGGAAGTTATATTTGGCGTTCCTGATCAACATAAACGATTTATTACGCAATCAGAGCAGCCCTCTTAGATTGTGTGCAGATTAAGTTGTCATTTACCGTATTGTAGAGTCATCAGACCATCAAAACTCATTGAAAATATGATTTAGACAAAGTACCTATATGGTACAAAAAGTGGCAGTTGACTCTGAGTGGTGGAAAGTGTGAAGTTATCCACATGAGTGCTGAAAGGAATCCGTTAAATTTCGGTTACACTATATCGCAAATATAGATACTTAGGCATTACAATTACGAAAAACTTAAAGTGGAACGATCACACGGATAACGTTCAAAATTGTTTAAATGGCTCTGAGCACTATGGGACCTAACATCTCAGGTCATCAGTCCCCAAGAACTTAGAACTACTTAAACCTAACTAACATAAGGACATCACACACATCCATGCCCGAAGCAGGATTCGAACCTGCGACCGTAGTGGTCGCGCGGTTCCAGACCGGTGCGTCTAGAACCGCTCGGTCGCTCCGGCCGGCATGGATAATGTTGTGGAGAAAGCCAACCAAAGAGTGCGAGTTATTGGAAGAATACTTAGAAAATCCAGCAGGTCTAACAGAAGACACTGCCTACAAGTACACTATGCTTGTCCGTTCTCTGTTTGAGTGCTGCTGTCCCATATGGGATCCGTATCACATAGGATTGATGAAGGACATCGAAAAAGTTCAAAGACGAGCAGCTCGTTTTGTATTATGCCACGTTTTTGTATTATGCCACGGGCATGATACACGAATTGCGGTGGCAATCATTAAAACAAAGGTGTTTTTGGCTGCCGAAGGAACTTTTCACAAAATTTCAACCACCAACTCTCTCCTCAAAGTGTGAAAATATTTTGATTGCGCCCACCTACATACGGAGAAATCATCATCATAAAATAATTAATCAGAGCTCGCACGGTGAGATTTAAGTGTTTGTTTTTTACACTTTCTGTTCGAGTGTGGAACGATAGAGGGGTAGCTTAAGGGTGGTTCAATGAATCCTGTGGATTGCAGAGTAATCATGTAGATATGGATGTAAATGTAGATGTATCGTCCAACGCTACCAGACGCATTGCAAACAATGACAGGGGGGGGGGGGGGGGTCAAAAGAAGAGCAAAGAGGTGTTGTTCTGACAGCGGAAGGAGTAGGAGGAACGGACTTTCATCGACTTTCATCGACGAATGTCACAAGTGTACGGCGAACACTGCATGTCCCTTGAAAGGGTCAAGGCGTGGCACAAGCGCTTCAGGAAAGTGTTGGTGTCGTTGCACGATGATGCAAGGCCTGGAGCACCACTCTCCATTACCGATGACATGGTCCAGATGGTGGATGCACTCATTACCCAGGACTGCCGAGTATGAAAGCCATAGCCGCCGTTGTCGGATTGAGCATCGGTAGTGTTCACACCATCATGAAGGAACGACTGCACATGCGCAAAGTGTGTGCCCAATGGGTGCCTCACAATCTCCAACCACACCTGGAAGCACGTCGAATGGCCCATTGTCTTGCTCATCTGCAACGCTATGCTCGGGAAGGAATTCGTTCCTGGCATGAGTGGTGGCAGGAGATGAGTCATGGTGTCATCACTTTGAATCAGACTCAAAATGACATAGCCTCCTGTGGTAGCATCCAGGGTCACCACCACCAAAGAAAGCCAAGGCCATCCACACGAGTGCAGGAAAAGTTATGCTGACGTTCTTCTTTGACCAAGGTGGCTCCCTTCTGATTCACTTCCTGCAGCACGGGACAACAGTGAATGCCCAGCGTTACTCGCACACCATGACCACCCTTCGCCAAGCGATCAAATCAAAACGACCAGGCAGTCTCACCTGTGGGGTCATTCTGATCCACGACATTGCAAAGCCCCATATTATCAACACAATCGTGGCACTCCTGCAGAAATTCAAATGGGAGGTTCTCGGCCACCCTCTGTACAGTCCGGCCCCTCTTTGAGGGGCAAACGATTCACCTCGGACGTCCAGCTATGGTTAACTTCGCAGCCCCGGGAATTTTATGAGACCGCCATTCACCACCTTATATCACAGTGGGACAAGCGTCTCAACAGCTAGGGTCAAAACTTCAAACATACAGGTACTGGTTTCTGTAATTATGCATGCGGCTCGTTTCTTTTTGAACGCCCTTATATTAGCCTCTCTGTTGTAGTACATTCGCCCCAAATATTTTGTTTTCAAATAGACTAACAACATCATGTGAGATGGGGACGGGAGCTTCGAGTCCCTTAGGAGACTGCTACTATTACTACTGTTAATAGACTACCACCAGTTCCAGACAACCGCAAAGCCACCATCTCATTTACGATTACTGTTTTCATCTCAAAAAGAATGCGGGGCACTTCTCATTCCACAGAGCAAAAAAGAGAAGTGGTTCTCAGAATTATATACCAATATACACTCATGCTCTTAAATTAAAGGTAATGCTGATAGATGGTGAAACGACGCTCTGGTGGGCGGTTTGCGGGTTTCAATCACCTCGGGGTATGACCATGGGGAGCATTTGACCTGAGGTCGTCGCATGGTGGCGCTGGCTGCAGTCCACATACGCAGAGGTGTGTTGGTGCATGTCAGAGTACGGTGCAGCGAGTAAGTGTGCAGATGTTTTCAGACGTGCTAATCGTAACTGTGTGTTGGAAATGCTCAAACAAAACATATTGATGACGTTATGAGGGGTAGAATACCAGGGCGAGTGGAGGCTGGTTAAACACAACAGGTCGTAGCACAGGCCCTCCGTGTACCACAGAGTGTTATCTCAAGATAATGGCAACGAGTCCAGCAGACCGGTAACGTGTCCAGATGCTACAGTATGGAACATCCACAGGGTACAACACCACAAGAAGACTGATATCTCACCATCAGTGCCCGCAGACAACCACGAAGTACTGCAGGTAGCCTTGCTCGGGACTTTATCACAGCCACTGGAGCAGTTGTCGCCACACAGTCTACAGACGACTGAACTGACATGGTTTATTCGCCCGGAGACCTGCAAGGTGCATTCCACTGACCCCTGGTCACAGGAGAGCTGATAAAGCCTAGTGTCAAGAACACAGTACATGGTCATTGGAACAGTGGTCCCAGGTTATATTCATGGACGAGTCCAAGTATAGTCTGAACAGTGATTCTCTCCAGGTTTTCATCTGGCGTGAACCAGAAACCACGTACCAACCCCTTAATGTCCTTGAAAGGAACCTGTATGGAGGTCGTGGTTTGATGGTGTGGGGTCGGATTATGATCGGTGCATCTACACCCCTGCATGTGTTTCACAGAGGAACTGTAACAGGTCAGGTGTATCGGGACGTCGTTTTACACCAGTATGTCCGCCTTTTCACGGGTGCAGTCTGTCCCACCTTTCCCCTGATGCATGATAACGCACGGCCCGACCGAGCTGCCATCGTGAAAGAGTCCCTTGAAACAGAAGATATCAGGTGAATGGCCTGCCTGTTCTCCAGACCTAAACCCAATGGAGCACTTCTGGGATGCTCTCGGTCGATGTATCGCTGCACGTTTTCAAACCCCTATGACACTTCAGGCACTGGTGCAATAATAGGAGGCTGGGCCCCAGCAGCTGCTCGACCACCTGATTCAGAGTATGCCAACCCGTTGTGCGGCCTGTGTACGTGTGCATTGCGATCAAATCCCATATTGATGTTGGGGTACATGCGCAGGAAACAGTGGCGCTTTGTAGCACATTTGTTTCGGGACGGTTTTCTCAACTTTTCACCAATACCGTGGACTTACAGATATGTGCCTATGCTATTAGCGCCAAGTTTGTTTAGTGCCACGTTGTGTGGCACCACATTCAGCAATTATCCTTAATTTATGAGCATGAGTGTAGAAAACGTTCGTCTGTTCCACTACCTTGGAGCATGTTCTGAGGTAAACTACTGTGACGCTCGTAACGGAAAAGAAAGAAATCTTGAAACATCAGTGAGAATTAAAAGGAAATCACTCGTACAGAACACATATCTCCTTACTTACGTACATTATCTAGCAGAAGGTGACTTTCCGAGAGCGTTAGACACTGTACCACACTGTCCACTGACAGTTTCGAATATATCGTCCTGTGTGTCTTCACAGAAATGCGATCGGCTCGATGACTTTTCCACTAATCGTATCCAGTACCGTGCGGTGAATGTACGATGCAAAGAAAAACAAGGTGGACTGTATCCCAAGGACAACTGACTGAGCAAATGCTCTCTCTACGCTGGAGTGCAAAACTTAAGGACAAAAGTAATTTTGTACGATGTGTCCCTGCCAAGTAACATATTTCGATGAAACTTGGACCATGCTTTGAAAGGGCTGGTATAGTTGAGTACAGTACAGAAATCACACTTTTATTCGAGGACAATAATTAGACAGAATTCAGCGCTATTTATTTCGGTTCCATACACATTACTTTGTCGTGCAGTGCGCAGGAGGGCGGTGGGGAGGGGCACTGTTGCCACCACGCAGCCAGTCACGCTTCACAACCACAAGGTTCTGTGCGTAACTTCAAAACAGAGAGGCGAGCATGAGGCGTTACAGCATTACTGTTGTGCATTCTCTGGCCCCTATTACCAGACCCGCTGCAACGTCAGTCACAAAATAATTTTATTCGGAATGTAGCAGGGTATATTATGACCACCGATGGCAATGCGTGTATCTACAATGTGATGCCTACCTGGCCACAAGGTTGGTACGGAGTCATTATGGTGAGGCGCTCCATTTCTCCACCAGTACGACTGACAAGTGCTGGATGGTCGCTGGTGCCTGTGGACGGACTGAATCGCGTCTCCCCAACGCATCCCACATTTACTTTAAGGGATTTAAGTCTGGGGAACTGGAAGGACAGTCCATGGCCCAATACTCTCTCGTTCCATGAGCTCCTCTACTTGCTCTATTCGATGCGGTCGCACGTTCGCATCCATAAAAATAAAGTCAGGAGCGAATGTACCACTGAAAAGGCGCACGTTAGGACAGAGTACAGTGTAACAATGGCACTGACCGGTGAGTGCACGTATTAAAAGATTCGTTGATTAATACGCCCGTGCGTAACAGAATGCAGCATGTAATTCTCAAATGGACAGAAGTCTTTCGAAGTAAGAATGATTTCAGGTGTGCCGCAGGGGAGTGTCGTAGGACCGTTGCTATTCACGATATATATAAATGACCTTGTGGATAACATCGGAAGTTCATTGAGGCTTTTTGCGGATGATGCTGTAGTATATCGAGAGGTTGTAACAATGAAAAATTAATTGAACTGGAATGCAGAAGGTTCTGCAACGAATTGTCGCATGGTGCACGGAATGGCAATTGAATGTCAATGTAGACAAGTGTAAGGTGCTGCGAATACATAGAAAGAAAGATCCTTTATCATTTAGATACAGTATAGCAGGTCAGCAACTGGAAGCAGTTAATTCCATAAATTATCTGGGAGTAGGCATTAGGAGTGATTTAAAGTGGAATCACCATATAAAATTAATCGTCGGCAAAGCAGACGCCAGACTGAGATTCATTGGAAGAATCCTAAGGAAATGCAGTCCGAAAACAAAGGAAGTAGGTTACAGTACACTTGTTCGCCCACTGCTTGAATACTGCTCACCGGTGTGGGATCCGTACCAGGTAGGGTTGATAGAAGAGACAAGATCCAACGGAGAGCAGTGCGCTTTGTTACAGGATCATTCAGTAAACGCGAAAGCGATACGAAGATGATAGATAAACTCAAGTGGAAGACTCTGCAAGAGAGACGCTCAGTAGGTTGGTACGGGCTTTTGTTGAAGTTTCGAGAACGTACCTTCACCGAGGAGTCAAGCAGTCTATTCCTCCCTCCTACGTATATCTCACGAAGAGCCCACACAGAGGCATACCGACAATCTTTCTTTCCACGAACAATACGAGACTGGAATAGAAGGGAGAACCGATAGAGATACTCAAGGTACCCTCCGCCACTCACCGTAAGGTGGCTTGTGGAGTATGGATGTAGATGTAGATGCAACATTATGCCTCCCTGCGCCATAATACCACCAAAACGAGAACGTTCGACAGTGCTGTATGTGCACCCATGTGTGGAAAGGGGTGGTGGGGGGAGAGGGAGGAGCGTAGTGCACTCATTATGATTTTAATGCTAACTAGCAACTATGAAATGGGTGAAAACTAAGAACTGCAATAAGTATAGTGTAAGGAAAACTGAGGTTCCTTGGAATGTTGCTAGGGAAGTGAGGTTCCTCTGTGCTGGATACTGCAAGATGGGAGCTGGTTACGAACAATTGCAGAGTCTATTTCCGGTGCTTGGAGTCCAGATGAGATGAGCGTGAAAGCTGGCATCGAATGAATTCAGGAACACGCTGCTGGAATCTTAACAGGTTGTTACAACCTATTAGGAAGTATACCAGTTGTCCGGAATGGTTGAGCGGTTCTCGGCGCTACAGTCTGGAACCGCGAGGCCGCTACCGTCGCAGGTTCGAATACTGCCTCGGGCATGGATGTGTGTGATGTCCTTAGGTTAGTTAAGTTTAAGTAGTTCTAAGTTCTAGGGGACTGATGACCTCAGAATTTAAGTCCCATAGTGCTCAGAGCCATTTGAACCATTTTTTTGAATACGTCAGCCTCTGCTGTTTTCATCTCGGGGCTCAGGTAATTTCAGCGTTGTCTTGCTACCTTCATGCCAAGTTCAAGGTTATATTCAGGTGGTGGGTGGAAAACTGGGAGAAATGAATGACTGGATGCAGATTTCCTCTTATTGTGTTGGTTGTTTCTCCACACGGGCATCTGATAGTCTAAAGTGCTAATATCAAACCACTGATGTATTGGTCACTAGCGCAGTGCGTTATGTCAATTATTGTTACGTAATAACATGTGGAGAGATGAAGTTGAACTATCATATAGGCGCGGATGTGGTTAAAGCAAACGGAAAGTTATGGGAAAGTTCCTTTGTGTCTACAAAAGTGACTGCTTACAAAAATTTTATGTGGCAGATGCTTGAATATTGCTCAAGCGTGTGGGACACACATCAGGTCGAAGTATCAGAAGACATAAAGTGTACAAAAAGAAGGGAGCCCGTCGAACGGTAACAACGCTTCTGTGGCAAGCGAGAGTGTAAAAAAGTGTTGCAAGGCCTAGATTACTTCAAGAACAGTCGTTCATGGCAGATGTTATGAATGTCTTTAAGTTTCATCATATCTGCTCCGCATTGTCCACGCAGAAAGGAAAATGGTATACTAATAGCTCACACAAAGTTGCCATTTTTTTGGTCCTACACATGTGGAACGTGTGAAAACGCCAATATATTCGCAGTAGAAACAACCCCTTGCCACATATATTCCAGTGATTCGTAAAATGTAGGGTATGTAGAAGGTTTCACAAATTTTTCTTGTCCTCTGAAGGTTTCCTACTAACCAGAGACACGTTTGCATTAAGATTGTAACATATTACAGGAAAACAAATGCCACGTACAAGAGCAGCCCTTGTTTTCTCTTTGCAGGTATGCGTTTCGGCCTAATACAGACCAAGCTCGGCATCGCTTCATTGGTCTCCAAGTTTATCTTCAGCGCCACGAGCAAAACACCTGCAAAGCTCCAGATGGATCCCAAGGCAACTGTGGCGTCTGCGGTCGGAGGCATCAACGTGCGTATCACCGCGAGAACTTGATACGTCCACAAGCAGGGCTGTCTACAGAAGGAGCTGACACGTATGGGTTTGAAAGTGTATGATCTGACCCATTCTTCACGTATACTTACTATAGCAAACACACATAAAATTTTGTTTACTAACATCAGTGAGCCATGCACCTCCAAAATAAACTTGAGCGATGGTAAATATAGTAATAAAGCCCTTCTATTGCCTTTTCGGTGACGTATTTTATTCGCCTATGTTCTATCATGTCCAAAAGTATCCGACCGCCATGAACTGCGTTCGGCCTGATTTTCGTGCAGCCCGCATAACGTAACATCCTTGTTAGTCCTTAGTCACATTTTGATACAGTCATATGAATATATAAAATAGTCACCACAACACATCACTAGAGAATACAGCATTGTAATTTAGTCACTCCAGATGCAAATTAGTACTCCGATAGAGCAAATGTCGCACGACAGGTCATTGGACGTGGCACTTATTTTAATGTTTGTCCACTCAAAGGTATTAGAGGAAGTGACATTTCAAAAAAACACAAAAAAAATTACCTCTTTTTATTGCAAAAGGCTAAGCCTTGTCTCTGTAGCCACAGCTTCCTCTCTTCAGCAGTTATCTTCATTTCCGTGTATGAAGAACACTCCATATCACTGATCATATTTCTTTTAAATAGGATGTTCTCGATAGTCTATCTGTTCCCTCCCCTGCGATGTTGTCTTCGAAAACGCTTTCTAGAAGAATACCATGTCTAATTATGTGTCCAATGAGTTTGTGTTAGCTCACATCGTTGACTACATCTCCCTTCTCTATCGGTCCAGCTAGTTCAAGCAATTCCTTCAGAACCACATTTACACAGCTTCGAGGCCAGCTTTCTTCTGCTTTTCTAACGTCCAGAGTTCACATCTGTATTCCAGGACCTCCACTTTAAGGTCTTTACCTATCATTTATTGGTGTGGACGCTGATGTGTTTATTTCATTGAAGTTTCTTCCTATTTTGGATGACACTCTAAGCCTGTTATTCTACTCTTGATTTCATTCAGACATCTAACAGTTTTATCCACAGTGCCAGAAAGAGGCTGTAATTCGGTTTCTTGCTCGAGTTGCTCACTGTCTATTTTCATGTCGACATCCTCCAAATGATTCAACACTACGCTAACGACTTCACGGGTCAGCATACCCACTGAACGTGATCTCACTACAAATTTTGCTCTGGCATACAGGGTGGATCCTATAGGGACGGTTCAAAAACCAATCGACGAAATATGACAGTGATCCGAAGCAGCCCTCTGGCTCACCTGCGGTGTGATCAGCAGGAGTTCAACATTGAAATGTGTGTGAATAAAGCGGCTAAGGGTCTCTCTAAGATCTCCAGTTTTATCAACATCTTCAGTGCGACCCACAAACCTTTCTTGAGCTCGTTAGAAAGGCACCAGTCAGAGATTTCGACACTCACTCAGCTGAGTGGTGCCTGGTGGCTGCTCTAGCGCCTGAGGGCATGCAACCTCAACTAAGGGGTACAAAAAGGAATGTCTGTGCTCAGGTGCTAGAGCAGCCACGAGGCACCACTCAGCTGAGTGGGTGTCGAAGTCTCTGACCGGTGCCTTTCTAACGTGCTCAAGAAAGGGGAGGACGATGCAAGAGAGACGCCATGAAACACAGTATAGTTTGATGTTAAGGTTCGAAGAGAGTGTTTTCCTAGAGGTGTCAATCAACATACTGCATCCTATGCTTACATCTCGCGAAAGCCAGTAAAGATATCACCTACCATTCTTTCCACTAACCATGCAAAACTGAAACGGAAAAAGGGTAAGTGACAGTGGCGCAGAAATAAGTGTTCATCAAACGCCATAAGGTGACGTGCGGAGTACTTATGCAGATTCTTCCTCTGAGTCTGCCACTATTGCAGCGTCATCAGCAGTTCTGATGTTCTGATGCCGTCGACATGAATACGATTAATTTTAATCCCAGTGGTCTTTTCTTTCATTGATGTTATTGGCCCCTCGATGAACGTGTTAAATGACTAATGTGAAGAAGGCAACCCTGTCTTACTGCCATTGTGACGTACGCTTCTTACTTGTCACCACAAATATGTAGTTCAGTTCTGTGCTTTTTGTATATACTTTACGAATCGCCTTATAAACTGGATATATATGTAGTTCCACTCTTCCTTCCAAACTACATGACGAAAATATTTTCTTGGTCGAGATCCTGGACTCGTAGCCATCAACTGCAATTTTTGTACACTAATTAGGAAAAATGGTAAATATGACAATTAACAAAGTGAGCGCATGTTTAAACTTACAACGACGTGACATAGAGTTTTGTACTAGATGGGGATGCGAATCTAGCTCCTATACATGTTGTTAACTAAGCACAATCAAACATCCGATATCGAAATTTTTCAACAGTAGCCAGATGTTTTAACTAAAATGACGAGGCGAGCATGATTGATTTACCGGTATTCTAACCTTGCCCTAGCGCCGTTATTTTCTAGCCACAAATACACGGTACGTATGGGTTTCACGAGTAGCGAGGTGGCGCAGGTCTGAACTAGAATAAAAAGCACGACAATAAATTCCGTGTCTCACTGGGAGTTGAAACCGGCGCCTATCAATATTGTTGGCAATACATGTTAAAAAATCGTAATAATTTTTCAGCGGTAATTTTGAGTGCCTATACTACAGCTGCATACGACCTGACGAACATTTTTGTAACAGACGAGGACTCGAAACCAGACACACATCTACATTTACACCTACATCTGCATCGACGTGATTACTCTGCAACACGCAATTAAGTACCAGGCAGAGGCTTCATCGAACCATCTTCTGGCTATTTCTCTACCGTTCCACTCTCTAATAGCGCGCATGAAAAACAAACACAGTCTTTCTGTGCGTGCTTATATTTTTCTCATTTTACTATGATGATCATTCCTCCCTTATGTAGATGGACGCAACTGAGGAGAAAGTTGATAGTTGAGATTTCGTGAGAATACCCTACAGCATCGAAAAACGTTGCTACCCAAATTTCCAAGTCGCTCTTTCCCTTATTTTGCGACAATACAAAACGAGCTGCCCTTCTTTGAACGTTTTCGATGTCCTCCGTCCATTGTATCTGATGCGGATTCCACACCGCACAGCAATACTCCAGAAGTGGACGTACAAGCGTAGTGTGGACACTCCCTTTAGTGCATCTGTTGAATTTTTTCAGCGTTCTACTAATAAATCGTAGATTCTTGCTTGCGTTACCCATTCCAGCTCAAGTTACTTGCAGTTGTAATCCCTGAGTATTTAGTTGAATTTACAGCCTTTAAATTTGTGTGACGTAAATTAGCGGATTCCTTTTGGTACTCATATGGATGACTGCACACATTTCATTATTTACAATGAACTGCCACTTTCCCACCATATGGACATCTCGTCTAAACCGTTCTGCAATTTGTTTTGATCATCTGATGACTTTATAACACAGTATGCGACAGCATCACCTGCAAATAATCTAAGAGTGCTACTCAGATGTAGATAGGAACAACAGACGGCCTATAACATTTCCTTGGGAAGCATCAGATATTACTTTTTGCCAGTTACTACGAACTGTAACCTGTGTGACAGGTCGCACAACTGAGATAATAGTCTGTAGGCACGCAATTTGATTAGAAGTCGCTTGTGATGTACGGTATCAAACACCTTCTGGAAATCAGAAATACAGAATCAATAACACATCGCCTGACAACAGTGCTTACCACTTCGTGTGAATAAAGAACTACATTTTCTGAATCCGTGTTGGTGTACATTTCGTGGAGATCTTGATGAAACTGGAATTTCTGGGAAACAGCGGAATGGTGGAACTGTATCATCCCGAAGGGGTTAAATGGCGGCAATGTCGAATTCTGCGCCCGGATCCCAATCCAACAGTAATATTTTCAACATCAAAATTTCAAACCCAAAAACATACGAGTCTTTCTAACTTAAGAATGCTTATTAGTCACCGAGTTTCTACTTCCCCGACTCACTCCTCTGCCATGGCTCATGCTGAAGCGACTCTGCTCCAGTTGGTAGTGAATGAATACTCGTATCAAGTTTGATGATGATCTGGAATCATTGTGCAACCCTACGCTGTTCAATTGGATTTACCAAAGGTGAAGTGGATGTGTTTGTGGCAGTTAAAACTGTTTGCCTGGAATATGAATCGAACCAAAACTTTACATTCCAATAGACTACCTAATTTCACATTCATGTAGCTCGAGATATTGGCTTGACGAGTAATGTGCCACACTGGATCAGAGATCGAACTCCCTCAGGTCGAGTACAGCCTGTTCAGTACACTCATTTCCTTCTTCGACCGCACCGCCGTTCACACGCGGCCACGGTTACGCAAAGCTTTCTTTCGGTTTGACTTTGTAATCACTGTGGCCCTTTGCACAAACTGCTCACACTGTGTAATGAGGAAATTTCTATTGGCAGTATTGTTTTCCACTTGAGCTGCTGTGGTACTGCATATCCACTGACGGGAAAAAATCTAAACACTAAAAGGTAATTCATATTAACGAAATTTTGGGTATAATATTTAAGTTATTAACAGGTTAATGTTATCGTGAGACAAGCCATGGGAATTGTGATATGCTGGTCCATTAGTAACCGGTGGATCAGCCAGAATGTTGAATGAAAGTATGTAGACGTGCATGCATTATATGGTACAGGTGCCGGATATGAGTTTGTGGGATGGAGTTCCCTGCCCATTGCACTTGGTCAGTTTATACAGGGTGGTTAATGTTGTTTGCGGGTCATACTGAATTTGTTGTCCGATGATGTCCCATATGTGCTCGACTGGTGACAAATTAGGTGATGGAGCAGGCCAAGGCAGCACGTCAACACTCTGTAGAGCATGTTGAATTACAAAATCAATATACTGTTGAGCGTTATCCTGTTGGAAATCACCCCCTGGAATGCTTTTCATGAATGGCATATCAACAGTTCGAGTCAACGGACTGACGTACAATTTTGGAGTCAAGGCACGTGGGAAACCACGGGAGTGCTCATGCTGTCATATAAACTCGCATCCTAGACCAGTGTGCCTAGCATGCAGAGGTTAGTTGCAGGCCATCAACTGGTCTCCTTCTGACCAACACAAGGCCATTATTGGCATCGAGGCAGAAATAGCTTTCATGTCAAAAACACAACAGACCTGCCCACTGCCCTCCAACGAGCTCTCGCTTGACACCACTGAAGGCGCAAATGGTGGTGCTTCGGGGTCAGTAGAATGCACGCTTCACAGTGTGTGGATCGGAGCTGTCCTTGAAGTAAGCGATTTGTAGCAGTTCGTTGAGTCACTGTGGCGCCAACAGCTGCTCAAATTACTGCTGCAGCTGCAGTACGAAGTGCAAGAACCATACGCCGAACACGATAGTCTTCCCTCTCGGTAACGCCACGTGCGCAACCAGAGTCCGGTCTTTTTCCGACCGTACATTCCCGTGACCACTGCTGCCAGCAATCAAGAACAGTGGCTACATTACCGCCAAATACATCTGCAGTATCGCAGAAGGAACGTCTAGCTTCTCGTAGCCCTATTACACGACCTCGTTCAAAATCAGATAGGTGCCGCAGTGGAAACACTAGTTCCCGTCAGACCACCGCAGTTGAGCGCTGTCGGGCTGGGATGGGTGACCATCCAGTCTGGCAAGCGCTGTTGGTAACCGGAATGCACTCAGCCCTTGATCCAGAAGTAGCGGCTCCGGTCTCTCAAACTGACATACAGCCGGGAGACGGTGTGCTGACCACATGCATCTCCATATGCGCATCCAGTAACGCCTGCGGTCTGAGGATGACACGGCGGCCCGTCAGTACCGTTATGCCTTCCAAGACCTGTTTGGACAGAGATTAGTTTAGTTATGTTGATAACCGTGCGTTTGTCACCATGAAGTATTCTCGACTAACATCAAGACGCCCAGTCTCAGAGGCAACTGTCTCTCACGACAGTTACAGCGCGTTTTTAAAGCAACTCTATTTTTTTATCCTCATAGTGGTGGAACTAGCGCCACTATTATAGAACTGATGCGAAATTTCAGTCGACATCATCTTTCAGACGCATAAACACGCCTACCAACTTTCTTTTATTTCGCACAAATCCTTCTTGATGTTTTGATTTTTTTCCCGTCAGTATATTAGTAGCATTGTTGTTAAACCAAGCATTGTAAGCGCGAAGTTGATGGGTTGAGATTACTTATGCTTCGTCTGTCTGCCAAAAGAATAGCTCTAATGGAGACTCAAAGTAACTCATTTCAATTTATGACCCATAGGTCGAAACATTTGTTGCATAATGCGATGAGTGCCATCGAGGAAGTCATCCCAAAATGTTGTTTTCCTCTTTAAAGTACGATCATTCCGGCGTAAACTATTCGTAGTTTCTAAACACAATGCGTTTAATGAAGAGCATCTTCAGAGTTATCACTGTGGTTCACGGTAGTCAGAAAGTTGCATGCAGTGGGCTAAGGTCCAAATTTGGGTAGGGAGATACTGCATGCTATGATTCATAGCAATGTAAATGAAACAGATGATCAGAGCTACGTTTTTGCTGATCATTGTATCACCACAGAGAATTCATTTTCCGTATCGTTACTGCTGCTGAATTAAGTGCCTATACATCAAATACACAAAACGATACTAATGCGTGAGCAAGACATATCCTCAAGCAAAGGGTTGCCAAACAAAGGGTAGCCCCAAATGTTGCCTACTGTGTAACCACAATATTGGCTGCTAATGCAACGCCGGCCGGGGTGGCCGAGCGGTTCTAGGCGCTACAGTCTGGAACCGTGCGACCGCTACGGACACAGGTTCGAATCCTGCCTCGGGCATGGGTGTGTGTGTGATGTCCTTAGGTTAGTTAGGTTTAAGTAATTCTAAGTTCTAGGGGACTGATGACCTCAGCAGTAAAGTCCCATAGTGCTCAGAGCCATTTGAACCATTTGAGCTAATGCAACGGGGGCAGGGTTGGACGTATCCAGTGGTAAGAACTGCATGAGGCTACGGAACGAAGTTCAACTGCTTACTCGACGAGTAGTTCAGAACAGTGTTACAGTGCTGGTGGTGTTGATAGAAAGCAGAGCTATGGCAACGCTAAATAAAGCAAACAGTGCAAACATATGGATAACATTTCTTCAGAAAGGAAACCAAGGAATTCTGCAGGAAAAAAGTGAAGATGAAATACTAGCGTTTCTGCCGGATGAGTCAGTGGAATGCGTCGTGTCGTATTTTGCACGACTGTGAGGACAATGTAAATGAGGAGCACAATGATGACGATACAGGCTTAACAAGTGAAAGTGATGTTGAAACAAGTGCCGAACGTTGTAGTCATCAGCCTTATCAGACAGGAATCTGCAATTCTCGTCTCTAGTGCAATGTAGTAAAGGACAATCGTGGTCCACAGAGCGGATACGAAACGTAATTACGTACATGAAAGATTATCTGCAGCATAAGAAAAAGAAATTGGACAAATTTCGAATAAATCCGCAGCAATATGACCGTGCAGTGTATAAGAAGAATGACGGATACTCATGGGAGGACATGGCACACTTGTTACAAAAACTGATGTTAGCGAGTTTCAAGGATGGTCTGTACAGGGTGTACGATTAGTGTGATAGTGACCTATTACGTTACGCACATCAAACTGCTCACGACGTAGGTTACAGTGATTTCAAGGGAAGCAGTGTATAGTTATATAACTTAAACAGTGATACAGAATTGGAAGACGAAAGCGTCAACTTGATGATGCACAGAAAACTGTGAAATCGCTGAGATCATTGGTAGATCTGATAAACAAACGCATTCCATCGTTCAGCAAGGAATTTCTTTTCAATTCCCGCTAATCTGGATCTGGAAAATACATGCGAAAGAAACCCCTGACATTAGAGTTACCAAGAGAGTTGTATCCAGACTTTAACGAAACATAAACTATCCATAATATGAGTCTCCTCCCCCCATGAACCATGGACTTTGCCGTTGGTGAGAAGGCTTGCGTGCCTCAGCGATACAGATAGCCGTACCGTAGGTGCAACCACAACAGAGGGGTATGTGTTGAGAGGCCAGACAAGCGTGTGGTTCCTGAAGAGGGGCAGCAGCCTTTTCAGTAGTTGCAGGGGCAACAGTCTGGATGATTGACTGATCTGGCCTTGTAGCACTAACCAAAACGGCCTTGCTGTGCTGGTACTGCGAACGGCTGAAAGCAAGGGGAAACTACAGCCGTAATTTTTCCCGAGGGCATGCAGCTTTACTGTATGGTTAAATGATGATGGCGTCCTCTTGTGTAAAATATTCCGGAGGTAAAATAGTCCCCCATTCGGATCTCTGGGCGGGGACTAATCAGGAGGACGTCGTTTTCAGGAGAAAGAAAATTGGCATTCTAAGGATTGCAACGTGGAAAGTCAGATCCCTTAATCGGGCGGGTAGGTCAGAAAATTTAAAAAGGGAAATGGATAGGTTAAACTTAGATGTAGTGGGAACTAGTGAAGATTGGTGGCAGGAGGAACAAATCAAGTAGGTGTTATGCAGGAGTAGGTTTAATAATGAATAAAAAAATAGGAATGCAGTTCAGCTACAAGAAACAGCATACTGAACGCATTATTGTGGCCAAGATAGACACGAAGCCCACGACTACCATAGTAGTACAAGTTTATATGCCAACTAGCTCAGCAGATGACGAAGAGATTGATGAAATGTATGATGAGATAAAAGAAATTATTCAGGTAATGAAGGGAGACGAAATTTAAATGTCGTGGGTGAATGGAATTCGATAGTATGAAAATTAAGAGAAGGAAACGCAGTAGGTGAATATGGGGGTAAGAAATGAAAGAGGAAGCTGCCTGGTAGAATTTTCCACACAGGATAACTTAATCATAGCTAACACTTGGTCCAAGAATCATGAAAGGAGACTGTATACATGGAGGAGGCCTGGAGATACTGGAAGGTTTCAGATAGAGATTTAGGAACCAAGTTTTAAATTGTAAGACATTTCCAGGGGAGATGTGGACTCTGACCACAATCTATTGGTTATGAACTGTAGATTAAAACTAAAGAGACTGCAAAAAGGCGAAAATTTAAGGAGATGGGACCTGGCTAAACTGACAGAACCAGAGGTTGTAGAGAGTTTCAGGGAGAGCATAGGGATCGATTGACAAGGATGGGGGAAAGAAATACACTAGATGAAGAATGGCTAGCTTTGAAATAGTGAAGGCAGCAGTGGTTCAAGTACGTAGAAAGACGAGGGCTAGTAGAAATCTTTGGGTAACAGAAGATATATTGAATTTAATTGATGAAAGGAGAAAATATAAAAGTGCAGTAAATGAAGCAGGCAAAAAGGAATACAAACGTCTCAAAAATGAGATCGACAGGAAGTGCAAAATTTTAAGGCAGGGATTGCTAGAGGACAAATGTAAGGATGTAGAGGTATATATCACTAGGGGTAAGATAGATACTGCCTACAGGAAAATTAAAGAGACCTTGGGAGGAAATCCACTTGTATGAATATCAAGAGCTCAGATGGAAACCCAGTTCTAAGCAGACAAGGGAAATCAGAAAGGTGGAAGGAGTATATAGAGGATCTATACAAGGACCATGTACTTGAGGACAATATTATGGAAATGGAAGAGGATGTAAATCTAGATGAAATGGGAGATATGATACTGTGTGAAGAGTTTGACACAGCGCTGAAGGACCCAAGTCGAAACAAGGCCCCGGGAGTAGACAACATTCCACCTTGGGAGAGCCAGCCCTGACAAAACTCTACCATCTGGTGAACAAGATGTATGAGATAGGCGAAACACCCTCAGATTTCAAGAAGTATATAATAATGCCAATACCAAAGAAAGCAGGTGTTGACAGATGTGAAAATTACCGAACAATCAGCTTTATAAGTCACGGCTGCAAAATTCTAACACGAATTCTTTACAGTCGAATGGAAAAACTGGTAGAAGCCGATCTATGGTAAGATCAGTTTTGATTCCGTAGAAATATTGGAAGACTTGAGGCAATACTGACCGTACGACTTATCTTAGAAGATAGATTAAGGAAAGGCAAATCTACGATTCTTTCATTAGTAGACTTAGAGAAAAATTTTAACAATGTTGACTGGAATACCCTCTTTCAAATTCTGAAGGTGGTAGGTTTAAAATACAGGGAGAGAAAGGCTATTTACAATTTGTACAGAAACCAGATGGCAGTTATAAGAGGCGAGGGCTATGAAAGGAGCTGTGGTTGGGAAGGGAGTGAGACAGGGTTGTAGCCCATTCACGATGTTATTCAATCGGTATATTGTGCAACCAGTAAAGGAAACAAAAGAAAAATTCGGAGTATGAATTAAAATCCATGGAGAAGAACTAAAAACTTTGAGGATCGCCGATGACATTGTAATTCTGTCAGAGACAGCAAAGGACTTTGAAGAGCAGCTGAACGGAATGGGCAGTGTCTTGAAAGGAGGATATAAGATGAACATCTACAAAAGCAAAACGAGGATAATGGAATGTAGTCAAATTAAATCAGTGGAAGGAAATCTTACGGAATGACCGAAAAGACGGATTCAGAATGCTGTGAAACTAGTGAACGAGTGCACTGGAAATTCATTCCAGCTTCTAATAATAAGAAAGGGAAAACAGTCGTGCTCAGAATGGAGAATATGGAATACAGAACTATGGAAGTAATATCTCGAATATGTCACCCTCATGAAAATACGTCATTCAGTTCATAAAATTCAAAGGAAATGAATGCATGGTTTACTCGTTATGGTTGTACTGTAACTGATGTTTTGTCAACAAAACCAGAAACGCCTTGTGAACGAGACACCCTGAGGAAAGCAGGGCCCTAAATAAGAGGAAGAGGTTCAAGTAGATTAGTGATGGAAGGAGTTTCTAGGCACCTCCTCACAAATGGCACATTTCATTCGTAGTTTATATCCATTTTCTTTCGCACTTACGAAGCGTCTAGACTATAAGTTCGTTCATGTGATTATTACTGCGGTGTCATTCCTAGAACTGCCTACTACACTAAATACAACGGTACTTGCAGGTAAATCTGACTCAATAAAGAACATACGCACAGCTAAACCAGAACGCCAAATGCGTGCAGAGATAGAACAGCTCAGTCCTTACATCGCGTGAAATAAGGAAAAAATTGTTAAGAATTCGCAAACTGGTAAGAAACGACTTTCAGATAACATGAAGTAAACATTTATAGATGAAACCTAATTAATGGTTATTGATGTTGTGCATAGCTACTTCTCAGCAGCTGTAGTGTAGATTCATTTCACCCAAAATCAATCGTAATCTGTACAAAAGTTTTATGAATTTCATGTTACCTGTTTCATAGATTAATCTGCCATCTTCAGAAGTTTGTACAGACTCAAATCATAGGTAAGCCAACGTCACATAAGGATCGGACAATAAAGATACGCTACGAAGAGTCAGTAAATAATACGAAAAGTTCGTTAAAACAAATCAGAAAAGTGTAACAGGTTTTCTAAAATGGATGTACAGCTGTTCAGCATTCGGAAGGACATAATACTTCGTTTATTGAAATAATTAATATTAACAGATCGCAAATAATACGGAATATATGCGAAAAATAGTAATCAACAGACTGACGATGCGAAGTTAGCTGATCAGGTCTATATACAAAACTAGCTTAACGCCCGCTGGTTTGGTCGGGTAGACTGTATGGCCTGCAAAGATTTTTTTTTCCCTTTTCTTTAACCGATTTTTTTTGTTGTTCGCACATTGCAGCACCTTCTAAACTTTTGCAGGCTAAATAATTTTAATAGAATGTACTTCTGACCAAAAAGTGATTCTAGTAGCTGGAGTCCAATTCATCATGTCCTTTGTGTTCTTGTGGAGATATTGCCGAAGAAACTTTCATCCCCAACACTAATTTCTTTCTTTCTAACAGAGAGGTCAGTTGTAGCTTTAAAAATGTTTTAAGAGTTTCCTTAACAACGATTTATTTTCAAAAGAATTTCTCCCACTATTTTACCCCCTTCATGGTTGATTTTCTACTAATACTGAAACAATTGTTTTTGTTTCTGACTGAGAAATCGAATACCAATTTTCATAGTTCCAGCTCGAAAATTGCCTTAATAAAGATTATATTTTCGAAAAGCCTTTCATCTCCTATTTCATCCCCTTAGGTGTGGAATTTCGGACAATCGCTTCTTAAATGATGCCTACAGTATGAGATCCACATCTCCCAGAATTTCAAGTTTCTCTCCCTAGTGGTTTAGGCTAGGCAATTATGAGTCAATGAATCTGTCTGGCCCTATTTCACCCCCTATAAGAGTTGAATTAACAAAAACAGCAGTGAAAGATCCGTTTTTTAATTTCTAACCGAGGAGCCAAAAATAATTTTCAGAAATTTAGCTTTCTAAACGCTTTCACAATTACAGATCTTCATAAAATATTTGAGCACCTAATTCACTCCCTTAGGGGTTAAATTTCCAAAATCAGTTGCATGATAATTTTTTTATTGCTGGCAGAGATGCCAAATAAAAATTTTCTGAGATTTAGCTTCAAGTACTTCCATAAAATCTTTTATCCACTCTTTCTCCCCCATATGGGTTGAATTTGCAAAATCTCTTCTATTTATTCTAGCTGCGAAGTCAGATTCTAATTTTCATAGATTTAGGTTTAAAACTCTTTCATTTTCATAATACACTTCATCTCCTTTGTTTGAACTGAGAAGCGAAATACCTGTTCTCATAATGTAGCTTCAAAAATACTTCAGTAATTCTTTAACAAAACAAACTTCCCCCCATTATTTCACCCTCATTTTCAAAAATGCTGAAACATGTATTTCTCTATTTCTGACCGATAAACAAGATGATAGTTTTCGAAAGTCTAGCTTCAAAACTACCTTAATAACATTTTTTCAAGGAACTTCTCATGCCCTATTTCATGACGTTAGGGGTGATATTTCGGCAAATGTCTTCGTAAACGACGCCTGCAGTATAAGACCAACAACTTTTCCAAATATAAAGTTTCTACCCTTAGTGATTTGTTATCGCCGACGATGAGTCACTGCTCTTCAGCCGAAAGACATAGAACAAACAATTAAAAGAACACAAGGCACAGTATAACTGGAGCATAAAAGCAGCGACGGATGGCGTAGCACATAACAAACACTGACAGCGAACCTCAAGGCAGCACACAATTAAAATCACACCTCTTGATGCACAGGAGGAACAGCACTAAGCACAACACTGACGTGGCACACTGATGAAGATCAAAACGGAGGATCTGCCAGGTGCAAGGAGATGAGGGAGACTGGAAGAAGGGAGGGAGGGAGGGGAAGAGAGGGGAGAGATGGTTGGGGGGCGCGCTGAAGAGGGCCAGGTAGGGAGGGATGGGGGAAGGAAAGAGGCAAGGATGAGGTATAAGGTCTCAGGGTGGGGGGGGAGGAAGGAGGAAAATCCGTTCTGGGAGAAGGAGGGGAGACGAAAAAGGGGGATCTGGGGAGGAGGGAAACAAGACCAGGTTAGAGTTGGCAGGGTAGATGTCACGGCAAAGTTCATCATCCTGGAGGGTGGGGTGCTGGAAATAGCCCTGATGAAGGAGATGGAGGGTGTGGAAGTGGAGAGAGGGAGGGTTACAGCAATAGAGGTGCGGCAACAGGCAGGGGGTGGAGAGGACGGAGGAAACCAGAGGGTGGAGGGATCAAGCCTGAGTACAATGCAAAGGATGAGGAGATGTTGGGGGAACAGGAGGAGGTGGGGGAAGGGGATGATTTCATACAGGAGCCATGCGGGGGAAGAAAGGCGGATACGGAAGGCAAGGCGGAGTGCATGGCGTTCGAGGATTAGGAGGGCCTTGTAAATGTGGGTGGTAGCAGAGCTCCAGGCAACACTGGCATAACAGAACATGGGACAGATGAGGGGTTTGCAGGTGTGGAGGATGGTAGAAGGATGCAATGCCCATGTCGGGCCAGAACGAAGTTTTAGAAGGCAGTTGCGGGAATGGGCTTTCTGCTGGATTGTCTGGAGGTGAGGGGTCCAGGTGAGGTGTTGCTCGAGGGTGTGGCCAAGGTATCTCAGGCTGGGGGTGAGCTGGATGGGACGACCATAAAGGGTGAGGTAGATATCATGGAGATGAAAGGAGCGTGTGGTGCGGCCTATGATGATTGCCTGGGTTTTGGAGGGGAACCACTGGTTACACCAAGCGGTGGGTTTGGAGGGTACGTTGGGACCGTTGAAGGGTATGATATCCAGGAAGGCGGTGTCATCAGCATACTGGAGAAGGTGGACAGGTGGGGGTGGCTTGGGCATATCAGCTGTATACAAGAGATAAAGGAGAGGGGAGAGAACAGAGCCCTGGGGGACGCCAGCAGTGAGACAAAATATACAGGAGTTCGTATTGTGGAGGGTGACATAATAAGGATGGTGCGAGAGGAAGGAGTCGACCAGACGGACAAAATTGATAGGCACGGCGTAGGTTTGGAGTTTAAAGAAAAGACCGGGATGCCATACATGGTCATAGGCATTATGGAGGTCAAGGGAGACAAAAATGGCGGAGCGACGGGAGTTGAGCTGGAGGGACAGCAGGTGAACGAGGTTAAGGAGTTGGTCTTCAGCAGAGAAGGAGGGTCGGAAGCCACATTGGGTAAGGGGGTCAGTTAGTCGGGAGGTTGCCTTATATATACAAACAGGTACGCTAGAACCCATAGAACCTTAATAAAAGTATATGAATCAGGAGCGCCAGTATCCACAGAATCTTATGAAACAAAGTAAACAGTTTATCACAAACGAAGACAAGTAAAAATTGAATTAAATGCTCGAAGACCAACCAAGAATAGAACTAAAATAATTTATGCACGAAAATGTAGCTAGTAAATCTGGGTGACGAACTGTATTCCATTAACAGCTGATGGAGCGCGCCACGTTACGATGTATCAGCCACAATTCACCAGACTTTCCAGTATCCTGGAGACGAAGCCAGCAGCCGGATTCGAGTTAGTCATATCGCCAGGTAAGTTGTCTGGGCTCAAATCAAAATCCCAGGGAGGGGAGACCGCCGACCCGAAAGCATCTGAGGGGCGTAGTTTATGTTTACAAGTTGAAATGGTATGCAACACCCAAAACTCTTATAAATACTGATTAAAGCCCAGTTGTAAACATATTTCAAAGCTAGTACAACGTCAAAACATTAGCTTCATGTATACAGTTTAACAAGCAATCGTAACATAGTTACACACTTTACAACACTGTAGCCCAAAGCCATGAGTTGAAAGAGCAGCTATAATAAAAGATACTTGCTACATTAAAAGGCGCTAATACATACGTAATTGAGAGATAAAAAAATTGTCAGGAGTTACTTAAGAATATGCGCACTAGCCACTTGCTAATTTCTATCTATTGCAACATTTTATTATGAAACGTATTCGCAAATTTTGTATACGATTACGCAACAGATACGCAGTCTGCCAGGAACCTATGCAAATTAGTGTCAGAGTGGGACTCGAACCCAGATTTTCGAACTGTCGCAAGTGGGTACCCTAAACACTTCGGCTATCCGAAGCCTCTTCCGTGAACGACTCACCGAGCGAGGCGGCGCAGTGGTTAGCACACTGGACTCGCATTCGGGAGGTCGACGGTTCAATCCCGTCTCCGGCCATCCTGATTTAGGTTTTCCGTGATTTCCCTAAATCGTTTCAGGCAAATGCCGGGATGGTTCCTTTGAAAGGGCACGGCCGATTTCCTTCCCCATCCTTCCCTAACCTGAGCTTGTGCTCCGTCTCTAATGACCTCGTTGTCGACGGGACGTTAAACAACACTAACCTAACTAACCAACCGTGAACGACTCATAACTCCATATGTCCCAGTGTCCATATCCCACGCTGCTCGCACGATTTGTGATTTCCACACAGGGCAGACCTATTTATGAGGGTTACCAAGAAATGAATGCATCGCATTTTTTTTTCTCAGCCGCAAACAATGCTACAAATTCGAAACGTTACGTAAGTGTTATTTCAAGTCTCCTGAGAGCGCTCCAAGTTTCCGTCATTTCCGACAGATGGCGTAGCTGCAGAACAATTTCAACATGGCGTCTGTAGGCGATGTAGGTTACAAGCAAAGTGCCCTGATTGAATTTTTAACGGCAGAGAAAGAAACTGTAGGAAATTTTCAGAGACGCTTGTGCAAAGTCGATGGAGCATCTGCTGTCGACAGAAGAGCAGTTAGTCTCACAAGCTGCGACACTGTCGCGAATAAAACAGTGACCCGTATATGCAATAATTTTCCTTTACTTTACGTCTATGATCACAAACTTTTTGTTTACACGTTACCAGTTTCGGTCTAAAATGACCATCATCAGATCTGTTTCATAAAAACGCGGAGGAGCTCCACGATTTGCAGCGGTCGGGGAGACCATCCCCGGCTGTCACGCATGACATGTTACAGCAAGCTGATGTTGTCATTCGCGAGGACATACTCAGTACGACTGGACAGTGGACGACCTTTTGAGAACGATGAGGAGGTGATTCACACTGTGAAGCATTGGCTCCGCCACCAGGACAAGGGTTGGTTTCGTGCTAGATGAAGGCCATAGAACAGGATAGACATTACAGGGAAAAACATGGTGTACAGATAAAACACCATTCTTTCGTGTGTGTGTGTAATTCTCGTTATGTTCAATAAAGAACTGTTGAAAACAAAACTACGATGCATTACTTTTCAGACAACTTTAGTAGATTTCTCGTCACGTTGGCTTCGCCTTTGCATGTAATATATTGGTATAGTGACTGTATTTTACAGTGTAGGTATAGGTCGATGCATGTTTCCTTCAGACATACATTCATGTCTGAAGGAACATTGCACTGAACTTTACAGATATTGTAAAATACAGGCACTACACTAATGTATTACAACATTGAAATGAAATGAAGTCCCATGCTTCTTTACAGAGCGTAGGGGAACGATGCGGGAGACCCGCAGCGCCTTACTAGGCAAGGTCCTAATGGAGGAGGTTTGCCGTTGCCTTCCTCCGACCGTAATGGGAATCAATTATGATGATGAAGACGACACAACAACACCCAGTCATCTCGAGACAGGAAAAATTCCTGACCCCGCCGAACATTAGTTCGACATAAAACAGGTTAACTTATGTCATTTAAAAATGTGCTATACAATCGTAAAACAATTTGTTGTTCAGTGCCGGCTGATCATTCAGTAAATCCTAAAAATTAATGCAGGAATAATTATATACTGAGGTGGCAAAAATCATGGAATAGCGATGTGCACGTATACAGATGAAGACAGTATCGCGTAAAACGAGGTATAAAAGGGCAATGCATTGTTGGCGCCGTCATTTGTATTCAGATGAATCATGTGAAACATCGTCCGGCATGATTATGGATGCATTAACACACTATGAACGCGGAATGGTAGTTGGAGCGAGAAGCATGGATCTCCCATTTCGGAAATCGTTAGAGAATTCAATATTCCGAGATCCACATTGTCAAGAACGTGCCAAGAATGTCAAATTTCAGGCATTGCCTCTCACCACCGACAACACAGTGTCCGATGGCTTTCACTTGACGACCGAGAGCCGAGGCGTTAGCGTAGAATTGTCTGTACTAACAGACAAGCGACACTGCGTGAAATAACCGCAGAAATTAAATATCTTCAACATTTCGCGGCCCTGTCAGCAACTGTATTAATTTTAATAATGAACAGCCTCAGTTGCACCGTTTACCTAGAATTTACGTAGGTTTCAGTCGGGATAACCCAGCCATCTTCAAACTAACAGTATCTATCGTTTGTCCGTAGTGGACATCGTCAAGCTAAAACTACAAATGCATGCCGGCCATATTGGCCGAGAGGTTCTAGGCGTTACGGTCTGTAACCGCGCGACCGCTACGGTCGCAGGTTCGAATCCTGCCGTGGGAATGGATGAGTGCGATGTACTTAGGTTTAAGTAGTTCTAAGGGACTGATGACCATAGAAGTTAAGTCCCACAGTGCTCAGAGCCATTTTTTTCCAAATCCATAAATTATCGTCAGACTGTAAAAACGTAACTGAAACTGCCTCGGTCCCACTTTGCGACCGCGATGCGGCAGCCACGAGTGCTGTACAGGAACTTAGGCGTGATACTTCATGATTGTTAAGACAGTCGATCTAAGTACGTTCTGTACAGGTTAACAACTATGCCCTTTTCCTCGCCTATACCTTTTATTTCACCTTACTAGTAAATTCTAGGGCAGAAATTAAGTTCACATCTTGTCCCAAGAAGTAACTATCATACAGTTTATGCGCAGGCGCAAAGTATTGTGTCCGCCTAGGCGGTCCTCATGACGCTACAGTCAGTTCCAGTACAGCACTCGTGGCTGCCGCATCGTGGTCGCGAAGTGGGGCCGAGGCAGTTCCAGATAAGTTTTTACAGTCTGACGTTAATTTATGGATGTGTAGTTTTAGCTTGACGACGTCCACTATGGACAAACGGTAGTTACTGTTTTTCTGAAGAAGGATGGTTTATTCCGAATGAAACCTAGATAAATTCTAGGTAAACGGTGCAACTGAAGCTGTTCATTATTAAAATTAAAATTAAAACCGCAGAAATCACTGTGGGACGTATGAGAAACGTTTCTGTTTGGACAGTGCCGCGAAATTTGGCGTTAATAGGCTATGGCAGCAGACAAATAACGCAAGCGCCTTTGACAACAGCACGACATCACCTGTAGCGTCTCACCTGGGTTCGTGACCATATCGGTTGAACCATACAGGACTGGAAAACCGTGGTCTGCTCTGATGAGTCCCGATTTCAGTTGCTAAGGGTTCGAGTTTGGGGCAGACCTCACGAAGCCATGGAACCAAGCTGTCAATAAAGCAATGTGCAATCAGGAGGTGTCTTCCATAATTGTGTGGTCTTTGTTTACAGGAAATGGACTCGTTCGTCTCGATATTTGATGACTTGGAGACCATCTTCAGCCATTTATAAGCGTCATGTTCCCAAACCACGATGGAATTTTTATGGATAACAATACGCTATGTCACCAGGCCAAAATTGTTCGCAGCTGGTGTGAAAAACATTCTGGACAATTTGAGTGACTATTTGGGCCACCCAGTTCGCCCAGCACGAACATTTATGTGACGCAACCGAGAGATCAGTCAGTGCGCAGAATCCTGGACCGGCAACAATTTCGTAATTATGGGAGGCTACAGAGGCAGCAGAAATCAATTTTTCTGCAGCGAACGACTACTTGAGTCCATGCCCCGTCGAGTTGCTGCATTATACTATGCAAAAGGAGTTCCAACATGATGGCAGGAGGCATCCCATGACTTTTGTCAACTCAGAGTATATTTCGAACTCATTATTTGCAGCCTTTGAGAGATATAGGCGTAATATCTGTATTAATGGAAACGGTGCTCTCGGGTGCACACGAGTGGTACAGGTGGAGAGTAGATGCAGAAGATGAAAGCAGCTAGTGGTGACCACTACTTTATTGACTTCTGAGTTTGTAGTCGTACATGCATTGTGCGGTGGTCGGACTAAGGCGTACTAGTGTCAGTTCTCTCGGTCAACAATGCTTAGTGGCGCCTTGCTAACAGCGTATTGTTGTGCCTTTGTGCTGCGTCGGACGGCGGCGACTTTGCTCACGTAACGGCCGTCGGAACGAACCAGCGGAACGAACCTCAGTGGTAGCAGTGGTGGTCCTGAGTCTGGACGTGTGACTAATGACTGGAGTGTAGAGGTTGGTGCATTCGGACCCCTGTGGCTCCAAGTTGAGAGGCCATTAGCTCGAACCATTTCCAGGCTGCAACTGGATTCCCGATTATTGGTCGTTCCTGGATGATGGAACGACTTTGGTGGCCTTACAGGGGCAACCAACAAACAGAAGATGTCATTTCGAACATCAGCAGTCGCAACACCCACAGCCTGGCCAGATTGTCAGCTTTTATACACGTCAAGGCAGGTTGTAAGTAGGCTGTTTAGGTTTTTATGTTGGTAACGCCACGTAGCGCTCTGTATGAAAATCACTGACTGTGCTGTGTGCAGTGTGTGGCTGGTTGGCATTGTTGGAATTTTCACTATTGTAGTATTGGGCAGCTGGATATGAACACCGCATAGCGTTGGGTAGTTGGAGGTGATCCGCTAGCAGTGGTCGATGTGGAGAGTGAGATGCCAGAGTTTTGAGAGGTTGCCATAAGCGGACGACCTGGGCGTGTGTCCGCCAGAAAAAGGAAATTTGTAAAGATGGATGTCATGAATTGATAGATATATATGATGACGTTTGAACATTATTAAGCAAATATATTGTTTGTTCTATATCAAAATCTTTCATTTGCTAACTATGCCTATCAGTAGTTAGTGCCTTCAGTACTTAAATCCTTTATTTAGTTGGCAGTATTGGTGGTCGCTATGTTGCAGTAGTTCGAGTAACGAATATTTTTGTGAAGTAAGTGATTCATGAAAGGTATAGGTTATTGTTGGTAAGGGCCATTCTTTTGTAGGGATTACTGAAAGTCAGATTGCGTTGCGCCAAAAATATTGTGTGTCAGTTTAGTGATGATCAGAATAAGTAAAGAGAAAACGGTTTGAGTACGTTGAGTTTTGCTCAGCTGTTTGAAAATGAAATAATGTAAGAGGTTTCCCAGCACTGTCATTTTTTAATTTTTCTAAGGGGATGTTTCAAGGCATGTTACACTGAGGTCATGTACACATCCTGCGGACACTGCTGAAACGTCCCAAAACTTTGATTATTCCCCCAGTGCCCGGCCTGTAGTTGCTGAAACCGTGGCACAGCATAAGTGCTGACATAGCGAGTGTTGACAAGCGCCCAGAATTTGCCCTCGAGGACTGACTTATACCTGCATGACTGAACTGCTCACTTCTTGGAGTAATTAGACCCACTGAATTCCTGTCTGTATAAATTATACGTGAAACTCAGGTGCTACTACCTTTACAATTTCCACTTTACAAACTCCTGATCAAAACACAAGTGTGGAACACAAATTCTAGTTAGCTGCCATATGTGTATACTCTTTATTGCATGCTTTGTATTTACACTTTTTAGAGCATTCCACATTCTAGAGGATCAGTCACTGTGTTGTTGATTCTTGTTTTGCACTGCCTCACTTCGTTTCCCAAAGACAGGATAATTTCTTATCTCGTGCTGATACTGTTAGCGTGAACCTGCAGGCTCGAGAGTGGTAAGATGGGACCAGGGCAACTCTGCACTTGTGGTGGCAGTAAACTATGCCTGCTCTCATCAAAATGTTGATAGTGACAGATGTGGTGGTTTCTTACCACGATTATCCTGTGCTGCTCTTTGGTATCGTTATCCTTCACGTGTCCAAGCATATACTGCAAAATACATGTTCATTCTGGAACGTCAGCATGTGGTTCAGGCAGGCTATAAAAGTCTGTGTTATCGATAGTTCCGATGCCACAGAGTAGGTGCACGCTCTAAGGTTGGCACAACGAGAGCGGACGAGCTACGCCGACCACAGCGCCCCCTGGCCGACGCTGTAGAGCTCAACTAGCGCATCTCTACTTTCGCCCATTTCATCAAGAACAAACGGTCTCGAAACATCGCTTCGACTACCTAGAAGAATACGGCTTCGCACCCACGTGCTCATCATCTCAAAGTTATCTAACTATTTACTAACCTGTTTTTGCCTTTAGTAAACCTCTTTAATTTTACAGACAGTACCGAAGTGCTTTACCTCACCTACTTGTACTCGCTTCCTTCATTCGGCCTATTTTGCAGATCACAGGAGCAGACCCACTCGCCGCAACGTCAACTTCAGATAGCATCCGAACTGAAGTGTCAGCAAGCAAAGTAGCGGCAAGTATGTGACTTTCAGAGTTGTGGCTTCACAGATGGTGTTCAGTAACCCGAAGGTAGGTCCATAAAAGTCGCAATTAGTGCCATTGATCTAAATCCCTTGCTGATTCAGTTCTAAACGCTGTGTACTGCCGAGGGCGTAAGAAGTACAGATGATGACTATGGATCTGCTACTGGAATGGGCCAATGTGACCCGCCTTTCGGGAAGAACGCATGTTTTACTTGCCAATACCTTCGTAGGACATCACAGATTTCTCGGCGGGTAACGGGTTGAACTCGCATGAATGTGGTACTATATACAAGCACATCAAAAAAAGTTTTGCATCACCCCAGTTCCCAGAATTCCTGAAGATTGACGTTGACTGTCACAGACACAGTCCCTTTCATTGTTTACAGATGTCACTAAATCCGGCCAAAGATGTAAACAACCATGGATGAGCAACGCCTATTAGACGGACGGTGTTCGAAAGCCGATCATTTCCAGTCATCCCACCAGGAAGGAGGTACACACCTCGAGCCTAGACGGTCAATATCGCGGTTCAATCGCGTCCGAATGTTACTTTGTGCCAGGAAGGGTTCTCAAAAAGAAAGTGCCCAAGCGTCTCGGAGTGAACCAAAGCGATGTTCGGACATGAAGGAGGTACAGAGGGACAGGAGCTGTCGATTACATGCCTCGCTCAGGCCTCTCGAGTGCTTCTAGTGCAGTGGATGGCCACTACCTATGTATTATGGCTCTGAGGAACCCAGACAGTAACACCACCATGTTGAATAATGTTTTTTTGTCTTTTTTACGACTCAAACTGTGCGCAATGGGCTGCATGATGCACAACCTCACTCCCTTCATCCATGCCGAGATCCATCTTTGCAACCACGACACCATGCAGCGCAGTACAGATGGGCACAACAACATTCCGAATGGACCGCTCAGGATTGGCATCACGTTCTCTTCGCTGATGAGTGTCGCATATGCCTTCAACCAGACAATCGTCGCAGACGCGTTTGCAGGCAGCCCGGTAGGACTGAACGCCCTGGACACACTATCCAGCGAGTGTATCAAGGTGGAGATTCCCTGTTGTTTTGGGGTGGAATTATGTGGGGCCGACGTACGCCGCTGGTGGTCATGGAAGCCGCCGTAACGGCTGTAAAATACGTGAATGCCATCCTCCAACCGGCAGTGCAACGATGTCGGCAGCATATTGTTGAGGCATTCTTCATGGACGCCCCCATCGTGCACACCTTGTCAATGACTTTCTTCAGCACAACGACATCGCTCGACTAGAAGTGGCCAACATGAACCCTATCGAACATGCCTGGGATGGATTGAGAAGTGGTGTTTATGAAAGTGACCTACCAACCACTCCGAGGGATCTACGCCGAATCGCCATTGAGCGGTAGGACAATCTAGAACTTGAGGATAATATGCCACGACGAATACAGACATGCATCAATGCAATAGGACGTCCTACAGGGTATTGGAGGTACCAGTGTGTACAGCGATCTGGATCACCACCTCTGAAGGTCTCGTTGTATGGTGGTACAACATGCAATGTGTCGTTTTCATGAGCAGTAAAAAGGATAGAAAATATGTTTATGTCGATATCTATTCCACTTTCCTGTACAGGTTCCGGAACTCTCGTAATCGAGGTGATGCAAAAAAAAAAATTTATGTGTGTATTAGTTTTGTGGGGCCGATGATAATCCACTCGGTCCAGGTTTGCAACAGCTCCAGACGGGGCAGCACTGCTTTGTGCATGCTGTCTGCTGCTACCAAAAGTACCTCATTGGTCCCTACACCACCTGCAGTCTGGCTCCCCTCTGGGTTTCAGTGACGGTGTCCATATGGTAATACAGTCGTTCATCCGCTACAGATGTTAAGAGTTTTAGGGGTGCCAGTAGGTCTTGGACAACAGTGTGTAAGCCTTCAGGGAACTTGCTGTGGGGTAAGAGTATCAGGGTCAGGTGATTATGGCTAATATGGACAAGCACTTCCTGTTCTGAGGTCTCAATGCGCGCGTCAGTGATAATCTCGGCGATCTTTTGAAGTAGCTGCGCAAAGGTTAACTGGTTGACAACATTCTCCAAGTGATCTTAAGTGTTGGTTTAGAGAGGTTGCTGTGGGGTTACAAGATTTGCAGCCACGGACCAGAGCTCTTATCCACCAATAATTTTCCGTAATGCGTCGAACTCCAGCTCATCAGCCTCCTGACATGACAGGATCATGAGCTTGCCTCAACATTTCACTTCGTAAATTTCCAGGGGTTACTCCAGACCGACTCGACCCTTTTTTTAGACATATAATATTTCCTCTTCAGGACTGTACTGAAATCATGTCCTGAACTGTTCCCAATCCCAGTCCGTGGTCTCAACCTTTTGGCACTCATCTGCAGATATGCCAATATGGTCTCCAGCATGCGTCTTCAGCTTCAAGTCATCTCCATTACCACATAACTATTTGTGGATATAAGGCACAAATTGTTTATACGGATCAGGTAGCTACATGTCATATCTGTAACGAAACCGGCCACCTCAGACAGGAATGTCTGCGGCGAATTGTTGTCCTTGAAAGTAATTTGATACTACGCCAGAAACTTATCTTAAATGATCTGTTACCAAAGAATAGCCGGGAACAACTGGTTGAGGATGTTAACGCAGCGAGCCAAGCTGATGTCCCCCTTCACGATGACAGTCAATTTCCCCCGTCAACAACAAAAGGAAATCCTGCTAATACTCGTGAAACTGAAATGCAACCGAAAAAAACGACCTTTGGAGACAACTGATAGTTATTCAGAGGACGAGCTGTCCTGTACAACTTCCTCAGTTCGTAAGCACAAACAATCTGAAGGAGGCAGAAGAACCGGAAGGCAGAATGCGAATCGAAACTGATGCACAGAAAGGTAATAAACATACGGTATCAGAAAATGAAGGGGTTGTAGTCAGTATTAATTTACAAGAAGCAACAGGTGAAGTAGCTGATTGCAAAGATCAGCAGCTATCTACAAATTTAGGAAGTGGCTGCAAAACTTCCGTCTCCAGTTGTTTTCCTCGATCAGAATGTAAGTGGTATTTATTAAGAACAAGGAAGTGGTGACCAAAATGAAATCACTGTCAACACCGCAGGTCAGGCGCTAGCAACAGAAGTTGCGAAAGCGTCTGCTGCTGCTCCAGATGAGCCGCGAAGCAAAATAAAAACGCAACCAAATGTAAATGTAGCTCGTAACCAAGGGAAGGGAAAATCCGGAAAGGGCGACCCAAGCCCAAAGAATGATCGGTACGAAACGGTCCTACTCGAATCACTGGAGGAAAAATCAGAAAGTTTACAAGGAAATTAATCTGCTAGCGGAACAAGAGAAAACCTCAGGGACAGCAACTAATAAACCAATTGAAGTGTTATTCCATGTTCAGCCTTCTGAGAAAACTTTTAGTAGTTTAACTCAACCCAAAACTACTACATAGTGACAGCGCAATGACGCAACAGTCACCACTACAATCATAAACATAATTACGTCCGATTTGAAATTATCGGCACTTAAGGAATTTCTGTACGAATCTGCGACTGATACTGCCTTGTTACAAGAAGTTCTAATGTCGGATTTAGTAATTCCCGGTTATGCCAGTTACATAAATGTGTCTCACGGAACAAGTGTTGGAACAGCTGTTTTGGTGAGGGAATCGATTCCAGTAAGTGAGGTGTACCGACTGTAATCCGAAAGGCGAATAGGTCTAAATATCTATAATGTGACTTTCATCAACTTGTATGCTCCTTCAAAAAGTTCTCACCGAGCTGACAGGGCACGTTTCTTCAAAAATGAACTGATGTACTTGTCAAGGAAAAATCCAAGACAGTTATTACTTGGAGGTCATTTTCATTGTGTTTTAAATCGAAAAGATCAGTTACCTAATTTTAATTTCTCAGGTGAACGAAAACAAGTATTTACTGGTTTAGAATTAAAGGATATATGGGAAATCAAATACCCCATTGTTGAGTTCACTTATGTAACGGCAGCCTCTCGTAGCAGGATTGATGGATTATATGTTTCTAGGAATCTTGAAACATCCGTGACAAAAGTAGAAACCATTCCCACGTACTTTTCAGACCATTCAAGTGTCTTAGCGTGCATCAGTCTAATAAGACAGCCAGTACGTTGAATCAAGAATCAATGGAATTTGAACATTTCCTTGTTAGTAAATCATGATTTAGAACACCTGATAAAAGAAGCATGGGCAATATGCCTGCGTGCTCGTTGTAGATACGCCACTGCTATCGACTGGTGGGTTAAAATGGCGCAGCCAAATCTGAGGAAGTTTCTTATTCGATACAGTGCCCAGAGCGCAAGAGAAATGAAATGCACTGTAGAATATTATTATTCCGTTTTGAAAGATCTATATGATCAGGGTCTCAGCAGGTTCCTCACCTCGGATAACAGACATCAAAAAAAGTCAAAGCCAAGTTACTTAATATTAAGAGAAATGAAATGGAAGGGTTGAAAATAAAATCTAAGGCAAATTTGGTGTCAGAAGACGAAACTACTTCCCTGTATCATTTAGTGAAGTATACGAAAAACGGAAGAAGGGAGGACTTTTATTGATGAGATTCGAACAAAAATACCTTCGATTCTCTGAACCCAGAAGGATATCAAGGACGAGATTTATCGCTATTATCGCGAGCTATGTTCTGCAAATCAAAGTAGTGATGCATCCTTGGAAGAATTTCTTGACAGAAACTGACAACGAAAATTTTCTCGAGGTAGTCAGTGAAGAGGATGTGTATGAGACCCTGTGCGACTCACCACCAAATAAATCCCCAGGACCGGATGGTCTTCTAGCACAGTATTACATGCGATACTGGCCAATAGTGGGAGCGAAAGTAATGGACACTGTAAATGAGATTATTCAGGGAATAATCATTCCGGCTGAGTTTAAGGAGATTAAAAATATTTTTGTGCCAAAAAATAATGGAAACAAATATTTAAATAATTTTCGTCCAATTTCACTGCTCAGTTCTGTTTATAAATTAGTAGCTAGAATAGTAAACAATAAAATTTCATTCCTTACAGATAAAATTATTAGTAAACATCAGAACTGCACGCAAGGCAGAACCATTTTTCAAAGTGAACAGAATTCAGGGATATCATTGCAATAATTTCTGTAACAAACAAAAATTCGCTTTATTGTTTTTTAGATTTTTATGAAGCTTACGATACAGTAAATCATGAATATCTTCTCCAGACGTTGAAGAAAATAGGTTTGAACGATAGGGTCATACAGTTGATAAAGAACATAGCAACTGGGATAAATGCAAAAATAGCGGTGAATTGTCAACAATACAGGCCGACACAAATAAAATGAGGTGTTCCTCAAGGAACTCCTCTGTCCATGTCGCTCTTCGCCATTTCGCTGGAACCTTTTCTCCAACATCCGCGCTAGATTAAAAGGCTTAACATTAGCGGGAAATAAAACAGTTATAAGAGCCTATGCTGACTATATAGGGGCCATTATAAGGAATAATGAAAAGGTAATCACGCCAGCGACAGTGACTGATTATACTTGTGATTATGCTAAAGAAGATTCATTATTCTGTATGTCGCCCTTTGCTTGCGGCTCACTTATGTGATTGAAAAGTTAAGAATAGTCTTTTCCCATTTCGTAATAACACCCATTAACACGATTTGTTTGAATGTTGTTTAGCGGTACGAATAAGCAGGTTTCCTAGACGCCCCATATTTGACGACTAGCGGAGAGACGTAATAATTGACGACGAGGATGGATTTAACAATACTCAGACGTAACGTTACTACTCTTTGGCGCCGATCCCCCAGGTCTTCGCCGACGCATATGTTATCTTGTAGGACTTCTCATGAAGACTTCTCATGTCGTCACACAATCGACTGCCTCCAAGCACCATATGTCGTGACGTACATGCTGATCTAGCTATATCCAGCCTCTCGCTACGGTCATGTGGCTCTCTAAGTCAACGCCGTAACACTAGAGTCTTCCTAATAATTAAACTAGGAGTGTCACGCCTCGTAGCTGCAGTTTTTCTCGCCTTCTGAATGGATTCCGACACATTTGAGCGATACGCCTAGGAAACAAAGTAACTGCCTATGTCGTCTAGCAAAAGATACGCATTTTGAGTGTAGAATTTCTAGCTAACTCAACCGAGTACAAAGTACTTACGGAGAGATTTCGCCGGGACTAACATGCGGTACTGTTTGGGAAGGAAGTTTTTTAAGGCAGTTATTGGTCGCTACAGGTAATAATAACTTTTAGCTCATTTGTAGCAGACACAGCTGCACACAGCAACGCCCCCTAAACGTGCTGGGCATAACAGGTAACAGGCTCGTTTACAGGACCAAGGGTTGAGGTCAGTTTCTGCTTCTAATGGTCATTTATTGTAATTTAATAACCTTTCACGGCTGAACGCCTCCAACAAGAAATCTTAGTCGTGTTCCATCGCTCGTGCGCTGACTATAACACCAACTTCAGATTGACAACTAGCCATTGCAGCAGCAGTAAGTGGTCTGACAACTGCGCCAGACACATGTTGTGCCGCTCGGCGTGGCCGAGCCGTTCTAGGCGCTTCAGTCCGGAACCACGCTGCTGCTACGGTCCCAGGTTCGAATCCTGCCTCAGGCATGCATGTGTGTGATGTCCTTAGGTTAGTAAGGTTGAAGTAGTTTTAAGTTCTAGGGGACTGATGATCTCAGACGCTAAGTCCCATAGTGCTCAGAGCCATTTGAACACTTGTTGTCTTGTATAGGCGTTGCGAACCGCCGCGTCGTATTCGAACCGCAGCGTCGTATTCTGCCTGTTTCAATTTGAGTACGCATGTCTATACCAGTTTCTTTGACGCATCAATGTATGTTCTACGTTAGATTATTCTGTGTTCATTTTAGGTTTGCATGATATATCCAGGTGCCTGATAGTATTCAGTTGAAATGATGAATCACTTTCCATTCCTGCACAGCTACAGCCGCAAAACTAAATTATTCTATGCATCATTCCAAGCCGTGGCATCAATAAAAATAACACAAACATTGCGGTTGAAAGCAATGCACTTGCCCACAGATGAATTCCAATAAATGTGACTCACACGGCGTCATAATTTGGCAAACAACCGTTTACGAAACTTTCTACATCCACATCTACATACATACTGCGCAAGGCGCCATATGGTGCGTGGAGGTGGGAGGAGTACCTTCTACGTCTAATAGAAACTACACTCCTGGAAATGGAAAAAAGAACACATTGACACCGGTGTGTCAGACCCACCATACTTGCTCCGGACACTGCGAGAGGGCTGTACAAGCAATGATCACACGCACGGCACAGCGGACACACCAGGAACAGCGGTGTTGGCCGTCGAATGGCGCTAGCTGCGCAGCATTTGTGCACCGCCGCCGTCAGTGTCAGCCAGTTTGCCGTGGCATACGGAGCTCCATCGCAGTCTTTAACACTGGTAGCATGCCGCGACAGCGTGGACGTGAACCGTATCTGCAGTTGACGGACATTGAGCGAGGGTGTATAGTGGGCATGCGGGAGGCCGGGTGGACGTACCGCCGAATTGCTCAACACGTGGGGCGTGAGGTCTCCACAGTACATCGATGTTGTCGCCAGTGGTCGGCGGAAGGTGCACGTGCCCGTCGACCTGGGACCGGACCGCAGCGACGCACGGATGCACGCCAAGACCGTAGGATCCTACGCAGTGCCGTAGGGGACCGCACCGCCACTTCCCAACAAATTAGGGACTCTGTTGCTCCTGGGGTATCGGCGAGGACCATTCGCAACCGTCTCCATGAAGCTGGGCTACGGTCCTGCACACCGTTAGGCCGTCTTCCGCTCACGCCCCAACATCGTGCAGCCCGCCTCCAGTGGTGTCGCGACAGGCGTGAATGGAGGGACGAATGGAGACGTGTCGTCTTCAGCGATGAGAGTCGCTTCTGCCTTGGTGCCAATGATGGTCGTATGCGTGTTTGGCGCCGTGCAGGTGAGCGCCACAATCAGGACTGCATACGACCGAGGCACACAGGGCCAACACCCGGCATCATGGTGTGGGGAGCGATCTCCTACAGTGGCCGTACACCACTGGTAATCGTCGAGGGGACACTGAATAGTGCACGGTACATCCAAACCGTCATCGAACCCATCGTTCTACCATTCCTAGACCGGCAAGGGAACTTGCTGTTCCAACAGGACAATGCACGTCCGCATGTATCCCGTGCCACCCAACGTGCTCTAGAAGGTGTAAGTCAACTACCCTGGCCAGCAAGATCTCCGGATCTGTCCCCCATTGAGCATGTTTGGGACTGGATGAAGCGTCGTCTCACGCGGTCTGCACGTCCAGCACGAACGCTGGTCCAACTGAGGCGCCAGGTGGAAATGGCATGGCAAGCCGTTCCACAGGACTACATCCAGCATCTCTACGATCGTCTCCATGTGAGAATAGCAGCCTGCATTGCTGCGAAAGGTGGATATACACTGTACCAGTGCCGACATTGTGCATGCTCTGTTGCCTGTGCCTATGTGCCTGTGGTTCTGTCAGTGTGATCATGTGATGTATCTGACCTTAGGAATGTGTCAATAAAGTTTCCCCTTCCTGGGACAATGAATTCACGGTGTTCTTATTTCAATTTCCAGGAGTGTATATTTCCTATTCGACACGCAAGTGGAGAGCGGGAAAAAGAACTGTGTGTAGGCAAGTGTATAAGGTCCAGTTTCTCTTATCTTGTCTTCCCGGTTCTTATGCGAAATATATGTTGGCTGCAGTAGAATCGTTCTACTGACCGCTTCAAACTGCTGGGTCTCTAAATTTTCTCAATAGTGTTTCGCGAAAATTACGTTGTCATCCCTTCAGGGACTTCAATTTGTATTCACACAGAATGTCTGTAGCATTCTCATGTCGGTTCGAGCCACTGGTTACCAACCCAGCAGCTCGCCTCCGAATTACTTCTACATGTTTCTTTCATGTGACTTGGTGGGTTTCCGAAACACTCAACCAGTAATTAAGAATGAGCCACAACAAGGTTCTGTACAGGGTATGCTTTATAGATGACTACATTTCCCTCGAATTCTCGCTATTTATCGACGTCGACCATTCACGTACCCCACTACCAAACTTACCTGCTCATTTCATCTCATATCGCTTTCAAACATTAATCCTAGATATTTAATCGGCGTGACTGTTTGAAGCAGCACACCATTAGTACTGTAACTGAACATCAGAGGTTTTTATTTCTCTCTTATTTGAATTTACTTAAATAAATATCTCTGCTTTTAGAATAAGCTGCCGTTAATCGCACGTAATAGAAACGTTGTGCAAGTCATCGTATATCCCCCTACATTCACTCGCCAACGACGCTTCCTCGTACACCACAACGTCATCAGCAAACAATCACAGATTGCTCACACCCTGTCCGACATAACGTTTATGAATACAGAAAATCCTGACGATAACCCTGTGACTGATGAACACTCGCCGTACTTTTAATAGTTCCTATCGAGAAGCCAAAATCTGTTGTCATAATTCGTAACTTTAAGTGAGTATATCGTTCCTCTCTCTGCTTCGGTATTAAAGTGTTTCGATTTTAATGTAAGTGTGGTCGGGGCCGCTGAGGAAAAGGTAAAGGATAATTAACGCACTGGCGACGCGCCTATATTCTGCACGCACGTAAATGCGGCTCACATACACGCCGACTATAATTAAGGTTGCTACACAGGCACAAAAATAAGAAAAAATTGGTATAGATAGCTTGTAATTGTTTGATTACGATATCCAAACTGGCGGCCAGCTCAAAGATAATGAGAAGTATCGTGAAACGTTTACTGTTATAGCCCGTTAAATTATGCGTTGCGAAGAGAGAGCCGGTATAACCACCTGTGCAGCGCAAAGATTTGTACTCGCGATAAACAATTCCATTGATATCATACTGGCTTTATTTTAGCTTAACTGTTTCTTTGACAGAAAAAAGTTAAGTTGAAAACTCAAAGATATCGTGAAGCATATCTAAGACTCGTTGCCTACTGCAGTTAAATCTATCGATTCGATTCCGTAAAAATTCTGATGAAATGAACTTTACAGACATTAATGCTTGAAAATTATCATCATTATTCAAAGTATGTATTATGTTAACCTGAAGGTGAAGTCCAACATTTAATATTTTCATAAGATTCCTCGTAATGGCCACCTGTTACGCCGTTGCGACTAAAGAAAACCAAATTGGCAAACTTCTACTCAACTCACTTTAAATAATTGTTTTCACTTAAATATTTCCACAGAGAGGGAGAGGTTCTTGATAAGAACAAGAGAAATTCACTTTTTACCAAATATTGCAACGTAAAATACGTACATAAAATACTTACTGCGTTAGAGCAGCTAAGTGACCTCATTCTTCCACACCCGAGACAAAAGTGGTATTCGGTCTTTGATCCTAGCCTTTTTAAAACTTAAGGAGATAAGATGTCCGTAGTAATACAGAATGTCTTTCTATTGTATAGTTACTCTTTTATACTAAACTGCGTATTTTAATAACATTTTTAACACATAAAATGTCATGCTAACGAGTTGTAGCTTATAAAATTACAGCTCGAAAGAAGAATAAATGTTTTTCAAGCTGGTAATAATAAACTCATTGTTATTGGACTAGTGTGTGTAATGTCTCTGTTTGCATCTATGTGAAGGACAATATCCCGAACGGTGTAGACTTTCCCCACAGCGTACGTTATTTCGTTCACGTAGACACGTTACTCTCGTGGTGTTGAAGCGGCTACCGACACCGACGGTTGTATGTAAAATTCCTGAAATATGAGAGTAAGAAAACGTCTATAGCGTCTTCTCGGATTTGGAACACTGCCATTCGCATTTGGTCACTTGAAGATTGCCTGCGAGTGAAATGAGTTCCTTTTAGCAGAGAAAACTTTCTCTATGCTTTTGGCAGCGTTATTGAAGCAGGTTCTACAGCAAACATCGACCACCAAATGTTCGAAGTCTTACACAAGCTTGTAGTACATAATAGTTCACCACAGAATCCTTTGATCAAAATTAAATACGGGCAATTACCTTGAAATGCAACATACTGTATTCTGGCCGTTACTAAACTCCACATTATCATTACATATCGCTTGTTATTCTCAAAAAACGCAAATTATACAATATGGCGACGAACAATGACTGTTTCATTGCGCATACTTCAGACACGTCCTCTCGTTATCCTGTCTCGTAACAAAGTCCAATCACATTCCAATTTTCTCTCTTTCCTTCGCTCGCCATGGAGCAACGGAGTTAATATTTCGCTCGAGCAGGCGAAACGCACCACTTCGCGATATGTAGTAACTTTAAACCAATAACGATTAGATAGGTAGTTCGTTGAAGTAATCAACTCGCTTACAGCAGCTAGCACCAGCCGCATGCAACCATCCTTATTCCAGGAGGGATCAAACCACCCCCAACCCCGCCCCCCCCACCCTCCACCCCCCTTCTGGGCAAAGCATCCACGGGAAACCATGGAAAACCGTCAGGGAGGCCAGCCAACCTGACTTCCCAATCCCATTTCGCATTTTGGTACTTGTTATTCAAATTCACAAATTTAAATCACAATCTTCTCGTTCAGTTTTTTCACAATTAGTTATTGCAGAGAAGCTGGGTGACGTCAGTCGATCTCGCAGTGAAGTTTAGCGCTGCAGGGCGGCCTGGTCTCGAATGATGACTCCCTCCCCCAAGACTGCTACCGGGATGTATTGTCGATGAATTGGGATCCGATTGTCTCTCGTGGTGGACCAGGTACTTAAAGGCTCGCATCAGGATCAGGAATGGGATGTGGCGGACATGAAACAGAATGAAAAGTCTAAGCCTTCTGACCCCCTACTGTAAACACATTCTTGGCCCTGAGATTGTTAGTAAATTGGCATGCTAACATGTTTCGCTGGAATTTCATTTTGCTCAAGTATACAAACATTTAACCACTAATAAAACGGCAATTTCTCGCTAGCACCTGATTCTAACATAACTCAGCTCAGCCACTGTTAGTTTACTTTTACATGACACTGAAAATGTGTTTAAATACGAAAGGTCCAACTAACTGTAGTAAAGCCAACCACAAGATGACATGTACACCCCTGCCTTTTGTATCCCCCAAAAGTATTATTTTACCCTAGCATACTTCTCAGACAAGTGCGTGAAGTTCACTGTCCAGAGCTACTTGCAATCATTTCCTGTCAAAATATTTGCTTCCAGCTATCACTCATAAACAACATTACCCTTTATGCTTAATTGAGAAAATTAATACACAGAAGTTACAATTAATTCTGGAAATAAACACAAAAGTTAATGATATACACATAACAGTATACAATCAGCATCAGCTCTTCTTGTGTGGTACTGCTAAAAACAAACATCAATACACTTACTGATCTAATTAAACCTACCCACACCTAAAAACATGATGAAATTAAATCTACTTAATATACGCAATCTTTACTAGAGACTGGACTAATTCTAATTTTCACTTCGCTTAGTACTTTTTAACATAATGATGAGGATAGAGTCCCTTTACGTTTCCTGTCACTGTGTAAGCCAATAGATATATCCCAGCATGTGGAATCCTTCTTATTTCAAACGATCTAACAAATAACAATTGCCATTTGGTTGTTCCTCTTCTTCAATAAAGAGACCTGTGGATGAGTGCACAACAACATACTATCCCCTACAGCAAACCTTTGTACTTTCTTTTACCTATTGTCATAGTTTACCGTTCTCTTTCTGGTCTTCTCAGCCATGTTCACAAAAGCCAACTTAATCTTTTCTTCCCAAGTGGGCTTATCTTGTGGCACCTTTGGTAGACTGTTCACCCACTCATTCTTTTCTTCCTTTTGAAACATCAGTTCCTCTGGTGTAGGTACAACTAATCACGGACTAAAATATGGACTGACTGAGAATTCTATATGATGTATTACAATACGTCTCATGAGGGAACACCTCCAAATGACACGTAAATCCCTTAATAATTTATGGCCTCTCTTCAAAACCTGCATATATTCCTCCAAAAGATCTACCAACTGACCATTTTGTTCATTTACCAATCCATCAGCTTCCTTTGCCTTTTCTTCCACTTGTTATGTTATCTCAAGTATTTTGCTTTCCTTTACCTCGTTTGTACGCTTACATCTCCTTTCTTTTCTAATGAGCTTAATACCATGCCCAGGACAGTAATTTCCAATGCTCCTTTCTTTCCTGATCAGATCAACTTGTGCAATTTCCCCATTATCACGAAAACTGACTATTCCAGATGAGGTTTTTTAGTCCTTATCCCCCATAGTCTCTAAACCGATGATACAATCATCTATTAATTTTTGAGTTATTTGGAACACGCATCTTATCTCTGTATTTCCTGTTCTTACATCTAGTAAAGTTTCTGTCCAGACCGGTTGCGAGTGGGTACCTAAGCCTCCAGTGATCTTACAGTTTCGATTCGGCAACTTCAGTAACTCTGGCTCCAGGGATAGCCGTTTAAATAAATTGTTGGAGATCTCATTTATCGAGGCTCCGGTATCCAAGATTACTCTGATGTCTAATACTTCAGCACGGATCGCTGATATTGGCACATTATTAAAAACCTATTCCCTAGGATTTACGTCTTCCGTTAACTCATAAATGATCCTCATTCCATCATTGTATCTAAAACAGTTTACGGGTGACTGCTTGCCCCTCATCTCACCTTTATGGACCGAACCTCTGGGCGTAATCCGGTGGGATTCAGTTTAAATTGCCCGGTATAGTCGGTCCGTTGCTGTCATCGGTTGCTTCGACTATGACCGGTGGTTGTTCTCGGCAGGCTTGATTATTTGTAGGACTTGGCCTCGCTTCGTATATGGTTCGATTACTATGACCTCGATTTCTACGCTCATTATATACAGGGTTGTGCCCCCTATCAAATAGCTCCTCTTTGTTTCTGTCCTGCAAATAATTTCTTCCGTTATTCTGCTGTTCCATACAGTTTGCTCCATTGTTGTAACCATTGCCCATATTGGTTCGATGAAAATTATCCATTTGTCTTCCATTTATTATTCCGTTATTACTGTCATAACCTATCTGCCATTTTCTATTTGACGGGATTTGTTGTAATTATTTCTTTGTTCCTCCTGTACGAAATCGGTTGAATCTACTGCAAACATGAATCCTTGCCGATTATCTTCTGAAACAAGCAGCAGTTTTTCCCTGATCTCCATCGGAAGCTGAGCTTTGATTATAATTATCACACTTTTGTGAGCTATTGGTTGATCCCAATATCTTGCTCTGTTCAAATATTTTTCGAAGTATCTCCTAAAGTTCCCGTTTCGGTAAGAGAAGGGTTGCTGAATGCCTCTTGACCAACATCTATTGAGGAATGCCTTTCAGCTTCTTCGTAGGTGTGACACTTCTCTACTACGTCAGTCACCCACAAATTACCATCGATCTGATCAAGCTCGTGGCAACATTCCTCTAAATCGTCTGATAAATACGATAGAATTTACTGACTTCTTTTCCGGAAAAAATATTTGTAATTGCCTATGTTTTAACATTTTCTCTTCCTTGATAGTTCTGGTATAATCACTCATAGGTGATATATTTTCATACATCTGTTCGTTTGGGCTTGTATCTCGGTACAGCTCATCACCCCCGTAATTATACATAGAGCCCTGATTTCTGCCTTTAGATATCCACTTTGGGTTGGCTTCCTTTCTTTCTTCCGTAGTCGCCCCCCGCCGTTCTTATATCCTTTGAGTCCATATTTGCAAATTCTGTGTAACTTCTCCTTTCCATCTTTGGAACTTGGTTCCTATCCGCTCGCGAACTTCCTTCAACTCTTGGTCTATTTGGCGAAGTAATGGAAGGCCTTCACTCTCTATATTCTGTACCGCTTCCTTGATACCTTTATTAACAGACAGTATCACCTGCTGTTCATTATCCACTACCCAGTCGTCTAACTGATGCTTAAACTTTTGTTTTTTTTCTTGGAACTTTCGATCCATTCGCCCTTCACAGCCAGACGCTAATTCATACAATGTAGGCTTTCACTGCTGGCTGATAGGGATCTGCGAAGAGAACTCGAGGAAGCGCTCATTATATACGCAGTACAGAGGGCGCCACTGTCCATCACGTGGCGTCGGCTGATAATGAAAACATTCTCGATTGAAAGTAATCGATCGTCACGCTTGCGGTGCAACGGTGACATCCAATTTTTATCCAGTTTAACACTTTCGTCTTTCTTGTTAAAATTACTACAGTATTTATCAGTCTCGATAGCCTCTCTACACATGCGCGCATAATAATGCGAGGTTTTAGATATGACGATCGTCTCGCTGAATTTTATTTCATGAACACCTTCCTGGTAAACATGTTCCGCTATGGCCGGTTATCGGTGTGATCCAGGCGGCAAATCCTCTTATATTCAACAAGACGGGTATTCACACTTCTCTTTGTGATACCGATATAAACCTGTCCATAACTACAAGGAATTGTATATACCCCCGCTGTAGCCAAAGGGTGTCGTGCATCTTTTGTCGATCTTAAACATTCTTTTATTTTACTGGTGGGTCTGAAAAGAGTTACCACCCCGTAGTTGCTTAAAACTTTCCCAATGCGATCTGTGACCTTACTAATGAACGGAAGAAAAACCTTGACTTTGGGCCACTGTTGTTCGCCGTTGCTCCTGGTTCTCTGACTAAAGCGGCCTGCTCGATCTATAACCTTGCCAGAATAGTTGACCGTAGATGTTCAGTCTCATCTTTTAAATAAACAGCTTCACAAATTTTGTACGCCCTGTCTATCAAGGTTTTCATTAAACCTCTTTTTTTTGTCTCGGGTGGTGGGTCTAATCTTTATGCAGATAAGGATGAGTATGTGTGGCCTTTCTATACACTTTATGGCGCGAAGGTTCGTCCGGTCGTTTAATCATAGAAACATCCCGGAAATCCAATTGCCCATTACTCTCCGTCTCCACACTAAATTTGATTTTCGGATTAATGCTGTTTAAATGTGTCAGGAAGGCAGCCAACTCCTACGCTACGTGTGTCCACACAACGAAGGTGTCATCGACATAGCGATACCATCTTGTTGGTCTTTCAATGCCACTCTGCAACGCCCGTTGTTCAAAAGTCTCCATAAAAATGTTAACCACAGCAGGACTAAGAGGACTTCCCATAGCCAACCCGTCAATCTGTTCATAAAAGTCACTATTGTACTGCAGGTAGGTTTTGGTGAGACAGTGTCAGAAAAATGCAACAATATCGGTAGGAAAAACATCCGCTATGCATAAGATAGCTTCGTTAGCCAGAATCATGGTAAATAACGACACAATATCAGAACTGACGAGGATATCGTACGGGCCTACGCTCATTTAACTTGTCAATGAAATGAGCTGAATTTTTAATATGACTGTCCTTCCTACCAAAATAAGGTTGCAGCAATGAGGCAAGGTGTCTAGCTAACTCGTGTGTTTGTCCGCCTATAGCGCTGACAATTGGCCTCAACGGAACCTCAGGTTTATGGACTTTGGGTAATTCATAAAGTTAGGTGGGTACGCTTCTGTTTTACAAAGCAGCTTCTTATCGTCGGAGGCGAATGAAGACGCTTTCACCAGTCGACTGGTCATTCTTCGTAGTCGGATTCTTCTGGAGTTTTTTGTAATAGGAGAGATCTTTCCATGATAGTCCTCACTGTTAATTACGACGGTGGCATTACCCTTATCTGCATTAGGAACAATAATGTTTATATCTGCATTTATATTCTTCAGCACTTTCCTTTGTGCCTGCGTCAAATTACTGTTAGGTGGCTTACGTGTACTCAAAATTCTAGCCGTTTCCATCGTAATTACGTCAGCGGACTGCTGTGGAAGCTGACGGATACCTGCCTCAATATTTGCTACAATGCTCTCTGCGGGTACGTTTTGAGGCGTCACAGCAAAATTGCCTCCTTTCGCTAGTACAGAAATTTCAACTATTGACAATTCTTTATCAGACAGGTTAATAACAGTTCGAGAATTGTCCCCAACTGAACCTTCCGAAATGTTCTTCTGTAAGTTATCGAACTTCTTCTTCTATCTATTTACTGATATTTCTGCACTAACTACCATAGTTTTGAGTGTTATATTGTCAGTCTTATTCCAATCGCCACACTGCACAGCATTACCGACAACCAAGTGGATACGAAAGAGCTTACTCCTGGTTTCCGCCAGTGCTCTCCGCGTCTGATGAACCTCTCACATAGCACTGCAGATTCCATACGATTGTAAATACGATGAGCCTGAGACGAGCGAAACATCCTCTTCACCTTCAGAAATTTCGGAACCGTCGAAGTGTCCCTGCTGCATAACAGGAAAGTGAGGGTACACAGTTGTTGTGCTCTCTTCTGGCGCATTCCTTCAAATCGTCGAACCGATGCTGACATATTCTCCCCGTAGAGGCGTTTGATCATAGAGTGTAGGCTTTCAAAGACGGTATTGTCTTCACTTAAAGCTTCGGGACTGATAGACCGAGGTCGATGTATAAAACTCAACCCTGACGTTTCGTCACCGACTGCGGGAGACATCCTCCGAGGTAAAGCGGCGAACTGCGAAGAGATCTCGAGGAAGCGCTGATTATATAGGCAGTACAGAGGGCACCACTGTCCATCACGTGGCGTCAGCTATGAGATTGTCTCTGGTAATGCCAACATTCTCGATTGAAAGTAATCGGTCGTCACGTTTGCAATGCAACGTTGACATGCTAATTTCATCCAGTTTAACACCTTCGCCTTTCCTGTCAAAATTATTAGGCTGCTTATCAATCTCGATAGCCCCTTTATACATGCGTGCATAATAATGCGAGGTTTTAGATATGACGATCGTTGAATTTTATTTCATGATCACTTTCCTGGTAAACATGTTCCGCTATGACCAATTTATCCGTGTGACCCAGGTGATAATTCCTCTTGTGTTCAGCGCCAATTCCTTTACTGTTGAGGCCAGGTTTTGTACCTCTACTTCTACAGTTTGTTGTCTCCCCCGCGCAGTTTCAATTTCACTGTTTACTTTGTTTATTTCAATCGGAGATTGTTCATGGGTTTGCTTCATATTATTTCTTTATTTCCTAATTTCTCTCTGTTCATTTGTCAAAGCACTCACATCAGCTCGTACTTCAAGAAAATCTTTCCTTGTGGGCAGTTCGTTCACTTTATTGGTTATACCCTTTACTTTCTCGATTAACTCTGCCTGTTCTGCAACTAAATTCCTCATAATGGTGGTCGTATTTGTTACTTTAGCCATTATATTTGCCTGTTCAACAGCTATGGTTTCTACATTTTGGAGAAATAGCCATCTGGGAACTGACATATCCTTATATGGATGCCACTCATTTACATATACACACGCACCTCATAAGCCATCTCCCCAGAAGAGTTCAGGCATTCATAAACGGGATGGGTGGATTCGTTCCATCTTAATGTTCACTAATGGAGTCAGGATACTTTTGATGAGAGAGAGTGAATATTGGTCTTGGTCTTTCATAACTGTTTCCAATCTGTTTTAAATGAAAGTTAGTGTAACAAGATACTTTTCCGGACGATCAGAGGCTCTTTGCTTCTATAGTGGAAGTATAAATGTAATTCTCGCTAGACAGGGGGATGGTAACACGCAGCTCGCGATACATGTTTTGCTTAAGGATTCACCTTTTTGGCATCATTATAGGACGTACACGGCAGGTATTTTCAGCAGCCAAATTTTGTGCAGGTACCTCTAAACATTGTCAACTACGTCCTCTTAAACGGAAAAACACACCAACATTTCAGATCCTTCATAAATAAAACGGACACTGATGAGCTTTCTGATGTATGTTGGCGTTACTTAGTCACTGGATACAATCAAATTATTTGTGCAACAAACAGGAAAACCATACCTTCAGTTTCGTCATCACAAGTGGGGCAGATCACTAGATACTAGCTGTATCGGGTCACGCTTCGTGGTGGCGTAGTCTGTTTAAACAGAAAGACGAAACAGAAAATCACACCTTTCTAATATGTATTAGAATTGGAAATACGTCCTGATCTCGTTCTCTCCCCTGTCCCTCTGCATCTCCGGTTCCCCGTTTCCATCTCCACATCTTTCTCCTTACCCTCTCTCTGTCCACTACCTCCGCCCCTCTTTCTGTCCACCTTTTCTCCCCTCTTCTGTATCTCCTCTTTCTCCCCCCTATCCCTCCCTCCCTCAGTCCATCACTGCCTCCCACCTTTCTCTGTCCATCTTTTACCCCCGACCCCTCTCTCACCGCTTCTTTCTGCCGTCTCTCGCTGTCCATCTCCTCCCTCCCATTTTATACGTCCATTTCCTCCCTTTCTCCTGTCTATCTCCTCTTGCCTCCTCTCTCCAGGCTTGAGCCTTTTTTACCGTTACTGCAAATTCAGATTATGTAGAGTATTCTACTCATACACGAATAAGCCAAAAATACATTTCTGTTTTGCTAACAACGTTTCACTGTAATTAAATTTATATAAATGTGTGTATTACGTGTATTTAAAAAAACAGATATATAAAAACACTAGTGTATACAAATGGAACGTTGTGTCAAAATTTCAAAGGAGCTGCTAAAGAACATTTGGAGATTAACGCCTTTAAACAATCCAACGTTTACATTTTTAAATCGTTTCCCATTTATTTTTTTTTTTTTTTACATATAGATTATGCATATACCAGATCCCTTTCCAGTAGATGTTATAAAAACACGTGAATACACGAATGCAATGTTATATCAAAATTGAAAAGAAATCAGTGAAGAATTTTCGGTGATTTTAGAATTCGACGAAACGAACATCTACGTTTGCGCTTATATAGGAACTGAAAATGTTACTAATCACAAATCTCTTAATATTTGTGACCAAATGACTTGAAATTTTGACTCAACGTTGCTTCGTTGTTATTATATGCGTACTTTTTAACATATGTATTATATAATTTATTATAAATTCATTAATAGGGGAGTGTTGTTAGAAAAAAAATTCAAAAAGTTATGTAAATATGTATATAGAAACAGGTATCTAAAAACACTCCTGTATTAGAATGCAGCCGGCCGGAGTGGTCGAGCGGTTCTAGGTGCTACAGTCTGGAACCGCGCGACCGCTACAGTCACAGGTTCGAATCCAGCCTCGGGCATTGATGTATGTGATGTCCTTAGGTTAGTTAGGTTTAAGTAGTTCTAAGTTCTAGGGGACTGACGACCTCAGAAATTAAGTCCCATAGTGCTCAGAGCCATTTGAACTATTTTTATTAGAATGCAACGTTGTGTCAAAATTTCAATGCAATCGGTCAAGAACTTTCGCAGATACACGATTTTGAACAAACGAAGAGTTACGTTTTTATTTGCATAAATATTGTTCAGCATTTATAAACGCTAAACATATCAACACAAGGGAATGGATAATGTATTTCTGATTTAGTACAGTGTATGACATCGGGAAGATGCTGAGAATGAAACATTCACTCATTTTAAATATCTGGAAAACAGCACTGAAATTGTTTCCGACGTTCAGATGGGAAAGCAACATTATCTATGTAAAACGAATGGCCTCGCTGAAGAGATACATCGCAGGTCTGATGGCATTAAGACACTTGAACCTTCATTTTCGTACTTGGAAAACTCAGTTGCTGATTACACTGTGGGGATGACTGTCCTGTTTCACTATCAATTAATTTCAGCTTTAGAATTGGGGCTACCAGAATTGTAAGAGGGGATGGACTAAAGGGGCTTAAACGGACCGGTTGTTCAGCTATTGAGCGATTCAGCCTAAAGTTTGGCTGAGTCTCTCCACAAGTATTATATGACCTCTAAATGACTTTCTGAACTGACTGATGAATATTTAATAAAATTCGCAAAAATTACACCTACCATTCATATTTCAAACAAGTGATACCCCAAACCAAAGAACACTGGAAGAAACACATTACAAAATTAAGTTATATTTCCTTCTGTAATGAATTTTGATGGACGTCATTAATTTTAAAATTAAATGAAGGGTTTCTTTCTTAATGAGCATTCTTAGTCTCTAAACATTCAACCACTCATCGGAACAGTTCCCTAAGCTAGCGGCTACCAGTCCTGACACAGTGCCTTACTGACAATAGAAACTCCTCCCCCCCCTCCCCCTTCAGGTTCAGTGGTAAGATGGCCCCGTAGATAGCCAGTTAAAAACTGAACACAGATGAAGCATGAGAAAAGGAAGGTCTACAGAACAGTGAGAACATAAGCAATATAGAAACGGTGATCAGTCCACAATTAAAGTTTGCCACATCGTGTTCATTCAATTGTGCGGGGTAGTGGTTATGTGGCCACGGTGATTGACCGTGATGTGGGACACCTGTACTCAAATCTCCCTAATGTCCATTTTTTCCCCACAAATTTGTGTACTGGCGGTCTGGACAATGACGTGTCTTTTGCAACAGCGAGGTGTAAGTAAGGTACCTCCAGACGTACGTACCTCCTATTTGTTCTACACATGTACCACATGTTATGATTCTTGCCTTCCGTTTTGGAAGTTTTGACTCTTGAATTCCTTTGTTGTAACACAGTTCACACCCGTTTGCTTGTGAGAGGTCTGTGCGGGATCTCACCTGCTGTCACTATTCATCACATTTACTTGCAATGGTAAAATATTCTTACCACATGATTCATGTTCTATAACCAGTGTACAGTATGACAATCACCAAGACCACAAAAGGAGCACAGTCACGTCAATGAATGGACAGAAAGCTCATAATGTTGTGGAAAAATATGGGGGTGAGGAAGATTTAAACATGGATCTCCCACTTTGCACTGTGAGACCATGAAAATACAACCACGACTAAGTTGTCTTTGGATTTTGCTCGACTTTGCAGATCTTTTGCTTGTACCGTTCACTGTTTCTAGTTTTCTTCTTTTTTCACAGTTTAGTACACCTTCTTCCTGTTTTCATGCTTTGTCTGTGTTTAGTTTTTGATGGACTGTCCACAGGGGCATTCGACCAGTAAATCTGGTGAGACGGGTGTGATGCGGAGCTTCCCTTGCAAGTTCACTAAGTGACGACATAAATGAAGCACTCAAAAGATGTGGTCGGATATTAACATAAATCGGTGCACGTACAAACGAGTGGCAGGTGTGTAAAACCAGTTCTCCGTGAAAGGCAGGACGACCACCAGACTGCACTGGTTTTGTTAATGGTCAGTGTCGTTACCAGACCTAATATGGTATGTAAGGGGCTTGAACAGTCAGATATTGGGTGATCATTGTGAAGGACATGGAGATTGCAAGTACTCGTGTGTGAAAGCGTTATCAGCACCTGAGAGAGTTACAGATGATCTTTATTGTGGATCTTCATTTGGAAGGCGGGTCGAATCGAGGAGCATCGGGATCTATGGAGCATTTGGACGTGGCAATCACGTGAAGTAAGACTCTATGGAAACGTGAGGTCAGGCATAATCGCCATCAAGATTCTGCTCGATGACCACTGATCACGAGAAGCAGATCATTTGCTTGTACCGTCCAGTGCTATAGGGTGTATTGCGCACCAAGCATATCGCAACCCCTCATGTCAGCACCTGCCATCTGAGGAAAAGTAATGGACTCCATGCAACATTCTGTGCTATGCCAGTGTCTGAGACTAGCATCAGTTGAACTAGGGAACTACTGTTCCATTCATAGGCTGCCGTTAACACCACAGTGCAAACGCCTGCACTTAGAATGGTGTCCTGACTGGGAAACATGGATCGTTAATGAATGGTATCTCACTCTGTTCAGCGATGAACTCGTTTTTCCAATGTTTTGGGGAGGCATGGTGGTGTTATTCCTGCCATCGTGGTGTTGAAAGCCAACGGGAAAGACTTTCAAGTCAAAGCTACTAGTGACTGATGGCGCAACAGTACGTCTTGGACATCCTTTGTCCTCAAGTGTTACCTCTCATTCACTGTTCCGTGATGCTATTTTTCTAACAGGGCAATGATCTTCTACACATGGCGCATCTCCTATGAACTGTCTGCATGACAGCGAGGTATTTCCGTGTGTATAAAGGTACCTAGATCTAGCCACCCCCCCGCCATGGAACGTGTGGGACCATCTCAGACGTCAACTCCATCCTGGTGCCAGTGTCCTCCTATGAACTGTCTGCATGACAGTGAGGTATTTCCGTGTGTATAAAGGTACCTAGATCTAGCCACCCCCCCGCCATGGAACGTGTGGGACCATCTCAGACGTCAACTCCATCCTGGTGCCAGTGTCCATGATATTAAGGACCGATCAGCAGCTTTAATTCACCTTCTCTAACACAACATGCATCACGACCAGATGGCATGCAATCTCATACTAATAAGTGAACACTTACTGCCAAAATCTTTGTAATTTAACTCGATTTTGTAATCAATGAAATTATTTTACATACTTGAATGGGTCACTTCAGGCACAGGCAGGAGAACATATGAATTTCTCCGTAACATCAGGGAGAGATTAAAAATGAGATTTCTAAACCTGTCAAATGGATTGATACATTACCTCACTGGCCATGGCTCATATGCCATGTATGTATACAAAATGAGGAGACAGATGAATGATAACTGCGCCTGCCGCAGGGTAGACCCACCACAACACATACAGTGGGACTGCACACTCTATGAAAACACTGTGGGTAATAGACATCAGGTATTAAGGATATTGGATCCCAAAGCGTCACTAAAGAGTGAATCGAGCTGGCACATCTTCGACGATACTGCAGCCGCAGTATCCAGGAAGCCAAGGATGACTTCACAGGACATTCAGCCACATGAGCCATCATGCTGCCATCCAGGCTAGACAACACACTCTGAAGATTGAGAGCAGATAATTGAGTTCAGCGACTACTGGGTGGAATACGGTCTATAGAGTCTACAATGCGTTGGTGCAAGTAATCATGGAAACCCAGACCTTAAGAACTAACAGTGATGTGTAAAATTACTTCCAATAGTAGAAACGCTGCTGATGTGCTGCCTGATACCCAAGGAAACCAGCAGGTTATGGTTGCTGACCGAGTTAGTATGAGGGTGGGTCCACTATCAGGAATGACCATTTATGAGTTACATGCACGAAAATACATGACAAAACAGAGGACAAATTCAGTAGTGTTTGTAGCACATTAGTAGCTGGGTAAATGATTAAGGATTTATTGTAAGTATTTAGTAGTTGTTGCCTTTATGGCCTATTGTCTATTTTAGTTTTTCCGATAACAGTGTCTAATTATGAAGAATAAATAAGTAAATACTCTCTCTTTTCATGAAGTTTCAGTCCGTGTACTGCTCCCGTCTGTGGACTTCACCTTTCATACCACTTAGATGCAGTACGTTGCTTGTCCAGTAACAGGTGTGTCATTTGGACATGGGGTGGAGCTGCCCTTCCACACATGCTGGGTGGGGAACAGCTGACATTGCGGATGGAGTGGCGGTGAAGAATGGGTCGGGACGGGACTGAGCACAGTAGAGTCCCTTCAGCCTGCCTGAGGTACGCCAGGTCGTTTACATAAACGACGCCGTGGTCGCCAGAGCACAGCACCTACATCCGGAGACCCAACAGACTGCCAGCCCCTAAACGTTAACGCCCCACTCCACACGGTCTCTCGCTGCCGACAGTCGAAAGCAGACTTCTGTGTCTTAGGTTCCTCTTGCTGTGCGCAGTTTGCCTTCTGAAGCAGTATTCTGTTTAAATGTCGTCCATAATGGTCTTCTTATTAAGTGCTGCCACTCATTTGATAGTATACAAAAAATTGTTGGTACATTGCTTCAATCACATTTTTCATATATAGGGTGGTCCATTGATCGTAACCGGGCCAAATATCTCACGAAATAAGCGTCAAACGAGAAAACTACAAGGAACGAAACCTGTCTAGCTTGAAGGGGGAAACCAGATGGCGCTATGGTTGGCCCGCTAGATGGCGTTGCCATAGGTTAAACGGATATCAACTGTTTTTTTAAAATAGGAAGCCCCATTTTTATTACATATTCGTATAGCACATAAGGAAATATGTATGTTTTAGTTGGACCACTTTTTTCGCTTTGTGATAGATGGCGCTGTAATAGGCACAAACATATGGCTCACTATTTTAGACGAACAGTTGGTAACAGGTAGGTTTTTTAAATTAAAATACAGAACGTAGATACGTTTGAACATTTTATTTCGGTTGTCCAACGTGATGCATGTACCTTTGTGAACTTATAATTTCTGAGAATGCATGCTGTTACAGAATGATTACCTGTAAATACCACATTATTGTCCGCCACTCGTGGTCGTGCGGTAGCGTTCTAGCTTCCCGCGCCCGGGTTCTCGGGTTCGATTCCCGGCGGGGTCAGGGATTTTCTCTGCCTCGTGATGACTGGGTGTTGTGTGATGTCCTTAGGTTAGTTAGGTTTAAGTAGTTCTAAGTTCTAGGTGACTGATGACCATAGATGTTAAGTCCCATAGTGCTCAGAGCCATTTTTTGAACCACATTATTGCAAAAATGGTCAAAACGATGTCCGTCAACCTCAGTGCATTTGGCAATACGTTTAACGACATTCCTCTCAACTGCGAGTAGTTCGCCTTCAGTAATGTTCGCACATGAATTGAAAATGCGCTGACGCGTGTTGTCAGGAGTTGTCAGTGGCTCATGACAGCAAATATCTCTCAACTTTCCCCACAGAAAGAAATGCGATGACGTCAGATCTGGTGAACGTGGGGGCCATGGTATGGCGCTCTGACGACCAGTCCACATATCATAAAATATGCTTGACATATGATATTCAATACTGCTTCAACCGCACGCGAGCTATGTGTCGGACATCCATCACGTTGTAAGTAGATCGCCATTCTGTCATGCAGTGAAACATCTTCTAGTGACGTCGGTAGAACATCTTGTAGTAGGCTAACATGGGTAGAACATTACGTAGGAAACCAGCATATATTGCACCATTTAGACTGCCATCAATAAAATGGGGACCAATTATCCTTCCTCCCATAATGCCGCACTATACATTAACCCGCCAAGGTTGCTGATGTCCCACTTGTCGCAGCCATTGTGGATTTTCCGTTGCCCAATAGTGCATATTATGCCAGTTTACGTTACCGCTGTTAGTGAATGACGCTTCGTCGTTAAACAGAATTCGTGCAAAAAATCTGTCATCGTCCAGTAATTACTCTTGTGCCGAGTGGCAGAACTGTATACGACGATCAAAGTCGTCGCCATGCAATTCCTGGTGCATAGAAATACGGTATGGGCGTAATCGATGTTGATGTAGCATTCTCAACACCGACGATTTTGAAATTCCCGGTTCTCACGCAATTTGTCTGCTACTTATGTGCGGATTAGCCTCGACAGCGGTTAAAACACCTACTTGGGCATCATCATTTGTTGCAGGTCGTGGTTGACGTTTCACATGTGGCTGAACACTTCCTGTTTCCTTACATAACTTAACTATCCGGCGGCACTTGGATGATGTCGTCCAGGATACCGAGGAGCATACATAGCACACGCCCGTTGGGCATTTTGATCACAATAGCCATACATCAACACGATATCGACATTTTCCGCAATTGGTAAAGGGTCCATTTTAATACGGGTAATGTATCACGAAGCAAATACCGTCCACACTGGCGGAATGTTACGTGATACCACGTACTTATACGTTTGCGTCAATTACAGCGCCATCTATCACAAAGCTAAAAAAGTGGTTCTACTAAAACGTTCATATTTCTTTACATATTACACGAATATGTAATAAAAACTGGGGGTTCCTATTTAAAAAAACGCAGTTGATATCCGTTTGACCTTGGCAGCGCCATCTAACGGGCCAACCATAGCGCCATCTGGTTTCCCCCTTCAAGCTAGACGAGTTTCTTTCTTTAATGTTTTTTTCTTTTCATGCTTATTTTGTGAGATATTTGGCCCGGTCACTATCAATGGACCGCCCTGTATACATTTTTAACACTAGTACGTGTTTCGATAGTCATGGCATCATCATCAGTTTGGTCAAGGTACTTTTACATTGTTGCTTTGTCTTGTGACGTACACGTGAGTTGTTTGCACCACTGAAAGGACCTACAAACCTTTCTACATGTATGTAGAGGCTGTATATAGTACATATATGGCCGAATGTATTTGCCGTACACTGCAGTAATGAATCCCACATTTATCACTCCACTATTTCTCTATTACAATATTTAGCAATACTTACAAGTGATATACACACTAAGAACAAAAAGTAAAAAAAAAAGAAACCCATCTCGAAGTAACTGTCTGATACGGACGAACTTCATGTGATGTAAACGTGCAGACAAACAAATAACTACATCTTCATAAAAATTGGCAGATTTATTCAAGAGAAAGAGGTTCACAAGTTCAGCAAGTAAATCAGGCGCTGGTCTACCTCTGGACCTTACGCAAGCAGTTTTTCGGCTTTGCATTAATTGATAGGCTCGTAGGATGTCCTACCGAGGGATAACATGTCAAATTCTGACGATTGGCGAATTGGATCGTCAAAATCTGTGATTGTTGAAAGGCCCTGCAAATAGTGCTCCAAAAATTCTCAATTAGGGAGAGTTCCAACGATTTGTCAATCACGAATACAAACAGTAGAAACCTCGCCGTGTGCGGGCGGGTATTATCATGCTGAAAGGCTTGCCTTGAAGGGCAACAAAATAGGGCGGTGACATGTCGTCGACGAACCGCTGTGCTGTAAGAGTGCAGCGGCCGATAACGAAAGGGCTCCTGCTATGAAACGAAATGGCACCCAAGATCATCACTCCTAGTTATCGGGGCATATGGTGAGCGACAGTCAGGTTGGTATTCCACCCAGTTATCTCGCGGACTGGAGTGGTCTTCAGTGATGAGTTCGAACTAAGCTCCGATGACCAGTGAAGCAGTGTTAGGAGACGTCCTAGGCAGGGGAGCGATACCAACCCGCCATACGGCCCGACAATCATGAGTAATAGTTCGGGTACCATTTACTTTAAAGAAGGGCCCCTATGCTGTCATCCGTGGCATCCCCTTATACCACCACGGGTCGTCAACGAAATTCTTCGTCCAGTTTTGTTGTCCTTCATGGCCAGCCATCCTGTGCTTACATCCAATCTGTACACGGCAGGACTTTTTACTGCATGTCTTCGTGCTTGCGAAAGCCTAGCTTGACCAGTAACGTCACCAGGTCGCTCCCCAACTGATAATGTTTGGAGCATTATGAGAAAGGTCCTCCAACCAGCTCGCGATGTTGACCATCTAACGCGTCAACTGGACAGAATTTGGTACGATATCACTCAGGACAACCAACAAAGGTATCAAACAACACAAAGCCGAATAACTGCCTGCATATGGGCCAGAGGTGGACCGTCGTGTTATTGATGTGCAGAATCTATGATGCTATTTCCCTTGAATAAATCATACAATTTTTCTGAGATGATAATCATTTGCTTGTCTCTACATATTGATTACACCTACCAACGAATAATCCTTCGTGGTGTGTCATCTGTTTTTCTTTTATTTTTCCTCTTTTTGCCTTAGAGCGTATATTCATTGTCACTATTATCGTGGACATATGGCAAGGATGGTTTAAAAGATGTGGAGATATGCAAAAGTCATGGAGTTTACTTGAACAAAATACGAAAATAAATGAGAATCATCATTTTAGTCTGTTGAGCTGGGCAGATTTGTAGTATTCAATATAGTATTTGCTATTTCGTAAAAACATAAACAGAAGTTGGCAGTACACTTGTTGCATATTATTGGAGTCACATTAATGTATATGAAAACCTTGCAAAGAAACTGATTTAGTCGAATTCAGTTTTATCATTTCATTATTATTGTCTGATTTGTTTGTGAATGACAAGTCCCTCATACACATTCATCTTATGGATTTTCTGTAACTGGTGCAGCATTTTTAAGTTACTGTTTTCGAATGTGAATCCTGCGTCTTTGATGTACATTGTTACTGTCGAACTATCACGCGTACTGTATCGGAATGCGTTCATGTGTTTTCCACAATGGACACTGAAATTAACTATAGTTCTGCCTATATACTAATCATGACATTTAGAACTAACAATTTTGTAGACAGCAGCGCTTGACTGAAAGTCGCGATTGTGCGTAACTTGGAAACGTACCCAATTTTAGTGGAGAAAAATGTTTTGTGATACATGATTTGAACATATCGACAATTTCTTGAGAAATGTTTCCTGGATGTGGTATGCATATTACGGGGACATTATTTTACTTATTTTTATTCCCATTTCCCACATTATTTTTTATTTTGCTGGATGGATTGTCTCAAAGAGACTGATCTTTTGCACTGAATATAGCTATTTGCCTGATAATTTCAGTTTCAATGTGCTAGTTTTCATCACTCAGTGGAATCTTAAACACACTGACGTAGCGTACCAACATTCATTTCTACAGTGTCGCGACTGACACGTGCTGCCTCCCTCCAACTGAAACTGAAATCAGTCAGAACCCTTCTGTGACTCCTTCCCTGCGCTCTTCTCCTTTTACCTTCTCGTCTTCTTCCAACACTTCATTGCTCCTTGCTTCTCATCTCCCTCCTAATGCATAAAACATTACCCGGTCTCACCAAATTCGAACAGCGAATATCAAAACATAGTTTTACTCTGGTTGTTCACTGAATCCAGGTGGATTTAAATTGCCGATCCCTATGCGACATACCTCTTACCCTTTGCCCCTGTCATTGAAATTGTAGCTGACACTTCTCCCGTGATCAGTAACATTGGTACCCTACGGATGTGACAGTCAAAACCGCGACATTGAGTGAGGCAGGGTGAGATTAATTCGTCCCTGAATAAATCTCTTGAGCAAGTATTTACATCTTCTCCTAAATCCTGCAGTCCTTCCGGTGATGTTCCCGCAGTTATTGTGTTGTGAAATGATGAAGTGTAGCCTCTGATAGGAGTTCAGGCAGCTAGCACCAATAAATGAAAAATGGGGGTACCATCACCGTGAGTCACTTAACAACAATGTGCTTTAGAGAAATACTGTACTGATAATAACTAATTTAATTGAGTAGAAAAAGGAAAATGTGAAGGTCAAGGCCTGGGTAGAGACCTCGACTAGACCATGCCTAAGCGCCCATTGACTGACTTCTCAACCTACAAAATGTATTGCAAAGCACTGTACCGGTTTTTACTTCTTCATTCATTGTCGAGTGACTTTCCCTGTCATTTACCTAGCAAAACCTGAAATTTATTGCATAATAATGTTGCAAGAATTAGAGCCAATCACTGACAGATTCCCTCTTTTACCTTCTATAAAAATATGATTTATTCTTATTTATATTTATACGTAATATTATTACTCTTTGGCGCCCATACTCCGGGTGTTCGCCGACACATATGTTAGCTTGTAACATTTCTTCTCATTGACATGAGAACTGCCTCTCGCTACGATCACATAGTTCTCTAAGACAATGCCCAAATCTAGAGTCATCGATATAATTAAACCAGGACTGTTACGCCTGGTAGCTGCAGTGTTTTTACGCTTCAGAATAGCTTATGACACAGATACGTAATGTCCATCGTCTAGTAAAAAGCGATTTTGGTAAATCATGGAAAACCTAAATAAAGATGGCTAGACGTGAACTGTCATCCTCCTGAAAGCTAGTTCAGGCTGCTAACTACTGGGCCACCTCGCTCGGTAGAATCTAATGTGGTGTAGGCTCAGTTACACACGATTTGTGTCTGGTCTACACGGTACAACAAAGGAAATGTAATAATTTTAGGTATTGTAACCACATTTGGAAAATATTTCATGAGGGTCTACCCCCTAATCTTCCCTCTAATCAAGTGTCATCTTCTAGTATGATGGTGTGAGTAATCGCTATAGGATAACTTGTAGGCGAGAAACGCAGTACAATTTTGAAATAAATAAACCCTGTCTACTGTGCCTCACAGACTCTGGATCTAAAAACTATTAACTTACATTTTAGTGTGAACGACGTACCTGTTATTTGTGAATATGCAATGATGGCAGTTAAAGTGAAGAAGAATTACAGGACGTGTTGAATGGAATGAACAGTCTCATGGGTAGAGAATATGAGAGTAAATATAAGAAAGGCCGAGCTAATGAGATAGAGCAGGAGCTAGATCAGTGGAAAACTTACGATTAGAATTGGGGATCACGAAGTAGATGAAGTTAAGAATTGTGCTATTTTGGCAGTAAAGTAAACTATGACGGACGGAGCAAGGAGTACATAAAAAGCAGACTAGCACTGGCGAAAAATTCATTCCAGGACAAGAAAAGTCTGCTAGTATCAAATATAGGTCTTATCGTGAGAAAGAAATTTCTGAGAATGTACGTTTGGAGCACAGCATTCCATGGAAGTGAGACATGGACTGTGGGAAAACCGGAACAGAAGAGATTCGAAGCCTTTGAGATGTCTTAGAGAAAAATGTTGGAAATTAAGTGGACTGATAAGGTAAGGAATGAGAGGGTTCTCCACAGAATTAGTGAGAAAAGGAACATACAGTTCAACACTGAGAATAGGATCGGAGAGGCTGGAAGGATATCTGTTAAGAATTCCAGGGAGCTATAGATGGGAAAACTGTAGAGTAAGACCGAGATTGGATGACATCCAGCAAAAAATTGAGGGCGAAGAGTGCAATTGCTACTCTGTGATGAAAAGTTTGTTGCAGGAGAGGGATTCGTAGCGGGCTGCATCAAACCAGTCAAAAACTGATGGCTCACAAAAAATACCTTTAGATCAGTCGACAAAAATAGCTTCCGCAACAGTAATGTGACTCTCAAGGCACCTGAAGAATAGAAGACCACTATGAAACACTTAAAATCAAAATTTCTGCCAGTAATAATAGCCGCGTGGGATTAGCCGAGCGGTCCAAGGCGCTGCAGTCATGGACTGTTCGGCTTGTTCCGGCGGAGGTTCGAGTCCTCCATCGGGCATGGATGTGTGTGTTTGTCCTTAGGATAATTTAGATTAAGTAGTGTGTAAGCTTAGGAACTGATGACCTTAGCAGTTAAGTCCCATAAGATTTCACACACATTTGAACATTTTTTGAAGTTATAACAAAACGTGGAATATGTAAATTAAAGAGACCTCTTCTGAGTTAAGTAATATGTTAATTTATTTTCAGAATCCATTGGTTTATCAGTGGAACATTGTAAGAATACTGAAATAAGGCAAAGGTAATCCAAATGTAAAGAAAGGAGATAAACAAATGCTCTCAGACTTCCGCCACATTTTATTTTTGTCAACTTGCAGAACAACATTATAAGGGACTTGCTGAGCATCCGAGTCCAAATACCAATTTTTTGATGGTACAGTTAGGCTTTCTTATGTGTTATGATACAGAAAAGACTGTTGATACATTCAGCAAGGCCGTACGTAATTATTTAATAATGGACTACCAATATATCCCACGATCTATCGCTGATACTTCATTGTATAAACCACAAGAACCTATTGAGTATATTTTAGTGATATCACAGGAAATTCTGCAATATCAGCTAAATGGGAAATGCTCATGTGTGATCTCCCTTACCCTTCCTACTGCCGTATTAGAAAGCGCGCCGTACTTCAAGTATAATATTGTGCCGGCTGCAGGAAGTGCACACCAAATGCAAATGAAATTAATTCAAAACTACTCTATCGGGTGGTTTCTGCCTCTAAGGCCATAATCACGTCAGAGATCGTCAGGCACAGATAACTCGGAAATATCCACATGAAGAACCAATTATGTCTGAATATATACACCATACATTCATGTATGAGTAGCCAGCATCTGCTCTGAAAAGAACACCGGATCGTATAACTTTAATCTCATAAATACAGCCACACAAAAAATTACGTCTCTTAAAGGTTTTACAAGTATTGTGAGCAGATTAAGCATATCTTCGCAGCACGATTGGTTACGGGAAAACAGTATTTGAATGAGATGATAGAGTGGTAGCTGGGTATGTTCTAGTTTTAGATGATTTCCTGGACGAGTGCTAGAAGTAGTAAAGTATTGATCTGTTACTTTTTCCAGATGAATGAAGTAAATTTGGATGACTTTCTGAACACCCAATGCCTTACGGAGCCTCATCTGAAAAGAAAGACCTGCCACACCCGCATTGAGTGGTGTACTTCGGTCTTGCTACTGGCCGCAAGGAGTGTAATTCGTTTTCAAAGCCTGAGGCCCATATGACATGTGTAGGGTTTGTAGTGCTAAGTGAAAAAGAGCATACTTTTTACTGATTTAAATATCAGCAGCCTACTTTGTAGGCGAGCGAAGATGATAAACTAATGCAGAATTAATACTGAAATACGTTAAAATCTATTACTAGTGGTTATTCGTCTTAAGGTAGCTGCAGTAAGAAACAGCTTACAAGAATAAAGTGTAAATAATGCAGCGATAAAAAATACTGCAGAATGGCAAAAACTGCCAAGTGCAAAAGTAAATCGAAGTCTTTCTACGTCAACCACAGCTAGCTACGAGGTAAGGGGCAGAATACGTAAGGAAACACCATTAACCACGGGAGATGATTTACAAATAAAATCGAAACGCATGTGGCGTAAATCTTTTTAATTAAATTGCATTCAGTTCAAGACGAATAACTAATAGTAAGAGAAAGTACCTTAATTTTCTTGCGCGGCTGTGGGACGACGTATGGTTAGATCCAGAAAAGGGCGAGGCATTCTCTATCGGTATATTCCAACATCTAGAAAATAAAGAACAAATGTTTCACAGGTACATTCTCATGTCACCGAGAAAATGTTCTTTTTCACGTCTGGGGTCATAAGAAAAACATCTAGTAATCATAACAGCATTAGTTAGAGAAACATAGACTTAATTCCTAACAGTCAATAACCGTAAGCAACGTAACAAGGAATATTTCATTTACACTTGACAACCGCAATATAACAACGATATATTTGATGTAACTGTTAAAGAAATACGCGCAGTTCGCAAGAAATGCTTTGCACTACATAGATTCCTTAGTTACCATTATACTCTCGTCAGCGTGAAATCCTGTTGAACTATATGGATAGAAACCTACATTAACAAACGATTTTCGATTCATCATTAATAAAGAGTTACGCCTTCAAAAATATTATGAGTCAGTCATGCTTATCAATTTTTTTTTTTTTTTTTTACGAATGTAGGCTTTTTCAGTTAAATGCAGTGTGGGGATCTAGAACTACTCACCCGTTATCTGCTTCTATACGAATAGACACGAGATAAATTAATTCAGTGCCCTTTCATTATTTCTGTTTTTACTGACTGTTTTAAGAATTGTTCTTATTAGGATTTGTGCATTATTTATAGTAACTGAGCTGAAGGTAAAAATTAAAACCTAATTTTTAATACATACGAGTCTCTTTAGGCAACCGACGCAATCCTGTCTTTTTGCTAAATACATTACATACGTTTCCACCTCTTTAAGATTAATGTATTTTCACTCTTGTTGGATTGACTTACGTGGCACATATCTAACAGAATTAATAAGTGTTGACATCTGCCATAAATTAAAAATGGAGTATCAACATGTCCTCTCCCATGACTACAAAATTCAACAATATTATTTTTTTAACTTTAAGCAAATAAGTTTTGCAAGCAGTAGATGAATTGGCATACCGTATTGCTCCGTAGACAGTCCCAGAAAGTTACTGAACAAATCATGATGAGTGTGCTAGTGGTGAATAAATTCTTCGAAAGTTATCCCTGCGAGTGAGTAAATTTACCACTCTGTTCATAGACATACTCCCCACAGTTTGATGCCGCACACGGACTAGGAATACAGAGCAAAATTCATCAGAACGCAACGTGAAATGCGTAGAATATTGCAATATTTGTGGAAACGGAAAATGCAACTAAAATTTACAATCACAACGAGAAAAAAACCCTCGAAACGTTAATAATGTTGTTCCGGCTGAAGGCGCACGAATTGCTCATAAATGATGTAGCTTTTCCGCAAATTCCTCAGGTTTAAATATTGTATCAAGTGCCTTGCACATTGCGTGCCGTTCCTAGCCACCTGTTTACTTTCGCATGCGTATGGAAAATCAAAGGTTGAAATTTTAAATCTACATAAATGGATCAAACATTCACGAATTCACCCTGCAGACAAGAAGATGTCTCGCAAACAGAAACTGAATATGCCAAAGAACTTTGCATCTCTAGCTGCTTTCTTCTAGTCGCCAGAAGACTGTCTTTGAGTTCCAGAACTCTGCTCTGTTTGTGCGAATAATCGTTTGAAAGTAACTTCGACAGTTTACGGTTAGGGGAGAATATGAGATGGGTAGTAGAAATGAGAGAGGAGAAATATTAACTGTGTTCTGCAGTAAATTTCATCTAGTAAAAGCGAATACTCCGTTCAAGAATCACAAGAGGAGGAGGTATACTTTTAAAAGGCCGGGAGATACTGAATAATTTCATTTATATTATAAGATGGTCAGGCAGAGAGATTCCGAAATCAGACACTGGAATGCAAGGCGTACTCAGGAGCATATATAGATTCCGATCACAATTCAGTAAAGATGAACAGTAGGCTGAAGTTTAAGAGATTAGTCAGAAAGAGCCAATATGCAAAGAAGAGGGATAGAGAAGTACTGACGAATGAAGAGATACGCATGAAGTTCTTTAAGGCTGCAGAAAATGTGATTAGGAATAGCTCAGAAGGCATTTCAGCAGGAGAAGAATGGGCATCTCTAAAATAGTAAACACCTTAGTAGGAAAGAAAAACATAGTTACAAAGAAAGTAACTGCAAAGAAGCCATGGGAAACAGGGGAAATACTTCAGTTGGTCGAAGAAAGAGGAATGTACAAAAATGTTCAGGGAAACTCACGAATACAGAAATATACGTCGCTGGGGAACGAAATAAATAGGATGTGCTGGGAAGCCAAGACCAAAGGGCGGCATGAAAAATTTGAAGATATCGAGAATGAAACAAGTATCTGATGGACTGAGTTAGCATACAGGAAAGTGTAAACAACCTTCAGTGAAGTTAAAACCAAGGGTGGTAACATTAAGAGTGCATTGGGAATTGCATTGGTAAATGCTGGGGAGAGGGCAGATAGGTGGAAAAAGGATGGTGAAGGCCTCTAAGAGGGAGAAATATTGTCTGACGTGGTAGAAGAAACAGGAGTCAATACTGAAGAGAAAGAGAATACAGTATTATCATCAGAATTTAAAAGAGCTTTGGAAGAATTGAGATCTAAAAAGGCAGTAGGGAAGGATAACATTCCTACAGAATTTCTAAAATCATTGGGGTAAGTGGCAACTAAACGACTATTCACGTTTTTGTGTAGAATATATGTCTGGCGATATACCATATGACTTTCTGAATAACATCATCCACATAATTTCGAAGACTGCAAGAACTGACAACTTCGGGAATTATCGCACAATTAGCTTAACAACTTATGCATTCATGTTACTGACATGAATAATATACAGGAGAACGTAAAAGACACCAGACACGCAATTCTGACGTTGGAGTTAACAATAAAAGCAAGAGTTAACAAAAATCATACGTTCATAGAATTTGTCGACCTGGAAAAAGTGTTCCATAATGTAAAATGGTGCAAGAAATTCTTAGGAAGATTTGAGTAAGGTGTAGGGGTAAATAGGAAATATACAACATGTATAAGAGCCAAGAGAGAGTAGGAAGAGTGGGAGACCAATAACAAGGTTCTTGCAATAAAAATGGTGTAAGACAGGAATGTTGTCTATCATCCCTATTGTTAAATCTGTGAAGCGAAGAATCAATTATGGAAATAAAAGAAAGGTACAAGAGTGGAATTAAAATTGATGGTGGAAGGATGTCAGTGATAAGATCCGTTGATGATATTGCTATCCTCAGTGAAAATGAAGAAGAATTACTACATTTGTTGAATATAATGAATAGTCTAATGAGTACAGTACCTGGATTGAGACTAAATCAAAGAATTATGAAAGTAATGAGGAGTATCAGAAATGAGAACAGCTAAAGACATAAAGTTACGAATGATGGGCACGAAGTAAATGAAGTTAAAGAATTCTGCTAGCTCGGGAACAAAATAACCAGTGACAGACGGAGAAATGGGGACGTCAGAAACATAAAGGGAATTCCTGCCCAAAAGAAGTTTGCTAGTATCAAACATAAGTCTTAATTTGAGGAAGAATTTCTGCGAATGTGCGTCTGGAGTGCAGCATTGGATGGTAGTGATACATGGACTGTGCGAAAACCAGAAAAGAAGAGAAACGAAGCATTTGTGATGTGGTGCTAGAGAAGAATGTTGAAAATGAGATGGACTGAGAGGATAACAAATAAGGAGGTTCTGCGCAGAATGGGAGAGGAAATGAATGTAAGAAAAACACTGAAAAGAAGGGACAGGATGATAGGACATCTGTTAAGACATCTTGGAATAACTTCTATGGTACTAGAGGTAGCTGTAGAGGGTAACACCGTAGAGGTAGACAGATTGCAATACATCCAGCAAATAATTGAATCGCAGGTCGCAAGCGCTACTCTGAGATAAAGAGGTTGGTATAGGACAGGAATTCGTGGCGGGCCACATCAAACCAATCAGAAGACTAACGACTGAAGAAAAAAAAAGTCTATTATTCCTCCTGTCTTTCCTATTGGTGGGACCTATGCAACTTTCCACTCCTTAGGTTCAGATGTTTCATTGAGCGAGCGATCTTGTATGATTGTTAAGTATGGAGCTATTACATCCGCATACTCTGAAAGGAACCTAATTAATATACAGCATACGCCGGAAGACTTGCTTTTATTAAGTGATGTAAGTTGCTTCACTGCTCCGAGGATATCTACATTAAAAGTTGCTCATGTTAGCAGTTCTTCTTGTTTCGAATTCTGGAATATTTATCTCGTCTTCTTTGGTGAAGGAATTTTGGAAGGCTGCATTTAGTAACTCTGCTTTAACATCTCTGTGATCAACAGTATTTCAGTTGCCATCACTCACAGAAGGCATTGGTTGCGTCTTGCCGCTACCATTCATTACAGAATGTCTTTGGATTTTCGTCAGGTTTTGAAATAAAGTTTCGTTGTGGAAAGTACTTTAAGCATCTCGCATTGATGTCCGTGCTATATTACGAGCTTTTGTAAAAGGTCGCCAATCTTGGAGACTTTGCGTTAGTCTGAATTTGGTATGCTTTTTTCGTTGTTTCTGCAACAGTGTTCTGACCCGTTTTGTATAAAAGCGGGGTGAGCTCCGTCGTAGGTTAACTTACTTGGAATAAATCTCTCAATTTTTGTCGATACTATTTCACTGCATTCAAACCACATCTGGTCGACACGTACATTCTTAATTTGGAAAGAGTGGAGAGTGTCTCACAGGAAAACGTCAAGCGAATTTTTATCTGCTTTTTTGTATAGACAAAATGTTCGTCACATTTGGAGGATTGAGAGTTACGGTATTCAGTCTCGTTACTACAACACTATGGGTACTAATATTTTATAAGTTTTAATGCTCATATTTAGCTCAAGATTATTTGCTGCTAAGAGTTCAAGTATGTTTTCCCAAACGTTTACTATTCGAATGGGATCATGAACTAATTGCTCGAAATAGAATCAGAGAACGCGTACTTCCGGATTGAAACATGTATTTTCGCTAACATATTGAGGGCCAATTAAAGTCAGCCCCTTTGCAAAAACAGACATAATATCTGATAGGACAACAGCAATCAGTGATTTTACAATGTTACTTATAATCCGTCTTGATTGCAAAATTTTTATTATTCATATGACCGGTGTCGGTTCATCTAGAACCATCTTCAGATCGGATATTTCGGAGACAGAAGTAACCCGTCCAAATCCGGCAAATTTCACATGCTGCTGATGTGACGCAGCATGTGAAAGTTGCTGGATTTGGACGGGTTACTCCTATAACCGAAATATCAGATCTGAAGATGGCTCTAGGTGAACCGAAACCGGTCATATGAATAATAAAAATTTTGCGATCAAGACGGATTATAAGTAACATTGTAAAGTCAGCACCTATTATAATTGTGTTGTTCTGGTACGTGTTTGAAGTTAGACTCAAGTTTTCTTCGAACATTTCAGCAATTGTATCATGTGAGTTGAGTTTTCTTTGAACCTTTCAGCAATTGTATCATGTGAGTTGAGAGATACCCATGTATCCAATTATTATTTTATTCCGGTTGCCAAGAATGTTCTCTTCCGATATAAACTTACAGTAACTATCTACTTCAATATCTCTACCAGATAAACTACTTGTAACAGCAATCGCCGATTGTATTTACCTATCCTTTCTGAAGATCGTTAAGTTCTTCAAAAAATTTCTGCTGAACTTGTCTACTGCTTTAGCAAGCTTTCAGTGCCTATAATGATTTGACCATCCTGCTGTCGCTTGGAGCTCTGGTACTGTCCCAACACAGCTACGACAGTTTACAACTGTTATACGGATGGTTCCTAGATCTACATTCTTCCAGCTTTCATTCTGCATCCTTTCTGACTGATGCCTTTTTTGTGTTTCCCTGTGACCCCCTAACCTAAAAAACCGGCCAGTCCAGGGCACACAGCCCCTGCTACACATGTATCCGCCTCCAGCGTATAATAGTCTCCTGTCCTATTTAGCGGAACTTGAAACGAAGCCACCCTATGGTGCAAGTCGAGGAATCTGCAGCCTACACAGTCGCAGAACCATCCGAGCCTCTAATTCAGACCCTCCACTGGGTTCTGTACCAGTGGTAACCCATCGAACCTGGCGAATATGCTGCAAATGGTGAGCACTGCTTTCATCTCACAAGAGCGGCAGTCTTTCCTACTTCTAAAAGAGGCTCGAAGCTAGTGAGAATCTCTTACAATCCATGTTGTTGTTGTTGTTGTGGTCTTCAGTCCTGAGACTGGTTTGATGCAGCTCTCCATGCTAATCTATCCTGTGCAAGCTCCTTCATCTCCCAGTACCTACTGCAACCTACATCCTTCTGAATCTGCTTAGTGTATTCATCTCTTGGTCTCCCTCTACGATTTTTACCCTCCACGCTGCCCTCCAATGCTAAATTTGTGATGCCTTGATGCCTCAGGACATGTCCTACCACATTTCGAAAGCTTCGATTCTCTTCTTGCCAAAACTATTTATTGTCCATGTTTCACTTCCACACACTCCATACAAATACTTTCAGAAACGACTTCCTGTCACTTAAATCTATACTCGATGTTAACAAATTTCTCTTCTTCAGAAACGCTTTCCTTGCCATTCATTGCCAGTCTAGATTTTATATCCACTCTACTTCGACCATCATCAGTTATTTTGCTCCCCAAATAGCAAAACTCCTTTACTACTTCAAGTGTCTCATTTCCTAATCTAATTCCCTCAGCATCACCCGATTTAATTCGACTACATTCCATTATCCTCGTTTTACTTTTGTTGATGTTCATCTTACATCCTCCTTTCAAGACACTGTCCATTCCGTTCAACTGCTCTTCCAAGTCCTTTGCTGTCTCTGACAGAATTACAATGTCATCGGCGAACCTCAAAGTTTTTATTTCTTCTCCCTGGATTTTAATACCTACTCCAAATTTTACTTTAGTTTCCTTTACTGCTTGCTCAATATACAGATTGAATAACATCGGGGAGAGGCTACAACCCTGTCTCACTCCCTTCCCAACCACTGCTTCCCTTTCATGCCCCTCGACTCTTATAACTGCCATCTGGTTTCTGTACAAATTGTAAATAGCCTTTCGCTCCCTGTATTTGACCCCTGTCACATTTAGAATTTGAAAGATAGTATTCCAGTCACCATTGTCAAAAGCTTTCTCTAAGTCTACAAATGCTAGAAACGTAGGTTTGCCTTTCCTTATTCTTTCTTCTAAGATAAGTCGTAAGGTCAGTATTGCCTCACGTGTTCCAACATTTCTACGGAATCCAAACTGATCTTCCCCGAGGTCGGCTTCTACCAGCTTTTCCATTCGTCTGTAAATAATTCGTGTTAGTATTTTGCAGCTGTGGCTTATTAAACTGATAGTTCGGTAATTTTCACATCTGTCAACACCTGCTTTCTTTGGGATTGGAATTATTATTTTCTTCTTGAAGTCTGAAGGTATTTCGCCTGTCTCGTACATCTTGCTCACCAGGTGGTAGAGGTTTGTCAGGACTGGCTCTCCCAAGGCCGTCAGTAGTTCTAATGGGATGTTGTCTACTCCTGGGGCCTTGTTTCGACACAGGTCTTTCAGTGCTCTATCAAACTCTTCACGCAGTATCTTATCTCCGATTTCATCTTCATCTATATCCTCTTCGATTTGCATAATATTGACCTCAAATACATCGCCCTTGTATAGACCCTCTATATACCGCTTCCACCTCTCTGCTTTCCCCACTTTGCTTAGAACTGGGTTGCCATCTTAGCTCTTGATATTCATACAAGTGGCTCTCTTTTCTCGAAAGGTCTCTTTAATTTTCCTGTGGGCAGTATCTATCTTACCCCTAGTGAGATAAGCCTCTAGATCCTTACATTTGTCCTCTAGCCATGCCTGCTTAGCCATTTTGCACTTCCTGTCGATCTCATTTTTGAGACGTTTGTATTCCTTTTTGCCTGCTTCATTTACTGCATTTTTATATTTTCTCCTTTCATCGATTAATTTCAATATTTCTTCTGTTACCCAAGGATTTCTACTAGCCCTCGTCTTTTTACCTACTTGATCCTCTGCTGCATTCATTACTACATCCCTCAAAGCTACCCATTCGTCTTCTACTGTATTTCTTTCCCTCATTCCTGTCAATTGTTCTCTTATGCTCTCCCTGAAACTCTGTACAACCTCTGGTTTAGTCAGTGTATCCAGGTACCATCTCCTTAAATTCCCACCTTTTTGCAATTTATTCACTTTTAATCTACAGTTCATAACCAATAGATTGTGGTCAGAATCCATACCTGCCCCTGGAAATGTCCTACAATTTAAAACCTGGTTCCTAAATCTCTGTCTTACCATTATATAATCTATCTGATACCTTTTAGTATCTCTAGGATTCTTCCATGTATACAACCTTCTTTTATGATTCTTGAACCAAGTGTTAACTATGATTAAGTTATGCTCTGTGCAAAATTCTACCAGACGGCTTGTTCTTTCATTTATTAGCCCCAATCCATATTCACCTACTATGTTTCCCTCTCTCTTTTTTCCTACTGTCTAATTCCAGTCACCCATGACTATTAAATTTTCATCTCCCTTCACTACCTGAATAATTTCTTTTATCTCATCATACATTTCTTCAATTTCTTCGTCATCTGCAGAGCTAGTTGGCATATAAACTTGTACTACTGTAGTAGGCATGGGCTTCGCGTCTATCTTGGCCACTATAATACGTTCACTATGCTGTTTTTAGTAGCTTACCCGCACTCCTATTTTTTTATGCATTATTAAACCTACTCCTGCATTACCCCTATTTGATTTTGTATTTATAACCCTGTATTCACCTGACCAGAAGTCTTGTTCCTCCTGCCACCGAACTTCACTTATTCCCACTATATCTAACTTTAACCTATCCATTTCCCTTTTTAAATTTTCTAACCTACCTGCCCCATTAAATTATCTGACATTCCACGCTCCGATCCGTAGAATGCCAGTTTTCTTTCTCCTGATAACGACATCGTCTTGAGTAGTCTCCGCCCGGAGATCCGAATGGGGGACTGTTTTACCTCCGGAATATTTTACCCAAGAGGATGCCATCATCATTTAACCATACAGTAAAGCTGCATGCCCTCGGGAAAAATTACGGCTGTAGTTTCCCCTTGCTTTTAGCCGTTCGCAGTACCAAAACAGCAAGGCCGTTTTGGTTAGTGTTACAAGGCGAGATCAGTCAATCATCCAGACTGTTGCCCCTGCAACTACTGAAAAGGCTGCTGCCCCTCTTCAGGAACCACACGTTTATCTGGGCTCTCAACAGATACCCCTCCGTTGTGGTTGCACCTATGGTACGGCTATCTGTATCGTTGAGGCACGCAAGCCTCCCCACCAACGGCAAGGTCCATGGTTAATGGGGAGAGGCTTCCAATCCAAAGCGAGACAAAATCTTGGTACTGATGTGAGCGACCATCGCTGTTGCTGGACCCTGTGCTCTTCATGGCATCCGGAAGGACCAGTTCCGCGCCTGAAATGACACCACCCAGTACGCACATGTGTGCACACTGCCTTTCTTCCCCTCTTTAGCAGCCATGTTCCTAAAGGTCCCCGCGATGCATCTAACATTGGAACTCCCAACTAAAAATAATACCACACTCTGTGACTGTCTGGATCTTGCAAGCTGACAGGTTCCCTCTGAAACTGGACAAATGACTGCTTCTTGCTGAGGGACAGTGTCTGCAACACAGCACCTGGAACCTGTTTATCAGACTAACCTTGGAGGTTTTACCTTCAGCCCCCTGGGAAGCCTTTTGCCGCCTGCCAACCCCGAGGCGACCTTCCCCTGGGCCAAAGGTGAGCGATGAAGCTCAGTACCAGCAGTAACTGGGCTGGCCACCGACGAGGACCAGTCGACGAACTCGTGGGTCGTGATGGACGTCCGTTGGATCCCCACAGCCGACCCTCAACAACGATGTCCATGAACCGCAACTCCAAGCTGTCGAACCGAAGTCAACACAGCTTAGAGGTGAGAGTGAAGTGGCACGAAATCGGTTTGAAACAGTTTGTAGAGCGCAAACGTAATTCAGTATTTTGATTCTTATTTCTACCTAGGCTCGTAGTACAAATACTTTTTATTTCGCTCAGAAGTTCAGATTGAGCTGAGCAGATAATCACTGGCCCAAAATGCTTAACAAATCAGGGATATAAACATTTAGGGTTCTTATCCTCTTATTGCTTTCCTACTTTAAACAAAAAGAAAAACATATTCACCACTTGTTTCACTTACAGTTGTGATGAAGCAGTCTGAACGATAAATTAATTATATCTTCAGTTGTACCTATTCCCCTCTTTTCGCTGGTGACCTACGAAATAAATTGAGAAAAATTATCTCTGATTGAAAGCACCACTTTACCCATACCTAAAAAAATTACTATTCAACTTGACGTGCGATATTTTTACTACAATCTCATTTCAGATATCCACTAGGATAATTAATCAGCTTAAACGCTATCCACTCGGACTTGGGGTAGACGAAGTGTCGTAGTTTTCGCATACATTATCGCAAAATGCTACGACTATGTAGCTCTTCACTGGATGTAATTCTTCTATAGATGTCAGACGATAGGCATCTATGACAACTCCAAGTTTGTGCAAATTTAACAACTCTTCGACCACATGACAAAATACATTTCGTTATTAAAAGGGTATATCATTCTAATAATATGTCAGCTGCGGACAAGGTAATTTTTATTATTTATTTAATATCCTGATTAACGTCAGTTGCTCTCTGGAGGTGAAGTGGCTGGTTACTTCATAGTATTGCCCAACAGATACCACCTCCGCTGCAGCTGCCCATCTCGTTCCTCGCATCGTTCCATATGCCATAACCAAATCGTGAAAGGTTGCCAGAAAAAAGAAAATCATCTAAGTATGATATTTAGCTGTAATCCTTGTGACTTAAGTAGATGCGTACACCGCAATCGACGGAGTCACTTATCCCTTGTAAGCAAATAGCCCCAGACGTCGTGTAAAGGTGATCTCAAACGCCAAGAAAGGTAAAGTTCAAGCGTAAAGAGATAAGAAGCGTTCCAGTCTCGGATGACCCGACAGCCTAGAACGGAAACACATATGAGAGAGCATTATCTTGATCTTGTCCACTAACATGGTCTTGCGAAGGTAACTCTGGGCTATGGGGTGTTGGCCGGCCGCTGTAGTCGTGCGATTCTAGGCACTTCAGTCCGGAACCACGTGGCTGCTACGGTCCCAGGTTCGTATCCTGCCTCGGGCATGGATGTGTCTGATGTCCTTAGGTTAGTTTGGTAGTTCTACGTCTAGGGGACTGATGACCTCTGATGTCAAGTCCCATAGTGCTTAGAGCCATTTGATCAATTTTGAGGGGGTGTTGGTTGCCATGTTACGTTTGTCTACATGCACCTCTGTCTGTATGACATATTCAGTGTGACGAGTACTTGAACCTAAGGGTTAAAGCAATAGAATCTGACACATTCATGGATCGTGATATTTAGTGTCATACATTACTGTACATACCCGGATCTTAACAAAACTGCAGCTGAGATGGTCTTTCTTTCTTGTAATTTCCTAGAGAATCTAGTAAGCCATAGATATATATTTATAAACTAGCGTCTCTGTACTTCTATAAATACATATTAACTGCGAACACATGAAGAAGCAATAAAACGTTGTCTAGTAAACTTACTCAGAGTCTCGTTTACCCAATCATCTCCTTATCCGCCATCTTAGCGTAACATCAGAGTCTTTCTGTACTGCGTCCATCTACAGGGACCTGAAAGATCTCAGCTTGACCCTGTACACAGCAACTCGTGTGCCAATAAACAGTTGACTTTAAATTCCACGTCACCTCTCATCTGAGACTGAGCTCCTAAAGTAAGTATGTCGCAACCTATGTTGTGTTACGGCACAGATAACAATGAATGTATTAAATACTCGTGATTACTATAAACAGTATTCACTCTTAGTGAACATAAACAACGATTTTACTACATTCTTAGCAAACTAATTGCTGTAGAGCTTTCCTCTCAAGGAATAATAGGCAAAAAAAGTAGGTCGTTTCGCCCTTCTCATTCTACCAAATAATTTTTTATAGCGTACCATCTCCCCCACCCACCCGCTCTACCTCCTATAAAAGCGTACCTTCTTGCGGTACAACATTTAGTTTTGCTACACATTGTATCAACACAGGTCAGACAGGCTATTCTGAGGTCCAGAAGGTAGGTACGGATTAGAAACGTATGTCTGTGCTACACATTTCTGAATATAGCTAGCAAACATTTTTATCAATTAAAAAAATTAAATTCCCTTTGTGTGAAGATAAGAAAAAAAACAGTTATCTTCAAAGTTCAGAGAGTGTCGTTCCTCCATCTAACCAGAAAATGTTACTGGCGCCTTCTGACTCATCTAATACGCTGACATCAATGGAAATTATTGAAAGTGTTTGAAGACAAATAACAGTAGAAGACGATCTTTATTTGAGATTCATCAAATTCCCTCGTCTACAAATTGTATACAGCATATTAGGCAAGTACTATTAAATGTTTTTCCCTCATGATGGAGTATGACCGGTTTTCCAGTCGAGTTGACGACTCCTTCACAGGCGCAATTTCTTCTCGTTCTCCGAGTAGCAGTTCTGTGAATTCCTTCTGATTGAAATCCTGCTACCGGGTCTCTAACAAAGTCGGCTTCCTCTCCTGTTGTAGTGACTGGCACTGAGCTATTCTTAACGTAAGGCCCTTGTCTATTATCTTTCACAGACAAATGTTATTTACATCTACATGTTCACTTCAAAACCCACTGTAGTAATTCGCTTCAACAATTCTTTATCGAACATAATGGGAACGGTGTTTTATCTACGCACCCTACTTTTCCACGTAATCTACAATCAGTTCCACGGCCTTCCTCCATGCCCTGTTGGTGCCAGTCCTTGTCCTGATCACGGAGCCAGTGCTTCACTGTGCGAATCACTACCTCATCGTCTTTCAAATGTCTTCAACGAATGGCATCCTTTAACCCATTACTGGTCATTTTCGCTGTTTTGGGACGCTTATATTTTACTTATTTCTACGCAAGCAATGGAGCCTTTAGCCTTTATTGTTGCACCTGTAAGTTCAACTAACTGCTACAATGTCTGTAAATGTAAAATAAATAACTTTTTTCTAAGTACTTCACGTCAGGAAAATTATAAACTTGTCGATATTTTGTTCTCGCACTTAGCAGCACTGTATGTCTGCTGGTAGTTCCTGGACGACAATGAGCTGTGATTTAGTTGTCTGGGAACATATGGATGTCCGTGTAAGATTAAGTATACTTCAGATTTTTTCAAGTAAGTGCAATATCGATATATTTTATGCATCCCAATAATGGGACAATGGCATTTTACACTATCATTTATTGTTGATGTGCTTTATTCTTGTATACACGTATTATACAGGGAAGAATTGCATTTTCCGTTCTTTATATCTGCTTTTTTCATATTCTATTGGAATTTTACGATTCCAACAGGATAAAAACATGTCACGTGGACTTACACGTGGAGAAATTCTAGCAGAACTAGAGAACCATCAAGAGAGTGACGATGAAGATGATGACGTACAATTGGCGATGATTCCACCCGATGCAGAAGTAATAACAGATGAAGAAGACATTGACGAAAATGTACTGAACAATGAGTCTGTTGTACAAGATGTAGCCGGTACTTCCGGGCTCACAACCAGCCGAGATGAAGCTAATGCTACAGGTGTACCTCCATATGCCAAAAGAAGGAAAGCGTTTGGAGATGGAGCAGGCAATGGTACGTTATCTACAAGAAACTATAAATGTAAGTGGTATAAACGTCAACCAACGTACACAGACACTAGGGAACCAGGGAAGAGCAACGAACATTATGTTGCAGAATGTCTAGCAAATAAGACAGTGCCCCAGGTGTTTGAGGATTTTTTTTTGTGAGAAACTAATGGATACTATTATTGAACAAAGCGAAATCTATGCTTGCCAACGTACCAAAATAAATTTTCTGTTAACCAAAATCATTTATTGGCATATTACTTCTGAGTGGTTGTCATAAGCTGCCCCATGAGAATATGTACCGGTACTGGGAACAGGCTGCTGATGTCGGTGTTCCTTTAGTCTTCAACTCCATGTCAAGAAATAGGTTTCGGGAAATAGAGACTCATTCATCTCAATGATAAATCCAAAACAGACAGAAACGACATGATGTACAAACTGAGGTTGTACTTTGAAATGCTAAAAAAGGAATTTGGTAAATTTGGCGTATTTCATTCAGAGCTCTCAATTGACGAAATGATAATACGTTATTATGGCAAACATTCAGCTAAAATGTTTCTGAGGGGAAAGCCTATCAAATTTGGATATAAAATTTGGTGTTTTACAAAATGTTCAAACGTGTGTGAAATCTTATTGGACTTAACTGCTAAGGTCATCAGTCCCTAAGCTTACACACTACTTAACCTAAATTATCCTCAGGACAAACACACACCCATGCCCGAAGGAGGACTCGAACCTTCACTGGGACCAATGTATTACAAGTTCCAATGGCTTTCTTTATAATTTTTCTGACAACAAGCAGGAGCCTTTAGGTGCAAGGGTAATAAATGAACTAACCAGCATGATTCCAGAACCAGAGTATCCAAATTAGAAGCTTTTCTTTGACAACTTTTTCACCAGTGTTGACACACTGATCATACTCGGAATGAGTAAAATGAAAGCTACAGATACAATAAGAGGGATCCGAACAAATGCATGTCCTTTGATTGACTCGAAAAGAATGGCAAAAGAGAAGGAACGAGGATTCTATGACTACATTTTGACATAGGGAACGAAGTTCCGGTTGTGAAATGGAGTGACAACAAAGCAGCATGTGTAGCGACAAATTACAGTACTATTACTCCTCTGAGTTCTATTAAAAGATAGTCAAGGGCAAAGAAAAAGGAAATATCTATTATAATGCCACATCTGATTGATGGATACAATGCCCATATGGGTGGCGTAGATCTACTGAACAAGCAGATATCACTTTATAGGACTACGATAATGTCACAGAAATGGTGGTGGCCATTTCCCGAGAACATCGTCACGTTTCATCCAAAGGCTGACATCGAAGGCACCTGAGCATTAGTGTTACACTACTGAACAAATTACACCGACCTGTCAGATCCAAGTACCCCGTCTCACTGCTGCCTTGACTGCTTGATAAGGACTCCTATAGGTGGAGCAATACTCCACACTGTATATCATTTAAGTAGTGTGTATTTCCCTTACAGATGCACTGCACTTTCCTACAGTCACCCCGACATTTCTTAGTCATCCGTTTAAAATTCCTAATAGTGATATCGCCTGATAGTGATAACCCCCAATATAAAAACTTTGTGACGTACTGAGGTACTATCAGTCGTTTAATGATATGTATCTTTGATGCAGGCATTAGCCTGTCTTAACCCATTCTTTTTTCTCTTTGTTGTGTTGCAGTAGACCTCGTTTAAAGAGAGCCGTCACTCGTTACATCAAATGGATATTTTTTCCAAGATTTTCTAAAGTTTCACACAACCATCCTACTCCGACCTTTTTCTGTACACAATAACATGGCCTTTGAACGATGAATGTTAAAGGTTATTTTAAGAAATCTAGAGACATAACTTATGTCAACTTTGTTTATATTATACATTTGCGTTTCTGTTAAAACCGATCCTGTGGTTGTATTTCGAAAGTATTTCCTAAATCTGGGGATATGGGAACCACCTGTCGACCTGTATGTACTGTTTGCAAGTATAAGGTGTACCATAAAAAAAGACTGTGCTTCACTGGAATGAGGAAACGGAAGCACCAATTGATGGATGGATTGTTGTATTGAGATCAATCCACACCCCTGTTTCTTCAGTAATCTCCGCATCTCTGATAGGAAGGGAGTGGACAAGACATTTTATTTTTTGAGTCATTAGTTTTCTGGCTGGTTTGAAGCGTTCAGGCGGTCGGCCACGAATTCCTCTCCCGTGCCAACCTGTTCATCACAGACTAACAACTGCAACCTACGTCCTCAATTACATCCTGTATGTACTAAAATCTCTGCCTTCCCTTACAGTTCTTACCCTATACATTTCCCTCTAGTATCGTGGAATTTGTTCCCTGATGCCTTTACACATCTTTCAAAATAGGGAATTCCACTGGAATATTTTCAGATTTTGTTGGGTTAGAATGGCAAGAAGTCAACATCGATTCAAAGGCCTCACGTTCATCGCCTGTTTTATTAGATGATGTTCGGCTTTGTCTGTGTTCTTCTTCACTTTCTTATGACGTGGACATTGGAACGAACAGCAAAATATCTGGCATTGCCGTGTATGCCTTTTAATTGTACATGAATCTGCATAAATCCTACAGTGCTAGATCAGGAGCACAGACACTGATGTGAAACATAATATGGAGAGCACCATATATTGTAAGACATTAAAACTAAGGTAAAACACTTTCTTTGTACAATTCTTTTGTAGTTATTCAATATCTGAATGCACTGACCCTTCTTCTCTTCTTAAATGTTAACGATGCAAATCGTGCTTAATTCTAACTACGTGGCCGTCTGAGTGTAATATGACTGAGGAGATGGACTCCTAAAACGTAATGTTACCAATTTATTTGTGTCCGCACAGTAACATGTATTGCTGAGAAGCGAGAGGGACTTTTAGAAATCATCGGTAAGACCAGGAATGGCAAAAAAAGGAGAAAGGAAAAAAAGAAAGAAAACGGAGGCCCTATTGAGAGTCCGAGGAAAACATGTTTCAATCAGTTAGGAAACAAATGCTTTTGCTCTTATATAAAACATAGCATAGCGTGAAGTGGTGACTGCAATAGTGCTGTCATGACATCTTCTATGGGCAGGCGCTGCACAGCCTCCCCCTCACCCAGTGGCCACTTTTCAAAACCTACTGTATAAGGGATTTGAGTCATAGACTCTCTCATCGCCTTGGTGGAGCAATAGTTACTAGAACTTCACTCGCTAAAACAAGTTTACTTATGCAGAGCCCGAGAAAAGCTCAGAAGCGAAGTATAAATAAACATTCCAGTGTCAGGCTCTGAGAGAAGCAGATGTTAATTCTAGCTCCACGCTGCGTGGGGAGCATCCGCGGTGTTCCGGTGTTAGAAGTCTTCCAACTTCTGGCGTTCTCTTCAGAGGAGATCAGCTTCTGATGGGTCACGTCGCTGATTCCACATCGTTGTGTAAGCAATGCCTTGCAGGAGGAATTGTTGAGTTCAGTTACGCTTAGTTGATTCAGACACAACAGTTTCGAGATGCATATGTGATTCAAATTAGATTGCATCGTTTCGCTATTTTCTTTATCTTTACTCCGCAAATTGACTGCAGACCAGTTAGTCGTAGCCATACGCTTAGTTTCAAAGTACTGCTCACGCAGGTGCCAAATGGATTGTATTACTTCTTTTTGCATGCATGAATAACCATCACTTTTACGTAAAACGACTATCCATGCAACTGTTTCTGGCACTAGCGGAATATACTAGTCGTGTGGTCCTGCTCATTACAGGTGATGCCCTTCGGCTTATTTTGCCTCACCTGTTTCCACTGCAGCTCTACATACGAGAGCACAGTGTGTTGTATTAGTGCTTACATTAGGGTATTGGTTTACGATTTTGTTTTATCTTATCCATACGTCCAGTCTGTATAAAATGTTTAATTCAGTTTGTGTGATTATGTCAAATATTACATATTAAATAATCGAAAGCCTCTATTTTTTACTTAGTGGTTTTAACAATGTCGTCACTTCCGTTTGCATTAATCTCACACTATCAACTTAATTCAGTCCACCAAGAGTAATGTATAATAATTCAACTCAAATGCACATTCAATCTTTGAGAGAAACTTGTTTTCCTTTAGGAACATCAGAACGTTTGAGGTGAGAATGTGCTCTAGGATATCGCAACAGACGAACGGTTGCGATATTGGTTTGTAATTAAGAGCACACATTTCCATACCATTTTTGCAGATGGGCATTGAATGCGTCCTTTTCCAATCATATTAAAATTATCACCGCACAACAGATTCTCGATAATTGTGATCGATGGATGGTGCTGATTTCTTATCGCATTCCGTCAGAAATCAAATACAATTTCGGTAGTGTATAATTGCAATCCGAAAGAAAGCGAGAGTTGACAGGTGTGAAAATTATCGAACTATCAGTTTAATAAGTCATGGCTGAAAAATACTGACACGAATTCCTTACAGACGAATGGAAAAACTGGTAGGAGCCGACCTTGGGAAAGATCAGTTTGGATTACGTAGAAATGTTGGAACACGCGAAGCAATACAGATCCTACGACTTATCTTAGAAGATAGATTAAGGAAAGGGAAACCTACGTTTCTAGCATTTGCAGATTTAGAGTAGGCTTTTGACAATGTTGACTGAAATACTCTCTTTATAATTCTGAAGGTGGCAGGAGTAAAATACAGGGAGCGGAAGGCTATTTACAACTTGTGCAGAAACCAGATGGCAGTAATAAGAGTTGAGCGGGATCAAAGGGTAGCAGTGGTTGGGGAGGGAGTGAGACAGGATTGTAGCCTATCCCCGATGTTATTCAATCTATACATTGACCAAGCAGTAAAGAAAACAAAAGAACAATTTGGAGTAGGAATTAAAACCTATGGAGAAGAAATAGAAACTTTGAGGTTTCGCGATGATTGTAATTCTGTCAGAGACGGCAAAGGACCTGTAAGAGCAGTTGAACGGAATTGACAGTGACTTGAAAGGAGGATATAAGATGAATATCAACAAAAAAAAAAAACGAGGGTAATGGAATGTTGGCGAATTAGGTGTTGCTGAGGGAATTAAATTAGGAAAATAGACACTTAAAGTAGTAAAGGAGTTTTGCTATTTGGGGAGCAAAATAACTGAAGATGGTCGAAGTAGGGAGGATAGAACATGCAGACTGTCAATGACAATAAAAGCTTTTCTGAAGAAGAGAAATTTGTTAACGTTCAGTGCAGATTTAAGCATCAGGAAGTCTTGTCTCAAAGCATTTGTATGGAGTGTAGCCATGTATCAATGCGAAACGTGGACGATAAGTAGCTTAGACAAGAAGAGAATAGAAGCTTTCTGAACGTGGTGTTACACAAGAATGCTGAAGATTAGATGGGTAGACCACATAACTAATGAGGAGGTACTGGATGGAATCGGGGAGAAAAGGAATTTGTGACACTACTTGTCTAGAAGAAGGGATCGGTTGGTAGAACAGGTTCTGAGGCGTCAAGGGATCACTAATTTAGTATTGGAGGGCAGCGTTGAGGATAAGAATCGTAGAGGGAGACCAAGAGATGAATGCACTAAGCAGATTCAGAAGGATGTGGGGTTAAGTAGTTACTTGGATATGAAGAATCTTGCACAGGATAGAGTAGCATGGAGAACTGCATCAAACCAGTCTCTGGACTGAAGACCACTAGAATAACAACATTATTCGCTTCGAGCACACTTTATCGTTTCTCTCATTTGTTAGTCTGTGTGACAGACAGTCAGTCAAATCTGTCGAAAGTCTTTATTACCACCACTTGTAGCTTACACGTGCAGAAAGAGGGTCAGTGAGTTCCTGGAAGTATCGAAAGGGATATGGAGCCATGCGGAATACTATGCTGCAGCCAGATGCGCTAGGTTTCACACTTGAGGATTCATGGTGCCAACAGCCCGATCGAAACGGTCTACACAGATTCTCGATTTGGTTTAAATCCGGAGTGTTTAATGGCTAGGGGATTACGGTGAAGTTATCCTGGTGCTCTTCGAGCCCCACATGTACACTGAGAGGTGTGTGACAGATTGCATCGTCCTGCTGGTAGATACAATCTTGCCGAAGAAAAACAAACTGCATATAGAGGTGAACGTGGTCCCCAAGGATTGGTGCATAGTTGTGTTGATCCACTGTGTCGTCCAAAATGACAAGCCCACCCAGGTGACAACTCTTCCTCGTGAGGCCTGGACACTCCAGATGATTGTTGCGTTGTTGCAGTGCCATACGCGTCTAAAATCTATATGTATGGTGGAGTCTGAAATGTAATTCATCTTAACAAACCACTTTCCAGCATTCAGAGGTTGTCCAGCTACAGTAGTGGCGTGCAAATTGCAGCATTCTCCTCTGTTGAACAGCTGTCAGCACGGATCAGTGACCCAGGTGCTTGCTGCGTAGGTCTGTACACATGAACATTCGCTGAATGGTCTATGAGGAGGCACTGTTGGTAGTTCTTTGTTCATCTGGACGCTCGGTTACTCAAAGGTTACATATCTGTTCGCCCGTACACATATCCGCAGCGACCGTTAACCCCGTAATCTATGGACCGAGGTGTACCACAGTTGTCTCGGCGCTAGTTTCGGTTAGCGTCTTTTAGCCATAGTCGGTGTACTTCAACCACGGCGGAACACGAATTTTTTATAAACCGAATGATCATCCCCATTTTCGACGTCCGTTTCCGCATTACAACAACGATTGCACTGCTTTCCCTCACTTACCACACGCTTTACATTCAGTCCACTGCTAGTGCTGCCTTCTGCTGTGTGTAACTGGTCTTTGCACATCGACCTCGAACATACACAGTGGCCGCATTAATGTGATCACACTGTGTTCTTTCATTTTTAAATGTAGAATTTGAAATTTTGGCCTGATGTATATTGTATTCAGCTTGAACATTGGTTGGTCTATTAGGAGGTGTAATAAATGGTTAGCATACATTCATTCACTCTGAGGCGTGGCGCCTTATATAGCTCCTGTCTAGAGCCAGTGCATCAGGAGAATATCTCATGTGTGCATTGTGACAGGTGGTCTGAAACGGGTCCAGTTGAGGACGCAGTTCTAATTATCATCTCCTAGAGGACAACAGTGCACAGAGACATTCAAGAAACAGGTCAAAAGAATGTTTTCGTGAATTGTTATATTTATTTCTTGAAGCCTTTTTTGTTTATTTACGTTTGCACAGTTTTGTACATGCTTTTAGTACTGTGAATGATGTGTGACTATGGAGTATTCTTTGGGTGTCGTTTCTCTTGGAGGTATTGAATGATTACAGCAGTCTAAAGCGTTCAGAGACCAGCCTTTCAATGCCTGCTTGGACATCCGCTCCCCTCCCGACCCTTCCTCAAATTCTATAAGTCCCTCCAGATCCTCAAGCGCCATGCACTCTGCCTCGCCTTCTGTATACGCCTTCTGTATACGCCTCCTGTCCCCCACGCAAATCCTCTTCTACCAGATTCCTTTACCCCATCTGCTCCTATTCCTCAAACATATCCTTGTACTCTACACTTCCCACCGCCTTGATCCCCCCCCCCCCAAATCCCCTGGTTGCTCCTCTACTCCCTAATCCCAGCTCTCTGCCACACCTACACCGTTGTGTCCCCCCTACCTTCCACCTCTGCACCGTTAATCTCCTTTCCCAAGATGGCTGCCATCGACTCCCCCTCCCGGATCATGCCCTCTCCCCCTCCATTTATCCCTCCCATCAACTCTGATCCCCACCTCTCCCTCCCTTCCTCTGTCCTATTTCCAGGCTCCCTCTCTTCCACTTCCATCCTGTTTTTTCCTGCCTACCCTATGTCTGCCTCCCTTCTCTGCCCTAAGTCCTTTTACATTCCCCTCTTCTGCTTTTCTTCACCCTCTCGTCTCTGCCCTGCCCCCCTTCCGAGTCCTCTCTGACCATCAGTTCCCTCCCCCCCCCACTTCGTTTTCCCTCTCCTCCCCAATTCTTTTCCCCTCATGTGTCCATGCCCCCCCCTCCCCACCCATCTGCCCTTGGCTGTGGTGTATCATCTTCGTGCCAACTTTTTAGTGCAGTGTTTCAAGTGAGTGTTAAGTGTTGTGCGTCTTTTCCGAAGTGTTGTGAACGGAAATCATACTGTCGCTGGGTGTGATTTTTTATATCTCTTGCGAACAGAAATCAGACTATTGCCATGTTTTTTTTAATTGTCTGTCTACTATTTTACCAATCTGCTTCCTGTATATTTTATTAGAATCGCCAACCCTTTGTTTTATGTTTTAACTTCCACAATTTTCCGCCATTTTACAATTTAAGTCAGCGTTTCATCGCCTGCTGTTATTGTTTAATATTTTCTTCTTATGTTTTACAAATTCTGTAGGCTGAAGAGCGAGCTACTAAGCTGCTGCCAGCGCGTCCCCCTGGGGGAAATCGAAACCGAATCAAGGAAAAAAAAAAAGCCGTTCAATGGTACTGTCCTGTGTGCCATGAGCTCCGAAGAAAGTCATAATTCGCCGGTTTTCGTTGCGCTACATATTTCAGAAGTGTTTTATAATGAATGCACATTTATTCTGGTGTGTTTTTTAGAAAGTACTGATTTCTTAAGTAATTCAGTAATTCCGCATGGCGTATTAAGCAGATCAGTGACAAAAACTTGAGTACATTTGACACCGATAAACTTGATAGTAAGGCGAGCATTTTCGTTTAAGAACAATCCGTGCTTAGTAGCTGTTCAGATTTCAGGAAATACGTTACCATAAACTTGCAAAAGTCTATGAAAGGGTTTGTGCATGACTTTGTTAATATTATCACGCTGTTGGCATTGGATGTGTAAATCTAAATGTTCAGAATATACCGAATTTTTGCAGTATTTCCTCTTTTCATTCAAAATTAAAACTTTTTCCCGACTCTTGAAATAGCGAACGTTGTATGCAGTCTGGTGCAAGTTGCAGTACGTTAGGTTTCTGCTCGGCTTCCCTACCGGCGATCTTCTGCAACAAGTTCACAGGTAGGTGAAGGTAATGGACGAAAGGAACCACGCCGCCCCAACTGTAGGCAAAATAAAACTGCACCGGAAAATATTTTATGCGCCTTGAGATGGGCAACCAAGGTTATGTCATCGCCATCTGGCGCAGGTGACGTAAGTTAGGTTTCTTGCGTTAAGATGGATGACATGTTTCCTGAGGCAGTTTCTCTTGCCCACCTGTTCGACCAGGATCTCCAGCTGTTTTATGGTGGAGCTTATACCACGACCTGACTGCGTCAGTTACTGCAGACTAATGGGCAGCACTTTTCGTGACTGCACAAGTTGCTCTCTATCACTTCCTCAGGACTCCCGTTTGCAGTTAAAATGTTCGCAGCGCATTCTCCGCATCGTACCATTAACACAATGTCACTATTTGGTAAATTTTATTTCTTCATTTGTCACATATTATGCCACGTTTTATGTTCTGTGTTTATCGGATATGAACTGCACAAGTTGCTCTCTATCACTTCCTCAGGACTCCCGTTTGCAGTTAAAATGTTCGCAGCGCATTCTCCGCATCGTACCATTAACACAATGTCACTATTTGGTAAATTTTATTTCTTCATTTGTCACATATTATGCCACGTTTTATGTTCTGTGTTTATCGGATATGAACTAAATGTTGTCCGTCCGTCTTTTACGTAGTTTGTTGGGGGTATCTGTCAGTTCGGCTAGACACGGCTGCTCTTCTAGATTTCTCGATTATCAGTACGCCTCTAGTGAGTATGTTCTTGTAAAAGCGTCCTAGTCGCTAACCTCGATCTCGCTCTGACTGTTATTGAAAAGATCGCGTCTGAAATATATATTTTCCGAACGGGCTGTTGGAGTAGTTATATGTGGCAGTTGGATGTACAGTGTACTCCGGAAAACTGTTTGTTCTTACCGCCGACAACGCACGTCCAGTATATAGAGACCAAGTCAGACTTACCACGTACCGTATGCTCAGTCTTTCCCGTTCTGTTCAGTTTAGGCTGCCTTGAATCTGAGAAACACATACCCATCTACAACACGTTACCTTCCATTCGGAAAATGGATGCACTCAGCGACTGTATGTGACTTGTTATACCGGAGGCAAGGTAGCCCCTGAGGGTCGGTAACCCATATAACACCACAGAGGATAGGGGTGTCTATGCCCAAGGCGTATCCACAAGCACCATGGTAAACACCAACTATTTACATACAAGATAATGGAAACAGACATTCCGAGCACTACTTCCTGCAGGAAGAGCTCGAGCCACGGCCTGCAGGAAGTATCACTACGCCTAAACCTGATTGGCTGGAGAGGAGTTTTTTTGGAGCTAGAACCATGCCGAAGTTCAGTTCATGCCGGATGACGACCTCGTGTACTGCGACCGTTGAAGATTACGTCTTCATCTCGGAATTGGACTGTTACTAGTGTGTGCGTGTGTTACCACGAAACTTTGCGAAAAATTAGAAGTGAACTTTTCTTTGCCTCAATTAGGAGACATTTTTTTACTTACCTTTCGTTTGTATGTTCAGTCATCAACCTTGTGAACTTACATCAGTAAAAGTTGTGTTTGTAAAAAATTGCAAATTTTCAGTCACAACACGACTCATAAATTATACAGTGGAGCAATCAGTCGTCCTTTTCAGATTTTATTATGCAAATCCAGATTTCGGCTAGTTGCTAGCCATTGTCAATGCGCTGTTTTCAATGCTTGTATGTCCCTGTTGTTCTTGCGTGTCACAGTTCTTTGAATACTAGAACTGTGGCATGCCCGAACAACAGTGACTTACATGCATTGAAAATAGCGCACTTGGAATGGCTAGCTACTAGCCGAAATCTGGATTTGCATAATAAAATCCGAAAAGGACGACTGATTGCTGCACTCTATAATTTATGAAACTTACCCATCTAATGCGCTCCGGCTCTGACGGAAGATATCACAGACAAAACCTTAATAAGTTGAGTGTGGAATCCGAAACTGCTTTCATAACAACCTCCGTATGTATTACTAGGATTGCCAAAACTCTTCTTGTCTACAAAAGGCTCAACGAGTATTATACGGTGCCATAAACTAAAATATTGCACCACGATAATTCACTTTATGTTTCTCATTTCACACTTATGTCTCAAGCTGTCTCGGTGACAGCGGATTTACTATCTTGTTTCCATCGCCTGTCCCCCTGAGGAGTCTAGCACCTATCTTCAATTGTTCTGATGGTCTGCCCTGACAAGGAATTCTACATTAGCAGAGAATGTGATATACACAGTTTATTAATTACAACTCCGAAGAACTCTTCGTCCATCAAGTTGACAATGCATGTAAATATTATTGTACTTAAATGGAACATACACCCAGTTCTCCGATGAAAAGATGGAGTTTAACATAAAAACTGAAACTTTTCATCTTAGCATGTTATGGCGGAATCAAAGCTTTTGTGGAAGGTTGTTCCAGTTCAGAGAACATACGGAAAAACTGCTTTTTATGTTTTACATGTTGTTTGAGGCTACATTTCTTATAACACGTAACTGAAATTGGTTTCTGCGGGAGTAAGCTGTGTTAAAAATTAATAAGCTCACTGATGTTAGCAGAGTACTGTCCATAATTAAACGTCCCGATCTCTTTGAAATTCAATAATCAGGAGTGGAAGAGCCATACACTTGTATAGAAATTACACTTTGGTAATTTATTTAACGAGTTCAACTGCCAACATGGATGCACCAGAGCCACAATGTAAGATATCGAAACGCGCTCGTTATCTTTAATTGTAGCAGTACTCATTATGAACTAATTGATATAAAACTCGAATCAGGATTTGCTCATGAAATAAAGCAATTGTAAAAATAATATTTCCTCTAAAATCGGAGTGATTTACTGTAATGAACTGAAATGCTGATGTAAACATACTACAATATAGTCTTTGTTAATACACAGATAAGGTCATGTGTAATTTGATTTTTTACTAATTTCACTCCTTAGTCATGAGCATTTTCAAACATTCTTTGCGTTAATGGGAACACGGTAAATGTTTGAAGCTTATTCTATGATGACACTGGAGAGTTTTAGCCTTTAAACTATTGCCTTCGTGACTAATGAGCGAAACTAGTGCTAAATCAAATGCTACACGACGTGTGTCGGTTTCTCCTTATATCAGTCTCTAACAGTCGCTGAGTCACCCACAGGAGATGCGTTTGCTAAATAAGCCATTCTGTCGTTGTTTGACTGCAATTCCGGCATTTAGGATGACAAATAATCTTTTCCACACCCGTTCTGTTTCCATGAGTTTTTTTAAATTTTTTATTCTACAAATTGCATTTTGTGCCTCCAGCTTAGGTCACGGGCCGTCACCTCGTAACGCTAACATTTATGCAAGGAACTCTAAGCACATCGTTGAGGCAAAAGTTCGAGGTCCAGATGGCTGAGCAACAGACAGGAGAAAACATGCAGTTTTCTTTGTTTGGTGCGTCAGATCCCTAATAGGCTCCACTGCAACTCATACCGGCAACAGTAGCACCTGGCATGTCATTAACACCACCGTTTGCAAGTAAACGTACGAAAGTGAGTACATCAATATGTGGAACCAGCACTAAATAAAAAAATGAATATTTAACTATATAACTTTAAGTAGGCAAAAAGGAATACAAACGTCTCAAAAATGAGATCGACAGGAAGTGCAAAATGGTTAAGCAGGGATGGCTAGAAAACAAATGTAAGGGTGTAGAGGCTTGTCTCACAAGCGGTAAGATAGATACTGCCTACAGGAAAATTAAAGAGACCTTTGGAGAGAAGAGATCCACTTGTATGAATATAAAGAGCTCAGATGGCAACCCAGTTCTAAGCAAAGAAGGAAAGGCAGAAAGTTGGAAGGAGTATATAGAGGGTTTATACAAGGGCGATGTACTTGAGGACAATATTATGGAAATGGAAGAGGATGTAGATGAACACGAAATGGGAGATAAGATACTGCGTGAAGAGTTTGAAAGAGCACTGAAAGACCTGAGCCGAAACAAGGCCCCGCGAGTAGACAATATTCCATTAGAACTACTGAAGGCCTTGGGAGAGCCAGTCATGACAAAACTCTACCATCTGGTGAGCAAGATGTATGAGACAGGCGAAACACCCTCAGACTTCAAGAAGAATATAATAATTCCAATCCCAAAGAAAGCAGATGTTGACAGATGTGAAAATTACCGAACTATCAGTTTAATAAGCCACAGCTGCAAAATACACTCCTGGAAATGGAAAAAAGAACACATTGACACCGGTGTGTCAGACCAACCATACTTGCTCCGGACACTGCGAGAGGGCTGTACAAGCAATGATCACACGCACGGCACAGCGGACACACCAGGAACCGCGGTGTTGGCCGTCGAATGGCGCTAGCTGCGCAGCATTTGTGCACCGCCGCCGTCAGTGTCAGCCAGTTTGCCGTGACATACGGAGCTCCATCGCAGTCTTTAACACTGGTAGCATGCCGCGACAGCGTGGACGTGAACCGTATGTGCAGTTGACGGACTTTGAGCGAGGGCGTATAGTGGGCATGCGGGAGGCCGGGTGGACGTACCGCCGAATTGCTCAACACGTGGGGCGTGAGGTCTCCACAGTACATCGATGTTGTCGCCAGTGGTCGGCGGAAGGTGCACGTGCCTGACGACCTGGGACCGGACCGCAGCGACGCACGGATGCACGCCAAGACCGTAGGATCCTACGCAGTGCCGTAGGGGACCGTACCGCCACTTCCCAGCAAATTAGGGACACTGTTGCTCCTGGGGTATCGGCGAGGACCATTCGCAACCGTCTCCATGAAGCTGGGCTACGGTCCCGCACACCGTTAGGCCGTCTTCCGCTCACGCCCTAACATCGTGCAGCCCGCCTCCAGTGGTGTCGCGACAGGCGTGAATGGAGGGACGAATGGAGACGTGTCGTCTTCAGCGATGAGAGTCGCTTCTGCCTTGGTGCCAATGATGGTCGTATGCGTGTTTGGCGCCGTGCAGGTGAGCGCCACAATCAGGACTGCATACGACCGAGGCACACAGGGCCAACACCCGGCATCATGGTGTGGGGAGCGATCTCCTACACTGGCCGTACACCACTGGTGATCGTCGAGGGGACACTGAATAGTGCACGGTACAAACCGTCATCGAACCCATCGTTCTACCATTCCTAGACCGGCAAGGGAACTTGCTGTTCCAACAGGACAATGCACGTCCGCATGTATCCCGTGCCACCCAACGTGCTCTAGAAGGTGTAAGTCAACTACCCTGGCCAGCAAGATCTCCGGATCTGTCCCCCATTGAGCATGTTTGGGACTGGATGAAGCGTCGTCTCACGCGGTCTGCACGTCCAGCACGAACGCTGGTCCAACTGAGGCGCCAGGTGGAAATGGCATGGCAAGCCGTTCCACAGGACTACATCCAGCACTCTACGATCGTCTCCATGGGAGAATAGCAGCCTGCATTGCTGCGAAAGGTGGATATACACTGTACTAGTGCCGACATTGTGCATGCTCTGTTGCCTGTGTCTATGTGCCTGTGGTTCTGTCAGTGTGATCATGTGATGTATCTGACTCCAGGAATGTGTCAATAAAGTTTCCCCTTCCTTGGACAATGAATTCACGGTGTTCTTATTTCAATTTCCAGGAGTGTACTAACGGCAATTCTTTATAGACGAATGGAAAAACTGGTAGAAGCGGATCTCGGGGAAGATCAGTTTGGATTCCGTAGAAATGTTGGAACACGTGAGGCAATACTAACCTTACGACTTATCTTAGAAGAAAGATTAAGAAAAGGCTAACCTACGGTTCTAGCATTTGTAGGCTTAGAGAAAGCTTTTGACAATGTTAAATTGAATACTCTCTTTCAAATTCTGAAGGTGGCAGGGGAAAATACAGGGAGCGAAAGGCTATTTACAATTTGTACAGAAACCAGATGGCAGTTATAAGAGTCGAGGGGCATGAAAGGGAAGCAGTGGTTGGGAAAGGAGTGAGACAGGGTTTCAGCCTCTCCCCGATGCTATTCAATCTGTATATTGGGCAAGCAGTAAAGGAAACAAAAGAAAAATTCGGAGTAGGTATTAAAATTCATGGAGAAGTAGTAAAAACTTTGAGGTTCGCCGATGACATTGTAATTCTGTCAGAGACACCGAAGGACTTGGAAGAGCAGTTGAACGGAATGGACAGTGTCTTGAAAGGAGGATGTAAGATGAACATCAACAAAAGTAAAACGAGGATAATGGAATGTAGTCAAATTAAATCGGGTGATGCTGAGGAAATTAGATTAGGAAATGAGACACTTAAAGTAGTAAAGGAGTTTTGCTATTTAGGGAGTAAAATAACTGGTGATGGTCGAAGTAGAGAGGATATAAAATGTAGACTGGCAATGGCAAGGAAATCGTTTCTGAAGAAGAGAAATTTGTTACCATCGAGTATAGATTTAAGTGTCAGGAAGTCGTTTCTGAAAGTATTTGTATGGAGTGTAGCCATGTATGGAAGTGAAACATGGACGATAACTAGTTTGGACAAGAAGAGAATAGAAGCTTTCGAAATGTGGTGCTACAGAAGAATGCTGAATATTAGGTGGGTAGATCACGTAACTAATGAGGAGGTATTGAATAGGATTGGGGAGAAGAGAAGTTTGTGGCACAACTTGGCTAGAAGAAGGGATCGGTTGGTAGGACATGTTCTGAGGCGTCAAGGGGTCACTAGTTTGGTATTGGTGGGCAGCATGGAGGGTAAAAATCGTAGAGGGAGACCAAGAGATCAATACACTGAGCAGATTCAGAAGGATGTAGGTTGCAGTAGGTACTGGGAGATGAAGAAGCTTGCACAGGATAGAGTAGCATGGAGAGCTGCATCAAACCAGTCTCAGGACTGAAGACCACAACAACAACAACAACAACTTTCAGTTAGAAATGTTTTTGCCTGCAGTCGTATAATGTTATGCTGTTTTTGTTGTTGTTGTGGTCTTCAGTGCTGAGACTGGTTTGATGCAGCTCTTCTTGATATTATACTTAGCTGTTTAACTTTAAGCCACTAATGATATTTGCTTTGAGGCAGCTGAGCCGTGGTAAAAAATTGCTGTTTTGAAGAGCGCGCCGCAGCGCGTTGTGTGAAGCAGTCGCCCTCCGTTTCTTGCGGTGGCGCCACTGTGGCAGTCGCAAGTTTGGTATCTCCCTTTGGTGGGAAAGGGAAGAGGCTGCCTGTTCACGTGCATTTAAGGGGCCTATGAGCTCAGAAGTTGGTCGGGACAGTCTGGGCGAGTCTGGTCAGTTTGTCAGCCGGGTCAGTGTGGAGCAGTCAGTGTCTATCTGTCGTCCAGAGTGCTTGTATGGGTTAGGCCGCCAGTCTGCTCGAGATTGTTCAGGCAATGGCGGTTGGATCGATCGATCGGTTGGTCGGTCGCGCACTGGGACACAAGATGACTGGTCCGTCTTGAGCGTCAGCACATGTGAGGTCGCCACGTCAGTCCAGTGGCCCGCGTCCTATAGCGAGGGACAGTGGCTTCGTGGCCGACACGAGAGCAACAGGAGCCAACCCACGACATCGGTCTGGCCGGCGCGTGCTGCGATGCCGTGAGACGGGAGATCGGCGCGCCTTCCTGCGTCCGTTGAAGCGGCTGGCAGCAGACGGTTCGGAAGAGCGTTTTGGGGGTGCTGCGCCAGGTTTTCGCCAGACATCGCAGTTTATTAGAAGTTAAGTGATTCGTGATATGTTGTTTCATTTGATTGTTAAATTCTACTTGTTTCTTGGTCGTTCCCAGCTTGCTCGTCTGTCTCTCGTCCGCATTGGTCAGGCAGTTAGTGTCTGTCTGTCTGTCTGTCGGTCTGCCGTACATTAATAGCTGCATCTGTCATGTTTCTAGGATTCGGCGTTAACGAATGTATTGCTTAAGGTGTAAAGGCCGAATTCCTGAAATATGTTTTTATCTTGCCTATCATCTTGAGAGGCGGTATATGTGTAATGTAGAGGTTCAAATGGCTCTGAGCACTATGGGACGTAACTTCTGAGGTCATCAGCCGCTTAGAACTTAGAACTACTTAAACCTAACCAACCTAAGGACATCACACACAACCATGCCCGAGGCAGGATTCGAATCTGCGACCGTATCGGTTGCGCGTTTCCAGACTGTAGCGCCTAGAACCACTCGGCTACCCCAGCCGACTGTAATGTAGAGAATGTTTGTACAATTTATGTAGGACTACATTTCATGGGTTTTTACTTAAATGGTCATTTTAATATATAAAGTTGCCACCCTTCCACCGTAAGAGTTTCCTTTTTAAAGATAACTTGCATTTCCGGTGGCAAGTAATTTTTTTTAATGTGAGTGTTTTATACCATTTCCATCCCTCCTACGGGGAGCATAGTTTATGTGATTGTGTGATTTGTTAAAATTTTTAGTTTAAAGTTGTCTAGTGTGTTGCAGATTTCCACCAGTGTAGTCCCTCAGAGGTTGTAGTGAGCGGTCGTGACTACGGCCGTGTTAAAAGGGAGCGGTAAGGTTCTCAGCCCGAAAGCTCATACTATCAAATAAAGAAAGAATTGTTATTTATGTCTCTGAATAAATTGTAACTTGATATTTAGACGGTGCTTTCTGATTACAATTTTTAAATCTGTTTTTTTTTTAAAAAAAGGGCAAGGGTTTTTAGGAATAAAATTTCTATTTGTTGAAAGAAATTTGTTTTCATCAGTTACCCACCAGCAACTACTTTTACGCTCACATAGTGCAATTAAATGTGTTAATGTTCTTGATGGATCGCTAGTAAATAAAATAAATTCTTTCAGAAATGGTTTTGAAAGTAAATTCACGGTTCAGCAGCGTAATACGAACAGCGGACTGGGACAGCTTTCTCTTCCAGTTACGCTCGCTAACCGTGAACTAAGGGCTGTGGCGGTTAGTTTACCTTGGCCTAGCAGAAACTGTCGACCCGTAATGTGTGTTATGCTGTGTTAACTAAACAAACAGAACAGATAACACAAGGTGTAAAATGTGAGAAATATTGAAGAACTGAGGAAAAAATTAAGAGAAATGAGTAAACAGGGAAATATGTTATGTGCTTCTGTGCAAATAAGTTAAGGCGGGTAACCTCTGTACAACGAAATGCATTAATCGTAGCCGTTTGGAAGCAGAAGGGTACAGCAAGATAGAAAAGATCCAAGGTGGTTAAAGTTCTAGTGGTTCATTAGTCACGCTCATCTGTGATCAGAAGTTCTCAGGAGGTGCCTCCAGGCACCCTCAGTTTGACTGTGCAGGGAGCAGCTGTTCTGAGTTTAGAGGTGAATAGTATTTGCAAGATTCATTCTAGGGCCCAACATTGCCTCACCGACAAGTATGTACAATGAGCCGTGCAAGGCTCGTGTTCATGCCATTTATTGTTTGTCATCTTCTACTACAGTAATGTCGCCTCGTTTTCTTATTCCATTTACTGGCGTCACTAACTTCCTGTGTTATTTGCCTGTGAGCGGCAGCAGCAGCGCGTACCGATAGTGCACTGTCGTACCATCTCTGGAGCGACCGATAGTATTTCCAAGTCGTCGTGTGTCGGGAAGTGATTTGGAAACGGGCGAAGAGTGCAGTTGCGATCCAGCAACAGTGAAGTTGGGGACGGAGCGCCGGTGAGGCGCGGACAGCCAGTGCTCGCCTACCGCTGGCGACATACATAAACTGTCCGACGGAAGGAAACTGGAGCGGGACGACCGTTGGTTGGTCGTTCGGTTGCTCGTCTCATCGGCCGACGTGTATTTGGTGCTGTGGCCGTTTCTGGGCCTAGGCAGTCGGTCGGTTGGGGCAGAGCAGCGAGGAAGTCTCCGTGGCGCGCAGTCAGGCCGGAGCTGCTGGCTTCGTGCACCCGTGATTGGAGTTCTGGGGCGCTTCTTGCGAGGGTTAAGAAGTTCGTCGCCCACCGACCCTGGACGCTAAAGTTGAGTGCTCACTTAACCTACTACCAAGCCTCGAGTGTTATCACATCTTTTCGTTTGATGCTTCTGGGAGATTCTCGCGACCAACAACGTGTGTGCATTGAAGTCAGCTAGAATTGCAGCCGCCTTCATGTCTGGAGTTTAACTTAATTCAATTCATTCCTGCATTAATGAAGTGTACTAGATGTATCTTCTGCCTTGTGGCCGTTGGCGTTCCGGTTACCTGCCCTGGTCACTGACGTAGTTTTCCGCAGTGTATTTTCCTCTTTGTGTTGATGCTGTCCAGCACAGTGTGTAGTTCGACATCTGAGATGTTGTTGGTAGTTTTGGACGTTTATTCTGATGTGGCTGGATTGGGCACCATTAGCAGGAACGTTGTACTGTTGACATTTTGTTGTCGTTTTGCTGGTCGGGTGGAGCAGAATTGATCTTGTTGGTTGCTTCATTGGCTGGCTTTCGGTTGAGGTGCCTTCCGATTAAGAGGTTGCCTGTCTCACCTAAACGTGCGTTACTGTTACCTTCGCAGGCCGATCCTTGGAACCTTCCTTTTTAGCCTTAAGTACTCTGTGTGGCCTACAGCCGAGTTTTTAGCTTATTAAAATTGCAAGACTTTTCTTCTTAGGCCTTAAGCCGTACAAAAAATTGTTTCTTGTTTGGTATGTGGCCTTCAGCCGAGTTTCAGCCTTTCAAAATTAAAATTGAAAATTCCTTGTGCCTAGGCCTTAAGCCATAAATTGGTTTCGGGTTGGTATGCGTCCTTCAGTCGAGTTTTTAGACTTTTCAAATGAAAAGTAGAAAAAAATTTGTCTAATCCTTAAGCCATAAGAAATATTTTCTGGTTTTTATGTGGCCTTCAGCCGAGTTTTCCAGCTTAAATTAAAAATTGGAAATTTCGTTGACTAGGCTTTAAGCCATGAGATTGTTTGGGTTTCGTATGTGGCCTGCAGCCGAGAGTTATGTGAAGCATTTTGGGATAAAGCCTTTAGCCTATTTTATTTGAAATTTAGAAGCTCTTCCCTTTAGGCCTTAAGCCGTGAAATTGTTTTCTGCATGGAGTGGCCTTCAGCCGAGTTTTAATCTCTGTTAAATTAAAAATTAAAAATCCTTGTCTAGCCCTTAAGTTATAGGATTGTTATTCTGCAGCATGAGGCTTTCAGCCGAGTTTTACACGAAATATTTTAAGGTAAGGCCTTCAATCTTTACAAATTGTAAGCTCTTCTTCCAAGGCATTGAACCGTTAAATTGTTTTGTTGATATGCGGCCTTCAGCCGAATTTTCACACTATTTAGATTAAACTTTGAAAATCTTTGTCTCGGCCTTGAGCCCCAACACTATTCTTGATGAATTTGAGGCCTTCAGCCGAATTCTATGGGAAAAATTTGAGCTAAGGTTTTCAGCCCATTTATATTGAAGATAAAAAAATTTTTTCTAAAGAATCGAAAGCTCCAGAAGAACTCCTGTATCTCAGTTCTTTGCTTAGGCCTTGTGCCTTGGATTTTCGATGTGGCCTTCAGCAGATCTAAATTACATCAAATGTCTTTCGTTAAAACCTTGAGAGTTTTGATTCTTGCTTGTGTGATTGTTTGTTTTAAGAAATAAAGTTTATATGTTGAGTGCAACTGACAGTAACTTATTTTGGCCCCTTCCCACAAAGATAACCGCATGTGCTCTGTCTGCTAGCCCAGGAATTTCATACACCTGCTGGACAGCTTCACCCATCTTAACGGTATGGCATTGTGGACCTACGGGAAGCTCAATGGATGTGTAGATGGACTGCTTCCCGTGGTGGGCACGGTGAATCGATGATGAGTCGCTGCCTTCAACATTTGTCTGTGGAATATTCCCACACCTGTAGACAGTTTCCGGGCGTCTGCGAAGTATAGATGCACGTTATGATCAACATATCTTGCGAGCACCATTGAACGACCGACCTTAGTCCAGGGAAGAAATATCGGCATCCGTTGAACGTACTGTGTCATCGAGGACCAATGGGAACAGTTCGCTTGCAGCAGGACTAAGAAAATGTATGAATCTGCCCAGGCTAGCACTGACACAACGACACCGCCAATCATGGCAACCCTAGTGTCGTGAAAGATTTAAGTGGAAAGACGCTCCATTGTCTTCAGTGCTTGGAGTACATTCTGTCTGTATGGGAGTGACGGATGTGCACGTGTAAGGCGAAGGCCTGGTGTGCAGCTGGTTCCACAGTGCATTCACCTGCCACTCATCGGTCCCTACTCTGGTCTGCGTAGTGAGGGGTCCATCACGGTCACACTTGTGTTTATGCATGGTAAAGTAACCAGTGCTCACTACTTTGCACATGCTATTATCAATTTGCAGTAAGCCGGTGCGCTTTTTCAGCGGGATAACGCACTTACACATGTCTGCTACAGCACAACGTGTTCTTCGTAGTGTCCAGCAACTGCCGTGGCCAGGAAGATCGGTCGCCAACTGAAAATTTGTGGGACACGATGAAGCGCGAAGTTACTCGTTCTCCAGAGCCTTTGAGAACCACTCCCGAATTGCAACAAAAGGCGTAAGATGCTTGGGAGAATGTATCGCAGGAAATCATTCGGCACCTGCATGATAGTTTACATGCGAGGATATATGCTTGCAGTGTTGTCAGAGGGGGATTAACTGTGTAGTGTTGCGACGGTTTGGACATCATTAACTGTGGCGTGTGTGTTTCAGCTGGCCTGAATTTGATATCATATGAAGGGCTTATTTCAATGGTAGTACAAGTCCATTTTTGTTCGTTCTGAGATACAGACTCCTAAATTTATATGAGCGCTGAAAAATATGCAGTTGAGATACCAGAAATACCAGAAACATATTTATGGTATCTCAACTGCAGATTTTTCAGCGCTCATTTATCTTTACGACTCTGTATCTCAGAATGAACAAAAATGGACTTGTACCACTATTGAAATAAGCCCTTCATATTCTCTTGCAATGATGAGCTACCTGTCACCTTAACTGTCGACAAAATGATCTAGTCCATGAGGGCTCTGGACTTTTTCCCAGTATTATAGTCTTCATACAATTTCTCTTCAAACTCATTGACAACCCTGAAGTGTTTGAGAACAAAAGTAAAAGAAATGGTGCCGATTAATCCTAGACAGATCACGAAAAATTGTATCACTTAGAAGTGTAAGTGAAGTCATTGACTTTGAAATCGGAACGCAACATGGTTGCATGCAGCTTCAAGAAATGCAGCGGTTAAGACTGACAGTACGCCATCCATGATCGGTCACGTTCTAGTGGACGATATAGTTTGCCGGAATGTGATACACTACGTGGTGTGTAACACACTTACGAAATACAGCAAATTTCGGTTTAGGATCCATTCAGGGTAAGGGAACAAAGCAGTTGAAAAGAGAAAATGAAACGATATCTTTGTACATCCGCAACACAGATATGTAACACTATTATATTGGGACTTGTTCCGTTATCAAAAATCTTCGATTCCACGAACAATAATCAAGAGTTATGCTCATCAAATGGAGAAGACGATGCCAATCATCAAAAATTAACATATATCTTAAGAACGAAGAATAAGGTACCTCATCTAAAACACCTGGACGTCATAATGGACAGTAAGTTTACACATTAAAGAAACACCTTCAACACACAGCAAATAGATGAACGGCTTTTATTAATGTCCTCTCAAGATCAGCTAAACTCAACTGAGTTCAGTTCGCTGAGACACTGAGAGCAATTTATAAAGGAGCTGTATTACCAATAAGTTGAGAGAGGAATGGAACCAGTGGTTCCTGGATGAAACCCAACATGAGTTCATGCCGAAGGGAGCTTTGCCGGCCAATGTGGCCGAGCGGTTCTAGGCGCTTCAGTCTGGAACCGCGCGACCGCTACGGTCGTAGGTTCGAATCCTGCCTGGGGCATGGATGTGTGTGATGTCCTTAGGTTAGTTAAGTTTAAGCAGTTCTAAGTTCTAGGGGACTGATGACCTCTGATGTTAAGTCCCATAGTGCTCAGAGCCACTAGAACAAATTTTTTGAAGGGAACTTTAAAACGACCTACAGTCAGGCAAGTTTCTCAGTGGATAATGCAGTCGCGGTCCAGAGTGAGGGAAGACAGTATCGTTAAATATCGCAAGACGTGCTGCATACGTAACGCTCCTAATGACTGCGAAGACCATCTTATATACGAAGAGGGCAACGATGATGGCGAAAAAGAGAAGAAGAAGAAGAAGGAGAAAGAGAAGGAAGTTCAGATGACGATTTTCAGGGATATGAAAGCTCAGTTCGGTCTTTTTTTAGTTTGGCTTTGCAGTCTAATTATATAAATGGTACAAATATTATTTTTTCAAAAACATTGCTTAAATATTAAGAGGCGTCGTTTAATCGGTAGCATCTTATAGTCCGTGAAACACAGTAGGTCGAAGTGGGGCATTACTAATGGAGGTTTTCGAAAGAGTTGTCAATTGAGGTTCCGTACATGTGTAATAGTCTTTTGTTTCTGATGTACACTATGTGATCAAAAGTAGCCGGACACCCCCAGAAACTTACATTTTTCATATTAGGTGCATTATGCTGCCACCTACTGCCAGGTACCGGTACTCTAAATCAGCGTCCTCAGTAGTCATTAGACATCGTGAGAAAGCAGAATGGGGCGCTCCGCGGAACTCACAGACTTCGAATGTGGTCACACCTGACCACATTTGGTGTAACTTGTGTCATACATTTGTATGCGAGATATACACAGTCCTAAACATCCGTAGGTCTACTGTTTCTGATGTGATAGTGAAGTGTAAATGTGAAGGGACACGTACAGTACAAAAGATACAGGCCGACCTTGTAATAGGCAGACATATATCCACACCATCACACAGGAATTCCAAACTGCATCAGGACCCACTGCAAGTGCTATGCTAGTTAGGCGGGAAGTGAGAAAACTTGTATTTCATGGTCGAGCAGCTGGTCATAAGCCACACATCACGCCGGTAAATGCCAACAACGCCTCACTTGGTGTGAGGAACATAAACATTGGACAATTGAACAGTGGAAAAAAAGTTGTGTGGAGTGACGAATCATGTACACAATGTGGCCATCAGATGGCAGGGTGTGGGTGTAGTGAATGCCCAGTGAACGTCATCTTGCAGTGTGTGTAGTGCCAACTGTAAAATTCGGAGGCGGTGGTATTATGGTATGCTTGTCAATCATGGGGTGGGGGGGGGGGGAGGGGGGGCGCTTGTACCCCTTCTTGTTTTGCGTGGCACGGACCTACATTGATGTTTTAAGCACCTTCTTTCTTCCCACTGGTGAAGAGCAATTCAGGGATGGCGATTGCATCTTTCAACACGATCGAGTACGGTCTGTGGTGAAGTGGTTACACGGCAATAACACCGTGTAATGGACTGATCTGCGCAGAGTCCTGACATGAATCCTATAAAACACTTTTGAGGTGTTCGACTTCATGCGGGGCATCACTGACTGACATCAATACCTTTCCTCATAGCAGCACTCCATGAAAAATGGCCTGTCATTCCCCAAGAACATTCCAGCACATGATTGAATGTATGCCTGTGAGAGAGGAAGCTGTCGTCAAGACTAAGGGTGAGCCAACACCATATTGAAATCCAGCATTACAGATGGAGGGTGCAACGAACTTCTAAATTATTCTCAGCCAGGTGTCCGGATACTTTTGATGACATAATGTATGTGACAGTGTGGTATCCATTAGATTTTTAATATCCCTTTGGGCATGCTGGCATAGTATGTTATGTCGTCCCTTGGCATAGCTATGGCAACTCCCAGCACACAGCTCCATGTAAGATGAAATCGTGACTTAAGAGATCAGAAGAAAAGCTATGTACAACCGAGAAGGGCGAAACGGTTAAGTCTGACAGTCGAAGAAGGGAAAACTTCCCAGGAGAACAAGTTCGATCTGAATTTTCTTCTACGGATTCTGATGTCGGAGTCTTGGACATTAGCTATGCCGAAAGTAACGACACTTTAGCCTTCCTTGATGGTAGTTCAGAGGCAGAAGGACCTCTCCATGGCGAAGGGCTTTCGGTCTTTCAGCCAAGTCGATAGTTATGATCCTCATTCGGCAGTTCCCCCGAACTCTGGAGAACGCCAATAAGATACGAACAGATCATTTCGAAAAAGAGCAACAACGAATGCCTAACAATCTCAAAGGCACTCTGATCAACCTGAATATATTAAAAGGAATTTGATCTGGTGAATACCATGCACAGTGCTGTGCAAAAATTGTACGAGGGCTGCTTGGAAAGTAAGAACCGATCGGGAGTGAAATGGAAACCACAACGAAATTTCGATGAAGCTTTGCACAGATGTGTTGGGCAGTTTCTGCGAGTATGCCCGTCGATCGCGCAACGTTGCTTTTTACTGTTTTGAGCCCACAATGAGCAGCCGCCAGGTATGATGGCCTGGTGAGAGATTTTGCCTGATGTCGTGCAGCCTACATAGCATAAATGTTGTGCTTTTCCATCGCTACGACAGTTCTCGGCCACGCTCTGGAGGGGTAATGAATTCCCGCTGCAGCGCTATCCATGAGAAGTGTTTGATAATCCACAATAGAGCCCGTTATTGTCTCCTCCTGAGTTTCATCTCTGCTCACATGAACCGCTGCCTATTATGGTACCGTGCGCCGCAGAATTTGAATCCGCACCAGACGTCATGGACGCCGAAGACCCCTAGAGGTCTCAGCACCATCGCGCCTTAAGCTGTGGCGGCGCGCGCCTCCTGGCCGGCTTTTAGTGTGGGGGAGCCACAGTGGAACACGTGGTCCCAGCGGCCAATAGCGGCGCCCCCGATAGAGTACTTAAGCGCCTGCCTCTCGCTCAGCCAGCCAGTCTAATCTCGCGTACGTATGTGGACACATCGCCTCACGTTAGACAGCTTACTTAGTTTCTCGTTCTGTGTACGAGTGGACGTGTTTGTTAGGTTTCCTTGTGACTCCGTTGTTCGATCTTGTTGTTGTTCGTTCTGTCCCGTTGTGTTGTTTTTCTCTGGCCTCTCAGTGGGTCCCGCTGCTCTTTCCGTCATTTCAATCCCGCGACCGTCCCGGTCGCAGTTACAGCACCCATGAAGACAACTTTCTGGCACAAAAACGAGCTATAGACCAGAATAGACAATTGGCAGGAAGCACAGGCGGCTTGATTCTATGACGAGGGTATTGGAAAGTCGTTAAACGCTACAATAAATGTCTAAGTCGGAGCAGCGATAACGTAGAAAAGCAGGTGGAAAGTGTAAGCTAACTGTTGCGAATAACACATTTTTGATTTTCACAGTGATTTCCATTTCGCGACCGATGGACCTTACCTTCCGAATAGCCCTCGTATAACCTAGACGCAACAAGATTCCGTGTCCACCATGGATTAAAAGGGGAAAAATGCAGATCATCAGATAAGGACGATTCAGTTTGGCTGGACCAAAGTAGAATTGCTTGAAAAGTTCAGTCCACGTTTTCAAATAAACGAACGCTCAAATCAAACATCCGTGGCTGACTTAAGCAATTGAAGTGATTCTATCTGAATAAGTGCAGATACCTATAATAATAAGCGGAACTTATCTTTTTTTTACGAATTCCTTGTTTCATCGTTAATTATGTTTCTGGTTTCATCATATGATATACGGGGCAGAGACATGGACAATCACAGTAGCCCAGGAAAGGAAAATGCAAGTGGTGGAAATGAGGATGCTGAAGTGGATGTGTGGGGTAACAAGGAAGGACAGGATTAGAAATGAATTTGTTAGAAAAGCTGTGAAAGTGGGACCCATGGGGGAAAAGATACAAGACAGCAGACTAGAGTGGTACGGACACTTACAGAGAAAAGGGGAAGAGTATATCGGAAACAGAGTTGAAGATATAAAGATTGAAGGAGCAAGAAGGGGAGGAAGACCGAAGATGAGGTGTGAGGTGGGAGGATAAGATGTCTGGGGACCTAAGGGAGAAAGAATGGAAGAAGGAAGAGGCAATGGATAGAGTACTGCGGAGAAGAAGGATCCAGAAGAGCAACGCCGACCCTACATGACGTGGGACAAGGCGACGATAAAGAAGAAGAAGAAGAAGAAGAAGAAGAAGAAGAAGACTGTTGCTTGGTGTACATTTAAGCAGAAATAATTTTTTCAAGAGTTATTTCTTTCCCGAGGAATTTACTTTGGAAGAATTTATTCATTGAAAAGAACTTACATTAATTTTTTGTAAATTGAACTGATGTTGCTCGAAAATTGCTTTGCTCTGCGTAATCATAGCAACCCTCATCAGATTAAGCCAAATAACCGCCACGTGTATCCAGTCTGTCCCCGCACCTGGGGTTAGTTGTCGTAGTTGCATGCTTTCAGGGAAAGTGTTTTTTGTGTTACATATATACGTATTTAATTACCCGATCCTTCACGATTTTACAGCCAAAACGTTAAGCTACCCGCCGCATTCAGTAGAATCTCTCCAAGTATAACACAAAAAGATAAAAAAAATCGAAAACCAAATTCAGCGCCAACTAACCCTGTTCTCCTATACTGACGACTGACTTTATATAAGGAATTCTGTAAAACTCTGCGTTCAGTGGCCTGATGTCACGAGAGGAAGAACGTGCCTTTTAAGCAACAAACTGAATTTATGATGCTTTTTTGGCTACGCTACACGTCTGTTCTCGCCCGAGGGTGTCTGGAAAGGTTTGTTTATTCTTGCCGTTATGATACGAGATGTGATTTTAGAGTCTGCGGTTAACAATATTGACCGCCTGAAATTCACTTTTGTTTGTGATTTCTTTTTCCTGGCAGCGAGTGTGCTTATTTACGCGTTACTTTATGTTTTTCGAAGTACGTACTATATACCCGCATCGTTGTTTCTCTCTCGCAATTTGTGTGAAGTCTGCCTGAGTTAATGACCAAGAAGTTTATAAGATTCTTTCGAGTTACCGTATACTCCGGGTGTCATGTGTTTTGGCGTGAACTGTATTATTCCTATTTCTTCGTAGCAGCTGTTATGTTTTTGTATCAACAGATGGTTGTTCTCCAAACAGCCTTTGGAAGTCATCTCTTATCCCTTGGCTGCCAACATTTCATTCCCGTCTGGAGAGAGGATATTATGACGATATCTCAATTTATACCTTTTTCGTTTTTCAGTAAGCTGGTAAATACTCCACTTATCATCTGGCATGTGTCCTTAATCTGCGTCAAACATTAAGATCCACATTCCCTACGGGGTTCTAACTTTTCCGCATCTGAGTCAATGAAATCAAATGATACGGTCATATATGTGAGATATTTTGTTGCTCGCAGTGGCACTCGTCAAAACCTTTAGATGAATTAAGTATATACATGTCAGGCCTGGTGATTATAACAAACCAAGATAGTGTTCGCAATGTAGTACAATTGAACTAGGAGTTTACAATAAGACTGCAAGTACAAGCTAATTTAGAAGCAATGAGTGGAAAATCATATGATCAGAAGTACCTCCATCTTTGATCTTTAGAGTGTGAAAAGAGGCTTCATAATCGCAGCCGAGCAGTCTTCTGCGGTAACGGAAAGTATTAACATGTCTTCCTCCAATGTGCTAAATATCCCTCAGCATTTAGGGAGGATGAAGAGAGCAAACCGATGAACGCTTTGGATTGCGGTTCTGCTGGAGAACCTGGACAATATTGATACCGGATTTTGTATGATGTGTGGCATCAATGCTTACACCCATTACATTATGGTTGTTAAAATCAGTGATGAGATGGACTGTCAGGAGCAATGACAGAAGTGGTGTGGTCTGTAAAGTTAAAGAAGGAGATGTATGGATAGAAGATTCTACAAGTGTCACAGCAAGAAGAATACTGAAAAAAAAATCGTGAAGGAAGCACTGGAAACCGTTTAGAGGAAATACAAACATTCCATGGCTATACCATATAAAGTGGAATTAGCCTACGTTAAACTGTATGTTCTACTGAACTAGTTGCTTGAAATATTGCAGCAGCCTTGTGTGATCTGTTTCCTTTCTGGATTTTGTACATAACGCAAGGTGTTGCTGGAATTTTTAATCAAATGGAGATGTGCAGCAAACTGATATAAAAAATCACGACTTCTGCATGGAAGGAGACTGTCAGGGAAACAGTAGTGTGATTGTGGACGATAATATAATATTTGGCATTGTCATTTAATTTGGATGACCTCTAGTTGTAGAGTAAAGATATATGATAAACTGATATGTCACATCAGAAGCCCAGGAGTGAAAAAAGTTGTCGGTAACCACCTCTCTATAAGCGACTACGAGACTACAAGCGACTACGAGAAACATTTACGTCCACCTTGGCGAAATAACGTAGTATTACCAGGCTGGAAGCTACAATATACAGAAAATCTTGTTTAGTAGCTGGTCAACGGCACGTACGAATTTTACAAAATGCATTAAACTGTGATGTCTGTGAGAATATTTATTCTGCTACCAGTTTCGGTCTTAAACCATCTTCAACGGCATAATTTGTACGTTGCACAGCTGCCGTTGAAGATGGTATATGACCGAAACCGGTAGCAGAATAAATATCATTATCACAGACAGCACAGTGTAATGCATTTTCTACAATATACAGCTACAGAATGGATCGAATGTTTGGCCCTGTGCAGTGTTGGGAACCCAAAAATTCAGTATTTACGATATGTTCCACTGTATTCTGGGCCAATCACAAATAACTTGAAAACAAGCTGCTGTGTGCTGCTTAACAACGTTCTATACTTTGCCAATAGGGGTAGTAAGAAATCACGAAAACTGACTCGTGTACGAGTAGCCCTCTTGACACTCAAGACAGAGACAAGCTTATAAATTATGTTCTGCTTGTATACAGTTTTAATTATCACTTGTAAACCATCTGGAGGTACTTAACACTGACTCCGACAAAGACAATGTAAGTATTATACAGAAGTACTATGTGAAACAAACGGCAAATATTTTTCTCTCGATGTTGGACGCTAGTTTCCACAATACCGTCAGATATACAGTAGATATCGCCAAACAAGGACTGGTGCCCACAGATAACGTTATCTCACAAATCCTAAGAGTAAACGTATCGCACAGACTTAAACCACACCCCATTACAGAAATTACGCTCTTAAGTGTATTTACTACGGTGTGTGTACGAAAAAGAAAAGGGAATAGAGGAGGTCGAAGTCAAAAAAAGAAAACTGGTGTACATGGCGAAGACCGCTGCTATAAATCAAGAATCTTAACTGATACTGGAAAAATAGAAACCAATTACAGATGTACGGGCAAGGCTTACGCATGGCGAAATCTGCCTACATCTGGTGTATACTAAATACCAGCATTTACTATTGATAGCATTCGAAAATGGTCATAAGTAGGAGTCCAGGCTGAAAATTATGCAGTGGCGCACGTTTACTATATTAAAGGACACACGAAAAAATCTGTTTACAAAGCTCCATTCCTACCTGAATGTGTTTACAAAGATGGTTATATGGTATCTAAATGCACTGGGCTGCATATCGTGCACCTAGCAACTGAATAACCGTTTACAGAGTTTAAGCCAAAGAAATAACAACACTTAATGGCTACTCGTTTGCAAAAGCTGTAAACATAAAGTTCTGTGCGGAAATTCCACGAGAACATGTAGCAGAAAAGGTGGTAACATATACCCACGAAGATGTGGAGTGTCTCTGTTATTCCGGTTTGCAGTGCCGTGTACCTTTGCACATAGATGCATGTGCAGAGGAACAGGCACTGCGGCGACTACAGCTGTTATTAAATACATTACATGTATTTGCAATTGTGAATCTGGACAACCATCAGTTGTAGAATGGAATGATGACAATGAAAACAGCTATAGTCACTGCAGTGGCTGTAAGGGACATTGCATCATAATTCAGAATAACACAGGTACTGCAATATCGTATTTATCCGCCGACACGGGGCAAGCGAGTTTCAAGTAAAATGAATCGCCTGTTCCGGAATATACGTAATGGATGTACGAGTGTTGCTTGTAGATGACATACTGTAGTTTGGGTCTTGTCCTGGCCACGCAGTCGGCTTTCGGCCGCTACGGGCAGCGTTCCGCTAACGGAGTTGTGTACAATCCATCAATATTGTACCCCATGGCGCACTCTTACTGTCGAGCGACACTTAAAGTAGCATTCCAAGCCGAACATACACGACCACGCGGTTATGAAATCAAAAAATTAATTCGGGAAGAGCTATGTCAGGACTCCTAAGAAGTGATAAGTATTCATTTCTCTATCACCGGCAGTATCGTCTGCGTTAGAATGACGACGGAAGAAGCTCACGTAGTTCGAAGACAGGCACACGGAATAAAGTTTAATCAATACGATGGGCGTATTGAGGAAGTGACGGTAGACCACGCTGGTTTCGCCCTTCGAATGATCCTTGTATTTGAGATCCCCTTCGAAGTGCCACAAGATGTGGTCGTCGAAGCCTTCCGACCCTACGGCAATGTTCTGGACACATCGCGGGAAATTGCCGACGTTCCCGATATACCACGTATTAAGTGGTGCGTGTCAAATCAAAATCGAACTGTCCAAACACGTACCATCCAATGTCCTGATAGGTGGTGTGTGAGCCATCGACATGGATGATGGCCAGCTGCGGACGTGTCCAGGATGTGGACAAAAGAGAGCCATGTGATGTCCAATTGCCTCCATCGCCATTTGCTCCAGATCCAGACCAATGACGCAGCTCTCAAAATGGCAGTCACTTCTTTCCCATACACTTACGCCTCGTCCATGCGCAACCCACATGCGTCACTTCAGTTCACCCACTGGTATTTCCCATTGGGAACGACGGTGTGGCTGAGACCTCAGTGGCACCATCTCCTCTGATGGCGACGAGACTATCAACTCTCAAGAGCTCGATTAACGACCCGTCCACCACAATGGAGATTGAGCCGAGATCAGGCCCTACCTATGCTTTTCTTCAGATGGACATGGCTTTGGACGACAAATGGCCACATTCTGAGGCATGAAACAGTACATACGAAAACAGTGATCGCCTTTAAAATGAAAGAAGTGAAGTCAGACGCTGTCTGGTGACACACTTCTTCATGTGGCACCACAGGCAATACATTGGATACCAGACAGTGGTCTTCCTTTAAACGCCCTGACGACAGGCATGGCTACTCCCTATCTCCCATCTGGGGAATATTCTTTCCATTACAGATTAAAACTGTGTGCCCGACCGAGACTCTAACTCGGGACCTTTGCCTTTCGCGGGCAAGTGCTCTTCCATCCGAGCTACCGAAGCACGACTCACGTCCGATACTCACAGCTTTACTTCTGCCAGTATCTCGCCTAATACCTTCCAAACTTTACAGAAGCTCTCCTGCGAACCTTGCAGAACTAGCACTCCTGAAAGAAAGGATACTGCGGGGACATGGCCACAGCCTGGGGGATGTTTCCAGAATGAGATTTTCACTCTGCAGCGGAGTGTGCGCTTATATGAAACTTCCTGGCAGATTAAAACTGTCTGCCGCACCAAGATTCGAACTCGGGATCTTTGCCTTGCGTGGGCAAGTGCTCTGCCATCTGAGCTACCCAACGACAGCTCAGTACCCCTCCTCACAGTTGTAATTCCGCCAGTAGCCCACCTCCTACCTTCCAAACTTCACAGAAGCTCTCCTGCAGACCTTACAATACTAGTACTCCTGGAAGAAAGCATACTGCGGAGACATAGCTTTGTCACAGCCTCGGGGATGGTTCAAAATTGGCTCTGAGCACTATGGGACTTAACATCTGTCGCCACCAGTGCCAGGTGCAAAACTCCTGCAAATTAGGGAAAAGTTCACATGAATGTGCACCGTAAGACGAACCAGTTTGCAAGAAATTTGTTTCCTATGTCTGTGTGGGTTGAAAATATCAGACTACAAAGAACGATGAGGTGTAGGAATGTACAAAGGAACATTTTTAATTTGACTCAAATATTGACTTCAGACGACGTGTCAAAGTGTAGAGCTACAGCGGACTATGGTAAAGTGTTGATTCCATGTCAACTGTTATTGCTTATTTGTAGAAAACCTCACTCTGTAGTGGATACTTTTTGACGTGACTGTTTTTCTATAGCTACATGATACTACGAATAGTTTTGAAGTATTTGCGTATTTGTGTTGATTTGGCCAAGAAATAATAAAATATCTAGTTTTTATTTTCGTACTTGAAAATATTTTAAAATAATTTATAAATATCAAGTGTGACTGCACCCGATGTTTGAAATTAAATGGTTCACCACAATGAGTACTTGTTACAGAAAAAGTCATCCGGTAAAATAAAGAAAAGGCTAAGAACAAAGGGATCGGCTAGAGACGGGATATCTTTATCCCAGTGGCGGTTCTAGTGTTAATGTCGTTCACACTTTGCTTGATTGGTTGAAACCAAAATGCTCCTCCATGATCTCGAATCTCTGAACCGCGGTAGGCAATGCTTCTGTCACTGTTGTTACTACCCACTGTGAACACTGAAGTCTGACCTCATCGGTTCTTTAACAGTGACCAGTACTGAAGTTCTCGATTTCACTCTTCTGCGATCCAGGTTAGCAGTGTCACTTTGTATGGACGGCTGAGTGGTACTGTCTATGAAGGTTATATTATGCTGCATCTTCAGTGGTGTTATATGGTGCAAGGAGAGTAGCCGCGCAGTAGGGGTGGATTTTATTGTGTCCCTGATAGTTTGCATGGCGTCACTTGTTATCCCACCAATTTTCTTTTATCCACACTGGGACAGTGTATTCTGCCACCAAATACACGAGAGTTGCTGCTGTAGAGACCCGAGGGATGCTGCACAATTTATTGATGATGCTAGTCCCTGTCAACGTTTTACCTGCGGTCTTCGTCAGATTTTCCTTGTAATAGAGAGTACAGGCAACAGCACCGTTTATCGTTTCCAGAGGAGTGGCACTACTTTTTTAGTTGGGATTCGCTTTGAACTAAAAGGAAGTGGGGCAGCATTGGCTGGAGCTCGGTGTTTGCAGTCAGTCGACCGGTGGACGAGAACTACGGAAGCACAGCTTCGCAGTATCACTGAAAAACAGCAGGGGCAGATAGCAGTTGGCAGACATCCAGCGCTGGCTCACTGTATCTCTGTCTCTCTCTTTTTCTCACGCTTCTGTGACAGTATGTCTGAGCGCTGGCACTAGCTACGCATGTAATCTTCTGATAATGTTGTATGTGAAAGTGACTGTTACATGCTACCGTGACTGCGAGCTGAAGTTGCCAGGATAATCAGCCTGCAAATTGTCAATTAGTTGACGCTGATCAACAGCATTTCCTTTGCTGGTAAAGGCTTCTTGGTATATTTGTCATTGCTGTGAGAGCGTAGTAGTGTGAGTGGAAAGCAAAACAGTGCCTGATCGGCGTTGGGGTGGTATTATTCTTCAAGCATTTGGTTTCTTAATGGTGCTACTTATCTTAGTTGTGACTTCGGCCAGGGTGGTGCCGTTTTCCGTTCTGGTATGAGGTTGCCTCCTAGAATACAGTAATATACTTTCAAGTTGTGCAGCTTAGTTATTTGCGTTTAGTTTAAGTTCAGGGTTTTTATGGTTTTACTGAATATGAAGACTCTACCTCGTCCACCTTTGCTTGTGAATTAGTACTAAGCCTTACGTATTTGTATTGGTTACTTGTATTGCGACTGTGTGCCTCTTAGGTAACGTTGTCGGAATCATTATTTGTTTAAACTGTTATTAAATACCCAGTTTGCTGTTGGTTCGAAATACTATTTTATCATATTTAATTGATCAGTCATATTTAGTGTGATGTTGCACCACCTTAACGTCAAAGCTTGTTGAACATACGATTTGTAAAAGCAAACATTTATGCTTCCACTTTATGTGTTTGAGGGGTTGGTTTTGAAGGTTAGTCGGTAAAAATTGGAATAAAATGCTACTCATCCGTAAATACGTTTTAGTGCTTTTCAAGTTCAAGACTGATTTGTCTTCTCACTAATTTTACCTAACTACATCTGGCTACTATGCTGTAGCCCCTTGGCCGATTTTAATTTACATCCGGCAATGAAGATGAACTTCCTGATTGTTTTTACTTTCAAATTTCATTTGACGTATGTCCATGTTTAAAACCAGCATGTTTCACTTTCGACGCCCAGGCTACCCGCCGTCTCACTTCTGTCTTGGTCGGATTTGGGCTAAAGTCTCTATTTATAAAAGTAGTCTCTCAGCAGCAATAAAATCAGGAGATAACAATTGCAGACATGAAGCGAATGTACTTCAAGAAAGATGAAGGCAAGTGAAGCAAATACAAGATACAATTTCCATTGTGCAGTAGAGTGTGCGCTGTTTTGAAACTTTCTGGCTGATCAAAGCTGTGTTCCAAATGGGAGTTTAACCTCGGACTTTAGCTTTTCACTGTAAGTGTTGTAACAACTTTCTACTGATGTTCACTTAAATCAAACAAAGACCTCACTTTTCATCTCCGCATTATATAGTACACCTGTTTTTACTGTGACTCGTTTCCAAGCGCAGGCTATAAATTCAGTCGTATAAGACGTCAAATGTGAATCAAACAGCTGGAGTATAGCTTTCAGCCTCCAAGCTGAACGCCAATAAAGCGTTTTCGCATGGATCTACAGATATGAAATATAAATGTTTTAAATATGAGGAGCTGCAGAATAAACTTTTCGATTTCGGGTTATAGGTTTACTTCCTTATTACTTTGAAGAATTAGTAATTATAGACGACACTGAATGACATGAAGGTTCATTGAAATTGAAAGTACCGAGTTTTGATTTTAGAATAAGGTATGAAAATATTATTCAAAGAAATCTAACAAATTACGACTACCACAAATTTTGCGTGAATAGGGATGATGATACAGCCATTAACAGGTAACACTTTCCTTGTCATAACTGTTCATTGCTACTGAAAATTTATAAAAGTTGTTACAACAACACGGTTCTTATCTTAACTGTAACACATCTTAGTCTCCATCACCGGTAGCATCACTGCCTCTAGATCACGGGGTTACAGATTCGATTTCCGGCAGGCTCACAGATTTTCTTCGCTCGAGGATTCGGTGCTTTTGTTGACCTCATCATTTCGTATCATCTTCTTCACAAAGCTTCGCTAGTTGCTGAAGCGTTGCAAACAGAAAGACTTGCACCAGATGGCCGAAGAACCTCAGAGATCACTATTACAATTCTCTTCCTATAGTAAGCCCAGACTCTGATACACTTGCTGGGATATGTTGACGAAAGGAGCAACTTGTTACAATTTCGCTGTAACATGTCAGTGTACGAGACACTTCGTTACAATTTTTCCGTAACAGTGATGGTGTATGGCGGAGTCAATTTCTTACAATGTACTGTAGCAGTGATGATGTGTGGGGCTATTTGTTATAATTTTTTTAAGAATGGTGCTGTACAGAGCAATTTTTTACAGTGTTTCTGTAAAATGAAGATGTAATGGCTGAAGGATCATATAAGCTATACTGTGTCATAGCCCAAGTTGGCATTATCAGCCGAAGATAGTAAAGATTTTGATCTACAGGGTAAAGTTAATACCTTTGCAGAGCGATCTGTGTAAAGTTTGTCTGACTTTGATATCGATTTTAGCCAATGAAATACGAGTTTATGACAGTTAAACAGTTTTACTTTGGTGCAAAGAGCAAATTACTCTCATCGCTAAGTGCTCTTTAAGCTGTAAGTAAGGTCAGATTTTAGTTTCTTCACTCAGTGGGATATAGACGAAAACAGGCTTGTCAACTAATCTGTGAGTTATATGAGTAGTGGCTGTTAGTGAGATGTGTAGCCGGCCGCGGTGATCTCGCGGTTCTAGGCGCGCAGTCCGGAACCGTGCGACTGCTACGGTCGCAGGTTCGAATCCTGCTTCGGGCATGGATGTGTGTGATGTCCTTAGGTTAGTTAGGTTTAAGTAGTTCTAAGTTCTAGGGGACTAATGACCTGAGAAGTTGAGTCCCATAGTGCTCAGAGCCATTTGAACCATTTTGAGATGTGTTATGTGGTAACTAACACAGGCAAGTTAGGTGTGGAAAGTTTGAGGGCCCATTGTCCCTTGCAAAGATATCGACCTATAGTCATCAACTAGAGAATCTTACATTATAACTTTTATTATTAGTGCCAATATGGGAGTCACATGAATTTTATATATCAAAGAACAGACAAGTTACAGCAATAGTACCACAGGTATTTTATACCCAAAATTTAATGGGTTTAGGGATATGACTTTATTTTTGTGCAAGGTCGAATTTTGGTTTGGAATCAGATATGTGATTACACTTGGGTGTTACAGTAAGCTACCTACATGCGTTTTGTACTCGAAATCATTATTTATGTTCCTGCGTATCGACAAGCGCAGGCACGAAGATGAGGAACACAAGAGCGGAAGAGGCGGTGCGACGACGACAGCAAATAGCCCTCTGACAAGGACCACACTACGACAAGAGCGCCCTCTAGCCGAAGAGGATATAAGCGCCGCTCCTGACAGCCTCGGCCGGACATTATCATCAGTCTGAGTCCGCCTCCGTAGCGTAGCGACAGTGTTTCCGACTACCACGTAAGCGCCCGGGTTCGATTGCCGGCAGCGGACTGGATGTTATGTGTCCTTCATTATTTCGTCATCATTGACTCGCAAGTCGCCGAAGTGGCGTCAAGTAAAAGAGGACTTTCAATACGGCGGCCGAATTCCCCGGAATGGGGACTCGCGGAGCAGGACGGTGTTAGCACTGTACTAGCGGAGGGCACTACGATAGCAGTGATATGTGATCCGCATCAACTTCTTACAGGCCCTTCTTCCTTTTCTTCTTCTTGCGTTACGGCCTCTGTAGGACCACGGGTAGCCCCTTCGTGGACTGCATTTTCCTCTTCTTCCCCCAGAACCTCTTCATTCTTTCTCTGCTTCTCTCCCGTTCTTCCGAGATCTTCAGTGTCCGTTTCTCCTGTCGGCTCCACTAGTGACATTCGAATCTTTTCCTGTATTCTTCTCTATCATTCATCTCCGGCATATTCGTAGGTGTATATTTGTTCCTCCAATTTTCCTCTCCTTCGACCTCGATCCCCAATTCCAACCAGTCCTTCCTTCCTGTCTTTCCCCTTGTCCTCCCTGTTGTTTCCCACACTCTCTTCGTCATTCTGTCCATACTCATCCTAACTACATTTCCAGCAAATCTTGACCTTTTGAGTCTGATTTCCCCGGATATTGTTCTCATGTTACGGTACAATTCTTCCCTAGGTCTTCGCATCCACTTCTCCCCACCTCTTCTGGGATCTACTATGTTTCACAGTATTTTTCTCTCTTCTTTCTCTAGTTGTTCTGCACCATTTCCTCCTAGTGTCATCGTCTCAGCAGGATATAACACTGCATTCCTACCGTTGCCTTGTAGTGGCTTATCTTTGCCTCTGTGGATATATTCGTTTTATTGTATATCTCTCTCGTCATGCAGAAGGATGACCTCATCTTCTTTATCTTCTCTGTTATTCCCCCCTTGCTCCTGTACCTTCTTGTTATAAATTCTCCCAGGTATTTAAATTTGTCCACCATTTGCACAGTGCCTTCCGGTGTTTCCCAGTCTGCAGTGGTATTTAATGTCTTTGTCTTTCTGGCTACCATACTTAAGTTGTCGAGTTGTGTCTTTGCTTCTTCTTCCGTCTCACTTACTATTGCTATATCGTCTGAAAAGGCTAGGCAGTCCACTTGAGCGCTGTTGTCCTTTCTGTCCCCCACATGGCTCTTTGGTATTCCCATTTGCTAGTTTATTGTTCTCCACTGCCTGATCATTTCGTCCGGTGCTATATTGAACAACAATGGTGAAATCTACATCCCTGTTTAAGACCATTCTTGATCTCAAAGTCTTCTGACAGTGCTCCTCTGAACCTCACCCTTGCTATTGTGTCTGTCAGAATTTATTTTATGAGTTCTTGTGTAGTTCTATCAAGTCCTCTGTTCTTCAGGGTCCTAACAAGAGTGCCGGCCACGGTGGCAGAGCGGTTCTAGGCGCTCAGTCCGGAACCGCGCGACTGCTACGGTCGCAGGTTCGAATCCTGCCTCGGGCATGGATGTGTGTGTTGTCCTTAGGTTAGTTAGGTTTAAGTAGTTCTAAGTTCTAGGGGACTGATGACCACAGATGTTAAGTCCCATAGTGCTCAGAGCCATTTGAACCAACCTAACAAGAGTCTCTCTGTCGATGGAGTAATATACAGCAAAGCACTTTGATTGTTAGCATGTCGCCCATCGCTTGCGACACTGTTGTGAATTCAAAGTTAAGTATTGTCATTCTGTTTTATTGTAATATAAACTATTAATGTGATTTACTTGATTGTTGTATAGCATTCCGAGAACGCAGCATCCCTTAGTCACCCTATGCGAGACGAGTGGGCAGGACCCCACATTTGGCGACGAGTATCCGCCGAACCCAGTGCCAGACGGCCACGAAATTTTGTTAGCTGCTGGCGCCTCAATTCCCTCGTGTCTTTCTTTTGCAGGGGCGCTTCTTAGCTTTAACAGTTTCTTGCCGTTTTTGTTAACGAGTGTTTTCAAAAAGGGTTCAAATGGCTCTGAGCACTATGGGACTTAACTTCTGAGGTCATCAGCCCCCTAGAACTTAGAACTACTTAAACCTAACTAACCTAAGGACATCACACACATCCACGCCCGAGGCAGGATTCGAACATGCGACCGTAGTGGACACGCGGTTCCAGACTGTAGCGCCTAAAACCACTCGGCCACTCCGGCCGGCTGAGTGTTTTCAGGTGGGCGTTGCACAAATTTTCCTTGCCTCTTTCGCTTGCTAGTCCTGTCTGTTTATTGCATTTGTGCCTTGCAACATGCCCACTCCTCCTCTCCTGTCCCTGCTTAGGCGCCACAGCCACAGGAGTTCGATTCCACACAGCTGATGCTGATGTTTCAGTTCCAGAAACAACAGATCTCCACGTTGCGCAACACGGTGCAGCAGCTACTGCCCAACGCTGTGTGCCCAACGGAACAAGCACCGCCTACTACAGTTGCTATACCACCTTTTCGGCACTCTCGTGACCGAGAAGAGGAATGGCTCGAGTGGTTGTCCCAGTTTGAAGCGAATCTCCTAGCTCACAACGTACTAGGTACTGTGAAAAGCGACTGTCTATTATCAACAGTAAGAAGTCCAGTGATCTGCATAGTCACAAAGCTTTTCCCTAACGCCACTTCGAGTGAATGGTCTTATGACGAACAGGTGGACTCGCTAACAAACTATTATGACCAACAAGTAAATGTGGTAGCACCTAGGTATCAATTCTTTAATTGCAAAAAAAAAAAAAAAAAAAAAGTCAGGACAAACAGATTTGCAGGGTATGACAAGGAAATGCCAATTCAAATGTGCTTGCGGTGCTTTATATTCAGATGTTATGTTGCATGACGCGATTGTGTACAATTTACCTGATGTCAAACTCAGAGACCGGATTCTGAAGCAGTCTGAAGCATCATTTCAGCAGGTTCTGCAACTACTTCATAAGTATCATTCAGGTGTCTCGTTAGTTCATAAACTGGGGCAGGCAGCTATTTGTCGGGTTGAGTCCCTCACTTCCGATCGGGCCATTCGGCGTCGGCAGCAGCTCGCCTTGCCCTAAGTCTTGCCCTCGGTATTATTCACGGCACAAACGCCAAGACTGCTTCTCCTGACAAGCTCAGTGTTGTGTTTGTGGTAGAAAAGGACATGTACACTCCGTATGTTTGCAAGGGAGCTAACATAAGAATTCGGCCCACTCACAAAACTCTCGCCACAAGGCGCATGTCATTAACACAGTATATTCAAAGCCTGCAACACGCATTAGCACACAACTGGCAAGCGTGCGATTTCTACAGTGATTCGCCAGTCAAACAAACTATTTGTTCATTTACTTCTTTGTGGAAAATGTGGAAAATTTCAGTTGGACATGGGTGCCCCTGTCACAATGCTCAATCGTCACACATATGAATTCTTTACTGAAGGTTTAGGCGAAGCTAACAATTGTTTTGCACATATTGCTCTGAAAGACAATGCTCGGCCGAAATTTTATAGAGGCCAGAACTGTTCCTATTGCCTTACAGGACAAAGTCACTGCTGAACTTAAAGAATTGCAAGATAGCGGAGCTATTGCGCCCACATCGGCTAGTCAATGGGCAAGTTCACTGGTTTTGCTCACCAAACTTTCAGGTCTCATTCTCCTCTGTGTTGACTTTAGGTCTAAGTCAACCCACAAACTGTGATTGGATCTCATGGACAGATTAGGTACTGGTCGCTACTATTAAGATACTGATTTGGGCGACGCATATCTTCAACTGCCGCTTGGTGAGGAATCTCAAAAAGTGTATGTAGTAAATACTCATTTGGGCTTGTTAAAGTATTTGCGTTTGCCTTTTGGCAGTGCTTCCGCACCCGCCATTTTCGAACGGTATTTTGAACAGATGACTGCACAAGTACCAAACTGCTCGAACTAATCTGATGATATTGTCTTAGCAGGTAGTACACCTGAAGAACATTTGCAAATTAGCGTGCTTTCTTTCGTGTGTCATCTGATGCATGACTGAAGTGTACACTGGACAAGTGTGATTTTTTTAGAACCTGAATTGCGATATCTTGGTCATGTCATAAACTGTCAAGGTGTATATCCTCTTCAGTCGCATTTGTTAGCCATACGAGACTTGTCAGTTCCTCGCAGTGTCAAACAGTTGCAGTCAGTCTTAAGGACAATGAACTATTATATTCGGTTCATACCGATGCTGCGTAGATCGCAGCTCCACTGCATCGTTTGCATCGCAAGAACTTCTCCTTCGTTTGAACAGGTAGGTCCCAACTAGCTTTTCAAAAACTTAAAGATACATTGCTCAGTGATCGATGTTTAGTTCACTTTGATCCTGACAAGCTAGTTGTCATCCAAGTTGAAGCGTCCCCTTATGGAATCGGTGCTGTTCTTTCGCACAGAATTGGTGATAAAGACTGGCCTATTGCTTTCGCATCAAAAGTGTTGTCCATAGCTCAATGTTGAAAAAGAGGCATTGGCTGTTGTGTATGGTGCCACCAAATTTCACCACTATTTGTACGGCAGAAAATTGTACCTAGTAACGGATGGCAAGCCTCTGCAGTACGTGTCTCTTCCGACGAAACCGCTTCGTGTACGAACTGCCCAAAAATTGCAAAGAAGGGCTTTGTTGTTTGTCAATATCAGTACGAGATAGTGTAACGTCCGACGGCTCAACTAGGTGGTGCGGACACACTTTCACGTCTTCCGATTGGCCCTGATACAGACTTTGACACTTCTCCTGCGTCTTATTGTCACATAGATGCTCAGTATTCTGAACTGATTCAATGTTTTCCGCTGCACAATAAGACGAATGCACAGGCCACGGAAGCTGATTCAGATATGAACATTTTGCTGACTTACATTCGCACATCTTGGCCTCGTTCCTTGCACAGAACAAAGAACTCTATAGTGCGCCGATAGTTTGCCTGTCGGCATAGCTTCGCTATACAGAAAGGTGTCATTCTTGTTCAAAATTACAGTGGGCAGTCACGTGTGCTGATTCCTAAAGCTTTACTAAGAGAGGTGTTGCTGTTTCTTCACCAAGGACACTGGCGGATTCTTCGTACGAAACAGTTACAGCGTCGACACTGGACACCCAAATAGAACATATGATGTCACAGCGTAGTGCATGTGCGGAAACAGTCCGCTCCGCCACAATAATTCTCTGCTTGGCCCAAGTCGCAATCACCATGGCAACGTTTCCACATAGAATTTGCAGGACCTTTTCGCAACACTCGTTGGTTGATTGTGGTTGACTCGTACAGCAAGTTTGCCTTTGCTGTGCCAATGGACTCGACAACGTCACGTAACGCAATTCAGGTGTTGGCATCGATTTTCTGCCTCGGAGGTTTACCTGAAGTAGTTGTGTAAGACAATAGCCCTCAGTTCACGTCCAATGAATTTCAAACATTCTGTGAACGGAATGGCATACAGCACCTAACTACTGCACCGTTCTATCCACAGTCAAACGGTGAAGCGGAACGTTTTGTCGGAACATTCAAGCAGCAGATGCCAAAACCTCTCTCCCCACACACCAGGGATCAAGCATTGCAACTGTTTCTCGCCTCGTATCGTTCGCACCCACGAGATGGACCATCGCCGGCGGAATTGCTTCACGGCCGCCACCGTCGGACACTGTTCCACCTCCTCCACACTCCTCTGCAACCGGCGCCGAAGGAAGACCGCAAGTATCGCTTTTCGCCGCATGATATTATCTTTTAAATAGTTTTTAGCGGCAGCAGACGGTGGGCGCGACGCAAGATAGTCCGTCTTGGCGCTTGCATGTAACTTATTGCAGGTCCAGATGGCTTGCAGCGCCGCCATCACAATCAACTACGCCCCCGTCATGTGCACAGTCGTCTTTCAGTGTCTCTTCCCCCAGATTCACGGGTCCAGAGAACAAAGCGGCCACAGCAGCTGCCAGAGAAGGTCATCACGACACCGCGGGACGACCCCATTGAGGCGGACCCTTCGCCTCCTCCACCTCCTCTCGGCCTACCGATGGAGCTGGACCCGCCCACAACTCAGCAGTTGCCGCCTTCTTCATCTGGTTCATGGCAGTAGGAGGTGGCCGCGTAACCTTCTGGTCGTTTTCCATGGCACGTTTCATCCAGAGCGCAGGTGGGATGGCTGGGTATGACCGGAACCTTGACATCCCCTGCAGCCACAGCCTCCTCCGCCGTGGTCGCACTCCGTACTCCATACACGACGAATATCCCACGCTTTTGAAACGGGGGGGGGGGGGGGGGGGCGAATGATGTTGCGCCATATCGACAGGTGCCAGCACGAAAATGCAGAACACAAGAGCAGAGGAGGCGTTGCGACAACATCAGCCGATAGCCCCCTGACAAGGACCGCACCATGACAGGAGCGCCCTCCAGTCGAAGAGAATACAAGCGTCGCCCATGCCACCCCAGGCCGGACAGTATCAGTCGGGGACTCACCGGCCAGGACAGTATTACCATAGTACTAACGGATACCACTACCATAACACTGACGAGTGATCCATATCAACTGTTTTGTGTTACCAGAAGAGCCAACACCGTGCTACGAGTGGCGGCCGAAATGCACGCGTTTTAGCTCACGCAGGCTGGCGTGAGGAGGGAAGAACTATACTGACGTGAGGTCTGGAACATGACAAGGAACGAGAATTCAGAAAGCGGACGTAATGAGTTTGATACTTAACTTTAATCCATAATGATGGACATCGCTCTTGACGTTACATGATTCACAATATTATCTGATCAGAATACATTCTTGAAGATAGTAATTATACTAACTTAATATGGCGCCATGCTAGGTCGTAGTAAATGACGTAGCTGAAGGCTATGCTAAAGTGTCGTCTCTGCAAATGAAAGCGTGTGTAGACAGTGAACCATCGCTAGCAAAGTCGGCTGTACAGCTGGGGCGACTGCTAGGGAGTCTCTCTAGCATGGACCTGCCGTGTGGCGGCGCTCAGTCTGCAATCACTGATAGTGGCAACACGCGGGTCCGACGTTACTAACTGACCGCTACCACATAGCAAGTGTGGTATCTGGCGGTGATACCACATTCCTCCTACGCAAATCGGCCTACGGTTGTGGCATAAGGCCTCCGCCCGCCGTGGGGAGGACCCCATGTTGACGTATGCGACGAGGTGGGGAACCTAACAACAGGCGAGGCTGTGCCACCCGCACCCTGCCATTCGGACCGCGGGAAGCTAGGAAACGCCTGAAAACCTACTCGAGGGTGCACGCCGACATGCGGTGATGCGCCCGTATAGAGACAGGAGGGGCCGAAAGGTCGACCTCCATCGGGCTGGGGCACCCGACGGGCGAAGACGACATATGGTCCGGAGCGGCCAAGAGTTACATGTCGGAGGACAACTGGTCACGGGGAGCGATCGGCGGCGCGTGACCCAAGAGGGCGCTCGGCGGCTGCAGCGACGCGTCCACTGCGGCAGTCGCCGGCGGGAGAACAGGCTACAGCCGCGGCGTGTCGCCATGGGGCAAAATGGAAGGCAGCGTCGGTAACACCTGGGGCTGAGGTGAGCCAGTAGATGGGTCCCCGAGGCGCTGACCGGACGGCACCTTCGTTGAAAGCAGACGGCGAGCGGCAGATCCCGTTCGATGACAGAGGCGCAGCTGATTGAGATGCTGCCGCACCTTACCAGAGGGCCACAAAACCAGATACATAGAGCGTCCGAGGCAGCGAAGAGTGCACCCTTCAAGCCAACGCCGTGAACCTCGATAATGGGGGTAGTAGACAACGTCGCCTGGCTTCAAAAGTAGGTGTCTGCCACTGCACAGGAACCTGATGCGGCGGATGTAGCAAAGACATCAAGGTTCGATGACGGCGACCGTGGAGCAACTCAGCCGGCGAGGGACAATTTCGGGGCTGAGAGCGATACGAGGACAAAAAGAGCAATAACGCGTCCTCCCGAGAATGCGACTCTTTCAACTTCAACATCTGTGACTTGAAAGTCGTGACCAATCGTTCAGCGGCTCCGTTTGACTGTGACGAAAACGACGCCGACAGCAGATGTAGAATACCACTGGCCTTGAAGAATGACTGAAATTCTGCGGACATGAATTGTGGGCCATTGTTGGAAACAATTGTCTGTGGAAGACCTTCAATGTAAAAGATAACAGATAACGCTTGGATGGTGGCAGATGATGTCGTGGAAGTCAGCCGGGCAACAAAAGGAAAATTACTGAATGAATCTAACACAACCAACCATCGAGCATTCCAGAATGGACCAGCAAAATCGATGTGTAATCGTTGCCAAGGGGAAGTGGCTTTTGGCCATGCAAAGAATTTCCGCGGTGGTGCTGATTGTTGTTCGGCACACACCATGCAAGAAGAGCACATATTCGTAATCGCGGCATCGATTCCGAACCAAGTGCACTGCTGACGAGCAAGTTGTTCCGTTCTCACCATACCCCAATGTCCTTGGTGGAGAAGCTTCAAGGCAGAGGACTGTAACGAACGTGGGACCAAGACCTTGGACTGCTCATTATCAGACCGCAACAGGAAAACACCACGTCATACAAAAAGTCTCTCCTTGTGCGCAAAAAATCGTCGAACCAACGGGTCCCCGATCCGTGACTTTGCCAAGGGCCATTGCGTAGCAACAAAACGGAGAACGGTAGCAAGGACAGGGTCGGCAGTTGTGGCTGCAGCTACACAACGAAAATCAATCGGAAACGATTCGTCCACGTCATTGGTTTCCGAATCAATGAACATGCAAGCAAGTTCGGAGGAATAGAATGCCCTATCCTCAGCAACAGGCAAACGGGACTAAGCATCGGCGTTTCCGTGCTCAGCAGTGGAACGATACAAGATGTCGTAGCGGTACTGCGAGAGGAAAATAGACCAGAGGTACAGGCTTGTTCGGATGAAAAAGCGATGTCAAAGGTTTGTGTTCTGTGATCATGGTAAAGTGACGACCATACAAGAAGTCATGAAACTTTGTAACACCGAATACGAGAGCCAATGCTCCTTTCTCGATCTGTGAATAATTTCTTTGCGCAGACGAGAGCAATTTGGACGCAAAGGAAATAGGGTGATCGTACGATCCATCTTTGTGCGCAAGCACAGCACCGATCTCGAAACCCGATGCATCCACCATCAAAAAAAGGGGCTTCTGAGGAGCGAATGGGTTAAGGCAAGTATTGCAAAGCAACGCCGATATCAACCGGCGAAATGCGCGTTCGCATTCCGTCGTCCAGACGAACGGAACACCTTTACGGAGTAAGCGAGGAAGCGGAGCTGAAATGGAAGAGGCATGCGGCACATATCTGTTATAATAGTTGATTTTTCCCAGCACACTCTGTAGCTGCTTCAAATTCTGCGGCGAAGGCAATTCTGGTATGGCACGGAGGTGCGTGGGAATGGGATGTATGCCTTGGGAATTGAGAACATGTCCCAGGTATGGCAAGTCACTAGCAAAAAACACACATTTGTCCTTCCGTTAGCGAACACCATTTTGTCGCGAGACCCGAAATAATGTTCTGAGATTGGCTAAATGTTCGTCTTCCATCTTTCCGGGGATCACAATATCGTCCAGATAGCTTGCTGCAGTAGGGACCGACGGACAGATAGTTTGTACTCGTATATATTGCTGAAACAATGCAGGGGCGGATGCATCCCCGAATGGGAGTCATTTGAACTGGTACAAACCAAGATGCGTGTTAACCACCAAAACTCGCTGGGATTCTTCAAAATCCTTAGTTTAGTTAGGTTTAAGTAGCTCTAAGTTCTAGGGGACTGATGACCTCAGAAGTTAAGTCCCATAGTGCTCAGAGTCAGTTGAACCGTTTTTGAAAACACTCATTAACAAAAACGGCAAGAAACTGTTAAAGCTAAGGAACGCCCCTGCAAAGGAAAGACACGAGGGAATTGTGGCGTCAGCAACTAACAAAATTTCGTGGCCGTCTGGCTCTGGGTTCGGCGGATACTCGTCGCCAAATGTGGGGTCCTGCCCACTCGTCTCGCATTGGGTGACTAAGGGATACTGCGTTCTCGGAATGCTACACAACGATCAAGTAAATCACATTAATAGTTTATATTACAATAAAACAGAATGACAATACTTAACTTTGAATTCACAACAGTGTCGCAAGCGATGGGCGACATGCTTACAATCAAAGTGCTTTGCTGTATATGACTCCATCGACAGAGAGACTCTGGTTAGGTTGGTTCAAATGGCTCTGCGCACTATGGGACTTAACTTCTGAGGTCATAAGTCCCCTAGAACTTTGTACTACTTAAACCTAACTAACCTAAGGATATCACGCACATCCATGCCCAAGGCAGGAGTCGAACCTGCGAACATATCTGCCGTGCAGCTCCCGACTGTAGCGCCTAGAACCGATAGGCCATGGGATTCTTCGTCCAAAGGTATTTGCAAGTACGCATCTGCTAGGTGCAACTTCGAAAAATATGTGCCTGGGCACAGTTTGTCAAAAAGATCTTCCAGGCGGGGAACAGGAAAAGTTGCAATCACTAGTTGTGTGTTCACTGTTGCCATGAAGTCCACACAAAGTCTCAATTTTCCCAAAGGTTTTGGCAAAATTACTAAGGGTGATGCCCAGAGAGAAGCCTGCATACGTTCAACTACACCTTGTGATTCCAAATCATGTAATGTTTTTGCGACCTCATGACGCAATGTGTGGGGAACATTGCGCGCTCTGAAAAATGTCGGTTGCGCGTTTACTTTCAGCTCCAAATGTGCTTTATAGTTCTTGGCGCAACCGAGGTCCGGTGCAAAAATGTCTGCAAATTCTTCACATTGATGGGAAACACTGTCTGAAGGCACAGTCTGGTTCACTGATAGGACCTGATTTACTATAGACAAGTTAAAGGACTGAAATGAATCGAAACCAAAAAAGTTCACTGCAGAAGAAGAACTAAGGACGTAAAACAACATAAGTTTTGTTTGTCCTTTGTATGTTGCAAGAAGGCTGCACTGTCCTAACACAGGGATCTCTTGACCTGAATAGCTAGTTAACGTAACATTTTCGGCACACAACGGCAGTGTGCCCAGCAGTTTGTAAGTGTCTTGATTTATCAGTGAAACTGCAGCTCCTGTATCGAGGTGGAATGGTATCACTTTGCCGTTAATATCCGTGTCTACAAAAAGTTTATTGTCCTGCTGACGACAAGTGCGACTGTCTCGTGCAACGTGAACTGACATTGGTACAAACTCACTTGCGACTTGACGGGAGTTCCGGCGATGTCGACGGACACTATTTGTGGGACGAACACAGTCCGCATTAGAGAGAGTGGCACTGGGCGTAGTGGAATGAACGACATGAATTTCCATGGGCGAAGCTTTGCGAGCCTGAGTATCCTTGGTTCGATTCCGATTCCAGCGCAAAGGAAAGGGCCTGGAATGGTTTGGAGTTTCCGATCTGAGCTTTTGTGGCAAACACTCTGAACATGTCTTTTTTTATTACAGTAAAAGCAAATAGCTTGGCGTAACGGCAGTTCTCACGCGAATGTTTAGTAGCACACCGCGGGCATGATATGAGCACTGCATTTGCTTGCCAGCGCGGCACACGTGTCGGAGAGCCTGGCGGCAGCGGCGCATCCAGTAATGCCTGCGTCTGCTGATTCTGTAAGCGATAAAATTGGGACAGTACATCTGGATATTGTGGCGAAGCCATTACACAATGAAACCAGGGCAGTCTCAACGACATATGGCAGTGCAGTCAAGAACACCGTTTTTACTCCTCGTCGCCAATTTTGTGTTAGCAGAAGAGCCAACATTGTGTTACGAGTGGAGGCCGAAGTGTACGCATTTTAGCTCACGCAGGCTGGCGTGAGGAGGGAAGAACTATACTGACATGAGGTCTGGAACATGACAAGGAATGAGAATTCAGAAAGCGGACGTAATTAGTTTGATACTTAACTTTAATTCATTAATGATGAACGTCGCTCTCGACGGTACATGATTCACGATATTACCTGTTCAGAATACATTCTTGAAGATAGTAATTATAGCAAGTGAATATGTCGCCTTGCTAGGTCGTAGCAAATGACGTAGCTGAAGGCTATGCTAAAGTGTCGTTTCTGCAAATGAGAGAGTATGTAGACAGTGAACCATCGCTAGCAAAGTCGGCTGTACAACTGGGGCGAGTGCTAGGGAGTCTCTCTGGACTAGACCTGGCATGTGGCGGCGCTCGTTCTGCAATCACTGATAGTGGCGACACGTGGGTCCGACGTATACTAACGGAGCGCGGCCGATTTAAAGGCTACCACCTAGCAAGTGTGGTGTCTGGCGGTGACACCACAAACTACTTTCATGGACCTTGTGTAGATCAAAGGACTTCGATTATTTGCAATTCGGCCATCGCTTCCGACACCGTTGTGAATTCAAAGTTAAGTATTTTTAGTATGTTTCATTGTAATATAAACTATTAACGTGATTTGCTTCATTGTTGTATAGTATTCTGAGAACGCAGCATCCTTTAGGCACCCTATGCGAGACGAGTGGACAGGACCTCACAATTTATATGATAAATTAATGCACTTTTTTGCAAAGATAATATTTTTGAGATTCCTGACATTCATCTCCTCGTGGAAGCTCATTTTCTTGTCGTCTATGGCTACGTTATATTCTATGTAAGCATTTTGGAATTCATGACTTGAACGTACTCCTTGCGTATTACAAAAATATGTAGTTTATGTGATGTAACATGTTAACGGTCGCATGAAACTGCGTAATTAATGGAACGGTTTGTCTCGCTATAATGTCAAAAAGGGAAGGTGGTGTATAGAATACAATGGAATATAACTGCTGATATGTTCAGGATCAAGGAAAGCCGTTTTAGGCAGGGAATAATATGAATTTTACTTATCTTATGCAGAATATACGTTATCCTCTTACCCCTTGAAATTTTGCTTCGTGATGTGATGCATTAAAAATCTTGTGAAAATGGCAGATGTAGTTCCATCTTTATATGGCGAGTAACACATCCTCAAGTAAGCCTACGATCAAAATGTCATCACCCTTTACACTTTTCGGCAGATATTCCAGACAATTTAGACGTGGAAAGAGCTTTCTTTTCTAAGTATTGAGCTCTGTCCGTCATTTCCTTTGAATATGTTGTATGTTTCCATCTCGTATTTGGAAAATTATGTTTATATTTTGATATTATTTAGCAATTGGTTACTGAAAGAAAAAGTCTGCAAACTGAGAGCCCTTGTGCCATTGTTCCGATCGGTAAATGCCGCAGCCAGCTACCCTCGAAAGTTTTGTTTTTGTACGTGCCCTCATTTAGCCCTAAAATCAAGTATCAGCTGTCTTCGTAGTATGTTGTTTTTAAACGAGTGCTTTTTATACTGTTACAGGAAGTAACAATTACAGAGAGGGATACGTTTTATTGATGAGGCTGTATGGTATCTGGCATAGACAATGGTTTTGTAAGCTATAAAAGAGAGACAGATGAGAATTACTGAGAGAGAGAAAGAGAGATGAATTTGCTGAACTCCACTCATTTGGCATAAGGATTTTGTTAGTGACAGATAAAAAGAGGGAGAAAGAGATGAAATTTACTGTGTTTTTGATAAATATTGCAAATATGAAAATACTCTAAGTCACACAAGTTTGGTCGTTTTTTATGCTATAAGAAATGGAATGCACGGTATTTAACATAAACACTTTTTTCGATTTGTTTGCAGGTAATACTGGACCGTAAGGTAATTCTGTACATGGCACATTCATATAGATTTGTTTATGGCATCAGTTGACACTACACAGTTGAAACTTACATGGTAGGTGAAACTTACGTATTATGGTAACCAACCAAGTTGTTTCCAGTTAGTATAGTCTTACCACTCAGATGGCAAGCACATATGCTATGCAAGAACGGAGCCTATCAGTAAACATTCATTGCACATTGAGTCTATTTTTAAGCAGTTCGCATAGTTAATATTCTGTGGAAGTTGGTTTATTTATTTTATTTTGCGTTTGGCTATACATGCAACATTAATACATCAAGTGTTAGACATTAAAATCTTATAACAATCATGAATATAATATATGTTTATTTTGGTCAGTTAAAAGGTTATATCGAGGTTTGAGATCCATTCCAGCGCCGATGGGGATGCCTCCAGGAAGTTTTGACCGCTGACAGCAGAGTAAATACCCAATATGCATAGCATTGTACACATACTTTTGAGATATGTTTACGAAGACAGTGACGAAGAAGAAGTGCAAATCAGACTAATACAACACACAAAATTATAAGCTTCTGCTTGCTTTCTAAACACTCTTCGTGTTGCAAGTCCCTCAAAGGAAACTTCTACCTTTTAGTAGAAACAAAAAGTAAGAACAAGCCTTAAATTCTACAGATTGATTGCATTATATGGGGTTCGTTTTACGAATAGCAATAGAGGTACATACAATACATTCACATGAACAGGCATTCGGTTCTATGTTTGTAGTATAATACCGACTTTACTCTATAATGTTGTGTTTCGGAAGAAGCTATCGTTTTTTGTATTCCTTATGGTCTTAATGCACTTGTCCAAAAATAAACGCAGCCGAGACGTATCTGTATACGGCGTCGCGACAGATTTTTAAAGTGCACGCCGGTTCTACGTTGTGAAACAGCCTGTAGAAGCGATTTGTGACGTAGCTGGGTTGGCAGAGTGGGGACTCGCTCGCTCGCTCTTCAGTTTACCGACAGACTATACTACAGAGGTCAGACAGACGCTCCTTACGTTCTAAAGAGAAATGCCTGAAAAACTTACAGCAATAAATATCTTCTGGAGTCGTCCGCTGTAAGGAAATGACACAAAAATTCACAAAATTTCTTACGTAACTAGTGGGATACTTGAGTACTGGAGTAGTGCTAGATAGTGCAAGAAAAACATGAAACTAACGAAAGTTATTACTTATTTTGCACAAATTCTGAGAAATTACAATGGCATTTTTAATTGTGAATTGAACAAGTTATATCCTCGTTCTTTTCGGAATGTGAAGCTACCTCTCAAGAATAGGATTCGCCAATGAAATTCTACACAAAGTTTAATATAGTTGTTGACTTGGCAGCATGGGTGAGAGGTGCGCCTACTCAATTTGAATAATCATCCTTTAGAATGTTGCTAGGTACGGTCGAGGCTGTCGCGTGTGAAATGCTGTGAAGTGTACTGTTGTGGGGGAAATATGGGGCTCGCAATAGCTGTAGCGCACAATACCGTAAGATGCGATGACTGCTCTATGAGATGCTCGCTGCTGACAAATAAGATAACTCGTTCTATCTGGATTGATCGTCGCCAATCAAACTCTCCCTACGCCTTGATGAGGCCAAGGATTCCTATTCACCCCTAGTCTAACTATTGGCATGGTACACTGGTCAGATAACCAGTCCACTGCGATGCCACTCAAAAATTCGCTGTCAGGCGTTTAACTATAACTCTGTCCGTGCACATAGCACAATAAGTGTGTCCGCCAACACAGTGAACAACGCTTAATCGCAAGGACTCAATATAGAGAGTCGCACTTCTATTCGCTCTCGACAGAGGTGCTCTCCCAGTGAAGTACTGAGGAGAGACATGTTCCTCGCTCCAAGAGCGACAACGGAACGGGCCCTCTTCACGCCATACGTGAACGGGTATATCATTAAGTCTCTTCCATTACTCCTGCAGCTCAAGGCGTCAGAAATATCGTCTGCCAATCAGCATTGCTCATCTAAAACGGGAGAATGACGTTTCTTTTAAGGCGACCAATCCGGAAATCTGTAGTATCAGCATTTGGCATTTGCTGTCTCACTGTGAAAATCTCTGAAACTGCGTGCTATGTGTAAAGAATGCATAGGTTGGACGCTCCCACACAATGTAGCGGAATTTGCTTTTAAGCTGAACACAGGGTCATTCCTCCTTTCCCTCGGGTGAATGCTGTCCGCTCCACTTGCGGCCACAGACCGACGTAGATGGGTTGGGACTGGCCTCCTGGTGTGCGGTTGCCTGTCTCGAACTAAAAGCTCCTGTGACCATCGTGTCTGGAATGTATGTCTGTGCGCCAGCCTTGAGTATTTCAGCCACAGTGCACACTTGCAATTTATTAGTTATTTGCATATTGTTTACATGAATTCATACAACCTTGACTTTATCTTATCGAGTTTGGGTTCGAATGAAGCGTCTTGATGTGCGGAATATGATTGTGAAGGCGGAATATGTAAGCAATGAAGGTCAGGAGACCACTACGTCTTACAACATGCCGTCGCGAAAGACTCCGAGGAGTCTATACTGTATGCCAACAATCAGTAAGTGAAATTAAGTTAAGAAGTATTATCAACATGTAGTTACAAGTTACTCCGCAACTATGCATATTTCGAGCGCACCTTCCCTAGTTGACCAACCTACAGGGAGGAGACTGCGCGCCATGTTCGTTGGCTGGTGAAGCTGCGGGTGAAATGTATAAAGTTGCGGAGTCATTTGGCATTTCAGCAATGTTGTCGTGATAAGTAGATCGTGCCCAATTTTTCTGTGGTAAAACATCACATAAGACAGGAAGGAGTGAATAATATTTTACGGAAGACCAATCTGGCAATCGTCAAAGAAAGGATACGGTATACAAGGTATGAACTGGATACTAATGGACGAAATTTATATAATTACCATCTCTTTCCATCTGCAATCCGCTCAGCTCTCGACTGCGAGTGTGTCGATATGCCGACGGCAGCTCATCAAAGAGCTCATCATAGGAATTCCACAGCTAAATATACAAAGGAATTTGAGAGTCTTGCAATCATGTGCCCATGGAAGGGCACGCACTGTCATCAACCTGTCGGCCAATAACTTGGACGAAGGAGCCATCTCGGCCCTTGATAAAGGATTGAATTTTGTTGTTACATCACGCACTTACTGTACCTATTGTGGAGTTTATTAGTGGAGCGGAACAGGCGGTGCAGTGTATCTCACCAGATGAAACCGACGATGTAAGACTTACCACCAGTCGCATTTTAGCTTCAGGCAAGCCGTCATAGTCTAACATCGGGGGAGCAGAGAGAGAGAGGCTTCCTGTACTGCGGAAAGACGAAGATCTTGTGGTACTTCCTGGCTAATGGTTCAAATGGCTCTGAGCACTATGGGACTTAACAGCTGTGGTCATCAGTGCCCTAGAACTTAGAACTACTTAAACCTAACTAACCTAAGGACATCACACACATCCATGCCCAAGGCAGGATTCGAACCTGCGACCGTACCAGTCGCGCAGTTCCGGACTGCGCGCCTAGAACCGCGAGACCACCGCGGCCGGCGGTACTTCCTGCTGACAAGAGAAATGCCACGGTTGTTATTAATACTACTGAATATCGCAGTAAATTGACATCGTTGTTGCAAGATAGCACATACAAATGCCTTAAAGGGGATCCAGCCCTGTCATACAACAGAAAAATGGGGAGAATTCTGGTCTACCAGAGGACGTCATCAAACATCTTAGAGCATGAGCTCCTAGACCTCTTAGGATGTACGGATTACCTAAAGTCCAGAAAGAAGGTATCCACTGAGGCTAGTTCATTGCGCCATTGGTTCCCTGCCTACAGATTGGCCACGTATTTAACTAAGTTGATGACCCCGATAGTCGGCCTCTGCAAACATCACATCAAAAATTCTCAGATGTTCATTGAGAAAATTAAACAGATTACAGTTGGCCCAAACGATATTTTAGTCAGCCTAGTTGTTGTCCCAGTATTTACAAAAGTTCCTGTAGAGGACACATTGCAACTGTTACCAGAGCGTTTTCCTCCTGAATCTATAAAGTTGTTAGACATGTTGTGACGACCACCTACTTCTTGTATGGTGGTAAATTTTATCAAATGACGGTTGGAATGGCTATGGATTCTCTGTTGTCTCCAGCAATGGCCAAGTTTCTTAAGTAACATTTTAAGGAACGTACATTAAATTCACCTCCCCTTCGTCCATCTTCATTTTATCATTATGTTGACGATACGTTTGTGGTCAGGCCACATTGCGTAGAACCTCTTGAGCACTTCCAGGAACATATGAAAAGCATGCACCCAAACATCCATTTCACCGTCGAGACAGAAAAAATCTGATGTTTTTAGATGTTCTGGTACAACGAAAGTGGGATGGACGTCTAGCCCATTTAGTGTATCGCAAGCATGCGCACACAGATTCATATTTAAACGCCCAGAGATTTCACCATCCAGTACACAAGAGAGCGGCTTTAGATACACTGGTACACAGAGAAAAAACCGTTTCTGACGAAGACCACTTGGATTCAGGAATAAATCATGTGAAGTTTGTGTTCTGGGAGAATACCTAAGGATCACGTGATATCATATCAGCAGTCATCAAGAAAAGGAAAGGTGAAAATGTTGAACCTTCAGATGATGAGCCACCGATTGCGTTCCTTACCCTCTGCAGTGGTACAGCCAGCAAAACAGGCAAAATAGTTACGCCGTAGTGAAGCGATGGCCCTATCAGAATCTTTGCGGGCTGTGCAAGAGTCACAGTCAGGTTCGAGTTAATTGGAATCGCCAGAGATACTGTAAGCAGAATAGTGGTTTTTTTTTTTTATAGGGAAAATTTGATTTGGTTCAGATAGAATGTGAAACTGTGGAGGCTTTTTCAAACAGAATTAATGAAGTAAATGAGTAAGCATATGAGTTGACAGTTAAACCAGAAGCTTATGGTGCAATACTCAGAGAGGCAGAAAACAAAGGACATGATGCGCTTTTGCGAGGAATTCCTGCGGAGTTTCCGTTACCAGTGTGCATGGAAAATGTAGAGGATTTGGCTACAGCACTACGTGTTGCCACACATTTACAGGAAATAATTAATGCTACACAAATAGGCAATGGTAATCGAAATTCTGGTTCTGAAAAACGGTTTTATCCTTTTTGAAAGGAAGAGCATTTGAACAAGCACTGCAGTTAACCACAGAGTTGCAAATGTGGATGTTTTAACAACAAGCCAAACAAGTCTGGGACTGTGAAGTAGAGTAACAGAAACGAGCAACAGTAAAAGCTAAACATAAACAAGGTCGTTTCTCTCATTGGAAAACTTTCCCAGAAGTCAGAGTACTGGGGTCATGAATGCATCAACGGAAGTAGTTGGGCAAAATGCGTTCTGGCACATTTCATTCGTGCAGGCTGCACACATTCAGCGGTAAGCATCCATTCAGGGGCATACCTACTGTTTTCTTAATTTTTGATTTATGTGCACCTGAGGGTTAATTTATTATATCCTGGGGATAAGCAAACCTCCTGAGAAACCCTCACCTCTCCCTACTCCTACCTCCTCCCTTACTCCTATGATAAATTCCCAACACCAACCTCCCCTGATTAAATAAAGAACATGCAAACTAAATTGAACACAATATTATAATTGACACTGATTTGAATTCCATGTCCTGAAATCCTTCCTTTCCAGCGTAATCTGAGTCTTTTCCCCATGAATTTCCAGATGGAGAGGAGAGGTTTAATGGGGGAAGGAGAGGAGGGCTGGGGGATTTCCCAGAGGGGACGGTTTATTAATGTACCAATTTAATTAATTTGTTAAATTAATTTTATATCAAAAGTGTGTTTGTGTTGTCGAGGGGGACGTGGAGGTAGGGGATTTCACAGTGGTTTGGGGGAGGAGGAGGACAAGGAGAGGTGTGGGGTATTCTCAGAAGGACATATTATCTGTAGGTGGTCATCAATCAATCTCCAGGGTATGATAAATCAATGAACAGATAAATAATTTTGCCCTCAAGGTACGCTTACTCCTGAATGTATGCAACTCACACAGACAAAATGCTCCAGAATGAACAATACAAAGGAATGAAAAAATATAAAAACAATGGAATGAATTCACACAGGAGATGAACATAGAATTTTGTACACTAAATGAGAATCTAATAGAGTTTTAGTTTTCCATTTCTTAAAAATCTAATGCAGCACCCATGGTCCAGGTGCATGCCGGCACGGTAGCTCAGCGTGTTCTGTCAGATGGTTGGCTGCCCTCTGTAATAAAAAACTGACTTAATCGAGCAATAACGAACATAAACGTGTGTCTCGCGACGTCCGCGCTGAGCAAATACAACGAACGAAAACTAGCAATACGAGATTTAAAAAAAAGAAAAAAGTCTAGCATCTTTGATTATTAACCAAAACATCCTTTTCCCAGGTTCGAAACCCACCACTGCTCAAAATGTTTTTAATAATTACAACTGACAGCTGAAAACTTCCAGCATGAGAAGTCACCCTCATTCTGCCAACGGTCTTGTTAAAGAGGATAAAGGAGTGGACAGAGCTTCAGGGTACTTTCTTGTCCTTGGGGTGAGAAACTGCCCCCAAAAGGTGGAAGAATCAGCACTGACCAGCGGCATGATGACGCACAAGGCGATAGAGACTATTGCATTAAAGATATATAATGTGTATCCACAGGACTTGTGGCCAGTAACTGAAAAAGTGTTATGACGATCTCTCCATTGGCAAAAGATTCCAGAATCATACCTGTTCGGATCTCTGGGAGGATCTGTGAAGGGGGAAGTGATGATGAGAAAAAGAATGAATAACCAACGAAAGTATAACGTTCTATTAGTCGGAACATTGAATATTAGAAGCTTGAACGTGGTACAGTAGCTAGAAAATCCGAAAAGGATAATGCAAAAGGTCAATGTCGGTATAATACGTGTAAGTCAAGTGAAATAGAAAGAACACAATGGTTTCTGGTCAGATGATTATAGGGTAATACCAACAGCAGAAAAAAATTGTATAATGGGAGTAGGATTCGATAGGAATGGGAAGGTAGGGCAGAGAGTGTGTTACTCTGAACAGTTCAGTAATAGGGTTGTTCTTATCGGAATTGACAGCAAACCAACACCGACAACGAAAGTCCAGGTATACATCCCTACGTCGCAAGCTGAAGATGAAGAGATAGAGAAAGTATATGAGGATATTGAAAGGGTAACATATTTCGCAAATCGAGATTAATATCTAATAGTCATAGGGGACTGGCATGCAGTTGTAGGGCAAGGAGCAGAATAAATGGTTACAGAAGAATACGGGTTTGGGACAAGGAATAAGAGAGGAGGAAGACTGACTGACTTCTGTAATAAATTTCAGCTAGTAATAGCGAATACTCTGTTCAAGAACCAAAAGAGGAACAGGAATACTTAGGAAATAGGCCAGGTGATATGGGAAGATTTTAGTTATATTACATTATGATCAGACAGAGATTCCGAAATCAGATACTGGATTGTAAGCTGTACCTAGGGGCAATATAGAATCACATTACAATGTACTAATCATTAAAATTACTCTGAAGTTCAAGAGTTTGGTCAGGAAGGATCAATTCGCAAAGAAGTGGGATAGAGAAATATTAAGGAATGACGAAATCCGTTTGAAGTTCTCTATGAGTATAGACAAAGCAACCAGGAATAGCTCAGTAATAAGTATACTTGAAGAGGAATGGACGCATCTAAAAAAGCAATCACAGAAGCTGGAAAGAACAACGCAAGTATAAAGAAGGTAAGCATAAAGAAACCATGTGTAACAGAAGAAATACTTCACTTGATCCATGAAAAAAGAAAGTACAAAATGTTCAGCGAAATTCAGGAATAACGAAATCATTGCGTAATGAAATAAGTAGGATGTGCAGGGAATCTACCAAGAAGTGGCTGCATGAAAAATGTGAAGAAATCGAAAAAGAAAATAATGTTTGTTGGAAAGACTGACTTTGCATATGGGACTGTCAAAACAACCTTTGTTAAAATTAAAGGCAAGGGTCGTAATACTAAGAGTGCAACGAGAATTTCACTGCTAAATGCAGAAGAGAGAACGGATATATTAAAAGGATGCATTACTGGCCTCTATGAGGGGGAATATTTGTCTGAACTGATAGATAAAGAAGCAGGAGTCAATTTAGAAGAGATGGGGGATTACAGTACTAGATTCAGAAATTAAAAGAGCTTTGGAGGACTGAAGATCAAATAAGGCAGAAGAGATAGATAACATTCCATGGTGATTTCTAAAATCATTTGGGGGAACGGCAACAAAACGACTATTCACCTTGGTGTGTAGAACGTATGAGACTGGTGGCATACCTTCTGACTTCTGGGAAAATATTATCCGACAATTCCGAAGACGGTAAGAGTTAATAAGTGCGAGGATTATATCACAGTCAGCTTAACAGCTCATGCATCCAAGTTGATGACAAGAATAATATGCAGAACAACGTAAAGGAAAATTGTGTATGTGTTAGATGACGATCAGTTTCGTTTTAGATAAGGTAAGGAACCAGGGAGGCAATTCTGTCATAGCTGTTGATAATGGAAGCAAGACACGATCATAGGATTCTTCGACCTGCAATCGACAATGTAAAATTGTGCAAGATGTTCGAAATTCAGAGGAAGATAGGGGTAAGCTATACGAAGAGATGGGTAATATACGAGCCAAGAGGGAGTAATAAGAGTGGACGACAAAGAACGAAATGCTCGGATTAAAAAGTGTGTAAGACAGGGATGTGGTTTTTCATCCATACTGTTCAATCCGTATATCAGAGATTCAGGAGTGGAATTAAAATTCAAGGTCAAAGGAAATAAATGATACAATGCCTTGATGACATTACTGTCCTGACTGAAACAGAAGAATTTCATGATACGTGGAATGGAATGAACAGCCTAAGGAGTACAGAATATGGGTTGAGAGTAAATTCAAGAAAGATGAAATTAATGAGAAGTAACATAAGTGAGAACTGCGAGAAACCTAACTAACATCAGGATTGATGGCCATGATGTAGATGCAGTAATTGAATTCGGCTACCTAGGGAGCAAACCAACCAATGGACGAATGAGTGAGGAGAATATCTAAACTACACTAGCACTTGCAAAATAGGCATTCCAAACAGTGGTTAGTCTACTAGAATCAAACATAGGCCTCAAATTCAAGAAGAAATTTCTGAGAATGTACGTCTGGAGCACAGCGTCGTATGGTAGTTAAACGTGGGCTGTCAGAAAACTGGAATGGAAAGAACTCGAAGCATTTGAAATGTGGTACTACAGTCGAATGTTGAAAACTAGGTCAGCTGATAAGGTAATGAATGAAGAGATTCTACACAGAATGAGAGAGGAAAGGAATATGCGAAAACTCTGACGAGAAGAAAGGACAGGAAGACAGGACATCTGTTAAGGGAATGATTTCCATGGTACTACAGGGAACTGTAGGGGGCAAAAACTGTAGAGGAAAGCAGAGACTAGAATACATCCAGCAAATAGTTGAGAATGTAGATTGCAAGTTCTGCTCTGAGATGAAGATGTTGGCACAGGAGAAGAGTTCATTGTTGACCACATCAAACCAGTCACAAGACTGATGATTAATATTTTCTTGACAACTGCTTCACCTCAATAAATTTTTTCGAAATGTGTATATGGTGTGTGCGTTGATGTGTTTGACTGACGGCACTGTGCATAAAAAAGAATTTGTGGTAGAAAAGACTAATGGAAAGACCATCGTAAAAATGGTCAGTAGGTTGCCATATTTTTCACGGTTAGCAGGCATTATGAGTGTAAACTAACTCATTCTACATTATTGTGAGAGACCACATTTATAATCCATTGAACAAGCAAGCAATTAGCCATCGTCTGCGAATAACTCCAGGGAATGATGACCGATAACATCGAAAACCACCGATATCTTGACAAGTAACAGTTACTGTCATTTTAGGGTCTTTTCCGATCCAGTCTGTGCCTTGAAAATGACAGGGGTTTACATGTGGAAATATCGGACTTTTGACGAATTTATTCAGCTGCATTCTTGCGTGTTATTAGAGCATACAACCTGGTGGGAGAAGCTTAACATCTCCTTGGGATATATGTTGAACATAATAGTCTGCATAATTCAAAGGATACAAAATCCTCATCAAAAAGGTATGAAGTTCTCGTTATTATGTACGCAGCTGATATGTTGACAAACACATTTTTTTTAAGTCCCAAATCTTTAAAGCTAAGAAGTAGTATTACTTTCCTCCAAAGTCTACATCGCAATATCACTGTCACTTCTATATGAGTTTGCTACCGAACAATCTGTTTGTAAGTTTACAGTGATAGTTTCAAGGCTTTATCCTTCATCACTTCCCTGTCAAATCATTCTTTCTGAAGCTTTTAAGCACGCCGCACAGACTGTGCCCACGCTTCAAGTAGGAATTTGTCTATTGCCTCATGCACAAGCGATTCAATGAATGTTGTCTTGAATGTCTATCCTTTGCCCAAATTATTTCCATAGGGCTGCATTTACAGCGACACGTAGGTAAACGCAAAAGTGCCTCATTCTAGAGCAAGGAATTCAAGTTTGTACGTTCTGTCACGTGACTTGTATGAATTAACGAGCTCCAGGAGATCGGCGCGACTCTGGTTAATGCTGTGCTTAATATTTTTATTTTTAAGCTAGGGAAAATTATCCACTTTACTGGTGCCTCTCCTTGATGTTTTCTCTGTAATAGTTGAATTATAATTGGCAACGGCAGACGTCGAAGGTAAGAGAAGAATTGTGAATTACGCCACGAAACTGACAGCGTTCATTTCCGAATGGTAGTCACTGCCATTTTTCTTATACATAAATACAAGTTTATTCTCGCAAACAAGACCAGACGAAGAGTCAGCAAGTAAAATAATTATCCGAGAACCTACTCCTATGAAAACTTTAAAACCGCCAGAGCCATCGCTCATTTTCCAGCAGATCTTCCTGGAATGATTTAATTGACCCATTTTTCATCAAGGTAATGCACTGTTGAACTATGTCCTTCTCTTGTATCATGTACCTTTATATGGGACGTAGTTCGTGCTGAACCTGTGTTACTTCTTTGAACTGAAGACTCTCTTTTTAACATATCAGGAAACAACGTCATGTAAAATTCTTTACATTGATGAAGCACTTACCATTGAAGCTATTGTAATTTTCTCCTATATGATTGTAACACCTTTTTGTGATGTCGGGCATTCATAATTCACATGGTGCACTTTAAAACATCGTGGTTAAAACCATCTATTTGGATTACAGGATCCTTGCGATTTCGATGCCTTCCAGGCGATGCGAAACCACCTTTTTCTACAATTCCTAAGGCCTGACATTTTTGTTTGCAATTCTCTTTACACTTCTCTTGCTGACACCACATGATTCTGGATTCTGTGCTTGTGTCTTCAAATGTCAACAGTAGGAGATCAGCTTTCAAATTCACATATGAAAAAGTTATAAATATGCTAAATAATCCCCCGCGCCTGATCGTGAAGCATTTCACATTTACTGCCATTACTTGGCTTTTTTATTGCATTTAAACATTACTGACACACATTAACACCTATACTGCTACAAGAAAAAAAAAAGAATACAAAAATAATTCGGATGTCGCCAAGTACGGCAACAATCCAGCATGTAGGAGTGAGCTTCTCAGTGTCTAAGTGTAACTCACTGCTGGCCGCTTGGAAAGAGAATGAATAGTATTGGCTGCTAGTGGCTACTGGAGGGGGATGGGGATGCGCAGAACTACTGAAAATTGGGCCACCTTCCAACATGACGCGTACTTTAGTATGTAGCATAGCCGGAGGTCTACGTTAGGTTGGAATGCTTGTGAATCTTCGAAGCCAACATATTTGCGAGTAGAAAACTTGTCTTTGATGACAGACTGACCTGTAGTGTAGCCCGATGTCTAGGTTAGAATAGACAAAAGCGTGTACGTACTGGTTTGGCGAACTTAAGGTATATGATAGCCAAAAACATATCAGTGGTAACAGATTGTTCTGTAGCATGGCCTGAAGTCTAGGTAAGGTTGGAATGCAACAGCGTGGTGGCGATTTCGCGAGGCCTACAAATGTTGTAGCGAAAAATGTGCCTTTCATGCTAGCTTGGTCTGCAACTTAGAGTGGAATGCAATAGCTTCGCTGTGTGTTCGCCGAGACAAGTAATGTGAAAGCGAAAACTGCGTCTGTGAGGACAGAGTAGTTTTTTCATAGCCTGTAATCTGGGTCAGGCTGGAATGTAACAGTTTGGTTATGAGCTGACGAAGCCAACGAATGTCATAGGAAAAAAGCGAATATCTAGTGACAGCCTGTCTTATAGTGTACCCACAGGTCGAAAGTTGTTTGGCTCTTAAGTTGGTGCACCGGGTGCGGTGGCCGTGCGGTCGCAGGTTTGAATCCTGCCTCGGGAAGGGATGTGTGTGATGTCCTTAGGTTAGTTAGGTTTAAGTAGATCTAAGTTCTAAGGGACTGATGACCTAAGATGTTAAGTCCCATAGTGCTCAGAGCCATGTTTTTGTTTAGTTGGTGCAACCATTGAACGTGGTGGTGAAAAACGAGTCTGTGTTGACAGACTGATACGTAGCGTAGACAGAAATGGAACAGCTTGGTTTTGAGATGGTGACACAAATGAATGTGATATCGATAAACGTATCTGTGTTGACAGACTGAACAGCAGTGCAGTCTGAGCTCAAAGGTAGTTTGAAATGGAACATTCTGGTAGTGAGGTGCGGACCCAACGCGTTTCATATCGAATAACGTTTCTGTGATGGGAGACTGATGTGTATGGTTGTCTGACGTCTATGTTAGACCTGCAACATCCAGGTTTTGAATTGTCAGAACCAACAAATGTAAGAGCATATAAAATGTCTATCGCGAGACACGTGCCAAAAGCCATAGGTCTTGGTTTCTTTGGAAAGCAACAGATTGATGTTAATGCCAATGCATGTGATATCGAGAAGAAAAACGTGTCTGTGATTTCAGACTGGTAAGTAGCATAGCTACAGCTCAACGTTCAATTGGCATGCGAATTTTGCTTGTGAACTGATGCAGCCAACGAATGTGTGAGGGAATATCGTGACTTATCAATAGTGTATCTCGTGTCTAGGTTACGATGTTCGGTTGTAAATTGGTGACCACAAGGAAAGTGATAACGAAAACTTGTCAGTTGTAACACACAGTTCTGAAGCGTTGCGTGAGTTCTACGTTAGTTTGGAAGTTTGTTTGTGAATAGCGAAACGATTGATCGTGATAGCGATAAACGTGTCACTTTTGACAATCTGACCTGTAGCGCAGCCTGAATTCTGGATAAGGTTTCACAGGAACAGTTTGATTGTGAGTTGGCGAAGCCATTTAATGTAATATGGAAAACGTGTATGTGCTGAAAGTTTTGTGTTTCCGACTGATAGGTTGGCGTGCAACAGTTCGTTTATCAGTTGGAGAAGCCAGCGAATGTGATTCTCACTGGAGACAGACTGATCGGTAGCATAACCGGAGGACTAGGTTAGGATAGAATGGAACGACTTTGTTTTGAGATGGCAGAGCCGTTCAATTCAACTCTGGATAACGAAACTACGGTGACACGTGGGTCTGCAGCCTAGTCCGAGGTCCAGGCTAAGTAAGAATGCAACAATTGAGTGGTGAGTAGGCGAAGCCTACGAATGTGATGGAGCAAAGCGTATCGATAGCGACAGATTGGTCTGTACTGTAACGCGAAGTGTACGTTATATTGGGATATAGCAGTGTGGTTGAGTTGTAGATACCACTGACTGAGATACTGATAAAGGTGTCAATGGTGACTGACTGATGTGTGAGGTAGCCCATGGTGTAGGTTATGTTGAAATGCAATAGTTTAGTTGTGCGTTGGTGAGGTTAGTGAATGTGATAGCGTAAGACATACCAGTAGTGAAAGAACATTCTGTAGAGTAACACGAGTTCTAAGTTACCTTGTGAAGTAACGTATTGCTTGTGAGTTGGATTCTGCAAAAAACGTGTTGGATGACAGAGTGATCAGCAGCGTATCCCGTGATGGAATTGGGAATGTAAAGGTTTGTTTTTGCGTTGGAGAAACCCACCAATGTGTTTGTGATAAAACTGTCGGTGGAAACAAACTGATATGTAGCATAACCCGAAATCTAGATCAGTTTGGAATGCAACAGTTTGGTTGCGAGATATTGAACCCAGTGGTTGTGATAAAGACTGATTTATCGCAGTGTTGTCAGAATTCTAGGTAAGTTAGGAATGCAACAATTTGGATGTGGGTTGTCGTCGCCATCGAACATTATAGCGTAAAACATGTCTGAGGTGACAGACTTAGTTTGTAACATATCCCAAGCTCTAGGTTAGTTTGGAATGTAATAACTACGTAGTTCTTTGGTGGAGTCACAGAACTTGAAAGCGAAAAACGTGTCAGCTGTGTAGTCTGACCTGTAACGTAGCGTGATTAGGTTGGACAGGAACAGTTTGGTTGTCAACTTGAGGAGTCAATGAATGTGGTAATGAAGAACGTATCTCTAGTGTCAGACTGGACTACAGTGTAGCCCGAAGGCTAGGTTAGATGGTTAGCAGCAATTCATTTGCGAGTTGGCGGAGCAGTAGAACGGTATGGCGGAAAAGAAACTGCACTGCAACAGTCAGCTTGTGATTTGAGTTGTCAAAGAGTATGGTAGCGAAAAGCGTGTCTGTGGTGACAAAGTCGGCTGTTGGTGTGCTCCAGTTCTACATTAGTTTGCAGTGAAACGGTCTGAATGCCAGTTGGCGAAGCCAACGAATGTGATAGCTATAAGCGTGTCTGTGGTTACACACTGGTCTATTGCGTAGCCGGACGTCTAGGTTATGTCGGAATGCAACCGTCTGGTTGAGTGTTGACGAAGCCATTAGTTGAGACAGAGATAAACGTGTCAGTAGTGATTGATTGATCTATATCACGGGCCATGATCTAGGTTGGTGTGGAATGGAGTGCAACAATTCGGTTGTGTGTAAGCGAATCAAACGAAAGTGATACCGGAATCCTGTCTGTGCTCGCAGAATGACCTGTAGCGTATGTAGCACATCGACTGTCTTCGGTCAAAAAATACTCCAGAGCGGGTCTGGGTTGCAACAGGGCCAGCCACGTTCGGGTGAGAGGGTTAGCATTACACAGCAAGAGACTGCCTACTGGCTTTGTGCAGCAGAGTCGGCTGGGCGAGGTATAACAATAGGCGATGCTGCAATATGCTTGCAGAAGGACAAGTCTTTCCTCACTCGCCATCAACGTAGAGTTTAGAGTACGTGCCTTAGGCCCTGAACAAACGTAGTCTGTAGTGTATAAGTATTCAGCCATTTATGTACTAAATGATCATTGTCTCAGTGTCATATCGTACACCAAGAGTCTGTGACATGTGCAGAGACGTCCTGGAACGCAGTTCAGGGTCTACTGTTCGACCATGAGACAGGGCAGCCTGCCTTGACTCTCGATGGAGCCGCCCCCTTGCTCGACGAATTCACTGCTATCGTCGGCTGCGCCACCGCGTTTTCATCGCAGTCGCCCCCGGGATCATCGCTGACAGCGGCATTCAAGTGGTGCCACGCTTGGCCCCGCTCTTTGCGCTGTCAGCAATGCCAGTTCCGCATGAGAGGCAACAGGACGCCCCAACCAAGCTGTTCCTAATGTACTAAGCGAGAGGGCTGAAATAAAGAAATTAACTGAACAAATCTACTCTCGTACTGATGTCTCATTTCGATCTCCACGTATGACCAAAAAAAATGGTATTTTGATCTTGGAGATGAAGTTTGACTCATCATCATCATCATTTAAGACTGATTATGCCTTTCAGCGTTCAGTCTGGAGCATATCCCCCCTTATAAAATTCCTCCATGATCCCCTATTCAGTGCTAACATTGGTGCCTCTTCTGATGTTAAACCTGTTACTTCAAAATCATTCTTAACCGAATCCAGGTACCTTCTCCTTGGTCTGCCCCGACTGCTCCTACCCTCTACTGCTGAACCCATGAGTCTCTTGGGTAACCTTGCTTCTCCCATGCGTGTAACATGACCCCACCATCTAAGCCTGTTCGCCCTGACTGCTACATCTATAGAGTTAATTTCCAGTTTTTCTTTAATTTCCTCATTGTGGACACCCTCCTGCCATTGTTCCCATCTACTAGTACCTGCAATCATCCTAGCTACTTTCATATCCGTAACCTCAACCTTGTTGATAAGGTAACCTGAATCCACCCAGCTTTCGCTCCCATACAACAAAGTTGGTCGAAAGATTGAACGGTGCACAGATAACTTAGTCTTGGTACTGACTTCCTTCTTGCACAAGAGAGTAGATCGTAGCTGAGCGCTCACTGCATTAGCTTTGCTACACCTCGCATCCAGTTCTTTCACTATGTTGCCATCCTGTGAGAATATGCATCCTACGTACTTGAAACCGTCCACCTGTTCTAACTTTGTTCCTCCTATTTGGCACTCAATCCGTTTATATTTCTTTCCCACTGACATTACTATCGTTCTGGAGATGCTAATCTTCATACCATAGTCCTTACATTTCTAATGTAGCTCTGAAATATTACTTTGCAAACTTTCAATCGAATCTGCCATCACAACTAAGTCATCCACATATGCAAGACTGCTTATTTTGTGTTCACATATCTTAATCTCACCCAGCCAGTCTATTGTTTTCAACATATGATCCATAAATAATATGAACAACAGCGGAGACAGGTTGCAGCCTTGTCTTACCCCTGAAACTACTCTGAACCATGAACTCAATTTACTGTCAGCTCTAACTGCTGCCTGACTATCCATGTAAAGACCTTTAATTGCTTGCAAAAGTTTGCCTCCTATTCCATAGTCTCGTAGAACAGACAATAACTTCCTCCTAGGAACCCAGTCTTATGCCTTTCCTAGATCTATAAAGCATAGATACAATTCCCTGTTCCACTCATAACACTTCTCCATTATTTGCCGTAAGCTAAAGATCTGGTCCTGACAACCTCTAAGAGGCCTAAACCCACATTGATTTTCATCCAATTGGTCCTCATCCAATACTCGCACTTTCCTTTCAACAATACCTGAGAAGATTTTACCCACAATGCTGATTAAAGAGATACCTCTGTAGTTGTTACAATCTTTTCTGTTTCCGTCTTTAAAGATTGGTGTGATTACTGCTTTTGTCCAGTCTGATGGAACCTGTCCCAACTCCCAGACCATTTCAGTTATCCTGTGTGGCCATTTAAGACCTGACATTTCACTGTATTTGATGAGTTTCGACATAATTTCATCCACCCCAGCTGCTTTATTGCACTGCAATCTATTGACCATTTTCTCCACTTCCTCAAATGTGATCCTATTTCCATCATCATTCCAATCCCATTCTACATCAAAACTGAAACATTACTAATCGTATTTTCATCTACATTGAGCAACTCTTCAAAATATTCCCTCCATCTGCCCAAGGCATCCACAGGATTCACCAGTAGTTTTCCTGACCTGTACAAAATACTTCTAATTTCCTTCTTACCTCCCTTTCGAAGACTGCTAATTACACTCCAGAATCGTTTTCCAGTAGCTTCACCCATAGTCTCCAACCTGTTTCCAAAGTCTTCCCAAGATTTCTTCTTGGATGCTGCAATTATCTGTTTGGCTTTGTTTCTTTCTTCAACATAACTTTCTCTGTCTAAATGGTTCAAATGGCTCTGAGCACTATGGGACTCAACTGCTGTGGTCATCAGTCCCCTAGAACTTAGAACTACTTAAACCTAACTAACCTAAGGACATCACACACATCCATGCCCGAGGCAGGATTCGAACCTGCGACCGTAACAGTCGCACGGTTCCGGACTGCGCGCCTAGAACCGCGAGACCACCGTGGCCGGCTTTCTCTGTCTACCTGAGTTCTAGTATGTAGCCATTTTTGATACGCCTTCTTTTTCCTTTTACAGGCTGCCTTGACTGTGTCATTCCACCAAGCTGTTTGCTTCATCCTACTTTTACACACTACTGTTCCAAGACATTCTTTAGCCACTTCTAGTACTGTGTCCCTGTATCTTGTGCATTCCTTTTCCAATGACTGTAATTGACTACATTCAACTAACTGGTACCATTATGAAATTGCTGTTATGTACTTGTGCCTGAAGTTTCTCCACTCTTTTCCTCCTACATATGGACCTGACCTCCTGCACTTTCGGCCTCACAATCCCTATTTCACTCCAGATTAAATAAAGATCAGTGTCATCAAAGAATCCCCTGAATACACGTGTGTCCCTCACAGCCTTCCTGAATTCCTGATCTGTTATTATATAGTCAATGACAGATCTGGTTCCCCTGCCTTCCCAAGTATATCGGTGAATGTTTTTATGTTTAAAAAAGGAGTTCGTAATTACTAAGCCCATACTGGCACAGAAATCCAAGAGTTGTTTCCCGTTCCTGTTGGCCTCCATATCCTCTCCAAATTTACCCATAACCTTTTCATACCCTTCTGTTCGATTTCCAATCCTGGCGTTAAAATCACCCATGAGCAGAACACTGTCCTTGTCCTTTACTCTAACAACTACATCACTGAGTGCCTCATAAAAACTATCCATCTTATCTTGATCTGCCCCTTCACAATGCGAATATACTGACACAATACTAATTTTCTTCTCGTTCGTTTACATACCTTATTGAAACTACGCTGGGTTCCATTTCTTTCCTGATGTAAAGTTTGACTGCAGTGAATTTTGTAAACTAACCTGTTTGCATGTGGAGAACCAGTGGATTTGTCTATATTTAGAGGTAATGTAAGTCACGAGGAGTTAGCGCGTGTTAAGCGTGTGCAGTATAACCTTAAAGGGGAACTCAGCGCCAAATGAGAAATCAGTTCCAGGAAATGTCATACATGTAGTCGTGGGGGTGACATATGGCTAGGCAACTCTGGGAGACGAGATGGCTCATGATTAGAAGTAAGAATTAAGTTGATGCACTTTGTTTTCTTGTCTTGTTTCTCACAAGGGGGTGTTGTCACTTACAAACATTAGACAGAACCAAAACACAAGATGTGTCAGAACAGGGAGCAGTACGCATATTGTTAGAAAAGGTAGCACAGTTAACAGCGAATAATACCGATCTGCGTGGATTGGTAGAGTTACGAACGTCACACCGGGGTACAGATTTGTCAGTCGTAAGTCCTTTTTCTACATTAAAGAGCCGAAGAAACTGTACACCCGACCAATATCGCGTATGGCCCCGTCGAGCACGCAAAAGCACCACAACACAACGTGGTATGGACTCTGCTAATGCCTGAAGTAGTACTGGGGAGAACTGACACTATCAATCCTGCAGGGCTGTCCAAAAATCCGTAAGAGTACGAGGTGGTTGAGATATCTTCTTGACTTCACGTTGCAAGGCATCCCAGATATGTTCAATATTGTTCATATCTGGGGAGTTTGGTGGCCGGCGGGAGTGTTGAAACTCAGAAGAGTGTTCCTGGGGCCAGTCTGTAGCAATTGTGGACGTGTGGGAATCGCATTGTCCTGCTGGAATTGCCCAAGTCCGTCGGATTGCACAATGGTCACTAATCAGGTGATCAGACAGGATGCTTGCGTACGTGTCACCTGTCAGAATCCTATCTAGACATATCAGGGGTCCCATACCACGCCAACTGCACTGCCGACCCTCCACCGGCTTGAACAGTCCTCTCCTAACTTGCTGGGCCCTGAATTCATGACGTTCCCTCCACACTCGTACAATTTGAAACGAGGCCACATGTTTCCAGTTATTAACAGTCCACTGTCGGTGTTGACAGGCGCATGCGAGGTGTAAAGCTTTGTGCCGTGCAGTCATCAAAGGTACATGAGTGGGCCTTCAGCTCCGAAAGCCCTTATAGATGACGTTTTGTTGAATAGTAAGCACGGTGACATTTGTTGATGGCTGAGCATCGAAATCTGCAGCAATTTGCGGAAGGGCTGCCCTTCTGTCAAGCTGAACGACTCTCTTCAGTCATATCTAGCCCCGTTCTTGCAGTATCTTTTTCTGGCCCCAGGGATGTCGGAGATTTGATGCTTTACCGGATTCCTGATATTCACGGTACACTCGTGAAATGGTCGTGTGGGAAAATCCCCATTTCATCGCTACTTGGGAGATGCAGTGTCCCATCGCTCGTATGCCGACTATATCATCACGTTCAAATGCACTTGACCTTGATAACCTGCCATTGTAGCAGCAGTAACAGATGTAACAAATGCGCCACACACTTTTACGGGTGTTGCCGATCGCAGAGCGGTATTCCGCCTGTTTACATATCTTTGGACTTGAACATGCATGCCTATACCTTTTCCTTTGGCGATTCGCTGTAATAACAATCGAGGATGCGCAGGCCTTTGTTGGAGACCTCGGAAATGTGTTTGGGATAGTCTGATAAAGAAAGATTAAGTGTTGCAAATCTGAGACTAACAGGGGAAGCGAAAACTTATGTAGGGTATTCAGAAGCTCTTAAGGGTGTCACAAAACTTAAATAATTTAAGGAAGTGTGAATTCAGTGACACACGAAAGGAAACATTGCCACACATTATAGGGGTTATGGGTAATACCTAAAAAAAATGCGGAGACTGTGGAGGAAAATTAATGGATGTACCTACGAATTAGAACAATGCGGCAGTAAATGCAAGAAGCTAAGTAGCGGGGGCTTAACGCTTTTCTAAGAGGGTTCCACCCGCAAATGTCGAGACTTGTACAGACAGGGGATTTGACGGATTTGCACACAGCGGTGCGGTTAGCTATGCAGTGTGCGGAGACGGATTTGTTGACTGAAATGCACGGTAATTGGACGTTGTTTGCAGCTAAATACGAAGTGTTTAAGGTGTGGACGAATGATCATGTAAGGAGGCAGTGTCGCCAACCTCAGACTAGTGTGAATGAAGTAGGAGGAGGCAATAACTTTAGAAGTAGAGGATCAGGAAAGGATAATGTGTTGAAAACAGTTCTTCCCAGTAAGATTGGATGCTACGAAGTCGTATGCAGAGGTGGATAGTCGACAAGAGGAATAGTAGGAAAAGATGGTTGCAGGACACAGTGACGCATGTCTCGGCCACCAGTAGTGAACTGGTGACACGTAAGCATTGGGACTCACCATGGTATAGATTTCGTGGAGTGGGGAATAAAAATGTCACGCTATTAGGATCGGTGGACATAGACTTCTGCCTGGATAGGGTTCAGTTTAAACAAGGAGATTGTGCCACCCATGAGTGAAGGTTACGACACGATCCTGAGATTATATTTCTTATACCAGCATTGCGCCACAGTCGATCTTCAGCAAGATAGGGTTAAGCTTGACGGAAATTGTTTCAGTTAGCCGAAGCCAGTGCCAGTGTAGCGCTGTCGCGAGGTGAATCTGTCGTGAAAGACGAACCGAATAAACCGCAAAAGACCACACTAACACTTTATTCGTGCGATTATGTACCTACAGGTACTGGGAAATCACGTTGGGTCCTGTGCGGCTGGTCCCGGCGGAGGTTCGAGTCCTCCCTCGGGCATGGGTGTGTGTGTTTGTCCTTAGGATAATTTAGGTTAAATAGTGTGTAAGCTTAGGGATTGATGACCTTAGCAGTTAAGTCCCATAATATTTCACACACATTTGATTTGAACACGTTGGGTCAGTGCTGAGTCTAGTTTGCCGGTAGGAATTTCGAGTGTCCTGGAACTGTTAGAAGAGAATGAAGTACTACATCAGACGGGTTGCTAAGTCAAAAGACGTATTGTACACATAGAAGAAATAAAGGGCGAAAATAACGTACCTGTGTCTATTGATAATTTTAGCGCGGAGGACATATGATTAACAAAGAGATTGTTAATCGCTAATCCTGGAGGAGGAAGAATTGGACATGAGGTGTGTCAGCCACGGACAATCATTGGATGCCATAGAAACTGCATTACGAGAAAAAGTGATACTAAAATGTAAACTTTCACGGCCGGAAATATCATGTCCATTATAATTATCCGGGCTGTTATGCCGTGGCCGGTTGATGAATTCTGTGGTGATTCCCACAGAATTCACCAACCGACCACGGCATAACAGCCCGGATAATTATAATGGACATGATATTTCCGGCCGTGAAAGTTTACATTTTAGTATCAGACGCCTCTACGGGGAGGAGATGTCAAGAGAAGTGCGACGCCTGGAAGGACTCCAGAAGAAGAGAGCGCAGCTTTTGTGTTCCCTCACATTCCTGTCTCGTTGCAGAGCCGTCGGCGTTATACCGAAGTTTCTGAAGATAAAGCGACTGTTCTATTCGGGAAAGGCACAACGCATTTTCAAACGGACTGAGGAGGCCTTACTACGAGAGCGCATTCAGCAGACCCGACGGGACTTGGCAAGCACAAACTGTAAGTTAATGTCTCTCCATATTACGATCAGTAATAAACTGTGCAGCGGTGACTGGGATCAAATTGATAGACTACTGCATGATACCATGGGGAAGCGTATGTTGACGACGTCTAGTAGACAGAAGAAGAAGTTTGATAATTTGCTACCTAATCAGACTGTTCGGCATTTAGACGTTTCTCGGACCGTTATCAATTTGTCCAAACGTTCGTTATCTGACGATGAGACATCTGTGCTTGCCAAGGGAGGAAATTTTGCTGTTAGTCCGCGTTTTGTGCCCACGGAAGAAATTATAGCCAATGTAGAAGCAGGAATTCGCAGTGTAGATTCTGTAACAGCTGAAGAAATCCGTATAGAAACAGTGAGAATATTAGCCAATGCAAAACCGCCGAAAAGTAATATAACTGTGGGTGAGAGAAGAGCTTTAAAACTCCTGAATGACGACGATAGTATTTTGGTTCTCCCAGCTGACAAAGGAAGCGCAACGGTGGTTATGGATGTGACCAACTATCAGAGAAAAATTACGGATCTACTGGATCCGCAAGCATATAGGAAGCTGAATAAGGACCCCACTAACAACGTTCTCAGAACTGTGTCGCGGTTAATAAAAAGGTCCTCCATTGAAGAGAGTGTACAGAAAGGTCTCTGCATTCCGGTTGCGCTACCACCGAGGATTTATGGATTGCCCAAAATTCATAAAGAAAATGTTCCGTTAAGACCGATACTAAGTGCCATTGGTTCGCCCACCTACTCGTTAGCCAAGTTTTGATTACGCTGTTAAAACCACATGTGGGCCGTTCGGAATCGTATATAAAGAATTCGACACATTTCATCAGCAGATTGAATGGCATATTGGTCCAGCCGGAGGACATATTGGTCAGCTTCGATGTGGTATTGCTGTTTACCATGGTTCCACTTAATGATGTATTGGAACAGCTGGATCGAATTTTTCCTGCCGATATTTTAGAGCTGTTTAAGTGTTGTTTGACGACCACATACTTCAAGTGGAATGAACAGTTTTATGAGCAAACGGATGGCGTGGCTATGGGAAGCCCCCTAAGTCCCGTAATTGCAAACTTCTTTATGGAGAAATTCGAAGAACAGGCCTTAGGTACGGCCAGCAAGAAACCAAATGTATGGTTCCGATACGTGGATGACACGTTTGTGTTGTGGAGACATGGTAGGGAGGAACTAAGCCGGTTCCACGAACATCTGAACAGTATAAACTCAAGAATTCAGTTTACAATGGAGGAGGAGGTAGACGGCAAACTACATTTCCTCGATGTGCTTGTGTTTAGAAACGAAAATGGTAGTTTGGGCCACTCAGTGTACCGCAAACCCACCCACACGGACCATTATTTGCACTGGGATTCGAACCACCACCCACAACAGAAGCGGGGTGTTATCAAGACGTTAGCGGACAGAGCTAGAAATATTTGTGAACCTGAGTTGCTCGACGCTGAGATGGAACATCTCCACAATGCACTAACGAAGAACGGATATTCGTCCGCCGAAATAAAACGTGCGTTGAGGCACCCACGCAGAAATCATACTGACGTACAGGCTACTGCAAAATCTAAGGTTCTCCTGCCGTTTGTTAAAAATGTAACGGAAAGAATAGGGAGGATCTTGACGAAGCAGAATATTACCGTAATTTACAAGCCCACCAGGAAGATACAGGAATACCTTAGGCCTGCCTAGGACGCTCGCAAACCATTGGAAAAATCTGGAGTGTATAGGATCCCATGCAGCTGTGGTGATGTTTATGTGGGTACCACCAAAAGAAATGTTTCTTGGAAGAGCACAAAGGAAATTGTAGAAGAGGAGAAACGGAACGATCAGCTGTTGTGGAGCATGCTTTCCAGCAAGGGAACCACAATATTCGTTTCGAGGAGACGCAAGTACTAGCGGCCACGAGCGGATACTACGAAAGGCTCTACAGGGAGGCAATCGAAATCGCTAAACACCCAAATAATTTCAACCGAAAGGAGGAGGGCGTCACATTAAACGGTATATGGATGCCGGTGTTAAAGAAGATGTGTACCAGTCGTCCACTACTGGGTGATGGCAACGGCGATCGACGGCGACGGACAGCGGCCAATTGCACTGACGTTTTCAAAACACGTGACGTCACGCCGCGGCGCGGGGGCGCGCGGACACGGAATTTAGCGGCAGTCGGTAGCGAGCCAGTGTGTGTGTTGGACCTTCCATCAAGCTACGGACCCCCTTGAAGATGTCTCCCGCAGTCGGAGACGAAACGTTGGGAATCACCACAGAATTCATCAACCGTCCACGACATAACAGCCCGGATAATTATAATGGACATGAGAAAAAGTAAAGCACCTAGAGGGAAGCAACAGGGAATGGATGGAACTCAAGGATTTATTTTTTCCAAACTGGCCACTAACACCATATTACACTGCACCTCATACTAATCGGAAACGAATCAGCCGGCCGGAGTGGCCGAGCGGGTCTAGGCACTACAGTCTGGAACTGCGAGACCGCTACGGTCGCCGGTTCGAATCCTGCCTCGGACATGGATGTGTGTGATGTCCTTACGTTAGTTAGGTTTAAGTAGTTCTTAAGTTCGAGGGGACTGATGACCTCAGAAGTTAAGTCCCATAGTGCTGAGAGCCATTTTTGTGAAATGAATCACCAGTCTACTGCAAACCATACAGAATACTGTGATTACAGACACCTAAAGGGGAAATCCTAACGGACGCCTGCCCTTTTCCAAACATCACAGAAACCTTAGCTTACTTAGGGCAAAGCAGGTATTTTTCAACAATGGATTTGAAGAGCGGTTATCACCAGAAATAGGCTTCACTCCAGGATCGACACAAAATAGCGTTTCCGGCACCCTGGGAACACTACCAACTCAGAAAATGCCATTTGGATTAGGAAATGCATCTTCAACGTCTCAGAGACTGTTGGATAGAGTACTCAGAGTCTGAAACAAAGGGAACTCTGATGACGTAATTGTCTATGGGATTGATATGGAATAGTATATGCAGCGACTAAGGGAAGTAATCCTCAGGATAAAAGCGGCGAAGTTAACACTGAGGACAGCACAGTATAATTTTGTGATGGAGGAGGTAGCTTTCCTGGGTAATATCATAAGTGAATATGGGGTCAAGACAGATCCAAGGTTAGAGCTATACGAAAATTTCCTATACCAGAATCTGTAAAGGAATTGCAGTCGCCCTTGGGACTCGCGAACAATTACCAGTGACTCATAAGAGGATTTGCGGATATTGCCAGATCGTTGACACAGTTCCTTAAAAAAGGTACTAAGTTTGTGTGGTCAGAAGAGTGCTAGCATGTTTTTGAGCAGCTGAAAGAAGCTTTAAAATTGAGTCCGATATTGGTGTTTACGGATTTTAATAGACAGTTTGTTTTAACATGTCATATGTCAAGGTATGCACCGGATATGTATTGTCACAAGACGTACAAGTCACAGAACACCCCACAGTTGATGCATCAAGACAACTAAATTCTGCAGAAAGACGTTATTCCACAACAGGGAAAGATATGTTCAACTTATTTATAGAATCATACATTTGAAATTTTATCTGTAGTGTAAAATGTTCAGATTAATAACAGATTGTGTGGTATTACAATAGTTGGTGTTAAGGGATCCTTCTAACAGGCTGACACGATGGTCAGTAAGACAAGATGAATTTGACTTTGAAGTTACTCATAAATATAGGAAGAAGCACGGAAATGTGGAGGGCTTAAGTAGAAAAATAGCAACATTACATGCTGTAGGTAATGAGAATAAGGAATGGCAAGCTACACAATGAACAGTGCTGATTGTGGCATCACTCGAACGCTGCTAACAGTGACGTCTCCAGCTGCAAAAGTGATGACAGTGTGGCGGCACACATGATGATGTATGTGAACTTCCTCCACTGAGTGGGTGGCTCTCTCGTGATTCGAGGCAGGCTACCGTGTCTCGTGCTCGAAAAGTGGACCCTGCACTGCATTACTGGATGTAGTTTCAGATATTACCGGCTGAGACGAGAATCATTTAGTACACAAATGGTTGAGTTTTTATGTGCTCCAGACTATGTACGTTTATGGCTTAATACACGCCCTCTAAACTCGTCTGTGGTGGTAAGCGAGGAAACGCTTCTGTCACACTAGCGTACTGTAGCGTCAGCTGTTGCTATACATCACCCACCTGGATCCACCTCCGAACGCTAGTAAGCCGTGATATGCTGTGCAGTCTCGTCCGCCTGTAGCTGTGTCTGGTGCAACACACATCCACTCGGGCGTACCTTTATGACCCAATACGGTCGACACGCTACAACTAGCCTGGTTTCAGTGTTATGTTGTAATGCAAGATTCGGGTTGCGATTTCACGAAGCCAGTGAATACGATAACGAAAAATGTGTCTATGATGAAACACTTGTGTAGAGCAGTCTGCGGTTTATGTTAGGTTAGTATGTAGTATTTTCTTGTCAGTAGGAGCAGGCAACGAATATGATAGCGAAAAATATGTCAATGTTGACAGATTGGGCTGTACCTTAGGCTGATGTCTAGGATAGTTAATGTAACAGTTTGATTGTGATTTCGCGAATCCAAAGAATGTGATAGTTAAAACCGGATCTGTAGTTACAGTCTTGCCTGTAGGTTCCCCTGAGGTCTGAGTTAGGCTTGAAGGCAGCAGTTTGGTTGAGTTGATGAAGTCACTGAATGTGATAGCGACAAACAAGTCAGTGTTGAAGACAGTTCTACAGCGTAGCCCAAGTGCTAGGTTATAGTAAAATGGAAGTATTTGGTTATGAGTTGGCAAAGCCAACGAATGCAGTATCGATAAACGTGTCTATGGTGAAAGACTGGTCTGCAGTGCAGCCAGACGGTCGGCTTAGGTTGGAATGCAGCAGTCTGATTGTGTGTTGGTTAAGCCACTGCACATTATCGCGATAAATTGTGCCTGTGCTGGCAGAATGGTCTGCAAAGGAGACCGAGTTTCTACGTTAGTTTTTAATGCAGGAATTTGGCTGTGTGTTTTCGAAGTTTATGAATGTGACGGTGAACAGCTTGTCTGTAGTGACAAAATATTTTAAAGTAGTCTGAGGTCTAGGTCAGATTGAAATCCGACAGTTTGGTTGTGTTCATGAAGCTAAGGAATGTGATAGAGGAAAACGTATCTCTAGTGACAGGCTTGTCTGTAGCGCACCGAGAGATATACAGGGTAGTCTATTCATCGTGACCGGGCCAAATATCTCACGAAATAAGCATCAAACGAAAACATTACAAACAAAAAAACTTGTCTAGCTTGAAGGGGGAAAACAGATGGCGCTATGGTTGTCCCGCTAGATGGCGCTGCCATAGGTCAAAAGAAAATGAACTGCGTTTTTTTTTAAGTAGGAACCCCCGTGTTTTTATTACATATTCGTGTAGTACGTAAAGAAATATGAATGTTTTAGTTGGACCACTTTTTTCGCTTCGTGACAGATGGCGCTGTAATAGTCACAAACATGCGACTCACAATTTCAGACGAACAGTTGGTGACAAGAAGGATTTTAAATTAAAATACAGAACGTAGGTACGTTTGAACATTTTATTTCGGTTGTTCCAATGTCATACATGTACCTTTGAAAACTTATCATTTCTCAGAACGCATGCTGTTACAGCGTGATTACCTATAAATACCACATTAATGCAATAAATGCTCAAAATGATGTCCGTCAAACTCAATGCATTTGGCAGTGCGTGTGACGACATTCCTCTCAACAGCAAGTAGTTCGCCTTACGTAATGTTCGCACGTGCACTGACAATGCGTTATCGGGAGATCACGATAGCAAATATCCTTCAACTTTCTCCACAGAAAGAAATCCGGGGACTTCAGATCCAATGAACACGCGGGCCATGGTATGGTGTTTCGACGAAAAATTCACCTGTCATGAACAATGTTATTCAATACCGCTTCAACCGCACGCGAGCCTTGTACCTGACATCCATCATGTTGGAAGTACATCGCCTTTCTGTCATACAGTGAAACATCTTGTAGTAACATCGGTAGAACATTACGAAGGAAATCAGCATACACTGCACTATCAAGATTGCCATCGATAAAATGGGGGCCAATTATCCTTCCTCCCATAATGCCGCAGCCTAGATTAACCCGCCAAGGTCGTTGATGTTCCACTTGTCGCAGCCATCGTGGATTTCCCGTTGCCCAATAGTGCATATTATGCCGGTTTACGTTACGGCTGTTGGTGAATAACGCTTCGTCGCTAAATAGAACGCGTGCAAAGAATCTGTCATCGTCCATTAATTTCTCTTGTATCCAGTGGCAGAACTGTACACGACGTTCAAAGTCGTCGCCATGCAATTCCTGGTGCATAGAAATATGGTACGGGTGCAATCGATGTTGATGTAGCATTCTCAACACCGACGTTTTTGAGATTCCCGATTCTCGCGCAATTTGTCTGCTGCTGATGTGCGGATTAGCTGCGCCATCAGCTAAAACACCTACTTGGGCATCATCATTTGAAGTCGTGGTTACACAGGTGGCTGAACACTTCGTGTTTCCTTAAATAGCGCAACTATCCGGCGAACGGTCTGGACACTTGGATGATGTCGTCCAGGATACCGAGCAGCATTACATAGCACACGCCCGTTGGGCATTTTGATCACAATAGCCACACAGGAACGCGATATCGATCTTTTCCGCAATTGGTAAAAGGTCCATTTTAACACGGGTAATGTATAACGAAGCAAATACCGTCCGCACTGGCGGAATGTTACGTGATACCACGTAGTTATACGTTTGTGACTATTACAGCGCCATCTATCACAAAGCGATAAAAGTGGTCCAACTAAACCATTCATATTTCTTTACGTACTACACGAATTTGTAATAAAAAAATGGGGCTTACTATTTAAAAAAAAAACGCAGTTGATATCCGTTTGACCTATGGCTGCGCCATCTAGCGGACCAACCATAGCGCTATCTGGTTTCCCCCTTCAAGGTAGAGGGGTTTCGTTCTTTGTAGTTTTTTCGTTTGATGATTATTTTGTGAGATATTTGGCCCGGTTATTATTAATGGACCACCCTGTATGTTAGGTTGGAACGCATCAGTTTGGTTGTGAGTTGTTACTGTGACAACTTGTCTCTAGTATAGTCCGAAGTTAAATTTGGTTTGGAATGGGACTGTTTCAATATGAGTTGGCGCAGATGTAGAATGTGTTAGTTAGAAACGTATCTTTAGTGGCAGCCTGGTCTCTAACATACCCAGAGTTCTAATTATTTATAATGCCACAGTTTACGTGTGAGTTGGCGAATCAGTAGAATGTGATAGTTATAAATGCGTCATATTTGATGGACTGACGAGTAGCGTAGCCCAAGTTCGAGGCTATGTTGGAATGGAATAGCTAGGTTTGGATTTGGCGAAACCAATTGATGTGACATCGAAAGACTGATCTCTTGCATGCCCCAGACTGTAGGGTGGATGTGGAAGAACTGTCTAATAAACTTTTGATGGTTTCTCGCGTGTGTGCAGACCTGTATGAGGCGATCCTTGGATAACCTCGAATTAGAGTGTCCGCACGTTCCAACACTACAGGGGTAACAGCTGTGTTCGGCTGGCCGCCACGCCGGAGATCGAACAGGCTTGTACGACCTGGTTGAAATGATGACAGACGTCTTCTTCAGCGACTCACCGTGCTTTTCTTTGCCGCCAGCTCTCCGTAGACGTTCTGCAAACTTCTATGAATATTTCCCATACTCTGGTTTTCCGCTAAATGGCATTCTACCACAGCTTCCTACTAGGAACACACCCTTGTTAGACACACCTTTTTGAAAGATATGTGTAGCTCCGCCACCGATCAGAATATCATGAAACTGTAAGGGCTGAAGCGGATATATTTCAGTACTTCCCACAATAAGTTCTGTATCTTTCAACCGAAATCAGCGGAGAAAAAATACACTACTGGCCATTAAAATTTCTGCACCACGAAGATGACGTTCTACAGACGTGTCATTTGGCCGACAGAAAGAAGATGCTGTGATATGCAAATTATTAGCTTTTCAGAGCATTCACACAAGGTTGGCGCCAGTGGCGACACCTACAACGTGCTGACATGAGGAAAGTTTCCAACCGATTTCTCATACACAAACAGCAGTTGACCGGCGCTGCCTGGTGAAACGTTGTTGTGATGCCTCGTGTAAGGAGGAGAAATGCGTACCATCACGTTTCCTACTTTGAATAAGGTCGGATTGTAGCCTATCGCGATTACCGTTTATCGTATCGCGACATTGCTGCTCATGTTGGTCGAGATCCAATGACGGTTAGCAGAATATGGAATCGGTGGGTTCAGGAGGGTAATACGTAACGCCGTGCTGGATCCCAACGGCCTCGTATCACTAGCAGTCGAGATGACAGGCATCTTACCGACATGGCTGTAACGGATCGTGCAGCCACGTCTCGATCCCTGAGTCAACAGATGGGGACGTTTGCAAGACAACAACCATCTGCACGAACAGTTCGACGAACTTTGCAGCTTCATGGACTATCAGCTCGGAGACCATTGCTGCGGTTACCCTTGACGCTGCATCACAGACAGAAGCGCCTGCGATGGTGTACTCAACGATGCACTTGGGTGGACGAATGGCAAAACATCATTTTTCCGCATGAATCGAGGTTCTGTTCACAGGATCATGATAGTCGCATCCGTGTTTGGCTACATCACGATGAACGCACATTGGAAGTGTGTATTCGACAACGCCATACTGACGTATCACCTGGCGTGATGGTATGGGGTGCCATTGGTTACACGTCTCTGTCACCACTTGTTCGCATTGACGGCACTTTGAACAGTGGACGTTACACTTCAGATGTATTACGACCCGTGGCTCTACCCTTCATTCGATCCCTGCGAAATCCTACATTTCAACAGGATAATGCACGGCCGCATATTGCAGGTCCTGTACGGACCTTTCTGGATACAGAAAACGTTCGAGTGCTGCCCTGGCCAACACATTATCCAGATCTCTCACCAACTGAAAACGTGTGGTCAATGGTGGCCGAACAAGTGGCTCGTCACAGTGAGCCAGTCGCTACGCTTGATAAACTGTGGTATCGCGTTGAAGCTGTATGGGCAGCTGTACCTGTACACGTCATCCAAGCTGTGTTTGACTGAATGCCCAGGCGTATTAAGGCCGTTATTACGGCCAGAGGTGGTTGTTATGGGTGCTGATTTCTCAGGATCTATGCACCCAAATTGCATGAAAATGTAATCACATGTCAGTTCTAGTATAATATATTTGTCCAATGAATACCCATTTATCATCTGCAATTCTATTTGGTGTAGCAATTCTAATTGCTAGTAGTGTACGTTGCTCGACTTATTGAAAGCCCCATGTAGCACGGGCGTACGTGCTTTCAGATCTTCGACCACGGTACACGGGCTGGCCGATGGTATTGTGACGCTGTGATCCTTCCTCATTAGCGTATTTTCAGAGGAGAATTCGTACCCGATTTCGTTTTTATGTATTACAATGGACGACCGCATCGAACCGTGCTGGTGGAGAATCTCTCGGAAGGAGAAGATGTTCGGCGAAAGGACTGGTATGCTCGTTCCCTCGAATACCATCAATCACGTGTGGGATGCGTTAGGGTGAAGTACTACAGCACGTCTACATGCAACATCGAACATCCAGCAGTTGTCAACCGCACTGGTGGAGGACTGGACGACCACCGACAAGCACTCGTTATCGATCTTTTGGTCGGCATGGGAGCAACTTGCACTGTCGTCCGTGGTGATGACACACTCTATTAATAACCATTCCCCGCCAACTGTAATATCCATGCGACCATCATGTACCATGGTTGATATGGCGTGCGCCACTATTTTGTTATCTTGTTTAGAGCGCGCGCCATAATCAATTATAGTTCGCTGTTCTGGTGAGGGTGGCGCTACGGTGGTGATTTGCTATTACGTCGCTGGCGTGTGTTTGTGGTGGCCGGTGGAAAGCGACAAGGTAGTCGGTTTCCGGGTATTGGACGGAACGTGATGTTCGCTCTGCCTGACCTGCTGGTGACTAGCGCTAAGGTTGTTGTGCCTCGCAATATGAGCAGAGTGGTCTGGGGCGGAGGCGACTTGCCGCTGTGCTGGCCATGCGGTGGTGATTAATTGGAGTCGGCGTACTTGTTCTTCCTGCCTGCCTGATATGGAGGTCCGGTGGCGTCCTGTGATACTCTGGCCCGGAGACAACTAGTTGCTGAATTTTGGAGCCGTCTGCCAGGTTAGGGTGTGGGCTCGGTTGGCTCGTCAGATTTTCCACTGGAAGCTCCAGCAGCGGTTTCTAAACTTCATTCTGATGTGGGAAGGCGTTGTAGGAAGTTTTTGCTGTGTATGTGTGACACGTTACGATATTTGTTGGTACTAATTTCTTTGCTCAACTGGAGTGTCTTTTGGTTATCCCGCTGAGTGGGTCGTTGCCCACCCGGCCTGCTCATCGTTACCTTTGGTGGTGCCTGTTTGTTCCTTTTTGAAGGAATTCACGTAGGTGGTTATGTTACCTGTCCGGAGCTGCGTTCATGTATGGTATGTTTGGCATTTCATGTGTTAGGTAAAGTCTGCCTAAGAAAGGCGGTTTTGAACAGTATATGCATAGTGAATTAGTGCTGCTTGTTGTATGTGGTCTTCTGGGACCTGAACAACACGATCTGGTCAATTTGGTTTGTGTAACAGTATTTAGTGGTATGTTCTGTATTTTATCTCACTGTGTTATTATTAACTTGGTGGAATAGTCGCGTTTGTTGTCGTTAAGGCGCTTCCAAGACTGTGCTTTGACTATTCATGTGCGCTTGGCTTTCATTGTTTTGTTTTAAGAAGCGAGAATTCTTTATTAAGATTTCTGTGTGTTGGCATCCGGCACTTGTTAAGAGCGCCCTAGCTAATGGCGCCGTGGTTATCATGTGCTGTCAGGATGTTAAATTGTTATTTGATTTTTGAATTTTACCTTTTGTTGATATTATCAGTCGTGTGTTACAAAACATAACAAAGGTGCGTAAGTGATGGGTAGTTGTGGGAGGCATGTTAGGGAGCTCTCAGCTGTTTATTTCGGGGACCGTTTCTAGTGGGAAGGCTCCAATGTATTGAGAGCTCGCTCGTCTGTGATTGCGTTGGGAGTTGCCCTTGCCCTTTGGTTGTATCAAATTATAATTTTATTATATTTATTGGTTGTACGTTGCGCTTCTTTGATTTTATGGTGCCAAGTGCCATTATCTTTCTAATGGGTCTTTTATATAAATGATTTTAAATTGTAATGCCAAGTTATCTTATTATTGGATCTTGGTCTGTGGAGTAAAATCTTTTAAAGCACCATTGTAATTTGTCCTTGCAGAAGAAATTTCTCTTATTTTATGGTGCCAAGTTGGCTTTATTATAATTTTTTTTAGTTTATTACTGCTATTAATGTTTTCCGATTTTATGGTGCCACGAGTCATTATCATTCTTAAAGGTTTTTGTAAATGATCTTAAGTTGCATTGCCAAGTTAACTTATTTTTAGATTTTGTCTCTTGGGTGAACTCTAAAAGCACTTTTGTAAAAGGTTCTTTGTGTTGTGTCTAGACAAGACAGCCTAGACACAATGAGAGGAAGCCGAAAGGCACGCGCTTAAACTCACGCAGGCTGGCGTGAGGTCTGAAACAGGATACGTAATGAATGCTGTAAAGAAAAGTACGTAGCTGCTGGAATACTTAACTTTAATCCACAATTGGTGAACATTGGTCTTGTTGATACAGTATTATCATCTCAATATAACTTGGTGATGGCGCCTTGCTAGGTCGTAGCAATTGACTTAGCTGAAGGCTAAGCTAACTATCTTCTCGGCAAATGAATCTTCGTCAGTGTAGCATCGCTAGCAAAGTCCGCTGTACAACTGGGCGAGTGCTAGTACGTCTCTCTAGACCTGCCGTGTGGTGGCGCTCGGTCTGCTATCACTGACAGTGGCGACACGCGGGTCCGACGTATACTAATGGACCGCGGCCGATTTAAAGGCTACCACCTAGCAAGTGTGGTGTCTGGCGGTGACACCACACTTTGATTTTATGGTGGCAAGCCGCCGTTGTTGTTTTTAAAGCTCATTCTTTTAACCATTTGTTAAATTCTGTAAGTTATATGAATTTGTTGTTATTTAAAAGAGTTTAGTATTGGTAATTTAATAAATTGTGTACAGAGTCTGCTGTTTGGATATTATTTGGTGGAAATCCTTGGATAATTGTCCTGTAAGAATACACATTCCAGTGGTGGGTTCACTGTACTTATTACTTTTGAATAAATTCTGTTTGACTCAGTGCTTATTTCTTTCAGTTCCCTTTCGTACTCCACTGTAGCTGTTCTTTCTGTTTATATTGTCCAGGTTTACTTGGCTGTAACACATCGTGCGAAAGTTAGAGCCAAAGCTGCGGTTTCTGGACTAGTGCGTCAATCGGTGCCGACTGTTCGCCATGTCATCCTTTCTATTCACGTCGTCGGATGCGGTATGTATGGATGGGCAACGGGTCAGCACACCGTTTTCCCAATCGCTGTCGGCTGTTTTGTCCTTGGAGTCGCTATAACTGATGAGAGAAAATTAAACACATTCTATGAGCAACTACAACACGGTACTTTCAAGGGAACCTCCCCATCGCACCCCCCTCAGATTTAGTTATAACTTGGCACAGTGGATAGGCCTTGATAAACTGTACACAGATCAATTGAGAAAACAGGAAGAAGTTGTGTGGAACTGTGAAAAAATAAGCAAAATATTCAAACTGAGTAGTCCATGGGCCATATAGGGAACATCAAGGAGAACGTGAGCTCAGGAGCGCCGTGGTCTCGTGGTAGCGTGAGCAGCTGCTGAAGGAGAGGTCCTTGGTTCAACTCTTCCCATGAGTGAAAATTTTACTTTCTTTATTTTTGCATCGTTATTATCTGTCCGTTCGTTCATTGACGTCTCTGTTCACTGTAATAAGTTTAGTGTCTGTGTTTTGCGAACGCATCGCAAAACCGTGCGATTAGTAGACGAAAGGACGTGCCTCTCCAATCGGAACCGAAAACATTTGATCGCAAGGTCATAGGTCAACCGATTCCTCCACAGGAAAACACATTTGATATATTCTATACGACACTGGTGACGGCATGTGCGTCACATGACAGGAATATGTTGTCGACCCACCTAACTTGTACACTTGGCGAATGGGTAAAAACATTCTTCTACCTTGTCCGATTTAGGTTTTCTTGCGGATGTGATAATCACTCCCAAAAAGTGATGAAAACATAAGAGTTTGTCACATAAACTGAAAATAAAAAATTAAAGTTTTCAGTCGGTGGAAGATTTGAACCTAGGACCTTCCGTTCCGCAGCTGCTCACGTTACCACGAGACAACGTCGCTCCTTAGGTCCCAGTGTCCTTGATGTTACATATCTTGCCATGAACTACTCAGTTTGTATATTTTGCTTATTTTTTCACAGTTACACACAACTTCTTCCTGTTTTCTCAATTGATCTGTGTTCAGTTTTTCAAGGCCTATCCACTGTGCCAACTTATAACTAAATCTGAGGGGGGTGCGATGGGGAGGTTCTCTTGTTAGGATGATAACGACAAACTCCGGTTCAGTAGTAGAAATCACAATTTACGCATATGACAACGAAAAGCCGATGTTGCTCATCAAAAACCAGCTTACTTTACGAACAACAGACTTCAATATGTAAATCATATAACATATCTTCAGGCCATAATCGACAGTAAGTTTATATTCAACACATGACCAATAGATGTACAGCTTTAATTAATAATGCCTCAAAATAAGCTACACTCAGCTGAGGTAAGCGCACTGGTACAATATGAATTATTTACAAAATGAACGCACATCTTGACGTCGTTCCTTGCATAGAATAAAGAACTCTGTAGTACGCAGATATTTTGCCTGTCGCCATAGCTTCGCTATACAGAAATGAGTTATTCTTGTTCAAAATGACAGTGGACAGTTACGTGTGCTGATTCGGATTATAGTAAAAAGTTATGTTATTTATACAGATTTTCCCTTCTTCACAATTCATTTCTTACTGCAAATTGTTGCAAAGGTCCTATAGTATTAGTTAATTTTATGTTCAAGCCTGCTTGATGTTGGAAAAGTTAAGAACTGTGAAATTACTGTACTCACAAGGTAACAACAGAGACACAGTTGCAAGGAAGTGGAAGCAACATTCAGCATTGTGTACGAACGGTAGAGCGTCACCGTACACTTTGTTACGTACAGACTTTTTATGGTGAACTGACTGGCCGAGAGACAACTCTTTAAATGGGTATTGCGAGAACTTACTATTTCGTAGTACAACTGGAACTTATTGAAACCTATGTTTGTTAACTTACTAATTGCATTGTTAGGAAGGCAATCCCGGCAGGAGTAGCCAAGTGACAGGTATCTATAGAAAATATAATGGTTAAACGTGACTGGCGAATTAATCCTGAAAGTTATTACAGAGTTAAGTTAATATGTTAAAGTTACTGTAGGAGGTAATAACTGACTTGACGTTGTGGTAAACAGAGTGGAAATTGAGAGAAATAATCAACCGAAAGGTTAAGCCCAGCAAATAAGTGTTGCTACACTATTAATATAAATAAGTTAATCTGTATAGAGAGAACTCATATAAGACTCATGTTTGCGTAGTCTACATTATTTCAATGATTACATAAAAGGATATGTCTGTCTATCCATAAGAGATAGATCACTGTGAAGACTGTAAACTGCTGTTAGAACTTCAGAACGAAAGCAGCACTTGTATGCCAGCTTCCATAGCGCCAGGTCACGAAAACTTACAACTGCCGGGAGAGCGGTACGCTAACACCGCATTCAGTGACGTAACTGGCGGAGGATGACACGGCGGTAGGTCGCCACCAGTGCGCACCCAGGTCCTGTAGACTGTTTCGTTGTGCTCTTTTAAGTTCAGTGCTGTTGCATTGTTGCTTCAGTCCTTCTATCCATACCGACAACGCGTATGTTAATGTACACTACTAGAAATTAATATTGCTACACCAAGATGAAATGCAGATGATAAACGGGTATTCATTGGACAGATATATTATACTAGAACTGACATGTGATTACATTTTCATGTGATTTGGGTGCATGGATCCTGAGAAATCGGTACCCAGAACAACCACCTCTGACCGAAATAACGGCATTGATACGCCTGGGCATTGAGTCAAACAGAGCTTGGATGGCGTGTACAGGTACATCTGCCCATGCAGCTTCAACACAGTTCATCAAGAGTAGTGACTGGCGTATTGTGACGAGCCAGTTGCTCCGCCACCATTGACCAGACGTTTTCAATTGGTGAGAGATCTGGAGAATGTGGTGGCCAGAGCAGCAGTCGAACGAACATTTTCTGTATCCAGAAAGTCCCGTACAGGCCCTACAATATGCGGCAGTGCATTATCCTGCTGAAATGTAGGGTTTCGCAGTGATCGAATGAAGGGTAGAGCCACGGGTCGTAACACATCTGAAATGTAGCATCCACTGTTCAAAGTGCCGTCAATGCGAACAAGAGGTGACCGAGACGTGTAACCAATGGCACCCCATACCATCACCCCGGCTGATACGCCAGTATGGCGATGACGAATACACGTTTCCAATGTGCGTTCACTGCGTTGTCGCCGAACACGAATGCGACCATCATGATGCTGTAAACAGAACCTCGATTCATCTGGAAAAATGAAGTTTTTCCATTCGTACACCCAGGTTCGTCGTTGAGTACACCATCGCAGGCGTTTCTTTCTGTGATGCAGCGTCAAGGGTAACCGCAGCCATGGTCTCCGCGCTGATAGTCCATGCTGATGCAAACGTCGTCGAACAGTTCGTGCATATGGTTGTTGTCTTGCAAACGTCTCCATCTGTTGACTCAGGGATCGAGATGTGGCGTCACGATCCGTTATAGCCATGCCGGTAAGATGCCTGTCATCTCGATTGCTAGTGATACGAGGTCTTTGGGATCCAACACGGTGGTTCGTATTACCCTCCTGAACCCACCGATTCCATATTCTGCTAACCGTCATTGGATCTCGACCAACGTGAGCAGCAATGTCGCGATACGATAAACGGTAATCGCGATAGGCTACAATCCGACCTTTATCAAAGTCGGAAACGTGATGGCACGCATTTCTCCTCCTTACACGAGCCATCACAACAACGTTTCAACAGGCAACACCGGCCAACTGCTGTTTGTGTATGAGAAATCGGTTGGAAACTTTCCTCATGTCAGCACGTTGTAGGTGTCGCCACCGCCACTAACCTTGTGTGAATGCTCTGAAAAGCTAATAATTTGCATATCACAGCATCTCCTTCCTGTCGGTTACATTTCGCTTCTCTAGCACGTCATCTTCGTGGTGTAGCAAGTTTAATGGCCAGTAGTGTATTTGGGTGGCCACACCCTGTCAAGTTCAGTGTCGATGCGCTAACCGTTTCGTACAAAGTATCCGCCAGTGTCATTGGTGAAGTAACTGAACGACTTCTGTACGTAACAAAGAGTACGGCGACGCTCTTCCGTTCGTCCACAATGCTGAATGTTGTTTCCACTTCCCTGTGCAACCGTGTCTCTGTTGTTAGCTTGTGAGTCCAGTAATTTCACAGTTCTTAACTTTTCCAACATCAAGCAGGCTTGAACATAAAATTAACTAATATTATAAGACCTTTGCAGCAATTTGCAGTAAGAAATGAATTGTGAAGAAGGGAAAATCTGTATAAAGAACATAGTTTTTAACTCTAATCCGAATTGACATAATCACATGATTGGCTGCGGTGTATTATTCCGACCTGATGGCTCTTAAACGAATATTGTGTATTGATTCCAAACACCTTCGACAAGGCATTAAACTGACAGCCGCCTTTAAACAAATTACCCTCTACCATCGCAACGTCTGTTAAAGACCAATTCATTCTCCATATATTGATTATGCCCTCCTTTTCTTTACGTACGTATGCTTGATAGATTGCTCTGTTTAAATGAATTGTGTTGCGCTGTCGAAACATAGTAGCAATGGTCCCCATTGTTTATGCGGTATTTCAGCAGGCACACCTGCCGAGGAGGGTTGAGAAGGAATTCAAAACAGAACTTGCTGAGGCACAGGGTCGTCGTTTCCTCACCAAACAGGTTGGTCTCTTTCAGATAAAATAATCTGTAATGATAAATGACCCCAGTGTACGTTTCAACTTATTTCGTAAGTAAATGTGTGTACCCTGTGGTCACTAAAATTTGAACATTAAGATCATGAAGAAGTCCACTTGGCATAAAGTGAACAGCATGCATGGACATGCAAATGAATAGCATTTCACGGAAACCACACAAAGCAGGAGCAACTTGATCTACAGCTTATGTACAACGAAAAGTTACGCACCACTTTCACACTGATAAACGCCATTTGAGTTTTGGTCTTCTTCGACGAAATCCCCCTTGTGAGTCGTATGTGATGGAGAACTATCCGCACTTTTGAAAAATCTACAGCATCAGTGTGGTGGCCTGTCGGGACTACACGTTACCGTTCGGCGATAATGCTGCTTGTATTAGTTGAGACCCTGCGATTTCGAGGCGCCGGGACTAGCAGTGTACTTAACACTAAATTCTTCCAGAACCTTTATATCGAAATGATGCTCTATCCTCCCCCACCCCCCCCCCCCCCCCCCATTTTCTAACTCCTACCTTTGCTGTTGCACATGGATTAAGAAGGAACGCGAACTGCCTGTAATCGACCCTGCAAGTGGAGTAGAAAAGAGTTTGGCAGCTGCAGTAATTTAATTTGATAGAAATTAATTTGATAAAGGACAGTTTCATCAACGTAGTGAGAAATGAAAGGGTTGCTCTACCGATCAAAAGAATGAAAGTTCTGTCCAAAATAACACTTTGATTTATTATGACTAAACTCAAAATAATAAACAAAACACATGAAACTCATACAATATGTCAAACTGAATACTCAAATAAATGCTGTGAAGGTGAAGTTGGCCATTAACTAGATTGTGACATTTATGACCAAGTGATATGTGGAGTCAATTCCTTGCAACTCATATCTTAAGAGAAACACCCAGCCAACCCAACATTAACTGCTGCTACTGTAGTGAGGACTCAGACAATGAACACCCAAGACAGAATCACATTAGAAAAGATGGGAACAGGCGCGCTCTGCTGAGCTCTGACTGTCACATAGCGAAATTCCATCATCTGCCGGTGTTGCGGACGTACCTTACAAACCTTTCTTCTGAAATGGAAGGACACGATCCGGCATACCGGAGGCGATGGCTGGTTGCTTCGACGTCCCATCGTGGTGATGATAATGTCGCAAGTATAGCCCGAAACAAATTATCCTGGTCTGGTTGTTCCAGACTAAAGACCTCCTAGCAACACAACTGCGCTACTGAGGGAGACGAAGAAGGCTCGCCACACAATCACGATTGTAACAAGCGAAGTCACACAGTAACTCCGATGCAGTCAACTTTTGCCAAAACTGTTCATGACAGGCAACATAGGCCGCTTGTACGCAGAACGCTCAATTGCCAACTGTACTCGGAAAGTTACGTTGATGTCGAAACTTCAGCAACTTCGTCCAACAGTTACAATTAAATGAAAGTATATTAGACAGCCAGCGGAAGGCAGGCTGTTCAGAGCAGCGAGAGCTCAGTCTTGTAACCTAGTCCGACCGAAAGGCGAGAGCCGACTCCCTCAAGAGCACCCGTACAAGTCGAACACAGAACATTGCGGCCCCCACGACAGTGGCCGTGGTTAAACTTTCCTATCAGCAACTCGAAAACCGGCGGAAAATTCCACTCTATTGCTGAAGCACTGCTATTCCACCAATGGAGATTCTTGGCGCCATTTTCAGCGCCAATTTTGCTACGGTACGGAGCTATCTCCTGAGCAAGCCAATCACAGTTATGATTTTGCAGAAAAAGCGGAAATTTGCCCGCCAAGACTGCCTGGGAACACAAGTCATTCCCACGCCTCGCTGGTAGCCCGTGAGAAAGTGTTTTCACTAAGTTTCTGCGAAATAACAGAATCTCAGGCCTACAAAGTAACGGAATCTCTAGCGCCAGCTGCTCCTTCAGGCCCCAGTCGGCGCGTCGGCCCCGCCCTTATGACAATGTCAGCGTCTGGACAGCATCCACTCGACTCCCTCACACCCATCGGCATAACACTTTCAAGATCAACAGAGCCCGCCTGTCACCGGACGACCCAAGTGACGAGAGACGCTGCGTGGGAAGTCGGCATGTGAAGCAGTAGCAACTTTTCACTACATGCAATTAGAGAGGAAAATATTAAAATCTTCTGAGTTCTCAGTACTAGCCTTGTAACGAGAGTGCTCGGCCATACTTCCCCAAATCGAATTACTCAGAGTAAGATATAAATATGAGAGGGGGCAAGTCACTGTGTGCGTGTTAAAGGCATGCCACCTCTCACGAATACCATACGAATATGCAGTCGACTGATTCAGAACGCTCATATCCGACGCCATACGGGATCTCAAACCCCCTTCCCCTACTAGCGCCCGAGAGGAATCGCTTTGGCCAAGGAGGATCGTTACATGCCTTGACTCAGGAAACGGTCTTGCTTGCAGCATGACAGGTTCGTGGGATCGAGCTCATATGCAGAAGCTTTTCTTCATTTTCAATTTCTACCTTACACGGCGAATATTCTGAAATAATGATCAATGTATTGTATTTATTAGTGCAATCACAAAAGACATGAAAAGGGATGGCAAAGAAAAATTTCGGATTGCAAAACAATATTTCCAGTAAAGCATTGCACTTACATCGTCCAGGAAGTCTCTGCAAATAACTTCCCAACAAATGGCTGTAATTTAAAATGTACAGCACTCAGTATTCCGTTAGCTTCACTTTGACTCTCAAACAGACCTTGGAAGTTTATGCAGCCCTGCGATGTCTACGTTTATCGTCAGGTATAGAACGTGATCAAAAAGATGGAAAACAGTCGCATTCCCAACAAGAGAGAAAAAGAAATCACTTCCCGAGAATGCTACATCTTTGTACATTCCATTGTACACCACCAGCAATCTTCGCCATTATTTGGCGAAACGGTGCCTTACGTGTAATTTGTTTCGAAACTGTGCGCTGACGGAGAACCTTTTATGAATGTAAAGCAAGTCCGTTTTTCTATAGCATCTTTAACACAATCACATATCTGTGAAAATGGAGAGTTTTTATCGTGTGCGAGATGCTGGTAAAATTATTGCTTCTGCTGTTATTAATATAAATGTCAGCCAAGCACGTGTAAATCATGAACTGCAACATAATAAATGTATAAGAATCCCTTGTGTATACTTCACAGTCCATTACTGTAAATTTATTTGAAATCGAAATTTTTACTTTGCCTATCTTTTTCAGATCTTTTATGAAAATGTTAACAACTACAGTATATATTAGCATTATTTAGATTTATTTAGAGTGTGAGAAAAGTTTAAAGCGAAAAGAAATTCACATAGCATTCTGTACTTTATAAGCCATACCAGTCACTGTATTCTAAGCACGCTAACGTAAATGGCTTACAAGCGCCCAAAAACGCGCCAAAATGATATTTTTCTCTGAACGCTTGGCCATATTAAGCTCCCACTCCTGTGACTTTCATTTCTGTCCAAACCCTGCTTATGAGAAACATATGAATGAATTGGGTGGAGATGAGTAGGTGCGGTCCCCTTGTCAGGCAAATCCCTGCCTCATGTACGGCATCATGGTAGATGCATCCACGTGTAAATTGCTCCAAGATGAAAGAACGTTACCTGATTGAATACCACATTGCCATATTGGTACAGCTACTGGCGTTTATGTTTACAGTGCTACTAGATACTGTATATGACCATTACTGGCTAGCGCAACCGGTAAGCTGGACAACAGCTTCTATACATTCTCACATAAAGGGGACAATCGAGTTCCTATGCTGCCAATGTTAAATTATCGATTTTTGTGACCCATTATCTTGAAAACTTTTTAAGACATCAATTTACAATTTTCCATAACTATTGAACGTACCTTTCTAGATACATTTCACTACAATTATTATTAATATGTACTGTGGGTCATGCAATCTTTTTTATTTCAAACACTCAATTTGTGAGGAAATTTTGTAATTAAATGAACGTAAAAACAAAACAACTTAGGATATATTAATTATTCTAGTTTCGTATGTGTTGAATCTCACGTTTGGAATACTGTGAAAATGTCATGTCTCTACCATCAGTACTTTTTTTTAGAAAATGAGTCATTTATTGCAAAAAATGTAGTTCAGAGATATTGAGGTTTAAAACTTTTATATTACAAATCCTTATACAGACTTATATTTCTACTTCTTTTATGCACTATAATTGCCCTGGCCCATAATCTGTGTCTTCTTCAGTGTCACAACAGCCCAGTGCTTACCTTCGCCTTTTCTTTCTGGTTTCTTTTGTCATTTGATGAGCAGTTAACTCTGCTTCACGTACACGAAGCTCATCCAGTTCCCGCAATCCTTTAGCTGTGTTCTGTCCAAATCTTACCCGTAACTTCTCCAGAACCTTAAGCCCTTCATAGTTCCCACTATTAAAACTCATTACAGCATCGGACACTGCTAACGTTAGAGTCATAAGGCAAACAAATACATTTTTAGGCACACTGCACCACACAACATTATTGAAGGACTCATTCACATTCTGGATATCCCCATCTAAACACTTTTTTAGTAGCTCAGGATTTGCAAAACTCTGTAAATAGGTTTGATTGCCTCCATTACTGCCAAAGGAAGAGAACGTTTATGTGTAAATGCAGCTTGCCTGTATTCACACCAAGTGTTTGGTGGTGGCTGACGCAACGCATGACATGGCTTTTCATCTGTGTTCTCAAGTAGTTCAGAAGAAAATGCAGATGTCACATATCTGTTACTTTTACGCTTAGTCATTTTATTTATGTATAAAAAGCAATATAAGTTACCTTACTACAAAAATAGCTGATAATCACACTACTTTCAACGAAACTTAGTATCAGAAACAAAGGACTGATTTGTTTATTCGAAATGCCAACATCAGAGACGTAGCAGTAGGCACAAAACAAATCAATTCGCAGCCTTCTAGACTGTGTAGTTCCCATGATATGACTGTTCAACGCAGGCAGTATATGCGTAGCCGCGAAATTTGGCAGTCACGTGTCAACATTCAAAATACTATTTGAAGCTCTCACATTATATACCAAAATGTTCAGGAAATTCCAAAGTACATTAGGGAGTTGAGAACAGAAAATGCCAAATTTCAACAAATTTCACATACGTTGTCCCCTTAATCTGACAACCTGTCAGAAGCCTGAATAACGACGTTTCGCAGCATGACACGTTGCGAGATGTGCAGGAAGTGAGTTAGTGTGGCTCTGCAAGGTACCTACAGGATTGTGGAGCCACGTCGACTACAGTGGAACAGACGGTCCCACAGATTCTCGATTGAGTTTGAAACCAGGGAGTTTGGTGCCCAGGAGAGGAAGGTAAACTCATCCTGGTGTTTTTCGAACCACACACTTACAGCTGTGTGACATGCTGCATTATCCAACTGGATGCCATCATGCTGAGGATGAATGAACTGCGTGTATGGGTGGACATGGTCCCTAAGTATAGGTGCATATTTGAATTGATCCGTTGCGCCTTCCAGAACGACGAGGTCATGCAGGCAATGTCACTAAAATATTTCCCAGACCATAACGTAGGACGCTTCTGACGGGTATTGCAGGGCATTTGCTTTCAGACGCTCACGCCATAAACGCCAATGGCCATCTGTCCGATGCAGTGCCCGTTTAGCCACGTAGCAGCTACGGATCTCGTCCATTGGGGGGCCGCGCCAGGGCGCGAAAACTCTTCTCAGGTTAGAGCGTTTTCTTTCTTTTTTCTTTTTTTTAACAGGCATTTCATGTATAGCATTTATATGTAGCAAGTAGACTAGTGAAAAAGGTGAATTATCTCATCACTGGTTAAATTCGCAACATTCTGCTAACTGATTAATAATGTTTCTCGCGTCATGATGAAGAACAGGGTAATTCGAATGTCGCAGCTAGCCTCTATGGCCAGCAGTAGCTTCTTAGTGACATTCAGTTCATGCAGTAAGCCCCTTGCATGCATCCAACGCCTCACAGAACAACAATTTGAAACGTAAAACCGCGGGAGTGTTGACGTTGGCAACAAAGATTCAAAAAGGGCAGTCGACACAAGTCCCGAGAGGTACAGACATCTAACAATCGGCGCTTGGAGGGCAACCGTCAATTTTTTTTACAAAGCAGAAGGTTATTAAGTGGGTTATGTTGATTTTATATAGTAATTCCAAAGCTGCTGACTGAAAAAAATGGTTCAAATGGCTATGAGCACTATGGGACTTAACATATATGGTCATCAGTCACCTAGAACTTAGAACTACTTAAACCTAATTAACCTAAGGACATCACACAACACACAGTCATCACGAGGCAGAGAAAATCCCTGACCCCGCCGGGAATCGATCCCGGGAACCCGGGCGTGGGAAGCGAGAACGCTACCGCAGGACCACGAGCTGCGGACTGCTGACTGAAGAGTGGGAACCACAGATGCGTAAGGTGAGGTCATTGTTTGTTCGTATATACCGCTGAGTTTAAACAATAAAAAAGTATGTTGGTTCTCGGCATGTACGAGAGTGAGTCAAATGAAAACCTTAAATTTGTAATAAGAAATCGGAATTTCGCGCCGTTATCCTGTAAGTTGGTAAGTTGCTACAAACAGTGTGCAGACCTGCAGGTGGCAGTATAGTCCAGATGCACACATACCGTCGCAGTATCAGTATAAAGATGGCCACCCCACTTGCGTCTTACACCAGGGAAGAACAGCGTTCTGCTATTCGGTTTTTGCGTAGTGAAGGTGTGAAACCTATTGAAATTCATCGACGAATGAAGGTTCAATACGGTGATGCATGTTTGTCACAGCAGCAAGTCTACGAATGGAGTAGGAAGTTAGCAAATGATGTGACTTCAGTGGAAGATGGTCCTCGACCAGGTCAGGCACAACGAGTGTGTGCCTAGAGGGACCACTGCCACACAGATCTCCTAAAAAATCATCTGCAGCCTGCAACCAAATCAAAGCGACGTGGATTGCTGTCAGCAGGCGCCCTTTTGCAACATGACAATGAAAGGCACCACACTGCCCGTACAACAGTTGCAACAATCACGGACCTGCATTTTGAGTGTCTTCCTCATCCAACAAGCTCACCAGACCCTGCCCCAAGTGATTTCCATATGTTTGGGCCACTCAAAGACGCAGTGGGAGGAAAGAAGTTCCGTTCTGATGAGGAGCTACGCCACGCGGTGCACGAGTGGTTGCGCGGACTACCAAAAGAATTTTTTTCTAAAGGAATTTATGCACTTTGTAAGCGCTAGAGGACTTGCATTTAGCGTGGGGGAGATTATGTTGAAAAGTGATACAGCTTGGTACCACTTCTGCACAATAAATAATATTTTAAAAAATATTTAAGGTTTTCATTTGACTCACCCTCGTAACTATGCTGCGAATCAGATGTGTAGGGAATTCGAGAAGCTTGTCCCTACCATGGGGCCAGATCACGAACGTATCATTCACAAATCAAGAAGGTTACCATTTGGATGACGCCAAGGCTTCCTCCTCGAAGTACTCCATATACAGATTCCACGAACAATACGAGACTGGAATAGAAGGGAGAACCAATAGAGATACTAAAGGTACCGTCCACCACACACCATCAGGTGGCTTGCGGAGTGTGGATGTAGATGTAGATGTAGATTCGCGACCATTGGTGAGAGTGGGCTGCCCACTGCAACTCTTTCCAATTGTTCATAGTATTCTCGGTAAAACAGAAAATACGTGGAGGTCAGGAGATGCTTGAAAAGGTCATTGGTCTTCTCGTCAAATTTCTGCCCAATAAGCTCGACTGACTCTTGTAGAGGCACCCTGATGAATAACGAAACAACGTCATAGCTCACAAGGATATCTGAGTCTTGCATCATGAAAGTGGACCGCGGGAGGAACGGCCCGTGGTGGGAGGGAATACAAGGCGGCCACCCGTCCTCAGGAACTCAGCTCGTCAGCGCATCTGATGATGGCGACGTGTCTAATCGCCGAAATATTGTGTCTGTTGGACACTATGAACCGGCAGTACACCGTGGACTCTTCGATTAACAAATACGCTGGGAGAAACTGAAGAATCGCACTCTTAGAACGAATTGTTTCAGTCGCAAGCTTTTTAGCTGAACGAGGGCTAGCATTTTGAGGTAGTGATGAAAATGTTGGTTCACCCCACAATGGAAATTATTTGGATTTATTAGAATTAATAGCAAATTTGATGTGTTTCTGTCCCGACATAAACGTATTCATGCAAATAAAGTAAAGTGATATACGTCATTTTTGTAAAAATACAACGTGAGAGGAGTTTATCCGTCTAATAGCATCAGCCATACTGTATCATATTATTTGCGAAATTAAGACATTCAAATACTATTCAGTCTCACTGGATTCTACTCCTGATATATCTCGCATAGATTAACTGACTCTGATACTTCGCTATGTCCTACCATCCGGACCAGTGGAAAGATTTGTGAAGTTTTTGGACACGGAAAGTCATACTGCTGAACAACTCTCCCAAAGATTACTATCTTTTTTGACAGGGAATTGCATTAATATCAAAGATTGTCGTGGGCAAAGCTATGACAATGCCAGTAACATGAGTAGCAGGTACACCGGCTTAGAAGCGCGAATTAAAGATATAAATGAGTACACTGACTATATTCCCTGTTTTTCACATTCGCTAAATTTGGTCGCCAACTGTGCTGCAGAATGTTGTACAGAAGCATTCCTTTCCTTTGATTTCCTTTAAAGCCTCTGTACATTTTTTTTTCCGGTTCTGCCTATCGATGGGGCCTTCTTTTGAAACCACTGAAAATTGATGGTACTTAAATTCCGATTTTGAAAAGGTTATAGGACACTAGGTGGTCGGCCAGACCTGATGATACGAAGGCTCTTTTATTTGCAGAACGAGATTTTCACTCTCCTTTCTTTCAGGAGTGCTAGTTCTGCAAAGTTCGCAGGAGAGCTTCGGTAAGGTTTGGAAGGTAGGAGACGAGGTACTCGCAAAGTAAAGCTGTGAGGATGGGGCATGTGTCGTGCTTGGGTAGCTCAGTTGGTACAGCACTTGCCCGCGAAAGGCAAAGGTCCCAAGTTCGAGTGTCGGTCCGGCACACAGTTTTAATCTGCCAGGAAGTTTTATATCAGTGCACACTCCGCTGCAGAGTGAAAATCTCATTCTGGAAACATCCCCCAGGCTGTGGCTAAGCCATGTCTCCGCTATATCCTTTCTTTCAGGAGTGCTAGTTCTGCAAAGTTCGCAGGAGAGCTTCGGTAAGGTTTGGAAGGTAGGAGACGAGGTACTGGCAGAAGTGAAGCTGTGAGGACGGGGCGTGAGTAGTGCTTGGGTAGCTCAGTTGGTAGAGCACTTGCCCGCGAAAGGCAAAGGTCCCAAGTTCGAGTCTCGGTCCGGCACACAGTTTTAATATGCTAGGAAGTTTCTCTTTTATTTGGTTTCCATACGATCAGACAAGTTTTGAATGAGATATTTACTAGCATGTATCAAAAGATAGAGCGCCGCAATCAGGCTTATGGACTGGTTTTGAAAATTAGTAATTTGGAAACGGATATAATGTGTGTCGCAAGGAATAGAATCCCAGAAGGCTTGCAAGCGATTAGCGTTTCGCTACAGTCGTCTGATCGAGATCTGAGCACCGGATATGCCCCTTCTAAATCCTTACATGAACATATCCAAGCGATGATGTTCACACTTAGAGAAATTGAGGCTAAAGCCAAATCCCTGGCTAGCTGTGAAGAACATCAGCAACAAATTTCAAGACGACAAGAGAAAAATACAAAGTACGACCATTTTAGTGAGTCAACTACACTCGATGAAGTTGTATAAAATAAAACACATGGAGAACATTTTGAATTTTAGGTGTTTATTGTGATAATTGACAATTTACGGGTTGCATTAGCTAAACTCATGGATAAATACCATCACCTGACCAATGTTTTCGGAATATTACGTGACTTTAAATCTTATATAGCAGAAGAGACCTTGAAAAGAACACCTAGCACCGTGAATGCTTACCCAGATGATTTAGGAGAGTCGCCCTTGGCTAACACGCTAGCCACAATAGTGCATACTACGGTCTTTTTTTATGTCAATGGTAATCAGCACGTGGATTTGATAGTTGTGTAATTGTTAATGGTAGTGTGCTTTAGACCCTACAGCTGTGATTGATTTGTTCAAATAACTTACGGGAATGGAGCTGGGTGACGTCACCGACAACCACCAACATTTCGACAGGAGCACACCGTGCCATATTCATGGCAGTTTTGCCTTGAGAATGGCAGGGTGAGCTCCTGTCGAAATGTTGGTGGTTGTCGACGATGTCCCCTGGCTGTATTCTCGTAAATTCTTTAAACGTTATATACCCCAGGACAAATTAAGGTCTCACAATGATCAATTTGTTTACATAACAGATTATATAATTTCATTTCTAAATTGTATTACCTGTGTTAACGAACAACTAAATATTTACAAGAACGTGAAATTTTCCGTTTTTAGTTCAAAATAATGTCAGGATATTTCATCATATATGTGAAACTTCCTATTTACTCTAAACAATTTAGTACACTACCATTTTTGGCAGTTAGTGGGATTGACAGTCATTGTATTGTGTCACTCGCAGCGTCTGTTTGCTGTTTTTGGTGGGAGCCAAATGCTTCATTTCAATCAGATTGAGGTATTCTAGGAACTTAGTATCTAAATACCTTCCTGTGCGACCTATTGTATGTTTTCTCGCATCTACCTCATTTTAACTTATAAACACCTGAACAGCTAGATTTACAGAACTGGTCTAGGGAACGAACAATTCGTGATCGTATTGTGTTGTGTGTTCTTAACCTTATACTAAGATTTGGTTTTCGTGATGCGTAAAGTTTGATTTGAAAAAATATTAGCACCTTTTTTTTTTAAGAAAAAGGTGAGACTTAACAGCATCTTAGTGCTCAAAACAGATAAAGGCAATATAGTTGTAATCAAGTACAAGACAATCTATATAAAATTAAAGTTAGATTTTTTCTATAAAAAAATTGTTTACGAGGAGAAACACACTAGAAATCGAGTCTTGTCGGAATTAGGAAATCATTGCCTAAAACCGAAATTTTACCGGACAAAAGATAGAAAACCTTTTGCACACTATGAACCTACTTGCATCTAAATTATAGTCAAAAAGAAATATTCATAATGAAAGCACACCTATCAGACCAACAGTAACCCGTATGAATAACCCTGCATTTCATCTAAGAAAAACGTATACTATATGTTACAACTACATACACAAACTTCAGTAAAGAATAAAGGATTCATGAGACATGATACAGCAACTTACAGATCTCTGCTTCCCTAACCACGTAAAAGTTATTTCCTTAGAAGTAAGCAACATGTACACAAATGTGTCACTTGATGAAGCCATTAAAGTAATGGAACATAATTTACATACACATCGTAATATGACCGCAATGGTGAAGGATTACTTACTTTACTTAAATTAGTAATCTCCCATAATTATTTCAGGTTTAAGAACCAGCTCTATAGACAAGAATAAGGTATTATAATGGGAAACTTCCTAGCTGATACAATTTATCAATGTATCCATCGTGATGGGGAACTAAAATTCGTAATTCCTTTAGGTATGTCGATGAAAGAATATTTTATCTGACTGATCAGGAAAATACATATTTATGTTCCATTGACAAAAGAATAAAATACACATAAATATCATCTTTATAATCATGTGTGAACAACGTAATAAGATATGTGTTGTAGGTCTTGAAATTACAAAACTTTTGCCTTCCAGAGAAAGACAACCACAAACAGCATAATTAACAATGCAAAAACGCATACAGAAAATTATTTTTTTACCTTCAATAAGAAACTGATGAAATATTCACTAAATGAAGAGTACAGTGTCTGAAACAGAAACGTTAAAATAGCCACAATATAGCAAAAAACAATGGTTACGATTGCTCCTCAGTTGAAAAATTTAAACTACAAATATGCACAAATAAAAACTGCAGAGCGGCCTTACGCTACCAAGGGTACATTACAACAGGAAAATTTTCACATAATAGCACACTTGCGCTTCATAGAAACGTACCGTAACTGAGAAAAAGCAAGGGAACACACATTACAACACGCTCATGTTTTTTCTCGTACCCATAAGAATCCTGTAAATTTAGCCATTAATGTGTTTGTAAATCAAAATTCGGTTGCTGTGTCAATATGTGCATAGGACTGACAGGAAGAAATTTCAAAACAAGATTTGCACTTTACTTTTCTCGCACCTGAAACAACAAAAACGTACAAACAGTGACATAACACAAAAAGGTAGATCGTTTAATAGGTGAGAAGAAACAGAAGCTTCCACATATATCAAGAAACAGCCCTACAGTATAAAGTAATTAACAGTGAACGAGAAAGGGAAATATTGCTGTGACTACAGTAATGCGACAGAAAATTCTAGGAAGTTCTGGTCTTACGTTAAATCAGTAAGTGGATCGAAACAGCATATCCAGACACTCTGAGATGATAATGGCATTGAAACAGGGGATGACAATCGTAAAGCTGAAATACTAAACACCTTTTTCCAAAGCTATTTCACAGAGAAAGACCGCACTTTAGTTCCTTCTCTAAAACCTCAAACGAACGAAGAAATGGCTGACATTGAAATAAGGAACACAAACGCAACTGAAATCATTCAACAGAGGAATGTCTAGAGGACCTGACGGGATACCAATTCGATGATACACAGAGTACGCGAAAGAACTTGCCCCCCTTCTGACAGCCGTGTACCGTAAGTCTCTAGAGGAACGGAAGGTTCCAAATGATTGGAAAAGAGCACATATAGTTCCAGTTTTCAAGAACGGTCGTCGAGCAGATGCGCAAAACTATAGGCCTATATCTCTGACATCGATCTGTTGTAGAATTTTAGAACATGTTTTTCGCTCGCGTATCATGTCATTTCTGGAAACCCAGAATCTACTCTGTAAGAATCAACATGGATTCCGGAAACAGCGATCGTATGAGACCCAACTCGCTTTGTTTGTTCATGAGACCCAGAAAATATTAAATACAGGCTCCCAGGTAGATGCCATTTTCCTTGACTTCCGGAAGGCGTTTGAAACAGTTCCGCACTGTCGCCTGATAAACAAAGTAAGAGCCTACGGAATATCAGACCAGCTGTGTGGCTGGACTGAAGAGTTTTCAGCAAACAGAACACAGCATGTTGTTTTCAATGGAGAGACGTGTACAGACGTCCAAATAACCTCTGGCGTGCCACAGGGGAGTGTTATGGGACCATTGCTTTTCACAATAAATATGAATGACCGAGTAGATAGTGTCGGAAGTTCCATGTGGCTTTTCGCGGATGATGGTGTAGTATACAGAGAGGTTGCAGCATTAGAAAATTGCAGCGAAATGCAGGAAGATCAGCAACGGATAGGCACTTGGTGCAGGGGTGGCAACTGACCCTTAACGTAGACAAATGTAATGTATTGCGAATACATAGAAAGAAGGATCCTTTATTGTATGATTATATGATAGCGGACCAAACACTGGTGGAAGCTACTTCCGTAAAATATCTGGGAGTATGCGTACGGAACGATTTGAATGGAATGATCATATAAAATTAGCTGTTGGTACGGCAGGTACCAGGTTGAGTTTCATTGGGAGAGTCCTTAGAAAATGTAGTCCATCAACAAAGTAGGTGGCTTACAAAACACTCGTTCGACCTATACTTGAGTATTGCTCATCAGTGTGGGATCCGTACCAGGTCAGATTGACAGAGGAGATAGAGAAAATCCAAAAAAGAGCGGCGCGTTTCGCTACAGGGTTATTTGGTAAGCGTGATAACGTTACGAAGATGTTTAGCAAACTCAAGTGGCAGACTCTGCAAGAGAGGCCCTCTGCATCGCGATGTAGCTTGCTGTCCAGGTTTCGAGAGGGTGCGTTTCTGATGAGGTATCGAATATATTGCTTCCCCCTACTTTTACCTCCCGAGGAGATCACGAATGTAAAATTAGAGAGATTCGAGCGCGCCGGAGGCTTTCCGGCAGTCGTTCTTCCTGCGAACCATACGCGACTAGAACAGAAAAGGGAGGTAATGACAGTGGCCCGTAAAGTGCCCTCCGCCACACACCGTTGGGTGGCTTGCGGAGTATAAATGTAGACGTAGATGTAGATCTATAATTCATATAAGAAATACACATGTAAACTGAAAGGTTACCTCTCGCAGTTTAGGTTGGCAACCACGAAAGAACGGAACGTAGCCGCTTTTGTTCATCGCTGGTGTTAATATTCAAGATTCTGGCATAAACGATATGAAGGACGTATTGTGAAGCAGAACACGCAAGAACATTATCAATAATGATTGTGCAAGCACACTTTCATCACAACGTTGCTGGAAGGGAAGCATTTTTAGGAGGCAGGATGCATTTGAAAAAAGACAACGTCAGGGTGGCCGTCAGTCGAGAACGAAATGGTGGAAAATATTTGCATGATCTACGAAAAAAGCCCCAGAAAATCCAGGTCCTGTGGCAGCAGAGAATTGAATGTGCCGCAGTCAGCACTCTGGCGTGTGTTGCGAAAGCATCTGGAGCTGAAGGTGTACAGAATTCAAATGTTGCAGGCGCTAAAACCATCTCATATTCCAAAACGGAAACAATGTTGCACTGATTTTCAAGCAAAGAGGAACATGGTCACCTAAGTCACTTACGTCGCAACATTAACAAGCCTAATCTGAGGATATGGCGTACACAAAACACGCACACCTCTCTGAACCATCAACATGATTCTCCGAAACTGAACACTTACTGCACCATAACCGACCGAAGAGTCTCAGGTCCTTTCTCCTTTCCAGAATCTTCCGTTACAGGCATAACGTACCCCGATATGCTTCCTCAGTGATCGTTGCGTAGCCGGCCGGTGTAGCCGAGCGGTTCTAGGCGCTTGAGTCTGGAACAGCGCGACCGTTACGGTCGCAGGTTCGAATTCTGCCTCGGGCGTGGATGTGTGTGATGTCCTTAGGTTAGTTAGGTTTCAGTAGTTCTAAGTTCTAGGGGACTGATGACCTCAGATGTTGAGTCCCATAGTGCTCAGAGCCATCTGAACCATTTTTGGAAACGTCAATGTATAAAGGACATACGTAGCCTCATTTCCGCATTACTTACAGGAGCTAGGGACTGATTAGTTGGCGCAGTTAATTCCACTGACTGGGCTACGTTGCATCTGGTCTGGCGTGAAATGCAGTAACGGATAGACATCCACTGTGTCACAAATGGAACCCACATCGAACGTTTGCGAGTGTCCATACAAATCGTTATAGTTAAGTTATCAGTCTATATATGTATTTCCGAAATAAAGTCATTAATTTAGTCACAGGAATACTTTCTTTTTGTCCCACTGCTTTTGATTTACTCTGTCATTTGAACGAATAGTCGGAACTAAAAAACATGAAGTTCTTGGAAATGCTCAGTGTTGGAGTGCATTATTTTACTTCTATATTCCATTAACACAAATAATACAATTCAGAAATAAAATTATATAATCTCCCATACGACATATTTTCTGAATTCTGCGAGATACAAAATGTGGTTCCAAATTTTAATGTTTAGGAGAAAGATCCTTTCTTTTTTTCTCTTTATTGAGTGCGTGTAGCTATAAACAATATATTTACTCTTTAGCTTCATGTAATATTTAGAGGCCTGTAATATTTGAATTATTAGTTATTAAAACCGATAAAAGATTATTTCTGTTAACGGCCTTTCAATAACAAATCATAACCAGTGATTGTATGGCTCATGTTGTACTGTGGATGACGAACTGATGAACACTGTCATCATGCAGATATTATAGCAATACTTCGTATATATTCACGTCTATTTACACTTATATATTCTATGACGTTCAAAACTACAGCGTTACAAGTAGATATAATGATGATGAAACCTATTCGAATTCAGTGCCTGTTGTCATTGGTTTCATATCGAGATATACGTCGTTTCATGTAAGCCACGTCTGTAATTTTGACCAAGTATACACTAGACACAACAGCGTAAGTGCCATACAAAAGTGGAAATCTACTGGCTGATCAAAAGGTCAGTATAAAAGGGAAAGCTGAATAAATAACGGAATAATGTAGATATAGAGGTTCAAATTGACCCACATGCTTGGAATGACATGGGGTTTTGTAAGAAACAAAAGTTAAAGAAACATGCTACAGATGGCGCTTCATGTGATCAGAATAGCAAAAATTAGCATAACAAAGTAAGACAAAGCAAAGATGATGTTCTTTGCAGGAAATGCTCAATATCTCCAACATCATTCCTCAACAATAGCTGTAGTCGAGGAATAATGTTGTGAACAGCACTGTAAAGCATGTCCGGAGTTATGGTGAGCCATTGGCGCCAGATGTTGTCTTACAGCATCCCTAGAGATTTCGGTCGATCACGATACACTTGCTACTTCAGGTAACCCCCAAGCCAATAATCGCACTGACCTGGGGTCCTGGCAGGCGAAGCATGACGAAAGTAGTGGCTGAGCACACGATCATCACCAAATGACGCGCGCAAGAGATCTTTCACGCGTACAGCAATATGGGGTGGAGCGCCATCCTGGATTTTGGTTCTAATAAAACCCCATGTCATTTCAAGCATATGTGTCAATTTTTACCTCTCTACCTACATTATTCCGTGGTTTGTTAAGTTTACAAATTTATACTGACTTTTTGAAAACCCGGTATATTGTACAGTACAAGATGGCGTGGCTTTGATGATGATATAATATGTGGAAGAAATGTTACACTAATTAACATCTTACGAGACGGTTTAGGTTTACCTAGCTTACCTCGATGATTGTGCACAATACTGCTTCAGCTGAGACCCACCACTTCCTTCTCCACCAGAGCTACTGTGCTGTCTGAATTCTTCCCGAGGTATCTCCATTCCCTGTTATTATCTTTCTTTTATTCATTTACTTTTGTCTAGGATGTTTAGAGCTTTCACATCCTCTCTTGTATATAACACGGCTTCCTTAAAGTTATTCTTCACAATGGACTTGGCAGTGTGCTTAGTACACGATTTGTACTAAGCAATAACTGTATTTCTGGTAAATAATAGACATATTACAGAAATGTCAGTTCTGTTAATTGTGTTAAATCAGCATAAGAAGTCAGACAACCAAACAGACAAACCGTGCATAGGTATCACACGTACCAGTATGTGGAGTAGTTTCAGTTACCTTGGTCTGGGTAGAGATGTGGCAGCACTACTGGATGGTCTGGGTTTTGTTTTGTTTTCAATGGCTGTATCTTTGAATTTCCGAATAATGATGAGTAAGACAATGTTATTGCTCTTTAATTCCCACAATCGGTTTCTAATCCTACAAGTGTGCACCAGGGTCAGTCTGACGCTGAAGTTTTGTCTGCTACTGCGCATGCGCCATCACACATACACAGCCTTTTCCACCAGTGCAAATTCAGTGTTGAGCGAGACCTAGCAGATGACGGACGTTCCAAACTGTGAGACGCCGTGGTTTAACTAATTTGACAGAAACAAGTTTTAAAGCGTCACTGTGACTCAGGAGTACACATTGTCTCTAAGTGTGAACCACATGTATGCCAAAATGGTACATAGGGGCGAAATTTTACCAACTGGAGATGCTATACGAGAAGCATTGTTAAAAGAATTCAGTCGTAAAAGTGACGTAAGTGACTTTCCTGATGGAAGTGGTTCTCAAGCTGAGTCTCAAGCAGCTGTCGTGCACAAGCCGTAACTGATAAGTCTGCGGGATTTCGGACAGCGATGAAGAAAATACCCTCGTCCACAGTAACAACGGTCATTGTTGAAATACAGGTGTCCTAAATAGAAGAGGCCTACCTGTTGCCTGTAACATTGTAATCCGTATTACAAGAGTGAGGAAATAGTCAATGAATCGGACTATTAAGAATTGAGAACCCCTCAAAATATTTCTGTAATACGTGCCATTTCATTAAATGAATAGCATCTCCATGTACTGAAGCTACAAATAAATTCTTTAGATCCGGATCACGTTCAAGTTTCGTCATTGAAAAGCAGTTTTTACTTAGTAACGAATTTTGTATTAATAGTAATACAATCAAATTCTGATGGTGGCAGGGGTAAAATACAGGGAGCGAAAGCCTATTTAGAATTTGTACAGAAACCAGATGGCAGTTATAAGAGTCGAGGGGCATGAAAGGGAAGCAGTGGTTGGGAAGGGAGTGAGGGTTGTAGCCTCTCCCCGATGTTATTCAATCTGTATATTGAGCAAGCTGTAAAGGAAACAAAAGAAAAATTCGCAGTAGGTATTAAAATCCATAGAGAAGAAATAAAAACTTTGAGGTTCACCGATGACATTGTAATTCTGTCACAGACAGCAAAGGACCTGTAAGAGCAACTGAGCGGAATGCACAGAGTCTTGAAAGGAGGATATAAGATGAACATTAACAAAAGCAAAACGAGGATAATGGAATGTAGTCGAATTAAATTGGGTGATACTGAGGGAATTAGATTAGAAAATGAGACGCTTAAATTAGTAAATAAGTTTTGCTATTTGGGGAGCAAAATAACTAATGATGGTCGAAATAGAGAGGATATAAAATGTAGACTGGCAATGGCAAGGAAAGCGTTTCTGAACATGAGAAATTTGTTACCATCGAGTATACGTTTAAATGTCAGGAAGTTTTTGTATGGAGGGAAGTATTTGTATGGAGTGTAGCCATGTATGGAAGTAAAACGTGGACGATAAATAGTTTAGACGAGAAGAGAATAGAAGCTTTCGAAATGTGGTGCTACAGAAGAATGCTGAAGATTAGATGGGTACTTCACATAACTAATGAGGAGGTATTGAACAGAATTGGGGAGAAGAGAAATTAGTGGCACAACTTGACCAGAAAAAGGGATCGGTTGGTAGGACATATTCTGAGGCATTAAGGGATCACCAATTCACTATTTGAGGGCAGCGTGGAGGGTAAAAAACGTAGAGGAAGACCAAGAGATGAATACACTAAACAGATTCAGAAGTATGTACGTTGCAGTAGGTATTGGAAGATGAAGAGCTGCATCATACCAGTCTCCGGACTGAAGACCACAACAACAACAGTAATACTGGTAGAAGAAATACATGACTTAAGTGCAATATGATGCGTTTAATATACGAGAGTTCAATTTCATTATAAAATAATCCATACTGTGGCAATTTCAGAGGGCTACTCTACTAGGGTTATGTTAATAAGCACGAATTTCTCGCGAACGTGCTATCTTATTGCTGAGTTTACTATGTTAATCAGGTGTACGCCAAGAATTTTAGATTAATTCTCCCTGTATTGCAATATTCCTGCCTACGGTAACTGAAGAACTTTTTCTTTCCTCGCAGGAACTGCAGTGCTAGCTACTGTCGAGATGGCGGCCAGGAGGGACCTGTTACGATGTGTAGCGCGACACCACGCCATTTGCAAAGTTTTTGGGATGACACCATTCACAGTGGACAATGAGAGGTGTGAGCTACGGACAACACGTACTGGTACACTGTACGCTGTGGCCGTTCTGATCTTGAGTGTGGCAACAGTAGCGATTCCCATAAAATGGCTGCAAGGTTTCACTGCGGAAGCAAAGCATACCTTCAACTTCGTGTGGCTCGTTACCTATGTGGCGACTAACCGCGCCACTATAGTGACGGCAGTCGCGGCAGACCTATTTCAGAACACACGCAAGTACCAGAGGATCCTCGCTCTGTTGTCTTATCGAGACAGCGACGTCCTGGAACTTCGCCGTCCCTCTGGTGCGGCAGTGCAGATCTCCAGCGAAGTGGTGTGCATGGTGTCTCTTTCGCTACTCGTACTTGCTGTAACGTTGGATTTTCTGGAATACGAGCCCATCTGGTCATTTGCGCTCATACTGTTCACCAGTATTATTCCACAAATAGCTCTTTCCAGATACGTAGGGCTCGTTCTTCTGGTGTGGAGTGACTTACGCCGACTGAACCAGTGTCTGAGAGCTACGGCTACAACTAGATGCCAGCGGCGACCACTTGCAGATCGCTACCGGGAACTGAGGAGAGTCTACTGCGCACTGTGCCACCTCTCCCAGGAGGTTCTTTCGGCCCACCAGGCGTTCCTAACGTTTCTCATACTCACTTCACTCTGCAGTGTTTCTTGGAATTTAGTTGCCGAAATTTTATCACAGCGCCATGAAATCCTAGCGGTACCATACGTTTTGTTCCTGTCGTGGCGATCGTCACAGGTGTTTATGGTGACAGCGGCCTCGCACGCGCTGTCAAGCGAGGCGGCTCAGACGGCTCCAGTCCTGTGCCAGCTGCTCCTGAGTTCGACTCTCGGCGGTGCAGAAGCGGTGGAGCTGCGCCGTTTCTGCCATCTAGCACGTATTCAGAGCCCCGGTCATCGCCTCTACGGCATCACGCCCCTGGGTCTGCGATTCTGTGTGACCTCCTTCTCTTTCATCACAACTTGCACCGTGATTCTGTTAACTTTCTGAGCAGTGTTCTCAGATATCGCTTGTGCTAAAAATCATAATTACATTATCGCTTGGCGTGAAGTATTATGCACTGCTTTCAATAAACGCGTTGTTATGAGCACGAGTTTCTGGACACATCGTCTGTTATATCAATTTACACCTAACAAATTGGTCAGTACCTAATATCTGTAGTACTGTAACGTTTCTGCTATGATGAGACGTAATTTTATTTGGTTTTCAAAATGCACAAAGTGTTATTATTACTACTAGTTTTATAATAATTTCCCATCACTTTAGAAATAAAAATACAGTATATACATAATTTGCAAATTTACATATATATTATACTGGTGTCCAAAACTAAAGCAACAAACCACTATGTTTCTTTCCTGTGTCTAATTGATTATATAATCGCACAAACTGTCGACAGATGACCGTACGATCGTGTTCTACGCGGAAGGTGGCATTCTGGTCAACGGATAACAACGCCAAAGATGACGCCAAGGCACCTATCAAACGGGGTAGTGCTTGCTATAACACCATAATGAACCCCAAAACCCAGTTAGGAAAGACCATCATGATGTAAAGTATGGAAAAGTTATCGTGACAGGTACGACAACTTTGCCGATGATATAACACCAGAAAGTCTTGATAAACACCAACATTAAGCATTACAGAGTGTGTTTTGGTAGAAACGAAGAAGAAAGAAAGGTCATCTTCAGTTATTTGCCAAACATCTATGTAATAATTGCGAATTAATACCATGAAAGTTAAGTCCAAAGAAATATCGGTCAGAGACAACATTTATGTGGACGAGAGTTGTAAACGCAACGAAGAAATTCACTGCGTATACAATACTCATTCACGGAAAAAGTAAGTCGCTTCCTAGCTATCGTGCTGTCCAGTCATAAGAGAGCAGCTCTTGCCAAAGTTGAGCGAACGGAGAGCGACGAGATTGTTTTACTTTCAAGAGTCGTTGTTGCATGACGTAGACGCAAGGATTTTGTAAACTGATATTCAGACTAGAGACTTGAACCGCGATAGTATGCTGACTATGTATACCGAGTTGTTGGACTTTATTAACGGAAGTAGGCAATATTGGACACAACATTCATATAAGTCAACTTATAGAAAGGAGTGGACAAAGTTTCAAAAGACTAAAATACACGTTTAGCCTCGAATAGGAGACATTGACACGAATACATGAAGAAAATACAATCACGCCGAGGGTTAAATCTTTCGTAATTGTCACCATACTTGAAACTAACAGAACTTCCAGTGCTAATTAACCGCGTGCGCGTGTGACGTGAAGCTTATAAAGTATTTAGCGAAAAGTAACAATAAAATTGTTCATGAAAAGTGGAAATTCAACGTGTCGCCTCCATCATTCTATGAATATTTGGTAATTGCTCATCAAAAGTTGATGAACAGTGACTACTTGGAAGTAAATTCGTGGACTGTTAGTTGTGACAAGAAAGGTTTGGACATACATAGTATTACGACGCAAGAAAATTGACATTGTTAAAGAGTATCCGTGGTTCTCGCGTCGTATAGAGCGAACAATTTTACGTAGCAACGAACAAACAACGACCAATACGATCTGCAATTGAAATTTTTCCTCGCTTTTGGTGATGTGGACGATGCGCATGAGGGAAGATTCATCAATTACTGCACTAAAGTGTTAACCGGACACATAATAATTCAACTTCAAACCATAAGAGACAATCAGAGTGCGCAGTTCGCATTTATAAGGAAACTGTGCAGATCGCAATCAAATTTTAATCATTAAGCGAGGAACTATTTCTTAAGAGCTTCTTCAGATCTTGTCTCTCGTTAACCGACGGAGACATCCATCATCGCGCATCGCGTCTCGACTCCACCGACCGAGCTGTAGCAGTAACAGCACCACGGCGTCGACAACACCAGCACGCAGCATAGGGGGGACGTCACATTGGCTAACAGCATTGCATCGACAGTCGGTGTTTACAGAGTCACGGACAGATCACTATGGCACAGAGAACACGCCTACCAGACTGTCTGCTGTGGACAGTCATAGTAAGTAGTACAGAGAGCGAAACTGTATCCCGAAGACCAGGGCAGTGCCCACCAAAAGAGAGGAGTGTTATTTGGATGTAACGGCACTACGTTACTGCCATAGCACTGCACGGCAACTGGCATCTGACCTCGCAGCATCCTCTGGATGTGTTACATCGTGGCAAAGGCTTCACGGAAGGGGACGTCTAGTGTGGAGTCAACTTATCACCTGGACGGTCGAACTGGGGGGGGGGGGGGGGGGGGCAATGTCCTTTTCACAGATGAGTTCCCAATTGGTCTGGAGCGTGATTCTCGACAGATTCTCATCTGGAAGGATCGTGGAACACGATTTCTGGAGCCAAACATCGTAGAAAGAGACCGACATCGAGAAGGATCCCAAATGGTATGGGCAAGGATTATGTTGACCACTCCAATGTCTCTTCATGAAACTGTGCAGGTGAATCGGAAAGGGTTATCTGCGCTCATATATCGTGACGAGGTGTTACTGCGAGATGCTGTGCGCCCAGACTTCGTGGTGATGGATTATAATGTTCGAACTCACAGAGCACGAGTGGAATGTGAGTCCAAATATGTTCAATTGGAGGAAAACGAAGAACAATTTTTGTTTACCATTATGCATGTTGCAGTTTTTTACCTTCTGTATTCTTTACATAGTTTGTAATTTACTACCACCCATTTATACTGCTTTGCTTTGCGGCACGCAACGTCGCAAAATGTCCGCTTTTTTGCGCTTAATTCTGGACACCAGTATATTTAAATGCATCATCACATCTGATGATGTCCAAGATATGAGGTCCAAGAGATCCGTGAGGTGAATTTTGAGGGTACTTTGCCACAACTTGTCTGACAGCCTGTCCTGGAACAGCCCGGGTTCACGCTGCAGTGGTAGTCTTTCCCCATCCATAACCAGAACGATCGGGTTGGGTCTGTGACACCCATTAGTCTTTGTTTCCGTGAATTTATATTCTTATAGTTACTGATTTGACTCGAGAGCTGTGCCAGCTTCCTGAAACATCCGTGAGAAAGAGTTAACGTCGTGAATGAGGTTTTGCTGTGTTTAGTCGTTGCCTGGCAGTCTTCTAAAAAGAGCTCGAGTCTTTCAGAACGAGATCGACCGTTCACGTTACCATTTCCTGATTCCATTTTTATTTTGGCGTAGGCCTATCATTGAGTTACTTTGTGAACCAACATTGTCAATAGCCTACAATATAAAATGGCACAAGAAAATATTTCATACAGTTAAATTTACAGAATTGTATATGATGTTGAGAGTAATGTAGACGATTCTGGGGCAGATTTTGAAATAAACAGTGACCATGACAGTAACATCGGGGTAAGAGCTGATGAAGAGGAAAATTTTGAGCCTTCCGCCAGCACCGATGGACCTACTGTTGTTGATTCAAGTACAACTTCTGCAACTGACTCGGATACGTCACCTATTCGCTTTTATAGAGGAAGGAACGGAGCAACCAAATGTATAAAAACCTGTTTTCCACAACACTTAAGAACAAGATGTCACAACACAGTTACCGTGCATTTTAAAGGAAGTATTCGAGCTGCGATGGATGTACAATCACCGTCAGAATCATATCAATCCACTGACTTACTTATTTCTTGACTCAACCAATATCTAAATTGATTCAGCTCGAAATAAAAATACAGCTGATCCCAATATGGCTAGGCCTACAGGTTTTGATGAACTAAAGACATACCTTGGCCTACTTTACTTAGCTGCAACATTGTATGATGGTAAAATGAATACTGAAGACTTTTGGAATACAAATGAGACCGAAACAGAAATCTCGTTGGAAAGGTTCAGATTTTTGAGTCGTTGTATTAGGTTTGACAACATCCATATGAGGAAAGAAAGAAACGCACAACGTAATATTCCTGTCATAAGACCCGTTAGTGATATGCTTGTCTCCAACTGCAATGCATATTTTTTTCCGTTGAAAAACGTTACTTCGGAAGAAACGTTCGTTCCATACAGAGGTAGGTACAGGTTCAGGACGTATATCGCAAATAAACGTGGAAGTATGTGATCAACGTTTTCATCGTGACTTGTTCTAAAACGTACTATGCAATACTTTCCGTATGCTACTCATGTGAATAGCCACAAAGTCCGTACACAGTCAGTAATAAGGCATAAGATGTTGTTTTGCGGCTTGTACATCTGTTAAAAAGGTCTGGAATAAATTTGACAAAGACAGTTGCTTTATTTCTTACCCAATCGTCAAAAGAGTACTACAAGAAAAGAATATTCCGATCGATGGTATGTTAAAAAAAAAAGCAAGCCTGAAATTCTAGTTGAGTCTTTATCCAAAAAGTCTAAGAAAGGAGTACCCAAGTATGTTTGGGTTTCAGACATCACATTACTTTCATGTATAACAAAACGAAACAAATCAGTACTGCTTATTTCGTCAGTGCGTCATGATGGTTAAACTGACAGTGACAGCGGCCAAAAGAAAAAAAAGTATAATAACGGAATAAAACAAAACAAATGGGGGCGTAGGTGTTGTTTATGCTAAGCGTGGTGAATACACTGTTGTCAGAGGGACAAGACAGTGGCCTCTCTGTCTCTTTTCAGTGGTTGTACATTGCAGCTCTCAATAGTTACATTGTATGCAAAGCAAGCGAAAGCGATGCAGTTAGAAAAGAATACCTGAGAACCCTAGGAAAGTCTCTCATTGCACCACAGTTGACAATGCGCGCAGCCCAGCATCCATTGGTGTTATCTTTCTATTTACCTCAAACAAAAGAACATTTCTCTGTGTGTTGCTCCATTTTCTAGCACCCACAGCTCCATTCAGTATGTCCAAATGGGAATATCACAATACGTAAACTCAAATAGTAACAGCGAACTACTAACAAAAAGTGACAATCGATAGCTAAACCCATACCAACCCGAATACCAACATGCAAAACAAAAAAGCAACTATGTACCAACCTAATAGAGGCTAAATAGTAGTGGAGCTAAGATTGAGCTCTGATGTGGGGCATTATAGAGGGTCATCTACCTTATGAGGTCCGTCAGTCACCATATCGTTAAGAAACTATTTATCTACAGGATATTACATGGAGCAGCTAATAGACAACACCTTACCTCACAAAAATGGCTCAAAGGGCTCTGAGCACTATGGGACTTAACATCTATGGTCATCAGTCCCCTAGAACTTAGAACTACTTAAACCTAACTAACCTAAGGACATCACACAACACCCAGTCATCACGAGGCAGAGAAAATCCCTGACCCCGCCGGGAATCAAACCCGGGAATCCGGGCGTGGGACACCTTACCTCCACACAGTATCATAAGCAGCAGACAGGTCAATAAATGCAACAAAATTTGACAGTTAAGGAAGCCAGCCTCTATGTAGATTGACAATAAAGGCACTTGTTGTACACGTTACAGTTTTGTCGGAATCTGCAATGTTCAACATAAATCTTCCCAAGAACTCCATACATATCCTATTATAAAGTAGTCTCTCAAGTAATTTGATCATCAGACTCCGACATGTGATAGGACGATAACTTTGAGGTATATAATGCACGCTAAGTTTCACGAAAACCAACAAATCTACACTACTGGCCATTAAAATTGCTACACCACGAAGATGACGTGCTACAGACGCGGAATTTAACCGACGGGAAGAAGATGCTGTGATATGCAAATGATTAGCTTTTCAGAGCATTCACAGGGTGGGCGCCGGTGGCGACACCTACAGCTGCTGACATGAGGAAAGTTTCCAACGGCCTTCTCATACACAAACAGCAGTTGACCGGCGTTGCCTTGTGAAACGTTGTTGTGATGCCTCGTGTAAGGAAGACTTTGATAAAGGTCGGATTGTAGCCTATCGCGATTGCGGATCATCGTATCGCGACATTGCTGCTCACCTTGGTCGAGATCCAATGACGGTTAGCAGAATATGGAATCGGTGGGTTCAGGAGGGTAATACGGAACGCCGTGCTGGATCCCAACGGACTCATATCACTAGCAGTCGAGATGGCAGGCATCTTATCCGCACGGTTGTAACGGATCGTGCAGCCACGTCTCGATCCCTGAGTCAACAGATGGGGACGTTTGCAAGACAACAACTACCTGCACGAACAGTTCGACGAAGTTTGCAGCAGCATGGACTATCAGCTCGGAGACCAGGGCTGCAGTTTCCCTTGACGCTGCATCAGAGAGAAGAGCGCCTGCGGTGGTGTACTCAACGACGTAACTGGGTACACGAATGGCAAAGCGTCATTTTTTTCGGATGAATCCAGGTTCTGTTTACAGCATCGTGTTGGTCGCATCCGTGTTTGGCAACATCGCGCTGAACGCACATCGGAAGCGTGTATTCGTCACCGTCATACTGGCGTATCACCCGGCGTGATGGTATGGGGTGCCATTGGTTACACGTCTCGGTCACCTCTTGTACGCATTGACGGCACTTTGAACAGTGGACGTTACATTTGAGATGTGTTACGACCCGTGGCTCTACCCTTCATTCGATCCCTGCGAAACCCCACATTTCAGCAGGATAATGCACGACCGCATGTTGCAGGTCGTGTACGGGACTTTATGGATACAGAAAGTGTTCGACTGCTGCCCTGACCAGCACATTCTCCAGATCTCTCACCAATTGAAAACGTCTGGTCAACGGTGACCGAGCTACTGGCTCGTCACAATAGACCAGTCACTAATGTTGATCAACTATGGTATCGTGTTGAAGCTGCATGGGCAGCTGTACCTGTACACGCCATCCAAGCTCTGTTTGACTCAATGCCCAGGCGTATTGAGGCCGTTATTACGGCCAGAGGTGGTTGTTCTGGGTTCTGATTTCTCAGGATCTATGCACCCGAATTGCGTGAAAATATAATCACATGTTTGTTCTAGTATAATATATTTGTCCAATGAATACCCGTTTATCATCTGCATTTCTTCTTGGTGTAGCAATTTTAATGGCCAGTAGTGTAAAGTCTTCGCCTTCGCCTAAACAGTTTAGTCAGCATTGACGTATAAAGGAAGTAACAGGAATGATCAAAATTCTTTGGTGAGATGCATGTCAGAAGAGCGGAGATTAAGTTATCGAGACCTTACCGTGTAACTCATTAGGCGTGTATCCTCTCTGCCTCATGACCTCATGAAAAGTGGCATTTCGCTTCGAAGTATCACTTGTCTTTCCTCCCACCGGAGGTCCTCGTTTCCTACACTTTGACCAGCCCTAACGAAGACATACACAGTACTGGCGCTAAGGGGGAACCCTCCTTTTTGAATATCTATAGTGGCACTGCATTTTTGCTTCTACAAGTACTTTGTTTGTTAAGGGTGACAATCTCCCAGAAAATTAATGAAAATTAAAGTTGTTTGTTGTTCTTCAAACAGGCAAGGCTGTCTACTTTCTTCACACTCTGACACACTGAAAAGAATGCAGAATATCCTTTTTAATCAAGATAACAAGGGCCATTCAAGACGTTTCTAATACATCCGAAGCGATGAAATTTAAAATAAATACAAAAACCTTTGAATAGGGAACGAAGACACAGAGGAGTGTTATAACCGCGACCGGAACGGTCGCGGGGTTACCGTGAACGAAAGCGCGGCAAGACCGACAGGGAGCGGCCCGCAAACAAACAAGATGGACGAACGCGAAAGGAAGTACACTCACGATGACAGACGACCAAGCAAGATACCAATAACAACAACACACAAAAAGCAACGGGGTCACAAACGAAAACCTCATGAAATCAACAACGTCCACTCATACACAGAAGTAAGCAAAGTACACACGATGTCTGTAGGCGAGATATCGAGAGACTCATCCGAATATCAGACTGAACCGCAGAGTGAAAGGTAGGCGCTTAAATACACGATAAGGTACGTCGCTATTGGACGCTGGGCCACGTGCTACACAGTGGTGCCCTGACATTACACGCGGGCCAGGAGTGCGTGCAGCCACGGCTTACAGAGACCTCTAGTGGTAATCGAAGTCCATGCCGTCTGGCGGGGATTCAAAACCCGCGGCGATCGGTACCAGATCCCTCCCCCCTGAAACTTGCGTGTTGGGGCGGAAACGCCCCGGAAGGTGCCGTGATGGTCGGCAAAGACCCGGGCGCGTCAACCGCCGTTGGCGGGGAGGAAGGAATGTCCGAGGTGTCCATGACGGCCGACCCAGAGGCCAGGATGGCGGAGGGAGCCATCGATCCACCTGGGGGCGGGGAGGACCGGCGGCAGGCTCGCGGAGAGGCAGCAGCCGGTGGCAGTAATGGTGACACCACGCAGGTACCCGAAGGAGGTAGCGAAGGAGGAGGTGGCGACGAGGGCCGACGTGGTTGGAGATGTTTCGACCGCCTTCATTAACTGCTGTTAAAATGTGTGGAGAAGCTTCTCCACAGCGCCATTGGAGGAAAGGTGGAAAGGCAGGCTATGGTAATGTTTGATACATTTGGCCTGACAGAAGTCGTGGAAGGAGGATGCCGTGAATTGGGGGCCATTATAGGAGACCAACGTGTGAGGCAGGCCCTCAATGGTGAGAACCTGGGCCAGGGCCGTGAGTGTAGCCTCCGTGGTGGTGCACGCCATGCGGACGACATGTGGGTATTTCGAGCACGCATCAACGAAAAGTAGCCACATGGACCCCAAAAACAGTCCCGCAAAATCGAAATGGATGCGATCCCAGGGCCAGGGTGCGAACAACTAAGGGAGGTTTGCCTAGTAACACGCACCACAGTACACCCGTGGACCAGGTGGTCAATATCACCATCGATTACGGGCCAGTACATGTCCTGGCGAGCCAAAACTTACGTGTGGGACATACCCCAGTGCCCGCTGTGTAACAAACTGAGCACTTGATGCCGCAAATCCAGAGGAATGACCACCTGATGGGCATCCAACTATGTGGCCAACAGAAGGCCATCATCGACCACAGAGAACCTGTGAGACAGGTGGCGCCAGCGTCTGAAATCGGTCAGCATCCGACGAGTAGTATAGGAGGGCCACCCGTGGACCGTGTAGTGGAGAACCCGCCGCAAGATAGAGTCTCGGCGTGTAGAGGTCCATGCCGTCTGACGCGGATTCGAAACCGGCGGCGCTCTGTACCAGAAGGAGTTAACAATATAAAAGTAGAAATTGACGTAGTGAACGCCCTACGTTCTGTACAAGTCGACAAAAATTATATATATAAAATGAAAACACAATACAGACAACATACAATACAGTATAAAGAATTGAAATTACGATGGGGCTTGATACTATCCCACAACGTTCACCGAGTTCAAAGCGTAAATGGCAGTGCAGACATCCTGTTAAGTATCGTATAATATTCCTGCATGAGTTCAACAACACTGAGACGCCTCTCCAAACTGACAGGGACCCCTCAGGATGTTGACGACACATCTTGAGCCTCTATACGTGACTGTGTGATCACCGCCCACATTGAAGTACGACAGCGGTCTCCCTGAGGAACGCTGTTAATTAAATTAGATGTTGTTCCCGCAACACAGCAGAAGATTGTACTTACGTGTTTCTAAAAAGTGATAACACAACGACGATTCTGAAACGATTTATGGAAGTGGTGAAGAAATTCATTACACTTTTCAGAATGTACATTTTGTCGGTAACTTGCGAGAGGTGAGTATACTTATATCATACGTCTCATTGGTGATGATAGAAGTCTCATAGGTGTTCTTGAAGTTTAACGAATACAGTCCAGTACATTCGTCAATTGTGAAATGTGTGGAACACAAAGCGTTATGTTGCTCGAGAGGTAAATTTGTGAAACTGAGTGGAATGATTCATTGCAAAAATCACTATCATTGAAAAGTGTCTAACAGCACAGATAACACACTACTTATTAGCTAAAAACACATTGATTACATGTATTGACTACTGCAGCAGAATCAACGACCAGTACTAAGACTATAATAGCGTCTGTTCTCAACAGTTCGTAATAAATGATTAGTTGTGCGTAGATTTACAGCTGAATTACGCTCAAGGGCTCTGGAATTGAAGCTACAAGGGTCAGTCGAACGAAAATGTGACAGATGGAAAAAAGTAAGTAACTGTTTATTATTTCAAAAGTAATCGACATAATTCTTAGTACATTTGTCCCACTATGAGACGAGGTGGTCATTATCTCCATGGAAGTAAGTCTGTGGTTGCCTATGGAGAAATGATTGTACCCTGGTGCGCACTCTTTCGTCGGAAGAGACTCGATAGTAACTAATGTGTTTCTTCAAAGTTCAAAGTGACGTACCTGTGAAAATCACATAGGGAGAGATCGGAACTGAATGGTTGATGTGTAATGATTTCCCTGTGAATCTTTTGCAACTTTCTCGAAACATAATGGGCCGGTCACATTGTGCCAACTTCGTCTCGACTGCGATTTTAAAGTTTCAGTCGGAACTACTTACACACCTTCCATACAGTTCCGATGTCTGCCTATATGATTTCCATAGTTTTGGACTCCTCAAGAAAGACGTTCGTGGACGGAGTGTGCACGCCGAGGTAAAATCATTGTTCTGCAGACAACCGCAAATATTTCTCCATTCTTGTCTCACAATCGGATAAATGTACTAACAGTTACGGTGATTATTTTTGAAGCAGTTAACAGTGTAATCACTTGTTTTCCATCTGTCTAGTATTCTTTTAATCGCTCTTTACATCTACTTGTGCGGCTGGTCCCAGTGGAGGTTCGAATCCTCCCTCGGGCATGGGTGTGTGTGTGTTTGTCCTTAGGATAATTTAGGTTAAGTAGTGTGTAAGCTTAGGGACTGATGACCTTAGCAGTTAATTCCCTTAAGATTTCACACACATTTGAATTTTTTTTTTAGATCTACTGTGCGGTACACAGAGTGCTCTAGTGGACGCGTTGTGGAACAGATCGGTGCATCAGGTGAGTGGGACGACGTGGGACAATCAGCATCAGATTGTGCAACACGCGACCTGGAGGTGCGTGCCTCACTCATGATACGTGCTGTCAGTGAGGTTCTCTAAGAAATTAACTCGTCTAGTTTGAGGGTGTGCCGTGATTAGCAAAAAAACTGGGCCACAAGAATCCAGTGATGAATGCAGCTATTCGTCGAAGTCACGTTCACTGATTAATTAAGTTGAATTTATAATAAGGAGATCCACTCCTTCACTCTGTACAGGTATAGGAAAGGAAAGATGGTGCACTACATGCAGTAATTTTTCGTATGTCAGAGATAACTGAAGTGTAGGAAGAAAATCCTTTGGTAAGTTCCATTGTGTCAGTTTACAGTAACATAAGACAAGAAATTTCATGTTTTTCATTTTACCAAATGGCAACGGACTTGCCGCAGTGGATACACCGGTTCCCGTCAGATCACCGAAGTTAAGCGCTGTCGGGCGTGGCCGGCACTTGGATGGGTGGCCATGCTTGCCGCCATGTGCTGTTGCCATTTTTCGGGGTGCACTCAGCCTCGTGATGCCAACTGAGGAGCTACTCGGCTGAACAGTAGCTGCTCCGGTCAATGAAAACCATCGTAACGACCGGGAGAGCGGTGTGCAGACCACACGCCCCTCCTATCCGCATCCTCAGCTGAGGATGACACGGCGGTCAGATGGTCCCGATGGGCCACTTGTAGCCTGATGACGGAGTTCTTTGTTTTAGCAAATGCTCCTTTCACCAGCTGTCGACGATTATTTGAAAATAAGAGTAATGCTTTGAAAAATAAGTAAATAAGTAAAAACTGTAGCTCCTGCTATATCGCCGTGGATGAAATCCATTATCTTGAATATCTGGCAAAACATTCTCCTTCATGTGTGCCATCATTGGCCAAAATCTCGTTTGGAAATCTCGAATGGCTCACGAGACATAAGGGCTGTTATGAATATTTCATTCCTACACTCGTGCGATCGGAAATGAACATGATAGTTAAAATCCCTTTCCTCGATATTGTAAACAGATAGAGACCTCCCCCCGCTCCCAAGTCTAAAGAAAAATTCAACATCTTAGTTAAAGCTCATATGGTGTACTATTTTCCTTGGAACGTTTTAAATTTCCTATATGTGTAGGAAATTTCACAATAACTGTGACCTTTAGCGAAATAACGAGCATTTCACGATGAACAAGACATATAAAACTACGGGTAACGTAAGAACTAAGTTCTTTTACCTAACATATTCTGTAAAATCGTTCGAGAAAGACTGCTAAGAGAGCGCGTCGTTCCGACAGCGCAGTGACTCGTTTGCATGGCCCGTGCGGGTGGCGTCACACGGAGCGCGCCCCGGCCCAACCTTTAGTTAATGGCGCTGGCGGCAGACGTCGCCACCCACAGTGGAGCCACGTGCGGTCGCCCTATTGGATGCCTCGGGGGTTCCCGCAGTCAGCTCCATCCCCTTTGGGTCGCATTCCGTGTGTACGCCTACGGACGCTGGTGCGTAACCTGTACCTCGTTTCCTGATCGGCGCTCCTGGGCACGCTCAGGGCAAATGCGGGGTGTAGCTGGGCGCTCGGAGCAGACTAGCGTTTCGCGCACCCACCGCCTCAGTTTCGCCGCAGTACCGTCCTCCTCCACTCATGCTCCACATACTTACCTTTCTACAGGTCTGAGGTCTGAGGAGAAGAAATATACACTACTGGTCATTAAAATTTCTACACTAAGACCCAATGCAAATGATAAACGGATATTAATTGCACAAATATATTATACTAGAACTGATATGTGATTACATTTTCACGCAATTTGGGTCCATAGATCCTGAGAAATCAGTACCCAGAACAACCACCTCTGGCCGTACAAACGCCGTTGATACGCCTGGGCATTGAGTCAAACAGAGCTCCGACCGCACGTACGGGTACAGCTGTCCATGCAGCTTCAACACGATGTCACAGTTCATCAAGAGTAGTGACTGGCGTATTGTGACGAGCCAGTTACTCGGCCACCATTGACCAGACGTTTTCAATTGGTGAGAGATCTGGAGAATGTGCTGGCGAGGACAGCAGTCGAACACTTTCTGTATCCAGAAAGGCCGGTACAGGACCTACAACATGTGGTCGTGCATTATCCTGCTGAAATGTAGGGTTTCGGACGGATCGAATGAAGGGTAGAGCCACGGGCCGTAACACATCTGAAATGTAACGTCCACTGTTCCAAGTGCCGTCAATGGGAACAAGGGGTGACCGATATGAGTAAACGATGGCACCTCATACCATCATGCCAGATGATACGCCAGTATGGCGATGACAGATACACACTTCCAATGTGCGTTCACCGCGATGTCGCCAAACACGGATACGACCATCATGATACTGTACTCCGCAGCTCGTGGTCGTGCGGTAGCGATCTCGCTTCCCACGCCCGGGTTCCCGGGTTCGATTCCCGGCGGGGTCAGGGATTTTCTCTGCCTCGTGATGACTGGGTGTTGTGTGATGTCCTTAGGTTAGTTAGGTTTAAGTAGTTCTAAGTTCTAGGGGACTGATAACCATAGATGTTATGTCCCATAGTGCTCAGATCCATTTGAACCGTTTGAACCATGATGCTGTAAACAGAACCCGGATTCATCCGAAAAAATAACGTTTTGCCATTCGTGCACCCAGGTTCGTCGTTGAGTACACCATAGCAGGCGCTCCTGTCTGTCATGCAGCGCCAAGGGTAACCGCAGCCATGGTCTCCGAGCTGATAGTCCATGCTGCTGCGAACGTCGTCGAACTGTTCGTGCAGACGGTTGTTGTCTTGCAAACGTCTCCATTTGTTGACTCAGGGATCGAGACGTGGCTGCACGATCCTTCACAGCCATGCGGATAAGATGCCTGTCATCTCGACTGCTAGTGAAACGAGGCCGTTTGGAACCAACACGGCGTTCCGTATTACCCTCCTGAACCCATTCCTAATTCTGCTAACAGTCAATGGCTCTCGACCAACGCGAGCAGCAATGTCGCGATACGATAAACCACAATCGCGATAGGCTACAATCCGATCTCTATCAAAGTCGGAAACGTGATGGTACGCATTTCTCCTCCTTACACGTACATCACAACAACGTTTCACCAGGCAACGCCGGTCAACTGCTGTTTGTGTATGAGAAATTGGTTGGCAACTTTCCTCACGTCAACACGTTGTAGATTTCCCCACAGGCGCCAACCTTGTGTGAATGCTCTGAAATGCTAATCATTTGCATATCACAGCATCGTCTTCCTGTCGGTTAAATTTCGCGTCTGTAGCACGTCATCTTCGTGGTGTAGCAATTTTAATGGCCAGTAGTGTAGTACAGGGTTGCTCTGGTGCCTGCTATCGACATCACGAAGATGCTGCTTGCTATCGAAGCATCGCTGGCCACACCTATGACATGTAAACAGCAAGACACACCCACAGAAGTTACTTCGCGCCTTTCGGCGGCCTGTCCTGAACCGGGCCGACACATAGGCACGAGGTTAGTTCTACGCCAGGCTATGTTCCAGTCAACATCTAGTCCGCAGGAAGCAGCGGGAAGAGTACCTTGTCTGGTGACAACAGAGTTAGAGGTTACCAGTTGGACTCTTCCGCTTAATCTGCAGGTCCTTGCACGTGTTTGTGAATTTTGTCTTTGACCAGCGCTACGAGAAACAGTTTCTACTGAACAGTGCTTTTATTTGTATTAGCAACGACAATCTTCTTCAACACAGTCACAACAAAGAAGAAGTTGTATATCAAAAGATAAGTCCTCATTTTGACTGTAGGTGCATACCAGTCCGTACATTTTACACGTGCAATAATCATGTCATTTATCAACTGTTTTGGAATCCAGTTCATTTCTGATAACCAGTCACAAGTTATATATAACGCTGAGCTCCAGACATTCACAGCTGTGGTAATACATCTTGCAGAAAGAATAGTGATCACAGCTGTTTAATACCCATAAATGGGCATATTATACAGCTATATGCGTTGTTCGCTTTGGAAAATATCTCTAGCAATGGTATTTTATCACGCCTTTCAGGAGAAAAGCGTAATTCGACTTACTTTCGCCGGCCGGAATGGTCAAGCGGTTCTAGGCGCTGCAGTCTATAAGCGCGCGACCGCTGCGGTCGCGGGTTCGAATCCTGCCTTGGGCATGGATGTGTGTGTTGTCCTTAGGTTAGTTAGGTTAAAGTGTTCTAAGTTCTAGGGGACTGATGACTTCAGAAGTTAAGTCCCATAGTGCTCAGAGCGATTTGAACGGTATTTTGAATTACACTCCTGGAAATGGAAAAAAGAACACATTGACACCGGTGTGTCAGACCCACCATACTTGCTCCATACACTGCGAGAGGGCTGTACAAGCAATGATCACACGCTCGGCACAGCGGACACACCAGGAACCGCGGTGTTGGCCGTCGAATGGCGCTAGCTACGCAGCATTTGTGCACCGCCGCCGTCAGTGTCAGCCAGTTTGCCGTGGCATACGGAGCTCCATCGCAGTCTTTAACACTGGTAGCATGCCGCGACAGCGTGGACGTGAACCGTATGTGCAGTTGACGGACTTTGAGCTAGTGCGTATATTGGGCATGCGGGAGGCCGGTTGGACGTACCGCCGAATTGCTCAACACGTGGGGCGTGAGGTCTCCACAGTACATCGATGTTGTCGCCAGTGGTCGGCGGAAGGTGCACGTGCCCGTCGACCTGGGACCGGACCGCAGCGACGCACGGATGCACGCCAAGACCGTAGGATCCTACTCAGTGCCGTAGGGGACCGCACCGCCACTTCCCATCAAATTAGGGACACTGTTGCTCCTGGGGTATCGGCGAGGACCATTCGCAACCGTCTCCATGAAGCTGGGCTACGGTCCCGCACACCGTTAGGCCGTCTTCTGCTCACGCCCCAACATCGTGCAGCCCGCCTCCAGTGGTGTCGCGACAGGCGTGAATGGAGGGACGAATGGAGACGTGTCGTCTTCAGCGATGAGAGTCCCTTCTGCCTTGGTGCCAATGATGGTCGTATGCGTGTTTGGCGCCGTGCAGGTGAGCGCCACAATCAGGACTGCATACGACCGAGGCACACAGGGCCAACACCCGGCATCATGGTGTGGGGAGCGATCTCCTACACTGGCCGTACACCACTGGTGATCGTCGAGGGGACACTAAATAGTGCACGGTACATCCAAACCGTCATCGAACCCATCGTTCTACCATTCCTAGACCGGCAAGGGAACTTGCTGTTCCAACAGGACAATGCACGTCCGCATGTATCCCGTGCCACCCAACGTGCTCTAGAAGGTGTAAGTCAACTACCCTGGCCAGCAAGATCTCCGGATCTGTCCCCCATTGAGCATGTTTGGGACTGGATGAAGCGTCGTCTCACGCGGTCTGCACGTACAGCACGAACGCTGGTCCAACTGAGGCGCCAGGTGGAAATGGCATGGCAAGCCGTTCCACAGGACTACATCCAGCATCTCTACGATCGTCTCCATGGGAGAATAGCACCCTGAATTGCTGCGAAAGGTGGATATACACTGTACTAGTGCCGACATTGTGCATGCTCTGTTGCCTGTGTCTATGTGCCTGTGGTTCTGTCAGTGTGATCATGTGATGTATCTGACCCCAGGAATGTGTCAATAAAGTTTCCTCTTCCTGGGACAATGAATTCACGGTGCTCTTATTTCAATTTCCAGAAGTGTACTTTCCGATCTTAATTTTTGTCATTGCAAATACCATAATCAAAATAGGAGAAACTGAAAGCACACACCAACGTGGTTTGCCACTAACACAATATGAATCATCTGACTGTACGTCAGAGGTAATAAGCATATAAACTAGGTTATCGTGTAACTATTAATGGCAGTATGTTTTATATCCAAAGATAATCTGCGCCTACATACATACTTGAGGAACCATTGTATGATCACGAAGGAGGGTGTCTTGTGATCTATAGACAGCACTTGGCCACAGCATTCTTGGCGAGTCCTATTTCTGGTAAGAAGTCTGCACCCTGCAGCTGTTTACCATTGCAGGCATTCCTCCTTCGGAAACAGTTATGCACCTCACAAAGACTTACCGTATTTGTATTCTGTGAATATTGTAAACATTCTGATTACAGGCTCAACGCTAGTAGGCACTACCAAGTACCGCTACCATCACCCATATGCAGTGCACGTAGCAACAGCTATGCTGCTATCGGGGGCTAACTTGTGCCTGTGCGTCACGGTTCCTCAAGAGTCTGTGAATGTTTCACCGCCGCAATATACTTGAGCCATGGTGAAAACTCCAGTAGCCAGTTGCAGATGCAGCTCAACTTCAGAGCACTCGGATTGGTCCCCTGTGCTGTCGCATCTGTTGCAGCTTCACCCGGCACTGCGTCACGCTGTAGCGCACCACCACGTCATGACATCATCACTACACTGTCCTACAGTGTAGTTGTCCTAAACCGATTATCGGCAAGACTTTGTGAAAACGGGCTGTTGTCACGACCTACGTTACGACACAGGGGAAGACAGTCTTTTGGCATTAGCACAGCATACGAGAACATGGGGGGTCGTTTTTGTTACTATTCTTTTTTGTGGAACTTTAAATCTTATGTTGTGAGGTTAAAATAAACGTATATTGTCAAATTAACTGCAGAAACATTAATCATCTGCGTGCAAATAATCGACTATGAACATAAAGGAGACGACGATTGATGTTTTTTTGTTGTTGTTGTTGTTGTTGTTTTCCGCAGTGGCCACTTACTGCTTACTGGAATCACTTCTACCTCGTATATTACTTCAACTGTTGCCACCGTTCCGCAGCTGCCCTCAGTTGTCTCGGCGCAATCGTTCCTGTTCCACATTATGCATCACAATACTGTACGCGTCCTGCAGAGGTCGCCCAACCAGCCGTGGCCTCATCAGGAAAACCAGCATCACAGCTCGCCGCCGTCCTTCCCCAGCAGCACCGCACCGCACCGCATCCCTTTCTCCAAAATCGACGCAACAGCGCCCATCCAGCCGTGGCCTCATCAGGAGAACCAACATCACAGCTCGCTGCCGTCCTTCCCCAGCAGCACCGCACCGCACCGCATCCCTTTCTCCAAAATCGACGCAACAGCGCCCATCCAGCCGAGGCCTCATCAGGAAAACCAACATCACAGCTCGCCGCCGTCCTTCCCCAGCAGCATCGCACCCCGTCGGCTGCATCCCTTTCTCCAAAATCGACGCAACAGTACCAATCGCTGCAGATTTTCAGCGAAACATCGGAATCAATGTCCACTTTCCTCTACCAGCTGGAACATGTTTCCGTATCGTTCACCATCATGGAGGACTCTCACAAATGGACCCAGTTCCTCAACTGGTTTGGCACTACTCATTATGGATCTCGTGGTGGTGCACAAACTCTCGTTTTTGAGCCTTCTTTCCTGTCGTATGTGGACTCCTCGCTGGATCCCCCACTTGATTTCTCTCTCTCAACCCGTCACATACTCAGTCACCCCAGATTCCAATGTTGCAGAGTTCGTCACCTTCTCCTGTTCTGACGAACCTGGCGCCAACTTATCTTGCACCAATGGCCCTGTTGGTCCTTCCTCAGTGCCACAGTCGCGCCGTTTGCTGTGCCACGTTCTCTGCCGTTTTCTGCACCACGGGTGCATCGACCTAGGCCCAGTGCTCGCCACCAGCTCCGCTTCTACTGGTTCCGCTGCCCCTGGGCTATCCACTGCCAGCCCATCCAATGCTATCCTCTCAGACGCCGACTATTCACTCTCACCAGTCGTCACTGGAGCGGCCTCCACACTCGGCACACCTGGGCCACCAGCCTGTCTGCCACTCTTTCTGGCCTTGAATTCAATGCTACTTCCATCCTCCTGTGCCTTGTCTTGGGGATTCAGCCATTTCTGGTCTTCCTCTAGGACGGTGGCTTCCTACTTCTTTCGACAAACATTGTCTTTCTCCTTCTTTCGTTTTTCGTAAGATTTAACGCCCCTTTAAAGTTTTATTAATAATAACCATCATACTTTACATTTAGGAATGGTACAAATTTTGCACCAATTGGGATGTGTTATAAGTGTTTGACAAAGTTTTCTTAAAGTACACTACTGGCCATAAAATTGCTACACCAAGAAGAAATACAGATCATAAAAGGGTATTCATTGGACAAATGTATTATACTAACACTGACATGTGATTACATTTTCACGCAATTTTGGTGCAGAGGTCCTGAGAAATCAGTGCCCAGAACAACCACCTTTGCCCATAATAACGGCATTGATACACCTGGGCATTGTGTCAAACAGAGCGTGGATGGCGTGTACAGTTACAGCTGCTCATGCACCCCATAACATCACGACGAGTGATACGCCAGTATGGCGATGAAGAATACACGCTTCTAATGTGAGTTTACCGTGATGTCGCCGAACACGGATGCGACCATCATTTTAACACATAAAATACACTTCCTATACGATTTTCTGTAATTTCTGATATAAACAGGGGGGAACTATCTTTGTCCATAGAGCACATCACAGTTGGCAGTTACACAATATCCAAATCTATAGTTCATTACCCCTGACGTATAACAATACAATAATATGCAGATTGTCAGCAAATTGTCTTTGCAATGTCCTATGAAAACAGAATATATAATGTACATTACATTACACGTTGACTATTATGAAACAATATATATTTGACGTAAACCTAATTTGAAAGTAATTTGGCTTCTGTAGTGCAGATCCAACAAGCTGCAGAGAGCTACTTTAGGATTTATAATCCGAAAATGAGTTATCTAAATAAATGGATCATGTAGAATATTGTCGTGCTTTTCTCTTATAACACTTTTAGTAATTAATGAACGTGTTACAGTAACTTCATTCGTTTTAATTGCGTTAAATGATCATAAGAACCCAAACTATCAACAGGCAAGGGTCACGTTCACATTATAGGCGACAATTTATGATACATGGGGGCTACCTTCGTTTCTACTATTTGCACGGTGTAGAACAGCATGGGCGAGTTTTCATTTTGTTTTCGATGGTTATATCTTTCTATCGAACTGAATTGTCAATAAAAATTACTTCTGGACACGTTTGTTAATCGTGCCTATGGCAGCTACATTACTCTCATAATAGTGTAAATTCGTGTTAAGAAAAAGGCAATTGTCGTGGAAGTACTACTCCATGGCTGAGTTTACTCTGTTAATCAGTCACATGTCAAGAATTTTAGATTAAATATCTGTTGTATGACATATTCCGTCAACCTATATCTGAGGAGCTTTTGCTTTCCATCACAAAGACTAAAGATTCCTGCACTAACAACCGATGTTAAAATGACGAATAGAAGAAACCTCTTAATTTAGCCCTGTTTCGAAACAACCATTCCATCAGCTTTATCCGGCTGGTTGCCTGTGAGGTGACCAACTGCTGCACCATAATGGCGGCGGTCTTCGCAAACCTGTTTCTAAAGACGTGTATAAGTACCAGAAGATCCTTCCTCTGTTATCTTATCGAGAAAGCGGCATCTTGGAGTCTCACAATTTCTCCAGGACGGTAGTGAGGATCTCCTGCAAAGTGGTCTACGCTGTGGCTTTTGCGCTACGTATTGCTGCTGTTTTTCCGGAACATGTGAAGGACGGTCTGAGATAGATATTTACGTTCATATTTTCCACAATAGGTATTGTACCCACAGCTGTGTTCAGACATGTGGGACTCGTTCGTCTGGCTAGGGACGACTTACGCCATCTGAACCAATATCTGAGATCTACAGCTCAAGTTAGATGTCAGCGGCGACCACTACACTGCTAGAAATCAATGTAAAGCCATGGGTATTCGTAGGACAATTAACATTGTCTGTTTTGCGCACAGAGTATGAGAATAGTATGAGATCCAGTATACTGACAAACGAAGTCGAATAGTACCGTATTTTATGTCAGAAGTACAGTATATAACAAGACATCAACTCTTCAGACGGAAGAGTGTTCAATAAGATATAAAGGTAGTTGGCTCTGTACGGTGTTAGTCTGTGTGTATATGCCTTTCCTGCTGACAGGGAAAAATCTGCGTTAGTAATGGTATGTATTGTGTACTTACACCACAATTGTGACTTTACAATGCAGAAAACAGTTACAACGTTACGAAAGGAAATATCGGTGCGTGGAAGGAATTGGGACTACCGTCAATCGGCCAAAAATTTCCTTAGATTCGGCCCCTGATATAGATCGAACGGAAAAATGGCAACGTAGCAGATTATCTGAGGTGTCGAAACGGTTACTTTCGCACGGAGCAAATTGCAGAAACAGTTAACCTTCTCAATTTGTTGCTGCTTTACAGTTCCCAGTAACTGCCAGATGTGCACCACAAATGTTGTCAGAGGGAAACTTATTACGTTCAAGAAATGACTGCATAAACCTGCTCTAAATCCAAATATAAAGTGGCTAGATTTTAGTTTGCTGGAAAATATTTGTCTTTAAGTTGAGAATGGCAAAAAGACAGCTTCAGAGATGAGAAGTTTAACTTAGGTGGTCTGCATAGATTTCAGTATAATTGGCATGATCTGAGAACAGAGCAGCACGTAAGAATGAGCAGAAATTTTGGCGGTTAAACTGCAATAATTTGGACAGTTTTATGCACTAAAGGAAAATTGCGCACTGCTTGAGTGAACATTAGAATCAATTCTAATATGTACACTGAGATGCAAGAGAAAGAATGGATTAGAATGTGTCAGGACCTAGGAGACGAAAGTCTATTGATTCAACAAGACAATACATCTGCGCAGGTCTCTGCATAATAAGTGGTTTGAAAATAAAGATTTCGAAGTCTTGCCCTGGCTTGAACGCAGCCGTGGGAAACCTCCGGGGAATACTTGCAAGGCGTGTTTATAGCAATGGAAGGCAAGCTGAAGCGGTACGTGAGCTGAAACAAGCGATACGAGAAGAGAGGGCAACAAATACCCTGCAATAACCAAAAACCCTAACATAGTAAATGCAGAAGAGAACTTGCGAAGTAATTAGGAAGAACGGTAATTGGACAAAGTACTAACATTGCAATAACACAGAGGACTGTGAGTGCTCTTTTATCAATTTCCGCAAAGAAAAAGCAATTGCCTTATTCTGTTACTCATGATATGAAAGAAGCTATGTTATTCCATCATAACTGTTTATGTGTTACGTGTATCTACTACTTTTATAATAAATTCGATACATATAAGCTTCAGGTATTTTATATTACTTTCGCAGCAACCCTGCCTTTATATTGATTTCCACTGCTGTAGCAGGTCTGTACCGGACGCTGACGAGAATCTCCCTTATGGTGTACCAAGAGTCCCAGAAGTTACTTTCGACCCACAGAAGTTTTCAGTTTTATTTATAGTGACAGATCTGTGCAGAGGTTCTTGCAAAGTGCACTAATGTCCATTAAAATTGCTGCACCACGAAGATGACGTGCTACAGACGCGAAATTCAATCGACAGGAGGAAGATGCTGTGATATTCAAATGATTAGCTTTTCAGAGCAGTCACACAAGGTTGGAGCCGGTGGCGACACCTACAACTTGGTGATATGTGGAAAGTCTCCAACCGATTTCTCATACAGACAGAGCAGTTGACCGGCGTTGCCTGGTGAAACGTTGTTGCGATGCCTCGTGTAAGGAGGAGAAATGCGTACCATCACGTTTCAGACTGTGATAACGGTCGGATTGTAGCCTGTCGCAATTGCGGTTTATCGCATCGCGACATTGCTGCTAGCGTGGGTTGAGATCCAATGACTGTTAGCAGAATATGGAATCGGTGGGTTCAGGAGGGTAATACGGAACGCCGTGGTAGATCCAAAAGGCCTCGTGTCACTAGCAGGCGAGATAACAGGTAACTTATCCCCATGGCTGTAACGAATCGTGCAACCACGTCTCGATCCCTGAGTCAACAGATGGGAACGTTTGCAAGACAACAAGCATCTGCACGGACAGTTCGACGACGTTTGCAGCAGTGTGGACTATCAGCTCGGAGACCATGGCTGCGGTTACCCTTGACACTGCATCGCAGACAGGAGTGCCTGCGATGGTGTACTCAACGTCGAACCTGGGTGCACGAATGGCAAAACGTCATTTTTTCCGATGAATCCAGGTTCTGTCTACAGCATCATGATGGTCGCATCCATGTTCGGTGACATCGCGGTAAACGCAGATTGGAAGCGTGTATTCTTCATCGCCATACTGGCGTTTCACCCGGCGTGATGGTATGGGGTGCCATTGGTTACACGTCTCGGTCACCTCTTGTCCGCATTGACGGCACTTTGAACAGTGGACGTCACATTTCAGATGTGTTACGACCCTTGGCTTTACCCTTCCCTCGAGCCATGCGAAACCCTACATTTCAGCAGGATAATGCACGACAGCATGTTGCAGGTCCTCTACGGGCCTTTCTGGACACAGAAAATGTTCGACTGCTGCCCTGGCCAGCACATCCTCCAGATCTCTCACCAATTGAAAACATCTGGTCAGTGGTGTCGGAGCAACTGGCTCGTCACAATACGCCTGTCACTACTCTTGATGAACTGCGGTATCGTGTTGAAGCTGCATGGGCCACTGTACCTGTAAACGCCATCCAAGCTCTGTTTGACTCAATGCCCAGGCGTATCAAGGCCATTATTACGGCCAGAGATGGTTCTTCTGGGTACTGATTTCTCAGGATCTATGCTCCCAAATTGCGTGAAGATGTAATCACATATCAGTTCTAGTATAATACATTTGCATTTCTTCTGTGTGTATTAATTTTAATGGCCAGTAGTGTAGTTGCGGAAGTTGTTGCACCAGCATAAAGGGCCAGATGTGACACACATTTTCGTTGTACCATTGAAATCATTACAGACGTTAGTGATACCACTGGCCTCACACGCGCTGGCTAGGGAGGCGATAAACACGGCTCCTGTCCTGTGCCGACTACAGCTGGGTTCGACTCTCAGCAATAGAGATGAGGTGGAGCTGTGTCGCTCCTGGCGTGTGGCATACAGCCACAGTCCCGCTCATCAGCATTGCGGCCTCTCGCCTTGGATCCACGGACTTTTGTGTTGCCTCTCGACTCTAATCACAACTCGTTCCGCGATTCTACTGACCTTCTGAGCAACGTTCTGGGAAACTGCTCTTTATAAAAATAGAACAGGGTTACTGATTAACATGAGCTTTCCTGCAGTGACTTCTGTAGCTATGTTGCAATGACTTCGGGTTTATAGAATACGTCGCCTGTTTTATTAATCTGCACTTGAAGCACAGGTCACTATTTAATGTCCCTAATATTGTAACGATTCTACTATGAGAACATTTTAATCTTTTACCGTGTCTCCTCATTTAATATCTAAATGGCCCGAAGACAGATGTGTGGGAGTCTTTCGCATAGCCTACCCAGAACAATGGGGAGAGCTTCACTCAAAGCTAAGAAGTAACTCGCTAGTTGTGGAAACCATAGGAGGCAAATTCAAACTGCTAGACTTAATTTACCAATTTAAACTTTGTGATAATGGTAATTGTAAATGGAAAGACTGAATTCATTTTTTAAATTACGGGGTTGTTTCCACTTTTTTGGTATTACCTTGAAATACAAGAGATACAAATCAGTTGCAGTAAAAGATAAATTTAGGAGAACACCTATTAGAACGTTTGTGATGGGAGCTGAGTGGTGTTGGAGGCGCTGGTGAGGGCGTGTTTGGCAGAGGGAGATGGAAGGTTGCCAGAGAGAGTGGACCACAACGCGAAGTTACGGGAACTATCAGTGACGCGCCAATGCACTGGAGCAACAGAAGATGGCCAAACACACACAGCAGCTGACGCAGCTGAATTTAGCTTCTCCATAGACTGCCTTCTATCCGAGGCAACTCAAATTACAGAATACTATACCTCTAAATACCTAGGTCTACAACAATTAGACTTGTATTGCTCTCGGACATAGGGATGAATGCCTTTAGAGTTGTTGGATAGGGGAATGGTAGCACCGCCATTTTAAGAAGCTGACCAAGTAAGTTTTCATCTTTCTGCAGTCCACAGTCCTCTTAAAATGTTAAAGTCATGACTTCACAGAACTGTACTTCTCTACAGTATTTTATTACCTAGTGTTCGCCAGTTTCGACCACACTGCGACATTCACGCTACCCTCGGACATATCAAAGAAGCTGCTGAAATATGAAAATTTTCAGTTGATAATTTATAGGTGTATACCAAAAATCTGAAAACGACACAACATGATGAAATGATCAGTTTTTTTTATATTTGGCAATGCAAAGGAGAAAGTTTACAGAAGACCTTTTTCATTATTTACAAAGTTAAGAAACATCTTAATCAAATCCGAGCCATTTCGAGCAACCCTGGACAACTGACGACCCCAAGAAATGTAAATCAGCTGGAATTATGGATTTGAGGTTTTCGGCTGTTGGAGAGTACTCGCATTAATGTCATTTAAAATGGACTATAGGTAGATCTCGCGATAAGGTTGTAACCTCCCCCTCACTTATCGACCTTAATGACAGTGAAAAATTAAACCACGTGTACCTAATGGAAATTTCGGAAAAGCAATCGCCACCGAAGTTAATTTGTCGGTAAAGAGGGAGGAAAGGGTTACATCTAAATGAAAGGAAAAATGCTAATGAAACTGGTGGAAATTAATTTTGAAAATGGGTAAAGTTAATAAAGAAAGCAAGTGTGCGGCCGTTACGTTAACAATTAACTAGCGGTAATTAGATATTTGAGATTTGGGGGAAATTACGGTCGCCAGTCCTAAGGACAATTACTATAGTAACTGAAAAGGAAAGGTTATTACACATATAACTAGCACTAGAAGCGTGGCAACTGAAGGTTGACACATGTAGTGTGAAAAGTGAAAGTTTGTCAGAAGTAATAAATTTCGCTACACTCAGAATTAATTCAGCAAAAGAATTAATAAAACCGGAAAATCAAAAGTTAATTTAGTGACTGAAGTTAGTAGTAAGATTTCTTTCTGAAGCACATCGAAATTCAGTAAATTACGGTTAGTCTTGGACTACCTCAACAATCATTTCAAAAGCTACTGAATCTACGCAATTTAGAAATAAGAGATTTAACTTTGAACTTGAATTAAATGATTCTGAACAATTAACAATAGTAAAATTTAGTACGTACCAAGCTGTGCTGCAGTCACAGGTGAGCTAAAATACGGTAACAAAACTCGCACTCTTAATTTGTGCTTGTGTAATCTAAATATTGTAGGCAGCTATGAATACCTTAACTGAACTTTGAAATTAAAGCAGTGAAATCGAATGATGCTGGCGTTTGAATTTCAACGACACTCGGGTTCATTCCGGAAAAGGAAGGGACCCTGCTTGGTAATGCAATTGGGACAATGAGCAAGAAAGGTTCATGCTAAGTTGCTGTAATTTTGTGATACAACAATTTCAAAAGTTTGAAAAGCTGAGGTCTGCCATACAGCTCTAAAACTTTACGTGCTTCCAGTCTTCCTTGTTGGTTGATTGAAGGTTTGAAGCCGTCGATCGAGGAGGTGGCGACAGTCACTCATTGTCGGCCGTCGCTGTTGCAGAAGCTGGATGTTGGCGCGCCTTCTTCTCGACACGGTCAGCAGACGAAACGGGCTCTTGATGTGCGCCAGCTAATGCTTTCCGTCCGCGACACCACGTCAAAAACTATCATCGCAAGTCGAGCGCAATTACAAGCTGCCAAACCCCGAAAGCGCGGCAACTCGCGGGAGCTTCACACAACACACCTGCTCCACTGCACCACCCCAGCCAGACTATCTCTGTCCGCGCTCCACGAGGCAGAGTTAACACTACCAAAGATCCTCAACATTTTGGTTCTCCACACGACCTATCGATGTATTCGTTCGATAGCATAGTTTTCCCCAGGCCAGACCCAGAGTATAAATACAAATAATATTCACAAAACAAACCAACATAAATGCATAAATATATATATACAAACAGCAAACCAATTACAATATATAAAGAGACAGAAATGTCATATCTTGAGGTAACAAAACAAGGAAAAAAAATTATAGTACAATAGATGGAAATAAGAGGATATGCATTTCCGGCGTTACAAGGTAGACCATGACTCGAATGACTTCATAGTTATAGGGGCGAATGCGGGATTCCTCTGAGAGAACATGGTGCAATTAACACAGATCCTTCATTGAACACAAACAATCACACTCGGGCACCTTAGGCCGGCCAATGTGGCCGTGCGGTTCAAGGCGCAGCAGTCTGGAACCGCAAGACTGCTACGGTCGCAGGTTCGAATCCTGCCTCCGGCATGGATGTTTGTGATGTCCTTAGGTTAGTTAGGTTTAACTAGTTCTAAGTTCTAGGGGACTAATGACCTCAGCAGTTGAGTCCCATAGTGCTCAGAGCCATTTGAACCATTTGAATCGGGCACCTTACACACGCACTTGGTGATATTGCACAAAAACACTGATCTAGCAAGAAGAGATAGCTGTACGCCATTACTCACATACTAAATACTTTGTTTTAGTATGTGTATACCCAGCACTTGCAGGAAATTTCAGTCAGTTCATAAATCACTTCGAAACAGTACTTTTTTATTTAATAGTAAATAAAAGGAAATTTTGTTAAAAATCCATAAGTACAATTTACTGCAGTCAGTAACATTATTATTCAGTATAATCCGTACTGTAAACTTTCGAGTGTAGTTAGCTGTTTGCAGGAAAATAGGCACTGATAATATCTTTACACAAAAATCTAATGAACAAGGCGTGCATTAAAAAGCCAACAGTCTATGTCCCTCAGGGCTGCAGTTCCTTCTGTTCAACGAGAATGCCGATCAGCACACAAAATCTGCAAAATCTTGGTACAGAAGGATAGTCAGTCACACGAAATTCGATTATTTACTCAAAGCAACAGAATGGAATGTGTATACAATGCTCATGGCATGAGTGACAAATACTGTAGTTTTACTGATAAAAATCGTACTTTATTTTAAAATCGTGTCCCAGATTAGTGCAAAGTCTACAAAGAACCGATGACCTCCTCAGGGAACAAAGACATGTAGTGAAACAAAAAGAAAACTAAATCTGTCCGTCAGAAACGGTCTGAAGTTGATGATGTAGCATAATATTGAAGATAGTAATATAAACAACAATTCAAGCGGATTATGAGAAAATTATAGGAACATAAGGTAAAATAATAAAGACAATACGTTGCATAGTAAAGGAGAATACCGGTAGAGCTAGTGATGAAAAGGACAGATACTATTACGATTAAACGACAGATTGGTAACAGGTGAGTGTAGTGTTTCAATCATTTTAACAAGAATTTCATCATTGTCACTGAACCGATGGGGTTGTTAGATCCATTAGATGCTAATACGCAATACCTTAGTGCATCATTAAGAATAACTGCAATAATATACCATGAAAGTTGAAATAATGTCCATCACAAAAACTTTGAAATCAAAATTTCTATCATTCATGATAAAATATCAACAAAGCTATCTAAACAGTGTCCATCTGAGTATTGTAACATTTTAAGTTATTCGTGTAGCCAGTCATTTATCAGCGAAACATATCCAAAATTGTTGAAATTGCTGAAGCTAAAATACTGTATTAGAATTGAGATAAAGGAATGCCATCCAAGTTCTATCCTGATTTTTTTTTCCGCCAATCTCGAAAATTTTTGTGAAAGTAATAGACAACTGGCTTCTTACACATATGACACAAATAAAATATTCCCAGAGTCACACATCAGACATCTACTGGGTTTTGGTGTTCACAGTTGTATTTACACTTATAATAATAGTGTACATAATTTTTTAGACATTAATTACAGGCTACTGATATATCTTATAGAGCCGTGTCACGGCACAGCTCATTTGATTTACCCGCGAGATTATTTAGCTGGTTTTCTCCGCAGCGATAGCGGGCGTGATCGCTGAGCGCTGTTGGCCCTGGTGCGCCAAGCAACAAGTTTAGAGGACGCCTCGGTCGGAAGATGGGACAGAACGGAAGCGGCGGGAGTCAACTGGTGCCTGCAGATTAAGTACTACGATGAGTTAAAATTGTTAAAATTGGGGCCTTTAAATTGCAAATTTCGTAATTCTACTAGTATTGCTTGCGATAAAACCATCTATTTCTTCATATTGCCGTATTTGAGTATTTAGTTGTGTTTCTTCTGCCGGCCTGAGTGGCCGAGCGGTTCCAGGCGCTACAGTCTGAAACCACGCGATCGCTACGGTCGCAGGTTCGAGTCCTGTCTCGGGCATAGATGTGTGTGATGTTCTTAGGTTAGATAGGTTTAAGTAGTTCTAAGTTCTAGGGGACTGACGATCTCAGAAGTTAAGTCCCAAAGTGATCAGAGCCATCTGAAACATTTTTTGTGTTTCTTCTCGAGATTGACTGAATTGATTTGGAACACGTGCGGCGAGTATTTAAATGAAAATATGCTAGATAACACAACCCAAGTGAAATGGGAAACTTGACAGTGTTTACTCATGTCACCAGTCGTTAATGTTATTTCTGTCTTGTAGCTCACTTAGCTGATATAATATAATTTAGATATTTTGTGCATTTGTCGCGAAAGGTGAACTGATGACACACGAGATAAAAATAAGTGACATTTGTGTAGGGTTTATGTAAGCTTAAGTGAAATGAGGAGGTAAAAGAAAAAAAAATGATTATCATTGCCAACATTTTTTTTTTTCAAGCCAGGCAGTAGGGAGTTGTTGCACTCTTGCCAAATTGGATTTCTTTAAGGTTTGATTTACATGTAGTACAAATCACAAGTTCAATATTTTTCTGGTGTAATTGTTAATATTTGTACATGTTGCACTATTGTACTATATAATATACCCTTTACTAACAGTACCTTTATGTAATGTTTCAGAGTGGGGCTGCAAGGTCTTCTAGAGAATGTTCTTAAAAAAATTTTTTATTGCTAACATTTCCTTTTAAACTGTTAATTGGATTAACTTGGATATATAGCCAATTATTGTTAAATAATAAATTTGTGTCAACAAGGCTTGGACCAAATAAATGTGCCTACACCTTCCCAGTCCTGGCTCTGCTACCGTCTGTACCCCACAAATGGTAGCAGAGCGTGGTTTCATCTGGAGGACCAAGCCTTGTTGAACTACGTTTGCTAAATTTACATATATATTTTGGAATTGGTTCAGATATATAGTGGTCATGGGGAATACACGCTTTGCTGGGTGGAGCTACTTAAAGAAAGAGTAGCTCCAATATTAATTGAGAATTCGTCAGCTGTCGCATGAAGGGAGTGTGCAAGATTTGTTGGAGCGTTTGCGCTCCGCTGCTTCTGAACCTGTTATCTCACCACTCACAATTGGCGAAGTAGGTGCCGCCATGATGTCTTATTCCCCCGCGTTGCAAGAGTTAGGTAGAAATGTTGCCCATTTTAAGTAAAAGTCGACCAACCCGTAGACAGTTGTATAGAATTCAAACTCAGCTAAATCACTACAGTTATCGTTTCGCCGATTTGGAACAATTGGAAATTGATGCGACACAGAGTATGTCACTGGTTCGATTAAAAGGGGATCTTCAGCCGCTTCTTGTTGCTGTCAATTCAGTGGGGTTAAATGAGGTACTTATGGGGATTCGGTATCTGGCAGCACAGATCGAAAACTTGCCCCGGTGGTGCCTATAGATCAGATTTGCCAGGTTAGCGAATTTGCCAAGCTGCCCAATCCATTAGGACTTTCACTTAAAGAAGTTAGAGATCTTTCGATTGATGATATGAACCAGATTGAACATATTTTATGGTTGTTGGTTCGCTTCGAACAACATGTAGAAGCTCTCCAAATTTCGCAGTCTACGGTTTTAGCATTACTGTATCCGTTAGCTCGGTGGTTCCTGGCTGAATTACTAGCTGAAGTTCTTCAATCTAAAGGTGACTTTAGTATCTTAGGAGGCGGATTATTGAAGAAAAAATTCCTGCCCGTGTAAGAAGGGAACTTGAAAGGGTGCATTTCTGGCTTCCTCAGTCTAAGACTGAAGCTTTAGGTGCTTATGTGAACCGGGTTCGCATCGTGGTGAAAGCGTTACAAATGGATATCGCGGAAAAGGACGTCGTTACTACTATTGTAGAAGGGTTTCGGCCGGAGGACAGGGCCCGTGGTGTTCAGTATCAAACCTTCTACCTTCTCTCAACTGAATTCACTAGTTACATCAATTGAAGCATTACAACTGACAGATGAGCAGCACGAATCCATTTCAGGATCGAGTGAAGTTATTACGTCCCTTAGAGTTGGGAAATCGCGGGCATATCGCAAGAACGTGAGTGGTCGATGCTATCGTTGTGGCGCTCAGGAACAGTTTGTGCGACAGTGTCCGGTGCAAAGATCGACGAGGCGTGGTAGTTGACACCACCCGGGAGGGGAAGGGGAAGTTAAGTCCGAGCAGGAAAGCCATGTGTAATCGTACAGTGGCGTCACATGGCACACCCCTTCCCTTTTTGTGTCTTACTACCAATCATGAGCCGAATTGCGCGCTGGTTGATTCTGGCAGCGCAGTTTCCCTCATTGATCACGCCTGGTATGGTTTGTGGGTTTCCTCGGCTTCGTTCTCCTTCTCAGAGATGTCATACGGCTGGAGGCCAAGAGTTGCCGTTAGTGGCAGAGTGCCGGGTGCGGTTAGGTATCTGTGGATTTACTTGGCCAATTACCTTTTTAATCGCGAGTTCCTTGTCTGTTCCTGTAATTCTTGGTGTTAATTTTATCCATCGTGCCGGGTTTATTATGGACTTCGGGATGAAAACACTTTATTTTAAGTTCGCCCCTCAGCGGCAGCTCGGGTCAATTCTCTCATCTTACAAGGGCAAGTTTACCGACTTGATCATCTTGATAACTCCGAACGTTCTCAGCTGATTGATGTTTTGGATCAGTTTCCAGATGTTTTGATGGATAGACTTGGTGTCACTCACTAAATTGAGTATAAGATCCGTTTGGCTAATGATATTCTAGTGAGACAGAGCCCTTATCGCCTTTCGCCACCTATGATGGCTTTTCTATGCAAGAAAATTTATCAAATGTTGCGCGATAAAGTAATCAGACCATCCACCTCAACATATGCTTCACCGATGTTTCTTGTCCCGAAACCTGAAAAGGTGATTATAGACCGGTAGTAGATTATAGAGCTCTAAATAAGGTGGTGTTTGAGTCAGTCCCATCGCCTGACCTGCATAATGCGTTTACATGGTTTTCTGGTGCTCAGTATTTTTCTGTTTTGGATCTTTACCAAGCCTATCATCAGATACCCTTCACTGAAGATTCCTAACAGGCCTCTGCCTTTTGCACTGACTGGAATTTATATGAATTTAATCGGGTTCCGTTCGGTTTGTCTACTAGGGCTGCTGTGTTATCTCGCCTTTTGGATAGGGTTCTTAGCGACCTCAAGTTCATTAGCGTTTACAACTACCTTGATTATTATTATTCTGGATTTACAATGTGAGTACATTTTTCCAGCACCTATTCTAGATTACAGTAAGTCACTAATTATTGTTCTCCACTCATCTCTATTTGTCCATAAATCTTCAGGAACGTTGTTCTTCCTCATTGCTGACTGAACTCCCTGTATCCATGTATCAGGTGGTCGTCCCCTTTTTCTCCTTCCAATTGGTACCCAGTCGATCATGCATTTTGGTAGCCTTTCCTGTTCCATTCGTCTGATGTGTCCATACCATTTAAGTTGTTTGTGCTCGATGAAATCAATAATTGAGTTTTTACGTTTCATCTTGTCTCTGATTACTTCATTTCTTATTCTTTCTCGTCTTGATATTCTTGCTGAACGTCTCCAGAAATCCATTTCTGTGGCTAATAATTTTGATTTCAGTTGCCAATTTGTTGTCCACACTTCTGAACCATATGTAATAATGCTCCTAACTATTGTTTTAAAAATCCTTATTTTGTTACCAATTGTTATGTGTTTGTCCCAGAGAATTCCATTCAATAAAGAGATTGTCGTCTTTCCATAATTTATTCTTGATCTAAATTCTTTGTCCTGTTTCCCATCATTTGTAATTTGCACACCTAAATATTTATATTCCTCAGTACCTGTTATTGTTCCCATCCCTTCTTCTAATATTAAGTCTCCATTCACTCCACCAATTACCATGTACTTTGTTTTATTCATGTTTACATTTAGATCTGATTATTTATATTCTTGAATCAATTTTCTGGTCATATACTCTATGTCCTCATAGTCTTGGGCTATAATCAGTTGGTCATCTACAAATTGTAACGAGTATATTGTTCTATCATTTATTGGTATTCCCATAGCGTGACATTTTTTCTTCCAATTCTGTAAAGTTACTTCTGTATATATTTTATACAATGTAGGTGAGATGCTACATCCTTGACGTAATCCTTTTGTGACTTGGAATCCATGTGATAGATATTTACCAATTTTTATTTTTGAAATAGAATTTTTATATAAATTTTGAATTGCTTTAATTATTCTTGGATTTATTCCTATTGATATTAAAGCTTTCCATAAACTGGATAAAGGCACACTATCATAGGCTTTTTCTATATCTATGAATATAAAATGTATAGATTGTGCCCGAACCATTTTTTTTTCAATAATTTGTTGTAGGCAAAAGATATGATCAATTGTTGATCTTCCAGCTCTGAAACCTGCTTGTTCTTCAGCCTCCTTTTCTTTGTATTCTTGTTCTAACAAATATTTAATAATTCTTCCATATAATCTACTGAAGGTATTGGTCACTGTTATTCCCCTATAATTCTTACACTCATCTTTCGCTCCTTTTTTATGTATCACTGAAATATATCCTACTTTCAAATCATTTGGGACATCTTCCCCATTTAAACATCTTTCGAAAAGGTTTCTTAACAATTCCATTAATTTCTTTGTTCCTAATTTTAATAATTCTGCAGGAATACCTCCAATGCCTGTGGCCCTTCCATTCTTTAAAGATTTTATTGCAGTTTTTACTGTCTCTATTTCCAAACGGATGTAATTCTCTGCTTGTAGATCTATCATTTCATTATATTCAGGATTTCCCATGTATTCTTCCCTGTTTTCTGTTAATAAACTTTTAAAATATTTTTCCCATGAGTCATGAGTAATTTATTTAATATGTGTTATTTCTTTGGAATTCCTTCTTAAATTTTTTATAGTTTTCCATGCTTCTGTGTTTCTTTTACCACCAATATAGGATTCAATTTCTTGACATGACTGTTCCCAAACTTTGTTTTTTGCTTCTGCAACTTTTTTCCGGATTTTCGCTTGTTGTGCATTAAGCTCTATTTTCTCTTGCAGATTTCTGGTATTTAACCATTTTAAATATTTTTCTTTCTTTAATTTCACTTCCTTTTTAATTTCTTCATTCCAGTAGTATAATGGATGGTTTGTACGTGTTTCTTCTGTTTCTCCTAAAGCTTCCTTGGCGGCTTCATGTAGTTTATTAACAATATAATGATATTGATCTTCTGTATTATCAAACTCTGTTTCTACCAGTTTTTCATCTAATCTCTTTTGACATAAAAATATTGTGCTTTCATTCTCAAAACTATTCAAATTATATTTAGGAATTTTGATTTCTGTTTGTATATTTTCTATAGGACAATTTCGATTTTCTTCAGTGCTTTTTCCTCTAAAGGGGAATAAAAATTTGGAATTTACCAAATAATGATCGTTAAGAGTTACCCCTCTATATACTCTTATGTCATGTATTTTTATCCTCGTTTGCTGTTTAATTATAATATAGTCTATTATTGATTTTTGATTCAATGTATCTTTATGCCATGTGTATTTATGTATTTCTTTATGTTGATAAAAGCCATTTAATATTTTCAATGAATTTTGTTCACAGATATCAATAAGTCTATTACCATTATCATTTATAACATTTTCTCCAAATGGTCCTATAATTTTATTTCCAATTTTACTTCCAGTTCTACTGTTAAAATCCCCTGCAATAATAATCTCCCTGGTTTTCCCGATATCCTCTATGATTCCATTTAAATTATTATAGAAATCATCCTTTTTACAAATTGGTTCATCTTCGCTTATTCCATATACTCCAATAATAGTAATTTTGTATCCATGAATATCAATATTAATTTTAATCAGATTTTCATTAATAGGTTCCCAGTTTGTGACCATTCTTTTGAATTTGTTTTTCATCAATATCGATATCCCCCGTTTTGCTCTTTGATTTTTGGGACACCACTATAGAAATGTGTATATGATCCTATTCTTTCAATACCTCGTCCTTTTTTCTTAGTTTCTGGGAGTATAATAATATCTTGATTTCTAGCCTCCATTTCTTTAATCACTTCTCCTACTTTATTTTGTTATCCTTCTATATTCCATACACCAATTAAGACAGTCCGTTTTCTTAGCCTTTTTCGTCTCCTATTATATCCGTCCTGCTGTAATCTTATAGGCTTTTTAACCAGTGAGGTTTTTCCAATGAATGGGGAGTTGGCCCATCGCATTAACCCCCAACCTGGAGGACCAGGTACTTTTTGCTCAAGGTTTTCTTCCTTTAGCCTTTGGTAATCCAATACCTAAACTACAAGGCAGTAGTTGCCAGTTTTGGTCCACCCCGGGTATTTTATTTCCCCGGTACCCTCCATATCTGGTGGGCATTCCCCTATCCGCCACCTGGGGAGGCGCCCGATGGGAGACTAGCAACTCCACATGGGAACAACCTTGATGACGTTGTTGTTTATAGCCGTTCCTTTGCCGAACATCTGCAACACCTTCGCCAAGTTTTGTTAATCCTTTCGTGGTTGTTGGGTCATATATGTCCCACTAACTTTGAGCGCCAGTTCGAGTGTCGGGATATATGTTACCCAGCTGTGCACAGTGCTGCCATCTAGGTGCGACTGTACTGAACCTAAGAAAAAATCGGGACTGCACTGCAAAGGCAATAGAGAAGCGGTGACTACTTTTGTTGACTGGCGTGTATATATGGCCACTGCAACGCCACTTATTTGTGTCATTCTTCAGTTTTCATCATTTCTCGCTTTCCAGCGATGTCTGAAGTAAGTAATTCATCTTATTATTAACTTAATAATCATTTTTTAGTACAAATACAGTGTGGAATGTACTTCTCAGCGACTGTACTATCTTATAATCGAAATAAAATTAGTGGGACACATGTGTCCCAGGAGACATTATTTGTAAAGATTAGCAAGACAACTGATTAATGGGTATTCATCCAGCAAAAAGAGGGGATCAATGCCCACTTTCTTCCCAGCAAAGAGAGGAGTCTCTAGTGTGCCAGATGACGTCCGGCTCGTGAACGTAGGCAAACATGTACCGAAAGACAGTGGCATTAGGAAGCGATGCAGATTCTGGAGCACAAACTCTAAAGAGAAGAGAACAGAAGTTGTTTGCACTGCTTGTGGTGTACCACTCTGTGCCACACCATGTTTTTCCAAGTTTCATGGCATGTAAAGTTTTGTAAGTATTGATCAAGTATCATGAAAACTGAAATGTAATGAATATTTTTTACACTGGCTCTACACAAATAAAAAGATTACATGCATGTGTAATTTGTAGTTATTTTATTCTCTGCAAAATCCTGTTTATGGCTAAAAAAATAAAATTACAAAATCAGTCAGTCAGCAGAAAAGGTATCTTGCATTGGTTCATGGGACATGTGTGTCCCACTTTCTGTTGTGAAAAAATGGAGAACTTAAAAAATATTTTGGTGGTGAAAATATAATAATGGGACTGAAAAGAAACTGTTATTACCTTAATATTTTAAAAATCTGTACAAAATGAATTTTATCCACGAAAGGGTTAAGGTTTATGGAGACGGGATTAACTGTGAAACCCGCCAAGGTCACATTGGTTTGACGTCAGGTTTCCTTTCTTGGTCACCTAGTTTCGGGTGATGGTATTCGCGTAGACCCAGAGCGGACGCATAGCTTTAGGAAACTTCCCCCTCCGGTAAATCGTAAGAGTGTAGCTCAATTTATTGGAATGGCGAATTATTAAGCACCGTTAAATGATCTTAGCTAGAAGGGCTGCAAGTTTATAGAGGGGGGGGGGGGGGAAGCCAATACGCTGCCTTTGATAGTATTAAAACGGCTTTGACCAACCCCCCGGTTCTGGCCATTCCAGACTTTACAAAAAGGTTCATCGTACAAACGGACGCTTCAAATGTTGGTATCGCGGCAGTATTACTGCAAGAAGAGGATCGAGATAGACGCCCCCTTGCTTACATGTCGCGACGACTTACAGGACCGGAATGTAGATATTCCGTGTATGAATGTGAAGCTTTAGCTGTTCTGTTTGCACTAGAGAAATTTCGCTTTTATTTGGAGCACAGGGAATTCGATTTAGAAACTGTTAACTATGCCTTAACTTGGGTCCTGGCTCGGCCCCGCAAGACGGGTCGGATAGGCAGATGAGGCGTTCGAATTTCCGCATTTCGTTTTCGAGTACGCCGTATTCGGAGTTCAGATAACGGAATAGCTAATGCCTTCAGTCACATGTTTGATGAAGAGCAATGTGATTCTGTGGTTGATAATGAGCACGGAGCCCCTTTGGTGCCAGCGCTCTTGCCGAGATTCCGCAGTTGTTTTGTAATTTACAACATAAACAAGAGCTTGATCTTCAGTTAGGCCCCATCTGTAGCCGGTTGAAGGGTGGTCAAAGGATCATCTTAAGCAGGGAAATATGGCATGATAAACGATTTCGGATATGTCTACCCAGGGAATTAGTTCTCCCGGTATTTTACTACTTTCATAGTTCACTGGCTGGTGGTCACCTTGGTGTGCATAAAACCATTGACAAAATTAAGGAACATGTTACTTGGCCGAACCTTGTAGGGGACGTTCGCATGTTGGTGGGGGAGTGTCGTTCGTGCATGATGGGTAAGCCTGATTCTGGAGCCAGGAAAGGCCTGTTGTGTTCGGAACGTGAGCAGGCGCCTATGGATAAAGTATTTATCGATCATGTGGGACCGTTACCTCGCACCAGGGTGGGGAATCGGTATATTTTAGTAGTGGTCGACTTCTTTTCGCGCTTTATTTGGCTCATTCCTTTTCGAACCACGAGAGCTCTTAATACCATAAGTCATCTTACCGGATTTTCTCCCTCTTTGGTCCTCCTAGATCACTGGTTAGTGACAATGCCCCTGCCTTTCTTTCTAGGGAGTTTGAAAGGTATTGCTTTGGCAGTGGAATTATCATATTACCACCTCTATCTATTATCCCCAGCCATCATTTGCGGAGCGAGTAAATAGGAATCTGAAGGCAGCACTTTAAATTTATCATGCCTAATCACGTTCTAAATGGGATCATTCTATACCCTGGTTGAATCTAGCCTTTAATTCAGCCCAGCGTGAGGCATTGAAGGCAACTCCTGCTAGTCTCATGTTGGCCTATCCCTTAAATTCCCCATTTTCTAACTTGTGGGATATTAAGGACTTGCTGCCTGAGAAAGTGCATCCCCAGCTTATTCAACAAAAGTGGGCTATATCTCGTAGTAACATCGAGCAGGCTCATAGACATCTGAGGAGCCGTTATAACCGACGCAGGAAACCCTTTGTGGCCAAGGTGGGAGACCAGATCTTCGTCCGTAATTTCAATCCGAAAGGTCAGTCACCAGGACTAGGTGCCGGTAAACTGTCCCATCGTTTTCTTGGGCCATGTGTTGTACGTGAGGTGCTTGGACCACTTAGTCTTTTTGTACAGGAACCTCAGGGGACAAGACCTTACGAGTTCATGTGTCACAGGTTAAAGGTGCGCCTCGTTCTACTTTCGATGGGTCCCAGTGTGGTTCTTAAAAGTGGAGATGTTTTAGTTTTGGTGGTGGAGGTTCAGCCGTGTCACGACTCAGCTCATTTGATTTACCCGCGAGATTATTTAACTTGTTTACTCCGCAGCGATAGGGGGCGTGATCGCTGAGCGCTATTGGCGCTGATGCGCCAAGCAACAAGTTTTGATGACGGCTCGGTCGGGAGATGGAGCAGGACGGAAGCGGCGTGGAGTCAACTGGTGCCTGCCGATTAAGGACTGCGATGAGTAAGGCTGTTTGCGAGCATGTGGGGAGGACGGAATGCTGGCTTGCTTAGCATGGTTCTCCATGACCACTGTTGCTTCTTGGGCCTAGCACTCGGGTGTAACAGGAAATTGCATTGGTGTGGTTCTCGTTTCCCGCCTAAGGCCGAAATTTTCATGTAATTTTATTATTTTTAATGATCATTGCTTTATTATGTGGTTGGTACTTGTAGCCAACATTTTTTGATTTGAAATACTTCAGAGAATATCATCATGTGCCAGGTGTCTACTTTGAATAATTCTTAATTTGTTTAATAGTGTATGGCACAGTATCCACTATCATCGATCATTTTATGAAAGCTCTGTCCAAATTATTTTTACATTAGACTTTGTTAAAATTGGTGCGTTTAAATTGCAAAATTCTTAATTCTACTGATATTGCTTGGGATAAACCCATCTATTTCTTCATATTGCCATATTTGTGTATTGTGTTTGTTCTCGAGACTGACTGAATTTATTTGGAACACGTGGGGCGAGTATTTAAATGAAAATTTGCTAGATAACACAACCGCTGTGAAATTGGAAACTTGACAGTGTTTACTCATGTCACCAGTCGTTAATGTTATTTCTGTCTTGTAGCTTACTTAACTGATATAAAATAATTTAGAAATTTTGTGTATTTGTCGCGAAAGGTGAACTGATGTCACACGAGAGAAAAATAAGTGACATTTGTGTAGGGTTTACGTAAGCTTAAGTGAAATCAGGATGTAAAAGAAAAAAAATGATTATCATTGCCAAAATGTGGCAATGATAATCATTTTTTTTCAGCCAGGCAGTAGGGAATTTGTTGCACTCTTGCCAAATTGTTTTTTTTTAAGGTTTGATTTACATGTAGAACAAATCACAAGTTCAATATTTTTCTGGTGTAATTGCTAATATTTGTACATGTTGCACTATTGTAGGATATAATATACCCTTTACTAACAGTACCTTTATGTAATGTTTCAGAGTGGGGCTGCATGTTCTTCTTGAGAATGTTTTAAAACAAAATTTATTGCTAAAATTTCCTTTTAAAATGTTAATTGTATTAACTTGGATGTATAATCAATTATTGTTAAATAATAAGTTTGTGTAAACAAGGCTTGGACCAAATAAATGTGCCTACACCATTGCAATCCTGGCTCTGCTACCGTCTGTACCCCACACTTACTATCTGTAAAAAGCATTTCGAAAGTGAAAATTATTATATTTTAAGTTAATTAGAACATTTAGTGTAGCAGGAAATGCTGAAAGTAGTTGAAATAATATCTCACTGAACAGAAACATGGAGTGTCAATAGGAAAGTAATCTGGATTAAGGTATCAGGTATCATCTAGATGGTAACTAATTACATATAGAGTCCCACAAGGTTCCATCTTAAGCATTTACATTTCCTGTGAATGGTAATGACTTTTCATCAGTAACAGATAATACAGAAATAAAAAAAAATTAAAAATTACATTGTAGAATGATGACTTTATGAAATTTGTATGGACCGTTCCTAAGCAATTATTTGTCAAGAAATTTTAAAAAAGCTGTTTGATCCTTGAATATGACTAAAATATGTTGACATATGGATATAATCGTTGGACAGTGTTAAATTCTCAGCAAAATTAATTCATCTGGGTGGAGACTACCGCATTAACTGCTACAAGCCTTATTAAACCGCTATTTGCAATGTGGACGTTTTCACACAGAGGTGATACAAGAATAGAAAAGCTATCATACTTCATTTAACTACATTTCATAATTTTGAAGCCAAAAAGAATTATTGGTGGCAAAAATGCAGTGATGTGATCACTGTAAACAGCTGTTGAAATCTGGCTCTTCTCTTTGATGACATGTGGTGACGACAGTCTATGAACTATCATTCATACCCCTGAATATTATATATTTACATGCTTTGTGACAAGTTAGGCATTATCTTTTAACCGAATACAAGTTTAAGATTTTTCGACTTTTTCACATGCTTAAATACCATATAGATTGGAATGTGTGGAAGAGATATTAATTTTTTCTTGTAAGTATTTATTGTGTATTCTTGTTTTCCTGAAATATTGTATATCTTTGACCTCATCTTGAATATACGTCTACAGAAAGACAAGTACATTTAATGCAGTGTAATATGTTACAGAATCCACAACAGAGGTAAAAATTAGACAGTACATGAGTTGATACTTGAAAAATATCTGGAACAAGGCAGTGCACAGATGACAGGTAACCAGTTCTTCTCTAAATTAAAATGACGATTGGGCGCTCTAGTTCGTGGCAACATGTTGAATAAAGTACGATTGTAGTCCACAGATATCGCTTAATAAGATATATCTTGAAGACCTGTGAGAAGTTCTCACAGCATATTAACAGACAGTAGCTTGTCCTAAAACTGCTTCCAAATAAATAGTGTCTGCTGCAAAACTATTCGATGTCGTTTCCTTTCCATGATGTTGCAGACGTAATTGGACCGTTTTTGACAAACATTTCACAACTGGCAGTAAAAGAATGATGAAACTCAGACCAGTGACAGCAAAACTATCGTGAGTAGATCTGAGTACTGTCTGTGAAGTTAAAGTATTAAAAATCTTTCCCTTACAATTTTCCTGTCACCTTCTGTCTTTGTAACTCTGTTTCATTAATCTTAATAGGAATGCTATTGCGAAAATACCAACTGACAATTTTGGTTAGTATTTTAGCCAGACATGTATCAGTGTCCAAAATTTATTGTGCTTCAAAGATCATTAAACTTTCAGATTCAATCAAAATGCAATTTGAGACTGCATACAGATGAGAATTAAATCTTATCACGTACATGAAAGTCTTTCTGTACTAAACACGTCTCAGCACGTCGTACAGCTTCAGAAAATATGCGTTTATTAAGTATTTTTTGAATTCACTAAGATTATTGTAAATTATTTACTACGTGCCTATAATTCACAGAAAGCAAAACGTTGTCTCTGGAGACCTTTACTTTTTACTCACAAGTTCCAACGGCTTACTGGTAATCTTCATCGAAGATATTTTCCCAGAACGTTTCTCTACAAATTCACAGATATGCAATTACATAACGAAATATCTGAGAAACAATAATTGCTTTCGTTCTCGTATTAATTATTTCAATCAGCTTTAAGTGGTAGACGCTCGTTACCCCCACTGTCGATCATATAAATCCAGGCTAGCAGACTAGTTTAATCCCCTCACTAAAAGTTTTTTTTTTCTTTTAGGAATTGGGTATACTAAAATACTGTTACTTTAACTATAGTCTGCTGTAACATTATGAAAAATATTAAAGGAAACACACTTTTCAATGTTTGCACGACAGCTGCTCGTTAATTGCACTACTGCTTTCAGGCTCCAACTATTCTGACAAGCCATGTATTTTGTATTTGGCGTATATTTGTTGTGGACAGTTCTAGCTATGTCGTCACACTTAACAGTAGCTCGGAACTTCATTGTATAGAATGATATGATCCGAATGGCAACGATATTTTATATACAACTCAGAAAATGTTCTCATTGGAGTACAATGTGTGTCACAGTGATTTACTTTTCCTACAAAATGACAACTTACTCTTCATTTTATGTAAAACATCGTAATCACGTGGATCAGATCGTGCTGGATAATGAAGATAAGAGCCACAAGTGAGTCTTGTGACATCTGTACAACTGTCCACGCCAAACATCCCCCAAATACGAAATATGTGGTTTGTGAAAATGCGCAAACCCCAAAACTAGTTAGCCAATAAAAAATTATCACCTTTGGCGTGAACGTTAATAAATGTCATTGCTTCAATATTTGAGACCTGCTAGACGGGATCTACTGAAAACCTGTAATATGAAAGTAATATTTTTTGTCGTCTCGTTTGCAACACAGGGAGGTGTAGAACATACAGAATTTCTCGTAAGTACATCTAGGGTTTCAGAACACAACTGCGCGAAAACGACAATTCACGCAGAAAACACACGTTAGTGGACGGAGTATCTCTCCTAGTTTGCAACTCACATTACAGGTTCTCAGCAAGGGTACCCCTCGTAATGCGACAATTATCAGTACGCTTGAGGAAGCCCGTTTAGCAAATACTTTAATTAGAGTACCCATCTGCAGGCGCGAACTGAAGCCATGCGACAACATGGAGAAGAGGGTTAAGAACGAAAATTAAGACAGCACAACTCTGTCCAGACTAAGCGCCTACAACTCTCGCTTCCCGCGAAGCAGACCGGTACAGCGGGCCCCGGACCGAGTAGGGGTCAGCCTGGCCGGTCGTCCGTTAAACACAGACGCTTCACAGAGACCACCAGGAGGCGTCCACGGCGCCGCAAGAGGTCGTTACAGCCGCGGACCTCTTTCCTTCCGCTCGACACGTGACTGCAAATAGAGCCAGCCATATCCATGCGCCAAGCAGTATTTAGGCTGGCGCAGGAGCCTGGAGAGACGGTTCAGGCCGAGCGAGCCCACTGGTGTCATCGTAGCCGCCGCGTCATCGTCCACTACCGCCAGCGTACCGGAGCCATCCCCGCAGGGCCTCTACGCGTCCTCGGACTCAGGTGACGGCAACGTGGACTCCGCGCCGCTCTTCACGAGACGCCCGAGGCTTGGTTTGGTGAAGTTGTATGGTTACTACAGACAGTTTATGTTTGGAGGAATCTCTGATTTAGTATTGGTAGGCCTGGATGATCAGTCCTACCCTACGAATATTGTTTTGTAAATTTTGAAGAAAGACTTTAGTTTAAATAAAAACGCTATGACTCACACTCTGAGATGTTCCTATCAGCGGACGGCGGATATATTAAGCACAACCTTTAGCCGCCATCTCTGATTATAAGACTTCTGCCAAGCATTAGCAGGCTTCTCTTTACCACGGAGGAAATGCTCACTGGTCATCTGATAACCTATCATGGGACACATACGTAAACTGGTTCAGTCCTCTCGGTGACTTTATATATGCCAGCACGACGGTAAATAGAAGTTTCATCGCAAATATTTCCAAATAGAGTGCCAGTAAGTTATGCGCGTGACATCGTCGTTGTGTTGGAACATGGCAGAGAGGCCCTGCCTTAGTTCCTAGGCCACCTGAACAGCAAAATTCAAAACATACAGTTGACGATGGAGTTAGAACGCAAGGGATGTCTTCAAGTTTTGAACATTCTAGTGAGAGGAAATGCAGACGCTACCCTCTAAATAAGACTCCCTCATATCTGCATTACCTTGATGCAACGATATGGCATCACCCAGTACAGAGATAGTCTGCAACAACTGCTGTATTTTGCCAAAAAAAAGAGTACAGCGAAGATCAGATTGACTTGCATCGAAGAGAACGAGTGATACAGCCATCCGCAAATAAAAGATAGAGAAAGATGAACAGAAACTCACCTCCCTATGTTGGGGCTCCCTAAGTGAAAACTGCGAGAATCTTCGAAAAAAAAAAATCATCAGAGCCACCTGCCCACCACTACGAAAAACGAAAAATGTTGGGTTCGGTAGAGGACAAAATACATTTCCGGATGTGTGTGTATATGGCATTCCTTGAGAGCGTGGCTCCCAATAGATTCGGAACGCAGCACAGCATTTTACAACGCTGGATGGAAGGCATCAGATGGGTACATCTGGGGCATAGAGACAAATCAGCAATGGCAAAACACAGCCTCAACGTGGCGCATACTTTCGAATTTAGGAAAGGAAAAATGTTGTGCCCAGCTAGTGGATTTTCGGAGAGTATCATCAATGAATTTAATGACATAAGGCTCCATGAAAGTCTCGTCAACATGCACGAGAGCTATCATCTCAGTTCGGCATGGAACCGTGATCCAGCAGTTTTACGCCAAGAAGGCACCTATCAGTTGACAGTTCGTGAGTCTGGGCGCTGAATGCACCGAGAGTCGAACGGCTGTCGATGGCTCCCACCACACGCCATTCCTGGGGCAGTCGGTTACCGCTCAAAGTGTGAATGGCTATAAGTGCACATATTTCAGTTGCTGACAGGACGGTTTATTCAGCGACGTTAGATCAGTATTCACTTTATGTTTGTCTGTTGGTTAGTATCTCTAAGTATGTGTGGCAAGAGTGAGCCATTTACTTACTCTACCCTGAGCAGTGGGTCAGGTTTTGAAGTGTGGACACGTGGACGCAAAACCGGTAGTCTATACCGAAAAGCACGGTCTACTTTATGGTGCAGTTATAACCATGCAGAAAACACCAGGTCGTAAAGTTTGTGACGTGTTTCTGAGAGGACTGTTCGATGCAGAGAAAAATTAACCGACTCACTGATGAACCTAAATATTAAGGTACCACATATAAAATATCTGCACGAATACCCTTTTACACATCCTTATATAGGACTCCCACTGAATCTCGACATTTCGCCCTGAAGATAGAGAGATATTCAGCAAAAGAATATTTGATCAGCGCCAGTAACGTTTACGCACTGGCAAGGCACATTTAAAAGGTGAAGAGAGAAAAATGGCAGGTAAGTATTATTATCCTCAGCCAGATCTTTGAAATCAGTAAAGCGTTTCTGTAATACAAAACGCTTTGATACGTATCAACACAACAGTAAAAAGTGTTTTGAATCTGCCGGGAAACTACAAAAAAGACTTTGAAATACGACTGCTTCAACCACATATAAAATTATTCACTACAGCAGTGACGTTCAGTGTGATGCAGAATTCTAAATGCAAGAATCTGTTGTGTAGTAATGGGAGAGATTACTATAGCATACTAGCACTTTTTGTCCCTTCTGGGTTCTGGATGTTAAGGATTGTGTGTCAGAGGATCAATCCATAGTAATATATTTCGGTAACGACTAATTTACCTTACTCCCCTTGACACTTTTAGTTTCTAAATACTTTCCCATTTTTCACAGAAGTAAAGAAGTAACGCCCCTTCATCCCTCTCTCGCAACCCCACACCAGTCTCAAAAATCCAGGCTAGTTAAAGAATAAATCTCCCAAGTGTAAGATATCTTCAGCATTTAATTAATTTAAATTTAATTACTACTTGACTTATTGTGCTAACCTTTAATGTAAGGATATGAGTATGACATGGCAGCATTTTAAATTTTTTAAATAGGTCTATCATTGTATGACATATTGGTAATCAATTTTTTGTTACACCTGGAAGGCGCTGGATACGCAAACTGCAATTATAGCCAGATGACCTTTAGCTGCTTTGTGAGACAAATTGGTAATGAAGATTTCTATAGAATATAATAACACACTAAGTGTTACACGAGAATCTTCACATACAGTATATGTGGTATTTTAGAGCTAATCTAAGTGACTAAAAACAGTCAACAAATAAATAATAATAAAAAGATATCGTAACAATCGTCGCACCTGCCATGCGATTCAGTAAGAGGTTTTCACTGCATGCATTCAAAATGATAAATCCCTGCCTGTTAGTTCCCTGCGTTTCTCTCGTGACCAGAATGTGGGCCTATATAGAGTTACATTATCGTTCGATAATAAATTTCGAGAGTATGAAGCACGTTAAAATATTACATTAACACCAGAGGATCTGAGAAAATACGAAATACTGACGTACACAAACAAATAAATTATGAAGCAGAAAAAATGTGTGTCTTTTACCCTTCTGTATTGATTCGGTTGTTCTGCAGCGGCTTTCAAAATGACAGCCACTTTAAAAAGTATTACTTCCTTCCTACACCATGTCAGTTTAAGACTACTTCATTTTTCATGTATTAATCATTGTCTTTCTTGTCCATTACGTAGGATCAATTTAGATATAGCGCAGCCATCTGCGTCGTTTCTCGCAGTCGCAACACACATTTCTGTCACCAGCCAGTTCTTATTTCAGCGATCACAACTGCCGAGGAAGGATCAGCAAGACGTCTCGGCTGTAACTACCAAGGCAAAGGGACTACGTGCTCTTGGGACAGAGGTTAGTGCTTTCATACACAATAATATTCAATAAGGAATAACTGTCAGTCACATAGGTTGTAATTTAATATGGAAGAAACAAGTGTACACCGATAGCTATTAAAAACTACATGGTATTCACCACGAAGGCGCCATGCAACAAACGGCAAAGTGTCTGAAGTGCACTATATGCTTTTACCTGCAGATGGTTAGCATATCAGCGCAAACGCACGCCGTATGTAGGAACAACACCAGCTAAATACTGAGTATAGCACAGTGGGATTCTCGTTCGCAAACCGCATTCATAAGTTGTTTGTTTTTGAGATGATTGAGTTATGCCTCGTGTAAGAAGTAGAAATGCCTGCCAGTATCTGCTGAATGTCGAAACATCACGATATAGTTTATCGAGGCTACGTGTTATCGTTCTAGGTAATTGCTGGTTGAGTTATTCAGACTCCCTCGACCGTCACGAGAGTATGGAACTGATAAGATCAGCAGCTTCATACCCAACCTCACGGGGAATATCCTCGAAAGGAGGAGGGCACTGCGGTTTCAGGCAGCAGATAAACTGGTAGGCTGGGAAAACCAAGGTCCACTTGGTCACTAGAGAGGAACGTGACGTTGGAGCCGCCATGGTGAAAACGAGAGACTACTGCACTTACTAAATAGACCAAAATCATGTAAAACCAGATCCCAGATAGTTAAAACATAAATAAACACGTTACAGAAGGAGAAAAACTGATGTGTGCTTGTATAATCTCCTCAAACAGACAAGTAGTTGCTGAGTTATGAATTATCTAAATTCTACAGTTAATATGAAATTAATAAACTAATGCTCCTGTATTGCCAACGCCTAGGCCGAGTTGGATAAACTATGTCTCAGAATTCTGACTCTTTTGCACGGGGTATCCAGAGACGGTTTTCCCACAAAGACATGAAAATTTTGATTTCAGACGTGCTGTGGCCTTCATGGGCGGAATTGGCTGGCTCCCAAGTAACACCATCAACCCAGTCCCAATTCCAGGGATTAAAATTATTGGCCGGTTGTAAATGTAGTCTAAACAGCTCCTGGGAGTTGTATTCAAGGCTCCGGCGGATAAAGTGCATCTTCTCACGTACGAAATTGAAGTTGGCCCGCTTGTTAATTCTCCTGGCTGACGTCGTTGCGGACCACCAAGGGTACGGCTCAGGAGGGGGGGAGGGGGGGAGGGGGGGCGAAGGGATATACATCGGCCGCGTGCCTCAAGAGCTCAGCGTAGCTACCGTTCAGTACACACGTCCGCTGTCGCTGCTCTCTAAGTGAAAGCAAAACAGTTGTCCCCTCTGCTAACACGAACTAGAGCTAGGCTTAGTAGTCTGGACAGCCAGACTTAGGGACGGATATTTAGTGCTACTGCAGACCAGGGTCTTGTCCAGGGAGAGTCAGCTCAAGTCTTCCGAGGATAAGGCACAGAGTTTGGGGCCAGAACTGCAAAAAGCGAGTAGGTTCGATATGCTGCTGAGTCATCCCATCTCCTCACGCAGAATGAACGTTCTACAAGACAAACAAAAACGTGACTGGAAACAACAAATCTGACACAAGCACACTGGTCGAATGTCAGTAATTACCAACCGACCCCCAACAATCACAGCAACCCCAACAATCTCAAAACAAAAAAACAAAAAAAAATGCTCTGAGCACTATGGGACTTAATTTATGAGGTCATCAGTCACCTAGAACTTAGAACTACTTAAATCTAACTAACCTAAGAACATTACACACATCCATGCCCGAGGCAGGATTCGAAACTGCGACCGTTGCGGTCGCCCGGTTCCAGACTGTAGCGACTAGAACCGCTTGGCCACTCCGGCCGGCAAACAATCTCAGTCTGACCCACATACAGGTACCCACCGTCAAACAAACGATTCTCCTCATGAAACGATCTCTCTGGAGATATATGACGACGAAGGCTTTTAAAAGTTACGCTCCAGGAGTGAATTCGAGATGTCCAAAGAAACCAGTGAGAACCCACCTCAACGTTCAAACAGGAATTGTTATCAATGAAAATGCGAACCCCCAAGGAAACTCTAAGTCTTCTCATACGCGCACTAAATGAACTGAACCTTGTACTATTTGTGATTGAAATGAGTTTTAGAAGGAACAGCGTCAAACTCACCACTTAGCAAACTGCTTTGAAACCAAACTCAAATAAATAAAGTAAATAAAAATAAAAATGGCACGACTTACCGACCGGAAGCCACTATCAAGGCAATAAACTCATGCAGTACACCACAACCTGACTGGAAACATATGGCACCTTCTATAGTGTCGTCATCACTAAGGTCCATCACGATGTTACCAACGAGGAAGTCGAAGAGGAACGAAAGACTCAGGGATACCTATTCAAAGAAGCAACACGCATCTACTCACGAATCGCAAAACGACCCATCAACACAATTTTCGTCATCTCTACTCACAAAGAGACCTACACAAACTTCTTTCCTACCACATCAGGGTGCTTTGCGTACCACATGAGGTTGAACCATCCAACCCGCTACGTCGTCAACCCAAACAATTGAAAAACTGCAAACAACTTTCAGCTCACCTCCAAAGACTGTCGCAACGAAACCAAATGTGGGAAATGTTGGTGACCTCCCCTGATCTTCAGCTGCAAACTACGGTAAATTCTAGAAAGGAAACGCCTAACTGCAGCAGCTGCATTGGTACTCACATCGCTACCGATCCAAATTGCTCAGAATGGCCGCAGCAAGCCATCTCCACCAACTGAACAGAGAAGAAAAATCTCACTGATGTACAACCTATGCCGTGCAGGAATGTTCACAAATTGAAAATTTTCTGCGTGCATTCGCCACTGCAGTACTCAAAATTCTTGCGGAAGGTAAATACTTCATTACTGAAACGATAGAAACGAGTCCCAGAAAGTTCCTGCGGCAGTAGATGGAAATTGTGTACGCCTGGCATAATATACACACCGACATCACCAACCTGTCAGACTCATCTGCTTCTCTCTACAAATTTCGTAATCTCTTCACCACACGCCCCGAAAAGACACTGCAACTATATGCTTTATCAACATAAATGGCTTGTGTGCATTAATAGAGCTCCAAGAAAAATTGGTTCCAGGGCAAAACGTTACATTTATAATTACTGGCGAAAGCAAATGCTTCGGCAAAGACATAAGCCGTCTCGCATATGTGTTCCACAGGTGAGACAATCCAAAAAAAGGAACAACAAGATGCTCACAAGGAGCAGTAACCATCCTTCATACAAAATAAACGGCCGCTATGAGACCTGATCTACAAGAAAAACCGCACACACGCCAAGCAATTGCCCGAAACATAGTAGGAAAATATAAGAAACCGCTCTTCTTCGCAACTGTATCTGTATCTCCAACTTTGGATCTACCAACACATCTATTTCATTACATCTCTACGTTAGGCCAGCAATCATCACAGGAAATCTTAAAGCCAGATCCACTTTTCTTGGCGAACAAAAGTGGCGACCTCCTCATTGCAGCTCTAAATGTCAACCTCGTCCTCCTACGAAGTAGTTCACCTGCTCTCATCAGTTGCACTGGAACATCCATAGTTGATCACATTACTTGTAAACCGGCAATTATTAGTCAGTGCAGTGAAGTGAAAGTATGTGATATCGTTTCCATCGCCACTTCCCCATCATCGTAAGAAATATGGCTGTTTCCCACGTCAAAAATGACAACCACAATAGGAAAAGATTGATCGACTCCGAAACCCTCAATAAAGAGAAATTTAGAACATTATTTTTTAGCAAAAATCCCAACGTTAGAGCCATTAGTATTACAAAACACCTTCTCAAATATAGCCCGCTAATTGTCCAAACGACACAATCTGTTACCGTTAATAATGCACCAAGGAAAACCATCACAGAACGAAAGGACAGACTTCCTAGACATATTCTCAATCAAATCAAAGAAAAAAGAAAATTATATAGACGAATTAAACGACAACCTAATTAAAGGGCTAAAATGGAATGGAACCGTCTCAACAATCAAGTTACATCAAAGCTTTGTCAGTTCAGAGGAAATAGATGGGAAACTGAGTCTGAAGAATTCGACCCACGTAATCCCACTCTCTTTTGGAATACATTCAAGAAAATGAACGATAAAATCGTCAAAGAAGAACCAGATTTACTAATCGATGATAGCATCAGGTAGATGAAAGGGAGAAAGCTGAATATCGAAGGGAAAAACACACGATCATTAATAGGACTAAATTTGACGACTCCGAAGTGGAACTTACTACTAAGGAACTTCATTCACTTCTCTACAAAAATACCACACCAGACGATCATCTACTATTAAAGTAAATAACAGAATATATACAGCGGCAAAAATGCAGCTCTTGGAAGTGGCGGCATTAGAAGATTTCATGTCAAACTACTTCTACCACTTAGACTTCCTCAAGAAGTAATATCTTTATTTAACGCAGCCTCAACTCAAAAAACTCTACCAATCCAATGGAAACATACGCATATTAGAATGATTCCGTAACCTATAAAACGCAAAAGCAGCTCATACAAGCTATCACATTACATGCAATAATTGGCAAAGGGTTGAAAGCAGTAATTAACAGACAACAGCACTTTGGAGAAGGTAACAGCATTATACTACATGAAGAAGTGGGTTTCAGAAGGTGACAGTACCGCTGATCCACTGTTAAGGCTAACTGGCTATGCCGCAGAAGCCTACAGTTTTACAGATGCGACTTTTACCCTCCTTCTGGACACAGAACACATCTTTGATACGGTATGAAATGAGCAACATCTTAAAAAAGTGCTAAAATACAACTTCCTACCTGCAACAGTGCAATTATTATCTAACCTCATTGTAGACAGGAAAGTAAAAGTACGAAACGGGGATCAAAAATCGTTCTAGTCTACACCAAAAGCGCAAGTCCCTCAGGGTGCTGTCATCTCCACTTTGTTATGTACGATATGTACAGAGGACAAGGCCACATGGGATGCTGTCAATGAACAAACCTACAGCTACATCAGCAAACATGGAACCCGGCTCATTAAATGGAGAGTCTGACCTATTCCAACCTAAAGTCAGCTTTTCCTATTCATACATAGCAATCTTACTAGTCGCCAACAACAGGATACCCAAAATCTCTACATTCCACTTTAGGGATAAGAAATTCCTCCATAAATAAACGTTAAATATCTGGGAATCTGTCTAGATGACCTCTTAGAATGGCAGGGAAACACGACTGAAAGTATTAAATAACCTGTAAGCCGATTTAATTTAGTACCTTTCATGAAATACTGGACACGTGGAGTGGAGCAGCCAGTTTCCCTTCTTACATACAAAATACGTATCCGACCCATTCTTGCATATGGGTCTCAGGCATGGATTCTGTACTCTAATCAAACAAAAAGAACTCTATCTGGTGACCAGAGGATCTTTCGATCTACAGCATGACTTCCCAAAAAAACTCCCTTTACGAAACGCTTAAAACCAAGAACATAGTACACACAATTAAAGAAAAAACCCACCAGATTCGTGCTCAACAGGGTACGTTGCAACAAACTAAAATGTTAAATATTCAGAAATACAAATATGCACATCCTCCCAACTTTATTCTCGAAGTCGTATTCACTACAATAGAATCCTCTGGAAAACGTATAAATAAATGAAACTGTCAACAAACCACCAAGAACATCTACAAGGGTTTGGGATGACTTAGTCTCTTGATATGGAAATAATAACTAATTGAGCAAAATTATTTTAGGCGACTTCTATAGAAGAAGACAATATTCGCAACATCGACTTGATTTTCAAATTTCTGATCTTCTATAAAATTAGACAGAAATTTTCCACACCATCAAAATTCCAAGAACACAGTAGAACATTATCAAGACCACTAATATGAGAAAATGTAAGCCGAACCCCAGACAACCAATACCTACTGATATTTTTTCGAATGAGATCTTTTTCGCTCAACTATCCACCTACAAGCAGCTAAAACTCCTACAAAATTAAATAAGCACCCAATTGTCCTAAATAACGGCACAAACTACAACTGTTATCCGAAAAGGGATCTACCCTCCTGGAGCCCACCACCCGCTTCGGAGGTGGAATGAAATATTTAAATAAATAAATAAGCTCGTCAGTGCACTTGACAATGGCGACATGTCTGGTAGGCATTATATTGTGTCTGTTGGACACTATGGACCGGCAGTATACCCGTGGACTCTTTGATCAACAAATACGCTGGGAGAAATTGGAGAATGCCATTATATGGCACATAAGTGATTCGTATTTTTTTGCTCTATTTACTGTTTGTTTTGCTACGGTTAATGTAACGCTCACGTGTAATCAAGGTGTGTGTTTGCAGGCATGAATGTGTGGATGTGTCTTTATCCCCCATTGATTGTTGTTTCTTCGTGTGGTAAATTTTACTGTGTTGTATGAAGTACTGGTATGTTCATCAGCATTGGAAGTGCATACAAGCAGTGATTGTTTTATTTCATAATGAAAAATAGCAGCATTGGAATCAGTATCTTTATTTTTTAATCGCTGTTTGTTATCTGAGGAGTGGAACATAAGCGAATCTCTTTATTTAAGTGTGTTGTATAGTTATTTTCTAGCGTTATTTTATTTTGTGTTGTTACTGTGTTGTTGTAGCGGTCTGTTTTAGAGCAGCTATCAACGGTCGACCATCGTGTACAATCTGTGCTATGTCTTATATTGTGATCAGTGATAATCAAGGCTGCAACACAAAATATCACAATAATTGTGTTTTATACTTTATATATAGTTATTAGTTTTTCAGCAGCACATGATTCTGCAGAGTTATCACCATGAGGAATAACTACTCAGAAGAAATATTTTTTGTTATGGAGTGGCATGACACACTTATCCTTGGTGCAGAAGCCCTGCATTTTTCGTACTCAAATAAAATGCCTTTGGCGAGTATTAGTGACATTCAGCAGAGATCTTTGAACATCCTATTACATAGTCACTCAGGTATTTCCCTAACATTTTCGTGTACTCGTGAAAATTGTCTATATATGTCGAGAGTTAGCGTGGCTCGCAAACACGTGTTCAATGGAGTTGTTGTTAAGAGTTTGGAGTCAGGTTGTAGAGTCTGGATATGAGGGACGCTGGCCTCTATGATCTCCTTTTCAGTTATCTTTGGTGAGATCTAGTCGTACATTTTGCGTGGAATGCACTGAAGCGGTTATTTCGGCTGGCATTCATAACTAGTTTCTTTATTCCAGTGGTTCTCTCCGAGAAAGTTTACATATCATTGTTCGTAACGAAAGCTATTTTATATGAGTTTGAGACTTAAAAGTTCTCTGAGTGGTTTTACACTAGGTCACCATGTGTATCAGTGTATCCATTCGAGTTTTTTCGTCGCAATTTGTATCTAGTCAGACATACCTCATACAAACGGGAAAGAGAGCAACCTCTCGCTAGCAGACGAGTCCTTTTGTCAGGACGTTCGGTGAAAATCCTTTCTGCACCTATACTCCGCGGTTCACCTCGAGGTGCATGGTGGAGGCTATTTTCTGTACCGCTGTCCCTGTCCACCTTTCCTGGTCCAGTCGGGAATGGTTCGGGGTAAGATCGATTGCCGGTAAGTCTCCAAGTGAACCCGGGTCACCAATTTTGTTTATATATTCACGGTTCTTCCTCCAGATACAAGTAGGAGAAAGCAATATATTTGTTGACTGTTCAATGAACCTAAGCTATCTTTAACAGGAAACCACACAGAGATGCCGATTGGCTCTCTTTCATTGCCTGGCACTGGAGTTCATTGATCAGCTCCATAACGCTTTTATTCGGTACTGTCGGGAAGCACATGTGTTTCCGATTTGTTTCACACTGTACCTATTACATGTGTCTGTCCAGAAAAACTAACATAAAAAAAATCCTAGAGGTAGATTTCCTTGTTGTTTTGCACTTCTGGTTTATGCGAGACGATGATTCATTTACTCATGTATTCCGAATCTTCTTCATCACATGATTTACGTCCAACTATGGATTTACCATCCTGGTTGTTGAGTGCCACCAGTTTTCACATCCTTATGTACTGGTTAAATAATTTCGACTTTTTAGGAATTATGGCAACAATTCCTCACTCACCATTGGTACAGGTGCTCTTCACCTTTGTTTGATTGATTTAATGTATTTGTGCACTCCTCGTTATATTCCAGCCTTCTTCAGCAGTAAAGCTATGTCTATAATTATCGTGATTTTGATCTTCCTTACGGTAAGTCCGGAGATTTATTACCACGTGAAGCGTAATTTACTTGTGTTATTAGAGTGTGAGCTCAGTTGATCCTTGTGGAGACAGTTAACAATGCAACAATGCTTCTAATTTTCTTTGAGCTGGTAGTCAAAGAAATAGATTTATTATTATTATTATTATTATTATTATCAAGATGAGATGCATAGCATGCATTTTCTCATTTCTGAATGCTCATGATCATTAATTATGGGCCTGAAGACTGATAGTGTAGATATTATTATCATAGGCAGATACACGTAACCTTTTTGAAGTATTCACAGATATATTGTTTTGTAAACAAGCCCGCCTTTTACAGATGCACTGTAAGACGGTTTTATTTTCAAAACAAATACGTCTATGCTCGCTGAGGAGGATGGTCACATAAATAAAGTTATTATTCTCAGGTATAATTATTGATCTAATAATGTAACGCAAATATGTGCTTTCCACCAGTTGTTCCCACAAGAAATTACCTATTTACACCAAAGCATAACTTAGTAATTTTACAGAGATTAAGCTTTCAATTGATGTGTATAGTGACCAGTCTGTTTATCAGAACAGAATTTCAGTGACTAACTCAGTAAGGTGAACATATTGCTTTCTCTTAGTAACAAGTACGTGTATTAATTCAGCTACTAAGTTCAATCAATATTTGTAGATGCCTATTACTGAGAAACTCTTGTCAGGATTGTCTAACTAATAATTCAATTAGTAGATTCATTTACATACGCTTACAAGAACCACCAGTATTCATAGAGCTATTAAATTCAGTCTTTGTTTTATGTAGATGCTTGTCACTTAGCAGCTCTTGTCAAGATTGTCTAAGTAATAACTCACTTAGTAGGTTCATATGAATACATCTCAGTGTGTTCCCCCCTCACACTATGCAATAACGCATTCTGGCTGCTCGCTTTCAAAGTGCCAACTCTCGGCCAGTCAGTTAACGACAAATAGCCTGTACAAAACAAGGGGTGCTGTCGTACTCTTCCATACATCCACAGTGCCATAAGCAGTTTCATTTCTGTCAAGACATTCTTCTGAACCCAGCCATTCGCAGTTTATTAATTAATTCATCATTAATATCAAGAAACTGAGGCAGGCTTGAACATTACATTTACCAAATTTATCAGCAGAAATACGGCCTATGATGCGTATTACAAGAAAAAATTAATTATGAAACTAAGAAATTCTATACGACAAAATGTAATTTCTTTGTTATAATTCTGAGTTGCGTTTCATCACAATAATGGCTGATGTTTCTTTTTTTTATTTTTGTTCAGGACTGGGAAGACATTTCCGTATTGATTCTACGCGTATGTTACATCAGCTGTCGCTTTTAAACAAATGACCGCCTACCATTGCAACGTCTGTTTCAGGCCAATCCATTCTCCATGCATTAATTTCCTCTTCCTTGTTTTTTTACGAATGTGCACTTCAGATATAGTTCTGGTCATCCAATTATTGCTTCACAGTCGAAACATACGTAACTCTCTGCTCCGTTTTTACGCATTATTTCAGCGAACACAGGTGCTAAGGACGATGAAATAAGCTTCTCGTAACCGAGCCTGTAGACACAGGATCAGCGTTTTCTGGATGTTTCAAACAAGCTAATGTGTGATAACAATAGCACCCTTGTGCCTTGAAATTTAATACATAAAAAATGTTTGTACACTGCTGGACATTTAAACTGGAACAACATGAACGTGAAGGTAACATGCAACAGATGGTCAATTGGCATGAAGAGTATTTGTACCATGTGCTTTATTATGCTAGGATTATCGTTGCAGCGTAACCACACTGAGTAAGTACAACTGACGACATCTACATTGTGTATACAAAGAAAGGTTACGCAGCAGGTTTCTTATTCCTGAATCGAATTTGAATATTGGTTGTTGGAAGACGCATAAGGAGGAGGATTGTCCACCAACACATTTTGGAACTTCTACAAATATGTAGATAACAAACTAATACAGTACTGGCCATTAAAGTGCTACACCACGAAGATCGACGCGAAATTTAACCGACAGGAAGAAGAGCTGTGATATGCGAAAGATTAGCTTTTCAGAGCATTCACACAAGGTTGGCGCCGGTGGCGACACCTACAACGTGCTCACATGAGGAAACTTTCCAACCGATTTCTCATACGCAAACAGCAGTTGACCGGCATTGGCTGGTGAAACTTTGTTGTGATGCCTCGTGTAATAAGGAGAAATGCGTACCTTCACGTTTCCGACTTTGATAAAGGACGCATTGTAGCCTATCGCGATTGCGGTTTATCGTATCGCGACATTGCCGCTCGCGTTGGTCGATATCCAATGACTGTTAGCAGAATATGGAATCGGTGGGTTCAGGAGGGCAATACGGAACGCCGTGCTGGATCCCAACGGCCTCGTATCACTAGCAGTCGAGATGACAGGCATCTTATCGGCATGGCTGTAACGGATTGTGCAGCCACGTCTCGATCCCTAAGTCAACAGATGGGGACGTTTGCAAGACAACAACCATCTGCACAAACAATTCGACGACGTTTGCAGCAGCATGGACTATCAGCTCGGAGACCATGGCTGGGGTTACCCTTGACACTGCATCACAGACAGGAGCGCTTGCGATGGTGCATTCAACGACGAACCTGGGTGCACGAATGGCCAAACTTCATTTTTTCGGATGAATCCAGGTTCTGTTTACAGCATCATGATGGTCGCATCCGTGTTTGGCAACATCGTGGTGAACGCACATTGGAAGCGTGTATTCGTCATCGCCATACTGGCGTATCACCTGGCGTGATGGTATGGGGTGCCATTGGTAACACGTCTCGGTCACCTCTTGTCCGCATTGACGGCACTTTGACCAATGGACGTTACATTTCAGATATGTTACGACTCGATCCTTGCGAAACCCTACATTTCAGCAGGATAATGCTCGACCGCATGTTGCAAGACCTATACGGGCGTTTCTGGATACAGGAAATGTCCGACTGCTGCTGTGGGCAGCACATTCCCCAGATCTCTCACCAATTGAAAACTTCTGGTCAATGGTGGCCGAGCAACTGGCTCGTCACAATACGCCAGTCACTACTCTTGATGATCTATGGTATCGTGTTGAAGCTGCATGGGCAGCTCTACTTGTACACGTCATCGAAGCTCTGTTTGACTCAATGTCCAGGCGTATCAACGACGTTATTACGGCCTGAGGTAGTTGTTCTGGGTACTGATTTCTCAGGACCTATGCACCCAAATTGCGTGAAAATATAATCACATGTCAGTTCTAGTATAATATATGTGTCCAATGAACACCCATTTATCATCTGCATTTCTTCTTGGTGTAGCAGTTTTAATGGCCAGTAATGTATTACAAGACCCACCGGAAAAATAAAGACGTTATTCCACTGAATATAATAAATTACACAAAAATGTTAACACTATGAAAGGAATAAGAAGAGACGTAGAGTCACAGGGAGGTTCAGTCAAATAGACTGCTAAAGTTTTGAGCTTTAGGATAACATTGCCCATCGGAAATAGAAAACACACACACATTCACACAAGTGCAGCTCCCATAGGCATAGACTCTGTTTCTGGGCACAGGATCCCTACTTAGCATCTGTCAGGCTCCAGTGTCCACAGGCAGTGACCACGTCTGTGTGAGTTTTGCTTTTGTAAATATGTGCATGTTTTCTATTTCTGAAGAAGGACTGCCTCAAAGCTCAGTATTTAGGCTGTGTTTTTTATTTTTTATTTAATTAAATTGCAGCCAAATAGCCATATACAGTTACTTTGCTTAACATTTTACATTTACATTTTACATTTTTGCATATTCATTTATCGATTTCACTCTTTTATTGCACAGTTCTATGTGATATCGTTCACAGGGTTCGTCACACAGTTTACATACACATGTTGCGGTTGGGTCGTGATAAGTTTTGTTTCTGCAGATTAGGTGATGAAAGCCGTGAGTAGAAAGTCTAGTTACAACATGTCGCTGTTCGATGTTTGGTGCTGTCCATGAGCGGTTAGTCATTGCTTCGGTGCCATAAAACTACGGCCATATTTTTTCTCGTTTGTCCTCCATGATCTTCAGTTGCTTTCTGGAAGCCCTGGTGTGTGGCATCATATATCGAAGTCTGATGTCTTCAATTAGGAATGTCCCTCTCGCTAGCAGGTACAATAGTCTAGATCTTGTTGTCTTTGAGAGACCTAGTGCTCTTTTTAGATAGGTCGATTTTACCTTTTCTAGAGTTTCTAGATTTTTTTCTGTCAGGTGGTCCCATATAACCTCCATCCCATAGGCCAGGATTGGCAAGATTTTTGCGTTGAATAATTTCATGGCCGTTTCTAGACTGAGTAGGCGGATGTTTTTGATGTCCCGTATTGCTATTATTGCTTGGGCAGCACGTTCTGTTGTATGTTTTGTGAAGCATTTGGCTGTTGGTTGCAATGTCACTCCTAGGTATTTAAAGTCTGATGTGATTTTTATTTTTTGTCCTCTGATGCTGATTTCCGCATTCTTGGGTGTTTTGCCTCCTTTTCTGAAAATTACCATTTCTGTCTTTGTTATGTTTATGTGTAGTTTGTGTTCACTGCACCATCTGTCTATTTTCTCAATGATTCTCTGCAGCTTCTGTATATCTGTTGAACCTACGGCTATGTCGTCAGCGGATGCATATACATACACATCTTCTTCATTTTCTCCAATTCGGAGTACTTCTTCAGTGGCAAGAATGTACAGCAAAGGGCTCATTGCGTCACCCTGTAAGACTCTGTAGGCCGTGTTTTCACTGTGCCTGTCTGCAAAGCAGTGGTGAGTAGCATTACTCGATTTCACACAAAAAAATATATATAATTGATTGTGAAAACTATAATAAAATAAGCTTTTTACATCTAGCTTAAATAGCAAAAAAATTGCAGAAAACTATTGGTGCAATCCCACTTTAGGCGACAAAACTTTTATAAGAAAGCTACATGTAAATGGAAATAAAGTAAAAGACAGCATTTTGGTAACAAGGAAACATAACAACAAAAACGTTCAGTGGCAAAAAAATTCATATAAAATTTGAGTATATGGGAGAAACGGAATCTGAATTTCCGTTCTGCCAGAGCATACAGGTGTGCTTGGTTTATCTTCACTGTCGACAGCGCTCCTTCAAGAGGCTATCACCATTTCCATCTCTAAGTGATTTAATGTGAAGTCTGTAATGTTTCAAATTATTATCCAATATTTCCTCTTAAATTTCTTTCATTACTTTCATTTATTTAGTTACTTCACCCAGAATGTTCAAAATCTTTCAGGCTCTGTCTGGGAATTAACCAACACTCCTTAAAGTTACTCATAACAGTAAAATTTGCAATGTGCTTGATAGGTGGTTTTTACGAAACAGTAATAATACCTGTTGTAATTAATGAGCGCATTATGAGGCCTTACTAATTTTTTTAAGTGATCATGTGAACTTATACGACAAAACAACAAAAATTTACCTACGCTTCATGCTCAACGACTTATGAGTGATTACAGTTATCTTAGTTTTCATTATTTGTGGTTTGTAGGGGTGCGAAAACTACACTCGATGGTGAAGTTTTTGTTTTGTTAAAATGGTTGTACCTTTGTCCAGTTTTCAGATGTCGAAAGGTAATGTTTATGACAACGTTTGTTTATCAAACCTATGGTTATTCCATTATGGTTTGTGGAAACATGCGCAAAGGAAAATTTATTTCTCGTGGATGTGCTAACTTATGGCTGACTTTACTCTGTTAATCAGTTCTGTGTTGAGAATTTTAGATTAATTCTCTATGTAATGTAAGCATCTTGCCTACTATAACTTCAGAACTTTTTTTTCTTTCTTCACAGGTAACAAAGATATCCTCGACTGCTAGCAATTGTTTAAATGGCGAACAGGAGAAGCCTCTTAAGATCTGTAGCACGATACCACATCATCTGCAAAATTTTCGGGCTGACGCCGTTCACAGTGGACGCCGAGAGATGTGAACTACGGAGGACACGCGCTGGTACATTGTATGCAGCTATTGTTCTCGTGATGAGCCTGGCAATAACAGGGCTTACGATACATTGCCTGCAAGTTTTTGAGGCAAGAAGAAAGGATTCCATCACATTTGTCTGGTGGGTTGCGTATATGATGACATACTGCACCACCATGGTGATGGCAGTCGCCGCAGACTTGTTTCGAAATGCCAACAAATACCAAAGGATCCTCGATTTGATGTCTTATCTGGACAGCAGCCTCTTGGAGTCTCATCCTTCTTCCAGTTGGGCAGTAAAGATCTCCTGCGTGGCAGTTTATGTCATGTCTCTTTCGCTGATTGCAACTGTTGTTATGTTGGAGTGTTCGAGCTACGGCATGAACTGGGCATTTGTCCCCGTATTCTTCATTGATAGCATTGTACCAACAGCGGTTTCCAGATACGTAGGACTTATTATTCTGGTGAAGGGCGACTTACATCAACTCCACCAGTGTCTGGGAGCTTCGGAGCAAATGAGACGCCAGCGCCGACCACTTGCAGATCGCTACCGGAAACTGAGGAGAATCTACTCAGCACTCTGCCACCTGTCCCAGGAGGTTCTTTCGGCGCACGAGCCATTCTTAGTTCCTTGGCTGGTGACAGCACTGTGCATGATTTCTTGGAACGTTGTTGCGATAATCTTATCGCCGCATAGACAGCCAGAGGTGATATGTATTTCGGTTCTCTCTTTGCAGTCGTCACAGGTGTTAATGGTAACAGCGGCCTCGCACGCGCTGTCCAGGGAGGCGGCGCAGACAGCGCCTGTCCTGTGCCGGCTACTACTGGCTTCGACTCTCAGCAGGGCAGAAACGTTAGAGCTGCGCCACTTCTGCCGCCTGGCACACAGCCACAGTCCCCCTCATCAACTTTACGGTGTCGCTACCTTGGATATGAGCATGTTGGTGGCCTCATTGTCTTTCATTACAACTTGTATCGTGATTCTGTTAAGTTTCTGGCAGGCGTTATGAGAAAAAAAACATTGTGCTATGATGATTAAAGAAGTGTTGGTAAGTATGGACTGTTCTCCACTAAGATTGATAACTGTGTTGCTGTAATTACGAACTTGTGTAATTCATGCCTGTTACATTAATTTTTACGTTGGCCACAGTTAGCTATTAAAACTATGCATTATTACAAATGATGAGACCATTTCCGTTCAAAATTTTTCCTTGCTTAGAATTTCACAATACAGCCAAGCTGTAGGAGGATGGACGTATTCAAGTCTGTCATGCAGTATACAGGGTGTTTCAGAAGTGATAATTCAGAACAAAAAATTCAAGTAAAGACGGGTATTTGGTCAGGAAATGGCAGACTGTCAAAGGTTGATGACAACGAGCACAAGGTTGTGGGGGAACACGACTTAACGTATGAAGATGACTGAAAAGACAGCGCCCAATACGCCCAATACGCCTCTCCTCGCGGCAAGAGGGCCTTGAGGACGTCGGCCATGCCCGGTGGGATAGGTTTAAATCCTCGGAGCTTGTTACCATGAAGGGAAGACCAGCGGTGATGCCAAAGTGACACCAACTGCTGACAGATTGCAACACGGTGAATATCTGAAAGAATGGAAGAACTAGGGCAGCAGCGTCAGTGGCCTCGTTTCCCGTCGGGCCGTCGTGACCAGGAACCCACAGAAGCAACACACTGGCTCCACCAAGAGTCGGCAAATGGAAGCTTCTTTGGACCCACTGCACTAAGGGATCGAGTGTGTTCAGTACACAGAGGCTCTGAAGGGCAGAGGGAGTCAGAGCAGATGGCACAGCTGAAAAGTGTGCGTCGCGGGATGTACTGCATAACCTGATACAGGACGAAGACATCTGCTGTAAATACTGATCAGTGTATCGGAAGCCGATACCGAAAATCGTCGGTGCCAATGAAAGAGGCCCACCCGGCATCACGGTCAGTCTAAGAGCCATCAGTGAACACAAATGTATTATCGCTAAGATCCGTGCGAAGGTCGAGAAATTTACAACGATATATTGAATCTGGAATAGTTCCCTTAGCAAGCAAATTAAGTCCAAGATGAACTCGGGCCGCCACACGAAGCCAATGTAATGAAGGATTCACACCCAACAGGAAAGTGGCAGGTAGCGTGAACTGCCGGAGCAACAACCCAAAGTGAACTCCAGGAGGTAACAGAGAAAAGGGACGCGACCTATACTGCCGGTCAAAGGAGTCATCCAAGGAGGAAGCACAGGGTGTGCCAAGCATGGCAGACAAATGGCATGCGTATCTGCTGAGTAGAATATCACGACAGTATGACAACGGTAGTTTGGAAACTTTTGCATAGAAACTCTCAACTGGTCCAGCGAACAAGGTGCCAGTGGCCACAATGGTAGATTGTATTTCGGCGACGTAGTATGAACGGACGTGCAGATGCATAAGCGAAACACACATACTCTAGTCTTGAAATAACAAGGAATCGATACAAATGGAGGAGTGTTGTCTGATCCGCTCCCCAGGAAGTACCGCTAAGGACACTGTGGGATCGGGTGCAGTGGGCGGCCACATAAATTATGTCGGAGGACCAAGAAGGTATCAAGCCACAGGAATTTCGTAGTTTCGACAAACGTAAGTTCACCGGGCCCAGTGCTGTGGCTGTGCCCTCTTGCAATATTTGGTATTCCTGGCTGGATGAGGAGAGGGTGGTATGATAGGTGGGTTGCTGGTTCCCTCTCACTACAACGCAAAATGCACAAGTGGTTAAATACACTTTATTACAGAAACCAGTTGAGTAGTTAACTTCAATGATTTCCAGTTTAAAGTTCAGTTGTTAATAGCAATCAAGTAACATGTACTAATTCTTGAATCTTGTCCGTGTCCATATCACAACTATATACAATGACTAACGTTTCCTCACAGCTAGCTAAGGCATGAGGTGACGACTTGTAACCTCCCCCTCACTTATCGACCTTAATGACAGTGAAAATTTAAACCGCGTGTACCTAATGGAAATTTGGGAAAAGCAATCGTCACCGAACTTAATCTGTCGGTAAAGAGGGAGGAAAGGTTACATATAAATGAAAGGAAAAATGCAAACGAAATTGGTGGAAATTAATTTTGAAAAAGGGTAAAGTTAATAAAGAAAGTAAATGTGCGGTCATTACGTTAACAATTAACTGGCGTTAATTAGATATTTGAGATTTGGGGAAAATTACGGTCGCCAGTCCTATGGACAACTACTATAATAACTGAAAAAGAAAGGTTATTGCATATATAATTAGCACTAAAAGCGTGGCAACTGAAGGTTGACACGTGTTGCGTGAAAACTGAAAGTTTGTCAGAAGTAATAAATTTTGCTACACTCTGACTTCATTTAGCAAAAGAATTAATATTACCGGAAAATTCAAAGTTAAATTAGTGACAGAAATTAATAGTGTGATTTGTTTCTGAAGCACTACGAAATTAAATTAAATAAGGTTCTTGGGCTACGTCAACAATCATCTCAAAAGCAACTTGAATTTACGCAATTTAGAAATAAGAAATTTAACTTTGAACGTGAATTAAATGATTTTGAACAATTAACAATAGAAAAATTTAGTACATACCAAGCTGAGCTGCAGCCACAGGTAAGCTAAAATATGGTAACAAAACTCGCACTCTTAATTTGTGCCTGTGTAATCTAAATATTGTAGCCAGCTATGAATACTTTAACTGAACTTTGAAATTAAAGCAGTGAAATGGAATGATATTACATTAATGCTGGCGTTTGAATATCAATGACACATGGGTTCATTTCGGAAAAGGAATGGACCTTGCTTGGTAATGCAATTGGGACAATGAGCAACAAAGGTTCATGCTAAGTTGCTGTATTTTAGTGATGCTAATGGAACAGTTTCAAAAGCTGAGGTCTTCCATACAGTTCTAAAACTTTACGTGCTTTCGGTATTCCTTGTTGGTTGATTGAAGGATTGAAGTAGTCGATCGAGGGGGTGGCGACAGTCACTCATTGTCGGCTGTTGCAGAAGCTAGGTGTTGGCGCGCCTTCTTCTCGACATGGTCACCAGGCGAAACGGGCTCTTGATGTGTGCCAGCTAATGTTTCCCATCAACGACACCGTGCCAGAAACTATCATAGCAAGTCGAGCGCAATTACATGCTGCCAAACCCAGGAAGCGCGGCAACTCGCGGGAGCGTTACTCACCACACTTGCTCCACCGCCCTACTCCAGCCGACTCTGCTCCGCCCGCGCTCCATGTGGCAGAGTTAACATTACCCAAGATCCTAAACACTTTGGTTCTCCAAACGACCTATCGATGTAATCGTTCGATAGCATAGTTTTCCCTAGGAAAGACCCAGCATAAAAATACAAATAATATTTGCAGCCGGCCAGTATGGCCGAGCGATTCTAGGTGCTTTAGTCTGGAACCCCGCAACCACTACGGTCGCAGGTTAGAATCCTGCGTCAGGCATGGATGTGTGTGATGTCCTTAGGTTAGTTAGGTTTAAGTGGTTCTAAGTTCTAGAGGACTGATGCCCTCAGAAGTTAGGTCCCGCCGGCCAGAGTGGGCGCGCGGTTCTAGGCGCTACAGTCTGGAACCGGGCGACTGCAATGGTCGCAGGTTCGAATCCTGCCTCGGTCATGGATGTGTGTGATGTCCTTAGGTTAGTTAGGTTTAATTAGTTCTAAGTTCTAGGCGACTGATGACCTCAGAAGTTAAGTCGCATAGTGCTCAGAGCCATTTGAACCATTTTTTGAAGTTAAGATCCATAGTGCTCAGAGCTATTTCAACCAATATTTGCGAAACAAACCAATTATACATCGACATATATATATATGCTCTGAAAAGCTAATAATTTGCATATCACAGCATCTCCTTCCTGTCGGTTACATTTCGCTTCTGTAGCACGTCATCTTCGTGGTGTAGCAAGTTTAATGGCCAGTAGTGTATTTGGGTGGCCACACCCTGTCAAGTTCAGTGTCGATGCGCTAACCGTTTCGTACGAAGAATCCGCCAGTGTCATTGGTGAAGTAACTGAACGACTTCTGTACGTAACAAAGAGTACGGCGACGCTCTTCCGTTCGTCCACAATGCTGAATGTTGTTTCCACTTCCCTGTGCAACTGTGTCTCTGTTGTTACGTTGTGAGTCCAGTAATTTCACAGTTCTTAACTTTTCCAACATCAAGCAGGCTTGAACATAAAATTAACTAATATTATAAGACCTTTGCAACAATTTGCAGTAAGAAATGAATTGTGAAGAAGGGAAAATCTGTATAAAGAACATAGTTTTTTACTCTAATCCGAATTGATATAATCACATGATTGGCTGCGGTGTTTTATTCCGACCTGATGGCTCTTAAGCGAATATTGTGTATTGATTCCAAACACCTTCGACAAGGCATTAAACCGACAGCCGCCTTTAAACAAATTACCCTCTACCATCGCAATGTCTGTTAAAGACCAACTCATTCTCCATATATTGATTATGCTCTCCTTTTCTTTACGTACGTATGCTTGATAGATTGCTCTGTTTAAATGAATTGTGTTGCGCTGTCGAAACATAGTAGCAATGGTCCCCATTGTTTATGCGGTATTTCAGGCGGCACACCTGCCGAGGAGGGTTGAGAAGGAATTCAAAACAGAACTTGCTGAGGCTCAGGGTCGTCGTTTCCTCACCAAACAGGTTGGTCTCTTTCAGATAAAATAATCTGTAATGATAAATGACCCCAGTGTACGTTTAAACTTATTTCGTAAGTAAATGTGTGTACCCTGTGGTCACTAAAATTTGAACATTAAGATCATGAAGAAGTCCGCTTGGCATAAAGTGAACAGCATGCATGGACATGCAAATGAATAGCATTTCACGGAAACCACACAAAGCAGGAGCAACTTGATCTACAGCTTACGTACAACGAAAAGTTACGCACCACTTTCACACTCATAAACGCCATTTGAATTTTGGTCTTCTTCGACGAAATCCCCCTTGTGAGTCGTATGTGATGGAGAACTATCCGCACTTTTGAAAAATCTACAGCATCAGTGTGGTGGCCTGTCGGGACTACACGTTGTCGTTCGGCGACAATGCTGCTTGTATTAGTTGAGACCCTGCGATTTCGAGGCGCCGGGACTAGCAGTGTACTTAACACTAAATTCTTCCAGAACCTTTATATCGAAATGATGCTCTGTCCTCCCCCACCCCCCCCATTTTCTAACTCCTACCTTTGCTGTTGCACGTGGATTAAGAAGGAACGCGAACTGCCTGTAATCGACCCTGCAAGTGGAGTAGAAAATAGTTTGGCAGCTGCAGTAATTTAATTTGATAGAAATTAATTTGATAAAGGACAGTTTCATCAACGTAGTGAGAAATGAAAGGTTGCTCTACCGATCAAAAGAATGAAAGTTGTGTCCAAAATAACACTTTGATTTATTATGACTAAACTGAAAATAATAAACAAAACACATGAAACTCATACAATACGTCAAATTGAATACTCAAATAAATGCTGTGAAGGTGAAGTTGGCCATTAACTAGATTGTGACATTTATGACCAAGTGATATGTGGAGTCAATTCCTTGCAACTCATATCTTAAGAGAAACACCCAGCCAACCCAACATTAACTGCTGCTACTGTAGTGAGAACTCAGACAATGAACACCCAAGACAGATCCACGTTAGAAAAGATGGGAACAGGCGCGCTCTGCTGAGCTCAGTCTGTCACATAGCGAAATTCCATAATCTGCCGGTGTTGCGGACTAACCTTACCAAGCTGTCTTCTTAAATGAAAGAACACGATCCGGCATACCGGAGGCGATGGCTGGTTGCTTCGACGTCCCGTCGTGGTGATGATAATGTCGCAAGTATATCCCGAAACAAATTATCCTGGCCTGGTTGTTCCAGACTAAAGACCTCCTAGCAACACAACTGTGCTACTGAGGGAGACGAAGAAGGCTCGCCACACAATCACGATTGTAACAAGCGAAGTCACACAGTAACTCCGATGCAGTCAACTTTTGCCAAAACTGTTCCTGACTGGCAACATAGGCCGCTTGTACGCAGAACGCTCAATTGCCAACTGTACTCGGAAAGTTACGTTGATGTCGAAACTTCAGCAACTTCGTCCAACAGTTACAATTAAATGAAAGTATATTAGACAGCCAGCGGAAGGCAGGCTGTTCAGAGCAGCGAGAGCTCAGTCTTGTAACCTAGTCCGACCGAAAGGCGAGAGCCGACTCCCTCAAGAGCACCCATATAAGTCGAACACAGAACATTGCCACCCTCACGACAGTGGCCGTGGTTAAACTTTCCTATCAGCAACTCGAAAACGGGCGGAAAATTCCACTCTATTGCTGAAGCACTGCTATTCCACCAATGGAGATTCTTGGCGCCATTTTCAGCGCCGATTTTGCTACGGTACGGAGCTATCTCCTGAGCAAGCCAATCACAGTTATGATTTTGCAGAAAACGCGGAAATTTGCCCGCCAAGACTGCCTGGGAACACAAGTCATTCCCACGCCTCGCTGGTAGCCCGTGAGAAAGTGTTTTCACTAAGTTTCTGCGAAATAACAGAATCTCAAGCCTACAAAATAACGGAATCTCTAGCGCCAGCTGCTCCTTCAGGCCCCAGTCGGCGCGTCGGCCCCTCCCTTATGACAATGTCAGCGTCTGGACAGCATCCACTCGACTCCCTCACACCCATCGGCATAACACTTTCAAGATCAACAGACCCCGCCTGTCACCGGACGACCCAAGTGACGAGAGACACTGCGTGGGAAGTCGGCATGTGAAGCAGTAGCAACTTTTCACTACATGCAATTAGAGAGGAAAATATTAATATCTTCTGAGTTCTCAGTACTAGCCTTGTAACGAGAGTGCTCGGCCATACTTCCCCAAATCGAATTACTCAGAGTAAGATATAAATATGAGAGGGGGCAAGTCACTGTGTGCGTGTTAAAGGCATGCCACCTCTCACGAATACCATACGAATATGCAGTCGACTGATTCAGAACGCTCATATCCGACGCCATACGGGATCTCAAACCCCCTTCCCCAACTAGCGCCCGAGAGGAATCGCTTTGGCCAAGGAGGATCGTTACATGCCTTGACTCAGGAAACGGTCTTGCTTGCAGCATGACAGGTTCGTGGGATCGAGCTCATATGCAGAAGCTTTTCTTCATTTTCAATTTCTACCTTACACTGCGAATATTCTGAAATAATGATCAATGTATTGTATTTATTAGTGCAATCACAAAAGACATGAAAAAGGATGGCAAAGAAAAATTTCGGATTACAGAACAATATTTCCAGTAAAGCATTGCACTTACATCGTCCAGGAAGTCTCTGCAAATAAATTCCCAACAAATGCCTGTAATTTAAAATGTACAGCACTCCGTATTCCGTTAGCTTCACTTTGACTCTCAAACAGACCTTGGAAGTTTATGCAGCCCTGCGATGTCTACGTTTATCGTCAGGTATAGAACGTGATCAAAAAGGTGGAAAACAGTCGCATTCCCAACAAGAGAGAAAAAGAAATCACTTCCCGAGAATGCTACATCTTTGTACATTCCATTGTACACCACCAGCAATCTTCGCCATTATTTGGCGAAACGGTGCCTTACGCGTAATTTGTTTCCAAACTGTGCGCTGACAGAGAACCTTTTATGAATGTAAAGCAAGTCCGTTTTTCTATAGCATCCTTAACACAATCACATATCTGTGAAAATGGAGAGTTTTTATTGTGTGCGAGATGCCGGTAAAATTATTGCTTCTGCTGTTATTAATATAAATGTCACCCAAGCACGTGTAAATCATGAACTGCAACATAATAAATGTATAAGAATCTCTTGTGTATACTTCACAGTCCATTACTGTAAATTTATTTGAAATCGAAATTTTTACTTTGCCTATCTTTTTCAGATCTTTTATGAAAATGTTAACAACTACAGTATATATTAGCATTATTTAGATTTATTTAGAGTGTGAGTAAAGTAAAAGTTTAAAGCGAAAAGAAATTCACATAGCATTCTGTACTTTATAAGCCATGCCAGTCACTGTATTCTAGGCACGCTAACGTAAATGGCTTACAAGCGCCCAAAAACGCGCCAAAATGATATTTTTCTCTGAACGCTTGGCCATATTAAGCTCCCACTCCTGTGACTTTCATTTCTGTCCAAACCCTGCTTATGAGAAACATATGAATGAATTTGGTGGAGATGAGTAAGTGCGGTCCCCTTGTCAGGCAAATCCCTGCCTCATGTACGGCATCATGGTAGACGCATCCACGTGTAAATTGCTCCAAGATGAAAGAACGTTACCTGATTGAATACCACACTGCCATATTGGTACAGCTACTGGCGTGAGTGTTTACAGTGCTACTAGATACTGTATATGACCATTACTGACTAGCGCAACCGGTAAGCTGAACAACAGCTTCTATACATTCTCACATAAAGGGGACAATCGAGTTCCTATGCCGCCAATGTTAAATTATCGATTTTTGTGACCAATTATCTTGAAAACTTTTTAAGAGATCAATTTACAATTTTCCATAACTATTGAACGTACATTTCTAGATACATTTCACTACAATTATTACTAATATGTACTGTGGGTCATGCAATCTTTTTTATTTCAAACACTCAATTTGTGAGGAAATTTTGTAATTAAATGAACGTAAAAACAAAACAACTTAGAACTTAGGATATATTAATTATTCTAGTTTCATATGTGTTGAATCTCACGTTTGGAATACTGTGAAAATGTCATGTCTCTACCATCAGTACTTTTTTAGAAAATGAGTCATTTATTGCAAAAAATGTAGTTCAGAGATATTGAGGTTTAAATCTTTTATATTACAAATTCTTATACAGACTTACATTTCTGCTTCTTTTATGCACTAGAATTGCCCTGGCCCATTATCTGTGTCTTCTTCAGTGTCACAACAGCCCAGTGCTTACCTTCGCCTTTTCTTTCTGGTTTCTTTTGTCATTTGCTGAGCAGTTAACTCTGCTTCACGTACACGAAGCTCATCCAGTTCCCGCAATCCTTTAGCTGCGTTCTGTCCAAATCTTACCCGTAACTTCTCCAGAACCTTAAGCCCTTCATATTTCCCACTATTAAAACTTATTACAGCATCTGACACTGCTAACGTTAGAGTCATAAGGCAAACAAATACATTTTTAGGCACACTGCACCACACAACATTATTGAAGGACTCATTCACATTCTGGATATCCCCATGTAAACACTTTTTTAGTAGCTCAGGATTTGCAAAACTCTGTAAATAGGTTTGATTGCCTCCATTACTGCCAAAGGAAGAGAACGTTTATGTGTAAATTCAGCCTCCCTATATTCACACCAAGTGTTTGGTGGTGGCTGACGCAAAGCATGACATGGCTTTTCATCTGTGTTCTCAAGTACTTCAGAAGAAAATGCAGGAGTCACATATCTGTTACCCGCAAGTTTGCGTTTCTTGAAGTTACTTTTACCCTTAGTCATTTTATTTATGTATAAAAAGCAATATAAGTTACCTTACTACAAAAATAGCTGATAATCACATTACTTTCAACGAAACTTAGTATCAGAAACATAGGACTGATTTGTTTATTCGAAATGCCAACTTCAGAGACGTAGCAGTAGGCACAAAACAAATCAATTTGCAGCCTTCTAGACTGTGTAGTTCCCATGATATGACTGTTCAACGGAGGCAGTATATGCGTAGCCGCGGAATTTGACAGTCTCGTATCAACATTCAAAATACTATTTGAAGCTCCCACATTATATACCAAAATGTTTAGGAAATTCCAAAGTACATTAGGGAGTTGAGAACAGAAAATGCCAAATTTCAACGGATTTCTCATACGTTGTTCCCTTAATCTGACAACCTGTCAGAAGCCTGAATAACGACGTTTCGCAGCATTACACGTTGCGAGATGTGCAGGAAGTGAGTTAGTGTGGCTCTGCAAGGTACCTACAGTGTTGTGGAGCCACGTCGACTACAGTGGAACAGATGGTCCCACAGATTCTGGATTGAGTTTGAAACCAGGGAGTTTGGTGTCCAGGAGAGGAAGGTAAACTCATCCTGGCGCTTTTCGAACCACACACTTACAGCTGTGTGACATGCTGCATTACCAAACTGGATGCCATCGTGCTGAGGATGAATGAACTGCGTGTATGGGTGGACATGGTCCCTAAGTATAGGTGCATATTTGAATTGATCCGTTGCGCCTTCCAGAACGACGAGGTCACGCAGGCAATGTCACTAAAATATTTCCCAGACCATAACGTAGGACCCTTCTGACGAGTATTGCTGGGTATTTGCTTTCAGACGCTCAAGCCATAAACGCCAATGGCCATCTGTCCGATGCAGTGCCCGTTTAGCCACGTAGCACCTACGGATCTCGTCCATTGGGGGGCCGCGCCCGGGCGCGAAAACTCTTGTCAGGTTAGAGCGTTTTCTTTCTTTTTTCTTTTTTTTAACAGTCATTTCATGTATAGCATTTATATGTAGCAAGTAGACTAGTGAAAAAGGTGAATTATCTCACCACGTTAAATTCGCAACATTCTGCCAATTGATTAAAGCCCCTTGCATGAATCCAACGCCTCACAGAAGAACAATTAGAAACGTAAAACCGCGGGAGTGTTGACGTTGGCCACAAAGATTCAAAAAGGGCAGTCGACACAAGTCCCGAGAGGTACAGACATCTAAAAATCGGCGCTTGGAGGCCAACCGTAAATTTCTTTTACAAAGCAGAAGGTTATTAATTGGGTTATGTCGATTTTATATAGTGATTCCAAAGCTGCTGACTGAAAAAAATGGTTCAAATGGCTCTGAGCACTATGGGACTTAACATCTATGGTCATCAGTCGCCTAGAACTTAGAACTACTTAAACCTAATTAACCTAAGGACATCACACAACACCCAGTCATCACGAGGCAGAGAAAATCACTGACCCCGCCGGGAATCGAACCCGGGAACCCCGGCGTGGGAAGCGAGAGCGCTACCGCAGGACCACGAGCTGCGGACTGCTGACTGAAAAGTGGGACCCACAGAAGCGTAAGGTGAGGTCATTGTTTGTTCGTATATACCCCTAAGTTTAAACAATAAAAAAGTATGTTGGTTCTCGGCATGTACGAGAGTGAGTCAAATGAAAACCTTAAATTTGTAATAACAAATCGGAATTTCGCGCCGTTATCCTGTAAATTGGTAAGTTGCTACAAACAGTGTGCAGGCCTGCAGTTGGCAGTATAGTGCAGATGCACACATACCGTCGCAGTATCAGTATAAAGATGGCCGCCCCACTTGCGTCTTGCACCAGGGAAGAACAGCGTTCTGCTATTCGGTTTTTGCGTAGTGAAGGTGTGAAACCTATTGAAATTCATCGACGAATGAAGGTTCAACACGGTGATGCATGTTTGTCACAGCAGCAAGTCTACGAATGGAGCAGGAAGTTAGCAAATGATGTGACTTCAGTGGAAGATGCTCCTCGACCAGGTCAGGCACAACGAGTGTGTGCCTAGAGGGACCACTGCCACACAGATCTCCTAAAAAATCATCTGCGGCCTGCAACCAAATCAAAGTGACGTGGATTGCTGTCAGCAGGCGTCCTTTTGCAACATGACAATGCAAGGCACCACACTGCCCGTACAACAGTTGCAACAATCACGGACCTGCATTTTGAGTGTCTTCCTCATCCAACATGCTCACCAGACCCTGCCCCAAGTGATTTCCATATGTTTGGGCCACTCAAAGACGCAATGGGAGGAAAGAAGTTCCGTTCTGATGAGGAGGTAACCCACGCGGTGCATGAGTGGTTGCGCGGACTACCAAAAGAATTTTTTTCTAAAGGAATTTATGCACTTTGTAAGCGCTAGAGGACTTGCATTTAGCGTGGGGGAGATTATGTTGAAAAGTGACACGGCTTGGTACCACTTCTGCACAGTAAATAATATTTTAAAAAATATTTAAAGTTTTCATTTGACTCACCCTCGTAACTATGCTGGGAATCAGATGTGTAGGGAAGTCGGGAAGCTTGTCCCTACCATGGGGCCAGATCACGAACGTATCATTCACAAATCAAGTAGGTTTCCATTTGGATGACGCCAAGGCTTCCTCCTCGAAGTACTCCATATACAAATTCCACGAACAATACGAGACTGGAATAGAAGGGAGAACCAATAGAGTTACTAAAGGTACCCTCCACCACACACCATCAGGTGGCTTGCGGAGTGTGGATGTAGATGTAGATGTAGATTCGCGACCATTGGTGAGAGTGGGCTGCCCACTGCAACTCCTTCCATTTGTTCATAGTATTTTCAGTTAAACAGAAAATACGTGGAGGTCAGGAGATGCTTGGAAAGGTCATTGGTCTTCTCGCCAAATTTCTGCCCAATAAGCTCGACTGACTCTTGTAGAGGCACCCTGATGAATAACGAAACAACGTCATAGCTCACAAGGATATCTGAGTCTTGCATCATGAAAGTGGACCGCGGAGGTAACGGCCCGTGGTGGGAGGGAATACAAGGCGGCCACCCGTCCTCAGGAACTCAGCTCGTCAGCGCATCTGATGATGGCGACGTGTCTAATCGCCGAAATATTGTGTGTTTTGGACACTATGAACCGGCAGTACACCCGTGGACTCTTCGATTAACAAATACGCTGGGAGAAACTGAAGAATCGCACTCTTAGAGCGAATTGTTTCAATCGCAAGCTTTTTAGCTGAACGAGGACTAGCATTTCGAGGTAGTGATGAAAATGTTGGTTCACCCCACAATGTTTCTGTCCCGACATATACGTATTCATGCAAATAAAGTAAAGTTATATACGTAATTTTTGTAAAAAACAACGTGAGAGGAGTTTATCCGTCTAATAGCATCAGCCATACTGTATCATATTATTTGCGAAATTAAAAAATTCAAATACTATTCAGTCTCACTGGATTCTACTCCTGATACATCTCACATAGATAAACTGACTCTGATACTTTGCCATGTCCTACCATCCGGACCAGTGGAAAGATTTGTGAAGTTTTTGGACACGGAAAGTCATACTGCTGAACAACTCTCCCAAACATTACTATCTTTTTTAACAGGGAATTGCATTGATATCAAAGATTGTCGTGGGTAAAGCTATGACAATGCCAGTAACATGAGTAGCAGGTACACCGGCTTAGAAGCGCGAATTAAAGATATAAACGAGTACGCTGACTATATTCCCTGTTTTTCACATTCGCTAAATTTGATCGCAAACTGTGCTTCAGAATGTCGGACAGAAGCATTCCTTTCCTTTGATTTCCTTTAAAGCCCCTGTACATTTTTTTTCCGGTTCTGCCTATCGATGGGCCTTCTTTTGAAACCACTGAAAATTGATGGTACTTAAATTCCGATTTTGAAAAGGTTATAGGACACTAGGTGGTCGGCCAGACCTGATGATACGAAGGCTCTTTTATTTGCAGAACGAGATTTTCACTCTCCTTTCTTTCAGGAGTGCTAGTTCTGCAAAGTTCGCAGGAGAGCTTCGGTAAGGTTTGGAAGGTAGGAGACGAGGTACTCGCAAAGGAAAGCTGTGAGGATGGGGCGTGTGTCGTGCTTGGGTAGCACAGTTGGTAGAGCACTTGCCCGCGAAAGGCAAAGGTCCCGAGTTCGAGTGTCGGTCCGGCACACAGTTTTAATCTGCCAGGAAGTTTCTCTTTTATTTGGTTTCCATAGGATCAGACAAGTTTTGTATGAGATATTTACTAGCATGTATCAAAAGATAGAGCGCCGCAATCAGGTTTATGGACTGGTTTTGAAAATTAGTAGTTTGGAAACGGAAATAATGTGTGTCGCAAGGAACAGAATCCCAGAAGGCTTTCAAGCGATTAGCGTTTCGTTACAGTCGTCTGATCGAGATCTGAGCACCAGATATGCCTCTTCTAAATCCTTACATGAACATATCCAAGCAATGATGTTCTCATTTAGAGAAATTGAGGCTGAAGCCAAATCCCTGACTAGCTGTGAAGAACATCAGCAACAAATTTCAAGACGACAAGAGAAAAATACAAAGTACGACCACTTTAGTGAGTCAACTACACCCGATGAAGTTGTATAAAATAAAACACATGGAGAACATTTTGAATTTTAGGTGTTTATTGTGATAAGACGACAAGAGAAAAATACAAAGTACGACCACTTTAGTGAGTCAACTACACCCGATGAAGTTGTATAAAATAAAACACATGGAGAACATTTTGAATTTTAGGTGTTTATTGTGATAATTGACAATTTACGGGTTGCATTAGCTAAACGCATGGATAAATACCATCACCAGACTAATGTTTTCGGAATATTACGTGACTTTAAATCTCATATAGCAGAAGAGACCTTGAAAAGAACACCTAGCACCGTGAATGCTTACCCAGATGATTTAGGAGAGTCGCCCTTGGCTAACACGCTAGCCACAATAGTGCATACTACGGTCTTTTTTTATGTCAATGGTAATCAGCACGTGTATTTGATAGTTGTGTAATAGTTAATGGTGATGTGCTTTAGACCCTACAGCAGTGATTGATTTGTTCAAATAACTTACGGGAATGGAGCTGGGTGACGTCGCCGACAACCACCAAGATTTCGACAGGAGCACACCGTGCCATATTCATGGCAGTTTTGCCTTGAGAATGGCAGGGTGAGCTCCTGTCGAAATGTTGGCGGTTGTGGACGATGTCCCCCGACTGTATTCTAGTAAATTCTTTAAACGTTATATACCCCAGGACAAATTAAGGTCTCACAATGATCAATTTGTTTACATAACAAATTTCATTTCTAAATTGTATTACCTGTGTTAACGAACAATTAAATATTTACAAGAACGTGAAATTTTCCGTTTTTTAGTTCAAAATAATGTCAGGATATTTCATCATATATGTGAAACTTCCTATTTACTCTAAACAATTTAGTACACTACCATTTTTGGCAGTTAGTGGGATTGACAGTCATTGTATTGTGTCACTGGCTGTGTCTGTTTGTTGTTTTTGGTGGGAGCCAAATGCTTCATTTCAATCAGATTGAGGTATTCTAGGAACTTAGTAGCTAAATACCTTCCTGTGTGTCCTATTGTATGTTTCCTCGCATCTACCTCATTTTAACTTATAAACACTTGAACAGCTAGATTTACAGAACTGGTCTAGGGAACGAACAATTCGTGATCGTATTGTGTTGTGTGTTCTTAACCTTATACTAAGATTTGGTTTTCGTGATGCGTAAAGTTTGATTTGAAAAAAATTAGCACTTTTTTTTAAGAAAAGGTGAGGCTTAACAGCACCTTAGTGCTCAAAACAGATAAAGGCAATATAGTTGTAATCATGTCCAAGACAATCTATATAAAATTAAAGTTAGAGTTTTTCTATAAAAATAGCATTGTTCACGAGGAGAAACACACTAGAAATCGAGTCTTGTCGGAATTAGGAAATCCTTGCCTAAAACTGAAATTTTGCCTGACAAAAGATAGAAAATCTTTTGCACACTATGAATCTACTTGCATCTAAATTATAGTCCAAAAGAAATATTCATAATGAAAGCACACCTATCAGACCAACAGTAACCCGTATGAATAACCCTGCATTCCATCTAAGAAAAACGTATACTATATGTTACAACTACATACACAAACTTCAGTAAAGAATAAAGGATTCATGAGACATGATACAGCAACTTACAGATCTCTGCTTCCCTAACCACGTAAAAGTTATTTCCTTAGAAGTAACCAACATGTACACAAATGTGTCACTTGATGAAACCATTAAAGTAATGGAACGTAATTTACATACACATCGTAATATGACCGCAATGGTGAAGGATTACTTACTTTACCTAAATTAGTAATCTCCCATAATTATTTCAGGTTTAAGAACCAGCTCTATAGACAAGAATAAGGTATTATAATGGGAAACTGCCTTGCTGATACAATATATCAATATATCCATCGTGATGGGGTACTAAAATTCGTAATTGCTGTAGGTATGTTGATGAAAGAATATTTTATCTGACTCATCAGGAAAATACATATTTATGTTCCATTGACAATAGAATAAAATACACATAAATATCATCTTTATAATCATGTATGAACAACATAATAAGATATGTGTTGTAGGTCTTGAAATTACAAAATTTTTGCCTTCCAGAGAAAGACAACCACAAACAGCATAATTAACAATGAAAAAACGCATACAGAAAAATACTTTTTGACCTTCAATAAGAAACTAACGAAATATTCACTAAATGAAGAGTACAGTGTCTGAAACAGAAACGTTAAAATAGCCACAATATAGCAAAAAACAATGGTTACGATTGCTCCTCAGTCGAAAAAATTTAAAGTAAAAAGCTGCACAAATAAAAATTGCAGAGCAGCCTTACGCTACCAAGGGTACATGACAACAGGAAAATTTTCACATAATAGCACACTTCCGCTTCAAAGAAACGTACCGTAACTGAGAAAAAGCAACAGAACACACAATACAACACGCTCATGATTTTTCTCGTACCCATAACAATCCTGTAAATTTAGCCATTAGTGTGTTTATAAATCAAAATTCGGTTGCTGTGTCCATATGTGCATAGGACTGACAGGAAGAAATTTCAAAACAAGTTTTGCACTTTACTTTTCTCGCGCCTGAAACAACAAAAACGTACAAACAGTGACATAACACAAAAAGGTAGATCGTTTAATAGGTGAGAAGAAACAGAAGCTTCCACATATATCAAGAAACAGCCCTACAGTATAAAGTAATTAACAGTGAACGAGAAGAGGAAATATTGCTGTGCCTACAGTAATGTGACAGAAAATCCTAGAAAGTTCTGGTTCTACGTTAAATCAGTAAGTGGATCGAAACAGCATATCCAGACACTCTGGGATGATAATGGCATTGAAACAGGGGACGACAATCGTAAAGCTGAAATACTAAACACCTTTTTCCAAAGCTGTTTCACAGAGAAAGACCGCACTTTAGTTCCTTCTCTAAAACCTCAAACGAACGAAGAAATGGCTGACATTGAAGTAAGGAACAGAAACGCAACTGAAATCACTCAACAGAGGAATGTCCAGTGGACATGACGGGATACCAATTCGATTCTACACAGAGTACGCGAAAGAACTTGCCCCCCTTCTGACAGCCGTGTACCGCAAGTCTCTAGAGGAACGGAAGGTTCCAAATGATTGGAAAAGAGCACATATAGTTCCAGTTTTCAAGAAGGGTCGTCGAGCAGATGCGCAAAACTATAGGCCTATATCTCTGACATCGATCCGTTGTAGAATTTTAGAACATGTTTTTCGCTCGCGTATCATGTCATTTCTGGAAACCCAGAATCTACTCTGTAAGAATCAACACGGATTCCGGAAACAGCGATCGTATGAGACCCAACTCGCTTTGTTTGTTCATGAGACCCAGAAAATATTAAATACAGGCTCCCAGGTAGATGCCATTTTCCTTGACTTCCGGAAGGCGTTTGAAACAGTTCCGCACTGTCGCCTGATAAACAAAGTAAGAGCCTACGGAATATCAGACCAGCTGTGTGGCTGGACTAAAGAGTTTTCAGCAAACAGAACACAGCATGTTGTTTTCAATGGAGAGACGTGTACAGACGTCCAAATAACCTCTGGCGTGCCACAGGGGAGTGTTATGGGACCATCGCTTTTCACAATAAATATGAATGACCGAGTAGATAGTGTCGGAAGTTCCATGTGGCTTTTCGCGGATGATGGTGTGGTATACAGAGAGGTTGCCGCATTAGAAAATTGCAGCGAAATGCAGGATGATCTGCAACGGATAGGCACTTGGTGCAGGGTTGGCAACTGACCCTTAACATAGACAAATGTAATGTATTGCGAATACATAGAAAGAAGGATCCTTTATTGTATGATTATATGATAGCGGAACAAACACTGGTGGAAGCTACTTCTGTAAAATATCTGGGAGTATGCGTACGGAACGATTTGAATGGAATGATCATATAAAATTAGCTGTTGGTACGGCAGGTACCAGGTTGAGTTTCATTGAGAGAGTCCTTAGAAAATGTAGTCCATCAACAAAGTAGGTGGCTTACAAAACACTCGTTCGACCTATACTTGAGTATTGCTCATCAGTGTGGGATCCGTACCAGGTCAGGTTGACAGAGGAGATAGAGAAAATCCAAAAAAGAGCGGCGCGTTTCGTTTCAGGGTTATTTGGTAAGCGTGATAACGTTACGAAGATCTTTAGCAAACTCAAGTGGCAGACTCTGCAAGAGAGGCCCTCTGCATCGCGATGTAGCTTGCTGTCCAGGTTTCGAGAGGGTGAGTTTCTGATGAGGTATCGAATATATTGCTTCCCCCTACTTATACCTCCCGAGGAGATCACGAATGTAAAATTAGAGAGATTCGAGCGCGCCGGAGGCTTTCCGACAGTCGTTCTTCCTGCGAACCATACGCGACTAGAACAGAAAAGGGAGGTAATGTCAGTGGTCCGTAAAGTGCCCTCCGCCACACACCGTTGGGTGGCTTGCGGAGTATAAATGTAGACGTAGATGTAGATCTATAATTCATATAAGAAATACACATGTAAACTGAAAGGTTACCTCTCGCAGTTTAGTTTGGCAACCACGGAAGAACGGAACGTAGCCGCTTTTGTTCATCGCTGGTGTTAATATTCAAGATTCTGGCATAAACGATATGAAGGACGTATTGTGAAGCAGAACACGCAAGAACATTAACAATATCGATTGTGCAAACACACTTTCATCACAACGTTGCTGGAAGGGGAGCATTTTTAGGAGGCAGGATGCATTTGAAAAAAGACAACGTCAGGGCGGCCATCAGTCGAGAACGAAATGGTGGAAAATATTTGCATGATCTACGAAAAAAGCCCCAGAAAATCCAGGTGCTGTGGCAGCAGAGAATTGAATGTGCCGCAGTCAGCACTATGGCGTGCGTTGCGAAAGCATCTGGAGCTGAAGGTGTACAGAATTCAAATGTTGCAGGCGCTAAAACCATCTCATATTCCAAAACGGAAACAATTTTGCATTGATTTTCAAGCAAAGACGAACATGGTCACCTAAGTCACTTACGTCGCAACATTAACAAACCTAATCTGAGGATATGGCGTACACAAAACACGCACACCTCTCTGAACCATCAACATGATTCTCCGAAACTGAACACTTACTGCACCATAACCGACCGGAGAGTCTCAGGTCTTTTCTCCTATCCAGAATCTTCCGTTACAGGCATAACGTACCCCGATATGCTTCCTCAGTGATCATTGCGCAGCCGGCCGGTGTGGCCGAGCGGTTCTAGGTGCTTGAGTCTGGAACAGCGCCACCGTTACGGTCGCAGGTTCGAATTCTGCCTCGGGCGTGGATGTGTGTGATGTCCTTAGGTTAGTTAGGTTTAAGTAGTTCTAAGTTCTAGGGGACTGATGACCCCAGATGTTGAGTCCCATAGTGCTCAGAGCCATTTGAACCATTTTTGGAAACGTCAATGTGTAAAGGACATACGTAGCCTCATTTCCGCATTACTTACAGGAGCTAGGGACTGATTAGTCGGCGCAGTTAATTCCACTGACTGGGCTACGTTGCATCTGGTCTGGCGTGAAATGCAGTAACGGATAGACATCCACTGTGTCACAAATGGAACCCACATCGAACGTTTGCGAGTGTCCATACAAATCGTTATAGTTAAGTTATCAGCCTATATATGTATTTCCGAAATAAAGTCATTAATTTAGTCACAGGAATACTTTCTTTTTGTCCCACGGCTTTTGATTTACTCTGTAATTTGAACGAATAGTCGGAACTAAAAAACATGAAGTTCTTCGAAATGCTCAGTGTTGAAGTACATTATTTTACATGTATATTCCATTAACACAAATAATACAATTCAGAAATAAAATTATATAATCTCCCATACGACATATTTTCTGAATTCTGCGAGATACAAAATGTGGTTTCAAATTTTAATTTTTAGGAGAAAGATCCTTTCTTTTTTTCTCTTTATTGAGTGCGTGTAGCTATAAACAATATATTTACTCTTTAGCTTCATGTAATGTTTAGAGGCCTGTAATATTTGAATGAATAAATAATTATTAAAACCGATAAAAGATTATTTCCGTTATCGGCCTTTCAATAGCAACAAATCATAACCAGTTGTACTGTGGATGACGAACTGATGAACACTGTCATTTTGAGACTCATGCAGATATTATAGCAATACTTCGTATATATTCACGTCTATTTACACTTATATATTCTATGACGTTCAAAACTACAGTGTTACAAGTAGATACAATGACGATGAAACCTATCCGAATTCAGTGCCTGTTGTCATTGGTTTCATATCGAGATATACGTCGTTTCATGTAAGCCACGTCTGTAATTTTAAACAAGTATACACTAGACACAACAGTGTAAGTGCCATACAAAAGTGGATATCTACCGGGTGATCAAAAGGTCTGTATAAATGGGAAAGCTGAATAAATAACGGAATAATGTAGATATAGAGGTTCAAATTGACACACATGCTTGGATTGACATGGGGTTTTATTAGAAACAAAAGTTAAAAAAAACATGCTACAGATGGCGCTTCATCTGATCAGAATAGCAATAATTAGCATAACAAAGTAAGACAAAGCAAAGATGATGTTCTTCGCAGGAAATGCTCAATATGTCCAATATCATTCCTCAACAATAGCTGTAGTCGAGGAATAATGTTGTGAACAGCACTGTAAAGCATGTCCGGAGTTATGGTGAGGTATTGGCGCCAGATGTTGTCTTACAGCATCCCTAGAGATGTCGGTCGATCACGATACACTTGTTACTTCAGGTAACCCCAAAGCCAATAATCGCACGGACTGAGGTCTGTGGACCTGGCAGGCCAAGCATGTAGGAAGCAGTGGCTGAGCACACGATCATCACCAATTGACGCGCGCAAGAGATCTTTCACGCGTCCAGCAATATGGGGTGGAGCGCCATCCTGGATTTTGGTTCCAATAAAACCCCATGTCATTTCAAGCATATGTGTCAATTTTTACCTCTCTACCTACATTATTCCGTGGTTTGTTAAGTTTACAAATTTATACTGACTTTTTGAAAACCCGGTATATTGTACAGTACAAGATGGCGTGGCTTTGATGATGATATAATATGTGGAAGAAATGTTACACTAATTTACATCTTACGAGACGGTTTAGGTTTACCTGGCTTACCTCAATGATTGTGCACAATACTGCTTCAGCTGAGACCCACCACTTCCTTCTCCACCAGAGCTACTGTGCTGTCTGAATTGCTCCCGAGGTATCTCCATTCCCTGTTATTATCTTTCTTTTATTCATTTACTTTTGTCTAGGATGTTTAGAGCTTTCACATCCTCTCTTGTATATAACACGGCTCCCTTAAAGTTATTCTTCACAATGTACACGATTTGTACTAAGCAATAACTGTATTTCTGGTAAATAATAGACATATTACAGAAATGTCAGTTCTGTTAATTGTGTTAAATCAGCATAAGAAGTCAGACAACCAAACAGACAAACCGTACATAGGTATCACACGTACCAGTATGGGAGTAGTTTCAGTTACCTTGGTCTGGGTAGAGATGTGGCAGCACCACTGGATGGTCTGGGTTTTGTTTTGTTTTCAATGGCTGTATCTTTGAATTTCCGAATAATGATGAGTAAGACGAAGTTATTGCTCTTTAATTCCCACAATCGGTTTCTAATCCTACAAGTGTGCACCAGGGTCAGTCTGACGCTGAAGTTTTTGTCTGATACTTCGCATGCGCCATCACACATACACAGCCCTCTGCCACCAGTGTAAATTCAATGTTGAGCGAGACCTAGCAGATGACGGACGTTCCAAACTGTGAGACGCCGTGGTTTAACTAATTTGACAGAAACAAGTTTTAAAGCGTCACTGTGACTCAGGAGTACACATTGTCTCTAAGTGTGAACCACATGTATGCCGAAATGGTACATAGGGGCGAAATTTTACCAACGGGAGCTACTATACGAGAAGCATTGTTAGAAGAACTCAGTCGTCAAAGTGACGTAAGTGACATTCCTGATGGAAGTAGTTCTCAAGCTGAATCTCAAGCAGCTGTCGTGCACCAGCCGAAACTGTTAAGTCTGCGGGATTTCGGACAGCGATGAAGAAAATACCCTCGTCCACAGTAAGAACGGTCATTGTTGAAATACAGGTGTCCTAAATGGAAGAGGCCTACCTGTTGCCTGTAACATTGTAGTCCGTATTCCAAGAGTGAGGAAATAATGAATGAATCGGTCTATTAAGAATTGAGAACCCCTCAAAATAATTCTGTAATATGTGCCATTTCATTAAATGAATAGCATCTCAATGTACTCAAGCTACAAATAAATTCTTTAGATCCGGATCACGTTCAAGTTTCGTCATTGAAAAGCAGTTTTTACTTAGTAATGAATATTGTATTAATAGTAATACACTCAAATTCTGAAGGTGGCAGTGGAAAAATACAGTGAGCGAAAGGCTATTTACAATTTGTACAGAAACCAGATGGCAGTTATAAGAGTCGAGGGGCATGAAAGAGAAGCAGTGGTTGGGAAGAGAGTGAGACAGGGTTGTAGCCTCTCCCCGATGTTATTCAATCTGTATATTGAGCAAGCAGTAAAGGAAACAAAAGAAAAATTCGCAGTAGGTATTAAAATCTATAGAGAAGAAATAAAAACTTTGATGTTCACCGATGACATTGTAATTCTGTCAGAGACACCAAAGGGCCTGGAAGAGCAGCTGAACGGAATGCACAGAGTCTTGAAAGGAGGATATAAGATGAACATTAACAAAAGCAAAACGAGGATAATGGAATGTAGTCGAATTAAATTGAGTGATACTGAGGGAATTAGATTAGAAAATGAGACGCTTAAATTAGTAAATGAGTTTTGCTATTTGGGGAGCAAAATAACTAATGATGGTCGAAATAGAGAGGATATAAAATGTAGACTGGCAATGGCAAGGAAAGCGTTTCCGAACATGAGAAATTTGTTAACATCGAGTATACGTTTAAATGTCAGGAAGTATTTGTATGGAGGGAAGTATTTGTATGGAGTGTAGCCATGTATGGAAGTAAAACGTTGACGATAAATAGTTTATACAAGAAGAAAATAGAAGCTTTCGAAATGTGGTGCTACAGAAGAATGCTGAAGATTAGATGGGTAGTTCACATAACTAATGAGGAGGTATTGAATAGAATTGGGGAGAAGAGAAATTTGTGGCACAACTTGAGCAGAAAAAGGGATCGATCGGTAGGACATATTCTAAGGCATCAAGGGATCACCAATTTACTATTTGAGGGCAGCGTGGAGGGTAAAAAACGTAGAGGAAGACCAAGAGATGAATACACTAAACAGATTCAGAAGTATGTACGTTGCAGTAGGTATTGCAAGATGAAGAGCTTGCACAGGATATAGTGTCATGGAGAGCTGCATCATACCAGTCTCCGGACTGAAGACCACAACAACAACAGTAATACTGATAGAAGAAATACATGACTTATGTGCAATATGATGCGTTTAATATACGAGAGTTCAATTTCATTACAAAATAATCCATACTGTGGCAATTTCAGATAGTTACTCTACTAGGGTTATGTTAATAAGCACGAATTTCTCGCGAACGTGCTATCTTATTGCTGAATTTACTATGTTAATCAGGTGTACGCCAAGAATTTTAGATTAATTCTCTCTGTATTGAAATATTCCTGCCTACGGTAAATGAAGAACTTTTTCTTTCTTCGCAGGAACTGCAGTCCTAGCTACTGTCGAAATGGCGGCCAGGAGGGACCTGTTACGATGTGTAGCGCGACACCACGCCATTTGCAAGGTTTTCGGTATGACACCATTCACAGTGAACAATGAGAGGTGTGAACTACGGACCACACGCACTGGTACACTGTACGCTGTGGTCGTTCTGATCTTGAGTGTGGCAACAGTAGCGATTCCCATAAAATGGCTGCAAGGTTTCACTGCGGAAGCAAAGCATACCTTCAACTTCGTGTGGCTGGTTACCTATGTGGCGACTAACCGCGCCACTATAGTGACGGCAGTCGCGGCAGACCTATTTCAGAACACACGCAAGTACCAGAGGATCCTCGCTCTGTTGTCTTATCGAGACAGCGGCGTCCTGGAACTTCGCCGTCCCTCTGGTGTGGCAGTGAAGATCTCCAGCGAAGTGGTGTGCATGGTGTCTCTTTCGCTACTCGTACTTGCTGTAACGTTGGATTTTCTGGAATACGAGCCCATCTGGTCATTTGCGCTCATACTGTTCACCAGTATTATTACACAAATAGCTCTTTCCAGATACGTAGGGCTCGTTCTTCTGGTGTGGAGTGACTTACGCCGACTGAACCAGTGTCTGAGAGCTACGGCAACAGCGAGATGCCAGCAGCGGCGACCACTTGCAGATCGCTACCGGGACTGAGGAGAGTCTACTCCGCACTGTGCCACCTCTCCCAGGAGGTTCTTTCGGCCCACCAGGCGTTCTTAACGTTTCTCATACTCACTTCACTCTGCAGTGTTTCTTGGAATTTAGTTGCCGAAATTTTATCACAGCGCCATGAAATCCTAGCGGTACCATACGTTTTGTTCCTGTTGTGGCGATCGTCACAGGTGTTTATGGTGACAGCGGCCTCGCACGCGCAGTCAAGCGAGGCGGCTCAGACGGCTCCAGTCCTGTGCCGGCTGCTCCTGAGTTCGACTCTCGGCAGCGCAGAAGCGGTGGAGCTGCGCAGTTTCTGCCATCTAGCACGCAGTCAGAGCCCCGGCCATCACCTGTACGGCATCACGCCCTTGGGTCTGCTATTCTGTGTGACCTCCTTGTCTTTCATCGCAACTTGCACCGTGATTCTGTTAACTTTCTGAGCAGTGTTCTTAGATATCGCTTGTGCTAAAAATCATAATTACATTATCGCTTAGCGTGAAGTATTATGCACTGCTTTCAATAAACGCGTTGTTATGAGCACAAGTTTCTGGACACATCGCCTGTTATATCAATTTATACCTGACAAATTGGTCAGTACCTAATATCTGTAGTACTGTAACGTTTCTGCTATGATGAGACGTAATTTTATTTGGTTCTCAAAATGCACAAAGTGTTATTATTACTATTAATTTTATAATAATTTCCCATCACTTTAGAAATAAAAATACAGTATATACATAATTTACAAATTTACAGATATATTATACTGGTGTCCAAAACTAAAGCAACAAACCACTATGTTTCTTTCCTGTGTCTAATCGATTATATAATCGCACAAACTGTCGACAGATGACCGTACGATCGTGTTCTACGCGGAAGGTGGCATTCTGGTCAACGGATAACAACCCCAAAGGTGACGCCAAGGCACCTATCAAACGGGGTAGTGCTTGCTGTAACACCATAGTGAACCCCAAAACCCAGTGAGGAATGACCATCATGATGTAAAGTAGGGAAAAGTTATCCTGACAGGTACGACAACTTTGCCGATGATATGACACCAGAAAGTCTTGATAAACACCAACATTAAGCATTACAGAGTGTGTTTTGGTAGAAACGAAGAGGAAAGAAAGGTCATCTTTAGTTATTTGCCAAACATCTATGTAATAATTGCGAATTAATACCATGAAAGTTAAGTCCAAAGAAATGTCGGTCAGAGATAACATTTATGTGGACGAGAGTTGTAAACGCAACGAAGAAATTCACTGCGTATACAATAATCATTCATGGAAAAAGTAAGTCGCTTCCTAGCTATCGTGCTATCCAGTCATAAGAGAGTAGCTCTTGCCATAATTGAGCGAACGGAACGCGACGAGATTGTTTTACTTTGAAGAGTCGTTGGTGCGTGACGTAGACGCAAGGATTTTGTGCACTGATATTCAGATAGAGACTTGAACCGAGATAGTATGCTGACTGTGTATACCGAGTTGTTGGACTTTATTCACGGAAGTAGGCAATATTGGACTCAACATTCATATAAGTGAACTTATAGTAAGGAATGGACAAAGTTTCAAAAGACTAAAATACACGATTGGTCTCGAGTAGGAGACATTGACACGAATACATGAAGAAAATACAATCACGCCGAGGGTTAAAGCTGTCGTAATTGTCACGGTACATGAAACTAACAGAACTGCCAGTGCTAATTAACCGCGTGCGCGTGTGACGTGAAGCTTATAAAGTATTTAGCGAAAAGTAACAATAAAATTGTTCATGAAAAGTGGAAATTCAACGTGTCGCCTCCATCATTCTATGAATATTTGGTAATTGCTCATCAAAAGTTGATGAACAGTGACTACTTGGAAGTAAATTCGTGGACTGTTAGTTGTGACAAGAAAGGTTTGGACATACATAGTATTACGACGCAAGAAAATTAAGACATTGTTAAAGAGTATCCGTGGTTCTCGCGTCGTATAGAGCGAACAATTTTACGTAGCAACGAACAAACAACGACCAATACGATCTGCAATTGAACTTTTTCCTCGCTTTTGGTGATGTGGACGATGCGCATGAGGGAAGATTCATCAATTACTGCACTAAAGTGTTAACCGGACACATAATAATTCAACTTCAAACCATAAGAGACAATCAGAGTGCGCAGTTCGCATTTATAAGGAAAGTGTGCAGATCGCAATCAAATTTTAATCATTACACGAGGAACTATTTCTTAAGAGCTTCTTCAGATCTTGTCTCTCGTTATCCGACGGAGACATCCATCATCGCGCATCGCGTCTCGACTCCACCGACCGAGCTGTAGCATTAACAGCTCACGGCGTCGGCAACACCAGCACGCAGCAGAGGGGGACGTCACATTGGCAAACAGCACTGCATCGACAGTCGGTGTTTACAGAGCCACGGACGGATCACTATGGCACAGAGAACAAGCCTACCAGACTGTCTGCTGTGGACATTCATAGTAAGAATGAAAGCAGAACAGTCGCAAAATGATGTGGCCCAATGGCTTAATGTGAATCATTCTGTTGTTTGTCGGACTTGTCGCGAGTTTACAGAGAGAGAAACTGTATCCCGAAGACCAGGGCAGTGCCCACCAAATGTGACTTCAGAAAGAGAGGAGTGTTATTTGGCTGTAACGGCACTACGTTACTGCCATAGCACTGCACGGCAACTGGCATCTGACCTCGCAGCATCCTCTGGATGTGTTACATCGTGGCAAAGGCTATACAGAAGGCTTCAGCAGAGTGGCCTTTATTGTCGGAGATTTTCTGTTTGTGTGCCTCTGACGCTTCTTCACGGAAGGGGACGTCTAGTGTGGAGTCAACTTATCACCTGGACGGTCGAACTGGGGGGGGGGGGGGGCAGTGTCCTTTTCACAGATGAGTTCCCAATTGGTCTGGAGTGTGATTCTCGACAGATTCTCGTCTGGAAGGATCGTGGTACACGATTTCTGGAGCCAACATCGTAGAAAGAGACCGACATCGAGAAGGATCCCAAATGGTATGTGCAAGGATTATGTTGACCACTCCAATATCTCTTCATGAAACTGTGCAGCTGAATCGTAAAGGGTTATCTGCGCTCATATATCGTGACGAGGTGTTATTGCGAGATGCTGTGCGCCCAGACTTCGTGGTGATGGATTATAATGCTCGAACTCACAGAGCACGAGTGGAATGTGTGTCCAAATATGTTCAATTGGAAGAAAACGAAGAACAATTTTTGTTTACCATTATGCATGTTGCAGTTTTTTACCTTCTGTATTCTTTACATAGTTTGTAATTTACTACCACCCATTTATACTGCTTTGCTTTGCGGCACGCAACCTCGCAAAATGTCCGCTTTTTTGCTAATTCTGGACACCAGTATATTTAAATGCATTATCGCATCTGATGATGTCCAAGATATGAGGTCCAAGAGATCCGTGAGGTGAATTTTTAGGGTACTTTGCCACGACTTGTCTGACAGCCTGTCCGGGAACAGGCCGGGTTCACGCTGCAGTGGTAGTCTTTCCCCATCCATAACCAGAATGATCGGGTTGGGTCTGTGACACCCATTGGTCTTTGTTTCAGTGAATTTATATTCTTATAGTTACTGATTTGACTCGAGAGCTGTGCCAGCTTCCTGAAACATCCGTGAGAAAGAGTTAACGTCGTGAATGAGGTTTTGCTTTGTTTAGTCGTTGCCTGGCAGTCTTCTAGAAAGAGCTAGAGTCTTTCAGAACGAGATCGACCGTTTACGTTACCATTTCCTGATTCCATTTTTATTTTGGTGTAGGCCTATCATTGAGTTACTTTGTGAAAAATATTGTCAATAGCCTACAATATAAAATGGCACAAGAAAATATTTCATACAGTTAAATTTACAGAATTGTATATGATGTTGAGAGTAATGTAGACGATTCTGGGGCAGATTTTGAAATAAACTGTGACCATGACAGTAACATCGGGGTAAGAGCTGATGAAGAGGAAAATTTTCAGCCTTCCGCCAGCACCGATGGACCTACTGTTGTTGATTCAAGTACAACTTCTGCAACTGACTCGGATACGTCACCTATTCGCTTTTATAGAGGGAGAAACGGACCAACCAAATGTATAAAAACCTGTTTCCCACAACACTTAAGAACAAGATGTCACAACACAGTTACCGTGCATTTTAAAGGAAGTATTCGAGCTGCGATGGATGTACAATCACCGTCAGAATCATATCAATCCACTGACTTACTTATTTCTTGACTCAACCAATATCTAAATTGATTCAGCTCGAAATAAAAATACAGCTGACCCCAATATGGCTAGGCCTACAGGTTTTGATGAACTAGAGACATACCTTGGCCTACTTTACTTAGCTGCAACATTGTATGATGGTAAAATGAATACTGAAGACTTTTGGAATACAAATGAGACCGAAACAGAAATCTCATTAGAAAGGTTCAGATTTTTGAGTCGTTGTATTAGGTTTGACAACATCCATATGAGGAAAGAAGGAAACGCACAACATAATATTCCTGTCATAAGACCCATTAGTGATATGCTTGTCTCCAACTGCAATGCATATTTTTTCCGTTGAAAAACGTTACTTCGGAAGAAACGTTCGTTCCATACAGAGGTAGGTGCAGGTTCAGGACGTATATCGCAAATAAACGTGGAAGTATGTGATCAAGGTTTTCATCGTGACTTGTTCTAAAACGTACTATGCAATACTTTCGGTATGCTACGCATGTGAATAGCCACAAAGTCCGTACACAGTCAGTAATAAGGCATAAGATGTTGTTTTGCGGCTTGTACATCTGTTAAAAAGGTCTGGAATAAATTTGACAAAGACAGTTGCTTTATTTCTTACCCAATCGTCAAAAGAGTACTACAAGAAAAGAATATTCCGATCGATGGTATGTTAAAAAAAAAGCAAGCCTGAAATTCTAGTTGAGTCTTTATCCAAAAAGTCTAAGAAAGGAGTACTCAAGTATGTCTGGGTTTCAGGAAGACATCACATTACTTTCATGTATAACAAAACGAAACAAATCAGTACTGCTTATTTCGTCAGTGCATCATGATGGTTAAACTGACAGTGACAGCGGCCAAAAGCAAAAAAAAGTATAATAACGGAATAAAACAAAACAAATGGGGGCGTAGGTGTTGTTTATGCTAAGCGTGGTGAATACACTGTTGTCAGAGGGACAAGACAGTGGCCTCTCTGTCTCTTTTCAGTTGTTGAACATTGCAGCTCTCAATAGTTACATTGTATGCAAAGCAAGCGAAAGCGATGCAGTTAGAAAAGAATACCTGAGAACCCTAGAAAAGTCTCTCATTGCACCACAGTTGACAATGCGCGCAGCCCAGCATCCATTGGTGTTATCTTTCTATTGACCTCAAACAAAAGAACATTTCTCAATGTGTTGCTCCATTTTCTAGCACCCACAGCTCCATTCAGTATGTCCAAATGGGAATATCACAATATCTAAACTCAAATAGTGACAGCGAACTACTAACAAAAAGTGACAATCGATAGCTAAACCCATACCAACCCGAATACCAACATGCAAAACAAAAACGCAACTATGTACCAACCTAATAGAAGCTAAATAGTAGTGGAGCTAAGAGTGAGCTCTGATGTGGGCCATTATAGAGAGTCATCTACCTTATGAGGTCCGTCAGTCACCATATCGTTAAGAAACTATTTATCTACAGGATATTACATGGAGTAGCTAATAGACAACACCTTACGTAAAAAAAAAATGGCTCAAAGGGCTCTGAGCACTATGGGACTTAACATCTATGGTCATCAGTCCCCTAGAACTTAGAACTACTTAAACCTAACTAACCTAAGGACATCACACAACACCCAGCCATCACGAGGCAGAGAAAATCCCTGACCCCGCCGGGAATCAAACCCGGGAATCCGGGCGTGGGACACCTTACCTCCACACAGTATCATAAGCAGCTGACAGGTCAATAAATGCAACAAAATTTGACAGTTATTTAAGGAAGCCAACTTCTATGTAGATTGACAATAAAGGCACTTGTTTTACTCGTTACAGTTTTGTCGGAATCTGCAAAGTTCAACATAAATCTTCCCAAGAACTCCATACATATCCTATTGTAAAGTAGTATCTCAAGTAATTTGATCATCAGACTCCGACATGTGATAGGACGATAACTTTGAGGTATATAATGCACGCTAAGTTTCACGAAAACCAACAAATCTGCACTACTGGCCATTAAAATTACTACACCACGAAGATGACGTGCTACAGACGCGCAATTTAACCGACGGGAAGAAGATGCTGTGATATGCAAATGATTAGCTTTTCAGAGCATTCACAGGGTGGGCGCCGGTGGTGACACCTACAGTTGCTGACATGAGGAAAGTTTCCAACGGCCTTCTCATACACAAACAGCAGTTGACCGGCGTTGCCTTGTGAAACGTTGTTGTGATGCCTCGTGTAAGGAAGACTTTGATAAAGGTCGGATTGTAGCCTATCGCGATTGCGGTTCATCGTATCGCGACATTGCTGCTCACCTTGGTCGAGATCCAATGACTGTTAGCAGAATATGGAATCGGTGGGTTCAGGAGGGTAATACGGAACGCCGTGCTGGATCCCAACGGACTCATATCACTAGCAGTCGAGATGGCAGGCATCTTATCCGCACGGTTGTAACGGATCGTGCAGCCACGTCTCGATCCCTGAGTCAACAGATGGGGACGTTTGCAAGGCAACAACTACCTGCACGAACAGTTCGACGAAGTTTGCAGCAGCATGGACTATCAGCTCGGAGACCAGGGCTGCAGTTTCCCTTGACGCTGCATCACAGAGAAGAGCGCCTGCGGTGGTGTACTCAACGACGAAACTGGGTACACGAATGGCAAAACGTAATTTTTTTCGGATGAATCCAGGTTCTGTTTACAGCATCGTGATGGTCGCATCCGTGTTTGGCAACATCGCGCTGAACGCACATCGGAAGCGTGTATTCGTCACCGTCATACTGGCGTATCACCCGGCGTGATGGTATGGGGTGCCATTGGTTACACGTCTCGGTCACCTCTTGTACGCATTGACGGCACTTTGAACAGTGGACGTTACATTTGAGATGTGTTACGACCCGTGGCTCTACCCTTCATTCGATCCCTGCGAAACCCCACATTTCAGCAGGATAATGCACGACCGCATGTTGCAGGTCGTGTACGGGACTTTATGGATGCAGAAAGTGTTCGACTGCTGCCCTGACCAGCACATTCTCCAGATCTCTCACCAATTGAAAACGTCTGGTCAACGGTGACCGAGCTACTGGCTCGTCACAATACGCCAGTCACTACTCTTGAGGAACTGTGACATCGTGTTGAAGCTGCATGGGCAGCTGTACCCGTACATGCGATCCAAGCTCTGTTTGACTTAATGCCCAGGTTTATCGACGCCGTTATTACGGCCAGAGGTGGTTGTTCTGCGTACTGATTTCTCAGGATCTATGCACTGAAATTGCGTGATTATGTAATCACATATCAGTTCTAGTATAATATAATTGTGCAATGAATATCCGTTTATCATCTGCATTTCGTCTTGGTGTAGCAATTTTAATGACTAGTAGTGTATATTTCTCCTCCTCAGACCTCAGACCTGTAGGAAGGTGAGGATGTGAAGCATGAGTGGAGGAGGACGGTACTGCGACGAAACTGAGGCGGTGGGTGCGCGAAACGCTTGTTTGCTCCGAGCGCCCAGCTACACCGCGCATTTGCCCTGAGCGTGCCCAGGAGCGCCGATCAGGAAACGAGGTACGGGTTACGCACCAGCGTCCGTAAGCATACACACGGAATGCGACCCAAAGGGGATGGAGCTGACTGCGGGAACCCCCGAGGTATCCAATAATGCGACCGCACGTGGCCCCACTGTGGGTGGCGACGTCTGCCGTCAGCGCCACCACCTAAAGGTTAGGCCGGGGCGCGCTCCGTGTGACGCCACCCGTACGGGCCATGCATGACGAGTCACTGCGCTGTCGGAACGACGCGCTCTCTTAGCAGTCTTTCTCGAACGATTTTGCAGAATATGTTAGGTAAAAGAACTTAGTTCCTACGTTACCCGTAGCTTTATATGTCTTGTTCATCGTGAAATGCTCATTATTTAGCCAAAGGTCACAGTTATTGTGAAATTTCCTACACAAATAGGAAATTTTAAAACGTTCCAAGGAAAATAGTACACCATATTTGGTTGCGAATGAAGTTTAACTAAGATGTTGAATTTTTCTTTAGACTTGGGGGCGGGGGGAGGTCTCTATCCGTTTACAATATCGTTTACAATATCGGCCACCATTGACCAGACGTTTTCAGTAGGTGAGAGATCTGCAGAATGTGCTGGCCAGGGCAGCAGTCGAACATTTTCTGTATCCAGAAAGGCCCGTACAGGACCTACAACATGTGGTCGTGCATTATCCTACTCAAATGTAGGATTTAGCAGGGATCGAATGAAGGGTAGAGTCACGGGTCGTAACACATCTGAAATGTAACGTCCACTGTTAAAAGTACCGTCAATGGGAACAAGGGGTGACCGAGACGTGTAACCGATGGCACCCCATACCATCATGCCGGGTGATACGCCAGTATGGGCATGACGAATACACACTTCCAATGTGCGTTCACCGCGATGTTGCCAAACACAGATACGACCGTCATGATGCTGTAAACAGAACCCGGATTCATCCAAAAAAATAACGTTTAGCCATTCGTGCACCTAGGTTCGTCGTTGAGTACACCATCGCAGGCGCTCCTGTCTGTCATGCAGCGCCAAGGGTAACCGCAGCCATGGTCTCCGGGCTGATAGTCCATGCTGCTGCAAACGTCGTCCAACTGTTCGTGCAGATGGTTGTTGTCTTGCAAACGTCAGCATCTGTTGACTCAGGGATCGAGACGTAGCTGCACGATCCGTTACAGCCATGCGGATAAGATGCCTGTCATCTCGACTGCTAGTGATACGAGGCCATTGGGATCCAGCACGGCGTTCCGTATTACCCTCCTGGACCGATTCCAAATTCTGCTAACAGGCATTGGATCTCGACCAACGCGATACGATAAACCGCAATCGCGATAGGCTACAATCCGATCTTTATCAAAGTCGGAAACGTGATGGTACGCATTTCTCCTCCTTACACGAGACATCACAACAACGTTTCACCAGGCAACGCCGATCAACTGCTGTTTGTGTATGAGAAATCGGTTGGCAACTTTCCTCACGTCAACACGTTGTAGATTTCCCCACAGGCGCTAACCTTGTGTGAATGCTCTGAAATGCTAATCATTTGCATATCACAGCATCGTCTTCCTGTCTGTTAAATTTCGCGTCTGTAGCACGTCATCTTCGTGGTGTAGCAATTTTAATGGCTAGTAGTGTAGCACAGGGTTGCGCTGGTGCCTGCTATCGGCATGACGAAGGTGCTGCTTGCTATCGAAGCATCACTGGCCACACCTATGACATGTAAACAGCAAGACACATCCACAGAAGGTATTTCGCGCCTTTCGGCGGCCTGTCCTGAACCGGGCCGACACAGAGGCACGAGGTTAGTTCTACGCCAGGCCATGTTCCAGTCAACATCTGTTCCACAGCAAGCAGCGGGAAGAGTACCTTGTCTGGTGACAACAGAGTTAGAGGTTACCAGTTGGACTCTTCCGCTTAATCTGCAAGTCCTTGCACATGTTTGTGAATTTCGTCTTTGACCAGCGCTACGAGAAACATTTTCTACTGAACATTGCTTCCATTTGTATTAGCAACGACAGTCTTCTTCAACACAGTCACAACAAAGAAGAAATTGTATAACAAAAGATAAGTCCTTATTTTGACTATAGGTGCATATCAGTCCGTACATTTTACACGCGCAATAATCATGTCATTTATCAACTGTTTTGGAACCCAGTTCATTTCTGAGAACCCGTCACAAGTTATATATAACGCTGTCCTTCAGACATTCACAGCTGTGGTATTACATCTTGCGGAATGAATATCACAGCTGTTTAATACCCATAAATGGGCATGTTATACAGCTATACGCGTTCTTCGCTTTGCAAAATATCAATAGCAATGGTGTTTTACCACGCCTTTCAGGAAAAAAAGCGTGATTCGACTTACTTTCGCCGGCGGGAGTGGCCAAGCGGTTCTAGGCGCTGCAGTCTGGAAGCGTGCAACCGCTGCGGTCGCAGGTTCGAATCCTGCCTCGGGCATTGATGTGTGTGTTGTCCTTAGGTTAGTTAGGTTTAAGTCGTTCTAAGTTCTAGGAGACTTATGACCTCAGAAGTTAAGTCCCATAGTGCTCAGAGCCATTTGAAGCATATCTTGACTTACTTTCCGATCTTAATTTTTGTCATTGCAAATATCATAATCAAAATAGGAGAAACTGAAAGCACACACCAACGTGGTTTGCCACTAACAAAATATTATCATCTGACTGTACGTCAGTGGTAATAAGCATATAAACTAGGTTATGGCGTAACTATTAATGGCAATGTGTTTTATATCCAAAGATAATCTGCGCCTACACACATACTTGAGGAACTATCGTATGATGCACGAATGAGGGTGTCTTGTGATCTATAGACAGCACTTGGCCACAGCGTTCTTGGCCAGTCCTATTTCTGGTAAGAAGTCTGCACCCTGCAGCTGTTTACCATTGCAGGCATTCCACCTTCGGAAACAGTTATGCACCTCACAAAGACTTACCGTATTTGTATTCTGCGAGTATTGTAAACATTCTGATTACAGGCTCAACGCTAGCAGGCACTACCAATTACCGCTACCATCACCCATATGCAGTGCACGTAGCAACAGCTATGCTGCTATCGGGGTCTACCTTGTGTCTGTGCGTCACGGTTCCTCAAGAGTCTGTGAATGTTTCACCGCCGCAGTATACTTGAGCCATGGTGGAAACTCCAGTAGCCAGTTTCAGATGCAGCTCAACTTCAGACCACTCGGATTGGTCCCCTGTGTTGTCGCATCTGTTGCAGCTTCAGCTGGCACTGCGTCACGCTGTAGCGCACCACCACGTCATGACATCATCACTACACTGTGCTACAGTGTAGTTGTCCTAAACCGATTATCGGCAAGACTTTGTGAAGACGGGCTGTTGTCACGACCTACGTTATGACACAGGGGACGACAGTCTTTTGGCATTAGCACAGCATACGAGAACATGGAGGGTCGTTTCTGTTACCATTCTCTTTTGTGGAACTTTAAATCTTATGTTGTGAGGTTAAAATAAACGTACATTGTCAAATTAACTGCAGAAACATTAATTATCTGCGTGAAAATAGCCAACTATGGACATAAAAAAGACGACAATTGATGTTTTTTTGTTGTTGTTGTTGTTTTCCGCAGTGGCCACTTACTGCTTACTGGAGTCACTTCTACTTCGTATATTACTTCAACTGTTGCCACCGTTCCGCAGCTGCCCTCAGTTGTCTCGGCGCAATCGCTCCTGTTCCACATTATGCATCACAATACTGCACGCGTCCTTCAGAGGTCGCCCATCCAGCCGTGGCCTCATCAGGAAAGCCACCATCACAGCTCGCCGCCGTCCTTCCCCAGTAGCACCGCACCCCGTCAGCTGCTTCCCTTTCTCCAAAATCGACGCAACAACACCAATCGCTGCAGATTTTCAGTGAAACATCGGAATCAAGGTCCACTTTCCTCTACCAGCTGGAACATATTTCCGTATCGTTCAGCACTACGGAGGACCCTCACAAATGTGCTCATCTCCTCAACTGGTTTGGCACTGCTCATTATCCTGTCACCAATGGATCAAGGGGTGGTGGAAATCTTTTTTTGGCTTTCTTTCCTGTTGTATGTGGACTCCTGGCTGATCCTCCACTTGTTTTTTCTCTCTGAACCTATCACAGTCACTCCAGACTCCACTCTTGCAGAGTTCGTCACCCTCTCCTGCTCTGACGAACCTGGCGGCTACTTATTATGCACCAATGGCCCTGGTGGTCCTGCCTCTGTGCCATAGAGTATCCGTTGGCTGTGCCACGTTCTCTCCGGCTTCTGCACCACGGATGTATCGTCCCAGGTCCCAGTGCTAGCAACCAGCTCCACTTCTACTGGTTCCGCTGCCGCTGTACTATTCACTGCCAGCCAATCTAGTCCTATCCTCTCAGACGCCGACTAGTCACTCTCAATAGTCGTCACTGGAGCGGCCTCCACACTCGACACACCTGGGCCACAGCCTGTCTGCCACCCTTTCTGGCCTTGAGCTCAAAGCTACTTCCGTCCTCCTGTGCCTTGCCTTGGGGATTTAGCCATTTCTGGCCTTCCTCTAGGAGGATGGCTTCCTACATCTCTCCACGAACATTGTCTTTCCCCTTCTTTCTTTTTCCGTAAGATTTAAACCCCTTTAAACTTTTATTGATAATAACCTACTAATATACGTTTCATATTTTACATTTAGGAATGCTACACATTTTGCACCAATTGAGATGCGTTATAAGTGTTTGACAAAGTTTTCTTGAAGTACACTACCGGTCATTAAAATTGCTGTACCAAGAAGAAATACAGATGATAAACGGTTATTCATTGGACAAATATATTATACTAACACTGACGTGTGATTACATTTTCACGCAATTTGGGCGCATAGGTCCTGAGAAATCAGTACCCAGAACAACCACCTCTGGCCGTAATAACGGCCTTGATACACCTCTGCATTGTGTCAGATTGTGGATGGTGTGTACGGGTATAGCTGTACATACAGCTTCAACACGATATCACAGTTCATCAAGAGTAGTGACTGGCGTATCGTGACGAGCCCGTTACTCGGCCACCATTGATCAGACGTTCCCTGCAACATGCGGTCGTTCATTACCCTGCTGAAATGTAGAGTTTCGCAGGGATCGAATGATAGGTAGAGCCACGGGACGTAACACATCTGAAATGTAACGTCCACTGTTAAGAGTGCCGTCAATGAGAACAAGACGTGACCGAGACGTGTAACCAATGGCACCCCATATCATCACGCCAGGTGATACGCCGGTATGGCGATGACTAATACACCCTTCCAATGTGCGTTTACCGCGATGTCGCCAAACACGGATGCGACCATCATGATGCTGTAAACACAACCTGGATTGGTCCGAAAAAATGACATTTTGCCATTGGTGCACCCAGGTTCGTCGTTGAGTACACCATCGCAGGTGCTCCTGTCTGTGATGCAGTGTCAAGGGTAACCGCAGCCATGGTCTTCGCTGCTGCAAACGTTGTCGAACTGTTCGTAAAGATTGTTGTTGTCTTCCAAACGTCCCCATCTGTTGACTCAGAGATCGAGACGTGGTTGCACGATCCGTTAAAGCCATGCGGATAAGATGCCTGTCATCTCGACTGCTAGTGACACGAGGCCTTTGGGATCCAGCACGACGTTTTGTATTACCCTCCTGAACCCATCGATTCCATATTCTGCTAGCAGTCCTTGGATTTCAACTTACGCTAGCAGCAATGTCGCGATACGATAAACGGCAATCGTGATAGGCTACAATCTGACCTTTATCATAGTCGGAAACGTGGTGGTACGCATTTCGCCTCCTTACACGAGGCATCACAACAACGTTTCAACAGGCAACGCCGGTCAACTGCTGTTTGTGTATAAGAAATCGGTGGGAAACTTTCCTCATGTCAGCACGTTGTATGTGTCGCCACCGGCGCCAACGTTGTGTGAATGCTCTGAAAAGCTTATAATTTGCATATCATCGCATCTTCTTCCTGTCGGTTAAATTTCGCGTCTGTAGCACATCTTCGTGGTGTAGCAATTTTAATGGCCAGTAGTGTACTTTGCAAGAAGCGCTGCACAGATCTGTCACCATAAATAAAAATGAAACTTCTGTCGGTCGAAAGTAAATCCTGGGACACTTGATACACTGTTTGGCGACATTGCTGTGAACGCACGTTGGAAGCGTGTATTCGTCATCGCCATAGTGGTGATCACCCGGCGTGATGGTATGGGGTGCCATTGGTTAGACGTCTCGGTCACCTCTTGTTCTCATTAACGGCACTCTGAACAGTGGGCGTTACATTTCAGATGTGTTACGTCCCGTGGCTGTACCTTCATTCGATCCCTGCGAAACTCTACATTTCAGCAGGGTAATGAACGACTGCATGTTGCAGGGAACGTCTGATCAATGGTGGCCGAGCAACTGGCTCGTTACAATACGCCAGCCACTACTCTTGATGAACTGCGGTATCGTGTAGAAGCAGCATGGGCCGCTGTACCTGTACACGCCATCCAAGCACTGTTTGACACAATGCCCAGGCGTATCAAGTCCATTATCACGGCCGGAGGTGGTTGTTCTGGGTACTGATTTCTCAGGTTCTACGCATACAAATTGCGTGAAGATGTAATCACATGTCAGTTCTAGTACAATACATTTGTCCAATGAATACCCATCTATCATCTGCATTTCTTTTTGGTGTAGCAATTTTAATGGCCAGTAGTGTAGTTGCAACAATATTGTTGCAGCAGCATAAGGGGCCAAATGTGACACACATTTGGGTTGTACCATTGAAATCATTGCAGATGTTAATGATACGGCTGGCCTCACACGCGCCTGCTAGGGAGGCGATAAAGATGGCTGCTGTCCCGTGCCGGCTACAGCTGCGTTCGACTCTCAGCAGCACAGATAATGTGGAGCTGTGTCGCTCCTTGCGTCTGGCATGCAGCCACGGTCCTGCTCATCAGCGTTGCGGCATCTCGCCTTGGATCCACGGACGTTTGTGACGTCTCTCGACTCCCATCACAACTTGTTCCGCGATTCTGCTGACCTTCTGAGCAACGTATAATTTTTTAAAAATATAACAGGGTTACTGATTAACATGGGATTTTCTGAAGCCACTTCTGTAGCTATGTTGCAGTGACTTCGAGTTTGTAGAATACGTCGCCTCTTTTATTAATCTGCACTAGAAGCACATGTCGCTATTTAATGTCTGTAATATTGTAACGACTCTACTGTGAGGACATTTTAGCCGGCCGGTGTGGCCGTGCGGTTCTAAGCGCGTCAGTTTGGAACCGCGTGACCGCTACGGTCGCAGGTTCGAATCCTGCCTCGGGCATGGATGTGTGTGATGTCCTTAGGTTAGTTAGGTTTAAGTAGTTCTAAGTTCTAGGGGACTGATGACCTCAGTAGTTAAGTCCCATAGTGCTCAGAGCCATTTGAACCATTTGAGGACATTTTAATTATTTACCATGTCTCCTCACGTAAGGGGGTACGACTTCAAACGGGCCGACTTGGAGCAGGATAGGCACCACAGGATATTTTATTTTCTACTGACTATACGTTTACAAATAAATTCATAAATCTTTGTCAGCATGACCAGGAAGGATTCAGGATTCACACACATATCAGTGGAAGTGAAAAACATAACAAAATAATTTTTTTAGATATGAAATTTCATCATTTGTTCACTCACTGTTGGCTGCATTTGTTGCTATAGGTACATTTTTCTTCACAAGTAAGAGAGATTCTTTGATGAATTTTGCACAGCATACAAACCATACTTACAGGTGTATGAAACTCCAGAATTTTCCAAATCTATTAAAGACTGTGGTAAAAATTGAGATAATTAACTACAAAATTTGATTTATTTTCTACAGATGCAATTTAAAACGTAACAGCTCATGGCAGCTGACGCAGCCGATTGTAGCTTCTCCATAGGCTGCCTTCTATCCGAGACAACTCAAATTACGGAATACTGTACCTCTAAATACCTAGGTCTACAACAATTAGACTTGTATTACTCTCGGACATAGGGATGAATGCCTTTAGAGTTGTTGGATAAGGGAATGGTAGCACCACCATTTTAAGAGGCTGACCAAACATGTTTTCATGTTTCTGCAGTCCACAGTCCTCTTAAAATGTTGTCATGGCTTCACAGAACTGTACTTCTCTTCAGTATTTTATTACCTACTGTTCGCCAGTTTCGACCACACTGTGACATTCACGCTATCCTCGGGCATATCAAAGAAGATATTAAAATATGAAAATTGTCAGTTGATAATTTATAGGTGTATACCAAAAATCCGAAAACGACAGAACATGATAAAATGATTAATTTTTTTTATATTTGGTAATGCAAAGGAGAAAGTTTACAGAAGACTTTTTCCATTATTTAAGAAGTTAAGAAACATCCAGTCAAATCGCGAGCTTTGTCGAGCAATCCTGGAAAACTAACAACCCCAAGAAATGTAAAGCTGCTGGAATTATGGATTTGAGCTTTTCAACTGTTGGAGAGTGCTCGCATTAATGTCATTTAAAATGAACTATAGGTAGATCTCGCGGCAAGGTACACCATGACTCCAATGACTTCAATGCGTGATACCTCTGAGAGAACATGGTGCAATTAACACAGGTCCATCATTGAACACAATCGCACTCGGGCACCTTACACACGCACTTGGTGATATTGCACAGAAACACTGACCTAGCAAGGAAAGACAGCTGTACGCGATACTTACATACTAAATCCTTTGTTTTAGTAGGTGCATACCTAGCACTTGCAGGAAATTTCAGCCAGTTCATAAATCAGTTCGAAACGCTATTCTTTTATTTAAGAGTAAGTAAAAGGAAATTTTCCTAAAAGATCCACAAATACGAATTTGTTGCAGTCAGTAATATTATTATTCAACATAATTCGTACTGTAAACTTTCCAGTCTGGTTAGCTGATAGCATCTGTAAAGAAAAATCTGATGAACAAGACGTACATTACAAAGCCAACAGTCTATGGCCCCAGGGTTGCAGTCCCTTCTGTTCAACGAGAATGCCGATCAGCATACAAAATCTGCAATATCTTACTACAGAAGGATAGTCAGTCACACGAAATTTGATTATTTTAGAAACTCCTCAGAGCAACGAACTGGAATGTGTGTACAATGCTCATGGCATGAGTGACAAATACCGTACTTTTACTGATAAAATTGTTACTTTATCTTAAAATCTTATCCCAGATTAGTGCAAAGTCTACAAAGAACCGATGGACTTGTCAGGGAATAAAGACATGTAGTGAATCAAAAAGAAAACTATATCTGTCAGTCGGAAACGGTCTGAAGCTGATGATGTAGCATAATATTGAAGATAAACCATAATGCAAGCCGATTATGAGAAAAGTACAGGAGCATAACGTAAAATAATAAAGACAATATGTTACATTGTAAAGGAGAATATTGGTAGAGCTATGATGAAGTGGACAGAAACCATTACAATTAAACAACAAATTGGTAACAGGTGAGTGTAGTGTTTCAATCATTTTAACAAGCATTTCATCATTGTCACTGAACCGATGGGGTTATTAGATCCATTAGATGCAAATACGCGATAGCACAGTGCATCATTAAAAATAAGTGCAATAATATGAATCCGACCCATACCATGAAAGTTGAAATAATGTCCATCACAAAAACTTTGCCAGCCGGAGTCGCCGAGCGGTTCTAGGCGCTACACTCTGGAACCGCGCGACCGCTACGGCCGCAGGTTCGTATCCTGCCTCGGGCGTGGATGTGTGTGATGTACTTAGGTTAGTTAGGTTTAAGTAGTTCTAAGTTCTAGTGGACTCATGCCCTCAGAAGTTAAGTCCCGTAGTGCTCAGAGCCATTTGAACCAATCAAAAACTTTGAAATCAAAATTTCTATCATTTATGATAAAATATCAACAAAGCTAACTAAATAGTGTCCATCTGAGTATTGTAACATATTGAGTTATTTGTGTAGCCAGTCATTTATCTGTGAAACATATCCAGAATTGTTGAAATATGCTGAACCTAAAATTGTGTGTTAGAGTTGATATAAAGGAATGCCATCCAAGTTCTATCCAGATTCTTTTTTCTTCCCGCCAATCTCGAAAACTTTTGTGAATGTAATACGCAACTGGCTTCTTACACACATGACACAAATAAAATATTCCCCGAGTCACAGTTCAGATATGTAGTGGGTTTTGGTGTTCAGGTTTGTATTTACACATACAATAATAGTGTACATAATTTGTTAGATATTAATTACAGGCTACTGACATATCTTATGATCTGTCAAAGACATTTCGAATGTAAAAATTATTACATTTTAAAATAATTAGAACATTTAGTGTAGTTGGAAATGCTGAAAGTAGTTGAAATATTATCTCTCTGAATAGAAACATCGAGTGTCAACAGGAAAGGGTTCTGGATTAAGATATCACGTATCATCTAAGTGGGACTTAATTACACATAGAGTCCCACAGTTTCCATCTTAAGCACTTACTTTCCCTGTGAGTGGTAATGACTTTTTATCAGTAACAGATAATACGAAAATTAAAATAAACAGAAAATAATTACATTCTAGAAAGATGAGTTAATGAAATTTGTATGGACGAATGCTAAGCAATTATTTGTCAATAAACTTCGAAAAAACTGTTTGATCCTTGTATATGACTAAAATATGATGATAGGTGGATTTAATCGCTGGGCAGTGTTAAATTCTCAACAAAATTAATTCATCTGAGTGGAGCCTACCGCATTAACTGCTACAAGCCTTATTAAACCGCTATTTGCAAGGTTGACGTTGTCACACATAGGTGATAGAAGAATAAAAAAGCTATCATACTTCACTTACCTACATTTCATAATTTTGAAGCCAAAAAGAATTATTGGTGGCAAACTTCATCTACTCCATTGGCGATTTTCTTCGTAAAGTGGACTTATATGGATGCATTACTAATATCAATTATCTCCAGTGCAGTAATGTGACCACTGTAAACAGCTGTTGAAATCTGGTTCTTCTCTTTGATGACATGTGGTGACGACAGTCTATGAAATATCATTCATACCCCTGAGTATTATATATTTACATGCTTTGTGACTAGTTAGGCATTATCTTTTAACAGAAAATAAGTTTAAGATTTATCGACTTTGTCACACGCTTAAATATAGATTGTAATGTGTGGAAGAGATATTAATTTTTCCTTGTAAATATTAATTGTGTGTTGTTGTTTTCCTGAAATATTGTATATCCATGACCACATCCTGAATATAGGTCTACAGAATGAAAAGTACATCTAATGTAGTCTAATATGTTACAGAATCTCCAACAGAGGAAAAAATAAGACAGTACATGAGTTGATACTTGAAAAATATCTGGAACAAGGCAGTGCACGGATGACAGGTAACCAGTTCTTCTCTAAATTAAAATAATGATTCGGCACACTAGTTAGTGACAACATGTTACATAAAGTACGGCGGTGTTTTACAGATATCGCTTGATAAGATATATCTTGAAGGTCTGTGAGAAGTTTTCACAGCATATTAACAGTCAGTAGCTTGTCCTAAAACTGCTTCCAAATAAATAGTGTCTGCTCCAAAAACTATTCGATGTTTTTGTCCTTTCCATGATGTTGCAGACGTAATTGGACCGTTTTTGCCAAACATTTCACAACTGGCAGTAAAAGAATGGTGAAATTCATACCAGTGACAACAAAACTATCGTGAGTAGATCTGCGTAGTGTCAAGTGAAAGTATCAAAAATCTTTCCCTTACAATCTTCCTGTCACCTTATGTCATTGTAACTCTGTTTCATTAATCTTAATAGGAATGCTATTGCGAAAATACCAACTGAGAATTTTGGTTAGTATTTTAGCCAGACATGTATCGGCGTCCAAAATTCATTGTGCTTCAAGGATCATTAAACTTTCAGATTCAATCAAAACGGAATTTGAGACTGCATACAGCTGAGATATAATCTTATCACATACATGAAAGTCTTACTGTGCTCAACAGAATATTTCATTTTTCTGCAAAACTGTAGAATCTAACTGTACATAAGGGTTCAACTTATCAATGTTTATCACCCTCAAAAGTCATAAAATGACATTCAAAAAGAAAATTTTCTACTTACACAATTAACTTCAAGACGAGTGAGGTTGCTTCAGAAAATACGCATTTATTAAGTATTTTTTAAATTCACTAAGATTATTATAAATTATATACTATGTGTATATAATTCACAGAAAGCAAAACGCTGTCTCTTGAGACCATTACTTTTTACTCACATGTTCCAACGGCTCACTGGTACTCTTCATCGAAGATATTTTCCCAGAACATTTCTCTACAAATTCATTGATATGTAATTATATAACGAAATATCTGACAAACAATAATTGCTTTCGTTCTCGCATTAATTGTTTCAATCAGCTTACAACTATAAGTGGTAGCCGCTCGCTACCTCCACTGTCGGCCAGATCAACCCAGGCTTGCTTAATCCTCTCACTACAAGTTTTTTTTTCGGAATTGGTTATATTAAAGTACTGTTACTTTAACTATAGTCTGCTGTAACAATATGAAATATATTAATGGAAACACAGTTTTCAATGTTTGCAGGTCAGCTGGTCGTTAATTATTGAGTGACTGCTTTCAGGCTGCCAGTATTCTGACTATCCATGTATTTTGTATTTGGCGTATATTTGGTGTGGACAGTTCTAGCCATGTCATCACACTTAACAGTAGCTCAGATCTTCATTATATAGGATGATATGATCTGCATGGCAACGATATTTTATATGCAACTCAGAAAATGTTCTCATTGGAATACACTGTGTGTAACATTGGCTTACTTTTCCTACAAAATGACAACGTACTCTCCATTGATGTAAAACATCGTAATCACGTGAATCAGATCGTGCTGGATAATGGAGACCAGAGTCACATGTGAGTGTTGTAACATCTGTACGACTGTCCACGCCAAACATCCCCCAAATACGAAACATGTGGCTTGTGAAAATGGGCAAAGCCCAAAACTAGTTAGCCAGTACACAATTATCAGCTTTGTCGTAAACGTTAATAAATATCTTTGCTTCAGCTTTTGAGAGTTTCTAGACGTGATGTACTGAAAATCTTTGATATGAAAATAATATTTTCCGTCGTCTCGTTAGCAACACAGGGAGGTGTAGAACATACAGAATGTCTCGTGAGTACATCTCGAGTTTCAGAATACAACTGCGCGAAAACGACAATACACGCAGAAAACAAACATCAGTGGACAGAGCATCTCTCCTAGTTAGCAACTCACATTACAGGTTCTCAGCAAGGGTACCCCTCGTGATGCGACAATTATCAGCACGTGTGAGCAATTCATCAACACGAATTTTCCAGGAAAGAATGAGAGAAGCCCGTTTAGCAAATACGTTAGTTAGAGTACCCATATGCAGGCGCGAACTGAAGCCATGCGACAACGTGGAGCAGAGGGTTAACAACGAAAATTAAGACAGCACAACCTTCAGTCGCCATCTCTGATTATAAGATTTCTGCCAAGTATTAACAGGCTTCTCTTTACCATGGAGGAAATGCTCACTGGTCTTCTGATAACCCATCATGGGACACTTACGTAAACTGGTTCAGTCCTTTCGGTGACTTTATATATACCAACACGACGGTAAATAGAAGTTTCATCGCAAATATTTCCAAATAAGTGCCAGTACGTTTCGCGAGTGACACCGTCGTCGTGTGGGAACATGGCAGGGAGGCCCCACCTGAGTTCCTTGACCACCTGAACAGCACCATTCAAAACAAACAGATGACGATGGAGTTAGAACATAAGGGATGTCTTCAAGTTTTGAACATTCTAATGAGAGGAAATAAGACTCCCTCGTATCTGCAGTACCTTGATGCAACGATCCTGCATCACACAGCACAGAGGTACTCTGCAACAGCTGTATCTTGCCAAAAAAAAAAAAAAAAAAAAAAAAAAGGTATAGCGAAGGGCAGATTGACATGCATCGAAGAGAACGAGTGATACAGCCATCTGCAAATAAGAGATAGAGAAAGATGAACAGAAACTCACCACCCTACTTTGAGGCTCTCTAAGCCAAAACTGCGAGATCTTTGAAAAAAAAAATCATCAGAGCCACCTTCCCGCCACTACGAAAAACGAAAAATATGTTGGGTTCGGTAGAGGACAAAATACATTTCCGGATAGTGTGTGTATATGGCATTCCTTGAATGTGTGGCTCCCAATAAATTGAGAACACAGCACAGCATTTCGCAACGCTGGATGTAAGGCATCAGATGGGTACATCTGGGGCACAAAGACAAGTCAGCACTGGCAAAACACATCCTCAACGTGGAGCATACGTTCGAATTTGGGAAAGGATATATGTTGTGCCCAGCTAGTGGATTTTGGGAGTGTATCATCAAAGAATTTAGTGACATAAGGCTCCATGACAGTCTCGTCAACATGCACGAGAGCTATCAGCTGAGTTCGGCATGGAACCCTGATCCAGCAGCTTTACGCCAAGAAGGCACCCATCAGTTGACAGTTCGTGAGTCTCGGCACTGAATGCACCGAGAGTCGAACGGCGGTCGATGGCTCCCACCACACGCCATTCCTGGGGCAGCCGGTTACCGCTCAAAGGGTGAATGGCTATAAGTGCAGATATTTCAGCTGCAGACTGAGAACGGTTTATTCAGTGACGTTAGACCAGTATTCAATTTACGTTTGTCTGTTGGTTAGCATCTCTAAGTGTGTGTGGCAAGAGTGAGCCATTAATGCTTATTTCCCCTGAGCAGCGGGTCAGGTTTTCAAGTGTGGACACGTGGACGCAAAACGGTTAATCTATTCCAAAAAGCACGGTCTACTTAATGGTGCAGTTACAACCATGCGGAAAACATCAGGTCGTAAACTTTTTGACGTGTTTGTAAGATTACTGTTCCGCGGAGAGAAAAAACAATCGACACGCTGATGAACGTGAATATTAAGGTACCACGTATAATATATCTGCACGAATACCCTTTACACATCTGTATATAGGACTCCCACTGGATCTCGACATTTCGCCTTGAAGATGAAAGGAGAGTTATTCACAGAAAGAATATTTGATCAGTGCCAGTAACGTTTACTCACTGGCATGGCACATTTAAAAGCTGAAAAGGGAAAATGGCAGGTAAGTATTATTACTATCGGCCAGATCTTTGAAATCAGTAAAGCGTTTCTGTAACACAAAACGCTTTGATATGTGATATGTATACACACCAAAGTAAAAAGTGTTTCGAACATGCCGAGGACCCACAGAAAAGACTTCGAAATACGTCTGCTTCAATCAGATATAAAATTATTCACTACAGCAGTGACGTTCAGTGTGATGCAGAATTCTAAATTTAAGAATCTGTGGTGTAGCAGTGGGGATCGTACTATACCATACTAACACTTTGTGTGCTTTCTGGGTTCTGGATGTTAAGGATTGCGTGTCAGAGGATCAATCCACAGTAATCTATTTCGATCACGAGTAAATTACCTTACTCCCCTTGACACTTATAGTTTCTAAATACTTTTCCTTTTTTCTTAGAAGTTACCAAGTAACGCCGCCTCATCCCCCACTCGCACCCCGACACCAGTCTCTAAAGTCCAGACTACGTAAAGAATAAATCTCGCAAGTGTAAAATATCTTCAGCATTTGATTAATTTAAAATGAATTAATACTTGAATTATTGTACTAACCTTTAATGTAAGGACAAGAGTATGAAATGGCAGTATTTTAAATTTTTAAAATAGGTCAATCATTGTATGACATATTGGTAATCAATTTTTTGTTGCCCCTGGAAGGCGCTGGATAGTCAAACTGCAAGTATAGCCAGATGACCTTTAGCTGTTTTGTTGGACAGATTGATAATGAAGATTACTATAGAATATATTGACACTCTAAGTGTTACACGAGAATCTTCACATACAGTATATGTGGTATTTTAGAACTAAGATAAGTGACTAAAAATAGTCAACAAATAAATAATAATAAAAAGATATCGTAACAATCGTCGCATCTGCCATGTGACTCAGTAAGAGGTTTTCACTGCATGCATTCAAAATGATAACTCCCTGCCTGTTAGTTCCCTGCCTGATTAAGTTTCTTTCGTGACCATAATGGTGCTACATAATCGTTCGAGAGTATGAGGCACGTTAAAATATTACATTGACACCAGGGGATCTGAGAAAATACGAAATACTGAAGTACACAAACAAAGAAATTATGAAGCAGAAAAAATGTGTGTCTTTTACCCTGCTGTATTGATTCGGTTGTTCTGCAGTGGCTTTCAAAGTGACAGCCACTTTAAAAAATATTACTTCCTTCCTACACTATGTCAGTTTCAGACCACTTCATTTTTCATGTATTAATCATTGTCCTTCTTGTCCATTACGTAGATTCAATTTAGATATAGCGCAACCATCTGCGTCGTTTCTCAGAGACGCAAAACACATATCTGTCACCAGCAAGTTCTTATTTCAGCGATCACAACTGCCGAGGAAGGATCAGTAAAACGTCTCAGTTGTAACTGCCGAGGCAAAGGGACTACGTGCTCTTGGGACAGAGGTTAGTGCTTTCATACACAATAATATTCAACGACGAATAACTGTCAGCCACGTAGGTTGTAATTTAATGTGGATGACACAAGTGTACACCTATAGCTATTAAAAACGACATGGTACGCACCATGAGGGCTCCATGCAACAAACGGCAAAGTGTCTGAAGTGCACTATATGCTTTTCCTTGCAGATGGTTAGCATATAAGCGCAAACGCACGACGTATGTAGGAATAGCACCAGCTAAATACTGAGTATAAGTCATGGGCTCACAGGAGGTTTCTCATTCGCAAACCGTATTCATAAGTTGTTTGTTTTTGAGATGACTGAGTTATGTCTCGTGTAAGAAGTAAAAATGTCTGCCGGTACCTGCTGAATGTCGAAACATCACGATATAGTTTATCGAGGCTGCATGTGATCGTCCTAGGTAATTGCAGGTTGAGTTATTCAGACTGCCTCGACCGTCACGAGAGTATGGAACTGATAAGATCAGCAGCTTCATACTCAACGTCACGGGGAATATCCTCGAAAGGAGAAGGGCACTGCGGTTTCAGGTAGCAGATAAACTGGTAGGCTGGGAAAACCAAGGTCCACTTGGTCACTGGAGAGGAACGTAACGTTTGAGCCGCCATGGTGAAAACTAGAGACTAAGACACTTACTGAATAGACCAATATCCTGTAAAACTCGATCCCAGAAAGTTAAAACATGAATAAACACAATTACATGAGGAGAAAATCTTATGTGTGTTTGTAAGCATCTCCTCAGACAGACAAGTAGTTGCTCAGTTAAGAATTATCTAAATTACGTAGTTAATATAAAATAAGAAACTAATGCTCCTGTATTACAAACGCCTAGGGCGAGTTGGATAAACTATGTCTCAGAATTTTGACTGTGTTGCACGGGGCCTCCAGCGACGGTTTTGCCACAAAGACACGAAAATTTTGATATCAGACGTGCTATGGCCTTCACGGGCGGAAATGGCTGGCTCCCAAGTAACACCATCAACCCCGTCCCAATTCCAGGGGCCGGCCGAGGTGGCCGAGCGGTTCTAGGCGCTACAATCTGAAACCGCGCGACCGCTACGGTCGCAGGTTCGAATCCTGCTTCGGGCATGGATGTGTGTGATGTCCTTATGTTAGTTAGGTTTAAGTAATTCTATATTCTAGGGGACTGATGACCTCAGATGTTAAGTCCCATAGTGCTCAGAGCCATTTGAACCATTTGAACCAATTCCAGGGATTAAAATTATTTGCCAGTTGTAAATGCAGTCCAAACAGTTCCTGTGAGTTGTATTCAAGGCTCCGGCGGATAAAGTGCACCTTCTCACGTACCAAATTGAAGTTGTTAATTCTCCTGGCTGACGTTGGTGCGGACCGCCAAGGGTACGGCTCAGGAGGGGTGTGGGGTGGGGGCAGAGGAGGGGGGGGGGCGAAGGGACATACATCGGCCGCGTGCCTCAAGAGCTCAGCGTAGCTATCGTTCAGTACATACGTCCGCTGTAGCCACTCTCTAAGTGAAAGCAAAACAGTTGTCCCCTCTGCTAAGGCGAACTAGAGCTAGGCTTAGTAGTCTGGACAGCCAGACTTAGGGACGGATATTTAGTGCTACTGCAGACCAGGGTCTTGTCCAGGGACAGTCAGCTCAAGTCTTCCGAGGATAAGGCACAGAGTTTGGGGCCAGAACTGCAAAAAGCGAGCAGGTTCGATATGCTGCTGAGTCATCCCATCTTCTCACGCAGAATGAACGTTCTACAAGACAAACAAAAACGAGACTATAAACAACAAATCTGACACAACCACACCGGTCGAATATCAGCAATTACCAACCGACCCTCAGCAATCACAGCAACCCCAACATCCCCCCCCCCCCCCCAAAAAAAAAGGCTCTGAGCACTATGGGACTTAATTGCTGAGGTCATCAGTCCCCTAGAACTTAGAACTACTTAAATCTACCTAACCTAAGGACATTACACACATCCATGCCCGAGGCAGGATTCGAACCTGCGACCGTTGCGGTCGCGCGGTTCCAGACTGTAGCGACTAGAGCCGCTTGGCCACTCCGGCCGGCCAACAATCTCAGTCTGACCCACATACAGGTACCCATCGTCAAACAAACGATTCTCCTCATGAAATGATCTCTCTGGAGATATATGACGACGAAGGCTTTTAGAAGTTACGCTCCAGGAGTAATTCGAGATGTCCAAAGAAACCAGTGAGAGCCCACCTGAACGTTCAAAGAGGAACTGTTGTCATTGAAAATGCGGACCCCAAGGAAACTCTAAGTCTTCTCCTATGTGCTCTAAATGAACTGAACCTTGTACTATTTGTGATTGAAATGAATTTTAGAAGGAACAGCGTCAAACTCACCACTTAGCAAACTGCTTTGAAACCAAACTCAAATAAATAAAATAAATAAAAATAAAAATGGCACTACTTACCGACCGGATGCCACTGTCAAGACAATAAACTCATGCAGTACACCACAACCTGACTGGAAACATATGGCACCTTCTTAAGTGTCGTCATCACTAATGCCCATCACGATGTTACCAAAGAGGAAGTCGAAGAGGAACGAAAGACTCAGGGATACCTATTGAAAGAAGCAACACGCATCTACTCACGAATCACAAAACGACCCATCAACACAATATTCGTCATCTCTACCCACAAAGAGACTTACACAAACTTCTTTCCTACCACTTCAGGGTGCTTTGCGTGCCACATGAGGTTGAACCATCCAACCCGCTACGTCGTCAACCCAAACAATTCAAAACTGCAAACAACTTTCAGCTCACCTCCAAAGACTGTCGCAACGAACCCAAATGTGGGAAATGTTGGTGACCTCACCTGATCTTCAGCTGCAAACTACGGTAAATTCCAGAAAGGAAACGCCTAACTGCAGCAACTGCATTGGTACTTACATCGCTACCGATATAAATTGCTGAGAATGGCCGCAGCAACCCATCTCCACCAGCTGAACAGAGAAGAAAAATCTCAGTGATGTACAATCTATGCCGTGCAGGAATGTTCACAAATTGAAAACTTTCTGCGTGCATTCGCCACTGCTTTACTCAAAATTCTTGCGGAAGGTAATTACTTCATTACTGAAAAGATAGAGACGAGTCCCAGAAAGTTCCTGCGGCAGTAGATGGAAATTGTGTACGCCTGGCATAATATACACACCGACATCACCAACCTGTCAGACTCATCTGCTTTTCTCTACAAATTTCGTAATCTCTTCACCACACGTTCCGAAAAGACACTGCAACTATATGCTTTGTCAACATAAATGGCTTGTGTGCCAAAATAGAGCTCCAAGAAAAATTGGTTCCAGGGCCAAACGTTACATTTATAATTACTGGCGAAAGCAAATGCTTCGTCAAATACATAAGCCGTCTCGAATATGTGTTCCACAGGTTAGACAATCCAAAAACGGGAACAACAAGATGCTCACAAGAAGCAGTAACCATCCTTCATACAAAATAAACGGCCGCTATAAGACCTGATCTACAACAAAAACCGCACACACGCCAAGCTACTGACCGAAAAATTGTAGGAAAATATAAGAAACCGCTCTTCTTCACAACTGTATCTGTATCTCCAACTTTGGATCTACCAACACATCTATTTCATTACATCTCTACGTTTGGCCAGTAATCATCACAGGAAATCTTAGTGCCAGATCCACTTTTCTTGGCGAACAAAAGTGGCGACCTCCTCATTGCAGCTCTAAATGTCAACCTCATCCTCCTACGAAGTAGTTCACCTGCTCTCATCAGTTGCACTGGAACATCCATAGTTGATCACATTATTTGTACACCGGAAATTATTAGTCAGTGCAGTGAAGTGAAAGTATGTGATATCGTTTGCATCGCCACTTCCCCATCATCGTAAGAAATATGGCTGTTACCCACGTCAAAAATGATAACCACAATAGGAAAAGATTGATCGACTCCGAAACCCTTAATAAAGAGAAATTTAGAACAGAATTTTTAAGTAAAAATCCCAACGTTAGAGCCATTAGTATTACAAAACACCTTCTCAAATATAGCCCGCTAATTGTCCAAACGACACAATCTGTTACCGTTAATAATGCACCAAGGGAAACTATCACAGAACGAAAGGACAGACTTCCTAGACATATTCTCAATCTAATCAAAGAAAAAAGAAAATTATATAGACGAATTAAACGACAACCTAATTAAGGGGCTCCGGAAAGGCTCAAAATAATGAAAAGTTCGATTTTTACTTTTTTGCGTTTTCTGAATCTGCAGACTATTACCTTTTAATAGATATATAATTTATTCAATTCCGAAGACTACAACTATTTTTAAATTTTTTTTGAAATGTGTTCTACATGGGCGTGACCCACTGTGGCGCTGTTAAACTGCTGTCAAATGGTGTTATTATTAACGTCCGTGTTCATCAGGTACATTTTAGTGATGTGAGATAAAGTATGTGTTGTGGCTAACCTGTGATGGTTCAATATATATCGCTGGTGTGATTGTCGATTGTTTCATGTTTATTTACTCTGTCGTTATCTCGAAAATATTCGTAATTAATTCTGTTTCTTGAGTCTCTGTTTTGTTGAAGTATAATAATGAGTAAAAGTAAAGTTATTAGAAATCCTCTGAAGGCTTTTAAGAAAAGGAGAAATGTCGGAAAGCCAAAGGTATGTGTTATTACTGTAAACAATGAAGACGATAACCAAGTGAGTGAACCTAACCTCTCAAGTACACCTGCCCATAGCAGTCAAAGTGGGAAAGAAAATACTTCACAGAAGAAGCTTGGTTCAATGAGTGAAAACTATGAATGTTTTATGGGCGAATCGGATGTGAATGAAATATTTGATATGTCGGTTCTCAAAGGAATTTTTTCAAACTGTGTGAGATGTATTCATTGTAGTGAAGTTGGTCTGGAACTCTCCATAATAAAGCACGTAGGACTTGCTAGTGAAATACAACTGAAATGTGATAAGTGTTCATACATGACCACCTTTTGGAACAGTGTTGCAGTAACTGCAACTGAAGAAAATGGTAGCAAAATCTACGAACACAACAACGAGCGATGCTTGCTTTAGACAAGAAACGCCTTCGGGCTGCAGACAGGGCTGTAAAGAGTCTAGAAATACAAGCAAGAGTGAACAGGAGGAGGAACAAGAGGAAGCTGGAGGAGGAGTTTGCAGAGGATGAAGATGATCCATCCTATAGACCTGGAATGCACTAAAAAGGTAATCCAATCTTTGTCGCTCGATTCCCAAAACTTTTATTTTCTTATACTAATTACATGTTTTCTAAGGAACTTCCAAACATATTTGTTTCAAACATTCAGTAAATGTTACACAGTACCTTCTGCATAATTTAACACAGCCTTTTTCCAAAAATCTGTATATTTTTGAATATATAAATAAAAAATTGCAAAAAAATGTTGTGAATTTTCATTACAATTGAAAAAAATCATCTTTAATAACTGAACTAAAATTTTGTAAAATCCCTGTGTTAAGTGGTAGCCCATATTCCAATAAATAATCTGTAAAAAGTTCAACTTCCTATCTCAAATACTTTGTGAGGAAAGATGTAATTTATAAGCGTTATTTTAACATTGCAAGAATAGGGCGTTCCGGAGCCCCTTAAAGAGCTAAAATGGAATGGAACCGTCTCAACAATCAAGTTAGATCAAAGATTTGTCAGTTCAGAGGAAATAGATGGGAAACTGAGTCTGAAGAATTTGACCCACGTAATCCCACTCTCTTTTGGAATACATTCAAGAAAATGAACGGTAAAATTGTTAAAGAAGAATCGGATTTACAAATCGATGATAGCATCAGGTAGATGAAAGGGAGAAAGCTGAATATTGAAGGGAAAAAACACACCATCATCCATAGGACTAAATTTGACGACTCCGAAGAGTAACTTACTACTAAGGAACTTCATTCACTTCTCTACAAAAATACCACACCAGACGATCATCTACTATTGAAGTAAATAACAGAATATATATACAGCGGCAAAAATGCAGCTCTTGGAAGTGGCGGCATTAGAAGATTTCATGTCGAACTACTTCTACCACTGAGACTTGGTCAAGAAGTAATACCTTTATTTAACGCAGCCTCAACTCAAAAAACTCTACCAATCCAATGGAAACATACGCATATTAGAATGATTCCGTAACCTATAGAACGCAAAAGCAGCCCCAGCTCATACAAGCTATCATATTACATGCAATAATTGGCAAAGGGTTGAAAGCAGTAATTAACAGACAAAAACACTTTGGAGAAGAGAACAGCATTATACTACATGAAGAAGTGGGTTCCAGAAGGTGACAGTACCGCTGATCCACTGTTAAGGCTAACTGGCTATGCCGCAGAAGTCTACAGTTTTACAGATGCGACTTTTACCCTCCTCCTGGGCACAGAACACATCTTTGATAAGGTATGAAATGAGCGACATCTTAAAAAAGTGCTAAAATACAACTTCCTACCTGCAACAGTACAATTATTATCTAACTTCATTGTAGACAGGGAAATAAAAGTACGAAACGGGGATCAAAAATTGTTCTAGTCCGCACCAAAAGCGCAAGTCCCTCAGGGTGCTGTCATCTCCACTTTGTTATGTACGATATGTACAGATGACACACCAAGGTGTTTTTACGCTGATGACACCACTTACTGGTGCCATGCATCCACATGGGATGCTGTCAATGAACAAACCTAAAGCTACTTCTGCAAACGTGGAACCCGGCTCATTAAATGGAGAGTCTGACCTAACCCAACCTAAAGTCAACTTTTCCTATTCAGACATAGCAATCTTACTAGTCGCCAACGACAGGATACCCAAAATCTCTACATTCCACTTTAGGGACAAGAAATTTCTCCATAAATAAACGTTAAATATCTGGGAATCTGTTTAGATGACCTCTTAGATTGGTAGGAAAACACGACTGAAAGTATTAAATAACCTGTAAGCCGATTTAATTTAGTGCATTTCATGAAATATTGAACACGTGGAGTGGAGCAACCAGTTTCCCTTCTTACATACAAAATACGTATCCGACCCATTCTTGCATATGGGTCTCAGGCGTTGATTATGTAGTCTAATCAAACAAAAAGAACTCCATCTGGTGACCAGAGGAACTTTCGATTAACTGGAGATCTACAGAATGACTTCCCAAAAAAACTCCCTTTACGAAACGCTTAAAACCAAGAACATAGTACACACAATAAAAGAAAAAAAAATCACCAGATTCGTGCTCAACAGGGTACGTTGCAACAAACTAAAATGTTAAATATTCAGAAATACAAATATGCACATCCTCCCAACTTTATTCTCGAAGTCGCATTCACTACAATAGAATCCTCTGGAAAACGTAGAAATAAATGAAACTTTCAACAAACCACCAAGAACATCTACAAGGATTTGGGATGACTTAGTCTCTTGATATGGAAATAACAACTAATTGAGCAAAATTATTTTAGGCAACTTCTATAGAAGAAGACAATATTCGCAACATCGACTTGATTTTCAAATTTCTGATCTTCTATAAGATTAGACAGAAATTTTCTACACCATCAAAATTCCAAGAACGCAGTACAACATTATCAAGACCACTGAGATAATATGAGAAAATGTAAGCCGAACCCCAGGCAACCAATACCTACTGATGTTTTTTCGGATGAGACCTTTTTCGCTCAGGGGTAAGGCAAAAGCTGGGATTTTGAATGAAGTAAATCAATAAGCAACGTCTTCCTCTCAACTATCCACATACAAGCAGCTAAAATTCCTACAAAATTAAATAAGCACCCAATTGTCCTAAATAAAGGCACAAACTACAACTGTTATCCGAAAAGGGCTACGCCCTACTAGAGCCCACCACCCGCTTCGGAGGTGGAATGAAATATTTAAATAAATAAATAAGCTCGTCAGTGCACTTGACAATGGCGACGTGTCTGGTAGGCATTATATTGTGTCAGTTGGACATGGACCGGCATTATACCCGTGGACTCTTTGATGAACAAATACGCTGGGAGAAATTGGAGAATAACAAAATTAGCTTTGTTTTCTAAACCCACATTGTGTTATTCCAGCCTTAAAATAGTTCATTTGTTCCGAATAATTGCAATATGCATTTGCCATTATTACTGTCACATTGTAAATGTGTACTTAAAGAAAAAAATACTAATGTCTTTGTTGTCTGTTTATGGAGTCTCAATCGAACTGCCTACAAAGAGGATGACTCTGTGTTGACCTTGGTAGATGATAGCCTATTATTTGAAATAACAAATTTTATGTGGCCATTATATAGCACATAAGTGCTTCGTATTTTTTTGCTCTATTTACTGTTTGTTTTGCTACGGTTAATGTAACGCTCACGTGTAATCAAGGTGTGTGTTTGCAGGCATGAATGTGTGCATGTGTCTTTTTCCCCCGTTGATTGTTGTTTCTTCGTGTGGTAAATTTTACTGTGTTGTATGAAGTACTGGTATGTTCATCAGCATTGGAGGTACGCACAAGCAGTGATTGTTTTATTTCATAATGAAAAATAGCAGCATTGGAATCAGCATCTTTATTTTTTAATCACTGTTTGTTATCTCAGGAGTGGAACATCAGCGAATCTCTTTATTAAGTGTGTTGTATAGTTATTTTCTAGCGTTATTTTATTTTGTGTTGTTGATGTGTTGTTGTAGCGGTCTGTTTTAGAGCAGCTATCAACGGTCGACCATCGTGTACAATCTGTGCTATGTCTTATATTGTGATCAGTGATAATCAAGGCTGCAACAGAAAATATCACAATAATTGTAGTTTATACTTTATATATAGTTATTAGTTTTTCAGCAGCACATGATTCTGCAGAGTTATCACCATGAGGAATAACTACTCAGAAGAAATATTTTTTGTTATGGAGTGACATGACATACTTATCCTTGGTGCAGAAGCCCTGTAGTTTTCGTACTCAAATAAAATGCCGTTGGCGAGTATTAGTGACATCCTATTACTTAGTCACTCAGGTATTTCCCTAACATTTTCGTGTACTCGTGAAAATTGTCTATACATGTCGAGAGTTTGCGTGGCTCGCAAACACGAGTTCAGTGGAGTTGTTGTTAAGAGTTTGGAGTCAGGTTGTAGAGTCTGGATGTGAGGGACGCTGGCCTCTATGATCTCCTTTTCAGTTATCTTTGGTGAGATCTAGTCGTACATTTTGCGTGGAATGCATTAAAGCGGTTATTTTGGCTGGCATTGATAACTAGTTTCTTTATTCCAGTGGTTCTCTCCGAGAACATTTACATATCATTGTTCGTAACGAAAGCTATTTTATAAGAGTTTGAGACTTGAAAGTTCTCTGAGTGGTTTTACACTAGGTGACCATGTGTATCAGTGTGTCCATTCGAGTTTTTTCGTCGCAATTTGTATCTAGTCAGACACACCTCATACAAACGGGAAAGAGAGCAACCTCTCGCTAGCAGACGAGTCCTTTTGTCAGGACGTTCGGTGAAAATCCTTTCCGCACCTATACTCCGCGGTTTACCTCGAGGTGCATGGTGGAGGCTATTTTCTGTACCGCTGTCCCTGTCCACCTTTCCTGGTCCAGTCGGGAATGGTGCGGGGTAAGATCGATTGCCGGTAAGTCTCCAAGTGGACCCGGGTCACTAATTTTGTTTGTATATTCACGGTTCTTCCTCCAGATACAAGTAGGAGAAAGCAATATATTTGTTGACTGTTCAAGGAACCTAAGCTCTCTTTAACAGGAAACTACACAGCGATGCCGAATGGCTCTCTTTCATTGTCTGGCACTGGAGTTCATTGATCAGCTCCATAACGCTTTTATTCGGTACTGTCGGGAAGCACATGTGTTTCCGATTTGTTTCACACTGTACCTATTACATGTGTCTGTCCAGAAAAACTAACATAAAAAAAATCATAGAGGTAGATTTCCTTGTTGTTTTGCACTTCTGGTTCATGCGAGACCATGATTCATTTACTCATATATTCCGAATTTTCTTCATCACATGATTTACGTCCAACTATGGATTTACCATCCTGGTTGTTGAGTGCCACCAGTTTCCACATCTTTATGTACTGGTTAAATAATTTCGCCAACACCGTTGACTTTTTTGAAATTATGGCAACAATTCCTCACTTTCCATTGGTACAGGTGCTCTTAACCTTTGTTTGATTGATCTAATGTTTTTGGCGCACTCCTCGTTATATTCCAGCCTTCTTCAGCAGTAAAGCTATGTCTATAATTATCGTGATTTTGATCTTCCTTACGGTAAGTCCGGAGATTTATTACCACGTGAAGCGTATTTTACTTGTGTGATTAGAGTGTGAGCACAGTTGATCCTTGTGGAGACAGTTAACAATGCAGCAATGCTTCTAATTTTCTTTGAGCTGGTAGACAAAGAAATAGAATTATTATTATTATTATTATTATCAAGGTGAGATGCATAGCATGCATTTTCTCATTTCTGAATCCTCATGATCATTAATTATGGGCCTGAAGACTGATAGTGTAGATATTATTATCATAGGCAGATACACGTAACCTTTTTGAAGTATTCACCGATATATTGTTTTGTAAACAAACCTGCCTTTTACAGATGCGCTGTAAGACGGTTTTATTTTCAAAAGAAATACATCTATGCTCGCTGAGGCGGATGGTCACATAAACAAAGTTATTATTCTCAGGTATAATTATTGATCTAATACTGTAACGCAAATATGTGCTTTCCACCAGTTGTTCCCACAAGAAATTACCTATTTACACCAAAGCATAACTTAGTAATTTTACAGAGATTAAGCTTTCAATTGACGTGTATAGTGACCAGTCTGTTTATCAGAACAGAATTTCAGTGACTAACTCAGTAAGTTGAAAATATTGCTTTCTCTTAGTAACAAGTACGTGTATTAATTCAGCTACTAAGTTCAATCAATATTTGTAGATGCCTAATACTGAGAAACTCTTGTCAGGATTCTCTAACTAATAATTCAGTTAGTAGATTCATTTATATACGCTTACAAGAACCACCAGTATTCATAGAGCTATTAAATTCAGTCATTGTTTTATGTAGATGCTTGTCACTTAGCAGCTCTTGTCAAGATTGTCTAATTAATAACTCACTTAGTAGGTCCATATGAATACGTCTCAGTGTATTCCCCTCACACTATGCAATAACGTATTCTGGCTGCTCGCTTTCAAAGTGCCAACTCTCGGCCAGTCAGTTAACGACAAATAGCCTGTACAAAACAAGGGGTGCTGTCGTACTCTTCCATACATCCACAGTGCCATAAGCAGTTTTGTTTCTGTCGTGACCTTCTTCTGAACCCAGCCATTCGCAGTTTACTAATTAATTCATCATTAATATCAAGAAACTCAGGCAGGCTTGAACATTACATTTACCAAATTTATCAGAAGAAATACGGCCTATGATGCGTATAACAAGAACAAATGAATTATGAAACTAAGAAAAGCTATACGACAAAATGTAATTTTTTTGTTATAATTCTGAGTTTCCTTTCATCACAATAATGGCTGATTTTTTTTTTTTTATTCAGGACTGGGAAGACATTTCCGTATTGATTCTACGCGTATGTTACATCAGCTGTCGCTTTTAAACAAATGACCGCCTACCATCGCCACGTCTGTTTCAGGCCAATCCATTCTCCATGCATTAATTTCCTCTTCCTTGTTTTTTTACGAATGTGCAATTCAGATATAATTCTGGTCATCCAATTATTGCTTCACAGTCGAAATATATGTAACTTTCTGCTCCGTTTTTACGCATTATTTCAGCGAGCACAGGTGCTAAGGACGATGAAATAAACTTCTCGTAACCGAACCTGTTCACACAGGATCTGCGTTTTCTGGATCTTTCAAACAAACTAATGTGTGTTAACAATAGGACCCTTGTGCCTTGAAATTTAATACATAAAAAATGTTTGTACACTGCTGGATATTTAAACTGGAACAACGAGGACGTGAAGGTGACATGCAACAGATGGTCAATTGGCATGAAGAGTATTTGTACCATGTGCTTTATTATGCTAGGATTTTCGTTGCAGCGTAACCACACAGAGTAAGTACAACTGACGACATCTACATTGTGTATACAAAGAAAGGTTACGCAGCAGGTGTCTTATTCCTGAATCGTATTTGAATATTGGTCGTTGGAAGACGCATTAGGAGGAGGATTATCTACCAACACATTTTGGAACTTCTACAAATATGTAGATGACAAACTAGTACACTACTGGCCATTAAAATTGCTACACCACGAAGATGACGCGCTACAGAAGCGAAATTTATCCGACAGGAGGAAGAGCTGTGATATGCAAAAGATTAGCTTTTCTGAGCATTTACACAAGATTGGTACCGGTGGCGACACCTACAACCTGCTGACATGAGGGAACTTTCCAACCGATTTCTCATACACAAACAGCAGTTGACCGGCGTTGCCTGGTAAAACGTTGTTGTGATGCCTCGTGTAAGGAGGAGAAATGCGTACCATCACGTTTCCGACTTTGATAAAGGACGCATAGTAGCCTATCACGATTGCGGTTTATCGTATCGCGACATTGCCGCTCGCGTTGGTCGATATCCAATGACTGTTAGCAGACTATGGAATCGGTGGGTTCAGAAGGGTAATACGGAATGCCGTGCTGGATCCCAACGGCCTTGTATCACTAGCAGTCGAGATGACAGGCATCTTATCCTCATGGCTGTAACGGATTGTGCAGCCACGTCTCGATCCCTGAGTCAACAGATGGGGACGTTTGCAAGACAACAACCATCTGCACAAACAATTCGACGACGTTTGCAGCAACATGGACTATCAGCTCGGAGACCATGGCTCCGGTTACCCTTGACACTGCATCAGAGACAGGAGCGCTTGCGATGGTGCATTCAACGACGAACCTGGGTGCACGAATGGCAAAACTTCATTTTTTCGAATGAATCCAGTTTCTGCTTACAGCATCATGATGGTCGCATCCGTGTTTGGCAACATCGCCGTGAACGCACATTGGAAGCGTGTATTCGTCATCGCCATACTGGTGTATCTGCCGGCGTGATGGTATGGGGTGCCATTGGTTACACGTCTCGGTCACCTCTTGTTCCCATTGACGGCTCTTTGAACAATGGACGTTACATTTCAGATGTGTTACGACTCGTGGCTCTACCCTTCATTCGATCCTTGCGAAACCCTACATTTCAGCAGGATAATGCTCGTCCGCATGTTGCATGTCCTATACTGGCCTCTCTGGATACAGAAAATGTTCGACTGCTGCTCTGGGCAGCACATTTCCCAGATCTCTCACCAATTGAAAACGTCTGGCCAATGGTGGCCGAGCAACTGGCTCGTCACAATACGCCAGTCACTACTCTTGATGAACTGTGGTTTCGTGTTGAAGCTGCATGGGCAGCTGTACCTGTACACGTCATCCAAGCTCTGTTCGACTCAATGTCCCGGCGTATCAAGGCCGTTATTACGGCCAGAGGTGGTTGTTCTGGGTACTGATTGCTCAGGATCTATGCACCCAAATTGCGTGAAAATGTAATCACATGTTAGTTCTAGTATAATACATTTGTCCAATGAAAACCCATTTATCATCTGCATTTTTTCTTGGTATAGCAGTTTTAATGGCCAGTAGTGTATTGCAAGACCGACCGGAAATATAAAGATGTTATTCCACTGAATATAATAAATTACACAAAAATGTTAACAGTATGAAAGAGATAAGAAGAGACGTAGAGTCACAGAGAGGTTCAGTCAAAAAGTCTGCTAAAGTATTGAGCTTTAGGATAACATTCCTCTTCGGAAATAGAAAACACATACACATTCACACAAGTACAACTCTCATAGATGTAGACTGTTTCTGGGCGCAGGAGCCCGACTTAGCATCAGTCAGGCTCCAGTACCCGCAGACCGTGACTACGTCTGTGTGCATTTTGCTTTTGTAAATATGTGCATGTTTTCTGTTTCTGAAGAAAGACTGCCTCAAAGCTCAGTATTTAGGCTGTGTTTTCACTGTGCCTGTCTGCAAAGCAGTGGTGAATAGCATTACTCGGTTTCTCACAGATATATATATATATATATATATACATATATATATATATATATATAATTGATTGTGAAAACTATAATAAAATAATGTTTTTATATCTAACTTAAATAGCAAAAAAATTGCAGAAAACTTTTGGTACAATCCCACTTTAGGCGACAAAACTTTTATAAGAAAGCTACATGTAAATGGAAATAAAGTAAAAGGCAGCATTTTGCTAACAAGGAAACATAACAACAAAAACGTTCAGTGGCAAAAAAATTCACATTCAATTTGAGTATATCGAAGAAACGGAATATGAATTACCGTTCTGACAGACCATACAGGTTTGCTTGGCTTATCTTGACTGTCGACAGCGCTCCTTCAAGAGGCAATCACCATTTCCATCTCTAAGTGATTTAATGTGAAGTCTGTAATGTTCCCAATTATTATCCAATATTTCCCCTCAAATTTCTTTCATCACTGTCTTATATACTTTCATTTATTTAGTTACTTCACCCAGAATGTTCAAAATCTTTCAGGCTCTGTCTGGGAATTAACCAACACTCCTTAAAATTACTCATAACAGTAAAATTTGCAATGTGCTTGATAGGTGGTTTTTACGAAACAGTAATAATACCTGTTGTAATTAATAAGCGCATTATGAGGCGTTCAGCCTTACTAATTTTTTTAAGTGAGCATGTGAACTTACACGACAAAACAACAAAAATTTAGCTACGTTTCATACTCAACGATTTATGAGTGATTCCAGTTATCTTAGTTTACATTATTTGTGATTTGTAGGGGTGCGAAAACTACACTGGATTTTGTGTTTTGTTAAAATGGTTGTACCTTTGTCCAGTTTTCAGATGTCGAAAGGTAATGATTTTGGTAACGTTTGTTTATCAAACCTATGGTTATTCCATTATGGTTTGTGGAAACATGTGCAAAGGAAAATTTATTTCTCGTGGATGTGCTAACTCATGGCTGACTTTACTCTGTTAATCAATTCTGTGTTGAGAATATTAGATTAATTCTCGATATAATGTAAGCATCTTGCCTGCTATAACTTCAGAACTTTTTTCTTTCTTCACAGGTAACAAAGATATCCTCGAATGCTAGTAATTGCTTAAATGGAGAACAGGAGAAGCCTCTTAAGATCTGTAGTACGATACCACATGATCTGCAGAATTTTCGGGCTGACGCCGTTCACAGTGGACGCCGAGAGATGTGAACTACGGAGGACACGCGCTGGTACATTGTATGCAGCTATTGTTCTCGTGATGATCCTGGCAATAACAGGGCTTACGATAAATTGGGTGCAAGTTTTTAAGGCAGGAAGAAAGGATTCCATCACATTTGTCTGGTGGGTTGCGTATATGACGACATACTACGCTACCATGGTGATGGCAGTCGCCGCAGACTTTTTTCGAAATACCAACAAATACCAAAGGATCCTCGATTTGTTGTCTTATCGGGACAGCAGCTTCTTGGAGTCTCATCCTTCTTCCAGTTGGGCGGTAAAGATCTCCTGCGTGGCAGTTTATGTCATGTCTCTTTTGCTGATTGTAACTGTTGTTATGTTGAAGTGTTCGAGCTACGGCGTGAACTGGGCATTTGTCCCCATATTCTTCATTGATAGTATTGTACCAACAGCGGTTTGCAGATACGTAGGACTTATTACTCTGTTGAAGGGCGACTTACATCAACTCCACCAGTGTCTGGCAGCTTCGGAGCAAATGCGACGCCAGCGCCGACCACTTGCAGATCGCTACCGGAAACTGAGGAGAGTCTACTCAGCACTCTGCCACCTGTCCCAGGAGGTTCTTTCGGCGCACAAGCCATTCTTAGTTTCTTGGCTGGTGACAGCACTGTGCAGCATTTCTTGGAACGTTGTTGCGATGATCTTATCGCCGCATAGACAGCCAGAGGTGGTATATATTTTGCTTATATCGTGGCAGTCGTCACAGGTGTTAATGGTGTCAGCGGCCTCGCACGCGCTGTCCAGGGAGGCGGCGCAGACAGCTCCTGTCCTCTGCCGGCTACTGCTGGCTTCGACTCTCCGCAGGGCAGAAACGTTAGAGCTGCGCCACTTCTGCCGCCTGGCACACAGCCAGAGTCCCACTCATCAACTTTACGGTGTCGCTACCTTGGATATGCGGATGTTGGTGGCCTCCTTGTCTTTCATTACAACTTGTATCGTGATTTTGTTATGTTTCTGGCAGGCTTTATGAAGAAAAATACATTGTGCTATAATGATTACAGAAGTGGTGGTAAGTATGGACTGTTCTGCACTAAGATCGATAACTGTGTTGCTGTAATTACGAGCTTGTATAATGTGTGCCTGTTACATTAATTTTTAAGTTAAACACAGATAGCCATTAAAACTATGTAGTGTTATAAATGGTGAGACCGTTTCCCTTGAAAATTTTTCCTTGCTTAGAATTGCACAATACAGCCAAGCTGTAGGAGGATGGATGTATTCAAGTCTGTCGTGCAGTATACAGGGTGTTTCAGAAGTGATAATTCGAATTACAAAAGTCAAGGAAACACGGATATTTGGTCAGGAAATGGCAAACTGTCAAAGGTTGATGACAACGAACACAAGGTGGTTAGGGATCACCACTTAACATATGGCGGTGGCTGGAACGACAGCGCCCAATACGCCCTAGCTAAAGTGATCTCCTAGTGGCGAGAGGGCCTTGAGGACGTCGGCCATGCCCGGTGGGATAGGTTTAATTCCTCAGAGCTTGTTACCACGAAGGGAAGACCAGCAGTGATGCCAAAGTGACACCAACTGCTGACAGATGGCAACACGGTGATTATATCTGAAGGAATGGAAGAACTATGGCAGCAGCGTGTAAAGAAACTGGTTCTATACTTTAAAAATTTTTTTTAAATAATAAAACATGACCTATACAAGGAACCTCATTACCCCTGTTAGTCATGGACAAAAAAAAATTGGAATAGTCTTTCTCAGAGTGTGCATAATCTTATCTGAGACCAATAAGACGTCAATTTTAATCTAAATATTGTACGCCAAGGTTTACGTAATAAAAAAAATAAATTAGGTAATCCAGTACAATTATTATATAGATGCGATAAATCACTTTAACGGGGCCAAATGAACAATCAAAGTCAATATAATTCCAGTAAACCTGCAAAAGTAAAAACAAATTATTGTGGAGGCCTACATAGACATCGCGCATCTGCTAGGTGCCCACGAAATACGTAATTTTGTTTTGAAGCTCACAGCCAAAGAGAAAATAGGTGCAGTTTTCAAGCAGTAATAGCGGACAGCATCAGCTGGTAATATACGTAATTTTATGGTAGCTAATTTTACTACACAAAATTAAATATGTACTCCCTCCAAAAGAAGTTACAAACAAACATGAAAATAAAATTATAATGAGCAGCAAAATGTCTGAGAAGAATTTTTAAAGGAAATTATTGATTGAACTTTAATTTGGCGGGTTTTCAACACTGTCAACAAGACGAAATAATGGAAAGAATATTTATTGGGAGTAAACAAAATTCAGACATTGTGACAGTATTTTTAAATTAGTTAATTCAACTGCAATTGTCTTTAATTTTGAAATGAGAGAGAGCGTAATAATTTTCTTTTAATGTCTGAATTGCTGCTGCAGGCAGTGCGATGACGTCAGCAGTGGTCCGTGCGGACGATGTGTGAAGTAAATACTGGTTTGTGGCGTAAAGATAATGATGGATCCTCCTGTTTCATTAATATTCCAGTTACGGCGGTGGTCCACGTCTCCGTTGTAGTCGAATCAGCTGGCAGCACTGGCGCGATAATAATAGTTCCAGTATGCGCGTTGTCGTTTCGCGCGCGTCATTTTATTATTAAAAGTTTATTAATCACGTGATGTGGGTAGGTCGGAATTATGCAACGTCTTTAGCATTTAAGATTATATCCGGTTAATGACAATACTTCGTACAGTTCTTTCACCGTGTTGCCACAGGAAAACAGTCACATGTCTTTTTCACTATAACAGTCCGTTAAACATCAGTTCAATTACGTCGTCGTCTTTAAGACAGTTTGGACGATATAATAAATCTTTCTTGATCAAATCACAGCACTATTCTTTTATTTAACATTTTAGTTTGGTTCACTTTCACGCAATTCTGTTAGTGTCTCCACACGACAATGGCGTCTGGTTCATTGCTAATTGTCACAAGTTCACACAGTTTGTAAAATCGTCACCGCAAACACCAGATATACTTTTCAGGTTTTACTGTTCACTTAATAATGCACAATCTCCTATTAACACAGCGACGCACTGTAATTAATTGTTCCTCCGCGTATAACCGTCTTTCACGCCGAAAGTTGCAACGTTTTACACACGCAAACCGACCACGATACCACAACAACTCGCACGCACTCTATTGACAGTCATTCGCTCTCTCTCTCTCTCTCTCTCTGACACAATACTTCTTCGAGCCTAACCAAGGATTTACAAAGCATATAGAACCAGAACATTCATATTCGTAGAATATAAAATATTGAACAGTAGCAAAATGAATGAAGACACAATGTGAAGTATTAAGAAATAAAGGATAGTGGAAATAAATGATACATACGTACTATGACAAGGTAATGCACCAAAGAAAAAAAATATTATCGAATTTCCGGGAAAGCAATGTCTTTACATGTGCCCCCCCTCCCCCCCCCCCCCGCATTTTATCATTTGATGTTCCACAGTACATCTTATGATAAAATGTCCTTACCCATATAAGTCATATGATTTATTTATGTTTAACTTGGCACTTTGTCAATCTGCATTATGAATTGTCAATCAATATTAAAAAAGATGAACTTATCTAACAGCAAATATATGGCCTCGTTACCAGCCAGGCCGTCGTGACCAGGAAACCAGGAAAACATCAAAGTGGCTCCCTCAAGAGTGAGCAAATGGAAGCTTTTTTGGACCCATTACACTAAGGGATCGAGTGTGTTCAGTACACAGAGGCTCTGAAGGGCAGAGGGAGTTAGAGCAGATGACACATTTGAAAAGTATGCGTCGCAGGATATATTTTTTTTTTTTTTTTGTGGTTTTAGGGCGCACAACTACAATGGTCATTAGCGCCCAGACTAAATTAGGAATGCACCGCGATGCACAAGGTTAAAACAGCAACGAAAGGGGACAGTAGTATAAAAGACAGACAGGCATAGGATTAAAAAAACGGCATACTCAAACGTCCTTAGACAGTTGAAAATTTCCCGGCGTATCGAATATTCCATAAGATTTCGGGATTGCCGACGAATTGCAGACGAATTAGAGCACTTGAAATCGGTATTTCAACGTAATGGATATTCTCCACATCAGGTCAGTACTGCTTTAAGGAGGAAAACACATGACCACCAACAAGATCAAGAGGATAAGGAGGTGTTTAAGTCCAGAGCATTTCTCCCGTATGTCGGGAACATTTCATCGAAAGTAGGCAGAATTTTAATGAAACATCGTATGAAAGCAATCTTCCGGTCACCTACAAAGACTCGTGCTCTTCTGGGCTCATCCAAGGATGATCTAGGATTACGGAAGGCTGGAATTTATAAAATACCTTTCGAGTGTGGGAAAGCCTACATTGGTCAAACCACACGCACAGTACACGACCGCTGCGTTGAACATGAGCGCCAAACTCGCCTTTTACAGCCCAGTAAGTCGGCCATAGCCGAACATTGTATTTCCACAGGACATACTATGGATTATTCGGCCACGAAAATCTTCGCCCCATCGAGATCCTTCTGGGATTCAGTTGTGAAGGAATCCGTGGAAAATCGTTTAGCGGAAAATCTCATTAATCGTGATGGCGGCTTTTTATTGAATAAGGCCTGGAACCCGTTGATTTCTTTAATTTCAACCAAAAGAAAACTTTTTATGGCTTCTGACATCTCGAGCGAAAAGTAATTTTAATTTTAATATTGAAATTTTGCATGTTATTGTTTTGTACACGTCTGCGTGCATGTTTTACTTTTTTCACGCATTCGTTTGCGCTCCATAGATGCAGTAATATTGTACAGAGCCTTGGAATCGACAGGTGGCGCGCATGCTACGGTAACTTGCGCATGCGCGCCTGCGGCACTTTTACGTATAAATAGAGCGACTTGCACTAGCAATCTCCAGTGTCAAACACTCGCCTGAAGATGGCTGTAAGGTTGTCAGCCGAAATATCGTGGAAAGAAGTCGATGAGATCCGGCTGCAATCCCGAAATCTTGTGGAATGTCCCTAGACAGATTTGTCAAGTTGATAAAACGAAGAACGCAAGCAGCAGCTCCGGGGTCATCCGCTAAAATGGCATCCAGAGTACAAGGTACGCCAAGATCAACGGGCAGTTTAGTCAAAGTCGGACAGGACATTAAAATGTGGCGTACCGTCAGCAATTGCCCACATGAGCAGAACGGCGCCGGTGCAGCCGTCAGCAGATGGCGATGGCTGAACCGGCAGTGTCCAATTCGTAACCGGGCCAAAACGACCTCTTCCCGTCGATAAGGGTGGGAAGAGGTCGTCCAAGCCGAGGGAAGAGGTTTCATGGCCCGAATGTTGTTGTCCGTAAGTGCAGACCAATCGGCATGCCACAGCGATAAAATGCGCTGACAAATGACCCTGCTACAATCTGATGAAGGGACACAACAACAAGCTGTCCGAGGCTGGAGGACCGCAGCCTTGGCCGCGGCATCCGCAGCTTCGTTCCCAGGTATACCTACATGGCCAGGAACCCACATAAAGCTAACTGGAGAACCGTCATCCACCAGCTGCTGAAGAGAGCGTTGGATCCGGTGCACGAAAGGGTGAACCGGATACGGATCACTGAAGCTCTGGATGGCGCTCAGGGGATTGGAGCAGGCGACATAAGCAGAATGTCGGTGGCGGCAGATGTAAAGAACAGGCTGGTAGAGGGCAAATAGCTCAGCTGTGAAGACCGAACAATGGCCATGGAGCCGGCATTTGAAACTGTGTGCCCCGACAATAAAAGAACACCCGACACCGTCATTGGTCTTAGAGCCATCTGTCTAAATGAAGGTCATATTAATGAACTTCGAACGAAGTTCGACAAAATGGGAGCGGTATACCGAACCGGGGGTAACCTCCTTTCGGAGCGAGCTGAGGTCAAGGTGAACGCGAACCTGAGCCTGGAGCCAAGGTGGCGTTTGGCTCTCGCCCACTCGAAAGGTTGCAGGGAGTGAAAAATCAAGGTGCTGAAGGAGGCGACGAAAGCGGACTCCAGGGGGTAGCAGGGCAGAGACATACAACCCGTATTGACGGTCGAGAGAGTCGTCAAAAAAGGAACGATAAGACGGGTGGTCGGGCATTGACAACAGCCGACAGGCATACCGACAAAGCAGTGTATCGCGCCGGTAGGTTAGTGGCAATTCACCGGCTTCGGCATGAAGACTCTCGACGGGACTAGTATAAAACGCTCCGATCGCAAGACGTAAACCCCGATGTTGAATGGAGTTGAGGCGGCGTAAGATGGACGGCCGTGCAGAGGAGTATACGAAGCTCCCATAATCCAGCTTGGAGCGGACGATATAGGCGATCGATATAGGCGAAGTAGGACGGTTCGATCCGCTCCCCACGACATATCACTCAGAACACGGAGGACATTTAGAGAACGGGTACAACGGGCAGCCAAATATGACACATGTGGAGACCAGCTAAGTTTCCTGTCAAATGTAAGACCTAAAAATTTTGTTGTCTCCACGAATGGGAGAGCAACGGGACCGAGTCGTAAGGACGGTGGGAGAAACTCTTTGTAGAGCCAGAAGTTAACACAGACCGTCTTCTCGGCAGAAAAACTGAAGCCATTGGCGACACTCCAGGAGTAAAGACGGTCAAGACAACGCTGAAGACAGTGCTCCAGGAAACATGTACGCTGCGCGCTGCAATAGATGATAAAATCGTCTACGAAAAGGGAGCCTGATACATCAGCTGGGAGGCAATCCATTATTGGATTGATCGCTATGGCGAAGAGAGCGACGCTCAAAACTGAGCCCTGTGGCACCCCATTTTCCTGGCGAAAGGCGTCGGAGAGGACAAAACCCACACGTACCCTGAACTGTCGATCGATTAAAAAGGCACGAATAAAAAGCGGGAGGCGACTGCGAAAACTTCATGTAAGCATGGTGCGGAGAATGCCCGCCCTCCAGCAGGTGTCGTAAGCCTTCTCCAAGTCAAAGAACACAGCCGCGGTCGGGCGCTTCCGCAAGATGTTATTCATAATGAAGGTCGACAAGGTAACCAGATGGTCAACAGCAGAGCGGCGTCTACGAAACCAACATTGTACATTGGGAAGTAGGCGTCGAGATTCAAGCAGCCAAACCAAACGAGAGTTAACCATTCGCTCCATCACCTTACAGACACAGCTGCTAAGCGAGATGGGTCGATTACTGGAAGGCAAGTGCTTGTCCTTCGCCGGCTTAGGAATCGGGACAACAATAGACTCGCGTCAGCATGTGGGAACATGATCCTCAATCCAGATGCGATTGTAAGTACGAAAAAGAAAACCTTTACCCGCAGTAGAAAGGTTCTTCAGCATCTGAATATGAATAGAATCAGGCCTTGGAGCGGAGGATCGTGACCGGGCAAGTGCATTTTCGAGATCCCGCATGGTGAATGGGGCATTATAACTTTCACGATTCGAGGAGCGGACATTAGGTGGCCCAGTCTCCTCTGCCTGTTTTCGGGGGAAAAAGGCAGGCTGGTAATGAGCGGAGCTCGAAAGCTCTGCGAAAAAGCGGCCGAAGGCATTGGAGACATCCTCAGGGGCCACAAGGACGTCATTCGCGACCCGCAAGCCAGAAACTGGTGAGTGGACCTTAGTGCCAGATTGACGGCGCAGGCTACCCCAGACAACAGAAGGAGTAAAACTGTTGAAGGTGCTTGTGAAAGCAGCCCAGCTGGCTTTCTTGCTTTCTTTAATAACACGACGACACTGCGCACGCAATCGTTTATAATTGATACAATTCGCCACCGTGGGATGGCGTTTAAAGGTGCATAAAGCACGTCGACGAGCACGTAAAGCGTCTCTACATACTGCGGTCTACCAGGGGACCGGTACGCGACGTGGAGAAGAAGTAGTGTGAGGGATGGAATATTCAGCAGCAGTGAGAATGACTTCCGTGAGGTGTGCGACCTGACTATCGCAGCTTGCGAAGGTTTGATCCTGAAAGATCGCCCTGGAAGAGAAGAGCCCCCAGTCTACTTTGGAGATGTTCCAACTAGTTGAGCACGGAGAGGGGGTATGATGCAGGAGATGGATAACACACGGGAAGTGGTCGCTCGAATACGTATTAGAAAGTGCATACCACTCAAACCGGCGTGCAAGTTGGGTAGTACATATAGAGAGGTCTAAATGGGAACAGGTGTGAGACGTATCCGAAAGAAAAGTAGGGGCGCCAGTATTGAGGCAGACAAGATTGAGTTGGTTGAAAAGGTCTGCTAACAGTGAGCCCCTCGGGCAGGATGCTGGAGAGCCCCAAAGCGGATGGTGGGCATTGAAGTCTCCACTTAACAAAAATGGTGCAGGTAGCTGAGCAATAATTTGCATCATGTCTGCCCTGGTAACGGCAGACGACGATGGAGTGCAAACGGTACAAATGGAAAATGTAAAAGTGGGGAGAGTAATTCGGACAGCAACTGCCTGCAGGCCGGTGTGCAATGTGATGGGATCGTAGTAAATATCATCCCGGATCAGCAACATAACCCCTCCATGAGCCGGAATACCTGCCACAGGGGGTAGGTCAAAACGCACTGAGGCATAGTGTGCCAACTCAATTTCATCGCATGGGCGTAGCTTCGTTTCCTGGAGGGTACGACGAGCGGACAGTGCAAGCGTAGCAGCAACTTTAAGTCCTCTCGGTTGGAGCGAATGACGCGAATATTCCAATGAAGAAGTGAGATCGTGGGAAGGAAAAGAAGGAGAAGCAAGAAGCGCGTCGCGGGATGTAATGCATAACCTGATACAGGACGTATAACTCTGCTGTAAATACTGATTAGTGTTTCGGAAGCCGACACTGAAGATCGTCGGTGCCAATGAAAGAGGCCCACCCGAAATCACGGTCAGTCTGAGAGCCATCAGTGTACACACATGCACTATCGCTAAGATACGTGCGAAGATCGAGAAATTTACAGCGATAGATTGTATCTGGAATAGTTCCCTAAGCAAGCAAATTAAGTCCAAGGTGAACACGGGCAGCCACACAAAGCCAATGTAATGAAGGATTCACACCCATCAGGAAAGTGGCAGGCAGCATGCAGTGAGCAATAACCCAATGTGAACTCCAGAATGTAACAGAGAAAAGGGACGCGACCTATACTGCCTCTCAAAGGAATCCAAGGAGGAAGCACAGGGTGTGCCAAGCATGGCAGACAAATGGCATGCGTATCTGCTGAGTAGAACATCACGCCAGTACGACAACGGTAGTTCGGCAACTTTTGCATAGAAACTCTCAACTGGTCAACAAGGTGCCAGTGGCCACAATGGTAGATTGTATTTCGACGACGTAATATGAACGGACGTGCAGATGCATAAACGAGAAACACATAGTCTAGTTTTGAACTAACAAGTGATCGATACAAATGGAGGTGTATTGTCTGATCCGCTCCCCAGGACGTACCGCTTAGGATACTGAGGGATCGGGTGCAGTGGGCGGCCAGATAAATTATGTCGGAGGACCGAGGTGATCTTCTACCAAGCCACAGGAATTTCGTAGTTTCAGCAAACGTAAGTGCAACGGGCCCAATGCTGTGGCTGTGCCCTCTTGCAATATTTGATATTCCTGGCTGGATGAGGAGAGGGTGGTATGATAGGTGGGTTGCTGGTTTCCTCTCACTACTACGCAAAATGGACAAGTGGTTAAAATACACTTTATTGCAGGAACCAGTTGAGTAGTTAACTTCAATGATTTCCAGTCTGAAGTTCTGTTGTTAACAGCAATCAAATAACATGTAACAATTCTTGAATCTTGTCTATGTCCATATCACAGCTATATACAATGACTAACGTTTCGTCGGCCGGAGTGACCGAGCGATTCTAGGCGCTACAGGTTGGAGCCGTGCGACCACTACGGTCGCAGGTTCGAACCCTGCCTCGTGCCTGGATGTGTGTCATGTCCTAAGGTTAGTTAGGTTTAAGTAGTTCTAAGTTCTAGGGGACTGATGACCTCAGCACTTAAGTCACATAGTACTCAGAGCCATTTGAACTAACGTTTCCTCACAGCTAGCTAAGGTACGAGGTGACGACTTGTAACCTCCCCCTCACTTATCGACCTTAATGACAGTGAAAAGTTAAACCGCGTGTACCTAATGGAAATTTGGGAGAAGCAATCGTCACAGAAGTTAATCTTTCGGTAAAGAGGGAGGAAGGGTTACGTCTAAATGAAAGGAAAAATGCAAACGAAATTGGTGGAAATTAGTTTTGAAAAAGGGTAAAGTTACTAAAGAAAGTAAATGTGCGGTCGTTACGTTAACAACTAACTGGCGTTAATTAGATATTTGAGATTTGGGGAAAATTACGGACGCCATTCCTATGGACAACTACTACAATAACTGAAAAAGAAAGGTTAATGCACATATAATTAGCACTAAAAACGTAGCAACTGGAGGTTGACACGTGGTGTGTGAAAACGGAATGTTTGTCCGAAGTAATAAATTTCGTTACACTTTGACTTAATGTAGCAAAATAATTAATAAAATCGGAAAATTGATAGTTAATTTAGTGACTGAAATTAATAGTCAACTTTGCTTCTGAAGCACTACGAAATTACATAAAATAAGGTTAGTCTTGGGCAACCTCAACAATCATCTCCAAAGCTACTTGAATCTACGCAATTTAGAAATAAGAGATTTAACTTTGAACTTGAATTAAATGATCTTGAACAATTAACAATAGTAAAATTTCGTACGTACCAAGCTGAGCTGCAGTCACAGGTAAGCTAAAATATGGTAACAAAACTCACTCTTAATTTGTGCCTGTGTAATCTAAATATTGTAGCCAGCTAAGAATACTTTAACTGAACGTTGAAATTAAAGCAGTGAAATGGAATGATATTACTTTAACGCTGGCGTTTGGATATCAACGACACACGGGTTCATTTAGAAAAAGGAAGGGACCCTGCTTGGTAATGCAATTGGGACAATAAGCAACAAAGGTTCATGCTAAGTTGCTGTATTTTAGTGATGCAAATGGAACAGTTTGAAACGCTGAGGTGCTTTCAGTCTTCCTTGTTGGTGACTGAAGATTTGAAGTCGTCGATCGAGGAGGTGGTGACAATCACTTATTGTCGGCAGTAACTGTTGCAGAAGCTGGATGTTGGCGCGCCTTCTTGTCGACATGGTCACCAGGCGAAACGGGCTCTTGATGTGTGCCAGCCAATGTTTCCCGTCCGCGACACCGTGCCAGAAACTATCATAGCAAGTCGAGCACAATTACATGCTGCCAAAGCCCGAAAGCGCGGCAACTCGCGGGAGCGTCACACAACACACCTGCTCCACCCCCCTACTCCAGCCAGACTCTCCTCTGCCCGCGCTCCACGCAGCAGAGTTAATACTACCCAAGACCCTAAACAATTTGGTTCTCCACACGACCTATTGATGTAATCGTTCGATAGCATAGTTTTCCCTAGGCAAGACCCAGCGTAAACATACAAATAATATTTTCAAAACAAACCAATTATACACCGACATAAATGCATAACTATATATATACAAATTGTAAAACAATTACTATATATAAAGACACAGAAAAGTCATTTCTTCAGGTAACAAAATAAGGAAAAAATTTATAGTACAATAGATGGAAATAGGAGGATATGCATTTCCGGCGTTACGGACTTCTACTGTGGAAGAGAAGTGCACATTGCTACGTACTGAGGTGTAATGTGAACTCAGTCCAGATGCGACGTTCTGAGGTACTGAGATTGCGACAGGTGGGTCGGCGGCGGGGGCCTATATGCACGCTGCCCAGGGTAATATATCCGCCGTCCGCGGATAGGAAAATCGCAGAGTGTGAGTTATAGCGTATTTATTTAAACTAAAGTCTTTCTTCATAATTTACAAAACAATATTCGTGAGGTAGGACTGATCCTCCAAGCCTACCAATAACTGAGTCAGAGATTCTTCCGAACATAAACTGTCTGTAGTAACCATACAACTTCACTAAACCAAGCTCCGAGCGTCTCGTGAAGAGTGGCGCGGAGTCCTCGTTCCCGTCACCTGAGCCCAAGGACGAGTAGAGGCCCTGCGAGGATGGCTCCGGTACGCTGGCGGCGGTGGACGATAACGCGGCGGCTACGATGACAGCAGTGGGCTCGCTCCGCATGAACTGCCTCTCCAGGTTATTTGTTTTTTTCTTTATTGATTTTCAATTCCCCCCGAAGGGGGCGGGCTGGCAGCAGCTTACTACGCTGCTCTACAGCCTACAGACTTTTTTTAAATAAAGGAAGAAGAAATAAACAAGGAAAAACAGGCGATAAAATGGTGATTTTAAGTGTAAAATGGCGTAAAATTGCGGAAAGTTAAAACAGAAAGCAAAAGGGGTTGGCAATGTAGATAAAATACACAGGAATCAGACAAGTAACATAGTAGACACACAATTAAAAAAACATGGCGACAGTCTGGTTTCTGTTCGCAAGAGATAAAAGGCACACCCAGCGACAGTATGATGGCCGTTGGCAACAAGTCCCAACAACCACAACACGGAACACTCACTGTAAAACACGCACTGGAGAACACTCACTGTAGAACACTGCACGAAAGTGGCAGGACAAAGACGACACTCCCGAGCCAAAGGCAGATGGGGGGGGGGGGGGGGACCTGCAGGAGGGGGAAAAACAAGGAGGGAGGAGAGGAAAAAACGAAAAGGGGGGGAAACAAGGAGGGAGAGGACTAATAAAGGGGGAGAAGGGCAGACGCGAGAGGGAATGAGAGGAGGCAGAGGAGGGAAATGTAAAAGGACGCGGGGGAGAGAAGGGGGCAAAGAGAGGGGAGGTGGGGAAGAAAGAGGATGGAAGGAGGGGAGAGGGAGCCCGGTAAAAGGACAGAGGAAAGGAGGGGGAGTGAGGATCAGAGTTGATAGGAGGGATAAATGGAGGGAGAGAGGGCATCATCCGGGAGGGGGAGTTGATGGAAGCCACCTTGGGAAAGGAGGTGTAGGGTGTAGAGATGGAGGGTAGGGGGGACACAACGGTGAAGACGGGGCGGGGGGCGGGGATCGGAGAGGAGAGGAGCAACCAGGGGGTGAGGGGGTTCAAGACGGCGGGAGGTGTAGAGGATGCGGATATGTTCGAGGAATAGGAGCAGATGGGGGAAAGGAATGAGATCATAGAGGATCCGCATGGGGGACGGGAGGCGTATACGGAAGGCGAGGCGCAGTGCATGACGCTCAAGGATATGGAGGGACTTACAGATGTTGGGGGGCAGATATCCAGGCAAGACTGGCATAACAGAGGATGGGACGGATTAAGGATTTGTAGGTTTGGAGGATGGTAGAGGGGTGCAACCCCCACGTCCAGCCGGAGAGGAGTTTGAGGAGTCGGTGGCGGTTGTGGGCTTTGGATTGGATGGAGCGGAGATGAGGGATCCAGGTGAGGCCTCTTCAGGCTCCTGCGCCAGCCTAAATACTGCTCGACACATGGATATGGCTGGCTCTATTTGCAGTCACGTGTCGAGCGGTAGGAAAGAGGTCCGCGGCTGTAGCGACCTGTTGTGGTACCGTGGACGGCACCTGGTGGTCTCTGGGAAGCGTCTTTGTTTCCGGGATGACGGGCCAGGCTGACCCCTACTCGGTCCGGGGCCCGCTGTACCGCTCTGCTTCGCGGGAAGCGAGAGTTGCAGGCGTTTAGTTTGGACACAGTCCAGGGGGCGTTATCGGCGCGTAGCGTGGGGCCGTGGCTTGGTTTTGTCTTGTCATAAGCGCGCCTAGTTCATCGCCTGCTATACAAAGTTTCCTATAAAAAGCTGCCGATCAGTATGCTGGCGAAGGGGAACACCAGCACATTCGTCTGCCCCGAAACGCCGCACCGTTGTCGTGCACTAGAGATGCGAACCACAATGGGTGGAGGCGAGAGATGAGCTGGGAGCCACAGCTGTGGAGGACAGCGTACTCCTTACCGTACCCCGCCATATGGCTTCTGAGAGCAGGCGAACTTCCTCCCGAAAACACTGCTCAAGGTACACGTCCAGTGCAAAGGGTGTCTCCTAGGGCGATGACGCCGATGGCGATGGCGGGTCTAGGTCCTTCGGGTCGGAGAGCGGCGATGGAGGAGGCCCAGGGCACGCCGTTCATTCGCTCGTCCTGGGTTTCCGTGGCGGCACCAGTTGACGGATGCAAAGGACACGTTGTCCCGTGAGGTCGCGAATGTAGGGGAAGAAAAGCAGCAGAATCACGGGGCAAACGGGAAATGCGAATCTGATTCTGGTGACGGCGCTGCAAAACCATCCAGAGCTACAGTTAGATACGTATAAGTGCCAGTGTGTTTCTGGATCTCGCGTCGCTACCAGAGCTGACATCGGCCAAAAACCCTGTGAAGAACAAGATCGCGCGCTGCAAAGCAATACCTTGTGGATAACATCGCAAGTTCACTGAGGCCTTTTGCGGATGATGCTGCGGTATATCGAGAGGTTGTAACAATGGAAAATTGTACTGAAATGCAGGAGGATCTGCAGCGAATTGACGCATGGTGCAGGGAATGGCAATTGAATCTCAATGTAGGGGAGTGTAATGTGCCGCGAATACATAGAAAGATAGATCCTTTATCATTTAGCTACAATATAGCAGGTCATCAACTGTAAGCAGTTAATTCCATAAATTATCTGGGAGTAGGCACTAGGAGTGATTTAAAATGGAATGATCATATAAAGTTGATCGTCGGTAAAGGAGATGCCAGACTGAGATTCATTGGAAGAGTGCAATCCGAAAACAAAGGAAGTAGGTTACAGTACACTTGTTCACCCACTGCTTGAATATTGCTCACTAGTGTGGGATCCGTACCAGATAGGGTTGATAGAGGAGACAGAGAAGATCCAACGTAGAGCAGCGCGCTTCGTTACAGGATCATTTAGTAATCGCGAAAACGTTACGGAGATGATAGATAAAATCCAGTGGAAGACTCTGCAGGAGAGACGGTCAGTAGCTCGGTACGGGCTGTTGTTGAAATTTCGAGAACATACCTTCACCGAGGAGTCAAGCAGTATATTGCTCCCTCCTACGTATATCTCGCGAAGAGACCATGAGGATAAAATCAGAGAGATTAGAGCTCACACAGAGGCATACCGACAATCTCTCTTTCCACGAACAATACGAGACTGGAATTGAAGGGGGAACCGATAGAGGTACTCAAAGTACCCTCCGCCACACACCACCAGGTGGCTTGTGGAGTATGGATGTAGATGTAGATGTAGATGTAGATACCTGTGGACCATCGGCGGCACCGGATGCTGCGGTGGGTCGAGAAAGTGAAGCAGTGACTGATGTTGGCGGCTGTGCAGATGTTCTGCAGGTGATGGTCCGTCGGCTGGGTGACAGCGACAGGAGGCGAGAAAGAGTTGCTCGAGAATGTGAAGCAGTGACTGATGGTGGCGGCTGTGCAGAAGTTCTGCAGGTGATGGTCCGTCGGCTGGGTGACAGCGACAGGAGGCGAGAAAGAGTTGCAGCGCCCCTTCCCGTGTGTGGGAGGTGCGAAGCTTGACCTTGTGTTGTCTGAACTTGCGAAGAAATCGTCCACTTCCCTGTTGAAATGCAGGTGAAACAGAATGCTTGTTAGACGACGAATGTCATTTCGTGCACAAGACTGTTCAAAGTCATGTGACGTGAACTGAGGTCCGTTGTCGGTAACAATTACTTCAGGAAATCCTTCAATGCAAAAACTGAGGATAACGCTTGAACGGTGCTACGTGACGTGGTAGCGTTCATAGGCACAGAAAATGGGAACTTGTTAAAAGAGTCTACCACTATGAGCCAACGAGCGTTCCAAATTAGTTCTGCAAACTCAATGTGCATTCGCTGCCATGGTGATTGAGTCTTAGATCAATCTGCGAACGTCTGTGGCGGATCTCATTGGCTGTCAGCGCATACGCGACACTGTGACGTCATCTGTTTAATGTGGGCATCCACGCCATTCCAAGTACAGTGCTAACGCTCTAACTGTTTAGTGCGAACCATTTCCGAATGTCCTGGTGAAGCTGGTGTAACACATCCTTTTTCAACACTGTGGCATTGAGCACACGCGAGTGTCCACTGTCAGATTGTGCTAAGATCACACCTTGTTTTACTGAAAGGTTATGTCGACATGCAAAGTATCGGCGCACTACTGAATTCTGTTCAACGAGTGAGGCCAAGACGTGCGAATGTAATGCAACAAAATCTTTAGATCATGGTCAGCTTCCGTGGCCTTTGCAAGTTTTCTGTTATTCAGTGGAAAAGACTGCAGCAATTCAGAGTCCTGCGCATCGATCTGGCAACAAGATGCGTCAGTGGAGTCAGGATCAGAGTCGGGGCCGATCGGAAGGCAAGAAAGGGCGTCATCATTGCCTTGCTGTGACGTAGGACTTCGCAAAATTTCGTACAGATACTGGGATAGAGGTGAAAGCCAACGCTACAGTTATTGAACTGTACCTGTAAGAACCAGCTTTGACGAATGAAACAGGAATGCAAAGAATTGTGATCTGTCACTAAATAGAACTCGCGACCAAACAGAAAGTGATGGAATTCTGACACACCATACCCCAACGGCGAGAGCTTATTTTCCAATTTATTAATAATTGCACTGAGTCTGGGTTAACAACTTTGAGGCAAAAGCAATAGGTTTGTCTTGTGCACCAATTCTGTGCGAAAACACAGAGCCAAAGCCGTAAGAGGAAGCGTCTACTTGCAAATTCACTGGTTTGGCAGGATCAAAATGTACTGAACATCTGTCACTCAGCAAGGCATTTTTGAGTTTCTGAAATGTATCGTGACACTCTTCACATGAAAGGCACATTTTCCCTACACAAGTGATGCGATGGGGCCACGATCTCTGAAGCGTTAGGAAACAAAAGTTTTGTCTCAAGTACAGATAGTGATGAAGATCAGTGGACAAAGTTCAAAACCATCGTACAATATGCGTTAGATGGGCATGTGCCAAGCAAGATCGTAAGAGATGGAAAAGAGCCACCGTGGTACAACAACCGAGTTAGAAAAATGCTGCGGAAGCAAAGGGAACTTCACAGCAAACATAAACATAGCCAAAGCCTTGCAGACAAACAAAAATTGTGAGCAGGGCTATGCGATAGGCGTTCAATGAATTCGAAAGTAAAGTTCTATGTACTGACTTGGCAGAAAATCCTAATAAATTTTGGTCTTATGACAAAGCGGTAGGTGGATCAAAACAAAATGCCCAGACACTCTGTGACCAAAATGCTACTGAAACAGAGGATGACAGACTAAAGGCCGAAAGGTTGTATATGCAAGATTACTGGGGCATTTAAATTCACATAATTTGCTGTCAAATGTACACTTTGGTTTTAGAAATGGTTGAATAACTGAAAATGCTATATTCTCTGTGAGGTTTTGGATGGATTAAATAAAAGGCTGCGAACGGTAGGTGTTTTCTTTGATTTAACGAAGGCTTTTGACTGTGCTGACCACAAAGTATTACTGCAGAAGTTGGACCATTATGGAGTAAGGGGAGTAGCTTACAATTGGTTCGCCTCTTACTTTAAGAACAGAAAGTAGAGGGCAATTCTCCGCAATATTGAGAGTGGTAGTGATGTTCAGCCCCAATGGGGCACTGTTAAGTGGGGCGTTCCCCAAGGGTCGGTGCTGGGGCCACTGGTGTTTCTTATTTATATAAATGATATGCCTTCTAGTATTACAAGTGACTCAAAAATATTTCTGTTTGCTAATGACACCAGCTTGGTAGTGAAGGATCTTGTGTCTAATACTGAAACAGTGTCAAATAATGTAGTTCATGAAATAAGTTCATGGCTTGTGGAAAATAATTTGATGCTAAATCACAGTAAGACTCAGTTTTTAGAGTTTCTAACTCACAATTCAACGAGAACCGATATCTTGATCAGACAGAATGGGCATATTATAAGCGGGACGGAACATTTCAATTTCCTAGGCGTTCGGATAGATAGTAAGCTGTTGTGGAAAGCCCATGTCCAGGATCTTGTTCAGAAACTAAATGCTGCTTTATTTACCATTAGAACAGTATCTGAAATAAGTGACAGTTCAACACGAAATGTAGTCTACTTCGCATATTTTCATACGCTTATGTCGTATGGTATTATTTTTTGGGGTAATTCTTCTGATTGAAAAAGTGTATTTTTGGCTCAAAAACGGGCTGTTTGAGCTATATGTGGTGTAAGTTCGAGAACCTCTTGTCGACACCTATTCAATAGTCTGGGAATTCTGACATTGCCCTCACAGTATATATTTTCTTTAATGTCGTTTATTGTTAGCAATATTAGCCTATTCCCAAGAGTTAGCAACTTTCACTCAGTTAATACTAGGCAGAAATCAAATCTGCATATGGAATGCACTTCCTTGACTCTTGTGCAGAAAGGAGTGCAGTATTCTGCTGCATCCATTTTCAATAAGCTACCACAACAACTCAAAAAATTTAGCAGTAGTCCAAACTCTTTTAAGTATAAACTGAAGAGTTTCCTCATGGCTCACTCCTTCTATTCTGTCGAGGAGCTCCTGGGAGAGCTAAAAAATTAAGCATATTCCAGTGTTACATTGTTGATTTTCTTTATTTAAACTTACGACTTGTCGCTTGAATATGTTTCTTATATTCCATTTTATCTGTTTCTACTATCGTGTTATAATTTCATGTATTGACTCGTTCCATAACCATGGAGACTTCTCCTTAATTTGGTCTCACGGAACAATAAATAAATAAAATAAAAATAAAATAAAAAACTAAATGCCTTTTTCCAAAGCTGTTTCACGGTGGAAGACTCCACTGTAGTTATTTCTCTAGATTGTCGCACAGATGACAAAATGGTAGATATCGAAATAGACGACAGAGGGTTAGAGAAACAATTAAAATCTCTCAAAAGAAAAGAATAGTTCTGAGCACTATGGGACGTAACAGCTATGGTCACCAGTCCCCTAGAACTTAGAACTACTTAAACCTAACTAACCTAAGGACAGCACACAACACCCAGTCATCACGAGGCAGAGAAAATCCCTGACCCGGCGGGAATCGAACCCGGGAACCCGGGCGTCGGAAGCGAGAACGCTACCGCACGACCACGAGCTGCGGACCGCTCAAAAGAGGAAAGGCCGCTGGACCTGATAGGATACCGGTTCGATTTTACACAGAGTACGCGAAGGAACTTGCCCCCCTTCTTGCAGCGGTGTCCCTTAGGTCTCTAGAAGAGCGTAGCGTTCCAAAGGATTGGAAAAGGGCACAGGTCATCCCCGTTTTCCAGAAGGGACGTCGAACAGATGTGCAAAACTATAGACCTATATCTCTAACGTCGATCAGTTGTAGAATTTTGGAACACGTATTATGTTCGAGTATAATGACTTTTCTGGAGACTAGAAATCTACTCCGTAGGAATCAGCATGGGTTTCGAAAAAGACGGTCGTGTGAAACCCAGCTCGCGCTATTCGTCCACGAGACTCAGAGGGCCATAGACATGGGTTCACAGGTAGATGTCGTGTTTCTTGACTTCCGCAAGGCGTTCGATACAGTTCCCCTAAGTCGTTTAATGAACAAAGTAAGAGCATATGGACTATCAGACCAATTGTGCGATTGGATTGAAGAGTTCCTAGATAACAGAAAGCAGCATGTCATTCTCAATGGAGAGAAGTTTTCCGAAATAAGAGTAATTTCAGGTGTGCCGCAGGGGAGTGTCGAAGAACCGTTGCTATTCACAACATACATAAATGACCTTGCGGATGACATCGGAAGTTCACTGAGGCTTTTTGCGGATGATGCTGTGGTATATCGAGAGGTTGTAACAATGGAAAATTGTACTGAAATGCAGGAGGATCTGCAGCGAATTGACGCATGGTGCAGGGAATGGCAATTGAATCTCAATGTAGGGGAGTGTAATGTGCCGCGAATACATAGAAAGAAAGATCCCTTATCATTTAGCTACAATATAGCAGGTCATCATCAGCACTAGGAGTGATTTAAAATGGAATGATCATATAAAGTTGATCGTCGGTAAAGCAGATGCCAGACTGAGAATCGTTGGAAGAATCCTAAGGAAATGCAATCCGGAAACAAAAGAAGTAGGTTACAGTACGCGTGTTCGCCCACTGCTTGAATACTGCTCAGCAGTGTGGGATCCGTACCAGATAGGGTTGATAGAAGAGATAGAGAGGATCCAAGGGAGAACAGCGCGCTTCGTTACAGTATTATTTAGTAATTGCGAAAGCGTTACGGAGATGATAGATAAACTCCAGTGGAAGACTCTGCAGGAGAGACGCTCAGTAGCTCGGTACGGACTTCAGTTGAAGTTTCGAGAACATAACTTCACCGAAGAGCCAAGCAGCATATTGCTCCCTCCTACGTATATCTCGCGAAGAGACCATGAGGATAAAATCAGAGAGGCATACCGACAATCCTTCTTTCCACGAACAATTCGAGATTCGAATAGAAGGGAGAACCGATAGAGGTACTCAAGGTACCCTCCGCGACACACCGTCAGGTGGCTTGTGGAGTATAGATGTAGATGTAGATGTAGAATGAGACGAACGTTGTGTGTCAACTTGCCTAGTACTGACTGTAGTTCAAACACATCGCAAGGAACTGGCAGGTCACGGATTGCAACCAACTGAGACTGGAGGGGACGTACATGACCTAAGTATTGTAGTTCTGTCTGAAAAATGTCACACTTTTCGAGACGACACTTGAGTCCTGCATCTGACAATACTCGAAAAAGCGTGCGTAAATTGGCAGTTTTCCCCTGACGTACGACCTCATACGACAATATCGTCAATGTAATTCTAACAGAAGGGCACTTGAGGAATGAGCTGTTCCAAGTAACGTAGAAAATGGCGGGGGGGGGGGGGGGGGTACTGGCGAAGGGCAAACGCAAATACTTGAACAGTCCTAAGCTTGTATTTATAACTAACACTTTCTGTGATCCTTCATACAATGGAATTTGCAAGTAGGCATCACGAAAATCTATCTTAGAAAAGTAGCGGCCTGCGGCAAGACTGTCGATAAACTCCTCAGTGCAAGGCAATGGATGAGTGTCTGTGGTGTCACCGCCAGACACCACACTTGCTAGGTGGTAGCCTTTAAATCGGACGCGGTCCGTTAGTATACGTCGGACCCGCGTGTCGCCTCTATCAGTGACTGCAGACCGAGCGCCGCCACACGGCAGGTCTAGTCTAGAGAGACTCCGTAGCACTCGCCTCGGTTGTACAGCCAACTTTGCCAGCGATGGTTCACTGTCTACATACGCTCTCATTGGCAGAGACGACAGTTTAGCGTAGCCTTCAGCTACGTCATTTGCTACGACAAGCAAGGCGCCATATTCTTCAAGAATGTATTCTGAACAGATAATATTGTGAATCATGTACCGTCAAGAGCGACGTTCATCATTAATGAATTAAAATTAAGTATCAAACAAATTACTTCCGCTTTCTGAATTCTCATTCCTTGTCATTCTCCAGACCTCACGTCAGTATAGTTCTTCCATCCTCACGCCAGCCTGCGTGAGCTAAAACGCGTGCATTTCGGACTCCACTCGTAACACGGTGTTGGCTCTTCTGCTAACACGAAAGTGTCAATTATTGTCTGTGGATTGACTGTAGTATTGAAGTCCAGAAAAATGCGAATGCGACGAGAAAGTTTGGGCATCAAAGCCAATGGTCTTGCCCACTGACTAGCTTGTGCTGGAGCAATCACACCTTTGTCTTGCAACTGGCTACTTCGTCTCGTAAGGCAACGGGATCAGGTCGAGCACGGAAAAACAAGCTCTGCATTCTCTTTCAGGATAATGTGTGCTACAAAATTATTAGCCCTTCCAAGCCCATCAGAAAAGAGTTCAGGAAATTCCTTAAGCAAACTAGCTACACTGTCTTTTGGATTGAAAGCCGTCACTGAAAGTACATTGCCTTGGATGCTAAGACCAAAGAGGTCAAACGAATCGAAGCCAAAAACATTTTCACTGTCTCTTGACTGCAACACAGTAAGTTTCACTGTTCAAGTGCGAGATTTGTAAGCAGCAGGCAAACTAAACTTTCCAGGTACTGGGATTTCCTGTTGGTTGTATGCAGGGAGGTGCGTACTAGATGCGTACTAGATTCTTACAGGCGTGGTGAGCGTAACTGTTGGTAAGTGGCACGATTAAGCCAAGTTACAAAAGCACCTGTCTTTAATTGAAAGACAACACGACGACCAGCAATTTGTAGTGTTAGAAATAGTTTGTTGGAGTGGCGGCCGGCGGGTGTGACCGAGCGGTTCTAGGCGCTTCAGTCTGGAACGGCGCGACAGCTACGGTCGCAGGTTCGAATCCTGCCTCGGGCATGGATGTGTGTGATGTACTTAGGTTAGTTAGGTTTAAGTAGTTCTCAGTTCTAGGGGACTGATGACCTCAGAAGTTAGCCGGCCAGAGTGGCCGAGCGGTTAAAGGCGCTACAGTCTGGAACCGTACGACCGCTACGGTCGCAGGTTCGAATCCTGCCTCGGGCATGGATGTGTGTGATGTCCTTAGGTTACTTAGGTTTAAGTAGTTCTAAGTTGTAGGGGACTTATGACCACAGCAGTTGAGTCCCATAGTGCTCAGAGCCATTTGAACCATTTGAACCTCAGAAGTTAAGTCCCATAGTGCTCAGAGCCATTTGAACCATTTGGAATGGCGTCGCCTGGCACTGGGGCGAGATGAGGGCACAAGCTTATATGAATTACTGCTAGAACCTGTAGACGATTTTGAAAACATTGCATGCACGAAATGTGCATGAGACCTGTTGTTACAACAGCAGATAGAACAGGCGTTCGTTTGCCGTTGCAAGCTATCTGCTTGAACATGGAGTTTCTTTCCACATGAGTAACACGTCGCGTTGCGTGGCGGGAAATCTTGCTGCCTATGACGAGCAAGACTTCACTAGCTTTCCAGGCCTGGCTACTTGTTTACTAGGCTGTCTAGGTGTTTGTGTGAGCGCTCCTTGTGGTGGCTGTGTGGGGCTGTGGCGGGCAACAGGTGATTTGACACGACAAATCGGCACCTGATCAAATTTATCGGCGGCTAATGCGCCGGAATCGAATTGTTCTAATATTTACAACACTTGATGGAGCGCAGGATCTGAGTACTTTAGAACCTGTTATCTAATTCTGCTATCAGGGACATTATATGTGATCACATCACGGATCATCGTGTCACTACAAAAGTTGCCACAACTACACTTGAATTTAGACTTCCTAGTGATACCCTGTAAGTCGATATACCACTGACGTTACGTCTGTTCCGCCTTTTTCTTAAGGCGAAAGAACTGAAATCTGATTGCTGCGATCTGGTTTGCTGTTCGTAATACTGACATAATACACCCACATCATAGGAGAGTGCGTCGGAAGAAGACGTTGGGAAGAATTTTTGAATTAAGTGAAACACAGGGGTTCCCGCGACGGACAGGAAATAATGAGATTTCACGATACTTTGAATTCGGTGGACTTGAGAGTGGGCCTGGAGCTGGGTGAAATGTTCCAGCCATTCCTCTTCTTTTTTATCGAAGTGCCGAAACGGTGGAATATTGTTTGGTGGCACATGGTGGATCGGCTGGTTGGTCGGTTGGGCAGCCGACGCAGTTTGTCCGGCAAGCAGTTGCCGTAAAGTAGACAGCAATGCGGCGATTTGCTGGGTCTGGAACTGAAACATGTGATTTAATTCCAGAGCAGGAGCAGTCTGCGACCGAGGTGCAGGGTCAGGGGCTGGAGGGGAAGGGATAGCCATTCTAACGCTAGCAAATTACAGCAAAATACGAAAAGACAAATTGAAATGCAATGTTCGATGTCTCTGAAAAGGGGGGTACGTTAGTTTTACAGCTTACCTCCTGTAATGCATGCAATAACAAGAGCAAACGAGCAAACAGAATCACTAACTACAGCTCCCCGGTAGCAACCTTAAACACACGAAAAGTAAACAAAAGATGTTGATCAGACTTGTCGCCACTTGTTGTGGCTGTGCCCTCCTGTGATGTTTTGTGGTTCCTGGCTAGATGAGGAGAGGGTGGTATGATTAGGTGGGTGGACGGTTTCCTCTCACTATAACACAAAATGCACACATGGTACCTAACTTCAGTGACGTCCGTGGTGAACAGCAATCAAACATCATGTACTAATTCTTGACTCTTGTCCGTGTACGCCGGCCGGGGTGGCCAACGTTTCTAGGCGCTACAGTCTGAAACCGCGAGACCACTACGTTCGCAGGTTTGAATCCTGCTTCGGGCATGGATGTGTGTGATGTACTTAGGTTAGCTAGGTTTCTGTAGTTATAAGTTCTAGGGGACTGATGACACCAGAAGTTAAGTCCCATAGTGCTCCGAGCCATGTTTTTTTTTTTTTTTTTTTTTGGCCGTGTCCATATCACAACTATATTCTATGACAACCGCTGTGGAAGACTAACACACAGAGCGGCATATTGAGGTGCAATGCCAACTGAGTCTCGATGCGACATAGCAAGGCAAGGTCTCAAGATGAGACCCCCAGAGGGAGTGGGCTGGCAGCAGCTTAGTACGCCGCTCTTCAGATTACAGAATATTTAAGAACGTAATAAGAATAATCAGTAAAAGCAGGTGATAAAAATTTTGAAATTGTAAAATGACGGAAATTTGTGGAAGCTAAAATAGAAAAACAAAGGGTTGGCGATGCTAATTCAGACACACAGTAAGAGCAGACAGGTACAATAGTAGACAGACAATTAACAAAACACGACGACAGTCTGATTTCTGTTCGCAAGAGATAAAAATCGCACCTAATGACAATATGGTTTCTGTTTGCAACACTTCGGAAAAGACGATCATCACTGAACACTCACTTAAACACTGCACTAAAAAGTTGGCACTGAGATGACACACCACAGCCTAAGGCAGATGGAGAGATGGGGGGGGGGGGGGGACCCGGACAGATGAGGGGAAAAAGGGGGGCTGAGGAAAGAGACAGGACGGTCGGTAACGGCTGCCTATGTGCACGGATATACACGGGGCCCAGGGGCCGTCATGGGCGCGGTCCCTGGGGGTGTGTCTTGGTCTTCTCTTCTCATAGGGACGCCTAGTTCAGCGCCTGCTATACAATGTTTTCTAGTGCCCACCGGTGAGCTGGGGAAGGGTACACCTGCACACTGTGGACCTCGGAATATTGAATTCCCTAATGATTTTCGAAGTGGAATATCCCATGCGTGAAGCTCCAACTGCTATTCCGCGTTCAGAGGGAAGCCTTTTCACATGAATCATCTGAATACAAATGACAGCTCCGTCAATGCACTGCCCTTTTATACCATGTGCATGCCATACTACCATCATCTGTATATGTGCGTATCGCTATCCCATAACTTTTGTAGCCTCAGTGCAAATGAAACTGAGTTAAGAATATTTTTAATTGGCTGTGTTACGATTTTCTTTATTCAACCTAGGAGCTGTTGTCGTATTGAAATAACTGAGATATCGATAACCACATGTTTCTGTAGAGCGCGAAGCATACAACCACTACCACCGTCATACCTTAGCAAAAGATCTTGCTGAAAACAAAAGGAAATTCTAGTCTTACGTAAAATCGGCAAGCGGGTCGATGGCTTCCATCCAGTCACTCTCTGATCAGTCTGGCCTGGCAACGGAAGACAGCAAAACGAAACCTGAAATTTTAAATTTAGCATTTGAGAAATCTTTCACGCAGGAGGATCGTACAAACATACCGCCGTTTGAGTTTCGTACAGATTCCTGTATGGAGGATTTCGTGATAGACATCCCTGGGGTTGTGAAGCAGCTGAATGGATTGAAAATAAATAAATCGCCAGGTCCTGATGGGATTCCAACTCGGTTTTACAGAGAGTACTCTACTGCATTGGCTGCTTACTTAGCTTGCATTTATCGCGAATCTCTTGCCCGACGTAAAGTCCCGAGCGACTGGAAAAAAAGCGCAGGTGACGCCTGTATATAAGAAGGGTAGAAGGAAGGATCCTCAAAGTTACAGACCAATATCTTAAACATCGGTTTGTTGCAGGATTCTCGAACATATTCTCAATTCGAATATAATGAATTTCCTTGAGACAGAGAAGTTTCTGTCCATGCATCAGCACGGCTTTAGAAAGCATCGCTCCTGCGAAACGCAACTCGCCCTTTCTTCACATGATATCTTGCGAATCATGGATGAACGGTATCAGACGGATGCCATATTCCTTGACTTCCGGAAAGCGTTTGACTCAGTGCCCCTTTGCAGATTCCTAACTAAGGTACGAGCATATGGGATTGGTTCCCAAATATGTGAGTGGCTCTAAGACTTCTTAAGTAATAGAACCCAGTACGTTGTTCTCGATGGTGAGTGTTCATCGGAGGTGAGGGTATCATCTGGAGTGCTACAGGGAAGTGTGGAAGGTCCGCTGTTGTTTTCTATCTACATAAATGATCTTTTGGATAGGGTGGATAGCAATGGGCGGCTGTTTGCTGTTGATGCTGTGGTGTACGGGAAGGTGTCGTCGTTGAGTGACTGTAGGAGGATACAAGATGACTTGGACAGGATTTGTGATTGGTGTAAAGAATGGCAGCTAACTCTAATATAGATAAATGTAATTTAATGCAGATGAATAGGAAAAAGAATCTCGTAATGTTTGAATACTCCATTAGTGGTGTAGCGCTTGACACAGTCACATCGATTAAATATTTGGGCGTAGCATTGCAGAGCGGTATGAAAGTGGGAGAAGCATGTAATGGCAGTTGTGGGGAAGGCTGATAGTCGTCCTCGCTTCATTGGTAGAATTTTGGGAAGATGTGGTTCATCTGTAAAGGAGACCGCTTATAAAACACTAATACGAGACCTATTCTTGAGTACTGCTCGAGCGTTTGGGATCCCTATCAGGTCGGATTGAGGGAGGACATAGAAGCAATTCAGAGTAGGGCTGCTAGATTTGTTACTGGTAGGTTTGATCATCATGCCAGTGTTACGGAAATGCTTCAGGAACTCGGGTGGGCGTCTCTAGAGGAAAGGAGGCATTCTTTTCGTGAAACGCTACTGAAGAAATTTAGAGAACCAGCATTTGAGGCTGACTGCAGAACAATTTTACTGCCTCCAACTTACATTTCGCGGAAAGACCACAAAGATAAGATAAGAGAGATTAGGTCTCGTACAGAGGCATATAGGCAGTAATTTTTCCCTCGTTCTGTTTGGGAGTGGAACAGGGAGAGAAGATGCTAGTTGTGGTACGATGTACCCTCCGCCACGCACCGTATGGTGGATTGCGGAGTATGTATGTAGATGTATGTGGATGTAAAGCGTAGTATTTTGGCAGAAACTCCTGAAAAGTAGATCCGTGAAGAGCAGTGAGCCCTTGAAAAGTCTGTTACTAAACAGGTAAGTTTAATAATATCGTCCGGCTTAGGAAATGAATTTATGTGATACCGAATTTTGTACAATGTTCGATAGTGATCATTTGTAGCTAAGAATAACGAAAATGGAAAATTGGCGATGATTAACTGTAACGCTGATCGTCCTATGAGCTCTAGTGATTACGTGGCTGTCCACCAACACAACAATTTTAGTCACATCATTCGACATACGTCTATCTCAGGAAATTTGGGTACAGCTAACCACTTGTGAGTTACAACTACAATTATAGCACATTTTATACAGATAACTCATTTATTTTTTGATTAATTTATTTACGTAATTATTTTACGAGACAATATTAAGGAATTCAGGCCTCCCTTATGTCTAAACCATCTTCAGAGAGTTAACACTGGAGTTTGCCTAGCTCATGAATTGCAGCTCTTAATGCTAATACTATTACTACCAGTACTAGTAAAAGTGAATGTATGCTGTTACAGTGATGCCGGTGCTATTAAAATTGTGTTAAATAATTATTACGGGATGTGTCATTCCTTACGAATGGAAACAATGACGAACCAACAGTCGTTCAAGGCAGCTATTTATGATGGAATCACATCTGAGGAACTAGATGACTGTTCCGGGGAAGAGAAAAAAATACCGATCGAGGAAATCTGGGACAGTGTTGACTATGAGACAGAAATACTGATTCCCCGGTGGACGGAAGAAAGACAACGGTGACATAGGGAGAAGGAAGCTATGCCTACGGTAACGTGTTAAGCCTTAATCTGTTGTTATTGGAAGATGGTTTTGAATAAGATCCTGGTTAATGGGTGAGTTGTGAATTTGACAACTGTATAAAAAGAAGGTTGACGAATGGACTGGAAAAGTTGCAGACCAATATCCCTAACAATGGCTTGCTGCAGAATCTGTGAACGTATTCCGAGTTGGAACATAATAAATTTTCTGGATACCAAGACGCTTATGTCCACGAATCAGCATGGTTTTAGAAAACACCGCTCATGCGAAACTCAGATTGCTCTTGTCTCACATGCTATACTACGAATTACGGGTAAGGGAAAAAGGCAGATTCCACATTTCTAGATTTACATAAAAATTTGACACGGTGCTCCATTGCAGACTGTTAACGAAGGTACGATCGTATGGAATAGATCCCCAGATATGATAGTGGCTCGGAGACTAATAGCATGTTGTCCTCAACGACAAGTGTTCATCAAAGACAAGACCATCGTCAGGAGTGCCCCATGGAAGTGAGTCAGAGCCATTGTTACTTATTATACTCGTAAATGATCTGTGAACAGGGTGAGCAGCAATCTGCAGTTGTTTGGTGATGATTCTGTGTTGTACAGGAAGATGTCGAAGTTGATTTATTGTAGAAAGATACAAGATGACTTAGACAGAATTTCTAGTTGGTGTGATGAATGGTATCTAGATCTAAATGTAAGTTAATACGGATGAGTAGGAAAAACAAACCTGTAATTTTCGGATATACAGCATTAGTAGTGACCTGCTCGACACAGTGACTTTTAGATATCTGGGCACAACGTTCCAGAGCGATATGAAATGGAACGAGTATGTGAGAACTGTGGTAGGAAATGCGAATGGTGAGCTTCGATTCATTGGGAGAATTTTGGGAAAGTGTGATTCATCTGTAAAGGCGACCGCATGTAGGACACTGGTACGACCTATTCTTGAATTCTGCTTATACTACAGTGGCACGGCAACTTTTCTTGCTTGGTGACGAAAAGGTGCTACCTGTCAGTTACGATATGCTACTGAAGTAGAAAAAAGCACATACTTTAGCTGCCGTACACTGTGTAGTTCCGAAGATACAATCAATAAGCAGCTTCAGTTTTAACGGTCGATCGTCGAGGGCGTAAGCGCATTGTTAGTAGTAGCTTTAGCAGTGTTCATGATTTAAAAAATTTCCTCATCACTATGTTGTTTATTATTTTGTCGACATAGCAACCCAAAGATATTCGCTTTCTGTCAAGTTTCCACAGGAATTGATCCATGGTCCTAATAACATTTAATGTTGGAACAGTTTATGATTTTTCACTAAAACAAACAAAGACTCACGAATTTTCACTTTTAAGGAATAACTGGCTTCTGTACTAATCCCAACTAACACTTTTATGTAATTAGTATGACTTTCCACATTACAAATTGCATTTAGCGCACCGGTAACTCACGAAATCCAGCGACTTAAGTGTAGTGGTCCACTGCAGATGCGCTTCAAGTACAAAAATGACCTTTTTCTGTTGATTTATAAATATAAATAAATAAATATAAATTTCGCCCGCTATCTGATCAACTTTCGTTTCTGCAGTGTTATGAAAAAAATGTTCAAATGTGTGTGAAATCTTATGGGACTTAACTGTTAAGGTCGTCAGTCCCTAAGCTTACACACTACTTAACCTAAATTATCCTGAGGACAAAGACACACACCCATTCTCGACGGAGGACTCGAACCTCCGCCACGTCCAGCCGCACGGTCCATGACTGCAGCGCCATAGACCGGCAGTGTTATGAATTTAGTTTTATCTTTTGTATGCCTGCTAATGGAAATCTCAGCATCCTAATCGCCGTGAGGTATAGTCCATGAAATATCACGTCCGTACATTCAATATTCCGAAGATAGCCTTATCCCGTATAATTTGATCTTCCGTTTCATTAAGCTCACTTCAAGTTAAGAAAAAAATCACTTAATCCAAAATGCATTCCAGTCAGACTCTATTTGTAACAATTATCTTCATATAAACTTTTCGACTGAACACTTCAAAGTTAATGACTTCACTCTTTATCCATTCTGTTACAATGAAATCATACAGCCACGTATCAAACATTAACAACGTCTTTGAGTAAGTTTGCACCTATTCGTGACTAAAGCTGAACATGGACTTTCTCGATCTCTACAGTATCAGTTACATACAAAATCTTTTTCAGTTTGTAGCATTCTGTTTTTTTTCATTATTACCGCAAGGTTGGGCGAGTCGTTTCTGGACGTCTTCTTTGGAATTCGACAGTCGTTGTTACGTTTCTGATGGCCGGTAACTCTATGTGACGACGGGAAGACCTTTTCTTCCGCCACTGCCACGCCTCGGCTCGTATCATGAAACAGGAATAAACACAAACGTTTCTTCCAGTATTACAGTTGCAGCAACAGAATATAAAATTGATTTCACCATATCTAAAAACCAAAGTAAACCTACAGCTACTTACATTCCATGTGTCACGTGGCGGGGACAAATCGATGATACAGCACTCCAAACACTGTATTAACATAATACGTACACGGTCTGATTAAAAACGAGTACATCCAAGTAAGTCAGAGCCACGCTACTAGATTTGTTACTGGCAGGCTCGAACAATACGCAAGTATTACGGAAATCTGCTTCTTGGAGGGAAAGCGGCTTTCTTCTCATGGAAAGCTCTGGAGGAAATTTAGAGACCCGGCGTCTGAAGCTGATTGCCGTCTACGTACATTTCGCTGAAGGAACTTGAAAATAAGAGCAGAGAGACCACAGCTCGTACGCATGCATACAACAATCAGCCAAAACATTGTGACCACTCCCCACCGCTCCGTTGGATGCTCCTCGTGGCATTGCGCGCATGTGACGCGGTAACGAAAGTATGTAAGCGGAGCAGAAGCAAACGGGAGATGATCCTAGAGAAGATATGGGCTGCAAATTGGGAAGCCCATTGAGATAAGCGACTTTAACAAAGGGCAAGTTATTACTGCGCAGAAGCTGTGAACGAGTATCTTGAAAACGGCTAAACTGGTCTAATGTTCACGTGCTAATATCGTGAGCATCTACGGAAAGAGGTAGAAGAACAGTGAAACTACCACTACCTGCTAAAAGGTTGGAAGGCCACGACTCTTCACAGAACGCAGGGTTCGCAGGCTTGTCTGTTCTGTTACGCAGGACAGATGATGACCTGTGGCATATCCGTCGAAGGAGCATAATGCTGGTCCACTCAGAGGTGTTTCGGAGCACCCCGTTCATCGTACGTTGTTGAACTTGGAGCTTCGCAGCAGACCACGCCTACATGTTCGCATGTTGACCCAACGACATCGTCAGCTATGATTGCAGTGGGTAAAGGACCATCGGGATCCTACAGTCGATTAATGGAAACGAGTTGAGCCTTCCGGTGAACCACAGTTTTGCTACACTAAGTCACTGTTCGCCTCCACAAGCGCCGTCATAGAAGTGAACCGCGGCTTGAGACGTGTGGCAAAGCAAGGACGCAGGTTGGTGGGAGGAGCATTATGCTTCGAGAGACATTCTCCCTTGCATCCTTTAACGCTTGATGTCTTTCCCGGCGGCGATGTCGTCTTCCACCAGTATAATTGCCTGTGCCTAGGAACAAGATCCTTGCTGTTGTTGTTGTTGTTGTTGTGGTCTTCAGTCCTGGGATTGGTCTGATGCAGCTCTCCATGCTACTCTATCCTGTGCAAGCTTCTTCATCTCCCAGTACCTACTTCACCCTACATCCAAGATCCTTGCTACAGTGGTTCTTATTTATGTATTTATTTACACGTCAAGTTCCGTAGGACCAAATTGAGGAGCAAATCTCCAAGGACATGGAACCTGTCGGTACATGAAATTACAACATAAAAGTAATAACAGATAAAAATAAATGTTCATGAACCCGAAAAAGGTCAGTCCATAAGATTAAGTAAGCGCAGTCAACAATACAATAAGAATCAGCTTAATTTTTCAAGGAACTTCTCGACAGAATAGAAGGAGCGACCCATGACGAAACTCTTCAGTTTCGATTTGAAAGCGCGTGATTACTGCTATGGTTTTTGAATTCGAGTGGTAGCTTATTGGAAACGGATGCAGCAATACACTGCACACCTTTTTGCACATGAGTTAAGAAAGTCCGATCGAAAAGCAAGTTTAATTTCTGCCGAGTAGTAACCAAGTGAAAGCTGCTTGTTCTTGGGAATAAGCTAATACTGGTAACAACAAACGACAGTAAGGATTTATATATATATATATATTTTTTTTTTTTTTTTTTTTTTGAGAGGCCAATGTCAAAAAAACCCAGACTCGTGAACAGAGGTCGACAAGAGTTTCGTGAACTTACACCACTTATTGCCCGAACCGCCAGTTTCTGAGCCAAAATTACCCTTTTAGAGTGGGACAAGATACCCACAAAATATAATATCATGCGAATGAAAATGAGAAAATTAGACTAATTTCGTGTAGAACGATCACTCACTTCTGATACAGTTCGAATAGTAAAAATGGCAGTATTATGTCTTTGAGCAAGGTCCTGAACGTGGGCTTTCCACGACAGCTTACTATCTATCTGAACACCTAGAAATTGTAACTGTTCAGTTTCACTAATCATATGTCCCGTTCTGTAAAATAAAAACGCCAGGTTTTGTTGAATTGTGTGTTATAAACCGTAAAAACTAAGTCTTACTGTGATTTAGCGTTAGTTTATTTTCTACAAGCCATGAACTTAGGCCATGTACTGCACTATTTGAAATCGAGCCAATGTTGCACACAACGTCCTTTACTACCAAGCTCGTGTCACCAGCAAACAGAAATATTTTAAAGTTACCTGTAATACTAGAGGGCTTATCATTTATACAAATAAGGAACAGGAGTGACCCCAACACTGATCACTGATCCCTGGGGCACCCCCCCCCCCCTTCCACTTGACAGTACTCCACTCAGATCCCACATCACAGCCGTTATCAACATAGCGGATAATGAACTTTTGCTGCCTCTTGCTGAAGTAAGAGGTAAACCATTTGTGAGCTAGTCCCCGTATTCCGTAATGATCCAACTTCTGGAGCAATATTTTGTGATCAACACAATCAAATGCCTCAATTAAATCAAAATATATGCCAAGCGTTCTAAACCTTTTATTTAATCAATGCAATACATCACAGACAAAAGAGAATATAGCATTTTCATTTGCTAAACGACTTCTAAAAGCCGAACTGCACATTCGATAGTTATCCTTACATACACAGCGTTTTCAAAAACTTTTGCAAACACTGATCCATGATTTAATTATTGACTCAGTCTCCCTCTTGTCTGTATCACAGAGCAGTATTTCACACATCAGTCTTGGAAGAGCGTTTGCCAAGAAAGTTATATAGTTACCTGAAGGAACTAAATTTTTATTTAATTCACCAGCAATGCTCAGAAAATGATTGTTAAATACTGTAAATATACCTGATTTATCAGTAACAGAAATATTTTTATTGCGAACTGACTTTATATCATTGACCTTGTGCTGCTGACTAGACACTTCCATCACAACTGACCATATGTTTTAATTTTATGCTGTGAATTACCTATTCTATTTGTATATCACATACTCTTTGCATTCCTAATAACCTTTTAAAGAACCCCACAATACTGTTTGTAATGGGCTAGTGCAGCTTGACTGTGACTACCTCTATCATTTTTATATAATTCCCGCTTTGTTCTCCATGATATCCTTATCCCACTAGTCAGCCACCTGGGCTGCCTATTACTGCTAGTACCCAGCTGAGAACGTTCTAATGGAAAGCAACTCTCAAAGAACATGAGAAATGTATTAAGGAAAGCATTGTATTTATCACAATGTTATCGGCCCTATAAACATCCTGCCACTCTTGTTCATTCACAAGGTTTAAAAAACTCTCTATTGCTGTTGGATCAGCTTTCCTACATAGTTTGTAATTAAATATGACACTGGTTTGAGCACAGAAGCCTTTTAGTGTTAAAATTTGTGCATCATGGTCTGAAAGGCCATTCACGCTTTTACTAACAGAATGCCCATCTAGTAATGAAGAATGAATAAAAATATTGTCTATGGCTGTGCTATTGTTCCCCTGCACCCTAGTTGGAAAAAACACAGTCTGCATTAGATCATATGAATTTAGGAGATCTACCAACATCGTTTTCCTTGCACCATCATACACAAAATTTAAATTGAAGTCACCACATACAACTGGTTTCTGGTACTTCCTACAAAGCGAATCAAGAACACTCTCTAGCTTAAGCAGATATGCTCTGTAGTCGGAGTTAGGGGACCTATGAACAACAACAATTAGAAGTTTAGCTTCATTAAATTCAGCTGTAACTGCAATCATTCAAATATCTGTTCAGTGCAGTCTCTAGCTTGAGCAGAAATGCTCTGAATTCGGAGTTATGGGACCTATAAACAACAACAATTAGAAGTTTAATTTCACTAAATTCAATTGAAACTGCACAGCATTCAAATATCTGTTCAGCGGAGAGTCGTGGTACGTCTATGGACTCAAACGGAATACTGTTTTTTACGTACATAGCCATTCCCCCACTCCGCAAGGAACTCCTTGAGAAACAGCCAGCTAATCTGTATCCTGGTAAAGGAAGCCTCTGAACTGTCAAATTATTTAAGAGGTGCTCTGATATACCAATAACTTCAGAGTCAATATCTATAAGCAGTTCACTAACTTTATCTCTAATACCTCGTATATTTTGATGAAATATGCTAATTCCTTCTCTACTTGGAAACATAACATCCTCAGCAAGAGAGCCCTTAGAGGGACTTCCTTTAAGCAAGTATACCTATCAACTGATTTCAATCTAAAAAACGTGCAGCTCTAACACCAACTGCTACAGGAATTTTTCCATCAGTGACCCCCACCACCACCACCCACTACACTGTCACCTATAAGCTTACCAGCCGCCCCTTCCCATACCTGTTGAGGTGCAGGCCATGCCTAACGAAACCCGATCTTCTGATTGACCCAACTGGCACCACTGAGATGTGGACCATGCCCTCTGCCATCAGCGTCCTCCCCAGCTCCACGTTAACGTGCCTAACAGCCGCATTAAGGTGAGGCCCATCATGACGCTGAAACCGTTGCACGAAATGCACATTAGTGCAACAAGTTTGAGTAGTTATCTTTACCAGACCACCTCCTACATCATAGTCCCCGTCCCTATAAAGACTGTTCCCTGCTCCACCCACTACCACTACCTGAGCCTTCTTCGTAAAATTCCTACATAGCTCCCCTATGCTGTCAGTCACTTGAGCCATCCCTGCACTAGACTTCACAATGCTGTTGACCTGGTACTCACTCGCCAACACTTCCTGCTACTGCTGGCCCAACCTCTACCGTGAGAACTACCTAGCAGCAGAACCTTCTTCTTTCTGCTAGACTTTGCAGCTAACCTAGGCCTCCTACTTGCTGAGGACTGCTGCATGTTTCCTACATCTATAGCTACACGAAGAATGAACTCTCGTAGATGTCTAGACGAACAAAATCGCATAATGTAAATCCTATGGAACCCATCTGGGTCGATATCTGGGCCCATCACCACGTATGTAATTCAGCGACCTTTTATTTATGTGAATTACACGACCTCTGAGTAGACACAGAATGCCACATACCTCCACAAACCTACCAACAAACTGCCGGATTCCTGATACGCAGAATCAGTGATGTATTTCGTTCCAAAGACTAACAGACACGCTATTAAACCTACGTGATCACTTACTGTATACGTGGTCGTATGTTTCGGCTCACCAGTGTACAGACAGTCATTTTCGCCTCGTTCTATCTGCGTGTGGAACAGAAAACGAGATGACTAGTATTGATATAGGGTATGAGGGTACTCTCCACTACGCACAGCACGGTGGCTTGCGGAGTATGTATGTAGATGTAGATGTACGTTTCTCTGTCCCACTTCATGTTACCTGTTAATGTGTTTCACACAAAAACAAATAAGTTTTCCAGATGTAATCTGTGACTAGACGTAAGCTGCAACGCAGTCTCGCAATTCTTACTGACTTCCGTACCACCTAAATAGTAACGATAAGCTACAGAATTGTGTTTGTATTGAGAACACAACAGTCGTCACCATTAATAAAGTGAACACAGACTTAAATCGTTTCTATTCCTTTTATTGATAGTCGCTTTGTTTTCAGCACATTCAACCACTTTAAAATGATCGAAAGTCGAAATTACAATCGTGGAAATTGCAATAACCAGTACAATCGATAGCGAATTTGCTGAAATTAAGCAAAAGGAGAGAGAAATTATGTCGCAGCTATTAAGATAATCTTTTCCTTACTATTGCATACAGTAACCTGAACAAGTATGTAAGAGTTGTCTAAATTGTACCACTTTTGAGAATTTATTTATTATAGCCTGAAAAGTAGGTTATAAAATTATTTAAACATTGCCATCCTCAACTGTCGGATGTTGTTCTCGTTGTCTGATTTAAGGAACTGAAAATCTTGGAAAACAAAGTACACTTAATTCACTTAATTTTCTAGACTTCTACAGGCTGAAGAAACTGAGAATCTGGTTTCTTAATTTGTAACTCCCTTAACTTAAAGATACGTATTAGTCTAAGTTTAAGGAAATGTCCCATGTTTTAGTTCTTACAACACTATCTGCAGGCATCGCAATACAACTTTCTCCCTACTTTCCCCATCCCTGTACACTTCACAGGTGTCCACATTTTTTTTTTAATTTCATACATCTATTCACTTCTTCTATTCGGTCTTCATCAAAAACACACTACATCATTTCTGTGTTTTAGGAATGAGTTTCTGTAAGGGCTTCCCGCAGTCTCCGAAACACTTCCATTTCGCAGGTCGAGCTGTGGTTCTAATTTTCTTCACCATTGGTTGGATGGACACCTTCAGCATACTTTTTGTCTGTCATTGCTTCTTCTACATCGAAGTTAGAGACAACTACTAACTCATCAGTCCACAATTTTCCAAATTCTCTCTATTTCTTCCTATACTCCTTATGTACTTCTCTTCTCCTGGTGTTCTTTTACAGTAATTCTTGTTCTCCTCTGGAGCAATCTTTCTATTGCCTCATTCCTTTCATCTGTCTTCCATCTTCCTCCTACAATCTTCATGATACCAAATCGGGGATCTTGACTGCTTCTTTCTAGCCTGTACAGTTGCAACTGTCTCATTGGCCGTTTTCATCATTCTTCAGTACCCTTTCCGACCCGATTTTCGCTTCGTTAAGTCTATTTTCCAAAATAGTTTTGCACTACAGTTCTGTTTTTCATCACTTCTTAACTTGGCATCATCAAACCGTGGCACAGTCAAGTTGAAAAATCACTTTTCATGACTGTCGCTGTATTGTGACCATCTGTCTTCCAGAATTGGTCTCAAATGCTTCAATTGCTTTCGAGAACTATATCCTGTGATTGTTTCCATCGTTTGCAATAGCTACGAAAATCTTTTCTCTTCCGCCGCCGTTCCGGTATTCGACGTCAGAATCACCGTTCCTGAAGCAATTAAACCTTTCTCTGCAAGTTCTTTCACTAATAGGTAACTCACTATAGATCTTACCCAGCATTTTATGGGTCTCTGCCGCAGATTTATTCATGTTAACGAATAAAATTAATATTTCTAGCTGACGACTAGAACTGCACTCGGAAGTTGACATATTCCGTCGAGATCAGCTGCATGACGCCATCACAAACAGACAAATATTCTGATGGCACTATGCTCACAGATGCATCAGCTTATTTTATGACACTTACCACGTGCACCACCACTTTTCGCTACTACCATCTATTGGAAATGGCGAATGCAAAGTTGTAGACTTAATAGATTAGTTTATCAACGACGAAGAGGACCATAAGCTATAAAGTAGGACTAGACTAACCTTAGGCATGGCGTTTAATCGGCCTGTTTCACATATATAATTATTTGATGGAGCATTGATTATCTCACTTTATACATGATCGATACATTAAACGCCAAAAGACAAAACTTTTCTAGCGCAGGCAAGAGGAGCTAATCCAACAGACTTTCAGTCACGTTTGATAAAAAAAAAACACAATGTTGACGCAAAAGTAAATTAATGGTAAACTGTTTAGAAACGTCACAATAAAAAGCGCGTCAACTAATCACGAATATTGGCCATGTATCACAGAAACTAATCTTCATTCTTTACTGTTCCCAAACAATTATTTTGTAATTTTTTTATTTTTCTACATATTTATACACCCAAGTGAGACTTCATTTTCAGCTACTTCACGGCTAAGAAAGTACGTATCGGCCTTCCGTAATCCATACCTTTCAGAGTGAAAAGGACGGTACACAGGTTATATAAGGTATAACACAGAAGAAGTATGTTTTTTACCTCCATTAATAGGGGCCCGATGTCCACCAGCTTGCAAAAATACGGCGATGTATAGCAGTGAAGCTTCTTCTAAATGCGGCAAGAACAACCGGATTGACCGGATCAAAAGAACATTGCCTAGCAACGGACCAGTGTTACGTTCACAGAACGTAACAATAAGAGTAGCTGCCTTAGAAGCCTGCAGCGTGGGACACACACACAAACAGTTGCAGCGAAGTGTGTATGATCGAGACACTAATTCAAGATTTATTGATTACACTAAACGGGGTACTAAGCGCGTAGAAAGAGTTGTAGTGGTTGTGAGCGTATTCGGGAGAACTCTGTAATTGTTAAACAAATACAGTGTGTAGCAGAAAAATTGCCGATTTCCATACGGCGAAACAGGCAGACAAGTATACTGCAAGATATTTTCATTCACAACAACGAAACCCTTCCGTATTGCCATTTCACGCACCGTTCATCTTTTGGAAATGATGTCTTGTAGATGGCCATCATTGTTAAGTTGACCCACCGCGCAATCTTCACTGTTAATCGCTTATGGGACGTACGAGCAACTTTATAGGAATGATTCATATTGCAGCGTGAATGGTGTCTTTCAGTTCCGCAATTGTATGCAGACGTCTGTCATGCACAATTTTTTTAAGGGACCCCAAAAGAAATAGTCACAGATCGATAAGTCGGGAGGCCTTGAAAGCCACAAAATGTCTCTAGTCCTTGAAATGATGCGGTTGCCATACCATCTGTTCACTGAAATTTGAGCACAATAAGACGTAGCACCAACTTTCCGAAACTGTTCAAGTTCAGGTGCGAGGAATGTCCCCACCATGGCAGCGTACCGCTGAAATGTGGCTGTGGTCGCGATTTCATGTTCGTCCTCAAAAGAGAAAGGATCGATTATGTCCGTTGAGGAGGCAGTGGACCAATCTGTGGCTTTCTGGCCGTATAAGGGGCGTCGATGGAGATGTTGAGGATTACCCTCGCACCAGTAACGTCCTCTATCTGTTCCTGTGAGTGACAACTTCTGGGCCTTCCTGCCGATTTCAGCTTAAGTGCACTTCCCGTTGCTACACAGTTTTTCACCCACAATATTTCATGTGCCGACGGTAAAGCACCACTCCGATTGACGCCGAATTGACGACGGTATTCCCGTCTAGCAGCAGCGACGCACAGTCACCGTCCTTATGAGAGGCCTTCACAGCCATCGCACGTTCAGGCCCGCTCCACTGCTTCATCTCGGCAAATGGCGGAACTGCCAGAAACGCGTAACAAACATTAAGAGTCGCCAATAATAACATTCCACTCTTGGAGATTAATTAAAATTGTTCGTTTTTCTGCAACATCCTGTACTTTACTTCACGCCGGCCCGAGTGGCCGAGCGGTTCTAGGCGCTTCAGTCTGGAACCGGGTTACCGCTACGGTCACAGGTTCGAATCCTGCCTCGGGCATGGATGTGTGCGATGTCCTTAGGTTAGTTAGGTTTAAGTAGTCCTACGTTCTAGGGGACTGATGACCGCAGATGTCAAGTCCCATAGTGCTCAGAGCCATTTGAACCATGTTTTTGCTTGACTGTGAGTAAATGGAGAGTTTGGAGCAATACTGTAGCTGCCGCAAAAGTCTACTAAATAAAATACTCGTATTTTGTACCGGTAACTCGATAAAGTGGGAGCCAAAGATATAAGTAATTTACATGGATTTATTTTCTTTAAATTACTTCGTTTGGATCCATTGTAAACGTTTCTGAGTGTACGTTAATTCGTGATTTTGTGTTATAAACTGTTCTTCTTAAAAAAAAAAAAGAGAATAACTTAAAATTTGTTCGTATTAGTATAACTCAGTGAGACATAGTTCACGCAGTACAGCTTCGGTAGTGGACAGTGGTATCGCGTACAGCAAATGAAAAAATGAACCTGAAGCGATCCTAGTGGTCCGGAATTAATATACGGATCTTGGAGAAGAATAATCTGCTAGCAAAACTGTGATCAAGAGAACAGGTTTAAGCGAATCAACATCAGAACACAGGACAGCCCTAACGATATGCGTCGTGCAGTTTTTGATCCATCACTCATACATTGATTTATTGAAAGCGCTCGGTATTTCAGTATGTTTCTTTATCATCTGTTATCTCTCACTGAAACGCAGTCAGAAAATTAAATAATGATAACAAATTATCTTCGAATTAAGATTTCATATTCGTTCACAGTCACATGTTAATTTAGACCGTTTCCAGCTTGCCTGACAGTTGAAATGTATAGCATCGTATCAAATGGCATGAAAGTACATTAATTATTCCATCATAAAATGTGGGAAACAACGAAAGCAAGATAGCGAGCGCGAGAAACGTGTGATCAGACAGCTCGCGGTGGCGCAGTGGTTAGCACTCTCGACTAGCATTCAGGAGGACGACGGTTTAAACCCGCGCCGGCCTTCCTGATTTAATATTTCCGTGATTTCTGTAAACCACTTGAGGAAATTGTGGATGGCTCAATTGAAAGATGACGGCCGACCTACCTCTCCATCCTTCCTTGATCCGATGGGACCGATGGCCTCGCTCTTTGGTCCCCTCACCCAAACCAACCTTCCATCTTGTGCCCAGCTTACACAGGTAGTGTGCAACTTTCTTATAAATACGATGAACCTGTTACTGCGGCGTATAGTGTTACAAGGCACACATAATTTTGAGTTGAAGTAACTTAGTGCATCGTAGAGGTGAATATCGGATATTCTACCCCGTTAGAGCAACTTAAATACGTTACACTTCAGACACTCGCTTTGCAAACATTTAATACGTTTGGTTTGCTGAGGAACTGCTTGCTGTCTTAGTGTTTCATGCGGCCATTATTTCACCGAAGGGTCCGTTTGATTTTAAAGAAAGTACATTCTTGCTGAACATGATTTTTATTTGAGACAGAAGTGTCCTTTCTCTAATCTATCACTGAGTCCATTTGCTAGATCTTTTACTTAGCTGTCACACGTTCTTTCACATGAGGAATTCGGTGTAGACTGTGTAAACTGGCACAACATGTGGTCATCTAACGTTTTACTAGTTTGCTGTTTTGACACTTGTACGAATGATCAGTGGGCTGTAAAATAATCGACTGTTACTAACGCGACTCGCTAGCACTGATAATAGTTACTGATGATTATGGTCAAACGGACTATATTTAGTTCTGAATTAGCGGAGGACCAGGTGTTACGTAATCTCGGCACTGTTCATTGTTTTGGTATTTAGGTTTAACACGAGACATTATCGTGGTTATTACATTGATCTTCAAGGAAGCTGTATCCTATTGAAAGATTAATTATTTTACTGTTATCGAACACTTCATTTTTAAATTCTGTAAGGCAAAATTTAGAGGCAAAAGATTTCTTCGCCAGGTACTCACCGCTGCCCTAAAATTTTATGATAGTTCGCTTATAATAAAAACATACTTTTTAAAGAGTAGGATCCAGTGCCTGCAACTATCTTTTAGCATACGTACTTAGCAGTAATAACTCACACGTACTACCAAGGACGTGGGTGATACTTTGTGACCATCACAAAAAAATTTGAAAATACAAATTTCGTTAGCTACTGATGACTTTCAATCACAACATAGTTTTTAAACAGATTTATGTCTAACTAGGGTCCTTAAACTGGAAACTATGAAATGTGGTAAAATATTTCATGAAAAACAAAAGTATTTTTTCAAAATTTTAAAATACACTGATGAAAAAAATTGCGGCACCAACAAATAAATTATGTAGAATAATGAAATTTGTCGTCCAATGATGTCCCATATTACCTAGAATGGAGCGAGCGTTATCCTGTTGGGAAAAATCCCTTGGAATATTATTCATGAACGGCAGCACAACAGGTCGAATAACCAGGCTGACGTACAGTTGCGCAGTCGGGATAACGAGCTCCCGTTGTCATATGAAACTGAACCCCAGACCATAACTCCAGGTATAGGTCCAGTGTGTCCAGCACGAGAACAGACTAGCTACAGGTCCTCCACTGGCGTCCTAACCAACACACGGCCATCACTGGAACTGTGGCAGAACCAACGTTCATCAGAAAACACAACAGACATCCATCCGGCTCACCAATGAGCTCTCGCTTGACACCACTGAAGTCGCAGTTGGCGGTGGTTTGAGCTCAGTGCGCCCAGTACGCCATAGCCATAAACCGAAAACGAGTGCCACGTGGCAATATCGAGTAGTTCGTCTCATTTCAACAGACACCGATAATGAGATCCATTACGTTTCTACAAAAGTGAAGGAGACCATTATAAACAATATTTACAATCCACCAAATGTTCCATAGCCACTGGATGTTCTGCCAATTACCGCCCACCCACTGATTTATGTTGGAGATTCTAATAGTCACCACGGTCACTGGAACTATGCACGTGACAATGAGTGTGGTATTGCACTCAACGACTGGCCTGAAAACGAAAATCTATGCCTGGTTTATGATGCCAAGGATTTGGGATCATTCAGATCGGCTGCTTGGCGATGACGTTACAACCCGAATTTCTCCTTTGTGTACCGGGAATGCAGAGGCCACCCAGTGCCTACATCCAGAGAGGTCATACCTAATTTCCCACACAGCCAGCACAGGCCAGTAATCCTCGGTATGTGGCTGCTCTCTGTCCCAGTAGCGAGATCTGTACCACGACCCAGATGGAATTTCCGCAGGGCTGATTGGCCAAGTTTTGCTGACCACCTAGATAAATATATCTGTTTTATTCCATCACAACCTAAAAACTACCCTCGATTCGTTGGGGCTGTTCTTACTGCTGTGAAGAAGTTGATTCCTCGTAGGTACAGAAAGGAACACATACTAGGCTGGAATGAACATTGTGAACAACTTTATGAACAGTAGAGCTACACTGGTGACAGTGATATTGCAGACGACCTCCTCCAAAGTCTTGACGCTGCTAGAAGACTGCGAAGGCGTGAGATGGTAGAAAAAGTAAACTACAGACATTCAAGCAGAAAGGCATGGAGCCTTCTGTGTAAGCTTGGCGGAGCCTCCAATAAATCCGGGCAGCAATCTGGTGTTTCAGGTAACCAGATCGCTAACCATATAGTTGAAAAATCTAGATCATCTCGTGACAAACAACATTATTCTAAAATAAAACAATAACTCACCTCTCTAAAAGCTCAGTGCCCAAACGAATCCAAATTCTCTTTACCATTTAGTGACTGAATTGGATGAGGCCATGAAAGAAACGAAAAATGGTAAAGCACCTGGTGTGGATAATAAATACCCGGAATTTCTGATAAACATGGGTAATAGGTAAAAATGGCTGGTCTGTTTCTTTTTCAACATCCTAGACAGTGGATAATTGCCCAACGAGCTAAAGAGAAGAAAAATAGAGGCAGTTTTGAAACCAGGTAAACCAGCTGACCAACCTTAAAGCTTCAGAGCAATTTCCCTTTTGGGCTATACTTATAAATGCTTGGAGAGGCTCATCTATAGTAGAATCAAAGGCCTCATTCTGGAACATATCCCAGCTGAGCAATCGGGTTTCAGGCCACAGAGAAGTTTCTGCGACCACATACTTGCCCTAACAACTTTTATTGAGGCTGATTTCGAAGAAAACGTGAAGATCTCTGTTGCGTTCGTAGACCTAAACGCGGCATATGACAGTGTCTGGACAGAAGGGATGATATACAAATTACTGAAAACAATCCGTTACCGAGAAACTGTAACTCTCATCAGTACCATGATAAACAATAGATATTTCCGTGTTTACTTTTGTGAACATGTGAGCGAGGAGAGGAAATTAAGTAACGGTTTACCACAGGGCTCCGCCTTAGCCCCCCTGTTATTCAACCGATATATCTGCGATCTCCCCAATACCACGTCAACAAAATTCTGCTACGCGGACGATATTGCTCTTGCTTGTGGAACCAAGGATTTTAGATGAGCGAAGACAATTCTCACAGAAGATCTATCTGTTATGAGCGCCTATTTTAAAAAGTGGCGACTTATCCCAGAACAAGTAAAACTGAAGTATGTACATTCCATCTGCACAACAAACGAGCTAACGCGGAGCTCAGAGTGAAACTTAACGGATTCATTCTTTGCCATTACAACTACCCTAAGTACCTTGGTGTCACCCTTGACTGCACCTTCTCATATAGGAAACATCTTGAAAATACTGCTGTCGAGCACAGCCGAGTATTGTGCTCCCATGTGGCTTAACAGCTGCCACACCAACTAGGTCGACGTCTAGTTGAACGGCACTAAGCGGTTAATATCCGACAACGCCGATTTATTGGCTTCCTCTGCTGAGCAACATCTATCCACCCGCAATCTGCAGAAGCGAGGCCTTGCTTAGGGAATACCGCAATCTACAGGAGAACCTGGAATTACCCATACAGGAAGACTTACCAAGCTTACGACAAAATAGACTCCGTTCAAGAAACCCACCGTTACAACAAGCAGAGGTGTTAGATGCCAGTAAGACTGGGGTGAGAGTCCTGTGGAACCAGAACTGTCAAATCATTGAAAATCCTGAAGACTGTGAGTGGTTTCGAAAGTATAATTGTGATACTGCTGGCACGGAACTCGACAGGAAACTGTGGGTCCAATTGAACAGAGCTCGCACTGGGAACTCTCTTTACAAATGTGGTGATACAGAGTCTCTCGTTTGTGACTGTGGGTATCCGAAACAGACAATCAAGCACATTAGACATGAATGACCCTTGCCTTCCAGCAGGAGAGTTGGAGTGACCTCATGAAAGCTGACGATACGGCTCTTACAAGTATTAGAGACCTAGATATTGACATTTAGTTAGTTTTGTGTATAGTTTTGTATTTTCTTATTCCTGTTATACATAGAACTACTAATGTTGTATAGCTGTAATTTTAAACTACATGTGAGTCATACGAATAAATTAAAAAAATTACCTGATCTTCATCCTCATAGCGGTGCTACTGACACTACTCTCAAGGGACTGGCGCGAAATTTGAACAGATGTCATCTTTCAGACGTAGAAACGAGTCTATCATCTTTCGTTTTTATGGCACAACTCCTTCTTGTTGTTGCGATTGTTTTTCAGTCAGTGTATAAAGTGCCTGAACAGAGTAGAATATTTTCTAAAGATGAACACATATAACTCTCCCCTCACAACACCTTCCCCCATTAGACTGCGAGAGTTAATTTTATTTCTTTATCTTTTGGCCTTCACTGGAACACTCTAGCCTGTTATAATAATGTTTATACAGGTGCTGTTATTCAGTAATACAATGAAATTCAATAATAATCCAATTATACAGTCCAATAGTGCAGTGGTTATTTAGGGATTATTGTAATCTATTATTATATGGAAGGAGTTTGACTCTTCTGTCAGCCCAATACTTTTTTATTCTTTCAGATATTTTCTTTCTTGCTTCGTCTGAGATCACTCTTACATAGCTCTTTTATTGGTCTTCATTTGTAGATTTTCTCTGTTTCGTTTTTTAAGTCATCTACTGTAATTTGGAGTTCTCTTATATCTTTCTTAATTTATGTGATCCATTCAGTGTTGCTCTTACTGTTGCACATTATTTTTTACTAATTCCCTTGTTAATTATGTTTGTTGTTGTTCTCATCAGATGTCCAAAGAACGATACATGTTTCTTCCTGTTGTGCTCATTACTGTTTCTTGTACACTCTTTCATTTGAAGCTGTTCTCCAATTCCCATTTACTTGATAGTGTTTATGTACGAAAGTCCTAATTATTCTTCTTTTTGTCTTTAGTATTTTATCAATTTCTGGTGTATTAATTGAATTGAAGATGGTTTCAGTTGCATAAGTTATTTCTGGTTGCGTAAACATTTCTAGCGTTTTAATTTAACATCAATGGAGAGTATTCTTTTGTCGTATGTGTTTTTGGTAATGTAGTTTGCTTTTTTCAGTTTTTATGCCATTTTGCCATGGTAGGTTTTCATTTAGATTGTAAGTTACGATTTCACCTGAATGTTTAAATTCATCAACAGTTTTGCTCTAATGTCCTCCTATTGCAGTTCTGTTTGCAACTGATGGGTCAGTTAGCATAACCTGTGTTTTTTTCAAATGATATTCAGAGGTGATTTTTCTGTGCTATTTGTTGTAGTAATTTAAATTTTTGCCTTGTTTCTTGAACATTGTTGGCTAGGAGAGCAAGATCATCAGCAAATCCCAAGCATATCAAACTTATATTATTTTTAGCACTTCCAATTCATATATTCTTTGGGTTATCCGTGTACTATTCTCTTATAATATGTTCCAGCGTATAGTTGAACAGTAATGGTGATAAACAGTCACGTTGAGTCAAGTATTTTTTATAGGCGATTCATTGGCAGAACTCTTTGAAGGTGAAACAGGTCTACCAAAGAGACTGCTTACACTACGCTTGTCTGCCCTATTCTGGAGTACTGGTGTGCAGTGTGGGATCCGCATCAGGTGGGACTGACGGGTGACATCGAAAAAGTACAAAGAAGGGCAGCTCCTTTTCTATTATCGCGAAATAGGGGAGATAGTGTCACAGACATGATACGTGAATTGGAGTGGCAATTATTAAAACAAACGCGTTTTCCGTTGCGACAGGATGTTCTCATGAAATTTCAATCACCAGTTTTCTCCTCCGATTGCGAAAACATTCTGTTGGCACCCACCTACATAAGGAGAAATGATCATCACGATAAAATAAGAGAAATCAGGGTTCGCACGGAAAATTTAAGTGCTCGTTTTTCCCGCGTGCCGCTCGAGAATGGAACGGTAGAGACACAGTATGAAGGTAGTTCATTGAAATGGTTCAAATGGCTCTGAACACTATGGGACTTAACAGCTGAGGTTATCAGTCCCATAGAACTTAAACCTAAGTAACCTAAGGACATCACACACATCCATGCACGAGGCAGGATTCGAACCTGCGACCGTAGCAGTCGCGCGGTTCCGGACTGAAGCGCCTAGAACCTGCTTCATTGAACCCTCTGCCAGGCACTTTATTGTGAATAGCAGAGTAATCACCTAGATGTAGATGCAGATGTAAGCAACGGTTGAGAAATTTTCCTCTGAACTTAACTTTCGATTTGGCGTAGGTTAGAGTAAGTCCTATTAAATCAATTAGTTTTGGGAGGCGTCCCATATTCCATAAAATTTTTAATACTGAGGGTCTGTAAAGGCTGTCTTATACCTCCTTAAAACATAGAAATGTCACTATGAGAGGTTTGTTATTTTTCAAAAAGTATGCCACAATCAATTTTAAGCTGCTTTGCACAGCTTGTCCATGGTCTAAAACCTTCGTGGTACTCCCGAAGCAGCTGTTCTAGTTGTTCCTTGATACTTCCATACGGGATCTTCGATGAAATCTTGTATGTGGTCTAGGATAGAGATTCCTCTGTAGTTGTCTGGATTGTTCTTATCCCAATTCTAGAGTACGATGGCTATGGTCCAGTGTTCAGGCAATTGTTTTGTTATTCAGATTTTTGTTGAGAGCCCTGTGTAAGGGGGTCTTGACAGTGTTACTTGAATATTTCCATATTTCAACAAAAACTTGATCTTCTCCATATGCCTCATAATTTTTTATACTTTGTTGGCTCATTCTACTTCTTGGAGTGTTGGGGGGGGGGGGGAGGAGGGTTGTCTAATTTGTTAGGTTCTATTATAATTGGGGTATTTACATCCGTTTGTAAGAGTTCTTTGTGTTATTCACAACTCAAAAGTTTATTAAATGCTTTTACCATGAAGTGTGATAACTAAATTAGTACCAACTACTAAGCATCGTGCAGTTCAAGTTTTTTTCACTTCCACACATTTGCAACCCAAAACGGCAGGCTGTCGTAAGTGGCCTTTCCGTATGACCACTCATTACGTATCCAATTTTGACACAGGCATGGGACACTTGGCGAATTATATTTCGTTCGCTATGGTATGGTTTAATCTTCACTAAAAAGGGTGGACTGACAACAGTCAACTTTTTATTAGTCAGCTAACAGATTTACGAATACAAAGATTGATAGAACAACTTCAAAACGATCAGTTATCTGTATATATGTTAAAATTAATGTATCGATGGTTACTATTCAGGTAATTGTGAAGTATGACGAAGTGAAACGAAGTATGCTGTGGGAAATATTTCCAGATGTGGGCTTTCTAGAACACCTGGTACAAGTTTCTGCCCTGAGGTGACAAACTTAGTGAGATACATCCTAATACCATGCCTGACCTCCTTTTGCTGTCGCAGTGCAGCAGCTAGACATGGCATGGACTCAACAAGTCGCTGGAAATCCTCTGTAGAAATACTTAACCGCGCTGCCTCTATAGCTGTCCATAATGGTGAAAGTGTTGCTGGTGCAGAATTTTGTGCACGAACTGACCTCTCAATCGTGTCCCACAACTGTTCAATGCGATGCATGTCAGGCGACATAATTGACCAAATCATTCTTTCCGAACTGTCCAGAACTTTCTTCAAACCAATCGCGAACATCTGTGGCGTGATGGCAAGGCGCTTGTCATCCACAAAAATTCCATCATTGTTTCGGAACATGAAGTCCTTGAATGGCTGAAAATGTTGTCCATGTAACTGAACATAATCATTTCTAGTCAATGATCGGTTCAATTTGACCAGAGGACCCAGTTCATTCCATGTAAATATAGCCTACATCATTACGGAATCACCACCAGCTTGCACAGTGCCTTGTTGACAATCTGAGTCCATGCCTTTGTGTGATCCATACCGCAATCGATTCCTACCGTCAGCTCTTATCAACTGATGCATCTGACAAGGCCACGGTTTTACAATCGTCTAGAGTCCAACCAATATTGTCACGAGCGTAAGATAGGAACAGCAGGTCAATTTCTTGCTGTTAGCAAACATACACCGGTCGTCTGATGCCATAGGCCATTAATATTAGATTCTGCCGCACTGTCGTAACTGATTCGATCATTGTACGTCCCACATTGGTTTCTGAAGTTACTTCACGCAGCGTTGCTTTTCTGTTGCCACTGACAACTCTACATAAGTTTTGCTGCTGTCAGTCATTGAGCGAGGTCCATCGGCCATTGCGTTATTCGTGGTGGGAGGTGAGTTTGGTATTCTCGGCACTTTGTTGACACTCTGGATCTCGGAATATTGAAATCCTTAACGATTTCCGAAATAGGATGTACCATGCGTCTACATCAAAGTACCATTCCTTGTTCAAAGTTATCTCCTGTTGCACGGCCATAATCAGTGGGCTAGACAAGTTTGTTATCTGGTCCCACTATTACTCGTACAACATGTGCTTAGCCTAATGAAAAGCAGTATACGGAGCAGGTGTTCAGATCCATAATATAAAATTTTTAGTACAGCAGTCTTTCTCTAAGAGCAGGTTGTTATCCCCACGTTGAAGATCATCATCTTCTTCATTTCAAGAACGAGGCCTTTACTTGTGCTGCCTCTTACGATACCATCGCTTCGTCGGTATTTGTTCAGTTCTTCTCCCATCTGGCATTAATCTCCTCATCTGGAGAGGTAATCTTTCTGCACTCATTCTTTCGAGATGTACATTCAACTTCTCCTATTTCCTTGTATGTTGTTCAAGATGTTAAACGTATCCAGTTCTTTCCTAATTTCAGAATTTCGATATCCGTCCGCTCTTGTGCATCCCTTTACTGCTCTTAGGTATCTCAGCACAGTCGCTCGCATGCGAATTTCCTGGCATTTACTTATAATCCACGATTCACTTCCGTAAACAAGCATTCGAACCAGCATTGTCTTGTAATATTTCAACCTTGCTTCCTTTCATGGCTCTGAGCACTACGGGACTCAACTGCTGTGGTCATCAGTCCCCTAGAACTTAGAACTACTTAAACCTAACTAACCTAAGGACATCACACACATCCATGCCCGAGGCAGGATTCGAACCTGCGACCGTAGCAGTCCTCGGTTCCGGACTGCGCGCCTAGAACCGCGAGACCACCGCGGCCGGCTTTCCTTTCATGTTTTTTTTTTCTTTTCTTTTTTTTTCTTTTTTTTTTGTTTTTTTTTTGGACACCTGTTTATTCTTCCACATATATTCCCAGTCTTTGCTAATTTTCTCTCTATATCTTGCTTATACTCACATGTGTCGTCACAGTGACAATAGTTAGAGAAGTTTGAAGATAACTTCCAGAAAGCAGAGAGCTGAAGATACCTTTCATCTAAAAGTGAGCAACGGAGAGAATATAGTGAAGAAGCTGACATGCGACTTTGTGCCATAAAAAAAGTAGAATAGAAGAACTTGGAAGGCAGAATGCTTACGTTTAAGGAATAATCGAGGAAAATCGGTTGCAGGAGAAAGATAGTAAGAATGATACAATATGCCGAGGTGCATGGTTATCTAGGAAGATACCATTGCTGCCTAGAAGAAGTGCACACTGATCCAGTCATCAAAGTGGTCTTCGTAACAGAAACCACCTGTACTCGAATTGTCGTGTAGGACATTGTACACAACTGTAAGTATACGTGAGCTACAGAATGGTGTGATAACTGTCATCGCAGGAAAGCTGGACAGGAGTAGTAATGTTTAATGAACAAGATAACAAAACAAACAGAAGATTTACTTAACTTCTATTTTTTCAAACGTATGAGTCCCAGTGGAAATAACACAACAAGAAACAGAGCCCAGCCATCACGATGTCCACAAGGAAAAGTCTCTTTGTATTAAAGCACAAACGACGAAGTTGGCGCCGCAAGCAGGCGTCGTACATACAGCATCGCATTGAAAAGTGGCTCCAAACATGAGTGATTCTGAGTCGCTACTGCTGGCAGCAGAAGGCACCGAAAATACAGAGCTGCAGGAGGTGTGGTTCGGCAGGTGCTCACTGATGGGTCCACCAGATGCTGCACGACTGGTATCAGTGCCGGAAGGAAACGCCCGTGTGGTGGTATCGATACGTGATGTAACACCTCCAGACCTTCACTGATTGTGCGAGTAGACCTGTGATCTCATGCGTTAGTATGTGGGGAAGTGTAAGATCTATAGCTTTGAGTTCACGTTCAGTTGCAGTACTCCCTGCAAACGGTATACAGTTTTTGACGCATCAGCGTCAGTGTTATTAGAGACAGAGCAGAAGGACGTATTTGGCCAGGTTTGGGAATGAAATCCACCTATGTAATGGAACCATCCTGGAGTTCACGACAAGTAATTTAACGAGACGTGATTCATTATGGCTGTGAGGGAAACTGTTTCCTGCGGGTTATGAATACACAAATTCTGGGAGTAGTAATGAGACAATGTATACTTGTGCTCCTTTCCTACCACTCACTCCTCCAGCAATACGATGCAAAACTTAGCCCTTGTACGTTGTAATCAGTGTCTTATACTCTACTCTCTACACTGGAGAGGCTAAATAATGCATGCGTTATCATCTCGGTAGATGTGTGGTAAACAAGAGAGTTAGATGATTCGGTTGCAGAAAGCTGAAAATTAAGCTGATAAAACTACACTGAACAAACATAAGGAATAAGGTTTTTTCTGTGTGTAAATGCATATGCTTGTATTGATAAAGTTACAGTACTGGAATATTTGTTTTCCGATTCGTTACCCTACCAAAAAATCCTATTTATGATGATCTATATGTTTTTTATGTTGACACTGCAAAGTAGCTACTAGTAAGTAATTGGAATACCAGTCAGCAGAATCAAGTTATTAGATGCAGAGCACATTTCGTCTTACTGATTTCGAAACCGTTTTCTTATTGCGGTCAGCATTTCTATTTATTTAACTGCTACTTGACAATATGGTAATCGTCCAAAATTGCACCCATTGGTAGAGGATAGCTGGTATCTCATAACTCCACATGGCCATAACATCTGGGTGACTACACCAGCAGGCACATGTATATCTTGTAGAGAGATGTTGTACAATGGCGATCGCTTTACTATGCAGGGGTACTACATATCCTTCGGGTTAATTCATACTGATTAAAAGAACATCGAATAACCGTGTAAAATCACATTCACAGCAGGAAATAAACTGACGTTTTTCTATAGCATTAAAGACGTGATGAGCAGTATTTGGCGCACCTGACCGCTGATGAAACTTGAAATATCTGCGAAAACACTTGTAAAAATTCGTATGACGACTATTATTAGCGATATTCTGGCTTTCCGATCGCTACAACAGTGGTAGTATTGATAGTAGATGTCCAGATACTTTTGATCAAAATATAGGTAGCACGTCGCCAGTAAATTCTGTCCCACTGTTAAATAAGAACGAATCTGATGTTTCCCTCTCCCTCACTGTGGACAACCTTGTCTGGACGGAAGCCTCAACCCCCTGTCATATCAGCTTTTAACTGGGAACAGAAAATGCGGCGGCAGCTGCGGTGGCCTCTGGTCAGTTCATATGTAGCCAAGTCAGGAGATGGAGGGGTGCAAATGGCTACCGGCTGTTGCACTGGACGAATACTCACACGTGTCCTGGCGGTGAGGGCAGGAAAAGGCTTATCTTGCCGGTGGGCGCTAATTGGAGGCAAAGGTCCAGCTGCCCTCAACGTCCCCTCTGGCAGGATCCTCCGGTGCCATTTGGTAACCCAGAACACTCTGTCCCCACTGCAGAAAGCACTGGAACCGCCATGGACACCGGTCGGAGCACTCTGGACTCTGGTCAGCGTAATAAAATCTACGTACCCTACGCTACCTCACAGTGAGTCATTGTAAGTGTGCATCACGTAACAAAGAACGCGTTAAATAGTTTGTAGTTCCTACTAAATCCCTATCCTACTCGTAATTGTGAGTTATTGTGTGTATGATATGACTGTAGAACAGTTCCTAATTCCCAACCATTATTTACATATACACAGTGTCATGGTGTTGAACTCCTCTTAGAAGTAGTGACTCTTTTAATGCTTATCTAAACCACTGTTTTTAATGCCTATCTAAGCACTAGGGTGGTACATATCCGATTTCTATTAAGTACTAATTTCCAAGAACAGCAGAGTTGCCATTGTGGAAATATGTAATTTGTTTAAATAATACACTGCAGTATTTGTTATAATTAGAGTGTAGTGTATTTACGATTTCGATAAGTGTTAGATAGCGAAGGAGAAAGATTGTTAGACGATGGACTGGTTACAGAAATTGAGTGGGTACAATATTCTATTGCAAATTTCAAAAAACGAATTTTCATAAAAACCTGATGAATACGCATTGGGTAGACAGGAAGAACACGAGGCAGGCATCGGTCCGATGCTTCCACTACTGTGTACAAAACACAAGTGATGAGTCAGACAGGTAGTTGGACTCGTGGTAGATAATTATTGTTATTGGGTCATAAATTATTATAATTTAGTATTAAACAATGGTGATGGATCATTTATAATTACGAAGAAACGTGGCAAGTTATTAACGCAAATAAGCTTAATTTATTTTTGTTACATTTATTTTGAGACAGCTTGTTATTACAACAATGTTGCATTTTTTTGGAAGTAACCTTTCAGACTGTGTGTAGCAGGAACTTACGGCACTGTCTTATGGAGAAACAAAATACTATTGCAAAACAAGATTTTGGGCTTTCTTGTTTACGAAAGCTAAACATATATCTAACAGTAAAAATAAAATAAGTGATACAGAGTACTTCCAATAGTCACAGGTTCATTTCACTGTCGTAACACATCGCATGTAAACTGTCACATTATGTAAACAAATGTGGCGTCTGGAAACTAATAGGTTGAAGGATCATATCGCAAAATAGAAACCTAATCACGAAGTACAAAGAATGTGCATCATAACAACATTATTTCAGAATAAGTCTTAAAGAATTCTGGAGATCTTTGTTTTGAATGTTGAATATACACGTTGGAATAAGTATTTCTGGTGGTATTCCACCCCTATTTTGTCAAGTTTATACAGCTTAAACTTCATATTCCGCTGTTTGATCAGGTGACATGTTGCAAACTTTAAGTACATTAATTATATTGGTCATAGTGGTAAAATTATACATAAATAACAATTTTGGTTGGGATCCACAGATAGGAACGAAAGGTTGGAGGCAGAGGGGGTGGGAGAACAAGAGATAGACAGAGGGAGAGAGGGTGGAAGGAGAGATAGAATGTGGGAAAACTTTCTACAGCAGCAGGTTCTTAAGATTGTATCTGTTACATGTAACAACTGACTAAAGGTTGTGGTAACAGATTAGTTAACGCTTTAAAATATGCAAACTGATGTACAATTTGTGCCATTAGTTGATGTACATATAGTGTCAAGCTGTAGAGGGTACAAGCTGTTGGTTTCATGGTATATTTGTAAATGAGGTCTATCCCTTGCATATATGGGGAATGTCATGATAATATAACTAAATATTTGAGTGTATGTGCGTGTTTGTGTGTATGTGTGTGTGTGTGTGTGTGTGTGTGTGTGTGTGTGTGTGGATGTGTGTGTGTGTGTGCATTGCAAATTTAATAATCAGGACAGTTGCTGAAAACAGACATGATACTATTTTAAATATTGTCATTTAACATGGATTCAGGTTGTTTTGTTTGGTGCTTGTATAATTGGAGAGTTCCAAGGATGTGTAGTCTTTTGCCTTTAGGTTGGATGTGCAGGGTGCTGACGCTTGTGTTGTTAACATAGTGTTTTTTTCATACAACAGGGTGCTTTTGCTGATATGTATGAAAGTTTTTTAGTGCTGTCATGCGTTCTTTGAATCACATCTGAAACGATCTACCTGTCTGGCCTATGTAGAGGTAGCCACAGTCCAAATATTTCATTTTGTACACATCTGTTTGATGAAGGGTTTCATGTGTTGCTGTTATGACGAAGTTTGTCTGTGTTAAATGATATGTTTATGCCCTTTCGTTTGAAGACACTGCAAACCTGATATAAAATATTATCTTGAGATGTGAACAAGAAATTCAAATAATAAAGCAAATAGTTATTGCAAAAGGTTATAAGAGTTCCATAATAGACACCCTAAATCACTCAATAGTGGCAAAGCAATTACATCTCAAAAATAAAAAGACAACATCTATCGTACAATCCCGTCTCTATGTAATAATTGAGAAAGCACAACCTTCAGGTGCAATCTCTAATATTTTCCATTAGACCATACTGCACATAGAAATAACACACACCAAATGCCCACCAATTCCCTGACAACCTCTCACGTGACACAAATATTCCAGTGGTAGTGAACGGGCTACTAAACGAACAGTTTCCTCTCGGTGACTTCAGACATACTAGCTCGACGGTTGATAACGCTTCCATTGCAAACATTTCCAAACAAAGAGCTAATATATTACGTGGGTGACACCCTCGGTCATGTAGGAATATAGCAGAGAGACCCTGACAGAGTTACTGGACCGCCTGAACAGCGTCCATGAAAACACACAATTGACGATGTAGCTAGAACATAAGAGATATCTTCCAGTTTTGTACATACTAGTAAGATTAAATACAGGTGGTTTCCTAGAACACTCAATCTATGGAAATAAAGACCCACTCAGATCTGTGCCTTCATGCAACGAGTTGACGTCACTGTTGCAGAGGTACTCTGCAACAGCTTGGACTGCATGCTGCCAAAAAAGGGGTAAAGTGAAGCGCAGATTGACGTGAATCGAAGATAATGAATGATATAGTCATCTGCAAATAAGACGAAGGGAAAGAAGAACAGAAACAAACCTTTATCTCCTATGTTGGGACTCCCTTAGACGATACTGGGAGAAACTGTTGGAGGATTACTGGCTATATTTTGACTACTACGAAAAACGAAAAATATCTTTAGCTCAGTAAAGGTCATTTCTCTTGCGAGTACCCGGTTTATACGGCATTCCTTGAGAGTGTCGCCGCCACCTTATCGGGAAAACGCAGCACAGCGTCTCGAAGCGGAGGATGGAACACATTAGATGCGTACGCATTGGGCATAAAGACAAATCGGCACTAGCTAAACACAGCCTCAACGAAGGGTATACGTTCGAATTTGAAAAATCAAATATGTTGTGCCGAGCTAGTGGGGAGAGCATCATCAAATAATTTAGTGAAACTAGCTATACCCGGTGAACTTCGTTCCACCTCTCAAAATCTTTATACGTTATAGCTGACCCGGCAAACGTTGTTTTGCCATATATATTATCTGCAGTCTGTAAGAATAATGTATACGCGTAACACAATGTCTACGTGTAACGCAGTAGCCATTGTTGGCGGGAGCTCGTGACACAAACAATAATACTTGCCGAAAACTGTGTAGGGAGTGAGAAAAGGCTTAGGGGGAAGTCCGGCAGTATATGCCACTATTAGTTCTAGCGTTTCTACCGTAGATCGCGCGGATTTACCAATTGCAGCCGGTTCACGACTCGTCCATGAGCATACAAACATAGCTGAAGTTTCTTGTCGAAACGTGTTCGCCAGCATTATGAATGAGGCTAAGCGCACAAACATCGATTTTTATCGTACATAAAAATATACATTCTTTTAGAGGAATAAAGGGGAGCATAGGAACTCCTTTGTTCCACTAAAAGAATTCGATCGTACGATGTATTTCCTTACGATAAAAATCGATGCGTGTGCGCTAGGCCTAAATGTCGGTTTGGCGAATGACGCGTGCTACCTAGTTAAACTTCTCGGTCTATTTCCGTCGATTGGAAGAGGGATATTCGAGTCGTTGCTCATGGTACGTTTTCTTCAATTACCTATCTATCGAATAGCGAAAGACTATCACCGGTAGACACCTGGCGTGGATAACTGATGAAGTGGTAACTGATCAGTTATCGACTGGACTTGAAAATTGTTAAATTACTAAAATCACTGTTAAAAAATAGGGGTTGGTGGAGGAAGTGTGAAAATTTAGAGTTACGTGTATTTTGTAATGCCACATCATAAAAAATAAAAATAAAAAGTTCTGTCCGAAAAATAAGGAAAAAGATTTTGGGGTGGACCACCCTTATCACTTAGGGGTATGAAAAATAGATTATGACCGATCTCAGACATACCGAATATACATGTAAAATTTCATCAGAATCGATCGAGCCGTCGATCAAGTGATAATTGATCAGTTATCGAATGCGGTTGAAAATTATTAAATCACAAAAATCGCTATTAAAAATAGGGGTTGGTGGTAGAAGGGTGAAAATTTAGGGTTGTGTGTGTTGTTTGATGCTGCATCACAAAAAAATAAAAATAAAACTTCTGTCCAAAAAATAAGAAAAAAATTTTGGGGTGGACCACCCTTACCACTTAGGGGTATGGAAAATAGATTATGGCCGAGTCTCAGACCTACCGAATATACACGTAAAATTTCATCAGAATCGATTGACCCGTTTCGGAGGAGTATGGCAACTAACATTGTGATACGAGAATTTCATACATAAGGAATAAGGCTCCATGACACACTCGTCAACAGAGAGGAGGACTATTAGCTGAGTTCTGCATGGAACTCTTTACTAGCAGCCTTACGCCAAGAACACATCCAGCAGATGATGCTTTGCGAATCTGGGTATGGCTGAATGCACTGAGGGTCGAATGGCCTTCAGCGTCCCCCACCATACGTCACACTTGGGGAGAGTCGGCCACCTCTCGGGTATATAATGGGTGTATCTGCTATAAGTGCAGGTATTTCTATTGTTGACAGGATGGTGTATTGAATGACATTACATCAGTATTCACGTCATTTTCAGACTCATAATTATAGCTAACACAAGTCGTAGGTTTGTAGCTTAGTTATTCTCGCCAAGTATGCGTGGGAAGAGCAAGCCATTAATGCTAATTTTCCCCTGGGCAGCAAGTCAGATATTGAAGTGTGGACACGAGAACGTAAAACTGTTAGTCTATACTGGAAGTTGTAGTCGACTTAGTGGTGTTGTTAAGACTCTGCAGCAATCAAGTCATAAAGTTTGTGACATCTTTGTGAGAAAACTGTAGGACAGAGAGAAAACACAACCAACACATTTATGAGTGTACTAATTAAGGTACCACTGCACTAATACCTGTTACACCCTGTATATGTGACACCCACGCAAATTCGATATTTTGCTAGAATATGACGAGAGTGCCATTCACCGAAACGTCACGGAATTTCGACGAATCCTCACGGATGAAAACCGAAGAAGATTTCATCAGTGCCAATAACGTTCACGCACTAGCAAGGTACCTTTAAACGGACAACAGAGAAAAATGACAAGTAAGCAGTATTATTGCCAGACAGATCTAAAGATTTGATAAATACAGAAGAAAGAAAAAATTGTTTTAAACCTGCAAAAAACAATGAAAAAATTGGCTTTAAAATACGTCTGCTTTAACAAGATAATAAATTATTCACTACAGAAGTGACATTTAGTATTCCGAAATGCTAAGTTTAAGAATCTATGGTGCAGCAATGGGGAGAGTACTGCAGTATACAAGCAAGTAGTGTGCTTTCCGGGTTCTACATCTGAAGAATTCCTTGTCACGGGAACAATCAGTAGTCAGTAAACTAATTTAGTCCCATAACAAGTAATTTACCTTATTCCCCTTGGTCATCTTACTTTTTCTTTTTTTTCATAGAAGTAACGACTATCCTCCCCTTCCCCACCCGCCTCCCCCCCCCCCAAAAAAAAAAATCCTGATTGTTTAGAGAATCATTCTGCAATGTATAAAAAATTTCTTCAACATCACATAACAAATGAGTTAATATTTGACATGTTGTGCTAAACATTTAATTAAGAGTAGTCTTACACTTCTTAATGACTATATTATAGCAGCATTTTCAACTGTTTCAATATGTCAAGAATTGTACTAAATATTCGTAATCAATTGTTTGTTGCACCTGGAAGCCGTTGGATAGGTAAATTGCAACTGTGGTCATGTGACGTTCTGCTGTTTTGAAAAAGATTGGGAAAAATACATTTTTTATGAGAATTTTGATGTACTAAATATTCGTAATCAAGTGTTTGTTGCACCTGGAAGCCGTTGGATAGGTAAATTGCAGCTGTGGTCATGTGACGTTCTGCGGTTTTGTAAAAAAGATTGGGAAAAAAATACATTTTTATGAGAATTTTCATGTGCAACATGTGTGGTATCCTAGAGCTAAAATACGAGGTGTGACAATAAAGTGATAAGCCTGATTTCCTTTGCAAGATGTGGGATGCTTGTGTGGGCACAATATCTTTGACCTTGGTCTATAAATTGGTTCTAGTCCAAGCGGCACGTCGATGCAACTGCTCAATCGTGCGTTGTACGGTATTAAGTTAACATGTGTTTGTGTCTCTCGTCACGGTAATGGAACCGCATAATATTGCGCAACAGTACGCCATTTCTTTACGCGTTAAATTGGGTGAAAACGCGACGACAACTTACGGTAAGCTTCAGAAGGCATTTAGAAAGGAGGTTATGCCAAGAGCTCAAGTTTTTTGTTGGTATAAAATGTTTAGTGAAGGCAGAACGAATGTTGAAGATGAAGACCGCAATGGACGACCATCAGCCTCACGGACAGATGTCAGCTTGGCCAGGGCGATTGAACTCGTACGACCTGATCGAAGATTATCCGTGAAAATGACTGCAGAAGAGCTGAATATCAATCGAGAAACGGTTCGTTTAATAATAACTGAAGATATTGGTATGAGAATGCGCCGTCCCATATTATTCTGTCAGTACAGCAATGTTTACTCATAATTCAAGTGTGTGTGAAATCTTATGGGACTTAACTGCTAAGGTCATCAGTCCCTAAGCTCACACACTACTTAACCTAAATTACCCTAAGGACAAACACACACACCCATGCCCGAGGGAGAACTCGGACCTCCGCCGGGATCAGCCGCACGGTCCATGACCGCAGCGCCTAAGACCGCTCGGCTAATCCCGCACGGCCAGCAATTTTTAACCCCAAAACAAATTCCAGTACTACCACAGCCACCTTATTCACCAGATATCGCTCTGTGTGACTTTTCTCTATTTCCAACAGTCAAAACGGCGGTCAAGAGACACCATTTTCAAACAACACAAGATGTCCAAAAATTTGTGACGAGGGTCTTGGAGGATATTACAGAAGATGAGTTCCAAAAATGTTACCATCAATGGCAGAAGCGCTGGAAAAAGTGTGTGCAATCAGAAGGGAACTACTTTGAAGAAGACAACACTAAACTTGACTAAAACGGTAAGCAAAATTGTTTCACATCAGTCTCATTACTTAAATATCGCACATCGTATCTGTCTAAAATAGTCAACAAATAAATATTAATAAAAATGTAACAATCGTCCCTCCAGCTGTATGACCCAGTAAGAGGTTCTCAATTCATTAATTCAAAGTGATAGCTGTTAGTTCCCTGCGCCATTGTGTTTCTCTCATGGCATAAATACGAGCCTACGTGGTCTACATAATCATTGGATAATTAATCCCGACAGTAGTAAGCACGATAAAATATAACATTGACACCAAAGGGTTTGAGAAAATACGAAATATTCAAGTACGGAAAAAAAAATTATGGAACAGAAAGAAACGTGTGGCTTTTAGTCTTCTGTATTGATTCGACACGTCCTGCAGTGGTTATCAAAAAGATAGCCACCTTAAAAAAACATTACTTCCTTAAGATATTACTTCCTTCCTGCGCTACATCAATTTCAGACCACTCATGTTTTAATCAATGTGTTTGTCGTTTATCACGAACGTACAATTGAGAGACAGCCCAAACATTCTGCGTCGTTTCTCACAGACGCAACATACATATCTGTCACCTAGTAGATGTTATTCAGCGACCAGAACTGCCAAGGAAGACGCAGTAAGAACTTTCAGCCGTAACTGCCAAGACAAACGGACTACGTGTTCTTGGGAAAGAGATTAGTGCCTTCGTAGACAATAATATTCGATGACAAATAGCTGTCAGCCACGTAGGTTGTAATTTAATACGGAAGAAACAAACGTACACCGATAGCTATTAAAAACAGTATGATCTTGACCATGAAGGCAGCATGCAATAAACTACAAATTACCTGAAGTGTTGTGTATGTTTTTACGTGCAGAGAGCCCGCATCTCGTGGTCGTGCGGTAGCGTTCTCGCTTCCCACGCCCGGGTTCCCGGGTTCGACTCCCGGCGGGGTCAGAGATTTTCTCTGCCTCGTGATGGCTGGGTGTTGTGTGCTGTCCTTAGGTTAGTAAGGTTTAAGTAGTTCTAAGTTCTAGGGGACTTATGACCACAGCAGTTGAGTCCCATAGTGCTCAGAGCCATTTGAACCATTTTTTGAACGTGCAGAGAATTTGCATATCAACGCAACCGCACAACGTGGATAGTTATAACGCCACCTACATACTGGATGTAATTGAAGAACAAGCATGGAGTATCTCAATCACAAACCGTATTTCCACGTTATTTGCTTCTGAGATGATTGGGATATGCCTCGTGTAAAAAGTTGAATCCACACTACCTGACGAATGTCAACAGCATCTGAGTCTCAGTTTATCTAGACTGCATCTTATTGTTCCAGAATACTGCTGTTTGCGTTGATCATAATTCATCGATTGTCATGAGACTACGAAACTAGTAGGACCAGCAGATTCATACCCAATGTCATGCGATGTCTCCTCGGCGGTAGGAGGGCACTGCGGTTTTAGGGAGAAGATAAACAGGTAGGCTGGGAAAACCCAGGTGCACTTGGCCTATGGAGAGGAACGTGACGTTCTAGCCACCATGGTGGAAACGAGTAACGAACTAAACAGATCAATATCCTGTAAAACGTGATCCAAGAACTATTACATGACTAAACACATTTACAGCTAGTAAAAGACTGATGTGTGATTGTAAACATGCCCTCAAGCAGACAGGTAGCTTCTGGTTTACAAATTATCTAAGTTTTGCAAATAATATGAAATTTAAAATTTAATGCTCATATATTATCAACGTCTTGGACGAGATGGATAAACTATGTCACAATGCATGGAGCTAGATGAACCCCATCAGACAGTATTTTAAGAACTCTGGCACATGCGAGATAATTTAAACTACCTGACAGAATATGTATTCTGTAATAAAGAAACGACAGTTTTACACAAAACAAGTAATAAAGTGAGGAAAGTAGTAGGATCGCAATAAATTAGGCTACCATATTAATGTGAAATGTATTAAATCCTATACATTTATAATTTTCACACATTAAAACTTAGTAAACTAACGAATACAATGATAATACTGTAGCTTACGACAAATATAGACGACTCAACAGAAACCAAAGTCTCTTATCTTAAATGTGATAAGAGTTAGGTTTAGTTTGGTATGCCATATATACGTGTGTAGCATATTACCCGTGTTTAGTAAAATGTAAGGAAAATTTTTTTGAGCTATTGGAATGACGATCTAATAGCTTAAGTAGTAGGTGGCCACCTCGGTATGCTCCCGTTCTGGGGCAGTGCAGACCTATGTATACATGAGGAGTGAGTAAGTAGCGATGTGAAGTCTTTCTAATCTTCCAAGTAAAGGTTTTTGGACTTGTGAAATTATCGGCGCGTTGTTGGCGGGAAACTTAGAAAATTTTTTAGGAACTAATCATGTGCATGTAGAATATTTTCCCGACTTAATGAATTTTTCAAATATACAATAGTTCTTGCAGTTTGGAAATTCTTGTATTAGCATATTTTTATGAGTCTGTAAGCGTTTGTAAGAATACTTGCAAGCTAGGAAGATGCAACACGGAATGTTTCCATTAGTCAGCGATTGTTTGGACTTGTAATAATATTCGCATATTGGGCAGACTTAGCATAAACTGGACTTAAAATAACTTCATGATGTTTAGCTATTGGGGAACATTTTTACCATACAACAAGAGTGCTAGGACTTGAAAAGAATCTTTTGTAGTTTGCTGGGAGTACATACTAGTTAATGTGGTGCACAGTTTGGACAATATTTTCAAAAAGCATTAGTCCTATCGCTGTGATAATTCAAACATAAATGGTAATCGATAAACTATACTTATGTTAAACCAAACCCAAAGTGGGTTGAGAATGTTGTTTGAATATCTGGTATAATATACTTAAATCCTGCTGGCATTTATGGTCTACTGAAAGTTAAGAATAGGTAGAATGAAGATTAAAATGGGGGTTGCAGAAAACAAAGTCTAAACATTTAAAAACCGATTAGCACGTTTAATCTATTTAATGAAGAGTCGCAATGTGAACTGCTGGTTATTAGAATTGGGACTCTCTGTACTTGAAATATAGTTATGACATAGTGAGTTCTTACAATTTTGACCCCACTTTCTTGGCCACGATACCACGGTATTGACTTATTTTTTTCTCCCAAAGGTTTACTGAGAAACAGTTATTATTAAAGATCTTAGCAGCAATGTAAGGACCGTCATTACGTTACACGACATTACATTTTGTCTTCTCTTTTGCAATTCTTTTTCTAGTCCCAAATTTTGTGTTGACGTAAGTTTTTGCCACTGCCAGTGTCCTGATGTTATTATGCCAGTATAGTTGGTACTGTGATGTACATTATGTGCTGCTAGCTTTAGTCTGTGTCAGAGGTGGCTGCTTTACATCCACCTTCTTGGCGAGAGTTTTATTACACGACTCACTATTAAAATTGAATTTCTGTGTTCGTAATTACCATGATCTGGATTGGAGCCACTGACCGTTAAGTAAACAGACCATCATGGCTATATTGTTCTGTATGGACAGCGTTAGGTGTCGTAAGAGGCAAACGCTTGATGATAGAAACATCCAGATGGGAATACCAGTACAAATTTAACAGACTTTTGCTGTACAAAGCAGGGAATCATGCCGATAGAAACCATATTTTATGTTCAGAATGTGTGGACGGACTTAATATGAATCGTTATTCACTTGATAATATGAGATTACTGTCAGGTCAAAAAATTAGCTATTGTCGACGGTGCTCTATGTCAACGCACTTGATATGTCAGTTTTCCAATTACTATATTCCGTGCTTGCAGCAAAATTCATGTAATTTTACCTGATCCCCTTCTAACACTGTTAAAAACCATTTCCTAGCGACAAAATTCGTTAGATGTAGAAATTGCTTGAGTTCCAAAGCGGTAAACCTACCGAAATGCAAAGGTTTTCCATCAATTTGCACTTAAGATCGTTTGATTTTTTTATACTGCTTAAGCGTATTTGGGGTATGTGCATTACTCTGAGGCGAGAGTAGTTTTGTATTGCTTTCAGATTTTGTACACCTGCATTTTTTATCTAGTTACTCCGGTCATTTACGTGGTGAATGAGGTCGATGACGTTTTGGACTGCTGGTAGTTATAAGTAAGGAGTCATGATCAGGACTGCATTGGGAATAAAATTAGAAGAAAGAAGATTTTCCGTAGATATGAGGAAAGGAACTAATTTTTATTGGTTCAGATGGTTCAAATGGCTCTGTGCACTATGGGACTTAACATCTGAGGTCATCAGTCTCCCAGAAATTAAAACTACTTAAACTTAACTAACCTAGGAACATCACACACATCCATGCCCGAGGCAGGATTCGGATCTGCGACCGTAGCAGTCGCGCGGTTCCGGACTGAAGCGCCCGGCTAATATTATTTTACTATCATCATTTTTAGCTTTCGATTGTGAAGTGACGAGTGCGTTAGATTAAAGTTTAAAAAATGGGTAGGTCTCTGGGAGTACTTTGTACATTGGGCGATCGTGAGTATTCAAAATGAACTGGGAGAAGTATGTTTTGTTTTGGGTTACTGAAAGTACCTGGCGTCAGGGCTGTTGCTATTGGGGTTGACTGACATAAACTGAACAACAGAGAATTTCTCTATTTGCTGGGGTGGTAAGAAGCTCAAATGTCCATCATTAACACTAGTGGCATTAGAGAAGACAAAATATCTTTCCGGATTTACGTCGAGTGACTATGTTTCTTACTAGTTAACGTAACAACTGTTTTTTTCACACTACTTACATACAATGACTTGTTAGCAAATGTCAGAGACATTAGCTACTAACATATATAATCTTAACTGATTATATGCTAGTAGCAATCAGCACATAGATTTGGTTATTGTGTAATTTTCAGTTGCATTGTGTTTTAAATACAAAGATAATGATTAACTTTTCTATATAATATATGTAATTTCACCTCTAAATAATTTTATCTATGTTAACACATTATCTAGAGACAGGAATGTATGTCAACATGAAACATGTCGAATAACATTGGTGAAATTTACAATCAATTTATTTGGTTCGACCTGTTCGTTAAAAAATGTCAGGATCTTTCATCATATATATGAAACTTTCTATTTCTTATAAAATATTTAGCACATATCCTTTTTCATTGGTGAGTAGAACTGAGAAGCATTGAGTAATGTCACTAAACTTGTTTTTTTAACTGTGAGCCAATGAAAATAATTTCATGCCAGTGAGATTCAGATGTGGTATAAATATTCTTTCGAAAATTCCTTGTGTCTATTCTAATGTATATTTGCTTTTAGCTCCCATATGTCAACTTATAAACACCTGGTCGAGTAAATTTTCAGGATTGACCTAGAGAATGGCAGAATTGTGATCACACTACTTTGTGTATAATGATGTTTTTTCTCAGGTGTAAATTTAATTTGATCTGCTATTTTTCCTCAACATAGGACATATGTTAAATATTTGACAAAAAATATGAACTATAAATGCCAAATTAGTGAAACTAAGAAAAGGGAATGGCAGGAACATATCCAAAACAGACAATGAAAGGAACGCTAAAGTTATTCATTAAAACACTACTTTCACAAAGAAAGACACTGAAAGAGTCGATTCAGTGTTTTATACGTAGTTAACATTGAAAGATTATTTGACAAATAAACTTAATGGAACATGATGAACCTATCTTCACCTAAACTCTAGACCCAATAAAAGATTCATAATAAAAGCAGCCGTATCAAACCAAAAGTAAACAATTTGCATTACTACCAAGTTATATTTATTTTATGTTTGCTGTTTGATTTCCATGCCAGAGTTAATTGTATGAGCTAGGGTACTTCATGTTTAGAGTTCCTTTTGTGAAACTACAGAACTCCATTTACCTGTCTTTGTTTAGGGGTAATGATGGGCACGATAATTTACTGCCATTGAGGTGTCCATTTTGTAATTTGTCTGGGCTCGAATTGCTGTATACCTCAGCTGTAGCATCTACTTGATCTGTATGTAGGCGAATTTGTCATCTGGGTAATAACTGCACTACGTACAAATTGTCGATGACTCACTGGAAAAATTAACCTGTGGTTAGATTTTTGTGTGTGGGATGGTTAAACGGGAATGTGTGTGTTTTCCTAAACACTTGAATTATGGTAGAACTACAGTACAGAAAATGATGGAAACACGTGCTACCACTGACACGAAGGCAACTGCTGCTTTAACTCAGCAAGTGCACATCTTAAGAGAGGAACTGGAGCACAAGAGGCAGACAAATTTCGAACTTTATCTTTGGTTAGTATCTGGCAAAGCGATTCAGGTTCAGAGGCAACTAGACGGAAATTTAAGATATCTAAATAACACACCCAATCCAAAACCTATGCACTCATCGGAGAAATTAATAGAGTCGCAGCAAGGGCGAATTTCGATGAAACCAATATCATATACACAATTTCCCGGAACAGTAGCATTACGAAGTGTTAATACTAAGCGTTTGGACTACCTTTTGTGTTGTGTTTCTATAAGGCTTTTGCATACTACATTTCTGGGTAATACGCAAGCAGCCTTGCGCTGTAAACGTGGCAACACATCAATTAGCAGTAGAATAGTTGAGCAGCTTTGGCCTGGGGAACAATTAGTTTTGAGCACTTAATAGGGGCATGATAGGGATTCGTGGCAGTTAGTTAAGGATGGAATACAAGTGTGGGGAAAATTGAGTGTGAGGACACTACACTGTGTATTGGGGGGATTGTCCGCAACATATAAATAATTAATGTAAAGGTAATTTAGTGGGAGCCACATATTAAAGATTCAGAACGAGTCTTCTCGGAAGAGACGAGGAATGCTGCGTCACGAATAAGCACAGTCATGGATTTAGAGACTTCTTGAAAATTTTGGACAGTTATTTGCTGAAGGTAGAAGTTAGGCGACAGATGGACACATCAAGTAGCAGGCACTGGCACTATTGTTATTAAGCAAAGGTTTCTGTGAGGCCGGATTATGAAACCACTCACAGACGAGGAAGTACGGCCTGGCAGTTGCTATAAACATTTGTGACTACGAGGGTGAAGTCATCAGTTACTATACGGGGCACTGATGTGCTATGAAAAACAAAAACACCGGCTGATAACTACCTGAACGTGGGGGCTAAAGTGGGCTAGAAAAAGAAGATTTTATAATTCCTAAGGGAACTCCCTTCCAGAGATACTATGTCATATAAATAGGAAAAGAAGTACATGTAGGGAGCCCAGAGACCCAAGGCAGTCAAATGTGTAGTCGTTCTGTCCGCCTCTGGAAACGGAGAGGACGACGTTTGTTTAAGTAGCAGGCGAACCACGGCGACCTTCTAGTGATAGATATTGGCGGCGAATTAGCCTGCCGTATCAACCGCCGAGCTCCACTGTACAGACGCGGCACAGCCGCGGAGAGGCGGTTAAAAAAGTTGGCGCTGTAGGTTGCGGGGAGCAGGGGGGCAACCAGACTCCAACCTCTGGCAGATGTCGTCCGAAGGACTCCAAGTTGCCATCTGCAAGGACGCAGCCAGGGCGCGACATCGCGGCCCTACTGCAATGACCGCTGCTGGCTGTTACCCCTCTGTATGCTACACAGTGAATACTTAGCGTTGGAGATAATAGCCAGCGGCACTCCGGCAGACAGACGTAGGGGCTTCTTGGCACACCGCCCGGTCGAGAACAAGAACCATTACGCCACAGCGACGAAGTGGTCAGGTGTCATGGCAGCAGATTCAGACACTGGTGATAACGCTAAAAGAGGTAAAGTGTTTTCGCGATAAAAGCGGTCAGGTGTCGTGGCAGCAGGTTTAGACACTGGTGTTAACGCTGACGAGCCTACAAATGCCACGACGCCATCATCTAGCTCAGTAGAGGCAGTGTTTTCTTTGGTGGAATTAAAGTCAATGTCATTCACACCCTGGTGTTATTCACCCCTCTCTCCCAAGCCATATTTCTTAACCATCCTGGCGCATTGCGTCCCCTGAGGCTGGGGGGTCGTAACAATCATTTTGCTTGGTCAAAGAGTCTGCAAATGTTTCGATGGTTCGTAGTGTCCAGTGGGCAAAAATTGGCATATACGCATGCCGCTATCGTCAGGTGCGCAAACAAACTATGCTCCTGAGGGTTCTGACCGACTTATATTAGCGCCCTTCTCAAGTTGTTACCTCTGTGGTTCGCGCCGGCAATCGAGCGTCTGCACTCGTGGAGGCACTAGCGTCAGCGTCTGTGATAACATTGATGTAGATGCTTTGTCCTTCCTGGTATCCAGATCGATTCGTTTGATGACAGTATTCTTAATTAAACTCAGTGCTGGTTCCCGAGACTTGCTAAGATTACAGCCGCAATTTCGGTTGATGAGATCGTTTTTGGTGCGAATTTTTGTGTCCTCTCTAACGACGCAGACCCAGTATTTGGAAGTCTGAGCTACGATCCTCGTACGTTCGTGTTCTATGGCCTGATTCTCGGGAAAACGGTGTAACCGCTGATCTGCTGGGATACGTCAGTGGAGTGTGCCTCTGGTGTTGTCGGCCATGGTCTTCAAAGGTGCGTGCTGTCTGCCCAATACATACTTCCCACAGAGACACTGAACCTGGTATACACCGGTATTCAGCAACCGGGATCATCTTTGATGGTTCCCAATACTGCTCCGGTGTATGTTCAGTATGATTCAAATTGTTCCTGACAGTGGGCCATTGTATGGTATAAATGCAGTAGTTGCATCTTTTGTTATGGAGCGGAGATCATGCTTAATCTACCATTCTGCCTAACTGGGCTTTTCGGAATACAGTTCTGTTGTGTTCCAGTTCCTGAGGCAGTCTCTCTGCGTCTGAGATAGCGCGCCCTTTGTACTAGTGCTTTTAGTACCGTATTCCTCTGCGAAGAATGGTGGCAGTTGTCTGCATTCAAATATTGTTCAGTGTTCGTTTTCTTCCGAACCAGAGTGCCATTAGTTCTTCTCTGACCATGACGCCCAGAAATGGTAATCTTCCTTCTGATTCGGTGTCCATACTACATTTGGTTTTGGGATATGTGGAGGTCAAATGTGCAAGGAAGCCAAAGAGTTTGTTCCTTCGATGGGACCAGATGACGAACCAATCATGCACATACCAGAAAAAACACGTTGGTTTCCATCAATGTACTCCTTATACAAATCTGCGACCATGGGCGCATTGCGACTCCCTCCAATTTTTTATAATATTCTGCAATAAAAAGGCGCTGCAGTCTGGAACCGCAAGACCGCTACGGTCGCAGGTTCGAATCCTGCCTCGGGCATGGATGTTTGTGATGTCCTTAGGTTAGTTAGGTTTAACTAGTTCTAAGTTCTAGGGGACTAATGACCTCAGCAGTTGAGTCCCATAGTGCTCCGAGCCATTTGAACCATTTTTTGCAATAAAAAGAACGTATGTGGAGGTCAAGAAATGTCTGAAAAGTTCGGTGGTCTCTTCGTCAAATCTCTGATCAATAAGCTCCAGTGACTCTTGTAAAGGCACCCTGGTTAATAACGAAACGAGTTTAAAATTCACCAGGACATCTGAGACTTTCGTCCTGACGTTTTCGAGACGGTTTACAAAATCCACAGAATTGCGAATGTGATGAGGGCATTTATCCTCATAAGGGCTTACTTTTCCTTCAGCTAATTTGCCAGAAAATATGTTGGTGCCCTAATGTTTCTGACAATGGAGCGCAACAGCACCCCATCTTTGTGGACTTTAGAGAGTCCATAAGGTGTTGGCAGTACAGGTCATTGAGGTAACAGGTTTTAGGCGACCCGCTGTGGTAAATCAGTGTCCTCGAGAAGAATCCTAGTCTTGCTCTCCTTCAGCAGTCTTCTAGGCGACCCCCTGTGGTAAATCCGTGTCCTCGAGAAGAACCCTAGTCTTGTTCTCCTTCTTCCCGCAGGAGACGCCACACAATAGGCTCTGCATTTTTCTCAGTGTGGTTCTTGTGGGAAAGAGCAACAGTAGCGTTGCCTTTGTCAGCAAGAGTGACAGCAGTCACAGATGAGTCTCTCAGGTGCCGAATAGTCGACCTCTCCCGGCCGCTAATGTTCGACTTCGCTGGCTTACTTGTCATCAGATAGTTTCACGACGTACTACTTTTGCTGCTTCAGGCGGCAGCTGCACCGCAACCTGTTCAACTGTGCTGTTGATGTCCGCAATGGGTGTACTTAGGGGTAGGAGCGAAGTTAAGTCCCTTCTCCAGACCTGCAATCGCATCGTTACTCAGCTCCATGTCAGTCAGAATGAACGTCTTGCATGGGGCCTCCAGTGATGGTTTGTCAGAAAGACATGAAAATGTTGATATTCGACGTCCTGTGGCCTTCCTAAGGGTGGAATCGTCTGCCACCTACGTAACACCATCAATGCAGCCCCAGGTACAGGAATTAAAATGATTGGACCGTTGGAAAAGTCGTCTTAATAGTTCCTGGGAGCTGTACTCAAAGCTCCGGAAGGTAAGAGTGCATGCTCTCACGTACCAGGGCAAGGCTGTCCCGCTTCTTAATCCTCCTGGCTGATGAAGATTCGAGGTGACGCGTGGCCACGGGAGCGGACCACGGAGGGAACGGCTCCCAGCGAAGGAGACGTAAGTCGGCTGCGCAGTCTCAGGAGCTTAGCGTTGTTCTCGTTCAGTACGCATCTCCGCTTTCACCGCACTCTAAGAAAAATCAAAAGCGTTGTGCCCTCTGCTAAGTTGAACTAGAACTAGGCTTAGTAGCCTTGACTGCCAGACTTAGGGACAGCTAGTTATGGTTACTGCGGCGCCTGCGCCCACCAAGGCTGAGGTACAGAGCTTAGGGCCAGAACTAAAGAACGTTAGTAGGTTTTGGAGTCTACTCACTCATCCCATCTCCACCATGCAGAGTCAACGTTCTTCACGCCAAACAAAAACCGTGAGAAAATCATCAGATCTGACGCAACGACACCGGTCGAATCTCAACAGTCACCAACCGACCCCTACAATCCCAGCAGCCTCAGCCATCTTTGTCCGACCAACAACCAGCTACTCATTGCTAAACAAACGATTCTCCTCATGAAACGGACTCTCTTGAGATACATGACTACGAAGGTTTTCAAAAGGTATGCTCCATGCGTAGCTAGAGATGAAACTCCGCCACGTCCACAGAATCCGGTGAGAAGCCAGTAAAGATAGTTCTGAACGTTATAACTAGAATTGTTATCAATGAAAATCTGGACCCCAAGGAAACCGCTCAGTTTACTCATACATGGACTAAAGGAATTCAACCTTGTGCAATCTGTGATTGACATTAATTTTAGAAGGAACCGTGTCAAACTCACAACTCAGCAAACTGACTTTGAAACCAAACTAAAAAAAAATGAAAATTAAACCAAAAATTGGCAAGACCTTGAAAGAAATAACTGACAACGTACTGCAATATACTGCAGAAGACAACAGCATTATGTCACATGAACAAGCTGGTTTGAGAAACACTCAGAATACCGCTGATCCATTATTAAGACTAACTAGCAATGCAGCGGAAGCTCGCAATTTAATAGATGCAACTGCTACCCTCTTTCTGGACACAGAACGTACTTTTTGTAAGGTAAGGACATCTTACAAAGTGTTAAAGTATAGTTTCCTACCCGAAATTGTACAATTATTAGCTAGCCTCATTAGAAACTGAAAAGTACAACTACGAGATGGGGATAAACAATAGTCATACTCCACACCCAGACCGGGAATGCTTGAGGGTGACATCACATCCACTATTTTATGTACAATATATACAGCGGACATCACAAGACCCAAGTGGTGGAATGAAGACATCGTTCTATACATAAATGACACCACGTATTGATGTCATGCACCCACTTACTGGTGTCATGCACCCACTTCGGATGCAGTCTATGAATAATTCAACAGCTACATGAGTAAACTTGAAACATAACTCACTGAATGGAGAATCTTATCTAATCCAACCAAAGGTAAACTTTTCCTATTCAGACACAGAAATCTTACTAATCGCCAACAACAGAATACCTCGAAACTCTACACTCGACTTTGGGGACAAGAAATTGCTCCACAACTAAAATTCAAATACCTTGTCTACATCTAACTAGATGACCTCTTAAGTAGGCAGAAAAACACGACTGAAAAGATTAAATAAGCTGAAAGCAGACTTAATTTTGTACGTCTCATGAAATGTCGAACTTGTGGACTGGAGCAATCAGTTTCTCTTCTTATACACAAAATATTTGTTCCACCCGTTCTCGATTATGGATCTCAAGCATGGATAGTCTAATCAAACGGAAAAAGCTCTTACCTGCTGTCTAGAGGATGCTTCGATTAGCTGAAGATCTACGGTATAACTTCCATACAAATTCTCTTCACGAAACACTTTAAACCAAGTACCTACTACACAGAATTATAGAAGAGGTATAACTTCCAAACAAATTCTCTGCACGAAACACTTTAAACCAAGAACCTACTGTACAGAGTAAAAGAAGAATTCACCAGACTCAAGCACAGACTACGTAACAACAGACTCACAGAATTACACTTGCAGCACTGCCATACAACGTTTCATTTTCCGAAATTCAAAAGTTCGTTTCCTCCCGATATTTTTCTCGGAGCAGTATCCAATTAACTCCAGCAGAATCCTCTGGAAAACGAAGAAATCAATGAAATTTTCCACAAACCAATAGCACCTACAAGAATTTCGGATGATTTAGCAGCCTGATATAGAAAGAACAACTTACTGAGCACAATTACTTCAGTCAACTCCAATAGCAGAATATCCTCTGCAGCGACAAGTTTCTCGTCTTCTACAGAATTAGACAGAAACGTTCCTACACCAACGAATTGCAAAATCGCACTATAAAATTATTAAGATCACTGAGACAATATGAACGTATATAAGACAAACAACAGGCAACCGATTTCTACAGGGGTTTTATCGACAGTAAGGTTTTTCGCTTAGACGTAAGGCAAATGCAGGAAGCTCGCACCTCGCACGAAAGAAATTTAATGAACAACATCTTCCTCTCAACTATCCATCTAGATGTAGTTAAAAACCCTACAAAAACTAAATAAGCATCCAGTTGTAAATAAATGGCGTTACAACAGCACAGACAAAAGACCTATACTATCTTGTAAAGCACCATCTCCTTTAGAGGTGGAATGAAAGATTTTAAAAAAATTCCTTGTAGATGTTTGTCACTTATCAACTCCTGTCGACATTGTCTAACTAATATTTCAGTTAGAAGGTTATATACATATGTTTCAATACGTTCCAGTCGTACTACGGAAAGACAAATTCTGGCTGCTCGCATTCAAAGTGCCAACTCTCGGTCACTCAGTTAACGACAAATAGCCTGTACAAAACAAGGGGCCGACCTGAGTGACCGAGCGGTTCTAGGCGTTACAGTCGGGAACCGCGCGACCGCTACGATCGCAGGTTCGAATCCTGCCTCGGGCATGGATGTGTGTGATGTCCATAGGATAGTTAGGTTTAAGTAGTTCTAAGTTCTAGGGAACTGATGACCTTAGCAGTTAAGTCCCATAGTGCTCAGAGCCATTTGAACCAAAACAAGGGGTGCTGTCGTGCTCTTCTGTATTTCCACAATGCCGTGAAGCGGATTCTGCTTTCTTGTGCAATTCTGTTGCTATTGTGAACTTTTCCTGAGCCAAACCGCTCTCATTTTATTTAATAATTCATTACAAATATCGTGAAACTCAAGCAGGCTGGATCACTACATGTACTAAAACTATTGCAGAAATACGGCCTATGCTGCCAATTACATGTACAGTATTGGTTAAAAACAGTCTTGGTTGCAATTTTAGTTTTTTATTTTTCAACGCCGCGTCTCGCCTTATTTAGACATCTTCAGATTATCTTTTCTAGATGGACGCGAGAGGCACCAAGATATGCATAACGCGTTCCCGTTCACAGGAGCAACTAACAGAGTAAGATGGGGGCTCAGGTGGTAAGCATAATGCACCACAAATAAATTGTGAAGCTAAGAAAATCCATCAGACAAAATTTAATTTTTTGTCATAATACTGAGGTCCCTTTCATGACATTAATGGCTAATGCTTTTTATTCGAGATTAGGAAGAAAAGTCCGTGTTGATTCTGTGTTACCTCGGAGAGGGTATTAAAATGGCTGTCGCTTGGAAACAAATAAATACCTATCACCGCTACGGTCGCAGGTTCGAATCCTGCCTCGGACATGGATGTGTGTGATGTAGTTAGGTTGCTTAGGTTTAAGTAGTTCTAAGTTCTCGGGGACTGATGACCTCAGAAGTTAAGTCCCGTAAAGCTCAGAGCCCTTTGAACCAATACCTATCACCAACACGTCTATTTCTAGCAAATCCATTCTCCATGCACTTATTTTCTCTTCCTTGTTCTTTACGAATGTGCATCTCAGACATAACTCTAGTCATCCAAGTATCTTTTCACAGTCGAAACATACGTAACTCTCCTGTGTTTATGCATTATTTCAGTGACCATAGCTGCCATGACTGGTAGAACAAGAATTAGCAACCGAACCTGTACATGCATGGTCTACTTGTTCAGGGTGAACAGGTTAGTGGCTTTCAGACAAACTAAGGTGTGATAATAATGGCAACCGTGTGCCTTGAAATTTAATACATAAGAAATTTTGTTCACTGCTGTGCATTAAAATTGGAGCAGCATGAACATGAATATGGCACGCAATTAACGAGCAAGTGGCGTGAATACTACTTGTACCACATTCTGTATGCAAGAAAAACTTACACGGAGGGTTTCTTATTCATAAATCGCATTTGAGCGTTGATTATTGTAAGTCGTATAAGAATGAGGACTGTCTACCAACACATTCTGTTATTCGACTGCAGCAGTAGCATGACCTATCGGGTCTGCAGTTCCACAACGTTGCTGCACGTGTTGGTTGGCACGCCACGATTGCCGCGTAAACATGAGACTGATGAGTTCATCGTGCCTTTGCTGATCACCACGCAAGTCCTAAATGATCGCACGCGACTAGATTGCGAGAGGACTGGCTCGGCCCTACAGCATCGTACAGTAACCTCACTTTTCTTGAGTCAGAAAATGGGCTTGCTTCCAGCAAGGCAAGAATGTATACGCAAAGTACAACGACGAGTGGAGCACCACGGAATCTCAGTACGGCGACCGTTGTCAGAGCAACAGAGAGAGGCTCACCAGCAGAGGTACGGCAACAATGGACACTAGAGTGGCACCAGAGCATCTTTTAAGACTAGTCTCTCTTCTGCCTGTAGCGTCCCGAGAGATGTACCCGTGTGTGCAAGGCTCTGAAGTCAGCAGACATTGTCATATGGACACAGCACATGGAGTGTTAGTATGGGATGTCACTGGGTGCACTACACGGTCAGTTCTGGTTCGCATAGTCGATAAGCTAAACAATAGTTATTATATTCCTTCTCAGGCAGGTGGTCCCATGACGTTACATATAAACATGACACTATAAAGCTGCAGGCTGCCAATTCTATTATGACCTGCCTTGATACTGGTGATATTCAACTCTTGACCAGTTCAGCTTGTTCTGGGATGTGTCATCCAGTGAAACTATCTGGTAATAAGTTACAGAGAGACTGGAATGCCCTCATCACTAACCAACCACCTCAACGACAGGGTACAAGCACAATGGAATGACGTGCCCATATCTGTGATCCAGATCCATTTCGACTATGTACCCTGCAAGTTTGGGGATGGCTCTAAACTCGCCGGGTACATAGTCGAAATGGAGCTGTTGCCATCCGAGGTGGAAGCTCTGTGTTATGAATGTCACTCTTCTGTTGTGCCACAGTTTCTTTGTACTTGGTGTGGACGGATTGATGTCGGTAGCCATCATTACTTGGCAAAAAAGGTACGGGTAGGAGGACAGAGGAGGGCGCCTAGGCGTTCTTTGGCAAGAAGCTCTGAATGGACTGGTCTGACACAGCAAAATTTCTGAACACTGGTGACACTGAAGAAGTAAAGGAGTCAGATTGTAGTAATGCAGACCAGATTTACTGCACATCCTGGACCAACGCCTGGCTATTAAGTTTCCTATGTAACAAACCGTTTGTGGGTGAAACTCACATTAACGCTGTCCATTTTAGCCAGGAAGCATTAGCCACTGCCAGCAGAGTTCGAGAAATGCTCCATGCTACTCGCTGTCCTGATATGGTTCATCTAGCTGCCACAACTAGACATGATCTGCATTGGCTGCTACTGGCAGGACCTAGGCCCGATGCTGCAGAGTGTCGACCTGGTATCTTCAGTCAGGGGACCACTCACTGGACTTGGTACGTCTGTGCATAATGTAGTCTCTTCTTGCATGACGGTCGTCAGCATCGAAACTGACTGAAAACTACTGCTACTCTCCTTCCTTCTCGGGCCCACTTCGTCTCGTGTATTTATTCACTTCAGTTCACTGGAGGTGAACGACTTCACGGTGATTGCCTCGTCTGTCACGTTGAAAAGCTTCTCGAACAATCTTCTTAACGTCAGTCATTGGCTCTTGGAATGTAGGCGAGGGCCTTTGCTCACATGTGACGACTGAGAAACACGTGAGCCGGTCGGGCGATGCCCTGACGGCTGAATCGACAGCGTCCGCTTATGTGGGGAGGGCGATGGCTTCTGAACTTGCTGACTTCACGGTCATTGTCTCTTCTGCTCTGCCCGCTGTTTGCCAGTGTGTAACTCTCTAAACTAAACCAAGTTATTCACTTATTTTCTAATTTCTACTTCACTTTGATTTCACTAATTTATTTACTTATATTAAGTACCACTCAACAGTACTGATCTGCTGTCTGCACTACTTGCTGAAATGATGGATTGGACTGTTTTAGAATTTGTTGTCTGAGTTTGATGTCAGGTACATTGTACATGGTCTCATTATGCAACATAGCATCTGTATATAAAGCACCTCAAGCACACTTGAATATGCATTTCCTCGTCATACCCTGGAAATCTGATGGTTTCTTGCAAGTAAAGGATTGATACCTAGTTGCTACCATATTCACTTGTTGGTCATAATAGTTAGCGAATCCACAACCTGATTAGACGAAAGTTCACTCGGAGTGGCGTTAGGAAAGAGTTTTTAAGTAAGGCAGAGCACTGCACTGCCTACCATTGAGAGACAGTAATGGCTTTTCACAGTACTTGGTACATTGTGACCAATTACGTGTGCTTCAGACTGTTGCAACCACTTGAGCCACTGCTCATCTTGTTCAAGAAACTGGCAAAAAGGTGGTATCGCTCAAGGTTTTGCTGTAGGTGGTGCTTGTTCCACCAGGCATGCAGCTTTGGCCAGTAGCTGCTGCACCGTGTTGAGCAGTGTAGATATTTGCTGAGTCTGGAACTGAAACATCTGCATTAGCTTTGTTGCATCTAACGCTGGCAGCTGTGGCGCCTGAGCAGAGGGTGGGACAGGTGGGGTGGGCATGTTGGAAGAGACAAATGCAAGAAATAGAAAAGGCAAACAAGACATGTAAGTAAAAAAAAAAAAAAAAAAGAAAGAAAATTTCTACAGTGCCCACCTTAAAACACTGATTAGCAAAAGTGATAAGAGACTGTTGAAGCAAGATATCACTTCTGCAAACTGAAGAGAAGACAGAATTAAGGCGCCAACAAAACACAAAAGAAAATAGCGTGACCGCCAAGAAACGGAGTTCTTCTCGTAACTAGTCACCAATATGAGAACCTGCCGACTCTTGTAATACAGAGGGCATAGGAAGCTCCTTTCTCGGATAGCTAAACAACAATTCAAACAAATCTTATTAACAGACGTTATAATAATATGTTAAATTGACAATACTTAACTTGCATTTCTACAAAGGTGGGTCGCAAGCAAATGGCAACATGGATAATGTTCTTCGATATATACAATTTCCATGGAAGCAAATCACTCGAGCTCATGAGTCACTGCTGTAGAGCTTATATCACTGCTCGTCTTCCAGTGCAGCCGAGACTAGCTGGAGCAACGCTTATGTTCTCTTCATATAGATGCCGCTCCTGTCGTGTTGTCATCCCAGTAAGTGTTCTATTAGCTGACGTCGTCTGACAGCCTTCCGTACTGTTCCAGCCCTATGTGCCGGCCCTTGATAGTACGTCAGAACACTATTCGTGTACCCAGTGTATTGTAGGAAGAGATACATTGATGAAGGTCATCAGCAGGAGGAAAGCGTCCTCTATTGATGTGAATTTCAGTCGCTGTGTACATTCGGGTAATATGTGGAAGCTGTGCTGCCAGCCACAGTGCAAGAAATGTGGTAAGTGGAACACCGTGAATGCGACGCAGGAGTGAGGCATACAATGATAGAAAATGAAGTGCAAATAATCAACTGTTAAATGGCAATGGCAACTTTACATTCACCTTACGGCGTCCCCAGTAATATCTGACGGCACAAGAAATCATGTAGAAGGGGAGAGTTTCTTGACTGGTATGCTAGACCGGAGATTCGTATGTCTGTGGCAAGTCGAGAGACAGTTAAACTTTCCATGTTATAGGTTATGTGGTTTGGAGATACTAATGTTCAATCACAAGGAACAGCAATGTTAAATATGTAGGTCGAGTGGAACGATTCAGAGGTTGGGGAGCAGGGAGTATTGCCTCATAGAGGTTAAGGGTACTCCACATCATGCTAAAGTTAACTTTTAGAAAAGCATGGTGGAAACTGAGGACCACTGTTTCTAGTAGACGAAACTGTTGTCAGTGATATATTGTTGCAGGGTTCATCTGTCATGAAGGACAAAAGAACTAAGTTCCATTCAAATGCATCAGAAACCTATTTTGGGTGAATGTAGGAACAGAGCTACCTGCAAAGTTATTGGCTCTGAGCACTATGGGACTTAACATCTGAGGGCATCAGTCCCCTAGAACTTAGAAGTACTTAACCCTAACTAACCTAAGGACATCACATACATCCATGCCCGAGGCAGGATTCGAACCTGCGACCGTAGCAGTCGCGCGGTTCCAGACTGAAGCTCCTAGAACCGCTCGGCCACACTGGCCGGCTGCAAAGTTATTGTGTGAGGTACAACCACTGCTGTAGACCGATGAATTGCATACATAACAGTGCTTTATGTGCGGGTGTGTGTGTGTGTGTGTGTGTGTGTGTGTGTGTGTGTGTGTGTGTAACAGATGGTGAACATGTAGTGCTGATAATTTTGATACTGAGGACCCAAGGCTCTTTAAAGATAATGGATTACCTATTTGGATGTTCTAGACAAGGGTGGCCTAGACAGGATAAGTTCAAACTACAACCTTGGGCAAGCCGCTGGTGTAACTGCATTATGCACACAGGTGGTAGAATTTGAATCATTAGAAAAAGCAGAATTCTAAAAATTATTAGTGGAATTAAGAGGGCTATTTCATCTTCAGAGTTCATTACCAGAATTCTGGTGAAGCATATGATTCCAATCGGAAATCATTTACCTTTTTACCATAAGCCACACTGATTACCCTCCACTTATAGCCAGTAATGGTTGTAAGCAGCAGATACTGAGGATAGCACAAGTTCATAAAATACACCAGTCGTAACAGTGCCTATGACACGTTCAGAGAGAAAACGAAATATCGCTGCTCCTGTAATTACACGTACCTCAGTGCATGTACGGTTACAGATGGATATGGAGCAACAAATATCATGGAAACCCTGGAGAACTTGGCACAAGAGAACCGACCAGAAACTCCGTTTACAGTTCCTGGAGATCATTCCTAGTATCAGTGAATGCCACGTGGTTCGAAAAATGAGCAGACACGTTTCAACAATTGTTGAATGAAGTTTTGAGGGGATTAAAGCCATAGCAGTGTATAGTGTATTAGTGTATCTCGATGATACTGTATCTGCAAAAGATTTAAAGCAACATTTTCACAGACAGAACGAAGTTTTTAAAAGGTTCCAGTCATCAAGCCTCAGCCTAATGATAGAAATTTGTCATTTTGAATTGCGCAAGTGAATTACTTGGAAGATGTAAGTAGCGAATATGGAAACATCTCTGAGGTTAATTCAAGCTGTGTGAAGTTTTCCAAACTCTGGAAATGACTAAGGAGATACACTATTTTTCAAGATCTGAAATTGCTATAAGAAATTCACCTTCAGTTTTGCTTTTACGCCAAAACTCAATGTGAATTTCTTATAGCAATTTGCAAATCTTGAAAATGAGTGTCCCATAGCTCTTGGGCCATGACCACTCATTCATTTGTTGAGTAAGGATTTGGAGTTCCAATGAATAGCAGAAGATCAAACCACATTTTAAAAATTTAAAAAGATGCTACCAGCTAGCCAAGTAATGATCATCATCCGCCTCCCTCCCCCCAGAGGTCTGTGATTACATTTCTCAGATATAATTTAACAGTGAATACAATTGTTAAAATCTTTTTTGCTCAATACAAGTGTGTTGTCAGTCGAGCATGTGAGAACCAGAGGCTAAAACACTAAGAAGGAGAAGAGTTGCTTCTCAGTCTTTTGTGTATCTATTAGTACATAAAGGTCGGCCGCTGTGGCTGAGCGGTTCTAGGCGCTTCAGTCCGGAGCTGCTGCTGCGGTCGCAGGCTCGAATCCTGCCTGGGGCATGGATGTGTGTGATGTCCTTAGGTTAGTTAGGTTTAAGTAGTTCTAAGTCTAGGGGACTGATGACCTCTGATGTTAAGTCCCATAGTGCTTAGAGCCATTTGAGCCAAGTACATAAAGAACCTGCAACTGTGTGAGCGCTATTGCCAAAGAGCAACGGAGATTATTGGCCAAGAACATCATGACATAACTGACTGGCCTACCCTCTCATTCCCTCCCCACCACTCTTGTTCCTTCTTTTCCCTTCCCCAGGGGTTACCTTGAATGTAATAGGCACAACTGTGTCAGCTGTAAACTGACACTGCTGGCGTCAGCCATTTTCCGGCTCGTATATACCCACTGATACACTACTGACGTGCCTGTATCTGTAATTGAATCTCAGTTCGACTCGTTTCTCTGCCGATTTAGACCCAATGTTGCTGTCAGAGGTAGCAGCTGTGTCTTCTCAGATTTTTACGTTGCCCGAACATATTTTATTCTTCAACTTATTCCTGAAAACTTGCATAATGGGCTGGTGATAGTGGCGATTGCTGAAAACTCTGGATAAGGAATCATGGTGAAGAAAGTGATGGAATGAATGTTGCCTGAAAAAGGATGTGCGCTGTTTATGCTGGTAATAACTGATACCTGGCATGTGATAACTAGGAGGAAAATACTCGTCCAGATATCCGAGCTCGTTAACAAAGGGCTACAGGGATTCATGGAGGTGACCCTGACTCAGATCGAACCCTCCTCGCGGATTAACTATGAGCGCTCTTCAGCCACTTGGCCTAGAGGTGGCTTTTATGCGCTTTCCCCCGGCCCCAGAGTAAATACTGGGCTGTAGCCTCCGTCCCGCGTCATATACCTGCTACACAAACATTTAGAAGAAAGCTTCCGCACTCACACATGAGCTGTACACCAGACGGAGACAGATGAGGCACACAGCCTCTGTGCCACGGGGGTGGTCGCGTCAGGAACGGTATCTGGTCGCACAACAGTCACCAACATAGCTTCAGCACATGCAACAATTTCGATCCCGTAGGGAACTGGTAAACGGCGAAGGTGAAGAAAAAGAACTAGGAGACACGTAGTACTTCAGTTCTGTGGGAAGAAAAAGAATTCGAGCCTTCACTTCTGATGGAACGAGTGTGCTATATGAAAGTTAATACGATGGATTTAATCTCTGGAATTAGTTTATAACCTGTGAGGTGCAGTTTATTAAAAGTGAACAGCAAAAAGACGGGCTACGGAAGATAGATGGAATATGCAGATATAACGAGCGCAGAAGACCAGAGCTGTCAAGGATTGGTGATAGATTGAGGCTGACTGTCAGAAATTTTCCTATAGATAATATTCTTATTTATTTATTTCCAAACTAGAACTGGGATACATACTCATCTCCAGCGGTATCAACACTACAGATGACATTTTCCTCAGGTGTATAGTGTCTCATATCAGTTATTTTTTCATATAACGCACAAGTTACGTATATTTTTCTTAGCACATGCGAAAAACTTTTGTCAATAATTTACATATTATTACCTTAGCGTATGCCACAGGTATTCAGCACATACAGGATGAGTCATAATTATGTGAATACTATTTGAGAAAAAGGACTTGCTCCGAGTTGTCGTTACACAGTCTCAACCTGATCAACACAGTTAATGCACTCAATGTTCTACAATACAGTTTAGTGATAATTGTCTGCTACTAATCCAATTGCTACAAATCTTCTGGTAAACGAACAGGTGACCATCTACCTGAAAATCGTTCTGCAAGCCTTCGCCACACTTCTGACGTCAGCTGCGCAACTTCCAGTAAGCTTGCAATCATTCTTCTCCACTCAAGTGTGAGTCTATCAGCCATCGGTTCTAACAAACTGGTGTAAAAAACGAAACAAAATTAAAATTCTTCTCATAATTTTGACTCACCCTGTTGGTATGGTAAATTTTTGTCAAATGTGATGTACTTTAAATCCAAAGGCGATTAACTTGACTGATCACAGGTTGTACCTAATCATTTGTACATTACATTACCTTTGTTAAAAGAATATCTTACAAATGAATGTATTTCAACAATAGACATTTATAAGAAATTTCTTGAAATTTGTTATGCATGTTTTCTTTTTAACACCGGCTCTCTGTTAAAAACAGTGCAGGATGTTTTGTCAAATATGTGAAACTTCATGTTTCATCTAAAAAATTTGTTGCCTACGTTTTTCAGCAGTCGCTGGGTCTGCCAGGCATTGTGTTACGTCACTAACTGAGTTTTTGTAGTTTTAGGTGTGAACTAAATGAAGACAGTTTCATGTCAGTGAAGTTCACAAATACCATGAATATTGTTTTGAAATGTTAGTGTTAGTCCCATGATTGTTATTTCATGGCAACCACATTTTGACTTATACAATGCAGAATGTGTGAAATTACGGGGTTGGTCCATGGAATGACAAGTTTGTCTTCTGTTGCGTGCTCTGATATTTTTTCTCAACTTGGACTTTTGGCATAAAAATTTGATATTATCTGATACTTTTCCCAATATGTAAACCATCGGTACCATTTGTGAGAAAATAAACACTAACGATGCAATAGTAACTGACAAGGGAATACAGTAGTAGTCATGTTGAAGACAGTCTGTGCCGATCTTTCTGGCCGAGCGGTTCTAGGCGCTTGAGTCGGGAACCACGCTGCTGCTACAGTCGCAGGTTCGAGTCGTACCTCGAGCATGGATATGTGTGAGGTCCTTAGCTTAGTTAGGTTTAAGTAGTTCTAAGTCTAGGGGACTAATGACCTCAGATGTTAAGTCCCATAGTGCTTAGAGCCATTTTTGAAGACAGTCCGCAGAAAAAGAATCTTCGAGATTCCAACAACAATAACATCATTTGCATAAAAAAATCACATACTGCCCCATGATGAATCCGAAAATACATTGCAGTCACTACCAAAAGGTCACATATGTAGCAGCCCTATCAATCTAGTAATAAACTGTATAACATCTCTACAATCTGACTAAACAAACAAGGTAAAGTATATACTTACTCAAAACTATATAAGCAGAAGTGAATATTTTGAGTGAAATGATACAACAAATTACAGACATTGACATTCTACACCACTTAAAACGTTATGTTGAACGTAATCAACATGTTCACCAACAGAGCAGTGGATGAGACCATTGAAATTGAAATTTTTGAAGACAGTCCGCAGAAAAAGAATCTTCGAGATTCCGACAACAATAACATCATTTGCATAAAAAAATTAAAAATCTCTAAATACTCACACATCGTCAGGTGAACGTAATAGTTGTAGACGAATTTCATTACTTTACTAAAATTATAACTCTCCCATAACTATTCCAAGTCCAATAGCGAAGTACATGTACTAGAATACGGTTTGGTAATGGGAAGCTACCTTGCTGGTACACTAGCTAATATTTTACTACACCATACTGCGAACTAATTTCCTTATAACCATCTCAAATGGATTAATAATATTTCTTTCATGTACAGGTGTGTAGATAACACCCTAACAATACAGGACTGATTAGAAAAATAAATAGATATATTCCTCTGAATCGAAAAAACTACACAAAATTATAAGCAATATGGAAGGGATAGATTGCCACTCACCACATGAGGAGCCATTGAATCACAGAGAGGTTCGATCAAAGAGACTGTTACAATACCGAGCCTTAGAGCAAAATTCTTCTTCAGAAATAAGTAACACACACGCATTCACACGAGCACAACTCACACAGACATAACCACTGTCCTTCGGCCCAGGACCACGACTTAGCGTGAGTCAGATCCTAGAGTCCAGAGACAGTGTCCATGTCTGTGTGGACTGTGCTTGTCTGAATATGTGTGTGTTTCCTATTTCTGAAGAAGGACTTCGTCTTGAAACTCAGAATTCAAGCTGTTTTTTTTCACTGTGCCTGTCTGCAGCTCAATGCCTCCTCTGTGTGGTGAACAGAAATCTGTTCTTCCCATATTGTTATTCCATTATCTGATTTCACACAAAAATGAGCATGAACACCATAATAAAATAAACTTTTTAGATCTAACTTAAATACCAAAAAAACAGAAGAAAACGATGACTACTATTCCACTTCACACGACAAAACTTATATTAAAAAGCTACACCTAAATGGAAGCAAAATAAAATAGAAGGTAGCATTACACCAACAAGGAAACATGATACCAAAGAAGATCAGTTTACTGTCATACAACATTGGCAAAAAACTTCCGATAAAATTTGATATACTTAACTCATTTCTAGGGGACACGGAATACAAATTTCCATTTGGCCAGATGAATTTGCTTGGCTTACCTTGATGACTGTCGACACTACTCCTTCAAGTGGCAACCTCCAATCCCCTCTCCAGCTGATGATAGAATATATTCTCTTAACTCTCCATCTTTACTGTCTTATTTTTTTCATTTATTTTGTTACTTTACCCAAAATGTTGAAACCTTTCAGAAACTGTCTGAGATGCAAGCAAGACTCTTTAAAGACATTTGTAACCGTAAACTTTGCAATGAGCTTGAGGGTGGTTTTTGCGCAACAATAATAATACTTGTAGTATTTAATAAATATATTAGAGCAAGGTCAGTCTTACTGACTTTGTTAAATGTAGGCCTACGTAAGAACTCATACGTGACTGATTCGAGTTCTCAGTTTTCATCATTTGCGGTCTGTAGATGCAGCAGCTGTACTGGATTGTCAAGTTTTGATTTGCTATAATGGTTGTATCTGTTGTGGACTGGCAGGAGCCAACCCACGGAGTTTGGAGGAAGCCGAAAGGCACGCGTTTAAGCTCAACAGGCTGGCGTGAGGTCTGGAACAGGACAAGGAATTTAGACTTCAGAAAAAAGGAGGTAACTGGTGGAATACTTAACTCTAATCCATTAATGTTGAACGTAGCTCTTGTCTGTACATTGTTTACAATATCAATAGTAACAGAACATGGCGCCTTGCTAGGTCGTAGCAAATGACGTAGCTGTAGGCCATGCTAACTATCGTCTCGGCAAATGAGAGCGTAATTTGTCAGTGAACCATCGCTAGCAAAGTCGGCTGTACAAGTGGGGCGAGTGCTAGGAAGTCTCTCTAGACCTGCCGTGTGGCGGCGCTTGGTCTGCAATCACTAATAGTGGCGACACGCGGGTCCGACGTATACTACCGGACCGCGGCCGATTTAAAGGCTACCACCTAGCAAGTGTGGTGTCTGGCGGTGACACCGCAGTATCTTTGTATCTATTTAAGATGCCGAAAAATAGTGACTATCATGCCTATATTTACTCCATTTTTCTCCTAATTATTTGTCCTGCAAGTGCTATTCAAGGCTAAGTGTGCTCTGTCAATCAGCCTTATGTCGACACTTTTAGATTAAATCTCTTTGTAATGCAAGCATCTTGCTTAAGATAACTGGGAACTTTTTTCTTTCATCACAGGTAACGAAGGCATCCTGGAGTGCTACTCGATGTTGAAATGGCGAATAGAGGAGACCTCTTAAGATCTGTAGCGCGATACCACTTCAGATGCAGGGTTTTCGGGTTGACGCCGTTCACAGTGGACATTGAGATGTGTGAGCTACGGAGAACACGTGCTGGTACACTGTATGCGTCTCTTGTCCTCGTCATGAACCTAGCAGTAACAGCGCATGTGGAGGACTGGTTGTAAGCTTTGAACGCAAGAAAAAAGCATTACCTTCGTGTGGTTGGTAGGCTGCATGACGACATACTACGCCACCACGGCTATGGCGGTCGCCGCAGACCTGTTACGAAATACCTACAAGTACCAGAGGATGCTCAGTCTGTTGTCATATCGGGACAGTGGCATCCTGTGGTCGCGCCAATTCTCCAATGCGGCAGTGAGGATCTCCTGCAAAGTGGTGTATGCAAGCTCTCCCGCGCAACGTGTAGCTATTGTGACGTTGAAACGTCTGAGGAAAGAGATGAAATGGACATATATGTTAACACTGCTCTCAAGTGGTATTGTCCTTACCGCCGTTGCCAGGTATGTGGGCCTCGTTCTTCTTGTGAGGAGTGACTTACGCCAGCTCAACAAGTGACTGAGAGCTACAGCGCAAGTGAGATACCAGCGGCGACCACTTGCGGACCGCTACCGGAAGCTGAGGAGAGTCTACTCCGCACTGTGCAACCTGTCCCAGGAGGTTCTTTCGGCCCACCAGATATTCTTAGTTTTCTTCATGGTGACAGCGCTGTGCAGTACATCTTGGAATGCGGTGTCCGCTGTTTTATTACAGCAGTAGCAACAGCTAGTGGTGACACATATTTTGCTTATATCGTGGCAGTCGTCACAGGTGTTAATGGTGTCAGCGACTTCGCACGCGCTGTCCAGGGAGGCGGCGCAGACAGGTCCTGTACTGTGCCGGTTACTCCTGGGTTCGACTCTCCGCAGCTCAGAAACGTTAGAGCTGCGCCACTTCTGCCGACTGGCCCGCAGCCAGAGTCCAACTCATCAACTTTACGGCGTCGTTCCCTTGGATATGGGGATGCTATTGGCCTCCTTGTCTTTCGTTACAACTTGCACCATGATTTTGTTAATTTACTGGGAAGTGTTCTGAAAAAAAAAAAAAAAATGAACAGTGAGCTAAATATTATTACAGCAGTATTGGCGAATATGGGTTGTTCTTCACTAAAATTCTATAACAGTGTTGCTTTGATTACGAGCTTGTAGAATACGTGGCTATTACATTAATTTGTACCAGGATCTCGGGTAGTTATTAAAAATCTGTGGTGATGTAAATAATAAGACTTTATTTCTTGAAAATTTTCCCTTGCTTAGTATTGCACGACACGGCCAAGGCGTACAAAGGTGGACTTCTTCAAGTCTCTTGTGCAGTATATCAAGTTATAGCTCGGCCAACTTCACTCAAAACCAATATGTAACCTCCCATCGGTGGAAACCGTAGGAGACAAATCACAGCTGCTGTACTTTCTTCACTATGTTAAACTTTCTCGCAATTGGTAATTGCTTATAGCAAGACTGAAATGACTTACTTACACGAAGATATAAATTGCAGGAAATATATAATTCTTGAAGCACACAACAAGTTACTGCATTTAAGTGACAGAATAAAGTTCAGGAACAACAACTCGAATGTTTTTAGAGAGACAGAGTGCTGCAAGAGACTACAGAGAAGCTGTGTTCCTCAGAAGAAGAAGGAACTTTGACAAAGAGGTTCAAATGCTACATGGAAGTACAGCAACCAACAGGATGCGTCAACAGAAGAAGGCCAGGGCCACTAGCTGACTTATTAAACGATGTTTCGTTACAGTTGTCGGTCGGACATCAAATATGGGCGACTGCAGCTCAAAGAACCTACGCACAAAAATTATTCTAGAGCTAATCTCGGACGTAAACATCTAGTTGCTTTGTTGCACAGAAAAATGGGACCAACACAGTCTTAAAAACCACGTCAGTTGGAGTAACCTTCAATAAACATGAAACGGTATCCATAGCGATACCTTAATCGCTATTATTACTTCATTTGACACAGTCCACCATGTCTCCCTCAACCAGAATGAATCATTTCATTTTGTCACGTAGAGACACACACTTTCTCGTAGATGGCCAACCTATTCAGACAACTGTCACACCATATCCAGTGCTTGTAATCTATCTACACACATCAAATAAGTTTTGCATCACCTCGATTCCGAGAGTTTCGGAACCTGTACAGAAAACTGGAGTAGGGATCTAGATAAACATCATTTCCGCCTTTTTTATTGTTCATGAAAACCACAAATTGCATGTTATACCACCAGACAGCGAGACCTTCAGAGGTGGTGGTCCAGATTGCTGTACACACCGGTACCTCTAACACCCAGTAGCACGTCCTCTTGCACTGATGCTTCCCTGTATTCGACGTGGCATACCATCCACAAGTTCATCAAGGCACTGTTGGTCCAGATTATCTCACTCCTCAATGGCGATTCAACATAAATCCCTCAGAGTGGTTGGTGGGTCACGTCGTCCATAAACAGCCCTTTTCAATCTATCTCAGGCATGTTCGATGGGGTTCAAGTGTGGAGAAGGTGCTGGCCTCTCTAGTCGGGCTATGTCGTTATCCTGAAGGCAGTCATTCACGAGATTTGCACGATGGGGGCGTTAATTGTCGTCCATGAAGATGAATGCCTCACCAATATGCTGCCGATATGGTTGCACTATCGGTCAGAGGATGGCATTCAAGTAGCGTAGAGCCGTTACGGCGCCTTCCATGACCACCAGCAGCGTACGTTGGCCCCACATAATGCCGCCCCAAAACAGCAGGGAACCTCCACCTTGCTGCACTCGCTGCGCAGTGTGTCTAAGGCGTTCAGCCTGACCGGGTTGCCGCGAAACATGTCTCCGACGATTGTCTGGTTGAAGGAATATGCGACACTGATCGGTGAAGGGAACGTGGTGGCAATACTGAGAGGTCCATTCAGCATGTTGTTGGACCCACCTGTACCGCGCTGCATGGTGTCCTAGGTGCAAAGATGGACCTCGTTATGGATGTCCGGAGTGAAGTTGCGCATCATGCAGCCTACTGCCACAGTTTGAGCTGTAACACGAAGTCCAGTGGCTGCACGGAAAGCATTATTCAACATGGTGGCGTTGCTGTCAGGGTTCTTCCGAGCCATAATCCATGGGTAACAGTAATAGCACTTGGGCGGTCTGAGCGAGGCATCTCATCGACAGTTCCTTTCTCCCTGTATCTGCTCCATGTCCGAACAATATCGCTTTGATTCACTCCGAGACGCCTGGACACTTCCCTTGTTGAGAGCTTTTCCTAGCACAATGTAACAATGCGGACGCGATCGAACCACTGTATTGATTGTTTAGGTATGGTCAAACTACAGACAACACGAGCTGTATACCTACTTCATTGTGGAATGAATGGAACTGATAGGCTGTCGGACTCCCTCCGTCTGATTGTTTACATCTTTGGGCGGGTTTAGTGACATCTCCGAACAGTGACTTTCAGCTTGTTACACTCGTCATATACACAGTTACTATAAGCCCTGGACTGTTAAGTGGTAACCACACTGCACATCATATATACTTTCATCCTCACATCGTACTCACTCAAATACCGAACAAACGAAGCATCCTTCGCATCATATACTCATTTGACACAGACCAAGAGACAACCACTGCAAATCAAAACTCACATTTCAACATAATACGACAAACCATCTCTTCATCCAGACGACTACAACAGAAACTTTTGAAGAATGTAAATATCCACAACATGTCAAATCGAGCCTCATATATCTTTCATAGGGACTGGTTTCTATCAAAGAAGAATATCACACATTTAAAGAAACATAAAATAAAGTACCAAGCAAAGGCAAAATATAACTGTCATAAATCATCTTACATATCATTCACAGCATATACTGAACCTCACAACTTAGAAAATATCCACACATAATCACACATCATAGTTTCTGACACAACAAAGCACTTGCCCGCGAAAGACAAAGCTCAAGAGTTCAAGTCTCGGTCCAGAACACAGTTTTAATCTGCCAGGAAGTTTCATATCAGCGCACACTCCGCTGCAGAGTGAAAATCTCATTCTGCAAACATCCCCTAGGTTGTGGCTAAGCCATGTCTCCGCAATATCCTTTCTTGCAAGAGTGCTAGTCCTGCAAGCTTCGCAGGAGAGCTTCTGTAAAGTTTGGATGGTAGGAGAAGAGGTACTGGCGGAAGTAAAGCTGTGAGGACGGGGCGTGAGTCGTGCTTGGGTAGCTCAGTTGGTAGAGCACTTGCCCGCCAAAGGCAAAGGTCCCGAGTTCGAGTCTTGGTCCGGAAGACAGTTTTAATCTGCCAGGAAGTTTCATGTCAGCGCACACTCCGCTGCAGGGAGCAAATCTCATTCTGACAACAAACACTTGTTCTTACCCTTTATTTTCTCACTGTAGCATACATTACTGAGATAAATCCAATATTGCAACTTCAAAACATTCATGAAAATCATATTATGGAACTAGTCGTTGGTCAAATCGGACCTGACACTCAATGATGAAGCTGCACAATGCATCTAGAAAATTATCTCATTAACGAATAAACAAATATAAGGACACAGGAGACACACACACACACACACACACACACACACACACATATGGTTACCACATCTCTAATCAAATCATGTGTAAGAGCACTCCACGCTATCTCACTCATACTCATAATTAAGATAATCACCATAGACTCTTTAATCTACAGAAATCCTCAAGAGTACTAAATGCTTCATCACTTGTTGCAACTATAGTGTTGAAACTATAGTGCCAATCTTTCAAATCAAATAGCACTTGGAATATCCAAGTAATAACCTGGGCTGACAAGCTGAACTTTGTTGATTGCGTGACATCCAATGTGGCAAGACAATGGCTATATTGGCATTCATATGGCAGAAATTATCTAGGCATATGATTAATGCCTCACTCATGCAAAAAAAAATCTTTAAAACCTAGAAATATACACAAAAGGCAACACATGGAAACAGCGTATTTACACAAAGAAACTTAACTAGAACGTAAGCACAAACACTAGATATACTACGATAGATTCATGGACATCAGAAAATATGATATCTCCACAGTACCACAAACTAAGGTCTGCACTGACGCTGCATAAAGTCTATAGATTCATAGACTAGTGTTTAACTTGCCACTGAAATTGAGGCGATTAGAGACGGTCAAATACTAACAAAATTACATATTAGTTGTTGTGGACTGGCAAGACAGCCAATCCACAGTAACGGGTAACCGAAAGGCACGCGCTTTAACTCACGCAGGCTGGAGTGAGGTCTGAAACAGGATACGTAATGAATGCGATAAAGAAAAGTACGTAGCTGCTGGAATACTTAACTTTAATCCACAATTGATGAACATTTGTCTTGTTGATACAGTATATGCGTCATTAGATACATAGCAAAGGATAATTGGCGCCTTGCTAGGTCGTAGCAATTGACTTAGCTGAAGGCTATGCTAACTATCGTCTCGGCAAATGAGAGCGTAATTCTCAGTGAACCTTTCCTAGCAAAGTCGGCTGTACAACTGGGACGAGTGCTAGTAAGCCTCTCTAGACCTGCTGTGTGGCGGCGCTCGGTCTGCAATTACTGACAGTGGCGACACGTGGGTCCGTCGTATACTAGCGGACCGCGGCCGATTTAAAAGGCTACCACCTGGCAAGTGTGGTGTCTGGCGTTGACACCACATTCCTCCCCCGCAAATCGGCGAACGGTTGCGTTATAAGGCTTCCACCCGCCGTGGGGAGGACCCCGTGTTGACGTATGCGACGAGGTGGGGAGCCTAACAACAGGCGAGGCTGTGCCACCCGCACCCTGCCATTCGGTCCGCGGGGAGCTAGGAAACGCCTGAAAACCTAGTCCAGGGTGCACGTCAACATGCGGATTATGCGCCCTAAGATAGTCAGGAGGGGCCGTAGGGTCGACCTCCATCGAGTCGGAGCACCCGACTGACGAAGACGACAGATGGTCCGGAGCGGGCAAGAGTTCCAAGTCGGAGGACAGCGGGTCACGGGAAGCGATCGGCGGCGCGTGACCCAGGGAGGCGCCCGGCGGCAGCAGCGACGAGTCCTCTGCGGTGGCGCCGGCGGGAGAACAGGCGGCGGCGGCGGCGGTGCGTCGCCATGGGGCAAAATGGAAGGCAGCGTCGGTAACACCTGGGGATGAGGCGAGCCAGTAGATGGGTCCCCAGGGCGCTGACCGGACGGCACCGTCGCTGAAAGCAGACGGGGAGCGGCAGAACCGGTGCGACGACAGAGGCGCAGCTGATTGAGATGCCGACGCACCTTACCAGAGGCCCCCAAAACCAGATACATAGCGCGGCCGAGGCAGGGGAGAATGCGCCCTGCGAGCCAACGCTGTGAACCGCGATAGTTGCGATAAGAGAAAACGTCGCCTGGAGCAAAAGCAGGTGTCTGCCGCTGCACAGGAACCTGGTGCGGCGGATGCAGCAAAGACGTCAAGGTTCGATGAGGACGACCGTGGAGCAACTCAGCCGGCGAGCGACCATCTCGGGGCTGAGAGCGATACGAGGACAAGAAGAGCAATAACGCGTCCTCCCGAGAATGCGACTCTTTCAACTTCAACATCTGTGACTTGAAAGTCCGGACCAATCGTTCAGCGGCACCGTTTGACTGAGGCGAAAACGGCGCGGATGTCAGATGTTGAATATCATTGGCCTTGCAGAATGACTGAAATTCTGCGGACATGAATTGTGGGCCAATGTCGGAAACAATAGTCTGTGGAAGACCTTCAATACAAAAGATAGCAGATAACGCTTGGATGGCGGCAGAGGACGTCGTGGTAGACATCCGGACAACAAAAGGAAAATTACTGAATGAATCTACCACAACCAACCATCGAGCATTCCAGAATGGACCAGCAAAATCTATGTGTAAGCGTTGCCAAGGGGTAGTGGCTTTCAGCCACACAAAGAATTTCCGCAGTGGTGCGGATTGTTGTTGGGCACACGCCATGCAAGAAGAGCACATACTCGTAATCGCAGCATCGATGCCGAACCAAGTACAGTGCTGACGAGCAAGTTGTTTCGTTCGCACTATACCCCAATGTCCTCGGTGGAGAAACTGTAAGACAGAGGACTGTAACGAACGTGGGACCACGACTCTGGACTGATCATTATCAGAACGCAACAGCAAAACACCACGTCGAACAAAAAGTCTCTAATTTGAGCAAAAAATCGGCGAACCAACGGATCCTCGATCCGTGACTTTGACAAGGGCCATTGCGTAGCAACAAAACGCAGAACGGTAGCAAGGACAGGGTCAGCAGCTGTGGCTGTAGCTACACGACGAAAATCAATCGGAAACGATTCGACCAAGTAATCGGTTTCCGCATCAATGAACATGCAAGCAAGTTCATAGAATCGAATGCTCTATCCTCAGCAACAGGCAAATGGGACAACGCATCGGCGTTTCCGTGCTTAGCAGTGGACCGATACAAGATATCGTAGCGGTACTGCGAGAGGAAAATAGACCAGCAAATGAATTTCTGCGCTGTACGTGGAGTTACAGGCTTGGTCGGATGAAAAAGCGATGTCAAAGGTTTGTAGTCTGTGAAGATGGTAAAGTGACGACCATACAAGAAATCATGGAACTTCGTAACACCAAATACTAGAGCCAAAGCTTCGTTCTCTATCTGTGAATAATGTCTTTGAGCAGATGAGAGCAATGTGGACGCAAAGGCAATAGGGCGATCATGCGATCCATCTTTCTGCGCAAGCACAGCACCGATCCCGAAATCCGATGCATCTACCTTTAACAAAAGGGGTTTCTGGGGATCGAATGGCGTAAGGCAAGTACTAGAAAGCAACGCCGATTTCAACTGGTGAAAGGCCCGTTCGCATTCCGTCGTCCAGACGAACGGAACACCTTTACGGCGTAAGCGATGAAGCGGAGCTGAAATGAAAGAGGCATGCGAGATATACCGCGTGTAATAGTTAATTTTTCCCAACACACTCTGTAGCTGCTTCAAATTCTGCGGCGAAGGCAAGTCGTGTATGGCACGGAGGTGCTCTGGACTCGGATGTATGCCTTGGGCATTGATTACATGTCCCATATATGGTAAGTCACGAGCAAAAAACACACATTTGTCCTTCCGCAAGCGAAGACCATTTTGTCGCAAGACCTGAAATAATGTTCGGAGGTTGGCTAAATGTTCTTCTTCTGCCTTTCCGGAGATCACAATATCGTCCAGATAGTTTGCTGCAGTAGGGACCGACGCACAAACAGTTTGTAAATATTGCTGGAACAATGCAGGGGCGGATGCACACCCGAATGTCAGTCTTTTGAATCGGTACAAACCAAGATGCGTGTTAACCACCAAGACGCGCTGGGATTCTTCGTCCACCGGTATTTGCAAGTATGAATCTGCGAGGTCCAACTTCGAAAAACATTTACCCGGGCACAGTTTGTCAAAAAGATCTTCCGGATGGGGTAATGGATAAGTTGCAATCACTAGTTGTGGATTCACTGTTGCCTTGAAGTCCACACAAAGTCTCAATTTTCCGGAAGGTTTTGGCAAAATTACTAAGGGTGATGCCCAGAGAGAAGCCTGCACACGTTCAATCACACCTTGTGATTCCAAATCGTTTAATGTTCTTGCGACCTCATCACGCAATGCGTGGGGAACATTGCGCGCTCTGAAAAATTTCGGTTGTGGGTTTACTTTCAGTTCCAAATGTGCTTCATAGTTCTTAGCACAACCAAGGCCCGGTGCAAAAATGTCTGAAAATTCGTCACATAGACGAGAAACACTGGCTGAAGGCACCGTCTGGTTCACTGATAGGACCTGATTGACTATAGACAAGTTAAACAACTGAAATAAATCTAAACCAAACAAGTTTACTGCAGAAGAAGAACGAAGGACGTAAAATGACACAAGTTTTGTTTGTCCCTTGTATGTTGCAAGAAGGCTGCACTGTCCTAACACAGGGATAGGCTGTCCTGAATAACTATGTAACTGAACATTTGCAGCACGCAACGGAGGTGTGCCCAGTTGTTTGTACGTGTCTTTATTGATCAATGAAACTGCAGCTCCAGTATCGAGCTGGAATGGGATCACGTTGCCATTAAAGTCCAAGTCTACAAAAAGTTTATTGTCCTGCTGACGACAAGAGCGACTGTTTTGTGCAACGTGAACAGACACTGGTACAGAATCACTCGCGACTTGACGTGATTTCCGTCGATGTCTACGCACACTCTTTGTGGGACGAACACAGTCACTGTTAGAGAGAGTGGCACTGGGCGGAGTGGAATTAATTACATGAATTTCCATGGGCGAAGGTTCACGAGCCTGAGTATTCTTGGTTCTATTCCGGCGTGAAGGAAAGGGCCTGGAATTGTTTTTAGTGTCCGATCTGAGCTTTTTCTGGCAAACACTCTGAACATATCCTTTTTTATTACAGAAAAAGCAAATAGCTTGGCGTGACGGGCAATTCTCACGCGAATGTCTAGTAGCACACCGCGGGCATGATTTCACTGCATTTGCATGCTGGCGCGGCACACGCGGCTGTGCGGACGTGCGCGAGGGCTGTTTACTGTTCCGTGCAGCTCGCCCGGCGGGCCGGTTAATGTGACACACAGCTGGCGAAGTTTCAAATGATTCCTGAGCAAAGTCAAGTGTGTCTTGCCTATCCAATATGTCTATCACTTGTTGAAGGGAGGGATTGACTAGTTTCAAAATTTGCTCCCGTATACGAACATCAGAAACGTTCTGTGCAATTGCATCACGTACCATAGTATCTGAATAAGGGAGCCCACATTCACACTCAAAAGCACAATCCATGGTAAGGCCTTGCAAAGTTGCAACCCACTTCCGATTAGTTTGACCGGCCGTACGATTTGTACGAAAGAACGTATACCGTTTTGCAACTACATTAACTGATTCCTTGAAATAGGCATCTAAAGCAGACAAAATTTCTTCGTAGGACAGAGTAGCTACGTCACGTTGGGGAAATAATGTCACTATCACACGGTACGTTTGCCCCCCTACACACGCCAATAAATGAGGCTGCCGCTCGTTACCTTGAATTCTGTAGGCGGCGAGATGAAATCCAGATTGGCGTGACCACTCCGTTCATCTTTCCATCGCCGCATTGAATTGTCGAAAAGGCGGTGCAACTGCGTGTTGTGGCTGCGGTAGCGGTGGAGCGGCGGCTGCCGCATCGTTTTGCATTGCACGTTGACCCTGGACGAGCTGTCCAAGGGCATTCAATAACGCCTGCGTCTGCTGATTCTGCAAGCGATAAAAATCGGACAGTACATCTGGAGATTGTGGCGAAGCCATGACACAAGTAAATTAGTTATACAGAAAGGAGACCGTTTGTATCCGAGTCGCCAAAAATGTTGTGGACTGGCAAGACAGCCAATCCAGTGTCGGTTAACTGAAAGGCACGCGCTTAAACTCACGCAGGCTGGCGTGAGGTCTGAAACAGGATACGTAATGAATGCTATAAAGAAAAGTACGTAGCTGCTGGAATACTTAACTTTAATCCACAATTGGTGAACATTGGTCTTATTGATACAGTATATGCGTCATTAGATACATAGCAAAGGATAATTGGCGCCTTGCTAGGTCGTAGCAATTGACTTAGCTGAAGGCTATGCTAACTATCATCTCGGCAAATGAGAGCGTAATTCTCAGTGAACCTTTCCTAGCAAAGTCGGCTGTACAACTGGGGCGAGTGCTAGTAAGTCTCTCTAGACCTGCCTTGTGGCGGCGCTCGGTCTGCAATTACTGACAGTGGCGACACGCGGGTCCGTCGTATACTAGCGGACCGCGGCCGATTTAAAAGGCTACCACCTAGCAAGTGTGGTGTCTGTCGGTGACACCACATTAGTTTTAAGGAAAAATTTTCGCATTTGAAGATTTACTTCTCGTTGGGACAGCATACATAGAGCCACTGTAAGTGTGACGTTGCTTCTCCTCAGTAAAGTTTGCTCCCTCCATACTTGTTAATAATTCACTATTATCAAGGCCCACGACAAGTTTTGTAGCTAGTTCACCCTGTTCCTCCACTATCACATTAAGGCTTAAATAACGTTGTACATTTACTGTAAATAATCTTAACTCAGATTCATCTTTCAATCCTGGTTTGACATGTACCGTTTTCTCAGGAGATGGATCCACCAGCTCCTCCTGACAGACTGTTATCTCAGTCCAAAAACAATGGCCTGCACTGGGCTATCCGAGCTCTACTTACCACTAGCGGCCAGTTTGGCTACTTCAGTAGAAAGTTCATAAACCTTCTCTGATTCTTACAATACTGTTTTCTAGGTCGACCTGTAATACTTCTACTCTGTGTTCAAGATTTTCCAAAGCTGTCGTAGACTGTTTACTTGCTCTTTAATCTGATTCGCTACAGTCTGACTTGGAGCAGTTTATAGCGAATTACGGAACTCAGATTGTTCCCGTCCTCCAAAAACATTATCCTCCTGGTCTTTCACTTCTTTTCTAGTAGTTTTTGACTGTTATAATTGTCTAAGATTTTCCTCCTCCATTGCTATTAATCTTTACAGTTTTACCATTTCCTTGATGTCCAGCGCTGTCTGTTGTTGTAACATGGGACATTCGTCCCCTGTTAAATATAGAAATTACCAAAACAATCTTTCGAAGAGGGATAACATAGGGCCTAAGTAGCAGAAACCACACTCAGCTGACTGCGGTCCACCATCTCCCAACAAAATAACATTAGTTTCACCGCAGATGCAAACCAAAGGGTAGAGTAATAATCCAGCAAGGCATTAAATCGAACACAAGCAGTAGACGATCCAAACTATTAGTATGAGACAGTTCAGATTTCTGACATTAACCCGCTCATGCGACAACATTTACAAAGTTCAGTATCTACTTCCCTGAGCAAATAAATCCAGTAAAGTCATGAAATCCATGTATCACAATTTATTCACTACTCTTAAGAAATGTAAAAATGATCGTAAACTCTGCCATGGCCAAAGAACAGTGAGGGCAGGAGGCGAGACGGTTGAAGAACGTTGGGGACTGGTTCACTCTCCACTCTACTATGCTACAGCTTACACCACTGCGAAGTAGAGCGGTGAAATTGGCAATCAAAGTTACTCTTACTAATCCATTCTAATTAAATAATTTGTTGCAACAGCCCAAAGAAACCCAGTAATAAGTTTTGTTACAGATACAAAAATCATCAACTGGCAACGGATAAACGCCAGATCCCAAAGAATGTTCAATGGTAAAGACACAACTCCACTATATTAGTTTTTGAATCTTTTAGGCTAGGATTCCATACAATTCGGTACATTTAATCCACAGTAATATTTCGTATAAAGAGAAGAAAAAGTGTTTGTATGTAGGATATCAATATAGATCTCAAATCAAATGTGCAGCTACAAAACTACCCATCATAAATATTTTCTTAATGTAAAACTAAGTTAGTATCGATTTTACAAGATCAGAAAGTGTAATACAATGTCAGTAGTATCATTCAGGAAGTTCCGCCTACGGTAACATCGCTATTCAGCAACCACTAACTTTGCTAATCCTGACAAATCCCTTGAACCATTCACTATTGCAGAATATCACTCTCCAATAAACATTTAAAATCATCTAAAATTTCACCAACCTGACAGAGAATCTCTACAGGTAGTAGTGTGCTACCAACTCACATTTGACCATTCACTACAATTACAAGCTCTTTTTGCAGCAATGCCTACAAACATTTGCTCCTCCCAACTGAAAAAGTAGAAAGTATAAGATTATCCCAGTATCGGCTTACCACTTCAGTACTACTATCCCAAGCTGCGTTTCATGAAATCAAACCAACATATTAATATGTCAGCCTTCTTAGTTTCCAATTTATTTATTTACGCATAAAAAATATGGTATCATAAAAGAAGAGAAAGACAGTAGTTCAGTAATAAGCAACGAAATTGCAGTTCGCCAAACATGTTTGTAACATTCCCCTTAGTATGTACTCGAAATACTCCTCTAACAGCTAGAGAAAAGTGGTCCATGCACTTGCGTTTCAGTTATTGCGTCAGTATTAAATGTTTTATTATTATTTATTTTATGGCCTTCATTGGACCACTCTTGTCAAAAATACTAAGTTCTAAACAAGTTGTTACACAGGGATACAATTTGGTTCAACAATAACTTAATATGATATTTAGGTAAAATAGTTATTAGAGTCTATTCTTATATGAAAGGTGTTTTGCTCTTCTGTCTGCCAAATATTTCTTCATTCTTTCAGATATTTTCTACCTTTCTTCATCTGAGACAACTCTTCCTGTACTCCTTTTATTGATTTTCATTCGTAGTCTGGTTTGCGGGTCTTGCAGTATTCTAGTTTTCTCTGTCTTGTTTTTTAAGTCATCTACTGTAATTTCAAGTTCCTTATATCTCACTTAATTTCTGTGATCCATTTAATGTCGCTCTTGCTATTCCACAATTTTTGTATTATTTTTTTACTAATTCTGTTTTCTGGAGTTCTCATCAGATGTCCAAAGAATGAGATGCGTTTCTTCCTGATTGTGCTCATGATTGGTTCTATTTTCTTATATTCTGTTTCATTTGATGCTATTCTCCAGTGTCCATTTATTTTATACTGTTTGTTTATACATGTCCTAATTATTCTTCTTCCTATTTTTTGTATTCTGTCAATTTCTGCTGTATTAGTTGTTTTGAAGATAGTTTCAGCTGCGTACGTCATTTCAGGTTCTGTAACTGTTTTATAGTGTTTTAATTTTGCATCTATAGATAGGCTTTTTTTGTTGTATGTTGTATGGTAATGTAATTTGCATAGTTCAGTTTTTTTATTCTATTCTGCCATGATGGCTTCTCACTTAGATTGTATGTTATTATTTCGCCTAAATATTTAAATTTATCAACAATTTTGATTTCCTGTACTCCTATTGTAATTTTGTTTGCATAATCTCCGTTTTTTCAAATGATATTCTAAGGCCTACTTTCTCTGCTATTTCTTGCAGTGATTTCACTTGTTGCCTGGCTTCTTGAACGGTGTTGGCTAGGAGAGCAAGATCATCAGCGAATCCCAAGCAGTTTAAGCTAATATCATCTTTTGCACTTCCAATTCTTATCATCTTTGGAGTGTCCTTGTACCATTCTCTCATTATATATTCCAGTGCACAGTTGAACAGTAATGGTGATAGGCAGTCGCCTTGTCTTAAGCCTGTTTTTATGAGGAATGGTTCCGAAATTTCTCCTCTAAACTTCACTTTTGATTTGGTGTTGGTTAGAGTGAGTTGTATTATTTTAATTAGTTTTGGATGGAGTCCTAGATTTCTTAAAATTTTTAATACTGAAGGTCTGTGGAGACAGTCATATGCCTTCTTAAAATCTACAAATGTTTTTGCCAGAGGTTTTTTCCGTTTCTTGTAGTATGCCATAATCAATTTTAAACTAATTATCTGCTCTGCACAGCTTCTCCATGGTCTGAAACCTCCCTGATATTCCCCTAACTCCTGTTCTAGTTGCTCCTTGATTCTTTCATATAGGATCTTGGATAGAATTTTGTATGTGCAATCTAGGAGAGAGATTCCTCTGTAGTTGTCTCGGTTGCTCTTATCTCCCTTTTTGTGTAGTGGGTGGATGATAGCTGTGGTCCAATGTTCGGGAAATTGTTCTGTTACCCAAATTTTTGTTAGAGCCATGTGTAAGGAGGACTTGACTGTGTCACTTGCATATTTCCACATTTCAACAAAAATCTGATCTTCTCCACATGCCTTATAATTTTTTTGTTCTTTAAGAATTTTTTCTACTTCTTGGAAAGTTGGAGGGTCTAGGTTTGGTTTTTAATGGGGTATTTATGTTGATTTGTAAGGGTTCTTTGGGTTCCTCGCAATTCAGAAGTTTGTTAAATGCTTTTGCCATGATTTCTGCATTTTCCTAGTATAATGGAAATGTTGTGTGGCTAGGGCCTCCCATCGGGTAGACCGTTCGCCTGGTGCAGGTCTTTCGATTTGACGCCACTTCGGCGACCTGCGCGTCGATGGGGATGAAATGATGATGATTAGGACAACACAACACCCAGTCCCTGAGCGGAGAAAATTTCCGACCCAGCCGGGAATCGAACCCGGGCCCTTAGGATTGACAGTCTGTCACGCTGACCACTCAGCTACCGGGGCGGACATTTTCCTAGTTACTGTGTGTCATTCTTCCATCTTCATCTTTCAGTATTAGTGTAGGGGCTCGTATTGTTGTAGTTGTTTCCCAAAGATTTTGTAGTAGTTCCTGGAGTTGGTTTTATGATAATTACCTTCTATAGACGTTATATCTTTATGAAATCCTCTCTTGACTCTTCTAATATTTTGAGTGAATTTTTTTCTTTCAATTTTTAGGTTGATGGCATTTTCTTCAGTTTTATGTGTTTGAAACTTTAACCATGCTTGGTGTCTATCTTCATGGAATTTGTCACATTCTGATGTCCACCATGTATGTTTCCTTCGTCGGTTCAAGGGAGCTAGATTCTCTGCTTCTTTTTTAAGATTAGGCACTAGTTGTTCTAGATCATCTGTTAATTTGATGGTTTGTGTTATTTGTTGGTACTTATTATTTTTAATTAGCTGATGTGGGTCAAACCTCCTTTTTATTTTATTAGTTTTTCCGGTCCTCCTCTTTAACGGAGTGAATTTGATTTTAATTTTAACCATATAATGGTCTGAACCTGTGTCTACTCCTCTCAGTACTTTAACATTGTGGATCTCCTTATGAAAATTTTTGTCCATACAGACATGGTCTAGCTGCCACTCCCCCTTCCACCAGTCTGGATGTTTCCATGTTTAAAGTTTACTTGGCTTCCTCTTAAAGTATGTTGATTTAGATATAAGGTTGTGTTCTCTGCAGAGTTCTACAAGTCTTTGACCGTTTTTGTTTGTAAATTTATGTGGACTCCATTTTCCAATTATATCTTTATATATCCTTTCTTTTCCCAACTGAGCATTGAAATCTCCCAATAAGATTTTTACATTCTTTTTACTTACTCTGTTCACAGTTTGTTCTAGAAGGACCCAAAATTTATCTACCTCTTCCTTTGTTTTTGTTAGACAATTTTTTTCATTTGTTGGGGCATGAGCATTTATTATGGTATAGGTCTTATTCACTGTTTTAAAGCTTAGAGTCGCAGTTCTTGGTGATACTGCTTGGAAATCCGTTACTGAATCTATTATTTTTATGTTTACTAAAAACCGTGTTCCAGACTGGGGACATTGTTTCATTGCCCTCAGTCCTGGCTTCCCATTATAAATTCTGTATCCTTGTGATTCGAGTGGCTCCTCTGTGGTGTTTCTCTTTTCTTGGATCCCTGTTATTAAAATTTTTTGTTTATTTAGTTCATCTGTGAGCTCCTTGAGTTTTACGGTCTGAAGTAGTTAGTTTATGTTGTGTGTTGCTATATAATTTATTTGCTCATGTTTAATCTTCTTTTTGTGTTTTAGTGTGCATTTGGATGGTTGCAAACGCTCCGATTCGTTGCTGTCTTCTAGTTGACTAGCCACCGAATCCGATGTAGCCTTTTCCTGCCTTTTGAGTAGGACGGTGGAATTTTTTTCCTAAAAGACCTTTCCATTTTTGATTGTCGAACGATATCAACCTTAGTTGGAGCATGCTCCGATTTACAACTACGGTTGTTAACCGCATAGAGTGTGTTTGGTCCGCGAGAGCTATTTTATTTCACTCAAGTCCGCCAGTAAACCGGTGAGGACTTCCCTATCCGCCACCTGGGACGCGCCACGTAGGAGTATCACCTCTCCTCCTACTATGACCGCATAGTAGGTTTGTGGCAGTATTAAATGAGAAACATAGCAACAACAAAAAATACCTATCATGAAATCTGGTGTAAGGATCGCATTGAGATGCATGAATGTAACAGTTATTCGTTAGAGTATATTTCAGAATGTATAAATTACCTTTCATTAACCCAGACCAACTAAAATGAAGTTCGAACATCAAGTTGAAAAAGAATACACTGCCAGAGAAACGCCATATTGTAAACTACGTATTACATCGAATAAAAGGGGCAAGTTCTGTGAGATTTTTTTTTTTTTTACAGAAGATATTGTCCTTTTAGGTACAGAAACCCTTTATTTCAAAATATTATTACTCATGTTTAGTGGGTTACAATAATTGTTTCGCGAGTAGATAGACATCGACGATAGAGGCAGCAATCTTCCGAATATTATTTCGAAGTCAACTTACGAGAAAAAAGAAAACGAATAACGATGGTAATGGTCAACTCAGCAAACTTGTATCACGTATTATAATCCACATAAATACATCGCCAAACTGAGAGACAAAAATTAAATAAAACTTAAAAGCTTATACATAAAAGCAAAGTAGCATTGTCACTTAAAGTAAATTTTAAAGTATTCAACTAATTTAATTATATTACAATGGTTCCCTTAGAGCAGGGCTATAGTAAGTTGTAAAAATGTTCTTTGTGTTATTATATGCCCTGCACTAACAAACTTCATGTTTCCTTGTTTCACGCAGTGGAAATATTGAGTGGAAGACGAAAATATCGGGTGATTGTAATTAAAGCGCAGCTACTCACAGACGCCCGGTGTGTACTGTGAATGCAGTACGGCAGTGGAAGTTGGTAGATATTCTAATGCGTTTACTTGGAACTCACGCGAAGAAAAAACAGTTACAGTTTTGGTCACCAGGTGCAAATCCGGGACTGTGAATGCTAGAAAGACTTATACAAACGTTTTCATATATCGTGGAGTACATCTACATCTACATCTACATCTACATTTATACTCCGCAAGCCACCCAACGGTGTGTAGCGGAGGGCACTTTACGTGCCACTGTCATTACCTCCCTTTCCTGTTCCAGTCGCGTATGGTTCGCGGGAAGAACGACTGTCTGAAAGCCTCCGTGCGCGCTCTGATCTCTCTAATTTTACATTCGTGATCTCCTCGGGAGGTATAAGTAGGGGGAAGCAATATATTCGATACCTCATCCAGAAACGCACCCTCTCGAAACCTGGCGAGCAAGCTACACCGCGATGCAGAGCGCCTCTCTTGCAGAGTCTGCCACTTGAGTTTGTTAAACATCTCCGTAACACTATCACGGTTACCAAATAACCCTGTGACGAAACGCGCCGCTCTTCTTTGGATCTTCTCTATCTCCTCCGTCAGACCGATCTGGTACGGATCCCACACAGATGAGCAATACTCAAGTATAGGTCGAACGAGTGTTTTGTAAGCCACCTCCTTTGTTGATGGACTACATTTTCTAAGCACTCTCCCAATGAATCTCAACCTGGTACCCGTCTTACCAACAATTAATTTTATATGATCATTCCGCTTCAAATCGTTCCGCACGCATACTCCCAGATATTTTACAGAAGTAACTGCTACCAGTGTTTTTTCCGCTATCATATAATCATACAATAAAGGATCCTTCTTTCTATGTATTCGCAATACATTACATTTGTCTATGTTAAGGGTCAGTTAACACTCCCTGCACCAAGTGCCTATCCGCTGCAGATCTTCCTGCATTTCGCTACAATTTTCTAATGCTGCAACTTCTCTGTGTACTACAGCATCATCCGCGAAAAGCCGCATGGAACTTCCGACACTATCTACTAGGTCATTTATATATATTGTGAAAAGCAATGGTCCCATAACACTCCCCTGTGGCACGCCAGAGGTTACTTTAACGTCTGTAGACGTCTCTCCATTGATAACAACATGCTGTGCTCTGTTTGCTAAAAACTCTTCAATCCAGCCACACAGCTGGTCTGATATTCCGTAGGCTCTTACTTTGTTTATCAGGCGACAGTGCGGAACTGTATCGAACGCCTTCCGGAAGTCAAGAAAAATAGCATCTACCTGGGAGCCTGTATCTAATATTTTCTGGGTCTCATGAACAAATAAAGCGAGTTGGGTCTCACACGATCGCTGTTTCCGGAATCCATGTTGATTCCTACATAGTAGATTCTGGGTTTCCAAAATCGACATGATACTCGAGCAAAAAACATGTTCTAAAATTCTACAACAGATCGACGTCAGAGATATAGGTCTACAGTTTTGCGCATCTGCTCGACGACCCTTCTTGAAGACTGGGACTATCTGTGCTCTTTTCCAATCATTTGGAACCCTCCGTTCCTCTAGAGACTTGCGGTACACGGCTGTTAGAAGGGGGGCAAGTTCTTTCGCGTACTCTGTGTAGAATCGAATTGGTATCCCGTCAGGTCCAGTGGACTTTCCTCTATTGAGTGATTCCAGTTGCTTTTCTATTCCTTGGACACTTATTTCGATGTCAGCCATTTTTTCGTTTGTGCGAGGATTTAGAGAAGGAACTGCAGTGCGGTCTTCCTCTGTGAAACAGCTTTGGAAAAAGGTGTTTAGTATTTCAGCTCTACGCGTGTCATCCTCTGTTTCAATGCCATCATCATCCCGTAGTGTCTGGATATGCTGTTTCGAGCCACTTACTGATTTAACGTAAGACCAGAACTTCCTAGGATTTTCTGTCAAGTCGGTACATAGAATTTTACTTTCGAATTCACTGAACGCTTCACGCATAGCCCTCCTTACGCTAACTTTGACATCGTTTAGCTTCTGTTTGTCTGAGAGGTTTTGGCTGCGTTTAAACTTGGAGTGGAGCTCTCTTTGCTTTCGCAGTAGTTTCCTAACTTTGTTGTTGTACCACGATGGGTTTTTCCCTTCCCTCACAGTTTTACTCGGCACGTACCTGTCTAAAACGCATTTTACGATTGCCTTGAACTTTTTCCATAAACACTCAACATTGTCAGTGTCGGAACAGAAATTTTCGTTTTGATCTGTTAGGTAGTCTGAAATCTGCCTTCTATTACTCTTGCTAAACAGATAAACCTTCCTCCCTTTTTTTATATTCCTATTAACTTCCATATTCAGGGATGCTGCAACGGCCTTATGATCACTGATTCCCTGTTCTGTACATACAGAGTCGAAAAGTTCGGGTCTGTTTGTTATCAGTAGGTCCAAGATGTTATCTCCACGAGTCGGTTCTCTGTTTAATTGCTCGAGGTAATTTTCGGATAGTGCACCCAGTATAATGTCACTCGATGCTCTGTCCCTACCACCCGCCCTAAACATCTGAGTGTCCCAGTCTATATCTGGTAAATTGAAATCTCCACCTAAGGCTATAACATGCTGAGAAAATTTATGTGAAATGTATTCCAAATTTTCTCTCAGTTGTTCTGCCACTAATGCTGCTGAGTCGGGAGGTCGGTAAAAGGAGCCAATTATTAACCTAGTTCGGTTGTTGAGTGTAACCTCCACCCATAATAATTCACAGGAACTACCCACTTCTACTTCACTACAGGATAAACTACTACTAACAGCGACGAACACTCCACCACCAGTTGCATGCAATCTATCCTTTCTAAACACCGTCTGTACCTTTGTAAAAATTTCGGCAGAATTTGTCTCTGGCTTAAGTGAATCCGACGACGCTTCACAATTGGTAAATGAAATGATGGTCATTGGGACATGTAAAAACACAAAGCTATGGGGTGGAAGAGTTAGCCCAGCAACAGGAACATCATTCACAGTTTACATGATGACACTTTATTTGTACAAGTTAAACCAGTGAGTGCTGGACACAATTATGCAAATTTCTTCTTCTGAGAAATACTACACAGTGAACAATTATCAACTACGAAAAATAATTCACGACACACAGTAAACCAGATGTTAGTTAGAATTTCGGTAAAATTTAGGTTTAAGAAAGTATGCGGCTACTGGACTATCTGTCAATAACAATTTATGTTTTGAAAAAGATTTGAATAATATTTGCAATTTTAGAACAATGTGCTCCTGGCAGTTAGCAAACTCTGTTAATAACCTTTAGTTAACAACTGTAATTCAGAAACGTGCATCACCGCCCTCACTATGTCTTTAACGGATAGCAATTGAGGTTAACATCAAAACGCGCCACAGTGCTCATCAAATGATTAATTACGTACCAACAGGTCAGTGCGAAGTAATCTCCGAACATTAACGTTAACAGCCTTCAGAATAAACCCAGATGTGCTTAAGAAAGTAAGACAATACAAAAAAGGCATAACTATTTCACAACTTATGACTCGAACTGCCTGCGTTTTTTCTAACACCGGCACTAGTCGAAAGTAGCGTGCTCGTAAGATAGCGTAAAGCACGTCAGATTTATTCTATGAACATAACATGGGGTCATGGGAGCAATGACATACATGGCATAAAAATAATCAGTAAAATATTTAAAAATGTCCTGAGGCCAAAATTGTACTATCGTACTTGAATTAAAAAGAGCAGTAGCTGAAGGCCTCATGAAATCTATCAAAAAATCCTTTGCAGCTGCAAACCCTATCGCACTGAAAATTATAGTATGGTATAGTTGGGGAGTGAGTTATCACATCGTCGAAGCAGAATTTTTTAAGCTGTTATGAGAGGCAGGCACGAGAGTTGTTACTGGTGATGGTACACGGAGGGCTACTTATGGAAAATATCCCCGACAAATGACGAATAATTGACCCACTGGGCAACCCACTACTGACTACGGGCCAAACAGATTTGGAGGAGGCGTCAACCACGACTAGGATATACTGGTAGCTGTCAGAAGGCCAACACTATCAACAAAGAGTTTATCAATGGGAGAGTGTTCTCTTTATAAAATTACGCTATGAGTGTTAAAATTGGGTATAGCAATTTTTCATTTGTGGCAATCCCCACCAAACGCCATACGTCCTTGTACAAGGTAGCCCAAGTAAGAAAATTCCCTAACCGCGCTAAGAATTATACCCTCCAAAAACAGACTTAGGAAAGTAATGGGAAATGGCAGGAGCTTGGCTCGCAGGACATCAGTCTTGGCCAGCTTATCCCACTTGCCCTGATAACACAGTACTCCCTGTTGTAAGTTACGTCCCGGCACTGATTTTCCGCTGAATAAATCTTCTTCGATTTTACACAGAGCAGGGCCTCGGTCGTATGTGTGCCCCAAATTATTTGGTAACTCGGGAATTTCGGTTAACACAAAAACAACCCATTCTCGTTCCTCCATTTCCTGTTTCTTACTGTGCCGACTAGACAGCTGGTGTCAACCTACAAAGCGGCTGATCCATTGAAGATTTTCATTAAGGTGGATCCTGTATTATATCCTGTTGGTAACACCAAATTTTTCGGTTAAGGCATCAGGGTAAATCGCCCATAAGAAGCAGCATTGTCTCAGCCTCAGAATCATCAAGATGAACTACCTTAAGTTTAAAATCATGCGCAGTAACTGCGTTTTCCCCCGTGACCGGAATCCACTGGCACAATTTGAAGTTCTTTTTGGAGTAAAATTAACATGAAAATGTCCTACCCACATAATTCAAGATAAAACCAGTACGCTTAATCCAGTCGCAGCCCAAAAGGTACATAACGCAAAATTGCTTGACAATGGTGAGTTGAATCGGCCAAGAAAATTGTCGCACAGAAATACACGCCTTACAGCTACCAATCAGAGGCAAAACTTTCCTATTGGCAGTACGATATCTGTGGAGGCCGATTTTACGCTACCAAACTTACAACTGCTGCGATTGCAAATATACCAGTAATTATGACGCAATTAAAATCCACTGCCCGAATCGATTAGGGGACACGCGAGTTCATGGTTTACTGCAGCAGAAACAAGAAGTGAAATCAAACTTACAGACGCTCTAATGAGGCTGTAGCATTGAACAGGAGATTTCAACGATCCCGACGCTCCTGACGCGGCGCTGGACACAGACTCACCAACTGTCCAGGACCACCGCAATGAAACCACGGCTTGGTTTCAACTAACGTGGTATCCCGACTTCTGCGCTCGCTGCCCAATGGTCGGTTTTTCTGAAAAGCCCCTCGCACATTTCCACTCCGTATCGGCAAAACAAAAACAGTCAATCTCAAGCAATAATCTGTCTAAATCCGCAAAAGTCACCAGCTTATTACAAAACATTAAGCGCGATCGACGTCTGGGCTTAACCCCTGGCAGAACACAGAATTTTCTATTGCCTCCTCCTCATCCACATCAAGCTCCAAAGACATAATGGCGTTACACTCCTTCTACACTACTGGCCATAAGAATTGCTGCACCACGAAGATGACGTGCTACAGACGCGAAATTTAACCGACAGGAAGAAGATGCTGTGATAAGAAAATGGTTAGCTTTTCAGAGCATTCACACAAGGTTGGCACCGGTGGCGACACCTACAACGCGCTGACATGATGAAAGTTTCCAACCAATATCTCTTACACAAATAGCAGTTGACCGGCGTTGCCTGGTGAAACGTTGTTGTGATGCCTCGTGTAAGGAGGAGAAATGCGTACCATCACGTTTCCGACTTTGATAAAGGTCGGATTGTAGCCTATCGCGATTGCTGTTTATCGTATCGCGACACTGCTGCTCGCTTTGGTCGAGATCCAATGACTGTTAGCAGAATATGGAATCGGTGAGTTTAGGAGGGTAATACGTAACGCCGTGCGGGATCCCAACGGCCTCGTATTAATAACAGTCGAGATGACTGGCATCTTATCCGCATGGCTGTAACGGATCGTGCAGCCACGTCTTGATCCCTGAGTCAGCAGATGGGGACGTTTGCAAGACAACAACCATCTGCACAAACAGTTCGACGACGTTTTCAGCAGCATCGACTATCAGCTCGGAGACCATGACTGCGGTTACCCTTGACGCTGCATCACAGACAGGAGCGCCTGTGATGGTGTACTCAACGACGAACCTGGGTGCACGAATGGCAAAACGTCATTTTTTCGGATGAATCCAGGTTCTGTTTACAGCATCATGATGGTCGGATCCGTGTTTGGCGACATCGCGGTGAATGCACATTGGAAGTGTGTATTCGTCATCGCCATACTGGCGTGTCACCGGGCGTGATATTATGGGGTGCCACTGGTTACACGTCTCGGTCACCTCTTGTCCACATTGACGTTACATTTCAGTGTGTTACAACCAGTGGCTCTACCCTTCATTCGATCTCTGCAAAACCCTACATTTCAGCAGGATAATGCCCGATCGCGTGTTGCAGGTCCTCTACGGGCCTTTCTGGATACAGAAAATGTTCGACTGCTGCCCTGGCCAGCACATTCTCCAGATCTCTCACCAATTGAAAACGTCTGGTATGTGGTGGGCAAGCAACTGGCTCGTCACAATACGCCAGTCACTACTCTTGATGAACTGTGGTATCGTGTTGAAGCTGCATGGGCAGCTGTACCTGTTCATGCCATCCAAGCTCTTTTTGACTCAATGCCCAGGCGTATCAAGGCCGTTATTACGGCCAGTGGTGCTTATTGTGGGTACTGATTTCTCAGGATCTATGCGCCCAAATTACGAAAATGTAATCACATGTCAGTTCTAGTATAATATATTTGTACAATGAATACTCGTTTATCATATGCATTTCCTCTTGGTGTAGCAGTTTTAATGGCCAGTAGTGTATATATTTCTGCAAGGTTTGACTCTCTCCCTGAACTTGAAGGTAGTATATGTTGGTCGATTCATTTTTGATATTTGGGGACATTTTATCCCTAACAATATTGTTCCAGAAATACTGCAAGATTCCTTGAGCCTGTAATACTTCCAGAAAATTAGAACTTGACCGCCATTTTGGGTAGAGGATTTAGTAATTGCAGAATCACTGACGACTATACGTTGCTGCATTTCCACATCTCGTTTTCAAGGAAGAGGCCAGTAAGGCAAAGTTTATTAGCTTCATTATAGAACCACTTAAACCTATGTGTGCAGCACCGTGGAGGTTGAAATAAACTTTTTGTTTACTTCCTGACCATAGCCCGTGACACGGTTCATGTTCTCCAACTGCCACTGATGTATTATCTCTAATGAACAATGCTTTCTGTTGTCTTCTTTAGCACAAGAACGGAGCCATTTGTAATTTCCAATGCAATTATGTTTCCATGGTGATCACCTCCCATGCCTAGCCATGGCGCTATATTTCTTCGTCAAATATTAATTTACAAAAGAGTATGGACAGCGGTAAAATATTACACCTCCATAAAACCCTGTCAGAAAATAAGAGTATGGAAATCATTGTATGAATGTAGAAAAAGTGAATGATGGATTAACGTGTGGAATTCTCGTACATCTCATCAGTATTGGTTGTTGTTTTCCATTGCATTGTGAAACTCTGTCCATAAGCGGCTGCGCATTAATTATTTTCTTGTTGGAAGACCAGTAAACGACAGCCGTCTTTATCAGATGACCTTTCTCTACCACCACAGTTTAAATTTTCATACATTCATAATGCATTTCCGTTTGTCTCTCTTTCCCAACACACAAAGCCCATAGTCTTCCTCTGGCAGTTTCAGCGATCACAGCGGCACGGTAGCGTTTATTAAGAACTCGCGAAAGGGTCTACGAACTCTCGGTAGAGAGGTTAGTGATTGCTGGGCCAAATGAGGCACAAAGATAATCGATGTCTGTGCAACATGATATTCTGAGCACAGAAAATGAAAGTATTTGTGTCTGTGCCTCGAGTGCGAAAGGTCTCTTTTTTTGAAGTTTTCGCCAACCGCGAGCACGAAGTAGGAACCAGCACAACCACGATGTGCTAAATAAGTAAGGCATTGGGCAGCATTTTTGAAATTATGCCAAAACACTGCCCACAGGTGAGGTTTCCGACACGGTCGCGGCTGAGGCCCATGGAACAGCTAACACCGCAACACAGTGCGACCAGGAGTGAAGCCACTAGCTAGCTCAGCTGTGCTTCTTTCCCCAACCACCTCCCCTCCACCCTCTCATTTCACAATAAATCGCAGAAAAGTATTGACAGAAGACATTCTGTTAACAGACAGTTAATAACACTCTCCCTTCCCCCTCACCACCCACCTCCCAACCTGTTGCATTTCCTACTACTTATTGCACAGGACTCCTTATCACCATCACATAATCAAAATTTCATGCTGATGGAAACAGACCAATTCTGTGGTTAATGCCTTATCATTCCTCTAATCTCTCTAAACCATCAGAGTGTAGAACTAGAAATGAGAACAGGTTTATTGCTTGGAAATTAAAAACTACTCCATATCCCCTCCCCTCCTTATTTCTAACCAATCATAGCAGAGTATTACAAGTCCAGACCGGTTGTCTCTTCGCACTGTTCACACTGCGCGTCACGTCTTTCTATATCCAACCAGCCACAGAAAAAAAAAAGTGCCAAATTACGTTATTTCAGATGCACGCATCAAGTCACGCCTCTTCCTCTCCGCATCTCCACCCAACCATGATGATTGAAACACACCTCGCCTCCCCCCTCCCCCCCCCCCAAAAAAAAAAAAAATTCTCTTATCCTTCAAAGCAATCATATTAATGTATTTAAATGATGTGCCAGGGATGTAGTAGAAACTATGCAGCCTATACTTTCACGTCAAAAATATTCGTTATTTACTTGAAAGTGAAAGATACGCATTATTTCCAGCGTAAAAATGGTGTCAAGTTACATAACTACAGTCCAGAGTGATTGTGTGTTTTATAGTATACCTCCTCTGTTTTTTCCAACCAATCATAGGGAAGTAATAAAATACCAAGATGATGGAAATAGATGAGTTTTGCTCTTTATGCCTCCCCCACCCCCCACCCCCAATCTCCATTAAATGCTAAACGGTAACATTAAACATATATTAGTAACCAATAAATATTATACAGTAATCACTAAACAATGAACACTAAGTCGTAAACGCTAAACAGTGAATGCTAAATGCGAATCGTAAACACTAAATGCTAGACTTTATATGCCAAACAGCTAACAAAAAACAGCCAAATGGTAGACACTAGGTGGTAAATGCCACTTTCTAAACAATAAACGCTGAACAACTAACGGTAAACAATAAAGAGTAAACGCCAAATGGTGAACGCTAAATGCTGACTATTAACGCTTATTGGTAAAACCTAAGCACTACTGCAATATGCACTTGTAAGTTCAGATCTTACGAAATATACGATGCATAAAAATGGTGCTTAAATTATTTTGTGAAAGACAGTTTTGATTGTGTACCTTAGAATACCTCTGCACTAATATGAAAAAGTGATTTCAGGGTCAAAGCTATGCATCATTTATGTACAGACATACCCTTATATCTGTATCTCTTATGTCAAAATTACAGTACATCTTTGTGTTGTCTCTTATGCAAAGTAATAATTTCTTCTCTCTCTCTCTCTCTCTCTCTCTCTCTCTCTCTCTCTCTCACACACACACACACACACACACACACACACTCACATACACACACAACTCCATGAAAATTACCTAATTGTATCATCATATATTTCCGAACAATAAACAATAAATTGAAAAACGAAAAATTTTATTGTATATAAACTTTCTCAAGTAACTACCGCAATTTATACTGTGGATCCTACCAGTCAGTTCACTTTTTAATATACTCAGCCACGACCGGTGTCGGAAACCTCACCTTTGGGCAGTGTTTTGGCATAATATCAAAAATTCTGCCCAATGGTTCACTTATTTAGCACATCGGGGCTGTAATGGTTCCAACTTCCTGGTCGTGGTTGGCGAAAACTTAAAAAAAAAAAAAAAAAAAAAAAAAAAAAACATGCATTTCGCACGCCAAACTTATTAGAGGCACAGTAACATATACTTTAATTTTTTGTGCTCAGAATATCATGTTGCACAGACATCGACTATCTTTGTACCTCATTTAGCCCAGCAAGCACTAACCTTCCTATCGAGGATTCGTAGATCCTTTTGTGAGTTCTTAATAAACGCTACTCTGCCGCTGTGATCACTGAAACTGCCAGAGAAAGACCACGGGTAGGTGGCTTTGTATGTTGGGAAAGAGAGACAAACGGAAATGCATTATGAATGTATGAAAATTTAAACTGTGCAGGATCGTCGAGCAGTTTGTACATCTTGCTGTTATATTCTGTGCGTGAGAGAAGCACTACCATTTCCTTTGTCAGCAGGTAAGATGACGAGTATGGGTATCTTCTCAATTCTCCTAGAGCATTTATTTCTGCTGTGGTGATGTTAAAGTTGGACCTCTTAGAAGAAGCTTGGGTCAAGATGCGACATGTGTCACCCCTAATCTCTTCTTCAGCATCCTTAGGAAGTTTCGAAAAAGCCTGCTCTGTTCTACTAATCACATCTCGGATTGGAATGGTCCCTGACTGGACTGAACGACAAGCTAAGGTTCGTCAAGTGACTAAATACGATCGACTCGAAGCCCGAACGCAAGAAGACTTACCAAGAAGACGTACCGTGTTTCATCTCACAAAGAAGACTTTGGACGACGCTGCACTTTCAGTGGCAAAGAAGGGTCTGAAATTTGCGCCTACACCAGCGACCATTCCCATCCAAGATGTGATTAGTGGAATAGAGCAGGCTGTTTCGAAATTCCTAAGGATGCTGCGGAAGAGCAGCTTCATCTGAGAGGTACAACTTTAACATCACCTCAGCTGAAAGAAATTCTCTAAGAGAATTGACATAAGACCCAGATTCGCATATTACCTGCTGACAAAGGAAATGGTTGTACTTCTCTCACACACAGAATATAACAGCAAGACATACAAACTGCTCAACGATCCGGCCTATAGTAAATTAAAAAGTGATCCTATGGGTAAGATCCAGAGAAAGACTGTGGAACTCATCAGGAAGAACTCGATTCCAGCGAAAGTCGCTCAGGATTTGCGTCAACAGGCTGCAGTTCCTCCTACACTCTACGGCCTACCCAAGATCCATAAGAATGGGGTGCCTCTCCGTCCCATTGTAAGTAACCTATGAGCACCTACTTATTTTGATGCCAAATACCCGACATCACTATTGGGACCTCTCGTAGGCAAGTGCGTCCGTCACTTCCGAATCTCTGAAGATTTCATAGGTCGCCTGAAAACTCGTAGATTGCAATCATCGGATATCTTTGTAAGTTTCGATGTTGTGTCTTTATTTACAAAAGTGCCCTTGCATGACTCTTTGGAGCTCGTTAGCAACAAGTTTGAGGAGGACATAGTAGCACTATTTAAACACACGCTTATTTAACATACTTCTTATTTCATGACCAATATTTTGAACAAGTTTATGGTGTCACCATGGGAAGCCCTCTGTCTCCTGTGGTGGCCAATTATTTTATGGAGGACTTTGAAGAACAAGCACTACAGTCAACCACTCTCAAACCCTCTTTTTTCATGCGGTACGTGTATGATACATTTGCGGTATGGCCACTTGGAGTTGATACTCTACCTACGTTTCTTCAGCATCTAAATTCGCTCCATCCATATATAAACTACACAATGGAGGTGGAAAAAGGTGGTACTTAACCTTTTCTTGATGTTTTGGTACGAATAAAAGCAGATGGAACCTTGGGACACAGCGTCTACCGCAAACCAACGCATACAGACCTATATCTGCAGGCCACAAGCTGTCATCATCCTGCACAATGCGGTAGTGCATTACGTACGTTCGTTCACAGAGCACATGTGGTATCTGATCCTGAAAGCCTGTCGAGTGAAACACAACGTTTGAAGACAGTGTTCCGACAAAACGGTTATTCTGAGAGACAGATACGCAAAGCATTCTGCCCCATGAGAGTTCAATCAGTGGAGCAGAATGAAGATACGAAGACACCCACCGCTTTGGCCGTGTCGTCAAGAATCGGGAAAGTCCTCGGGAGGTATATGGAATTAAATGTGTTTTTCAACCATATGCTAAACTGAGAAACTTTTTGGGTTCGGTTAAGGATGACCTTGGCCTAGGGAAATGTGGTGTGTACAAGATTCCGTGTCAATGTGGGGCAGCGTATATAGGCCAGACATGCCGCACAGTACAAGAACACTGGCATGAACATCAGCACCATACACGCCTTCGTCAAACGGAAAAGTCGGCAATTGCGGAACACTGCCTGAATACAGGACATCATATGATTTATGAAAAGACGGAAGTTTTATCCCCGGCATCATCATTCTGGAATTGCGTCATTAAGGAAGCAATACAGATCCGCACAGCCGGAAATCTCATCATCAAGGATGCGGGATTTCGGCTCAGCACAGCCGCACAGTACAAGAACACTGGCATGAACATCAGCACCATACACGCCTTCGTCAAACGGAAAAGTCGGCAATTGCGGAACACTGCCTGAATACAGGACATCATATGATTTATGAAAAGACGGAAGTTTTATCCCCGGCATCATCATTCTGGAATTGCGTCATTAAGGAAGCAATACAGATCCGCACAGCCGGAAATCTCATCATCAAGGATGCGGGATTTCGGCTCAGCACAGCCTGGAACCCTGCATCGACTGCTATTAAATCACGACCCGAAAATCAAGATTCCACGGTAACAGGCGCGTCATAACATTGGTCTAGTAAGGCCGGTGGTGAGTAACGCCTGGCCGCTCTGTTGGCAAACGCAAGGTACAGTGCAAGCGCAGGAGAGCCGCTCTGCGATCTTCGTCAGTGGGAATCTGAATATGGCGCCATATATCTGCAAATCGCGCGATTTCTGCACCTGGGGAGTCTCCGAGAGTGTGCTCAAGAAATGGGACGTCGACGTGCGGATACCGTCAGTCGTACCTAGCCACCATCAAGGTTGAACCACCTGAAGATGTCGGACAGTTGGTCCAAGGAAGTATTGTGGAATTTGCACAACGTGATCTGATGGAAAACCCGTGAAGACTATTTACAATACAGTACATCTTTGTGTTGTCTCTTAGGCAAAGGAATAATCTCTTCCTTCTCTCTCTCTCTCTCTCTTTCCCCCTCTCTCTGTCTCGCTCTCTCTCTCCATCTCCCTCACCCCCCCCCCCCCCACACACACACACACACACGTAAGTCTATCAGTTACCTAATTGTTTCATAATATTTTACCGACCAATGAAGAATCAATTGAAAAATTAAGAATTTAGTGTATAAACTTTCTCTGGTAACTACTGCAATGTATACTGCGGAAACATACTAATTTCATGCACATTGTATTCCACGCCTTTCTCAGCACTGCCTGCTGTAAACAGTAATTTCTTCCATTTAGAGACATATTTAAAACAACTACTATCAACGTATGGATGTTCCCCTGGGAGTTGAGTATCTTTTTCGATGCACCACTGCCTGTCTACTGTAAACCTCGCATCATCACATTGACGGATTAACACAGAAATTTCTTCGCTATTCAGTACTAAAGGTTCCATGCCAACTTCTCCCCAAGCAAATAACATGGTTACGGTCAACGAATAGATAACAATGAGCGTATGGCATTGGTGGCCTGGAGGTCGGTTTGGCCGACGCTCCACAAGTTCTTTAACGCCACTACGGCGACTTGCGAGTGAACGAGGATGAAATGAGGATGAAAGACACACAACACCCAGTCATATCGAGGCAGAGAAAATCCCTGACCCCGCCGGGAATCGAACCCGGGACCCCGTCAGCTGGAAGCGAGAACGCTACCGCAAGACCTCGAGCCGTGGTTATTACTTGGGAATCAAGTATATTTTTTTCCGATGCACCACTGCCAGTTTTCTGTATCCCACGCAGCCTCACATTGACAAATTAACACAGAAATTGCGTCGCTATTAAAAACTAAGGGATCCATGCCAACTTTTCCCCAAGTGAGTAACGTGGCTTCGGTCAACATAGGGCCTTTGTCTGGAAGTCAAGTATCTTTTTTCCAATTCACCACTGCTATTTTACTGTGTCCCACGCACCCTCACATTGACGCTTTAACACAGAAACTGCAGCGCTACTAAATACTAAAGGATCCATGTCGACCTTTTATCAAGCCAGTAACACAGCTACAGTCAACGTATGGATCTTCTCCTGGGAGTCAAGTCTCTTTTTTTCCGATGCACCACTGCCAGTTTTCTGTATCCCTCGCATCCTCACATTGACGATTTATCAACGAAATTGGGTCTCTATTAAATACTAAAGGATCTATGCCGACTTAATGTGGAAACATGTTTAACAAGTGACTGTTTCAGGTGAACGTAAGACGAATGCCAAGTATAAATTGTTTTGAAAAATCTTGTGTTATAGACACACAGAACGAATGGATGTTTCCGCATGATAATAGTTGGTGTGGATAAAAAAGGACCAAATTCTCGGACAGCACTGTCAACCATCAGATGAGTAACAGCTAATTTTCTTAATTATTGTTTTTGTGAAGTGACAAACATTTGTGTGGGAAGTTTTATATTTTATAATTTACCATGGCCGATAATGACAGGATAAAAATGAGTGAGGAAAAACTTGTAAGTGGTGAATCTGTAGAAAACACTTCGGATCTAGGATTAAGTATCGGTGAACTATTGCCCAGTAGTAACCAAAGTTGAGATCGAAGGTTTGGTGAAGAGGGTTCCAGTGAAAATGTAACCACGAGTACTCCAATTGCGCAGGGAAGAGTAGGTGGAGATGATATGTTAAAGTTATTAATGCAGCATATGAAAGAACTGAAGGGACAGATGGGACAGATTAGGCAGGATACTAATAAGACAAGGGATATCCAGGATGGTTTGGCTACACTAAGAATTACTGTTGAGGCAGGACAGGGTGAACTCAGTACTCGTGTAGGAGTGGTAGAAGGAGGTTAGAGATATTAGAAACTAATTTCACACAAAAATTGACCAAAAACGAGGAGAGATTCAAAAAATTAGATAAACATGTAGAAGTAGAAAATTCTAAACTGAAAGTAGCGGTTGTCCAGACTAGGAGAATTTTAGAAGAAAAAGTAGAATCTTACAAACTCTGAGTCATAACTTACAGACTTTACTAATCTAATGTTGTTGTTGTTGTGGTCTTCAGTCCTGAGACTGGTTTGATGCAGCTCTCCATGCTACTCTATCCTGTGCAAGCTTTTTCATCTCCCAGTACCTACTGCAACCTACATCCTTCTGAATCTGCTTAGTGTATTCATCTCTTGGTCTCCCTCTACGATTTTTACCCTCCACGCTGCCCTCCAATACTAAATTGGTGATCCCTTGATGCCTCAGAACATGTCCTACCAACCGATCCCTTCTTCTGGTCAAGTTGTGCCACAAACTTCTCTTCTCCCCAATCCTATTCAATACTTCCTCATTAGTTATGTGATCTACCCATCTAATCTTCAGCATTCTTCTGTAGCACCACATTTCGAAAGCTTCTATTCTCTTCTTGTCCAAACTATTTATCGTCCATGTTTCACTTCCATACATGGCTACACTCCATACGAATACTTTCAGAAATGACTTCCTGACACTTAAATCTATACTGGATGTTAACAAATTTCTCTTCTTCAGAAACGCTTTCCTTGCCATTGCCAGCCTACATTTTATATCCTCTCTACTTCGACCATCATCAGTTATTTTGCTCCCCAAATAGCAAAACTCCTTTACTACTTTAAGTGCCTCATTTCCTAATCTAATTCCCTCAGCATCACCCGAATTAATTAGACTACATTCCATTATCCTTGTTTTGCTTTTGTTGATGTTCATCTTATATCCTCCTTTCAAGACACTGTCCATTCCATTCAACTGCTCTTCCAAGTCCTTTGCTGTCTCTGACAGAATTACAATGTCATCGGCGAACCTCAAAGTTTTTATTTCTTCTCCATGAATTTTAATACCTACTCCGAATTTTTCTTTTGTTTCCTTTACTGCTTGCTCAATATACAGATTGAACAACATCGGGGAGAGGCTACAACCCTGTCTTACTCCCTTCCCAACCACTGCTTCCCTTTCATGTCCCTCGACTCTTATAACTGCCATCTGGTTTCTGTACAAATTGTAAATAGCCTTTCGCTCCCTGTATTTTACCCCTGCCACCTTTAGAATTTGAAAGAGAGTATTCCAGTCAACATTGTCAAAAGCTTTCTCTAAGTCTACAAATGCTAGAAACGTAGGTTTGCCTTTCCTTAATCTTTCTTCTAAGATAAGTCGTAAGGTCAGTATTGCCTCACGTGTTCCAGTGTTTCTACGGAATCCAAACTGATCTTCCCCGAGGTTGGCTTCTACTAGTTTTTCCATTCGTCTGTAAAGAATTCGTGTTAGTATTTTGCAGCTGTGACTTATTAAACTGATAGTTCGGTAATTTTCACATCTGTCAACACCTGCTTTCTTTGGGATTGGAATTATTATATTCTTCTTGAAGTCTGAGGGTATTTCGCCTGTTTCATACATCTTGCTCACCAGATGGTAGAGTTTTGTCAGGACTGGCTCTCCCACGGCCGTCAGTAGTTCCAATGGAATATTGTCTACTCCGGGAGCCTTGTTTCGACTCAGATCTTTCAGTGCTCTGTCAAACTCTTCACGCAGTATCATATCTCCCATTTCATCTTCATCTACATCCTCTTCCATTTCCATAATATTGTCCTCAAGTACATCGCCCTTGTATAGACCCTCTATATACTCCTTCCACCTTTCTGCTTTCCCTTCTTTGCTTAGAACTGGGTTTCCATCTGAGCTCTTGATATTCATACAAGTCGTTCTCTTATCTCCAAAGGTCTCTTTAATTTTCCTGTAGGCGGTATCTATCTTACCCCTAGTGAGATAGGCCTCTACATCCTTACATTTGTCCTCTAGCCATCCCTGCTTAGCCATTTTGCACTTCCTGTCGATCTCATTTTTGAGACGTTTGTATTCCTTTTTGCCTGTTTCACTTACTGCATTTTTATATTTTCTCCTTTCATAAATTAAATTCAATATTTCTTCTGTTACCCAAGGATTTCTACTAGCCCTCGTCTTTTTACCTACTTGATCCTCTGCTGCCTTCACTACTTCATCCCTCAAAGCTACCCATTCTTCTTCTACTGTATTTATTTCCCCCATTCCTGTCAATTGCTCCCTTATGCTCTCCCTGAATCTCTGTACAACCTCTGGTTCTTTTAGTTTATCCAGGTCCCATCTCCTTAAATTCCCACCTTTTTGCAGTTTCTTCAGTTTTAATCTACAGGTCATAACCAATAGATTGTGGTCAGAGTCCACATCTGCCCCTGGAAATGTCTTACAATTTAAAACCTGGTTCCTAAATCTCTGTCTTACCATTATATAATCTATCTGATACCTTTTAGTATCTCCAGGGTTCTTCCATGTATACAACCTTCTTTCATGATTCTTAAACCAAGTGTTAGTTATGATTATGTTGTGCTCTGTGCAAAATTCGACCAGGCGGCTTCCTCTTTCATTTCTGTCCCCCAATCCATATTCACCTACTATGTTTCCTTCTCTCCCTTTTCCTACACTCGAATTCCAGTCACCCATGACTATTAAATTTTCGTCTCCCTTCACAATCTGAATAATTTCTTTTATTTCATCATACATTTCTTCAATTTCTTCGTCATCTGCAGAGCTAGTTGGCATATAAACTTGTACTACTGTAGTAGGCGTGGGCTTCGTATCTATCTTGGCCACAATAATGCGTTCACTATGCTGTTTGTAGTAGCTTACCCGCATTCCTATTTTCCTATTCATTATTAAACCTACTCCTGCATTACCCCTATTTGATTTTGTGTTTATAACCCTGTAGTCACCTGACCAGAAGTCTTGTTCCTTCTGCCACCGAACTTCACTAATTCCCACTATATCTAACTTCAACCTATCCATTTCCCTTTTTAAATTTTCTAACCTACCTGCCCGATTAAGGGATCTGACATTCCACGCTCCGATCCGTAGAACGCCAGTTTTCTTTCTCCTGATAACGACATCCTCTTGAGTAGTCCCCGCCCGGAGATCCGAATGGGGGACTATTTTACCTCCGGAATATTTTACCCAAGAGGACGCCATCATCATGTAATCATACAGTAAAGCTGCATGCCCTCGGGAAAAATCTAATAAGTAGTGTAGTACTGAAGTGTGATGAAAAAATAGATTTGTGTAAAAATAATGTTGTAGATTTAAGTAAGAAAGTTGTAGAATTACAAGAGGGTGTAGCTCAAAGAAATTTTGTTAGCAATATTAATTGTGTATAGGGTGGCATACCTTTAAAATGCTTTCCAGGAGATGGAAAATTGCATCCTGTTGATTTTTTACAGCATTGTCCAGATAATTTTAATAATGACATGACAGAAAATATTAAAATTAAATTTGTTAAGAGTATTTGGATGGAGAAGCAATCTCATGGGCCAAACAGAATGTTAATCCTACCAAGTCATATGATGAATTTGAAAGAAATTAAGAGTGAGTTTTTTAATGGTCGAATGTATAGGGAAGGTGATGGTAGCTTGAGGTGTTTTTGTGAAACCAACTGAGGAAATTAGTACACTTAGACAAAACTTTTGACAAACTAATAAAAATAGAAGCCTTATAAAGGAGATTACCGAAAAGAGTACAGTTGGGAATTGGTTTATGGACCAGACAACTCTGTAGATCAGTTCTTGAGATATGTTGATAAGTTGGATTGAGCATTTGAGAGAAATGAGAGGTTAAGTAATTGCAGATTTGGCAATCAACCATCTGGGGGATAGAATCAGAGCAGGAATCAAGGCAGGAGTGACAATGAAAATCAAAATAATAATAATAATAATAATAATAATAATAGTGGTTACAATAGAAGTGATAACAGATGGATCAACCATAGTAATGGGAATGGAAACAGAGGACATGTCAACAGGGAGAGACCTTGGGAGAATGTCAACAGACAATTAGATAATCACCAATCAAGATGAGGCAATTTAAACTGATGGATGTCTCATTGGGAGCCTGTTGGTTTGGGGCGAGAAATAAGTACCAAAATCAGGCTAAACACCACTGGCCTAGTGACGCGAAAAATAATTACAGAAGACAGAATAATCAAAGATATTGGAGAGCACATGAGATTAACAAATTACAGTTTGACAGTAAATTCTGGGAAAGTATGAATGAAAGTGTTGAAGATAGAAGTAATAGCATCTGTAAGAATATTGGAGAAGTTCCATTAGAGGAGGAAATTATTTCAAGCCTGTATAATCAGTGTGGCAACAAAGTTTGCAAAGGAAATGTTGGTTCTGATGGTAATCTTGATGAGTTTGGATTAAGTAAATTAATGGAGGTAGAATCTATCACTGTTAAGTACTTAAGTGATGATACTTGTACTGGTGTACTTGTCAACAATTCTGATGATCATTGTAATGATGTTGTACAAGTGTCTACTATTGGAGATGATAGCATGTGTGGTAATGTTGATAGTGAAAGTGTCAGTAGTAATGAAGAATGGGAGGAAGAATTAGATGGCATGGTGTGTATGGAGGATAAAGAAGATTTCATTAATGGTGAAGAAGATGATGTCAGTAGTATTTGTGAAGAATATGAAAACCATATTGTACCAATGGAAACTGGGAAGGTATCATCAGATAAGGAACACGTGGACGGACTTTAAGATTTTGATGTGATGCTAGAAACTTTATGGGACACTTACAAGGGTTATAGAGACAGTGACAGAGTACAAAGGGTCATCAAGATTATTTGTGAAGAATTGCATTCCAACTGGGAAGGTAGAACCAATCAACAGATTTACAGTGAGACCAATTCCAGGAAAAGTAGACAGTGTGTAAAAGGGGGACATGACGTTCAAGCAATCATCTGATGTAGCTCTAAGCCAAATTCAGACAAGTAAGAGAAATTGTGCAGAAAAAAATAATATAAATGACTTGGACTTTAGAGGAATTGAGGGTGATTTGTTGCATGAAGATAAGGGAAGCAGGAAGGAAAAAGTTTTAGGTTGCCCATATACACATATAAAAGTTGCAAATTATGAGGGAGTTTGCCTCTTAGACACGGGTAGTCCTACCTGTAACATTTCTGAGAAATTTAGAGACCAGATAAGACATAGTGCTAACTTTGAAGAATATCCTGTTATTGGAATCAAAATTAAGGGAGCAACTGGTAGGCTCATCAAAGTTGTAAACAGGGAAGCCTTAACATCTTTCACAATTAATGATGTACAGTATAACCAAGGATGTTTTGTAGTACCTGACCTTGATGAAAATATTTTGTTTGGAATGAACCAGATACAAGGAATAAATGCAGATTTTGACTGGAATAACAAAAAGTTAAAGCTCACCAACCTAAAGACAGATGTAACACATGTGACTGAACTAATTATCCAAAACTGCATAGAGAACAACTTTCAAATTAGAAGAATGATTTGTGCAAATGAAAAGATTGATGTTAATGAGGAAGGCAATGAAGAAGAATGCAGTGAAGACAATTATGCTAAATTAGCGGTCACCAAACAAAATGAAGCTGGAAGTCTAGATGAAGAACAGCCAGATCAATTAGGTAGTTTGTTGTGGGAATACAAATATGTGTTTCATGAGAAACCTGAACAAGTGAAAAACTATGAATGTGGACATAATCTAAAACCTCATGAACCATTTTTTATCAAACATTATGGAGTAAGTGTCAAACACCAAGAAAAACTAAAATGATGTAACAGTCCACAGGAGGACACATCTTTGTGTCAAGTGCATGGTAAGCACTAGGTCTCTGAGCGATGTAGCATTCTATTTTTCTTCTTTTTATTTTCAGATGCTACATCTTTTACTCATCTATAAACCTGTAATGAAGTTATCTCTTACTAAAGATACTATCCATTCTCTGTAGATGCGTTTTCTGTATGTAATATGACTATTGAGTGATGTTATTTGAGGAATAATTTGAAAATGTAACTGTATACTAAATTTGACATTCCTGAGTAGTTTAACAAATTATTGTAGTTATACTCCGGAGAGTATGTATTTGATTTGTGGATGCTTCTTTGAGACTTACTGATATGGTCATGATTTTATGAATTTGATAATGAGATATGCAAATGGACAATGTTAAAAATGTACACATGTTACTAAATGGACAAGTTGCAAGTTGTACCGTGACAAATGACATGTTGTGAAAAGTTTGTTCTTACAAGATTGTGTGGTGATAAACAGTCTGTGAGTTTGTTTGATATGATAAATAGTTAAACGAGATCTGGGTGGTCAAATAATTGTATAGTGGAATATACTGAAATATTAATCAAAATGAACGGATACGTATATAATTTATTTTTGTTCTTTGACTTTAATCTGTATATGGCTAAATCTTTACAATTTAGAGATGCTTAATTTTGTGTGATTTTGTTTGTAAATAGGCTAATAGTACAGGATATTATGTGAATGATTTTGACATATCTATACCTGATGTGACCTTAATTGTAGCCTGCACAAGTACCTTTAGTAATGAGTTCATCCCTGTTTCTACCTAGAGAACTGTATCCAAGATCCTTACCTGACCTGGAAGTGAAAAAAGCTGTGAAACTGATAGTGGACTGTGCTATTTCAGCGTACAGCCTGCCAGAAAAAGAGGGGTTGCAGACACAAGATGGACAACACAAAAGGACTGATGATGGTGAGCTGCCAATTCCTTAAGATGTGCAATGTGAACCAGTGACTGGAGTGTCAGCTAAGAAAAGAAAACTTTTTTTATTTTTTTCAAAGTTGTGTATGTATTTAACATCCATTTATACGAGTAATACTCGTAAGAGTGGCTGGGGGGGGGGGGGGGGAGGGGTATAATGATACAGCTTCCCCCAAAATTCATATGAAATGTCTGATACCACCTTCATTTTAAATGCATCCAAATAGTTACCTGACAATTCACTGTTTCCTAAGGCCTTGTATTTGTGTATTTTTATGTATCATTATATCCTATTTGAAAAAAAAAAACTTCATATTCATTGCAAAGGCGTATGGAATGTTCTGGAGGAATGTATATTGTCATCAATATCAAGAGATTGTTGTCATTAACAAAATTACTTACAAATTTTGGATCGCATGTATAATAAAGAAACTGAAGGGATAAATATCTGGCAGAAAATATTAAAACAGTGTGGATGTGTTGGCTTAGGTGACTGGCACCTCTAATTACCATAATTACAATCAAGTAATGAGTTAACACAAAGAATCTTATTATCTTGAGAAACGGCTTGAAACTTATTAGCAAGTGCCATTTTTTCATTTGTTATCTCTTCTTGTGTCCTGCTTTGCAATTGATATTCTTTGTAATTACATTTCTAATTAACTCTTCAATTTTTTACTTTTCACAGTTTTCCAATTGCAGAGATTGAGGCCTTATTTGCACGGTATATGTATTTAATCAGATAAAGCATGAGATCTGTACTACCATTACATGTTAGGAACCAAATCCAAACTGTAATTAATTACGTAACTAAAATAACATGAAAGACATTTTTGAATTAAAGTTCAGAATTATTTCCTTGTGGGAAACTAAAGATATTACTAGGAAAGATTGTTATTCAGATATTGAATTTTATACTTAATTTGGCAGTTACGCCAGTTTCTTTACATTTTGTAAATTTTAATTATAACATTGAAATTACACAAAATTAATAAAGGAATATTTTGTGAGCAGTTGTTAAAATTCTATATAAGGGAAAGCAGTGAGGGTCTGAGTCAGTCTGCTAGAGAGCCTGTTTTAACGTCTACCTGTGAAGTCAGTTTTGAAGTTACTTTTGGAAGTCAAAGAGATCAGTCAGTCCGTGTTTTGTTTACATGACAAGTGTGTAGTTCAGATGTCAAGTAATGTGACTAAATCTTCTTAAGCAAGAGAATTTTGCATTCATTCATCAATGGAACTGGCAGAAGAAACTTAAGTAACATTCAACATGAATCGTTACAATCTTATATCCTCCTTCCAATATATGGTCCATTCTGTTCAACTGCTCTTCCACATCCTTTGCTGTCTGATGGAATTACGATGTCACCAGCAAAGTATTCATATCTTCTCCACGGATTTCAATCCCTATGTCAAATTTTTCTTTTGTTTCCTTTACTGCTTGCTCAGTATACATATTGAATAACATTGGGATGAGGCTACAACCCTGTCTCACTCCCTTCCCAACCACTGATTCCCCTTCATGCCCTTGAATCTTATAACTGCCATCTGGTTTCTGTACAAATTGTAAATAGCCTTTCGCTCCCTGTATTTTTACCCCTGCCACCTTCAGAATTTTAAAGAGAGCATTCAAGTTAACATTGTCAAAAGCTTTCTCTAAGTCTACAAATGCTAGAAACATAGTTTGCCTTTCCTTAATCTATCATCTTAGGGTCAGTATTGCCTCACGTGTTCCCAACATTTCTACAGAATCCAAACTGATCTTCCCCAAGGTCAGCTTCTACCGGTTTTTCCATTCATCTGTAATAAATCCATGTTAGTATTTTGCAGCCGTCACATATTAAACTGATAGTTTGTTAATTTTCACACGTGTCAACACCTGATTTCTTTGGGACTGAAATTATTGTATTGTTCTTGAATTCTGAGGGTATTTCACCGGTCTCATACATCTTGCTCACCAGATGGAAGAGTCTTGTCAGGGTTGCCTATCCCAAGGCTATCAGTAGTTCCTATGGAATGTTGTCTACTCCTGGGCACTTGTTTCAACTCAGGTCTTTCAGTGCTCTGTCAAATTCTTCATGCAGTATCATATTTCCCATTTCATCTTTATCTTTGTCCTCTTCCATTTCCATAATATTATCCTCAAGTACATCACAGTTGTATAGACCCTCCATATACTTCTTCCCCTTTCTGCTTTCCGTTCCTTGTTTAGAACTGGTTTTCCATCTGAGCTCTTGATATTAATACAAGCGGTTCTGTTTTCTCCAAAGGTCTCTCTAATTTTCCTGTAGGCTGTATGTATCTTACCCCTAATGGGATATGTCTCTACATCCTTACATTTGTCCTCTAGCCATTCCTGTTTAGCCATTTTGCACTTCCTATCAATTTCAGTTTTGAGATGTTTGTGTTCCTTTTTGCCTGCTTCATTTACTGCAATTTTATATTTTCTCCTTTCATCAATTAAATTCAATATCTCTTCCATCACCCAAGGACTTCTGCTAGCCCTCGTCCATTTACCTACTTGATCCTGTGCTGCCTTCACTATTTCATCTCTTGAAGCCACTCATTCTTCTTGTACTGTATTTCATCCTCTGTTCTTGTCAGTCATTCCATAAAGCTCTCTTTGAAACTTTCTATGACCTCTGATTCTTTCAGTTTATGCAGGTCCTATCTCCTTAAATTCCTACCTTTTTGCAGTTTCTTCAGTTTTAATCGATAGTTCATAACCAATAGGTTGGTTGTCAGAGTCCACATCTGCCCCTGCAAATGTCTTACAAATTAAAACTTGGTTACTAAATCTCTATCTTACCGCTATACAATCAATCTAAAACCTTCTGGTGTCTCTGAGCCTCTTCCACATATATAACCTTCTTTCATAATTCTAGAACCACATGTTAGCTATGATTAAGTTATGCTCTGTGCAAAATTCTTCCAGGCAGCTTCTGCTTTCCATTCCTAACCCCCATTCCATATTCACCTATAACTTTTACTTCTCTTTGTTTCCTATTAAGGAATTTCAGTCTCTCATGACTATTAAATTTTCATCTCCCTTCACTATGTGAATAATCTCTTTTGTCTCATCATACATTTCTTCAATCTCTTCATCTGCAGAGCTAGTGAACATATAAACTTGTACTACTGTAGCAAATGTGGGGTTCATGTCTATCTTGGCTACAATAATGTGTTCACTATGCTGTTTGTAGTTGCTTACCCACACTATTACTGTTTTATTCATTATTAAACCTACTCCTGCATTACCCCTATTTGATTTTATATTTATAGCCCTGTATTCACCCGACACAGGTCTTGTTCACCCTGCCACAAAATTTCACTAATTCCCAGTACATCTAACTTTAACCTATCCAATTCCCTTTTTAAATTTCCTAACCTACCTACCCGATTAAGGGATCTGACACTCCGTGCTCCGATTGGTAGAATGCCAGTTTTCTTTCTCCTGATAACGATATCCTCATGAGTAGTCCTTGCCTGGAGATCTGAATGAGGGACTATTTTATCTCTGAAATATTTTGCCCAAAAGGATTCCATCATCCCTTAACCATACAGTAAAGCTGCATGCCCTCAGCAAAAAGTTTGACTGTAGTTTCGAATTTCTTTCAGCCGTTTGCAGTGCCAGCACAGCAAGACTGTTTTGGTTGGTGTTAGAAGGTCAGATCAATCAATGATCTAGTCTGTTACCCCTGTAACTACTGAAAAGGCTGCTGCCCCTCTTCAGGAACCAGTGTTTGACTGGCCTTTCACAGATACCCCTCTGTTGTGGTTGCACCTACGGTACCGATATCTGTATTGCTGAGGCACGAAAGTCACCCATCCATTCCTTCTATGTGTCTTAGAATGTGAAACGAAGTGGAATGGCTGTATTTGTTTAATCACCACTCAGATTTTTCTGTCCTGTTCCATAAACAACAATGATTAGTAGTAACCTGGTCAAACAATGAAAATTACTTCTAAATTACTTTTTATTTGCATGAGACAAAACAGCTACTTCAAAGAAGCCGCTGCTGCTGCTGCTGCTCTTACATTGATCAATTGCTCTCCAACCTTTCAAACAAAGTGTTCGGATAAAACAGATAGCTGTCCAAGTTACACCATCTGCTTTACATAAACAATTCACTTACGAAATGTTCCTAAGTCTAAGTAGTACAATAAATCAGATGTTAATAAGGCATTTACTTTGTTTCTGAATCTTCAATTCCTCCTTGATATCTACCAGCAACCAGTTACCGGCTTTCGCATTGAAATATAATAGATATTCCAAATTCCAGATACAGATGCATATTCTATACAGATATTCACTTAGATCCAGTATTGTGGTTATAAATTTCACAGCCCATCTTAAATTCACACTTGTTATTGAAGATGATTTTCCTTCACTCATGACGCACACAACTTCAGAGATAACGTGTCTGTGCAGTTCACAGGCTGCTTAGAAGCCACCTGGATTGGTCCACTGGTGCACTTTGGTTAGCCACTAAAGAAACAGTGGTATTTATGTGACAACAGCTCAGCCTATTCTGTAACATGTGTTGCTGAAGTCCAGTCAATGTGTTCAGTGCTGTGCACAACCTGTATATTTTATCTTCTGTATGCTCTATAAAGTACTAAGTTCCATAAATCTCGTGTGTTCTTAACATAACAGACTTGGCATCAAGTGAAGGTTACATTTTCTCTGTGTACCACTGCTGATGCTGAGTCACCTGACAAACATCTCACTGGAAGAAATATTTGAACACATTACTGTCCAGCAGCAAGCTTTTGCAGGCCAGCAGGCTCTCGCCACTGCTCTCAAGTGGCATCTGCTTGTTTGCAGCAGGGTACTCTCTCCCATAGGTGCAACTGTCACCCTTTCCAGCGTATGAAAAACCATCTGAAGATTGGGACTCCTATGAGACACTGTTATGCCAACATTTCTAGGTCTTTCATGTGGGTGATAATGCCCTGTGCACGGATTTCTTTCCTGGTTTTCACTGCACAGTCGTCAGTTTGCCAACCTGCACTTTTGCAACAACAGCCTGGCTTGTTTGATAAATTGTGTCAGCTTCTCTCAACATGTTAATATTACAAAACACTGTCATACTGATGCATGAAGAAACTTTACCATTGTCAGAAACACCCAAACCAATCCTACAAATCCTGGGTTGCAGAATTCCACAGGTTGAGCAACTGTCATAAATTTGTCACTAGTACCCATCACGAAACCTACAATCATTAAACAGTCCATGATATTCATCTTGCCCAGTTAGGGAAGTGTGTGAAAACGCATTTCGTGTTTTAATCTGACACTTACAGATGTGTTCAATACAGCACAGTCCTGTGACGTGTCATGGGCCACAGGCGATCAGATTGCTGTGTGTGGTGGAGGAGAGGGGGAAGGAGGATGTATTTGAACTAACTCAATCATACCCTGTTAGGCACACTGCAAGTGTTCAGGGTGAAGGGGAGAAAGTGGGGCTGCGTTACAACAACGGCCGTGCGCCCCATTTGTCTCACCCGTACTGTTTTTTCCTACACAAGCATGCTGCATGCCCTAGGCATTGGGCTGTTTGCAACAAGTGTCTAAAGAATGTCCAAATTGCATTGGTGTGAAACTTTTTCAAACATGGGAGACTCAGGAGTACCGATGGACAAACTGTATCCCTACAATGACTGTCAAGATCATTGACTTGCACGTGTTTAGTACACACTGGAGCTGGAGTGACTTTAGTAAATGCACAAATGTAGGTGCACTGGCACTGCTCCCCTGACACAGGTTACATTGTAGCTAACCGACATCCATGAAAGCTAAGTGATGTTAGGGAGTTTGTTTTGAATAGTAAGAATTAGTGAAAATGCGCCTCTGAGATGTTACCTTAGCAAGCACTCTTGCTGCATACTTTTGTTAAGTCAATACTTTGTCCTCAAAAGCATTGAAGTGAAAATAATGTGAAACCCTTGAAGTAAATATATGGGGCGACACTGAGCTACTAAAAAAATGTAAACCAAACTTATTTTAACTTGTCTGGGGATACAAAGCTTGCTCTCTAGTTCACTTTGCTACATTTATCTATTACTGAACAGAATCAAACAACAATAAGTCCAAGATGAAAGGAAAATACTACTCTTCACAGGAGGCATAGATCTCCACATTTATTTTTCACTGTATGTGTCCACGACTATGCCTTCTCGATGTGGTGAGAAGCAATACAACCTTTCCCTATTGTTAACAGTATTAAAAGTATGCACACACACACACACACACACACACACACACACACACACACACACACACACACACACACACACACAGCTTGCATTTCATCACAAAGCTCAAATACTCTGGCAGGCAGTAGATCTCATCCTCAAAAAGCACCAGCCATTTGGGTCCCTTTAGCTGTGGAATAAAAGCGGGTTGAGAAAGCCTAGTATGCATACGCTTCAGTAACCAACTGAGGACGTTTGAGACTTCATGTAAACATCAACTGAAATGGGAGTAGGCCTTAAGCCTGTTCTGTGACTACTGCGTGTAATTAAGTACAAGGTGACATCTATGATAGTGGAATGTGTGATCAGCATGTTATCATTCCCTCCAGCCATTGTCAGACAAATCCTGCTGATGCTACTGCTGCAGCATTAGAACAGGTCATCTGGCCTCAAAGGGGAATGAACTCTGTTGCAGACATCTGTACCTCAGGAAGGTACCAGGAATTGAATCTGGATCATTCTGCACCCGAGGCATCACCTAGCTGTGTGGCTAGAGAGGTTTTTGTGATGGTTTATTCAAACAACACTGTTGCAGTTTGTCATTTAAACAAAACATTCACCTCTGGTCTCACATATGCCGTGTAATGGCCATTGTGTGTATATGTAAACCATATCTATTAGACTGAGTTCTTTGGCAACCAGGCAATCAGGCCCAATTCTGACAATGTGGATATTTGATTTGAGCAATTAGTGTCAGCTAACAACAGCACTCAAGTAGCAAGAATTGTTCACGTGTGCGATCAGAAAGATAACTGTGTGTGGCATATCATCTTGTAATGCATAGTGCTTATGTATTGTGTTTTGGATGAGACCCAAACTGTCATTTCATAACTGGGCTGGGCAACAGCACAAGTTCACTCAGCTTAAAAAGTAAGGGAATTCCACCTCAAGGCTACACACTAAATGAAGACTATGCTGGTATCTCATGAGTAAAATTTGGAAAGGTTCCTTTAAATTCTTACAGCTTTACAAATAAATTATGCAGTCAGTTTTAGATTGTTGCACATGCATATGCATACACTACACATGCACACACACTTCTGAAAATTACATCACATAAATTTCTTTTTTTCTTTTTTTTTTTCTTTTTTTTTTCTTTTTTTTTTTTTTTTGCTTTAACAGCAAATGTCTAGCGCAAACAGAAACAGTGCATTTTTGACTATTATTCCTCATAAGAGGGTTAAAGGCAACATTGCAAAGTACAGCATGCTTTAGTTGTACATTGTGAATAAATTTTCAGTTTCCAACAAGTAACAATTAAGTTATGCAGTGGGATTTCAAATGCACTATGTAAAACATGTGATGAAAACAGAAAAAAACTTTAACTAGTGGATTCCAGAGGGAACATATTTTGAATTATCTCTGCTGTTCATTAACCATTCAGACTAGTCCACATTAACCTAGACAATGTGGCAGTTTTGGTATAACACTATCAAGCTGCACTGTCCTGTTGCTGCCAGTCCCTGATGTGCAAGCCTTTTTACACTACTTGTGTGAAGTGTCCAGTGTGGAGGGTAATTGGAATCTCACCTCCAATGTGAACTCTGCTGTCCTCTCTGCACCATCACACGTTGTCGACTATATGACCTTGAATTAGGCGTCTGCCCAGTAGATGACACATCGCACCATGTCCAGAGCCAGGCTGCCCAGCAACCACAGGCCTGGCTGCACCAGAACTGTCCTGCAAAACTGTCCTTCAAGCCTGCCCTACTAATGCTGCCAGCCTCTCCTTTTTCTATGAAAAGTGCTCATTTCCATCCAAAACAGAAATATGGAACAGTCAGCACAGCTACATCTAGTACTTGTCTTGTAGCATCTGTAAGGGGTGAACAATACGTTATTTATTGACAAATATTCCTTGCCCCACACAGGTCGATGGTAGGGGAAATCTATCATCAGGCAGCACTAATAGAATCAGGGAGTTCATGTTTTGAGCCCGTCTAGTCCAGGTGGACATGGACCTGCCAAGAGTGTCCCCGCTGCTGTCGGTTGACCCTCGGCTGAACATTATGGATTTGTGACAAATGATATTTATTGGCATTCCTGACAAGTATTTTATAAAGGTTTCGAGTGTGCCATAGACATATATTCACATCTGCATCAACTGCACTGGCCACATGTTGCAGTGAAGATTAAGTGTGTTCACCATTGTTGTAGCTTATGATGTAATATCCAGCATCCTGACATAATGTGATTAACCGTAATTAGAACAGTGACACAAAAGTAGTATCTGCCTAATGTTGTGTCCAAAAAAAATATATGTCAAAATGTAAAATGTTTTGACAAATATTATTGCAAACTCTTTATGACTACGTGAATGTTACTGTCCAGCTGCACCCTAATTACAAACAACTCTGAATGCAGCTAAATCCAGTTGGCTTCTATTAGGCCTTGGTCTCATCATAATTGAAGCTAGCCTGCTATTTTGGTTAATAACAAGCTACATCATATTATTCTGAAGTGATTCACATTGAAATCCTCAAATATGAAAGACATTTTGATCAAGCTGCATTAAACAACTATTTCATGAAGTTATTTGTTGGATTGAAGGTTTGCCAATCTATAGATGAAACATCAAACATAATAAACTACAAACAAAGGTCTCCATATGTACACCAGGAAATTATTTCTCCAAAACAATGTCCTAATGATACACATTTCTGGGAGCCCATCCAGGAAGGGTACGATACACACAAGGTGTGGCTATAAAAATGGGGGTGATGCTGTCAGAGAGAAAAAATATACATGTGCCCAAGATAAACAATCAATAGCTGAAGCTTAATGCATTCTCAGTGAAATGCAGTATAGTGTCTATACAAATCTGTAGGACAGTGACCTTTGTGTAAAAGCTGTTATTTCGTTTTGCACAGAAATGTGTAGCCACAGAGCAATGAATTGTCATGAAGCTTTATATGAAACTTGGAAAATTTTTACTGTACTTCAAGCCTTCCCTCCTAATGGTGCCAGCCTCTCCTTTTTCTACGGAAAGTGCTCATTTCCATCCAAAACAGAAATATGGAGCAGTCAGCACAGCTACATCCAGTTTTGTTGCTACACTTCCTAAAATAAGTATATGCCAAAGACACCACTCACATGAGTGAGTGTATGGATGAAGGGTTTCAAAGATGTCTGAGAAGATGTTTAAAATGACGCATGCTCAGGACCCCCCTGAACATCAAAAAGCAGGTAATCTGTTCAATCCAACCATAAGTAGAATATTCAATTGAGTGCAGAAATTGTAGCAACTGAAGAAGAATGATTAAGGAACATTTTACACACCCAATTGAAAATGAGAAAAGTTTCTGTGCGAAAAACTGGTGCAGAAAATTCATACCATCTAACAAAAAGAAGCTTGTGATATTGCGTACTGACACTTATACCACTCAAATTAATCCTAATTTTTTGGAAAGACTTATAACATCTGACTAATCCATTTTTTTCACTTCCAATCTAGCAGCAAAGTGCTAATTGTGCATAGAAAGGGCCAAACTTCAGCAAGAGCAAAGAAAGCTTCAATTGGCAATCTAGATTCAAAGCGATGACTTTTTGATATTCCTGGAATTTCATCTTCACTGGGTTCCAGAACATATAATTATTAACTGGTATTACTACCCTGAGGTCCTTGCACAACTCCATGACAAAATAAACCACCTGAATGGTCAAAGAAAATGTTACAGGTTCTGCATGAAGATAGGGCACAGGCTTGTACTGCATTGTCTGCTAAATTGGTTTGTAGCAAAATACTGCAACTCAATGCTAGGCCACCTACAATAATTTTGAGACCTAGCACTGTGTCACTTATCTACTCCCAAGTTCTACCTGCATTAGAAGGAACAAAATTTCAGTCCACTTTTAAGCAGTGAAAAGACAGCAGCAAATGTCAAGGAGCTCACAGATGAAGAGTTCTAACCCCACTTCCATCAAAGAAAATTCCCACAGCATTGTAGAGAGAGAGAGAGAGAGAGAGAGAGAGAGAGAGAGAGAGAGAGAGAGAGAGAGGGAATATTGAGGATGACACCTAAATATTTTATTTTTTTGAAACAACATGTGTTACAGCAATAGACACATTATTTTGTAACCACACCTCACATGTTCCCAAATCCAGCACTGATAGCTCACAACTGCTTTCAAATACATAAGTTCCTTATTTGTAATGGAACATTATGTAGATTGGAAAAGGTGAAAAAAAATGAACACAAATCCACTTATCCCCCTGCGATGGTAGAAATGTGATCTATAATAACATATCTGCCCACAGTTTCAATGTGCTGTTTCCCATTGACTTTCACAAATTGCATTGAAAGATGTATTGTGTAATACTCACATTTCAAAAAAATCACTGAGTGGAGGAATTTAATAATTGCACTAATCATGTTGTTGTTGTCCATGTTGTGGTCATCAGTCCTGAGACTGGTTTCACACAGCTCTCCATACTAATCTATCCTGTGCAAGCTTCTTCATCTCCTAGTACCTACTGCAGCCTACAGCCTTCTGAATCTGCTTAGGGTATTCATCTCTTGGTCTCCCTCTACGATTTTTACCATTCATGCTGCCCTACAATACTAAATTGGTGATCTCTTAATGCCTCAAAACATGTCCTACCAACTGATCCCTTCTTCTAGTCAAGTTGTGCCACAAACTCCTCTCCTCCCCAATCCTATTCAATACCTCCTCATTAGTTATGTGATCTACCAATCTAATCTTCAGCATTCTTCTGTAGCACCACATTTCGAATGCTTCTATTCTCTTCTTGTCCAAACTATTTAAGTCCATGTTTCACTTCCATACATGGCTACACTCCATACAAATACTTTCAGAAATGACTTCCTGACATTTAAATCTATACTCGATGTTAACAAATTTCTCATCTTCAGAAACGTTTTCCTTACCATTGCCCATCTACATTTTATATCCTCTCTACTTTGGCATCATCAGTTATTTTGCTCCACAAATAGTAAAACTCCTTTACTAATTTAAGAGTCTCATTTCCTAATCTAATTCCCTCAGCATCAACCAAATTAATTCGACTACATCCCATTATCCTTATTTTGCTTTTGTTGATCTTCATCTTGTATCCTCCTTTCAAGACGCTGTCCATTCTGTTCAGCTGCTCTTCCAAGTCCTTTGCTGTGTCTGACAGAATTACAATGTCATCGGTGAACCTCAAAGTTTTTATTTCTTCTCCATGGATTTTAATACCAACTCCAAATTTTTCTTTTTTTACCTACTCTGCTTGCTCAGTATACAGATTGAATAACATCGGGGAGAGGCTACAACCCTGTCTCACTCCCTTCCCAATCACTGCTTCCCTTTCATGCCTCTCAACTCTTATAACTGCCATCTGGTTTCTGTACAAATTGTAAATAGCCTTTCACTCCCTGTATTATACCCCTGCCACCTTCAGAATTTGAAAAAGAGTATTCCAGTCAACATTGTCAAAAGCTTTCTCTAATTCTACAAATGGTAGAAATGTAGGTTTGCCTTTTCTTAATCTAGCTTCTAAAAGAAGTTGTAGGGTCAGTATTGCTTCACATGTTCCCATATTTCTACGGAATCCAAACTGACCTTCCCCGAGTTTGGCTTCTACCAGTTTTCCCATTCATCTGTAAATAATTTGCATTAGTATTTTGCAGCCATGACTTATTAAACTGATAGTTCGGTAATTTTCAAATCTGTCAACGCCTGCTTCCTTTGGGATTGGAATTGTTATATTCTTCTTGAAGTCTGAGGGTATTTCGCCTGTCTCATACATCTTGCTCACCAGATGGTAGAGTTTTGTCAGGACTGGCTCTCCCATAGCTGTCTGTAGTTCTAATGGAATGTTTTCTTCTCCCTGGGCCTTGTTTTGACTTAGGTCTTTCAGTGCTCTATCAAACTCTTCGCGCAGTCTCATATCTCCCATTTCATCTTCATCTACATCCTCTTCAATTTCTATAACATTGCCCTCAAGTACATCGCCCTGGCATAGACCCTCTATATACTCCTTCCACCTTTCTGCTTTCCCTTCTTTGCTTAGAACTGGGCTTCTATCTGGGCTCTTGATATTCATACAAGTGGTTCTCTTTTCTCCAAAGGTCTCTTTAATTTTCCTGTAGGCAGTATCTTCCTTACCCATAGTGAGGTAAGCCTCTACATTCTAACATTTGTCGTCTAGCCATCCCTGCTGAGCCATTTTGCACTTCCTGTCAACCTCATTTTTGAGACGTTTTTATTCCTTTTTGCCTGCTTCATTTACTGCATTTTTATATTTTCTACTTTTTGTCAATTAAATTCAATATTTCTTCTGTCACCCAAGGATTTCTATTAGCCCTCGTCTTTTTACCTACTTGATCTTCTGTTGCCTTCAGTACTTCATACCTCAAAGCTACCCATTCTTCTTCTACTGTATTTTTTTCTCCCAATCTTGTCTATTGTTGCCTTATGCTCTCCCTGAAACTCTGTACAACCTCTGGTTTAGTCAGCTTATCCAGGTCCCATCTCCTTAAATTCCCACCTTTTTGCAGTTTCTTCAGTTTTAATCGACAGTTCATAACCAATAGGTTGGTTGTCAGGGTCCACATCTGCCCTGGAAATGTCTTACAATTTAAAACCTGGTTCCTAAATCTCTGTCTTAGCATTATATAATCTATCTGAAACCTGTCAGTACCTCCAGACTTCTTCCATGTATACAACCTTCTTTTATGATTCTTGAACCAAGTGTTAGCTATGATTTCTCCCAATCCATATTCACCTACTTCATTTCCTTCTCTTCCTTTTCCTAGTATCGAATTCCAGTCATCCATGAGTATTAAATTTTTATCTCCCTTCACTACCTGAATAATTTCTTTTATCTCATCCTACATTTCTTCAATTTCTTCGTCATCTGCAGAGCTAGTTGGCATATAGACTTGTACTACTGTCATAGGTGTGGGCTTCATGTCAGTCTCGGTCACAACAGTGCATTCGCTGTGCTGTTTGTAGTATCTTACTTGCATTCCTATTGTTTCATTCATTATTAAACCTACTCCTGCATTACCCCTATTTGATTTTTTAATTACAACCCTGTATTCACCTGACCAAAAGTCTTGTTCCTCCTGCCACCGAACTTCACTGATTCCAGCTATATCCAACTATAACCTATCCATTTCCCTTTTTAAATTTTCTAACCTACATGCCCGATTAAGGGATCTGACATTCCATGTTCCAATCCGTAGAACAGCAGTTTCCTTTTTCCTGATAACGACATCCTCCTGAGTAGTCCCCAAGCAGAAATCCAAATGGGGAACTATTTTACCTCTGGAATGTTTTACTCAAGAGGACGCCTTCATCATTTATCCATACAGTAAAGCTGCATGTCCTCGCAATGAGAGATGACCACTTAGGTGATGATGATCTTTGGGTTTCCATTCTCGCACTTGAGAAGTAGAGGTAACGTCCTTATTCAATATTTTACACCTAATATCTGTGCAATTTGCTTTACCTTCTTAATGTTGAAAATCTAATTGTGTCTAATTTTTATCTTCGCTGGAACCATAGTCATGGTAATTCTTCTTAATAATGTTACCCCCATTTGATGGTAATAATTTTTTTTTATGTTATACGATCCGGAGTTCAGCCGTAGGCCATTTTCAAGTACAGTAACTTATTTATATGTAAAAAGGTATCAGACTGGTATGAAATACAGTGATATCTGAACTGTATAACAATAAAATAAAAATTGTTGCAGTCAAATGTCTGTCTCTGTGTGTGTGTGTGTGTGTGTGTAAGTTGACAAACACTGGTAGCACAAGTGAAAAAATATTTCATCAAGGAACACATCAGTCAGTAGAATATTGTCCCTACAGGAATGTTGCAATGAATGACATGACACTGTTAGGTTCTGAAAGAGCCGAGTGTTGGCGTGGGCCGAAGGGGGGGAGAGGAAGTTGTGCCATTGTGTCACTGTGCTTACTCTGCCGCTGGCCCAATGCCCGCTTAATACTGGCAAATGCGCTGCTAGCTGTCAGAACTCTTCTCTCGACGTACAGAGTATAGGATATATAGTGTCTTTGTGATGTACCATTCTCAATCACAAATTCTGCATGTGCAGGTACTTTCAATAATTAACTAACAACAATAGTTTACAAAGCATGAAAAATTAATGACCTCTCCCTCTTCTCAGAAAGGATTTTTTTTTTTACTGTCACTCAGCTGGAAATGTATATACATGAAGCATATTTGCAATTGTGAATCAGGTTTCCATTGGCTGTACAATGAATGACAAAATTTATTGTTGACTGGGACGTAAACCTGGATTTCCCACTTATCATGAGTGGTCCAGTACAAGCTTTGTCATTCCATTACACAAGTGATAGCTGTTCATATTTACACCTTTGAATACATTTGTTGAATTTCGTAATGGATGTAGCCTCACAATACCTGTTCCTTCAGACATGCAAGCATGTCTAAAGAAACACACCGTACTTCTGAACACAGGCACTGCTACATTGTAAATATGTTTTGCAGTGAATCATTTTATGTAGTAAAACTTTAATGTTCATCACAGGAACCAAATTACTGGTTATATCTATGGTGTATACTCTACTTATAACCGCAGTCATAAGCATTAATTTGAAAATAGAACTAAGTTATTAACATAAATTTTAGACTGCTAGCACTTGATGTAAAATTACACCAGACTCTACTCTCACATGATAAATTTATGGTAACAGGTTAAGGCAACACCTATATCAAGGCTAGACTCACTGCTCACTAGACGAGTCACCCAAACAAATAATACATAAACGGACCACAATTTCTTAGAAGTTAACCAAATGTTCTAAGAAATTCACTTTTATACCTTCTTTACACAAAACTAGTGTTATATTATTTACTCATTTTGTCTGGGCAAGGGGAAGGGACAGAGATGATCACAGTACAAAGTACAGTAAAAAATACATAACCAGTAAATAATATTGCCGTACTTACCAATCACAGCTCTGAGCTTTAACAACTTACTAACAGGGAAACACTAGGAATCATGGCAGCTTTTAAGTATTTCTCAAAGCACAGAAAACCAAAATTAACATCTAGAAGTATTTCCTGATGTTTCCTATGCATGCACAGAACTGGGAGTTTATAAGTTAGAGATGAGAAAAAGTAACAAGCTTAATCCTTGCAGTGCCATCTGAGCAAGCCCAATGGGAAAGAGCTTAAGTATACATCCACAGAATGACCTTACCAGATGTTATTACAGTATCCTTAAGTATGGAGCACAATTAATTTATGGAAATCCAGAACTGAGCCAAGTTATTTTGCAACCAATGATGACTGGAGATGCTGCTTTTCCAATGCAAATGAAAATGACATCTGCTGCATAAGTGGCAGATTGGCACACAAGTGATCCGTGCGGCATGACTGAAAGATCATTTGCCAATACATTCATCACGTGTGGGCAATTAAGATTGTAAAACCAACAGAGGCTATCTTTCTGAAGTGACCTCCAGTATCAAGGAAACCAATCATATATGAAGCTACTTTATGAGGTACTATTTAGTTTACCAGCTTTCCAATAGCTCCAACTGGTTTTCTGGGTACATGATAATTCAGAAGACAGACACACTACAACGTAAAATGGGACATTACAATTCTTACTCTTACTGTCATGTACACCATAGTACATAATTCATGAAGCACTTTAACCTTTTCACAGTTGATGGGACAGATGTCCCACAAAGTAATACAGTTTTGAATAATGGGGCGTATCTGTCTGGTATTTAGTAAGAAGCTTCATGAACTGAGAAAAATGTGATTTGCCAGGGTTGGATCTATGGATGGCTGTTAGTAGTAAAGTGGGGCAGGATGTCTGACAATGTGGCTCTAGCTCTGGAAAATGTCTGTCATCCAAGACTGAAGCAATTTTGTTTCCTTTTACATCACAGACTTTTCAAACAATGCCACTCTAAAGTCATGCCTCAGGTTGCACATTATTTTGATTATTGTGATGCAGATGCCCACTAAACTTCATACAATGTAAAAGTGTTTGTATATGTTACATCAAAGTGTTCTCCAAATTATACGTTGAAAATTAACGTGAAGTACTTCATGGGTTTCATTGCTATGAGTGAGCATTGATACTGTCAAACTGAGTGCAGGTGACCAAATTTGGAATTCAAATTTATTGGCTTCAGAAATATTATTGTAATATTTTTCCCTTTCTGAACATAGGTATTGAGCTGTAGTAGAACATTTTGTCTTATTACCTTTTCCTTGGACAGATCAAAAGTAAAAATTCTGCATCTCAACTTGACACCACCTGGGGTTAATTTGACCTATTATCTTTTCTGGTAATTGTGGATTGTTTGAGGGATGATTTTTGAAAGTACCATCAATTGATAAGTAAATACTGCATAATTAAATTTCTATATTTGTCATGCTGATAAGACTTCCCAAGCAAAAGTTTACTTTGAAAACTCTAGATTCAAACAAAAGCAGGGAGTTGGTTGAGTTTGTAGGACTTTGGTTCCACCTCACCAACTTGCAGAATAGAATTTTACTTTTGTGGGTGGTAGTTTATCAGTCATGAAAGAGTTTTCAACTTCATATTTTGATATCAATATAACATGTGTTAACCAGGAAGGACTTAACACAGCCATAAATTTTATTATTACACCCCAGTGCACTTCCAAACCCAAAGGGGAGACATGAAAATAATATCTGTATATCACTTGGACACCATACAGCTTAAATTAATTATAACAAGCTCTAATGTATTACTCAACAAAACAAACCATGGGCCTGGCCATAGCTGGAACTGCAACAACTAGATACAGCCACATTCCAGATGTCGCACTAAAAGCACAGAGAGCAATGTCAATACTTGCTCTGTGAGGATCTGTGATGACAATGCCACTAAAACAGTTAGTAAGAAGGAAGTCACAAGTGACAAAATGTGATTGAAACAAAGTAAGCAAAACAAAATTGATGTTCCTATGCACCAATTTTTATGTTTAATTCTACTTCTGAGCATTTTGGCAAGTTTCCACTTTGTGCACGGTATTTCATTGATAGACCCAGCTGTCTTTCAGGTGCTTCAAGTTTTGGTGTTGTGCGCTCACTGCTTGGACTCCAACTGGACAGAATTATTGTTTGGTCTCACTTATTTGTAGCAAAGTTATATTTACGACCCACACTAAAACATATGATATATATTTTGTAAGAGCTAGCACTGATCCTGTCAACTGCAAATTTAGCGTTTTCTAACACTGGAGAATACTATGGCTACTGACACCAATAAACTGTCTGCCATACACCAAGCATCATTTAAATTGATCATTCTGTCTTGTGTAATAAGTTTTCCGATGTCTGTTTCAATATCTAAGCTATGCTGTCCCAGTGACTGTTCACACCACCATACTGGTTTCATATTTGATTCCAAAATTATATTCAGGGCAGTGTTCAGTGACAGCTCTTTTTCTCTGTTTTATTCAGATACATCACTGGTGTTTCTGACCATTTAGAGATTCCGCCCCCACGTAAAAGATGCAACATTATCATTGAATACAATATATACTCAGATTTTGAAGACATAGACCATCATCAACATTACTGAGGATAGTTTTTATCTTATGAGGAGAACACAACATGTTCCACGCCCTTATTTCCCCACAAACCTTTTTCATTTGAAGAGGGTCTAAATAACCACACACTTGACTTATGTGCTGACCGTCTACAATTTCTGAGTAAATGGCAGTCAAAGTTTGAGGCACTTTATGTGCCTTTTAGTATCTAAGTAGTATGACTGAAGTGGTAGCACAGTGGCCTGCATCACAGCTCCACATTTTGTGCCTAGTGTTTGAAACATCGCTTATTTTTATTTTTGTTCTTCATTTATCTATCCTAACCCATAGAAGTTTACTACACAAATGTTTTCCGGTTGCCATGTTTGTCTTGCTAATGAATTTGAGGAAGAAGAATAAATCAATGATAAAATTGTTTGAAATTATTCATTGAAAACCCTATTATGTATCTCTACTGAAAATTAATAACAAGTGGAAGTTTCTAGGAAAGTTACACATGGTTTGCAGTCAATTTATTGCCAACATGTGAAATTTTCAATCTTAGTGATGATTCCCAAGTGAAATTCACATTGAGAAATGTCACTGGCAAACCTGGCTTCTTGCAATGCTCATGTTGTTCAAAATCTGTTTCAAATTATTCTGTGATCAGTGTCATCCAAGGGAATGCTCCAAGTCTTGCTGAAAACTAAACATAAGAATAAATCATTGCATTCTTATTTCATTCTAATTTTATGAGACCAAAAGGATTGTAACCCCTGCAAATACTGTACAAACATTTCACTGCTAGTTACTGTCTGTTACAATATGTCTTAGCTTGCTACACAGTCATGGTGATGTGTCAAGTAGTCCCTTGTTCATTATGTCTGAGGAGTACAATGCTGCAAATGGGGTTACCAATTAGAAGTTAATACTGGCCTGTCCTACCCCCATAGCATCGGGGTGGGGGCCTATGTGACATTGAATATCCAAGGGCCACTGAGTAGCATCTTATAAATTATGACTGTACATATTTTTATCCCTCCGGTTTCATTACCATCTGTAGCAAAATAAAGGAAATGCTTCAGAAAAAAGATATGTAGATTTTGCTTCAGTATCTTAATCTGCAATAAACTAGGGTTTCCACTGAATATTTCAAAGTTGCCCCTTACCACCCACACACGGCAGGGTGGCAGATCGAGTGTGGTATCATTGGATGTTCCCTCTCAGACAAACTGGAATTATAACTTTTTGTATTTGATGTGTAGTTTGAGATATTTAAATGTCATCAGTTAAAATAAACACCCAGTACAGTAAATGTGTGACACAAATCCAGTTTAATTTTACAATTAATGTAGCTCTTGTATTCCCAAATGTAATAACCATTTGTGCAGTAACTCATGGACATGGGGCAAAAAAAGGAAGTAAATAAAAAATCTGGTTTCAATTCCAGAGTGGAAAATAGATTGCAATACTTGCTAATGTGTCACTATTTTGGCTGAGACTAAATGATGTCTACAGGTGTTGTTGACTCAGAAACTTTCAGTTATCTACAAATAAAGCCAATACACATTCTGTTATTCGGACTTCTCTTACGCCGAACAAAGTTTCTGGTAAACTTCATTAGGGCACTTGCCATATTCTCCCCATCAGTTGAAGGAAGGGGAATACACTAGATGCCTTGTTTCCACAAATCTCTTTCCACATTTTGGAAAGCCTAGGGCAGATAAGTTATTTTTTGATTCTCTTTCTCAGTCTCAATCTCTTCTTTCTCAGGCATTCTTGCTTTTGACTGTATTGCCTGTTCAATAGTTCAGCCTAGCAGGAGTACAGGTGCCAAGTACACATAACAGCCAAACTCCCAGCATCTGTAGAAGATAGCTATGTTATCAAAATATTTTGCACAAAAAAGGGAGTAACAATTCTGCAGAAAATAAGGATGTACACAATTAATCCCACTGAGGAAATGAGATTATGGTTGATATGCTGTTAAAAACAATACAAATCAATAACTCTACAGTTTTTCATCAATGCCTACTGGCTAGTGAGGATACAAAATGGTTCAAATGGCTCTGAGCACTATGGGACTTAACTTCTGAGGTCATCAGTCCCCTAGAACTTAGAACTACTTAAACCTAACTAACCTAAGGACATCACACACATCCATGCCCAAGGCAGGATTCAAACCTGCGACTGTAGCAGTCGCGTGGTTCGAGACTGTAGCGCCTAGAATCGCTCGGCCACCCTGGCTGGCAGTGAGGATAGAATAAAATTCTTAGTGATTTGAAATAGGGTAGCATTTATTTCACAAGACCAAGACTTTCTGCAAGTATGACATCACACTCAATGCTGACAACTGCAGGAGCAGCAATCTACTTCACAACTAAGAAAAATATAAATTTTATTGCTTTTTCTTTCACTCACACCTATTTAAACTGTCCTCAGTTTCCTGCCTAACCCCACACTCTGAAATTGCCAAATATTTATATCATCATCTGTTCTCAAATCAGATGGAAACATAAATAACATTTAATATTGCAGAACATATTTTATTACATTGCTAATAAAGTCCCAGAATGTTTTAATACTAAGAACAAAATAATTTCATGCAGCAGGAAAAGAATCTACAACTTCATAAATCACATCATCCATTATGTTAGCTCCTCATCATGTGATATTAGTGTCCTGTGTCATCGTAGTATTATTGATGACATTTAGCAATAAACACGACATGTCTGAAATTTTCAGTGCACTTTTGCTCTGAAACAGGGTACTGCAAGTTTTAATACAAGTATGTTCCATGCTTAGCCATCAATAAGTCATTTGGTGTTTAGTTATTATGACAATTATTACAATAAATTGTACCAAGAATGGAGTGTTTTTATAAATCATGCACAAGCATGAAGTCTTATGAGAGGCCCAGAGGCCTCTAGTTGCCACATATCAGAGAACTAGTTTAACTGCTGATGAATATAGATAGAATCACACCCCTACCAATGTCAATAGGAAATGTTATAAAACCTGTCTATAGATTTATGCTAACAAAAACTTACTCCATAAATCTAAGGGTGGAACAACTCATTCCCAACCAAAATTTCAATAACTTTGTGTGGGTATGCTTGCCTGTAACTGTGTTTGTGGGCATCAAACCCCTAAAAACTGGCATCATGGCTGCAGTGATGTGTTTCAGTGATGGGTCAACCAACAGGCTGAAAGTTTTCAGAAGCATGGCCCTAGAACCTGGGGTGAATATCACAAATGCATGTGTCATTTGACCAGCTCAAGGTGCAGAAAGCTGAGGAAAGTGTCCTCAAAATGACAAGACCAGAAATCTGAGGAATGTCTCCAAATTTAAGCTGGAGGATACAGAAATCTACAACGATGACTGTGGTGTCACCGCCAGACACCACACTTGCTAGGTGGTAGCTTTAAATCGGCCGCGGTCCATTAGTACATGTCGGACCCGCGTGTCGCCACTGTCAGGGATCGCAGACCGAGCGCCACCACAAGGCAGGTCTCGAGAGACTGACTAGCACTCGCCCCAGTTGTACGGACGACATAGTTAGCGACTACACTGATGAAGCCTCGCTCCTTTGCCGAGCAGATAGCTAGAATAGCCTTCAGCTACGTCCATGGCTACGACCTAGCAAGGCGCCATTAGCCTTACATAGCTTGTATCTAAAGAGTCTCACTTGTATCATCAAGAGTGATGTATACAACAAGGATGGATTAAAGTTAAGTATTCCAGAAGCTACGTACTTTTCCTTATAGCATTCATTACGTATCCTGTTACAGACCTATCTCTTGCCTGCGTGAACTAAATGCGTGCCTTTCGGCTACTTCCATGGCGTGGCTGTCTTGCTACGCCACAAAATGACAGTTACTGACCTGGTGAGTTTTAACTTTGCATGTAGGCTAACGTATTTTATCAAAAATTTTAAATGCACTTTCCCCAAAAGTATGACATTTTTAGCATTAAATACAATTTTCTTTGGAACTACTATGTCTGTTTAAATGAAACTTGGTACAGCCACGGCAAGATAAAATGTGCCTTGGCATCCACCACTTGGCACACTTACTAAGGTCAATATTCTTCACTCTAGAAGCAACATCGAATTTGTTGCCCCAATACAAGCTGCACTGCTGGCCATAGATGGCCCAGAATAGATCCTGCCCCAGAGGCTCTTGAAAACGTGGTGGTCAATACCTGCAAATGTTCACACTCTACTACAATGTGTTTCTACATGTGGAACTTCTGCCACCCAACACTAAATATTCATTGGGGGCAGAAAACTGACTGCTAGCAAACTTTCTCTCTATAATGCCTTACAGCATTATCCTCTAAGACAACTCAAGTTAGATCAGCAGGATTTATTCTACAAAAATTTGCATAGTTGATAACATCTTTCAGAATATCTTCAGGAAACTAGAGATTATTAGATTTATTGTATGTGTTAATCCACTCATTCATTTTCTAATGTTTGTGATTAACAGTAATGCAAAATGTAGGATGAATCATGCAATTCACAACCAGAGTATCCAAAGTCTGAATAATTTCCAAGTGAATTATGCATTCCTATTAGGGATTCATAATGGAAATTTTTATACTCTTGCAGATGTCACATGCTGCTAATAGAAATTGCAAGAGCAAGGTGGGACCATCTTACCAGTTTTTATAGGACTTGTGATGCCAGGTTAATTTTTCCTTTTCTGATTTGGCAACAACACTACACAACATTTACAGGAAATTTCTTGTTTTAATCAATTCAATGTACTGGTGCAATGCTGTTTGAGTAGCTAGTTCTACTTGTGCTTAAATAGTTATAAAACATTTGGAGAAAATATTTAAAATTTCATGGTCTGTTGTTTCTGCATATCTTTTCTGCACTTCGGTGAATTACATACATCGTCACATACTGGAATTCTTTGATATTGTGAAGAGAGCTTTCTCCTCAGTTTCTGCAATGCAGTCACTGCATAGTAAATTGTTGATCCAACAGTAATTTGCCCATGTGGAGACTATTTTGAATTTGCATATTTACAATGTTTTGTAAGACCAAATACGGCTAAGCTCTTTGCTACAAAATATGTTGTGTGAAGCATTCCTTGTACTTTAAAAAATGTCTTTCTGCTGAGCTACAAGGTTCCTTACAACATTCTTTTTTCTTTGTTGGCATGCAATTAAATGGGCTTTGGAATTCCTATGTTTATGAATCTTAATCAGTGATGTACTGAGCTTGTTTACTTCCATAGGCTGGACCAACCTAAATACACGACTCTTCAAACATGTACACTCCCTGTGATGTACTCATTCTTACACTCTGACAATGTTTCCACACTAAGCACTTCGGCTTGTCTTCTTTACACACCCACTCTCATTTTGTCAGAAATTATGTGTGTACTGTTGTTCAAACAATGGGATATGTAGATATTTTGAGACTCCAATATCAAGGAATTACTCCATATAATTAGCTTGTATCTACAACACAACCTGTTTCAGTGGTACTGTTTGTATATGGTGCAGGTTCACTGTTACCTGTTACACATTCTTAGCACTGTGTAGTCAGTTTTCTGCAGCTGAGACTAACACACTGAAATAATATGCTATACTGTTTCGTACTAAAAATGACACCTTCCAATTACTACATTTTATACGTTTATCAATTAAAAATGCATTACATCAGGGCTGAAAACACGGAAGTTACACACAGAACCACAGAAGTAAATGGAACTGTTTGCTTCATTGACTATCTCTTTACTGACAAAAAAATTGATACAATACTCATCCCATCCTGCCATGCTGTGACTAGCTATTAAAGCTGTTAATCAGACTGTAAATACACAAATGAAAGAAACAATGATTGTAAATAAATAGCCCAACTATCTGCTGCAAAAGATCATAGTAGATGATGAACATTTGACATTTAATGTTCTGTAATTACCCATGCAATATCAGCATAAGGAAGCAGGAAATGTTTTTATTTTACTAATGGATTCTTATTGCTTAGGTTTCAGATAAGAGTAAAGTTAGATTACAGCATTAAAGAACGCAACATCAGTGTGAGAAAGCACTAAGAAGGGAGTTGTCATTGATTTTCATCGATCATGTTAAATGATGAGTATCTAAAGTGGGAATGTACACAAGCTCGGCATATACACGACCCCATCCTCCTTGTGTTCATAATTTTTTTGTTTGTCTGGGCCATTTACCAATGCTAAATTGACTAAACAGTTAATATTCTAAGAGTTAGACCTCACCATTCAGAATTATTAAACCAAGAGACAATGAAAGTAATTACTGTAATAAGAAAATGTTCTCCATATAAAGTAGCAAAGGGCTGGTGTATCCATTGGCCAAAGTGGAGGACAGCATCCACCTACACTCCCCCCTCCAATATGGCCCTTCTGATCTAATTCTGAAGGAATAAGGAAACATACTGGCTCTTGTGCAGGATTTATTCCATTCATTTTCTTGAACACTGTTTCGTAAATCCCATCATAAAGCAGAGCCTTATAATTTCCCTCCCCCTTCTTTACTATTAAAAGGTTTTGATATTAATGTAAGATGTGGTCAGGATTGATGGGGAAAAAAGTAAAGCATATTTAATATACTGTTAGTGTCACATATATTCTGCATGTTCGTAAATACAGTTTACATATATGCTGATGGTAATAAAAGTTGCTATGCAGGCACAAATATTAGTAAAAATGGGTACAGTTGGGCTTGTAATGGTTTAATTACAATAGCAAAACTTGTGGCTAGCTCAAAGATAATCTGAGGCAATATGAAATTATTAATGTTACTGCCAGTTAAATTAGTTGTTGTGACGAAAGGTTATATAACCACTTATGTAGCTTAAAGATTTGTACTTATGAAAAATAATTTTATTGATAGCTAGCTGGCCTCATTTGAGGTTAAGAATTTCCTTGACAGAAATAAATTCAACTGTAAACTCAAAAATATCGTGAAGCAAACCTAGGCCTTGTTGTCTACTGCAGCTGAATCTATCCATGGAATTCCATAAAAATTCTGATAAAATGAACTTTGCAAATATTAATGCTTGAAAATTATCGATATTCAAGCACCTGACAGGAAGTTTCATATCAGTGCACACTCCACTGCAGAGTGAAAATCTCATTATGGAAACATCCTCCAGGCTGTGGCTAAGCCATGTTTCCACAATATCCATTTTTCTATGAGTGCTAGTTCTGCAAGGTTTGCAGATGAGCTTCTGTGAAGTTTGGAAGGTAGGAGATGAGGTTCTGGCAGTACTGAAGCTGTGAGGACGGGTCACAAGTCTTGTTTAGGTAGCTCAGTTGGTAGAGCACTTGCCTGTGAAAGGCAGAGGCTCCGAGTTTGAGTCTTGGTCTGGCACACAGTTTTAATCTGCCAGGAAGTTTCAATATTCAAAGTATTTATAATGATAACTTGAAGGTGAAGTCAAATATTTATTATCTAATTCACTATTACTAATGGTGGCTTGTGCAACACTATGACAAAAGTAAGTTAGAAGGTCAATCTTCTACAGACCTCACTTTAAATTATTTTTCACTTTACTATTTCTACAGCAAGGGAGAGATTTTGAATAGTAACAGAAGATATTCACTTTTGACCATATATTATGAAAGAAAATATGTATACCAATACCTAGTGTGTCAGAGTAGCTAAGCAACTTAATTCTTAAACAGCAGAGACAAAAGTAGCAGTCAATCTTCAAACCAATTCCTTTTTTAATTTTAATGAGATGTCCATGGGTACAAAGAATGTCCATACATGGAATCATTACTCTTTGAAAATAAAATACATTTTGTTAACATTTTTAACACAAATATCATTGAATTACAGGTTTTATAGTTACTTGTCTTAATAGCTACCGTTTTTATCAACCGAAATACCGATTTGTGCTTTCTTTACACTGGGCCTTTACACATCTGGCGTAGGTTTAGCTTACTTTTTGTGGGGCTTTCCAGGAGAAGTCAGAGCCTTCAGAAAGTGCACAAAATGCAGTAGCCACTAACAGGCAAAAGTCACCAGTCCAGGCAGTTTTTTTTAAATATACTAGACACAAATTGATGACTCTAAGGATAACTTTAAAAATTAACAGTGGACTTCAACATAATAACTTGGCTGAGACTCTTTAGCAAATATTTGAATGCATTATGACACTACACAGAACACTATCATCTGTCTACATAATGGAACAGTCAAAAGTAGTCTGTGTTGAACATTACAGGTAAGAGGAATTTACATGCTTCAGATTTAGTATTCTGGAAAATTATATAAAGAGAGCCTAGTAAGGTAATTTCTAAAAATTCCTGGAAACCGCAGAATGTTTCTGATTCATGTTGTAATACTGCTAACTTTTCACATTTCGTACTTCTTGCATATCTTGAAAAGTTTTTAGCTACTTGAGAGGTTTTTTCAACATACAATAGCTTATCACAAGTTCACTTTCATTCATCAGTGCTTTAATCCTAAGACTGGATTTTGTAGAGCATTTTCGAGTTAAAATACCACAGGTCAGCACTTCACATATTCTGAGAGTAACCAGCTTCAAATTCTCGGAAAACTCCATGTCTACAATGTCATTCTGGGGCACTGAAAAATTATGTGAAGAAATATAGATTGTGCACAAGTTCATTGCTAGGTTCTGACTCTGATATATTTGTATCTTGACAATTGTGTGATGACTCACGTTTTGTGCATGATGCCTATTTATAGATGCATCAATTACAAAAACTATAAATATGCAAAATACTCATTTACTACATTTTAGCTACTAAACAGAAGATAGCAAACTTATAGGGTCCACAGATATAGTATGTAAAGAAGTTTAAGTCTGAACTGTACAATTAAGGAATGGCAAAATTATAGAAACTATTTTATGGGAAAACAGTGTGCATGAATCTCAAAATCCACCAAAAAAGTTTAGAGAAAGTATGCTTTAAACTTGGATAGTTAAATAGACATATACAGTTAATAAACAGACAAACAAGGCCTCCAAAACTATTTCATGAATTGTGTGTGGAGATAGTTGCATTTTAGTATTTGACACTGTAGATAAAAAGAAATGACTATATAGTTTTTGGGTAAAGTGATTACTGACCACAGGAAAAGGATGGCTTTTCAATGCACTATAAGAATCTAAAAAAAAAATCTAGCAACATGGAAAATTTTTCATGGTTTCCATGTGTAGTACATCAAAAATAATTTGGATCTAAATGTAGTATTATCAGTAGTTTCAAAATGTCACTGTGAATAAATTTTAACAGATGTTCAAATGAGATGAGTAAAATTGAAGCATGAAGGAAGAGTTCAACAGCTTGTTGAAAATGCTATCAAGCTCCAAGTTTGTGTGTAACAGTGCACTGCATTCTGGCTTTTTCTTTTTTTGTGATTAGCAAAATGACTTCCCAAATTAATAGGAAATTGTTTTGTCAGAGCATCAGTGACAATAAAGCAAAGATTAATTTCAAATGAAAAAGGTATGAAAGATGTCAATATTTTGTACATTAAGAAATGGCCCTGTGACATTGCAAGCCCACTGCTAGAAGGGCAAGAACATTAGGAACATTTGAGAATTTTCAAATGTAACAAAAAATTTTGGATATTATGCACATCATTGAGAGAACATTCCCAAAAAACTAAAACCAGTTTGTTTGTGGTGATGTACTCCCTGTAGTACATCAGAGAAAGAGCCTACTGCACAGTTTTGACAACACTGTGCAACTCACTTTTTTTCAATCTACACTGATGTTTATCTCAGTTGTGGGGCCTCTGCTACATACATGGGACCCCAAAAGTCACATCAAAGTAGGGATGAAAACAGGCATGCTGAGGATAACCAATGCTAAAAGGCGCATCTACATGTGCAGTAGTGAGTGATACTTCAAGTCACGGGATCTTTAGGCAAGTCCTATTTTTGTTAGGAATACAACACTGCATATAAGCTACTAAATTAACATTAATAAGTGGTGCAGGTCTGAGCACAGCAGGAAGCACACATTCTGCCAGCTTCCTGTGCACAGAGAGTGCAAGTTTCCTGGTATTAGCAAACTTGTGCTCGTTGAATGTAAGCCTTTCAGAAATCTCAAGACAGATGAACCCCAGTCCCAGAGTCTGATACTATTGGTCTTTCATCATAGTTGTCCACCAGTTGTCACATGGCAAGTGCGCTTAAACCTTCCCAGCTACTGCAACATACAAAACTTATGTGTAATCAATTTAAGCATATCTGAAGTCCCTGTCCACTCCTGACCTTCTACGAACATGCAAATTTATAGGTCTTTAATGGCTATACCAACACTGAAGTCCAGGAGAAGCATTCTGGGCTTCATTGTAATGTAGGTTATTTTACTGCTTCAGTTATGAAGCCAACACATTTACATTGAGCCAACATACTTACATTCTTTAGGAGTCACTAGTGCCATGTGTCTGAGTGTGCAAGTACCTACAGAAAATGCAAATGGAGATAAATGCTAATAGACACTGCTCTGGCAGGACCACATGGAACTACTCCTGCTCCATTTGGATAAACCTACTTTAGTTTCAGGCAGTGTCAAACAGCTTATGTGGTGGACATGGGTGAGGGAACATGTACTACCATTACTGAACCAGCTGAGCAACAGCCAATGAAATCTATTTCTAGTGTGTCAGCTGAACCATGACTGGGGCCAACAATGCAAGCAACGTTAAATATTTGAAAATCTAAGGATACTGAAATGTGTTTTAATTACTTGAGAGCAGCAACTTGCAGCCTGTAGTTGTTTGTTGGCATAGTTTCCAAGTTCCATGCCTCTGACAAATGTGTGACCTGTGGCAATTCACACAGGAGGAATGATGTTTTCTGGCCGAAGGACAACCATTATGTGCAAGAGTTAGAGAGGTACCCACCTCTCATGATATGGTCTGGGATGTCACCATACTTTGACTTAGGAAGTCGACATTAATGGAAATTCTTATTTAAATATGCTGGATACATTGTTGACACCTCAGGCCAATGACAAGGAAGCCATGGGTCATGGTTACAACAACATACTTCACTGTTCAGGTACACAATTTTCTTCATGGAACAGTCAAATGGATTTCATTTCCAGCTGCATTAAAATGGGCACCACAATCCCAGACCTTCCTGCATTGAACATCTCATCAGGGAGAACAATAAAGCTCCACACAGCCCAACATTGGTACAAGACTAAGAATCACATCAAAGTGTACAGCTTTCAAATCATAACAGATTTCTCCAAACTGTCAAGGATGACAAGGAGATCCACAGGTATCTAAGGCACCATTGTGCCCATACAGATCCACTGGATATACAGCATTTTTATCTAACCACTGCAGTATACAGTGTACTGTCAACTTATTAGTACAGATTTATGACACCATCTAAATATGCAGTGCTTGATCTGTTCACACTACAACTGCTACTGCAACCAAATTAACTTATGAAATGAAAATTAAAATGCCTGCAGACTGCTCTTCTGTATTTTATTTACACAGCCAGTTTTTGTGTTCTATTACAAGATCTTCATGACTCATGGTGGATAGTGCTGTGTAAACCAGAGATCTATGGACACCAGTTGTTCAATTATGACTCCTATTAGGACTGCACCCAAGACTGGATTCCTCCCAATCTACATTAGTCCCGAACTGGTTGCATAAATAAATGCAGACAGACAGCTGCAGGTGTTTTCATTTCATACTTAATGACTAAAGCCCTTTTAACTACCTACTTCACATGTGGGCATACAAAAAGATTACTTACATCCAATTGAAACATCCTTCAACTTTCAGATTAGCAGCATTGTGGCACTTAAAATACTAAACTACTTTATCACAGATTCTCATAGCAACAGTGAATTGCTTATGTAGTTTGGAGAATTGTACACTTTCCACAAACTGCAAATGTCTCACACAATTACAATGCCAGAGCAAACATTTTAACTAGCCCACTCTTTCAGATATCTGGTGTAAATTTTTTTGGGACATGAAATAGTATTAACACACACTACTTTCCCTGTACCTTACAACTGGACCTGTCTCTTAAGTGACTGCTTATGAATACTTGAGAAACATTCTACAATATTGTTCAAATGTGTGGGACCCATACTAAACAGCACTAGCAGGACTTTAACATAACACAAAGAAGGGCAGCATGAACTGTTACAGGTTTACTTTTATCACCAAAGGGCATTCCAAAGATGCTGAAAAACTGGCAGAACCTTGAGAAACCAAGTACTCAAAAGACCCTGCCTAGGTAATTTCAAGAATAATTGCTTACAAATTTAAGAATATGTTACAGTCCTCTAAGTAGTTCTCCAATGATCAGCACAAGAACTGGATTAGTTATTAAAACATGTACAGATGCATTTAAGTAATCGTCCATCCAAACACTGCATGAAAATGCTACAGGGAGTAGACAAAGTAGCACAATGGGACATACTTTCTACCCTGCATTTATTAGCAGTGGTTTGCAGAACATGGATTTAAATGTGACTGAAGTTCAGCCACAGGAAACACCTAAAAATTATTAAAACCTTGTAGCGTCACTGCACAAAATTTACGGTGAAGATATCCTCAGCTTTACACCTTTCGAATAAGAAGAAGAGAGCACTCTTGATTGTGATGCTGAAATTACTGTTTCTTTACTCATCAATGACTCACATCTTGCATTACTCCAGGAATTTTCAGATTGACTAATGTTGATAAGGAAGTTGGACATACCTATGACACAAAATCAACAAAAGTAAATTTCCTTCAAGGGGATGTTTTATTGATATCCATAACTTATCACTTATCAGCAAATTGGAAGGTGCCTTGAATTAAGCAAAACACACATCACTGATGAATAAAAAACAGGTAAGTTCAATGTTGCAACCAAGACTCTTCTCATTCTAAATACTGGTTGCTGTATCTGTATGCCATGGAGAGTGGAAAAGCTTTTGCACCTGCAGAATAGTTTTGTCACTAATTTATGCAGCTAAAACAACAGTTTAGCTATTATTACCACCAGAGGCAAGACTTCCTATGGTGTTCATCCTTGAATCTGCCACGAAGACTCAGTCAAGGCTGCTGTCGTATCATAGAGACACATAGTGCCCCGACACTTCCTCCAGCATGTGGACCTGCTGACCAGAACCGTCCAGCAAGATCTTGTCCATGTGCACCTGTGACAATGAACCGAATGCCACAAACATGCAACTGCAGCAAAACACCAATCAATTCATGTTACTCAAATCAATTTCTTGTTTTTATAGTATGCTTTACAGCACATTTAAAACTTACAAATCATTTAAGGCAGGCTGCTTCAAATTTTTTCAATCGTTGCCTGCTAAATCATTTAGCTTCTACAATTTTTCAAAATATATCAAAACAGACTGCTGGATAACAATACAATACAATAACAGGTACTGAGTAATGAAGTGGCTTAAATCTTATTGGATTGTGCTTACTTAATACACTGAACCAACCATTACTCTCACCTCATTGATCAACTTCAAACTTCTAATATCAAGATGTATATGTGGAGAAGGACAAAAAATTCCCAGACTTTTCCCAGATTTCCTGGTTAAAAATACACTTTTCCCAGGTGAAAATATGCTTTTTCCATTTTAAGTAACAGTATATTTCCCTTTGGAACTGAAAACGTATCAATTCTTTGAATGGTTATAGTTTTATACACAGACATTGAAATTCCCAGCAGTTTAGGAAACAAAGCTCAGGGGCAAGAAATTTTTTTTGGAAAGATCTTTGATGTACAGCAACATGTACACTGCATATTTTCATATTACAAAAGTATACATTCTAATTCCACCAAACACTGCATGTTACTCTCTGAAGCACTGAAACTGAGATCACGATGCACTTTTGTAAGCCAGTCGTAGTTCAAGTCACGTGATCTCACCACCCGATGACAGAGGATATTCAGAGCATAAGACACATAATGTAGTCAGCCAATAGCAACATCATTGTTATGTAGCATGAACACACAAACAGGTGAAGTTAATGGATTAAATTAATATATGTGGGGTGCTACAAGAAAAGCAAAACTTTCACATATAATACTGGTCCCTAAGGTTAATAAGCTGCAAGAGAAGCTAAGCTTTCACATATAATGTTGATCTTTTGTGTGTGTGTTACACTTTAACATATATCACACAAAGGTGCCAGTAAAATTTTTAATAACGACATAGATCTTCTGGGTTCAAATTCTTCTAAATGGCTGGTCATCAAAGACTTGATTTTTAAATGAGAGTCAATCACTCTGCGATTTGAGATATTCTTTACACATTCTCACACATAATCCCACACATAGTTCCAAAAAGGAAAAGCAATTTGAAAGTAATGCTTTTCAAACCACCATTTTCAATATTTTCCAACAATTGTTAAAAAGATTCATTTCAACAATTGCCAGAGTGTGTCAGATAACAAGCGTCACCGCGCCTGCACAGCTAAAACATAGGAAGCCCATTTGTTCATATGTGTGAGACATTAAAAGATTTTACATTATGTCAAAAGAAACAAGACATTAGAAGATACTCCACGAGTATCTGAATTTCATGAACCGTAATAAAATGTGCATATTTAAAGGGCATACTTAAAGGGCATACTTAAAGTGCACATTCATACATCCAGCTTACCAATGAAGTACGCCTCAACCTGATATTAAGATTTTCATTATGGTTTCTATTATGTAAATTTTCATGGAGTGCCACACCATTGCTGAATTATCTCATGTTTGGTTCTTTATTATGGCGGAATGCAATGCATGCTAGAAGATGAAAATGTCCACTCAAAATGCCGTGAACAGTTGAAACTGGCCAATAGTGTGCAATTAAACACTTCGTTTCAGATACACTGACTGCCTCAGTAGAAAAGATTAATAAAAGCAAAATTTCTTTAGCAAACCAACAAATATAACTTCATTGTTTAGCAAGGTAGTTAATGCTTGACTGTCAGAAAGGCGGAAATAAAATAAAATCTGAAACTAATAACATATTTTAGTATTCAATAATAATGTGAATTTATTTCAATTCACTCAATAGCTCCTGGCCACAGAAATCCGTTTTGTTTTCATTTGAGATGAGAGCAGTAAACGAAGAGGAAACAGCAAAATCACTAAATGTAAACACATGTCACATGAAGGCTACCCCCACATCCCCATTATGACTCAGACTGATCTGTGCATTAGCCCCAATCTAAGATATTTCTAAATTGAGGATTGAGGCAATGCTAGATAGTGCCAACGCCCCCCCCCCCCCCCCCCCCCCCCCCGCCACCACCGCCCCTCGAACATTTGAGATAGAACTTCAAAAGTTAAGTGTGCCAAAGTGTAATTCCACACCTCTTCACACAGCTCGCACATCACTGTAATTCACTCTGTGGAGTTGAAACATGTATTTCTTCAATCCTGAGCTAGCATTTTTTTTCTCTCTGATCTTACTACAGCTTTATATGGTGTGCTTTCCTTTCTGCAAAAGAATCTATTACCTCATCAAAGTTCATCAAACATTTTGTTACATGAAAAATGGAAATGTCATTGAGCAATGTCGTAGAAGCTGTTAACAATGGTACCCAAGATTGGTGTGGTTTCTCCTTTTGATTACATCTATTCTGTCACTGTCTGCTAGCTAAAACAAAACAGGCCTTTCTAACATTGCAGCAATTTTAACACACACCAAATAAACAAGACTGTTTTGACAAATATGGTCATTTTTATAACATGACAGAACATAATTGATGAAGTACCAATATGAAATGTGTATTATGCCTACTACAACCAAAAAGCTTTATGTTAGGATATAGTTCCACATTTCATTCATACACTCCAGTTTTCCAAGCATGAGATCAAATAGTAGTAGTAGTACAAATTTTTTTTTTATATAAATTTGGAATTTTCATACTCTGTGTGATGTCCCCATTTCTTGTACTTCCTTGATGTAACAAATAATCTTGTCATTAATAATTCTGTAACTATTCCTTCCCTTGTCAAAACTACTTCACCAGTTAACTTCACTAAGCCTGCCAGAATCACCAGTTTAGTTGTCCCACAATTATTCTACAATTAGGTGCTGTTACATATTCATACAATGCATTTTCTGTGCTACTTCCAGAATAGAACTTAAGCCAGGGACTGTACAACCCCCCCTTACTAATGTAGTAACTTGTTCAAAATTTTTCTGTCAAAATTTCATTTTCTTGGGTACACTGAGAAGATAATACATAATCTTTCTTACCTGTTATTCCTGTTAGTAGTTTATTCCCACTCTGTTAGTCTGAACGTATGCATTTTGGTAGTAATTATAATAACACTGATCATTCTTAAACCCAATCAACCACATAATCAGACAGCGATTGGCATTCATCCATTCAGGTTTACTCCACCCAGCTTGTATTGCCCCATCCCCTTTTCATTGCAGGAAAGTTTATTTCTGGATGAGACTGGAATTCCAATAGCAGAGACATCACAGACACTATGCACGCATTCAAAAATCAGCTTACAATTCATCCATAAATCAACTTAGATTGTGTTCAAAAATGTTCAAAAACCATCAGGGGTATGTTTCAAATTCATAAGAAAAATTGATACACCAATGTGTGCTGGATGCTAGGATCTTTGTGAAACAAGGTTTTTTTCCTCAAGAATATGGATGCACACACACCCCCCACCTACCCAAAATTGCCACCCGGGTGAGATACCTCTTTTTAATAAAGCAGAAGTAATCTAGTTATTTAAACTTGAACTGCTGAATGAGAGCACAGCGTCTCTACACCTATAGCTGCATGTTAGCTTTCATTTTCTTGTTTTTTACATGTACAAACAACAGGACTGTTATTTTAGTGTATTCTACACTTCAAGTGCCACATATTTCTATACAGCAGGATGCAAACTGGCATAGTAAAGCCACAGTGTCAGTACTTAAAACAATTGCACAAAACCTATGGATCAGAATACAGGCTACAAAACCCATCACACACACCAGTGGTAAGCTGCAGAACAAACACAAAGCTAGTGAGTCTTTAAGTTGCCTGTGTCATTGTGAAGCATATAAATTCAAATGGAGATGTATAGCAGACTAGTATGTTAGGCTACTATAGCACTTGTGATTGATAGCACTATGACATTGTCACTGCAAGCACTTAGAATTCATTAACAACTTTAATGCTGTGAGTGTCCTTTCCCAAAAATGAATGTCATGGCAATAATTGAATCGTACCTCTGGAGTAACCACTAACCAAAAGAATGCAAATCATTATTAATGTAGCATTATTTAGGGGGGAACTTTATAATGGTTAGTGAACAACATCTAAAATACAAGTTACATGAAGAGCATACTTCAGGAAGTATGTAGTGTAAACTGGAAAATTCAGACCAGACTGAATTAATGTCAGCTTTGGGGAACAGTTGGGATCTCTAGATTAGGAGCTCCTACAGCAACCTGGGGTAATACACTGCTGTCATTAAAACCAGTTCCTGGAATAAGTTTAAACTGATGAAATGATAGAACACAGAACTTCAGGAAATACCTCTACAGCTCTGAAAATATGTACTTGTCTGCTCTGTAAACAAGAGTAAATGAAAGTATTCTATGATGGTAGGTCATGTTACATCAGAATTCAAAATGTCAAAGTAGTATTCAACCAACTGCCCAAATTAATGACAAGATCTTGCTACTACCAGATAAAAAAAAAAAAAAAAACAAAAATTCACTCCTTGTAAGTATAAAGTTATGAACTTGTGACCAGAAAATCCCCTTCAAGAAACCAGAACTGCCCACAGTCATATAATGGCCTGATGCTTCCTCTTTGAAGATTCAAGGGCACCCTGGAGACATTTTCGCTGTTGCCTCAGAAGTCCATTGCAGGAGCTGACTTGGCAACCACAAGCAAGGCAAATATGATTCACTCCAGCAGGAGGGTTAGTCGTAAACTCATCTCTGCGCAATCATTTTGCAGCTAAGTAGTTAAGCCATACTTTGTTGTGCATCTTGATTCTATCTGCAGTCAGATTCCTCCATTTGCTGCAATCATCAGCGAGTTGCGCCTTCTTGTCACCGTCAATATTGGATGGGAGTGGTCCATATGATGTAGATGTTTCTAACCAGAACAGGCACCCTTGCTTAACTGTGGCAGTGATACTATGTTGTTATGCAGTATTCAGAACCATATCATTTGTCATATGATCCTCCCATGATATTCCCAAGGTGCTCTTTAAGCACCACAGATGAAAGGCATTGATCATTCATTCCTGTTTGGCATATGAAATCAAAGTCTCAGCTCCATACAGCATAGCACTCAACGCACATGATTGATACACAGGTATTTTTGTCAACAATATAAGATGTTTGTTGTCCCATGCTTGTGTGCGGAACTTTCTGAAAGTGCTGGCAGCCTTTCCTTTTCTTGCATTTATCCCATCATCCAGAGAGAGATCTGTCATGGTTGAACTGAGATAGTAGAATTTATTGACTACCTTCAACAAGGAGCTGTCCGGTTTGATGACAGGCAGATCTGTGTATCTTCATGCCATGATAAATATTGTGGACTGGCAAGACAGCCAATCCACAGCGACGGGTAGCCGAAAGGCACGCGTTTAAGCTCACGCAGGCTGGCGTGAGGTCTGGAACAGTTAAAGGATTTGAGTCTAGCAAATAAAGTATGTAGCTGTTGGAATACTTAACTTTAATACATAATTGGTGAACATCGGTCTGACGGTACATGCATCACAAGATAAATAGCAAATGATAATGGCACCTTGCTAGGTCGTAGCAAATGACGTAGGTGAAGGCTATGCTAACTATCGTCTCAGCAGATGAGAGCGTAATTTGTCAGTGAACCATCGCTAGCAAAGTCGGCTGTACAACTGGGGCGAGTGCTAGGAAGTCTCTCTAGACCTGCCGTGTGGCGGCGCTCGGTCTGCAATTACTGACAGTGGCAACACGCGAGTCCGACGTATACTAACGGACCGCGGCCGATTTAAAGGCTACCACCTAGCAAGTGTGGTGTCTGATACTAAAATGTAGACTTTCACGGCCGGAAATATCATGTCCATTACGATTATCCGGGCTGTTATGCCGTGGTCGGTTGATGAATTCTGTGGTGATTCCCAACGTTTCGTCTCCGACTGCGGGAGACATCTTCAAGGGGGTCCGTAGCTCGATGGAAGGTCCAACACACAGTAGCGAGCCAGTGTGTGTGTGTGTGTGTGTGTTGGACCTTCCATCGAGCTACGGACCCCCTTGAAGATGTCTCCCGCAGTCGGAGACGAAACGTTAGGAATCACCACAGAATTCATCAACCGACCACGGCATAACAGCCCGGATAATCGTAATGGACAAGTGTGGTGTCTGGTGGTGACACCACAATAAACATCTTCATTATGTTATAGACATGGAGAAGAGCTTGCATGCAGCAGAGAATTTATCCACAAGCTCTTGAAGATCATTTCAAGTATGCGCTACAAATGCAGCATTGTCAGCAAATAAAAGGCTACTTACAAGCAAGTCTTCTCGGAAGTTCTTTGATCTGAGTAGAGAAACATTGTAGAGCTCCACATCAACTCTGATATACACTTCAATGCGATGATTAGTTTCACCAAAAGCAACTTTGAGGAGTCCTGAGAAAAAAATATTGAACAGAGTGGGAGCCAATAAGCAGCCTTGACAAATCCCTCTTTTCACAGCAAACAGGACAGATGTGATTCTGTCGAAGACCACAGTACTTTCCATATCTTTGTGAAAAGCCTTGATCATCTTTAAGAGCTATGGAGGACACCCTATCTTCAAAAGTACTGCATACAGTCCATTTCTACTGACTGTGTCAAAAGGCTAGTTTAGATCTATAAAGAGAGGTTTTCTGCTCACAGCACTTTTCCTGAATTTGCTGGAGTGTGAAGATCAAATCAACTGTAGATTGCTGGGGATGAAACCCACATTGTTCCTCTGGGTGGATGCACTTGGGAAGATTCTGAAGTCTGCCCAACACCACACAGGGAAATGTTTTTCCAGGTTTACTTAAAGTTAGATTCCACGGTGACAGTTGCAATCGCCACAGTCACCTTTACCTTTGTATAAAGTAACAATATTGGCATTCTGCATGTCTTGCAGCACAGTACCCTCAGCCCAAAATTTCAGTAAAGGTAGGAAAGCAAAAAACTGGCTTAAGTTTTACAATTTCTATGGAGATGTTTCCTTTGCAATGGCATTTCCCATATTTGAGGTTTACTATTGCTCTTTGGAGTTCCTCCATCATAGGTGTGGTATTCAAGCCATGGTAAGGTGTCATCTGAGGAATTTCATTCATTGCATTTGGACTAATGTTGATGGGAGGTTAGTCAAGGCTATAGTGATGTTCTACCCAATGGTACAAGTGACGATTTTGATCTGTGATGACTTTTCGATTTATTTCCTTGAGTGGTACACTCTTCTTTGGAATGGGTCCAATTGCCCATTTGTTGCCTGAGTACACATCACCAATGTTTCCAGCATTGAAACACTCCTGTATGTCAGTGCAAAGTTGCTCCCAGTTGCGGACAGTGCATCGAACATCTGCCTTTGCTTTGCTTAGCACCCAGCATGTAGAATTGCATGGGTTTTTCTGCCTGACGACAGTGGCCTGATGCTTAGCCTCAAGGAGAGGTTTCAGGACATCTATGTTCTTGGTGAACTAATCCTGGGATTTTGCTTCCAGATTACAAAACACATTTCCAGCCACAATGGTAAGAAGTGATTTTCTCTTCTGCCAGTCTTCAGAAATAGGAGCAGCTGGGTCCCAGGGATCCATCTCTTTTTGTATCTCAGCACTAAATAATTCTACTGCAGTAACGTTTCTTGTTTGGCAAGGATTAATTTTTGTTTTGCAAGGTGTTCTGGCAGAGTGAAACTCTTTGGTCACAAAGCGCACTTTTGCCGATACCAGTGTGTGATCTGTGTCAGTCTGCACTAAGGAAAGAACGTGTATGAAGAAAGTAATGCAGATCTTTCCTTTTAGTTAGAGTAAGATCTAACTGGTTACAATGTTTTGAGTGGTGGCACATCCGAGAAGCCTTGTGGTTCTGGCTGTCCTTAAAGTATGTGTTGGTAACACACAACTGATACTTTGCACAGAATTCCAGCAACCGCAGACCGTTTTCATTTATCTTGCCCACTTAGTGTTTGCCTAAGCAGTCAGGCCAAGTGGCAAAATTACTGCCTATACAAGCACTGGACAGTCCCTGGAGTGCAGTCTTTGTACCACATCACTCAGTTGTTCATAAAATTGATTCTTGGCATCTGCAGCTGAGGTAAGTGTTGGTGCATATACAGATAGCGTCAGTGGTCCACTATTTGTTGTGAAATGCAGAGTCAAAATGCATTCTAAGATCCCAGTCAGGTTTTTGGCACAACACAGCAAGTCATTGCAGACAGCAAAGACAATTCAGTGCTGTCAGGGGCTAGCAAAATCTTTGCACTTCCAGAAAAAAGTGTAGTTTTTTCCCCTTATTGAGCCTTCTTCAGGTAGCCTGGTTTCTTGCAGTGCTGTTATAGTGATACTGAGTCTGACTAGCTCTAAGTCAATATCAGCTATTTTGCCTGGCTTTGTGAACTTACAAAGGTGTCTGGGAAGCCTTGCAACATAGTGCGGATGTTTCATGTACCAGTACATAATGAAATATCTTTACTTTTTATTTATATTTTTTATTTTTGTAGCAGCAGTTGTCAATATTACGGTGATGACTTCTAGCAGTGCTAGTGTTCCAGACACCCAATGGAACAATCGGCACCAGGACAGGCCAGTACCTAACTGAGTGGGGGCTGCCCAGCTTGAAGCAGGCACTGACTGGTCAGTGGACCTATGATGGACCCTCCCACTGTCAATGGCAATCCCTGTCGCCAGTTATAGTGAGCTTATGACTGGTAACCGCTACTATCTGTGTTGTTTTCACACAGATGGAGTGCCCTCTCCATGGATGCCACTGTACCTGGGACGCAAATTTTAGGTGATGGGGAGCTTCCTCACCACTCGTGCCATCCTCTCGGCCTAGCTGACTGGTTCCACAGGTGCAAAAATGAGTGATATGCAGAGTCAGGTTGGCAGCAGGCAATTCCTGCTTGTTTCCAGTTGGACAGTACTTGCGCCTAACGGAAGTGCTGATTCCTGGTTTCAATTTGGAGTTGTCACTCTCCTATAGAGATGGCATGCCAGTGCTAACAAAGTCTGTATCTCCGAATACAACAGATGGGGAACAGGATACGATAAGAGGAAAGAAAGGGTGTTGTGAGACACACTTGTCTGGTTCCCCTGCGGAGGCCTGTACTTTGGGTTGTCAGGCCTGGGTAACCAAGAAGGTTTCCTCTAAGCAACCCATGAATAGGTTGGCATACGAGGGGGCCATCCTGGTACCAATGGCTGTTCCCTTTAATTGTTGGTATGTCTGGCCTTCAAAAGTGAAGAAGTTGTGGGTCAGGATGAAGCTGGCTAAGGTAATGAAGAAAGAGGTTTTAGGTAGGGTGGCAGGTGATCGGCGTGAAAGGAAGTGCTCCATCACAGCGAGGCCCTCGATGTGCAGAATATTTGTGTATAAGGAAGTGGCATCAATGTTTACAAGGATGGTTTCTGGGGGTAACAGATTGGGTAAGGATTCCAGGCGTTCAAGAAAGTGGTTGGTGTCATTGATGAAGGATGGGAGACTGCATGTAATGGGTTGAAGGTGTTGATCTACGTAGGCAGAGGTACGTTCTGTGGGGGCTTGGTAACCAGCTACAATGGGGCGGCCGGGATGATTGGGTTTGTGAATTTTAGGAAGAAGGTAGAAGGTAGGGGTGCGGGGTGTCGGTGGGGTCAGGAGGTTGATGGAGTCAGGTGAAAGGTTTTGCAGGGGGCCTAAGCTTCTAAGGATTCCTTGAAGCTCCACCTGGACATCGGAAATGGGATTACCTTGGCAAACTTTGTATGTGGTGTTGACTGAAAGCTGACACAGTCCCTCAGCCACATACTCCAGACAATCAAGTACCATGGTCGTGGAACCCTTGTCCGCCAGAAGAATGACGATGGATCGGACAGCCTTCAGATCACAGATAGCATGGGCTTCAGCAGTGGTGAGGTTGGGAGTAGGATTAAGGTTTTTTAAGAAGGATTGAGATGCAAGGCTGGAAGTCAGAAATTCCTTGAAGGTTTGGAGAGGGTGATTTTGAGGAAGAGGAGGTGGGTCCCGCTGCGACGGAGGATGGAACTGTTCCAGGCAGGATTCAATTTGGATAGTGTCTTGGGGAGTTGGATCATTAGGAGTAGGATTAGGATCATTTTTCTTCATGGCAAAGTGATATTTCCAGCAGAGAGTACGAGTGTAGGACAGTAAATCTTTGACGAGGGCTGTTTGGTTGAATCTGGTAGTGGGGCTGTAGGTGAGGCCTTTGGGTAGGACAGAGGTTTCGGATTGGGAGAGAGGTTTGGAGGAAAGGTTAACTACTGAATTAGGGTGTTGTGGTTCCAGATTGTGTTGATTGGAATTTTGAGGTTTTGGAGGGAGTGGAGCTGGAAATGGGAGATTGAGTAGATGGGAGAGACTAGGTTTGTGTGCAATGAGAGGAGATTGAGGTTTGCTGGAAAGGTTGTGAAAGGTGAGTGAGTTGCCTTTCCGGAGGTGGGAAACCAGGAGACTGGATAGTTTTTTGAGGTGGAGGGTGGCATGCTGTTCTAATTTGCGGTTGGCCTGTAGGAGGATGCTCTGAACAGCCGGTGTGGATGTGGGAGAGGAAAGATTGAAGACTTTTATTGAGGATAGGAGTTGACGGGTGTGTTCATTGGCTGAGTTGATGTGTAGGTGAAAGATTAGGTGGGTGAGGGCAATGGATTGTTCAGTTTGGAACTGGTATAGGGACTGATGGAAAGAAGGGTTGCAGCCAGAGATGGGAACTTTAAGTATGGGAACTTTAAGTGTGGGAACTTTAAGTGTGAGGCCTTTGGGGGTAATGCCAAATGTCAGACAAGCCTGGGAAAATAGAATATGGGAGCGTAATCTGGCTAGGGCGAAGGCATGTTTGCGGAGGGAATGTAAATAAAACTTAATGGGGTCATTGTGGGGGTGTTGTGAGGGTGACTAGGTATTAGAAGGTGGAAAGTGTAACATGAGGCTGAAATGAAAATGAAAATAAAGATATATGGGGAGAGATAAAGGTGAACTGGAAAGTAACTGGAGATCTGGTGTGAAAAAAGGCGAAAAGGTGTTGGTTACAAAGTTAATTAACAGTGTGACAAAATATTCTGTAATTTATGATGCAGGACATGAAGAAAACAGAAATATTTTAGTGAAAGATAACATCTGGAAAGCTGTAGCACAAGAGCTAAATAAAAGAAGCACATATATTCAACCAATTATTTACTAACAAATAGGTCCATATATGCATTAACAATTATTATATGAATATGTTAAAAAGGCAACAGTATATATGTTTCATCTTACACAAATAATTATTTACAATCCATTGTTATTCACACCCATTCTTAACTGCTGCCTCTTGCCATGCCACAGAACCATATTCACTGGATAAAAAATCTAAGTTTGTCTCTAATTTCAATACCACTGCTGTTTAGAAATCCTCCAAAACGAGAAAAGCTATGCATGTTGTTTTGGCTGGTTGCTTCATTAACACTCATCATCATCACCATCATCATCATCATCATCATCACCATCACCATCACCATCACCATCATCTAAGACTGATTATGCCTTTCAGCGTTCAGTCTGGAGCATAGCCCCCTTATAAAATTCCTCCACGATCCTCTATTCAGTGCTAACATTGGTGCCTCTTCTGATGTTGAACCTATTACTTCAAAATCATTCTTAACCGAATCCAGGTACCTTCTCCTTGGTCTGCCCCAACTCCTCCTACCCTCTACTGCTGAACCCATGAGTCTCTTGGGTAACCTTGCTTCTCCCATGGGTGTGAGATGACACCAGCATCTAAGCCTGTTCATCCTGACTGCTACATCTATAGAGTTCATTCCCAGTTTTTCTTTGATTTCCTCATTGTGGACACCCTCCTGCCATTGTTTCCATCTACTAGTACCTGCAATCATCCTAGCTACTTTCATATCCGTAACCTCAACCTTGTTGATAAGGTAACCTGAATCCACCCAGCTTTCGCTCCCATACAACAAAGTTGGTCGAAAGATTGAACGGTGCACAGATAACTTAGTCTTGGTACTGACTTCCTTCTTGCAGAAGAGAGTAGATCATAGCTGAGCGCTCACTGCATTAGCTTTGCTACACCTCGCTTCCAGTTCTTTCACTATGTTGTCATCCTGTGAGAATATGCATCCTAAGTACTTGAAACTGCCCACCTGTTCTAACTTTGTTCCTCCTATTTGGCACTCAATCCGTATATATTTCTTTCTCACTGACATTACTTTCGTTTTGGAGATGCTAATCTTCATACCATAGTCCTTACATTTCTGATCTAGCTCTGAAATATTACTTTGCAAACTTTCAAACGAATCTGCCATCACAACTAAGTCATCAGCATATGCAAGACTGCTTATTTTGTGTTCACATATCTTAATCTCACCCAGCCAGTCTATTGTTTTCAACATATGATCCATAAATAGTATGAACAACAGTGGAGACATGTTGCAGCATTGTCTTACCCCTGAAACTACTCTGAGCCATGTACTCAATTTATCGTCAACTCTAACTGCTGCCTGACTATCCATGTAAAGACCTTTAATTGCTTGCAAAAGTTTGCCTCCTATTCTATAATCTCATAGAACAGACAGTAACTTCCTCCTAGGAACCTGGTCATATGCCTTTTCTAGATCTATAAGGCATAGATACAATTCCCTGTTCCACTCGTAACACTTCTCCATTATTTGCAGTAAGCTAAAGATCTGGTCCTGACAACCTCTAAGAGGCCTAAACCCACACTGATTTTCATCCAATTGGTCCTCAACTAATACTCGCACTTTCCTTTCAACAATACCTGAGAAGATTTTACCCACAATGCTGATTAAAGAGATACCTCTGTAGTTGTTACAATCTTTTCTGTTTCCATGTTTAAAGATTGGTGTGATTACTGCTTTTGTCCAGTCTGATGGAACCTGTCCCAACTCCCAGACCATTTCAATTATCCTGTGTAGCCATTTAAGACCTGACATTTCACTGTATTTGATGAGTTTCGACATAATTTCATCCACCCCAGCTGCTTTATTGCACTGCTATCTATTGACCATTTTCTCCACTTCCTCAAATGTGATACTATTTCCATCATCATTCCTATCCCATTCTACCTCAAAACTGAAACATTACTAATTGTATTTTCACCTACATTGAGCAACTCTTCAAAACATTCCCTCCATCTGCCCAAGGCATCCACAGGATTCACCAGCAGTTCTCCTGACCTGTCCAAAATACTTCTAATTTCTTTCTTACCTCCCTTTCGAAGACTGCTAATTACACTCCAGAATGGTTTTCCAGTAGCTTGACCCATAGTCTCCAACCTGTTTCCAAAGTCTTCCCAAGATTTCTTCTTGGATGCTGCAATTATCTGTTTGGCTTTGTTTCTTTCTTCAACATAACTTTCTCTGTCTACCTGAGTTCTAGTATGTAGCCATTTTTGATACGCTTTCTTTTTCCTTTTACAGGCTGCCTTGACTGTGTCATCCCACCAAGCTGTTTGCTTCATCCTACTTTTACACACTACTGTTCCAAGACATTCTTTAGCCACTTCTAGTACTGTGTCCCTGTACCTTGTGCATTCCTTTTCCAATGACTGTAATTGACTACATTCAACTAACTGATACCTTCTTGAGATTGCTGTTATGTACTTGTGCCTGATTTCCTTATCCTGAAGTTTCTCCACTCTTACCCTCCTACATATGGACCTGACCTCCTGCACTTTTGGCCTCACAATCCCAATTTCACTGCAGATTAAATAATGATCAGTGTTATCAAAGAATCCCCTGAATACACGTGTGTCCCTCACAGCCTTCCTGAATTCCTGATCAGTTATTATATAGTCAATGACAGATCTGGTTCCCCTGCCTTCCCAAGTATACCGGTGAATGTTCTTATGTTTAAAAAAGGAGTTTGTGATTACTAAGCCCATACTGGCACAGAAATCCAAGAGTTGTTTCCCGTTCCTGTTGGCCTCCATATCCTCTCCAAATTTACCCATAACCTTTTCATACCCTTCTGTTCGATTTCCAATCCTGGCGTTAAGATCACCCATGAGCAGAACACTGTCCTTGTCCTTTACTCTAACAACTACATCACTGAGTGCCTCATAAAAACTATCCATCTTATCTTGATCTGTCCCTTCACAATGCAAATATAGTGACACAATCCTAATTTTCTTGCTAGAAACTGTCAAATCTATCCACATCAGTCGTTTGTTTACATATCTTATTGCAACTACGCTGGGTTCCATTTCTTTCCTGATGTAAAGCCCTACACCCTATTGTGCTTTTCCTGACAGGTAGACCTTGTATTCTCCCACTTCCTCTTTCTCACCCCTTACCCGAATGTCACTAACAGCTAAAAGGTCCAGCCCCATTTTACTTGCAGCCTCTGCCAGCTCTACCTTCTTCCCAGAGTAGCCTCCATTGATATTAATAGCTTCCCATCTCATTACCATTTGTTTGCCAAGTCGTACCTTAGTAGTCCCTGGTTTGTCAGTTAGAGGTGGGACTCCGTCACCTCCAAAAGTCTGAGGCATTTTGCTCTGACTGTTGCCAGCATCATATTCATTAACACTATAGCTATAAAATGGAATACCATTTTCTGTAAGATAACCATCTCGTAGCAAAATACGTAAACAACATGCCGACAATATGAAGTTGTTAGCCACATCAGGTGCCAGAGCAATAGGACTATAAAATACCTTAAATACTTGGCTTAATAGCCCAGATGTGTTTTCTGGAATAAAGTTTCATCATACAATCACTGAGAGCAAACACTTTGTCCCCTATCAGGAAATGTGGTAAGATCACAGTTGTGCCTTGCAAACATTTTTGTGGCTATTTTCTTGCCCATAGCCAATTTCTGAAATATACAGTTATCAGATTATTTTCCATAAGTGCTGACATCAACACTAATGAATTTACAATTTGTGTCCACAATAGCTAACAGAACAATTGAAAAAAAAATTTTGTAATTAAAAAACAGAGATCCACTTTTCTCTGGTGCCCTTATGTGAACATGTTTTCCATCTATAGCGCCTACACAATTAGGTGGATTCCATTTAAGCCAAAATTCTTCTTCAATACATCTGAAATCTGATTCAGTAGAAGGTGGCATCAACATGGGCAGCAACCTTATTCTTAATATCTTCAAAAGATTTTTAGCAACTGTTGATATGTAAGATGGTGATGTATCATAGGCAAATGATAAAGACCGGTAACTTTTGCCTGTGACCAAGAATCTGAAACAAACAAAAACATACAGCTAATATAATTTCCATTTAGAGGTGATAACTGTAAGAAGAAGTGGAAATGTTTAAGGGACAGTTACCAGACATTCAAAAAATTCAAAAACAAAAAGTCACGAACAGCTATCATTCCTTGACAGTGTTTCGTAACACAGATCTGGAGGAACAAATATTTCATTGACATCATCACAGACGAATATACAAGAAAACCAAGAAGACAGTGGTGATCAAACTCGTCAGCTGGACCTTTCAGCATCACAGGAAGAAGGTACGGCAGAAACACATACAATAGAAAACAGAAGTGAAATATATGTGGTAACAAACAATGAACATTATGTGTCAACACTAAAAAGAAAACTTAGTAAAGTTCATAGTAATGATGATACAACATTAAAAATGTGGAAATAAAGGGACAAAATTAGGCAAAATTTACTAAAAATGTTTATGGAGCACAAAGATGATGATATTGACTTATTTTTCCAGCACATCAGCACAGTTGTAAAGGGTTTACCTCCAGTTTATAAGGCAGAAGCCAAAAGAAAAATTAGTATGATTGTTTCTGATTATAAAGTAATGGCTGCACAGTGCAACACGCATCAGCCAAGTGACAGCAGCAGCCCTTCAACCTCCACAACTCTCTGGCAAAGTCTTGGAACTGCAGCACAGTCTAATAATGTATATCATTTTGTGGACTTACCTCAGCATCAAATATAATTTTTCTTGTGCACTTATTGCATTTCTTAGGCACTGTGGTTTTATGCCATCTTTAATAAAACTGAGCATGAAATAAAACTGTCTTATTTAAATGGCAGTAGCTCCTGAAGATATTTTCATCACCTAACAAATGTCTTTATCAGTGCTGTGTGTAACTACCTTCTGCAGTTCTACTTTTAAATAAAGGCATTACCAGCTTTCGTCTTTTCCTGAAATGCAACAATAAAATGTCACCGTCATCCTCTCCCAATAACAGCACAATAACAATGGTGGTGTTAACAGACATCTTGCCTCACGCTGTTGTTCCCAGCAACTGCATAGCTTGTCTGCCACTGTGTTCCACAATGCACCGACTACAGGCTACAGCATTGCCATCTGTCTTCTGCAGCCGCAGTCAGTCGTTGTCGCCGTGTTTGGAATTTCACCTTAACAATGAGCATGTATACGTCACTTTCAAAACAATGAACTTGTCTTTATAAAACATTATTAGCATAAATCTGGGCATTCCAGTTACAAAATTTTTAGAACTACCTTAAGCCAAAAGGAAGAGAACAACCACTGAATCTAAAATCTACTCATTATCAGCCACACCTACCAACCACATGTAATGATTGAAAACCAGCAGCTTGAAAAACAATAAACTGGTAGCCAAGATTGCAGGAATTCTGTTTATTCCATGATTGCCGGTATGTGTCCTAAGATCTGATGATGGCAGCTTTAGTTTCACCGAAACTGGTAATCATGGAATAAAAAGAATTCCTGCAATCTTGGCTACCAGTTCACTGTTTCACAAGCACCTAAATTGCTCCCACATGAGTACAATGTGCTCCCTACAAGCAGCTTGAGTCATGACTGACCTTGCAAGATATTAAGGCTTCTTTCATACTGATTTGAGGAACAGTATACTAAACCCTGTTATCACATGACAAAATGTTAGTATTGGAATGTTGCTCTTTGTGTCAAAGAGAGACCAGTGATGTCTAAAGTGTTACTTTCATTCCATATTAATGTCTCATAAAAATGTTTGCTTTTATAATATGTAAGAAGTTAAAAGGAAACTTGTCAAGATGTGAACTACTTCAGAATGCCAATCTCACATGGCAAGGCTATTTTCGCATACCTCCTCCCAATCATGTTTTTCAATGTTATTGCATTATTCATTATTTCCTAAAGTTGATCAGCATCTTGCCATAGTGTCTTCAGTGATCTTCAGAGTCCTACACATAAATGGCAAAACATACTCCCTAATGGTATTTGGTTAACAGTGGCTTCGGAAAGAACTCACTAATTCACAGTATTATAGCTTAAATGTACAGAATTACAATATTGGAGTGGTAGATAGAATGCCTGTACCAATGACATTTTAAATAATTGAGTTTTCATACTCAGTGACAGATAGGATTTGTCAGAATGAACTAGTTATGTATTTAATGCTATTCTGCATTTGGATTGTGATCTTTGATGTTGAACATGCTTTAGGGACATCACGCAGCACCACAAGACTGCTATCTGACGTGCTCACATCATCACAAGTGTCCAAGTGTGTGCTGCCATGGAGTTCCTTCTGTGTCAAGTTTCATGTTATTGGGCTTCCCATGGACAAAGATATTATAACATCAAGTTGAACAAATATATTTCAAGGACAGCACAATACATGTAAGTCACATATCAAGTAAACAAAGTGAGACGTGTGTAAACTGTAACAGTCAAATCAGCACTGAGTCCAAGTCTAGCAGCCGCTGGCTGGCTGGCTGGCCGCTTAGGCGGCACTGCTGCTGCATGGCTGGTAGACAGCGCCGCATTTAGAGGACGCGCGTAACTGCGCGGCGGCACTTTGAAAGATCGGCGAGTCACAACACTTTTACCCCCTTTTTATTTTTTGCACTGGTCTTGATGGTGGTGGCATGTAGATTGCTAATGTCCACAGGTGTTGTTTGACTGGCCGTAAAGTCTCAAGGAGGAGGTTACCCTTATGGACGGAAATGTCCCCGATAACTCGTTGAGATGACAGGAGATGTGGGGGTCGAATCTGCTGGAGCCCTCTGCCCCAATCTGCCCATTGCGACAAGTCCGGTTGTTATAATAGTTGACGTGGGTGATGTGTCCGCATCCGTAGGAGAAGGAGGCGAGTAGAGTTGCTCCGATAGGTGATGGTCATCTGGTTCCTGCATGGGCACGTCTCCTGGTGGCATCAGTTCTTGTGCTGGCACCGAGATGATGGTGAGAGGAGTGCATTGTGAGTAATGAGAGATTCCAGGTTCCCGAGTGTCAGATAGAGCCGACGGTGGTGTAGCGGCATTTGGAACAGGCGTTGCCGGCACACAAGGCTGAAGCTGGTCCGAATGATGCACTGCAACAACCGTGTCCATCTGGATTTCGTACAGGCATCGGACACGGTGTCGTAAGATGTGGCCAGGACACCAGTTTGGCCGCCTGCCATATCCCCATACCCATACAAGGTCGCTGGAGGTGAACCAGCCCAGGGAAGGCACCCGTGGCCGTGAGGTCGTAGGCAACAGAAGATGAAGTAGCGTGTCAGGCTGTCGGCCATGTAAGAGCTCAGCCGGGCTGTGGTTGCCCATGGGGGTGAAATGGTAAGAAGCCAGAAATTGGAGAAGCACATCATCAGCAGCAGAAGAAGTCTGGAGTTTCCTCATCTGAGCCTTAAATGTGCAGACCAGTCCTTCAGCCTCGCCATTTGACTGTGGGTGGAACAAAGGGGCCGTGACATGCATGACGCCGTGACGGGCACAAAAATCCGGAAAATCGGAAGACGCAAATTGCGGACCATTATCAGTAACAAGAGTGGAGAGATGGCCTTCCAAAGAGAAAATGTGAGCTAGTGTATTTGGTGGTTGTCGCAGTGGTAGGCGACGTGCAACGGACAATGAAAGGAAAGTTAGAGTAGGCGTCAATAACAAGAAGCCGAGAAGCCAATTAGTACCTAGAAAAGGTCCAACGAAGTCAGCATGAATATGCTCCCAGGGCTTCTCAGGCGAAGGCCACGGTGACAAAGATGACTTCGGGGCAGCAGCCTGTGACGCACAAGGGCCGCAGGCATCGACCATATGTGCAATTTCAGAGTCAATGTCAGGCCAGTACACATGACAGCACACCAGGGATTTTGTGCGAGAGACACCCCAGTGCCCTTGGTGAAGGAGGCGCAAGACCGAAGCACACAAAGACGCAGGTACAACAACATGCCCTGGAAAGGTGGATAACACCATCCCTAGCCGTGAGGCGGTAACACAAAGCGTAGTAGTTCCACAATGGATCAGAAGTCTTAGCAGACGGACGATCTGGCCAACTCTTCTGAATACAGCATAAAACCCGGGAGAGGGTAGGATCAGAACCTGTAGCAGCCGCCAGTCGGTCCCCTGTGATGGGGAACCCATCCACAACCTGCTGCTTGGCAACATCCAGGTCGAAACACAAAAGTTCGTCCCTATCAAATGCCAGATCAGGACCCATGCGAAGGCGAGACAGTGCATCAGCATTCGCATGCTAAGCCGTAGGCCAGAAATGAATCTCATAATTGAAACGAGACAAGTAAGAAGCCCAACGCTGGAGGCGGTGTGCAGCCTTGTCGGGAAGTGACGTTGATGGATGAAACAAGGAAACAAGTGGTTTATGGTCCATAACAAGACGAAATTTGGATCCATAGAGAAAAACACCAAACTTATGAAGAATATAAATAATGGCCAAAGCTTCTTTTTCAATTTGAGAATACTTTCGTTGGTCATCCGCGAGCGTTTTGGAGGCATAAGCAATGGGGTGTTCAGAACCGTCAGAAAAACAGTGCACAAGGACTGCACCAACCCATATTGAGAGGCATCTGCGGCAAGAACAAGATGTTGGCCACGTTGATAAGTAGCCAGGCATGAGGCCTGTTTCAGCATAGTCTTCAATTTCTGCAAAGCCGCCTCGCATGACGCGGACCAGTGAAAGGGAACGTTTTTATGCAACAGGCGATGCAACAGTGGAGCCACAAAAGCAGCAGATGGTAAAAACCTGTGAAAGTATGCTATTTTCCCCAAGAAGGCCTGCAGTTCCTTAACAGATGGAGGGCGAGGAAGAGCATCAACTGCAACGACGGTTTGCTGAAGCGGACGAATATCATCCTGAGAGAGTTGAAACCCCAAGTACGTGATAGATGAAACTTCCTGGCAGATTAAAACTGTGTGCCCGACCTCATTCTGGAAACATCCCCCAGACTGTGGCTAAGCCATGTCTCCGCAATATCCTTTCTTTCAGGAGTGCTAGTTCTGCAAGGTTCGCAGGAGAACTTCTGTAAAGTTTGGAAGGTAGGAGACGAGGTACTGGCAGAAGTAAAGCTGTGAGTACTGGGCGTGAGTCGTGCTTCGGTAGCTCAGTAGTTAGAGCACTTGCCCGCAAAAGGCAAAGGTCCCGAGTTCGAGTCTCGGTCGGGCACACAGTTTTAATCTGCCAGGAAGTTTCATACCAGCGCACACTCCGCTGCAGAGTGAAAATCTCATTCTACATGATAGATGCCTGAAAGAATTTTAATTTCTGAAGATTACACTTAAGACCGTCAGTCTGTAAGACATGAAAAAACGTGTGGAGATTCTGAAGATGTTTTTCAGTAGTGGAGCCAGTGACAACAATGTCGTCCATGTAATTTATACACCCAGGGACTGGGAGCAATAATTGTTCCAAGAATCGCTGAAAGAGAGTAGGGGCACTGGGAATCCCGAATCGCAATCGTTGGTATTGATAGAGGCCGAAAGGCGTGTTAAGGACCAGGAACTGCTGGGAAGCAGCGTCGAGAGGAAGTTCATGATAAGCTTCTGACAGGTCAAGTTTACAAAAATACTGGCTTCCAGCAAGTTTAGTGAACAATTCTTCAGGTCGGGGCATAGGGTAAGTGTCGATGAGGCATTGAGCATTTACAGTGGGTTTGAAAACGCCACAGGGACGAATATCACCATTGGGCTTAGCAACGACAACGACAGAAGAGGACCACTCACTGGAAGTGACAAGAAGAAGACCCCTGAAGCAGTGAGACGATCCAGCTCCCGTTTGACCCGATCACGAAGGGCCACAGGAATGGGCCGAGCCCAAAAAAACTTAGGCCGAGCAGTGGGTTTGAGCGTGATATGAGCTTCAGAGTCGTTTGCACAGCCTAACCCAGGAGAAAAAAGGATCGAAAATGTCGTCGACAAGGAATCCAATTGAGCATAAGTAATAGCATCAAAGACGATATTGACAGAGTCATCTATGGAGAACCCAAAAACGCGAAAGGCATCGAAACCAAAACTATTCTCCACGTTACTATGGTCGACCACAAATATGGGAACAGTGCGAATGACGGATTTGTAAGATACCTCAACATCAAATTGTCCCAAGAGAGAAATCTTCTGTTTATTGTAGCCCATAATTGCCTAGTGACAGGTGATAGGATTGAAGAACCTAACTGAAGATACGTCGGAGAATTAATGATAGTGGCAGCAGAACCAGTATCCACCTGCATGCGAACATCCCGACCAAGTATTTGGACAGTGAGGAATAACTTCCCCGAAAGGGAAGAAGTACCATTGACAGACAACACAGAAGCAGAATCAGCGTGACGTTCATGAACAGCAGGTATGCGGTCGCATTTGCAAACGGATGACCCTTCTTTTTGCATTTGTGACACGGCCCAACGTTGTGGACAATCCTCCCGTGAATGTTTCGTAAAACACCGCAGACATGAAGGAAGTTGCCGTGGGTTTTGCTGCACTTTCTTAGTGGTTTTTGTACGGTTAGGCCGAGGCTGTGCTTGGGAGCATACTTCGGCCACATCGGCCGGCGGGGTCACGACACACGCCTCATCAACATCGCACAGAGGTTGTATTTCCCCGACACCACCCCAGGCCTCTATTTGCGCTCCAGCGGCGCGAGAAATTTCCAAAGACAGGGCGATGGATAGGACTTCATCTAGAGTCGGACTTGCTAACTGCAGGGCACGTTCCCTAACTTCTTTGTTGGGCGCCGACCGGATAATAGCATCCCGCACCATGGAATCTGCGTAGGATTCTTTGTGAACGTCAGTAACAAATTGACACTTTCGACTGCGGCCGTGAAGTTTAGCAGCCCAAGCGCGATAGGATTGATTCGGTTGTTTTTGACAACGATAAAAGGCTACACGAGAGGCTACCACATGGGTATGCTTTTGGAAATAGACAGAAGTGAGCACATTTCAGCAAAGGACAAAGACGCAGGATCTTTCAAAGGAGCCAATTGCGACAACAACCGATACATTTCAGGTGAAATCCATGAAAGGAACAGAGACTTACATGTTTGGTCGTCCGCGACATGAAATGTCAAGAAGTGCTGTCGAAAACGTTTTTCGTAATTAGATCAGTCTTCTGCCGTCTCATTGTAAGGAGGAAAAGGAGGCAGAGACAACGACGAGAGATGCCCCGCATTGGATGCCGCGACGAAGTCACGAATCGCACGCGTGAGAAGCATTTGCTTTTCAATGAGACCTTGCAATAGTTGCTCTAGAGTAGCCATGGAAACCTGTGGGTCAACGATGAAAAAGAAAAATTCACTACCTTGTCGCCAATTGTTATAACGTCAAGTTAAACAAATATATTTCAGGGACGGCGCAATACACGTAAGTCGCAGAACAAGTAAACAAAATAAGACGTGTGTACACTGTAACAGTCAAATCAGCACTGAGTCCAAGTCTAGCGACCGCTGGCTGGCTGGCCGCTTAGGTGGCGCTGCTGCTGCATGGTTGGCAGACAGCGCCACGTGTAGAGGACGTACGTAATTGCGCGGCGGCACTTTGAAAGATCGGCGAGTCGCAACAAAAGAGCTCCTGAGTTGCTAGACAATGAAGTGGCAAGAGATGTTAATCGGGCTCCATCCAATTACATGCTTGCTTTTCAATTTGAAAAGGCTATGTTAACTCTTGCTGCCCAGTTAATAAATTGATACTGAGAAATATCTTCCTTCACACTTATTCCAATATTAACTTTCGAGAGCTTTCAACCGCATGGTCGAGGCAGTTAATGGGAACCCTCTCAAGAGGTAGAAGGAATACCCATACAACCTCTACACTACAAACCATAATAGGGAGTGCTTAAGAGTAGACACTTTCCAGAAGATATCAGACAAAGTACCCAGATATCCAGAAGAACTAGAAAGAATACTTTAATAGCTATTACTAGTGAATAGTGAATAGTGTTTTATTCGTCTCATAAAATACAATTTCTAATCATATGATTAGTGTACAGGCTCAAAGTACTCAGAATTTGGACTAGAGGACAAAGCTAATTTCCATTGTCACAAGGCAACTGCTGAGCTGACAAGCTAAGTATTACAATAAATCAGATGTTAATAATGCATTTACTTTGTTTCTGAATCTTCAATTCCTCCTCGGTATCTACCACCAACCAGTTACCAACTTTTGCATTGAATATAATATATATTTCAAATCCCAGATACAGGCACATGTTCTGTATGGATATTCATTTAGATCCAGTATTGTGGTTGTAAATTTCAGAGCCCATCTTAAATTCACACTTGTTATTGAAGATGATGTTCCTTCACTCATGACATACACAGTTGCAGAGATAATCCATTTGTGCAGTTCACAGGCTGCTTAGAAGCCACCTGAGCTGGCTCCCTGTGGCACTTTGGTTAGCCACTAAAGAAACAGTATTATTTATGTGACCACAAAGGACTAATCGGCCTATTCTGTAACCTGTATTACTAATGTCCAGTTAATGGGTTAATGCTACACAAAAACTGTACATTTTATATTATGAATGGTCTACAAAGTACAAAGTACCATAAATTGTGTGTGTTCTTAATATAACAAACTTGGCAACAAGTGAGGGTTTGGTTTTCTCCGTGTACCACTGCTGGTGCTAAGTCACCTGACAAACATCTCAGTGGAAGAAATATCTGAACACATCACTGCCTGGCAGCAAGCTTTTGCAAACCAGCAGGCTCTCACCACCGCTCTCAAGTGGCATCTGCTTGTTTCAGCAGGTTACTCTCCCATCACTGCAACTGTTGCCCTTTCCGACATAAGACAAACCACCTGGAGATTGGGACTCCTATGAGACACTGTTATGCCAACATTTCTAGGTTTTTCATGTGAGTGATACTATCATGTGCAGGGCTTTCTTTCCTGGTTTTCTCTGCACAGTCACCAGTTGTGCCAACTTACACTTCTGCAACAACTGCCTGGCTTGTTTGATAGATTGTGTCAGCTTCTCTCAACATGTTACTGTGACAGAACACTTTCATTGTGTTGCGTGTAGAAATTTTACCATTGTCAGAAACACTCAAACCAATCCTATGAACCCTGGGCTGCAGAATCACACAGGTTGGGAAATTGTCATAAATTTGTCACTAGTACCCATCACAAATCCATCACTCACTACACGGTGCATGTTAGTCATCTCGCCCAGATAGGGAAGAGTGTGAAACTAGTGTGAAACTCTTTCAAACATGGGAGACTCAGGAGTACTGTTAGACAAACTGTATCCCTACAATGACTGTCAAGATCATTGACTTGTATGTGTTTAATACATACAGGAGCTGCAGTGACTTTAGTAAAGGACTGGTTCTGCTCCCCTGATACAGGTTACATTGCAGCTAACCAATGTCCATGAAAGCTAAGTGACGTTAGGGAGTTTGTTTTGATTGGTAAGAATGAGTGAAAATGCAACTCCGAGATGTTACCTTAGTAAGCACTCTTGCTGCAGACTTTTGTTAAGTCAATACTTTGACCTCACAAGCATTGATGTGGAAGTACACTAGCCATCCTGTCTGCTGGTCAATATAATGTGAAAGCCTTGAAGTAAATATGTGGGGTAATGACACTGAGCTACTAACAAAATGTAAACCAAACTTATTTTAACTTTTCTGAGGATACAAAGCTTGCTCTCTAGTTCACTTTGCTACATTTATCTGGCATAAGCACATGTTATTGAGGAGAATGAAACCCCAGTAAGTCCAAGATAAAATGAAAATACCTGAAGGATATACTGCTACTCATCACTGTTGGCATAGATCTCCACATTTATTTTTCACTGTACCTGTCCATGACTATGCCTTCTCGATGTGGTGAGAAGCAATGCAATGTTTCCCTATTGTTAATAGTATTAAACAGTATGACAGTATTGTTCATACAGTAAACAACTTACATTAGCAATTAGATTGTAGATGTGATCTACACGCACACACCCTCGTACTCACTAGCTCACCGACTCGTGCATGACTGTGAGGTAGTCTCCATTGTTGAAGTTTATGTGGGTGCTCTCACATCTCTGTCCCTATGTGAACATCTTGCAATTCACCATAAAGCTCAAATGCTCTGGCAGCCACTAGAGCTCATCCTCAAACAGCACCAGCCTTTTCAGTCTCTTTAGCTGTGGAACAAGAATGGGTTGGAAAAGCCAATATGCATATGCTTCAGTAACGAACTGAGGAAATTTGAGACTTCACATAAATATCAACTTAAATGGGAATAAGAACTGTTAACTGTCACAACACTCAAGGATTAGGCCTTAAGCCTGTTCTGTGACTACTGTGTGGAATACAGTACAAGGAGACATCTATGATAGTGGGATGTGTGATCACCATGTTATCATTCCCTCCAGCCATTGTCAGACAAATCCTGGTGATGCTACTGTTGCTGCATTAGAACAGCTCATCTGGCCTCAAAGGTGAATGAACTCTGTAGCAGACATCTGTACCTCAGGAAGGTACCAGGAATTGAACCCAGATAATTCTGCACCCAAGGCAGCACCTAGCTGTGTGGCTACACAGGTTTTTGGTAATAGGACCTATGATGGTTTATTCAGGCACCACTGTTGCAGTTCATCATTTAAACAAATCATTCACCTATGGTCTCACACATGCCATGTAATGGCCATTGTGTGTGTAAGTAAACCATATCTATTAGACTGAGTTCTTTGGCAACCAGGCAATCAGGCCCAATTCTGACAATGTGGATATTTGATTTGAGCAATTAGTGTCAGCTAAGGCTAACAACAGCACTCAAGTAGCAAGAATTGTTCACATGTGCAATCAGAAAGATAACTGTGTGTGGCATATCATCTTGTAATGCATAGTGCTTATGTATTGTGTTTTGGATGAGACCCTAACTGTCATTTCATAAATGGGCTGGGCAACAGCACAAGTTCACTCACCTTAAAAAGTAAGGGAATTCCACCTCAAGGCTACACACTAAATGAAGACTATGCTGGTATCTCATGAGTAAAATTTGGAAAGGTTCCTTTAAATTCTTACAGCTTTACAAATAAATATGCAGTCAGTTTTAGTTTGTTGCACATGCATATGCATACACTACACATGCACACACACTTCTGAAAATTACATCACATAATTTTTTTTTTTTTTTTTTTTTTTTTTTTTTTTTTTTTTTTTTTTTTTTTTTTTTTTTTTTTTTGCTTTAACAGCAAATGTCTAGTGCAAACAGAAACAGTGCATTTTTGACTATTATTCCTCATAAGAGGGTTAAAGGCAACATTGCAAAGTACAGCATGCTTTAGTTGTATATTGTGAATAAATTTTCAGTTTCCAACAAGTAACAATTAAGTTATGCAGTGGGATTTCAAATGCACTATATAAAACATGTGATGAAAACAGAAAAAAATTTAACTAGTTGATTCCAGAGGGAACATATTTTGTATTATCTGTGCTTTTGATTAACCATTCAGCCTAGTCCACATTAACCTGGATAATGTGGAACTTTTGGTATAACACTATCAAGCTGTACTGTCCTGTTGCTGCCAGTCCCCGATGTGCAAGCCTTTTTACACTACTTGTATGAAGTGTCCAGTGTGGAGGGTAATTGGAATCTCACCTCCAATGTGAACTCTGCTGTCCTCTCTGCACCATCACACATTGTCGACTATATGACCTTGAATTAGGCGTCTGCCCAGTAGATGACACATCGCACCATGTCCAGAGCCAGGCTGCCCAGCAACCACAGGCCTGGCTGCACCAGAACTGTCCTGCAGAACTGTCCTTCAAGCCTGCCCTACTAATGCTGCCAGCCTCTCCTTTTTCTATGAAAAGTGCTCATTTCCATCCAAAACAGAAATGTGGAACAGTCAACACAGCTACATCCAATACTTCTGTTGTAGCATCTGTAAGGGGTGAACAATATGTTATCTAATGATAAATAGTTTTGCCTGCCACAGGTTGATGGTAGGTAAAATCTTTTGTCAAGCAGCACTAAGAGTAAGAGTCAGGGAGTTCATGTTTTGAGCCTGTCGAGTCCTGGCAGAGATTGACTTGCCAAGTGAGTCCCCACTGCTGTGAGTTGACCATCAACTGAACATTGCAGATTTGTGACAAATGATATTTATTGGCATTTCTGACAAGTATTTTATAAAGGTTTCAGGCATGCCATAGATGTATGTTCATATCTGCATCAACTGAAACGGCCACAGTGAAGAGCGTGTGTGTTCACAATCGTAGCTCGTGATGTAATACCAAGCATCCTGACATAATGTGATTAACCGTAATTAGAACAGTGACACAAATGTAGTATCTGCCTATATTTCAAAATATAAAACATTTTGACAACTGTTAATGCAAACTCTTAATGGTTGTGTGAATGTTACTGACCAGCTGCACCCTAATTAGAAACCACTCCCAATGCAGCTAAATCCAGTTAGTTTCTATTAGGCCTTGGTCACATCAAAATTGAAGCTAACTTGCTATTTTGGTTAATAACAAGCTACATCATATTAATCTGAAGTGATTCACATTGCAATCCTCAAATATGAAAGACATTTTCATCAGGCTGCCTTAAACTACTATTTAATTAAGTTATTTGTTGGATTCAAGTTTTTCCCATTGGCAGGTTCATCTATAGATGAAACTTCAAACTATAAACAAAGGTCTCCATATGTCCACCAGGCAGTCATTTCTCTAAAACAATGTCCTAATGATACACACTTTTGGGAGCCCATCTAGGAAGGGTATGATACACACAAGGTGTAGCTACAAAAATGGGGGTGATGCTGTCAGAGAGAAAAACACATGTGCCAAAAATAAACAACCAATAGCTGAAGCTTAATGCCTTCTCAGTGAAATGCAATGTGGTGTCTACACAAATCTGTAGGACTCTGAACTTTGAGTAAAAGCTGTTATTTTGTTTTGCAGATAAATGTGTAATAACAGAGCAATGAATTGTCATGAAACTTTATATGACACTTGGAAATTTTTTACTATCTTCCTAAAAGAAGAGTATTCCAAAGGCACCACTCACGTGAGTGTATGGATGAAGGGTTTCAAAGATGTCTGAGAACATGTTTAAAATGACTCTCACTCAGGACCTCCATGAACATCAAAAAGCATGTAATCTGTTCAATCCAACCATAATTAGAGTATTCAATTGATTGCTGAAATTGTAGCAATTGAAGAAGAATGATTATGGAACATTTTACATAACCTTCTGAAAAAGAGAAAAGTGTGTGTGCGAAAAACTGGTGAAGAAATTCACACGATCTAACAAAAAGAACCTTGTAAAAATGTGTATTGACACTTTATACCATTTAAAATAATGCCAATTTCTTGGAAAGACGTATAACATGTGACTAATCTGTTTTTTCATTTCCAGTACAGCAACAAAGTGCCCATATGTGCACTGGAAGGGTCAGACTTCACCAAGAGCAAAGAAAGCCCCAATCGGCAATCTAGATTCATAGCAATGACTTTTCAATATTCACTGGGTTCCAGAACATCTAACTATTAACTGCTATTACTACCTTGAGGTGCTTGCACAACTCCATGGGAAAATAAACTACCTGAATTGTCAAAGGAACAAGTTACAGGTTCTGCATCAAGACAGTGCACAGGCTCGTACTGTGTTGTCTGTTAAAAAGGTTTGGAGCAAAACACTGCAACTCAGTGCTAGACCACCTACAATACTTGCGAGACGTAGCACTGTGTTGCTAATCTATTCCCAAGATAAAATCTGCATCAGAAAGAACAAAATTTCAGTTTGTTTTAAGCAGTGAAAAAACAGCAGAACATGTCAAGGAGCACACAGATGAAGAGTTCTAACACCATTTCCCATTTCCATCAACAGAAAATTCCCACTGAGTGTTGTAGAGAGAGAGAGAGAGAGAGAGAGAGAGAGAGAGAGAGAGAGTGTACTGAGGACAAGAACTAAATATTTTATCTTTTTGAAACCAGGTGTGTTACACCATTAGTCACATTATTTTGTAACCACAGCTTACATGTTCACAAATCCCACTGATAGCTCACAACTGCTTTCAAATTCATAGCTTCTCTCTTTGTAATGGAACATTATGTACATTGTCTTTCACTAATTGCATTGAAAGTGGAATTGTGTAATAATCACTTCTCAAAGAATCACTGAGTGAAAGAATTTAACAGTTGCATTAATCATATACAAATTTAAAAGTTAAGGGAAATTTTCTGTTCCTACAAGATATTAATACCAAAAATATTACAATCTCCTCAAAACTCAAAATCCTTCACTACATCATGGACTTTGGGATCACAATGAAACAATGGAAAATCCAGGATGGAATAATAACAATATTGTGAAAAGGGTAGGATGCTCCTCACCGTATGGCAGAGATGCTGAGTCACAGACACACAAAACAAAGACTACTGAACATGTAAGCTTTTGGCCAGAAAGCCCTCCCTCTTCCAAAACACACACACACACACACACACACACACACACACACAGACACACACCCTGCTATCTGTGGCTGCTGGGGCATGTCTTCCATCTCCAATAAATGGGCAAAAAGCAATTTTGCACTTGGATGGGTCTCGCGAACAGCTGAGTATGGTAAAAAATGTTCCCATTAAACACAGGGCAAATTGTGAAGAATAAAGCACACCTCATGTAAGGTGCCTAACAACACTGATAACCCATTATTCACCTCAAGTTGAGCTACAAGAAAGTTAATTACTTTTCCTAATGAAGAAATGAAGAGTGAAGTAATGTTTTGTTACCAGTGTGAAAGTCTTCAAAATTTTTTATTTCTCAATCTTATACAAATTGTGAGACCCGACAAGACATTTACTCTTTTTTCTCATATACTCACAAACAAGTATATTGATGGCAACATTGCCAATTCTGCTGCAATGTTCACCCACGACCATGATGGCACAGAGCTTCTCCTTCATGTGGCATACCTGTGGAAAGGAAAAACACTGGTCAGAGAAAAATTCTGGTCTATACTGTCAATCTCACAGCAAGCAGTTTGTTGTTAGTAAGTATTGTGTAGTCTTCATCAGAAAGCCTTTGACATTTTGCCGTCAGCAGATGCTTTTGTGTCCATGTTGTTTTCTTGTAATAAATGGCACATTTTCTTTGCAATTGAAGTTTTATTTTGTGTTATTCTCTTATGATTTACTGCTATAGCATTATCGTATGGTAGTGGCTAAAGGGATTTTGTTGTTGTTGAAGTATTGGTAGTTACTAATAAACAAATATAACTGAAAACTAAATGAAAAATTTGTGGCGGTGGCAGTGAGGAGACATTGTAGCATGAATATGTCATTTCCTGTGCAAGTTGCTACCAGTGAATCGACAAAATGTAGTATAGATTGACAAAACATGGGTCAATATGCGTCATGCATGCTCTGTCACATCGACAGACGACATCCACCGTGGAACTATGAGTGTGACAACTAGTAAGTGTTCATGCTGGCTCTATGAATGATTTTGTGCCCAGTGTCATGACGATGTTTCAGTCAAAGAAACTGTCGACTACCACAAGGAGATGAATCCAGATACATTCAAAGACTTGCTCATTACTCATTTGCTACCAAATGTCATTTCTGGTAGTGTTTTTGTAATGGACAGTGTGCAGTACCATTCTGTACAGTGAAATAATGCAACAACAGCTGCTGAAAGGAGAGACAAAATAGTCAGTTGGTTGATATCGAAGACTACATGGTCACGATGAGAGATGACCAGTCAGGTGAAGACAATCTTTGGGTTTCCATTCTCACACTCAACAAATAGAGTAATGTCCTTATTTGATATTTTACATCTAACATTTGTGCAATTTGCTTTACATGGTTAATGTTGAAAATCTGACTGTGTCTAATTTTTATTTTGGCTGGAACCATTTTAATGATGTTTCTGCCATTTGATGGTTGTTGTTGTTGTTGTTGTTGTTGTTGTTATGGTCTTCAGTCCTGAGACTGGTTTGATGCATCTCTCCATGATACTCTATCCTGTGCAAGCTTCTTCATCTCCCAGTACCTACTGCAACTTACATCCTTTTGAATCTGCTTGGTGTATTCATCTCTTGGTCTCCCTCTTAATGCCTCAGAACGTGTCCTACCAACTGATCCCTTCTTCTAGCCAAGTTGTGCCACAAATTCCTAGTCTCCCAGATTCTATCCAATACCTCCTCATTAGTTATGTGAGCTACCCATTTAATCTTCAGCATTCTTCTGTAGCACCACACTTAGAAATCCTCTATTCTCTTCTTGTCCAAACTATTTATCATCTATGTTTCACTTCCATACATGGCTACACTCCATACAAATACTTTCAGAAATGACTTTCTGAAATTTAAATCTATACTCGATGATAACAAATTTCACTTCTTCAGAAACACTTTCCTTGCCATTGTTAGTCTACATTTTATATCCTCTCTACTTTGACCATCATCAGTTATTTTGCTCCCCAAATAGCAAAACTCCTTTACTACTTTAAGTGTCTCATTTCCTAAACTAATTGTCTCAGCATCACCTGACTTAATTTGACTACATTCCATTATCCTCATTTTGCTTGTGTTGATGTTCATCTTATATCCTCCTTTCAAGACACTGTCCATTCCATTCCACTGCTCTTCCAAGTCCTTTGCTGTCTCTGACAAAATTACAATGTCATTGGTGAACCTCAAAGTTTTTATTTTTTCTCCATGGATTTTAATACCTACTCCAAATTTTTCTTTTGTTTCCTTCACTGCTTGCTCAATATACAGACTGAATAACATAGGGGAGAGACTATAAACCTGTCCCACTCACTTCCCAACCACTTCTTCCCTTTCCTGTCCCTCTACTCTTATAACTGCCATCTGCATTCTGTACAAATTGTAAATAGCCTTTCTCTCCCAGTATTTTAACCCTGCCACCTTCAGAATTTGAAAGAGGGTATTCCAGTCAACATTGTCAAATGCTTTTTCTAAGTCTACAAATGCTAGATACATAGATTCACCTTTCCTCAATCTATTTTCTAAGATAAGTTGTAGGGTCAGTACTGCCTCACGTGTTCCAATATTTCTATGGAATCCAAACTGATCTTCCCTGAAATCAGCTTCTACTAGTTTTTCCATTCATCTGTATAGAAGTCGCGTTAGTATTTTGCAGCCGTGACTTATTAAACTGATAGTTCAGTAATTTTCACATCTGTCAACACCTGCTTTCTTTGGGATTGTAATTATTATATTCTTCTTGAAGTCTGAGGATATTTCACCTGTCTCATACATTTTGCTCTCCAGATTGTAGAGTTTCATCAGGGCTGGCTCGCCCAAGGCTGTCAGTAGTTCTAATGAAATGTTGTCTGCTCCCGGGGCCTTGTTTCGACTCAGGTCTTTTAGTGCTCTATCAAACTCTTCACGCAGTATCATATCTCCCATTTCATCTTCATCTACATCCTCTTCCATTTCCATAATATTGTCCTCGAGTACATTGCCCTTGTATAGGCCCTCTATATACTCCTTCCACCTCTCTGCTTTCCCTTCTTTGCTTAGAGCTGGGTTTCCACCTGAGCTCTTGATATTCATACAAGTGGTTCTCTTTTCTCTAAAGGTCTCTTTAATTTCCCTGTAAGCAGTATCTATCTTACCCCTAGTGAGATAAGGCTCTACATCATTACATTTTTTCTCTAGCCATCCCTGCTTAGCCATTTTACACTTCCTGTCGATCTCATTTTTGAGACATTTGTATTCCTTTTTGCCTGTTTCATTTACTGCATTTTTGTATTTTCTCCTTTCATCAATTAAATTCAATATTCTTCTGTTACCCAAGGATTTCTACTAGCCTTCGTCTTTTTATCTACATGATCCTCTGCTGCCTTCACTACTTCATCCCTCAAAGCTACCCATTCTTCTTCTACTGTATTTCTTTCCACCATTCCTGTCAATTATTCCCTTATACTCTCCCTGAAACTCTGTACAACCTCTGGTTTAGTCAGCTTATCCAGGTCCCATCTCCTTAAATTCCCACCTTTTTGCAGTTTCTTCAGTTTTAATCAACAGTTCATAACCAATAGATTGTGGTCAGAGTCCACATCTGCCCCTGTAAATGTCTTACAATTTAAAACCTGGTTCCTAAATCTCTGTCTTACCATTATATAATCTATCTGAATCCTGTCAGTATCTCAAGGCTTCTTCCATCTATACAACCTTCTTTTATGGTTCTTGAACCAAGTGTTAGCTATGATTAAGTTGTGCTCTGTGCAAAATTCTACCAGGCAGCTTCCTCTTTCATTTCTTCCTCCCAATCCGTATTCACCTACCATGTTTCCTTCTCTCCCTTTCCCTACTACCAAATGGTAATAATATTTTTTTATGTTATACAATCCAGAGTTTGGCCATTGGCCATTTTCAACTACAGTAACTTATTTGTATGTCAAAATATATCAGACTGGTAGGAAATGTGGTGAAATCTGAACTGTATAACAAAAAAAAAAAAAAAGTTGTTGCTGTCAAGTGGCTGTGTGTGTGTGTGTGTGTGTGTGTGTGTGTGTGTGTGTGTGTGTGTGTGTGTGTGTGTGCGTGTGTGTGACAGTGTAAGGTGACAAACACTGGTAGCACATGTGAAAAAATATATCATTAAGGAACACATCGGTCAGCAGAATGTTGTCCCTACATTAATGCTGCAGTGAATGGCACGGCACTGTTAGGTTCTGAAGGAGTGTTACTGCGGGCCGAAGAGTGGGGCAGGGTCTGTTTTCCTCCGTTGCTGGCTTGTGGCACCTCGAATACCGGCAACTGCACTGCCAGCTGTCAGAGCTCTTCTGTTGACATACAGAGTAATAGGATATAGATTATCTTTGTGATTGACCATTCTGAATCACAAATTCTGCATGTGCTGGTACTTTCAATCAGTAATTTACAACAGTTTACAAAGCTTGAAAAATTAATGACCTCTCCCTTTTCTCAGAAAGTATTTTGTTTTACTGTCACTCAACTGGCAAAGTACAAACATGAAGCATATTTGCAGCTGGTAATCAGGTTTGCTGTTGGCTGTACAATGGAATGACAAAATGTGTTGTTGACTGGGACCCAAATCTGGATCTCCCACTTATCGCGAGTAGTCCAACACAAGCTTTGTCATTCCATTACACAAGTGATGGCTGTTCATATTCTCACCTGTGAATACATTTGCTGTATTTCATAATGGCTGTAGTCCCACAGTGCCTGTTCCTTCAGACATGCAAGCATGTCTAAAGGAACACATTAGATTAGATTAGATTAGATTTACTTTCATTCCAATTGATCCGTAGTGAGGAGGTCCTCCAGGATGTGGAACATGTCAGAAAAACAACAATACATGACAAATATTTAAACTAAAACAAATAAGCTAATGTACCATTCCACAGGTCCCAAGTGGAATGATCGTCATTTTTTAATGAACACTAAGAGTCATTTTACAAATACTATTGCACTGAATTTAAAATAAAAAAGTTTTATATTTATTTATAAGGTAAGAAACATGTAATACAACTACTGTAATACTTATTTACAATGAACACATTACTGCACTGAAATGGTGCAGAAGTTAGATTATACTTACACACACACACACACACACACACACACACACACACACACAAATTTTCAGTGAACACATTACTGCACTGAAATTGTGCAGAAGTTATGTTGTACTTATATACAAATCAGTTGGTTTTCCTCAGAAATTCATCAATGGAGTAGAAGGAGTTGGCCACCAATAAATCCTTTAGGCTTCTCTTAAACTGAATTTCATTGGTTGTTAAGCTTTTTATGGCTGCTGGCAAGTTATTGAAAATGTGTGTTCCTGAATAATGCACACCTTTTTGTACAAGACTAAGTGACTTTAAATCCTTGTGAAGATTATTCTTATTTCTAGTATTGATTCCATGAATTGAGCTGTTGGTTTGAAAAAGTGATATATTTTTAATGACAAATTTCATTAAGGAATAAATATATTGGGAAGCTGTAGTTAGTATCCCTAGTTCCCTAAACAGGCTTCTGCAGGATGTTCTTGAGTTCACACCACATATAATTCTTACTGCACGTTTTTGTGCCCGGAAAACTTTAGCTTGGCTTGATGAACACAGGCACTGCTACATTGTAAATATGTTTTGCTTTGAATCATTTTATATAGTAAAACTTTAATTTTCACCACAGAAACCAAATTTCTGATTATATACATGGTGTTTACTCTAGTTACGACCGCAGTCATAAGCATTAATTTGAAAATAGAGATAAGTTATTGACATAAATTTTAGACTGCTGGTACTTAATGTAAAATTACACCTTACTCTACTCTCACATGACAAATTTATGGTAACAGGTTAAGGCAACACCTATAGCAAGGCTAGACTCATTGCTCACTAGATGAGTCACCCAAACAAATACTGCAAAAGCTGACCACAATATTTCAGAAGTTAATCCCATGTTCTAGGAAATTCACTTTTATACCTTCTCTACACAAAACTAGTGTTATAATATTCACCCATTTAGTCTGGGCAAGAGGAGGGGGCAGAGATGGTCACAGTACAAGTACAGTAACCAATAGTAGTAAACAATATTGCCCTGCTTACCAGTCACAGCTCTGAGCTTTAACAACTTACTAACAAGGAAATACTAGGAATCATGGCAGCTTTTAAATATTTCTCGAAGCACAGAAAACCAAAATTAAACTCTAGAAGTATTTCCCGATGATTCCAACACAGGCACAGCACTGGGAGTTTATAAGTTAGAGATGAGAAAAAGTAACAAGCTTAATGCCTGCAGTGCTATCTGAGCACACCTGATGGGAAAGAGCATAAGTATGCACCCACAGAACAACCTTACCAGGTGTTATCACAGTGTCCTTAAGTATGGAGCGTAATTAATTTCTGGAAATCCAGAACTGAGCCAAGTTAATTTGCAGCCAACGATGACTGGAGATGTTACTTTTCCAATGCAAATGAACGTGACATCTGCTGCATAAGTGGCAGAGTGACACACAAGTGAACTGTACAGCATGGTTGAAAGATCATTTGCCAATACATTCTTCACATGTGGACAATTAAGACTGTAAAACCAACAGAAGCTATCTTTCTGAAGTGAGCTTCAGTATTAAGAAAATCAATCATATATGAAGCTACTTTACGAGGTACTATTTAGTTAACCAGGTTTCCAAACGAGCCATCTAGTTTGCTGGGTATATAATATTTCAGAAGACAGAAACACTGCAAGATATAATAGGACATTACAATTCTTACTCTTACTGTCATGTACACCATAGTACATAGTTAATGAAGCACTATAACCTTTTCACAGTTGATGGAATAGATGTCCCACTAAAGTAATACAGTTTTGAATAGTGGGACATATCTGTCGGGTGTTTAGTGAGAAGCTTTGTGAACTGAGAAAAATGTGATTGGCCAGGGTTGGATCTATGGATGGCTGTTAGTAGTAAAGTGGGGCAGGATGTCTGACAATGTGGCTCTAGCTCCAGAAAATGTCTGTCATCCAAGACTGAAGCAATTTTGTTTCCTTTTACATCACAGACTTTTCAAACAATGCCACTCTAAAGTCATACCTCAGGTTGCACATTATTTTGATTATTTTGATGCAGATGCCCACTAAACTTCATACAATGTAAAAGTGTTTGTATATGTTACATCAAAGTGTTCTCCAAATTATACATTGAAAATTAACGTGAAGTATTTCATGGTTTTCATTGCTATGAGTGAGCATTGATACTGTCAAACTGAGTGCAGGTGACCAAATTTGGAATTCAAATTTATTGGCTTCAGAAATATTATTGTAATATTTTTCCCTTTCTGAACATAGGTATTGAGCTGTAGTAGAACATTTTGTCTTATTACCTTTTCCTCGGACAGATCAAAAGTAAAAATTCTGCATCTCAACTTGACACCACCTGGGGTTAATTTGACCTATTATCTTTTCTGGTAATTGTGGATTGTTTGATGGATGATTTTTGAAAGTACCATTAATTGGCGAGTAAATAGTGCATAATTAAATTTATATATTTGTCGTGCTGATAAGACTCCCAAGCAAAAGTTTACTTTGAAAACTCTAGATTCAAACAAAAGCAGGGAGTTGGTTAAGTTTGTAGGACTTTGGTTCCACCTCACCTACTTGCAGAATTGAATTTTACTTTTGTAGGTGGTAGTTTATCAGTCATGAAAGAGTTTTCATTCTCATATTTTGATATCAATATAACATGTGTTAACCAGGAAGGGCTTAACACATCCACAAGTTTTATTATTACACCCTGGTGCACTTCCAAACCCAAAGGGGAGACATGAAAATAATTTCTGTGTATCACTTGGACACCATACAGCTTAAATTAATTATAACGAGCTCTAATGTATTACTCAACAAAGCAAACCATGGGCCTGGCCATGGCTGGAACTGCAAAAACTAGATACAGCCACTTTCCAGTTGTCACACTAAAAGCACAGAGAGCAATGCCAAAACTTGCTCTGTGAGGATCTGTGATGACAATGCCATTAAAACTGCTAGCGAGGAGAAAGTCACAAGTGCAAAAATGTGATTAAAACAAAGTAAACAAAACAAAATTGATGTTCCTATGTACCAATTTTTATGGTTAATTCTACTTCTGAGCATTTTGCCAAGTTTCCACTTTGTGCATGGTATTTCGTTGATAGACCCAGCTGTCTTTCAGGTGCTTGAAGTTTTGCTTTCGTGCACTCACTGCTTGGACTCCAACTGGACAGAATAATTGTTTGGTCTCACTTATTTGTAGTAAAGTTATATTCCTGACCCACACTAAAACATTTGATATATATTTTTTAAGAGCTAGCACTGATCCTGTCAACTGCAAATTCAGCATTTTCTAACTCTGGAGAATACTATGGTACTGACACCAATAAACTGTCTGCCATACACCAAGCATCATTTAAATTAATCATTCTGTCTTGTGTAATAGGTTTTCCGATGTCTGTTTCAATATCTAAGCTATGCTGTCCCAGTGACTGTTCACACCACCATATTGGTTTCATATTTGATTCCACAATTATATTCAGGGCAGTGTTCAGTGACAGCTCCTTTTCTCTGTTTTATTCAGATACATCACTGGTGTTTCTGACTGTTTAGAGATTCCACCCCCACATAGAAGATGCAACATTATCATTGAATACAATATACACTCAGATTTTGAAGACATAGACCATCATCAACATTACTGAGGAAAGTTTTTATCTTATGAGGAGAACACAACATGTGTCATGCTCTTATTTCCCCACAAACCTTTTTCATTTGAAGAGGGTCTAAATAACCACACACTTGACTTATGTGCTGACTGTCTACAATTTCTGAGTAAATGGCAGTCAAAGTTTGAGGCACTTTATGTGCCTTTTAGTGTCTAAGTAGTATGACTGAAGTGGTAGCACAGTGGCCTGCATCACAGCTCCACATTTTGTGCCTAGTGTTTGAAACATCGCTTATTTTTATTTTTGTTCTTCATTTATCTATCCTAACCCATAGAAGTTTACTACACAAATGTTTTCCGGTTGCCATGTTTGCCTTGCTAATGAATTTGAGGAAGAAGAATAAATCAATGATAAAATTGTTTGAAACTATTCATTGAAAACCCTATTATGTATCTCTACTGAAAATTAATAACAAGTGGAAGTTACACATGGTTTGCAGTCAATTTATTACCAACATGTGAAATTTTCAATCTTAGTGATGTTTCCCAAGTGAAGTTCATATTGGGAAAAGTCACTGGCAAACCTGGCTTCTTGCAATGCTCATGTTGTTCTAAATCTGTTTCAAATTTTTCTGTGATCAGTGTCATCCAAGGGAATGCCCCAAGTCTTGCTGAAGACTAAACATAAGAATAAATCATTGCATTCTTATTTCATTCTAATATTATGAGATCAAAAGGATTGTAACCCTGCAAATACCGTACAAACATTTAACTGCTAGTTACTGTCTGTTACAATACGTCTTAATTTGCTACACAGTCATGGTGACGTGTCAAGCAGTCCCTTGTTCACTATGTTTGAGGAGTACAATGCTGCAAATGGGGTTACCAATTAGAAGTTAATACTGGCTTGTCCTACCCCCACAAAGTCGAGGTGGGGCCCTATGTGCCATTGAATATCCAAGGGCCACTGAGAAGCATCTTACAAATTATAACTGTACGCATTTCATCCCTCCAATTACATCACCATCTGTGGCAAAATAAAGAAACTACTTCAGAAAAAGTGTATGTAGATTTTGCTGCAGAATCTTATTCTGCTATAAACTATGGTTCCCACTGAATATTTCATAGTTGCCCTCTACCACCCGCACTCAGCATAGTGGCAGATCGAGTGTGGTATCATTGGATGTTCCCTCTCAGACAAACTGGAATTATAAAGTCTTCCGGTATTTAGGAAACATAGGTTTCTCACTCAGCAGTAACCAAAAGCACCCAGAAGAAGGTAACTTACAATGGGGACCTAAACATTAGTAGTCTTATATTTATTGTCTTATATTTATTGACAATGCGGTCACAAACCCACAAAAATTTTATTGAATGTTTTACAAATAGTCAAAGGGAGGAACTGAAAGGTATTTTCCTGAGCAACTGTAAGGCATTCTCTGAAAGCCCTGGTATGGTAAAAGATTTTCAAAATAAAGTGGAAGGATCATGAACTGTTTTCCATGATGCCATATATTTTTCCATTTAAAAAAAAAAAAAAAAAGCAAGTGGTGAGAAGAAACATACAAAAGATGGTCTCACGAGGGATAATTGAAAGTTCAACAAGCAGGTATAAATATTGACTTATAGTTTAAAGAAGAAGAACGGTTGTGCCAGGTTGGTTCTGGATACCAGGAAGTTAAATGAAACTGTACTAAGAGAGACTGACACACTAGCTAACATGGATGAAATTTTGCAAAAGTTCAACCAATGTAAATTTCTCACTTCTTTTGATATGACTTGTGGCTATTGGGACATTAGTTTGGACAAGGAATCTAGGCCATGTACAGCATTTTTACATGAAGGTAAGTGTTATGAATACTGTGTGATGCCTTTTGGTCTGAATTTGTCTATATTTGTCTTTTTCAGAGCTGTTGACAAGCTGCTACATGTGATATTCACCATTGAAACAGTGGTCTATGTAGATCAAATCCTCGTACTTAGTGCAAAATAGTTCAAACACTGTAAGATTCTGAATAAAGTATTGAGAGCTATGCATGGAGGAGGTATGAAACTACAATGAGTAAATCTGAATTTGGAAAGAAGAATATTCGGTGGGTCACAGGATTAAAAAGGAATGCATACAGCCTGATGCAGAAAGGATCGCTGCTATTCAGATTTCCCACCACCTAAGCTGGAGAACAGCTTTCATTTAGTAATAACATGAGCAGACAAGGGAAATGTGACCATTGTGTAGGACACAGAAGATTATAACACACGAATGGGAGATCATCTGAGTGAATCCGTGAATCCATTTACAGAAACTTAACAGAGATCAGACAGCCAAAACAATGAAATCAATGCTAAAGTAAACTACAACGAATTTTGACATGGTCAGAAGACTCATTCCGAGGGTTCCCAAGGCACTAAGAACATATGGTGTACAGAAGGGCCACAAAGATTCCTTTCCTTTACAACTGATTCTGAGTACCATTCATTCACCAACGTATGGTCTAGCAAAGGAACTGGCTCCAAAGCTCCAGGATTTGGTGGGCCACACAAATTCAGACATTAAGTACTCCAACCATTTTGTGGAACATTTAAAAGAAAACTGTATCTTGGCCACACACTTGATGGTCAGCTTCAGTGTCAAGTCTTTATTCATGAATTTACTGATACAAGACACCATGACCACATGGCACTTGATATCTGCAATCTAGTCCTCCACTCTCTAACGTCCAACTGCTTCAGGTAGAAAGAGGAATTTTATGAACAGACAGGTCTAGTAGCAATAGCCACCCCTCTTTTGCCTATTGCCACAGACATCTTTACGGAAGAATTTTAAGAAGCAGCACTTCAGTTACATCACTACACCCTTAATGTTGCCTCCAATTTCTTGAAAATTCTTTCATTATCTGGCCACATGGAGATGAAGAGCTACGAAATTTCCACCAGCACCTCAACCAGCAGCAGGCAGAATCCAATTTACATGGAGATGGAAAAGAATTGGGTGATGACTTTTCTTGAGGTGGAAGTTTACGGAAACCCTGAAGGCAAACTGGGCCATAGAAAACATAATAAGCCAACCTGTACTGACAGGCACCTGCATGCCACCTCCCAATATCATCCAACACAGTAGAAATCCACCCTGCACAATTTAATCACTAGTGCTTTCAGGATTGGTGATGAAGAACATCTAAAGTGTGAACTTCAAAACCTCAAGTTCATTTTTTGTGCCAACAGCTATGGATTGAAGGTAATAGATAAAACTATGGTGTCCAAGAATAAGAAATTGAGAATAACAACAGGAAGCACAAAACATCACTCTATTAATATATGTTCAACTTGTCACTGAACGGATGGGCAAAATTCTAAGTTGAGCAGGCACCAAACCGATTTTGTGAAGTAGCAACACAATAAAAGATGTTCTTTGAACAACAAAAGACAGAGTTGAGAAACTACATGTTGGTGGAGTTCATGAAATCAGGTGAGAATGTGGATTAGAGTATGTAGGCGAAAGGGGGCAACCTATCAGCACACGTATATCTGAACACGAAAGACATATCCGAGAATGACAGCACACCAGGATGACAGCAGCAAAAAGTCAATTTTGGTAAGGCAAGGATGCTGGCAAAACAGGCTCTTACTTTGAGGAGGAAGATTAGAGACGTGATAAAAATAGTCAAGCAACTGGCCAATATGAACAGAGAAGACGGGCATGGACTTTCGATGTCTTGGCTGCCACCAATAACAGCACTACGGAATGACAGCTAACGTGAAGCCACACATAGAGCCACACAGGAGACCACAATGGCTGTAGGTTAGTTTAGGTTAGGTTACATCGTACTGACACACCTCGGCCAGCAGTAAAATTCAGGGAAACAACACCACGTCAAAATTGCCGCCTGGTTTTCCATTAGCCGAATTCCATAAATCACAACCAATAAGGCAAATACAAATCAAAATGTTGGGTTTCCACCAATGAAAATGAATAATAACAACACTAATAAAGATTTCTAACATCCCTCCCCTTCATCCTAAACAGCCTATCAGATTTAGACAACAGCAAAGTCTGCACATATATAGGAAACAGAGGCTTCTCACTCAGCAGTAAACAAAAGCACACGGAAGAAGGTTACTTGCAATGAGGACCAAAACTTTGGTAGTCTTATATTTACTGACAATGCGATCACAAACCCACAACCTTTTCATTGAATCTCTTACTAATATTCAAAGGGAGGAACTAAAAGGCATTCTCCTGAGCAACTGGAAGGCATATTCAGACAGCCAAGGTTTGGTAAAAGATTTTCAGTGTAAAATAAAGTTGAAGGATCAGAACTGTTTTCCAAGCAGCCTTTATCATTCCACTTTCAGAAAAACAAGCAATGAGAAAAAGCATTCCAAATATGGTCTCATGGGGGATAATTGAAACGTTAACCAGCAGGTGTAATAACACACTTGTAGTCTAAAGAAGAAGAATGGTGGTGTCAGGTAGGTTCTGGATGCCAGGAAGTTGAATGAAACCGTAGTAAGAGTGACAGACTAGCTAACATAGATGAAATTTTCCAAAAGTTCCACCGATGTAAATTTCTCACTTCTTTTGATATGACTTGTGGCTATTGGAATATCATTTTGGCCAGAGTCCAGGACATCTGCAACATTTTTACATCACGATAACTCTTACAAATACCGTGTGATGCCATTTATTCTGTACTTGTTTATGTGTGTGTTTTTCAGAACTGTTGACAAGGTTCTAGGTGAGATATTAAGCAATGAAATGATGGTCTATGTAGATCATATCCTCACAGTGAGTGCAGAATGGTACAAGCACTGTAATATTCAGAATGACGTATTGAGAGCTATGTATAGAGAAGGTATGAAACTAAAATTAGTAAATCTGAATTTGGAAAGAAGGAAATTTCATTTGTGGGTCACAGGATTAACTAGGAATTCATACAGCCTGATGCAGAGAAGCTTGCTTCTTCTGCAATTTTCCCACCACCCAAGCTGGAGAACAGCTTCCATTTAGTAATAATACAAGCAGACAAGGGAAATGCAACTATTGTGTTAGACATAGAAGATTATAACAAACGAATACCGAGGTGTGTCAGTATGATGTAACCTAGCCTAACCAAACCTAACCTACAGCCAATGTGGTCTCCCATGCGGCTCTGTGTGTGGCTTCACATTAGTTGTTGTCCTGTAGTGCTGTTATTGCTGGCATTTAACACATCAGAAGTCAGTGCCCTCCTTCTCTATTCATATTGGCCAGTTGCTTGACTCTTTGTATTGCTTCTCTAATCTTCTTCCTGAAAGTGAGAGGATGTTTTGTCAGCATGTTTGCTTCATCAAAATTGACTGTTTGCCACACTCATCCAGGTGTGCCATCATACTCGGATATTTCTTTTGTGTTCAGATGTCAGTGTGGTGATGGGTCACTCCATTGCTCCTTCATACATTAAACCACATTCACACCTTATTTTGTGAAATCTAGAAGCATGTAGTTTGTCAACTGGGTCTTTTGTTGTGCTATGAACATCTTTTATTGTGGTGCTGCTCCACAAAATGGTTTGAAGCCTGCTCGATGGAGAATTTTGGCGACCAGTCAGTGACACCTTGAACATATGGTAATAGAGCAATGTTTTGTGCTCCCTTTTGCTATCCTCTATTGCCTTCATTCTTTGTCGACATACTTTTATCTATTACTTTCATTCCATAACCATTGCCAGAAAAAATGGACTTGCTGTTTTGTAGTTCACACTTTAGATGTTCCTCATCGCCGAACTTGAGAGCACTATTAGTTAAAATGTGCAGGCCAGATTTCCCCTGTGTAGGGTGATATTGGAAGGAAGCATTCAGGTGCCTGCAAGTACATGTTGGCTTATTACTTTTTCTGTTGCCCAGTTTACCATCAGGCATTCTGTAAACTTCTAAGTCTAATAAAGGCAGCATCCGATTCTTCTCCATCTCCATAGTTAATTGGGTTCTGTGTGCTGCTGGTTGATGTGCTGGTGGAAATTTCGTAGCTCTTCCTGTTAGTGTGGAAAGATAATGAAAATATTTTCATGATATTGGAGCCAACATTCTGGGAGTAATGGCGCGGGCTGGAGGGCTGTTTTTTAAAATTCTTCCATAAACATATCTGCTGAAGCACTTGAAAAAAGGGAGCCCATTGCTACTCCACCATTCTGTTCATAAAATTTCCCTTTCCACCTGAAATAGGATGCCATTAAAGAGATATTGAGTGCAATCAGTCCTTTCATGGTATCTTGTATCTGTACATTCATGAATAAAGACTTCACATCAAAGCTAACCATCATGTCTGTGGATGAGATAGAGTTTTCTTTTAAAAGTTCACTCAAAATTTCGTAAGTCCTTAATGTCCAAACTTGGGCAGCCCAACAAATGTTGGAGCTTTGGAGCCAGTTCCTTTCCTAAACCATATGTTAGTGAATGAATGGTACTCATAATCGGTTGTAAAGGAAAGCCCTCTTTGTGGACCTTCTGAGCACCATATATTTTAGGTGCCTGTCGAAATAGTGGGATGGGTCTTCTGGTCATGTCAAAATTCGTTCCACTCTACTTTAGTAGTGTTTGCATCGCTTTGATTATCTTGGCATTCAGACCTCCATTAAGTTTCTGTAAATGAATTTATTCAGAACATTTCCCATTCGTTTGTCATAATCTTCTGTATCCAACACAATGGATGCATTTCCCTTGTCTGCTCGTGTTATTACTAAATGAAAGCTGTCTTCCAGCTTGGGTGGTGGGAAACCTGCAATAGCAAAATGGAATATTATAACATTGCATGGAAAACAGTTCATGATCATTCAACTTTATTTGCCATTGAAAACCTTTTACTCAACGTCGGCTATCTGAAAATGCCTTACAGTTGCTCAGGAGAATACCTTTTAGTTCCTCCGTTTGACTATCTGTGAAACATTCAATAAAATTTTTGTGGGTTTGTGGCCACATTGTCAATAAATATAAGACTACCGATATTTTGGTCCATATTGTGAGTGACCTCCATTCGGGAGCTTTTGTTTACTGCTGAGTGAGAGACTTCTGTTTGCTATATACCTGTAGACTTCGCGGTTGTCTAATTCTAGAAGGCTGTTTATGGTGAAGTGGAGGGATGTTAGAAATCTTTATTAGTGTTTTTGTTATTTCTTTTCATTGGGTTAAACCTGAAATTTTGTTTTGTATTTGCATTACTGGTCGTGATTTATGGGATTCGGCTAATGGCAAACCAGGCGACAACTGTGACGAGGTGTTGTTTCTTTGAATTTTGGTGCAGGCTGAGGCATGCCAGTAAGATGTAACCTAACCTAACTTGACCTACAGCCACAGTGGTCTCCCATGTGAGTCTATGTGTTGCTTCGTGTTAGTTGTCGTGATGTAGTGACGTTATTGCTGGCAGCCAAGACATCAGAAATCGGTGCCCATCTTCACTGTTCATATTGGACAGTCACTTGACTATTTCTATTGTGTCTCTAATCTTCCTCCTCAAAGTAAGAGCCTGTTTTGATAGCATGCTTGCCTTACCAAAATCAACTTTTTGCCGCACTCATCCTGGTGTGCAGTCATACTCAGATATGTCTTTCGTGTTCAGATATCCATGTGCTGATGAGTCACACCATCTCGCCTACATACACTAATACACATTTGTACCTGATTTCGTGAACTCCAGCAGAATGTAGTGTGTCAGCTGTGTCTTTCATTGTGCTAAGAAAATCTTTTATTGTGTTGCTGCTCCACAAATTTGTTTGATGCCCTCTCGATGGAGAATTTCGCCCACCGGTTGAGTGACACCTTGAATGTATGGTAATAGGGAGATGTTTTGTGCTTCCTTTTGCTATCCTCTATTGCCTTCATTATTTGTCGCCATACTTTTATCTGTTACTTTCATTCCATAACTGTTTTCACAAAAAATGGACTTGAGCTTTTGTAGTTAACCCTTTAGATGTTCCTCATCTCCAATCCTTGAGTGCCCTCTTGGTTAAAGTATGCAGGGTGGGTTTCTTCTACATAGGGTAATATTGGGAGGATGCATGCAAGTGCCTATCAGTACGGGTTGGCTTATTAGAAGTTCTATGGCCCAGTTTACCATCAGGCTTTCTGCAAACATCATGTTGAGAAAGGCAGCACCTGATTCTTTTCCATCTCCATAGTTAATTGGATTCTGCGTGTTGCGGTTGAGGGCCTGGTGGAAATTTTGTAGCGCTTCCTCTCCATGTGGCCAGATAATGAAAGTATTTTCAAGATATCATAGCCAGCAATCTGGGTGTAAAGATGCGGACTGGAGAGCTGTTTCTTCAAATTCTTCCAGAAAGACGTCTGCTGCAATAGGCAAAGGGGGGAGCCCATTGCTATTCCACCTGTCTGTTCATAAAATTATCCTTTCCGCCTGAAATAGGTGGTCATTAAAGAGTGGAGTACTAGATCACAGATATGTTATGCCATGCATCCCTGTTCATGGTATCTTTTATCAGTACATTCATGAATAAAGACTTAATGTCGAAGCTGATCATCATGTCATATAGTTTCTTTTAAATGCTCCTCAAAATGGGTAGAGAACTTAATGTCTGAATTTGTGTGGACCACCAAATGCTGGAGCTATGAGGCCAGTTCCTTTGCTAGACCATATGTTGGTGAATAAATAGTACTTGTAATCAGCTGTAAAGGAAAAGGCTCTTTGTGGACTTTCTGTACAGCACATATTCTAGGTGCCTGTTGAACATGTGGGATTAGTCTTCTGGCCATGTCAAAATTCATTCTAGTTTACTTTAGTAGTGTTTGCATCGATTTGATTGTCTTGGCCGTTGGATCTCCGTTAAGTTTCTGTAAATGTCAGATCTCTGTTAAGTTTCTGTAAATGCATTCATTCTGAATATCCCACATTCATTTGTTATAATCATCTGTGTCCAACACAGAGGTCTCATTTCCCGTGTCTGCTCATGTTATTACTAAATAAAAGCTGTTCTCCAGTCTGGGTGGTTGGATACTTGCAATAGCAGCAATCTTTGTGCATCAGGCTGTATGCATTCATTCTTAATCCTGTAATCCACAAATGAAATTACCTTTCTTCAAAATTCAGATTGACTGATTTTAGTTACATACCACCTATATACACAGCTCTCAATAATTCATTCAGAATCTTACAGTCTATGAACCATTCCGCACTCACTAAGAGGATATCATCTACATAGACTGTTATTTCATTGGTTAATATTCCACATAGCACCTTGTCAACAGCTCTGATAAACACACACATAGACAAGTACAGATCAAATGGCATCACAAAGTATTTGTAACACTTACCTTCACACAAAAATGATGTACATAATATAGATTACTTGGCCAAATTGATATTCCAATAGCCACAATTAATATCAATATAGGGGAGAAATTTAAATCAGTGGAATTTTAGCAAAATTTCATCTATGTTGGCTAATTGTTCACTATCTCTTGCTACAGTTTCATTTAACTTCTTGGCATCCAGAACCAACTTGCTGCCACCATTCTTCTTCTTGCCCTCTTTTTTTTTTTCCCCCGAAATAGAATATTATAAGGCTGCTTGGAAAACAGTTCTTGATCCTTCAGCTTTATTTGCAAATGAAAATCTTTTATCAAACCTGCTCTGTCTGAAAATACCTTACATAATACCTTTTAGTTCCTCCATTTGACTATTTGTGAAACATTCAATAAAATTTTTGTGGGTTTGTAATCGCATTGCCAATAAATATAAGACTACCAAGGTTTCAGTCCTCATTGAAGCAACCTTCTTCTGGGTGCTTTTGTTTACTGAGTGTAAACCCTCTGTTTCTTATATACGTGCAGAAATGAAATGAAATGATCTTACGGCATCGTCGGCCGGGAGGCCCCATGCAGGGAAGTTCAGCCGCCGTACTGCAATTCCTTTAACGTCACTTTGGCGACTTGCAAGTCAATGAAGATGAAATGATGATGAAAGACACACAACACCCAGTCATCACGAGGCAGAGAAAATCCCCGACCCCGCCGGGAATCGAACCTGGGGCCCTGTGCACTGGAAGCGAGAATGCTACCACAAGACCACAAGCTGTGGACTATACCTGCAGACTTTGTAGTTGTCTAATTCTGATAGGCTGTTTAGGATGAAGGGGAGGGAGGTTTGAAATCTTTATTAGTGTTGTTATTATACATTCTCATTGGTTAAAACCCTACATTTTGATTTGTATTATCAATACCTGTTGTGATTTATTGAAATTGGCTAATTTAAAAGAAGGTGACAATGGAACATTCCATTGTCTCCCTGAATTTTATTGCCGGCCAACATGTGTCAGTAAGACGTAACCTAACCTGATCTACAGCCACTGTGGTCTCCCGTGAGGCACTATGTTTGGCTCACATTAGCTGTCGTCCTGTAGTGCTGTTTTTGCTGGCAATCAAGATAGCAGAAGTCAGTGCCCGTCTTCTCTGTTCATATTGGCCAGTCACTTGACTATTTCTATTGGCTCTCTAGTGTTCCTCCTGAAAGTAAGAGGTTGTTTCAGCAGCATACTTGCATTACAAAATTCAACTGTTTGTGGCACTCATCCTGATGTACTGTCATACTCAGATATGTCTTTTGTGTTCAGATGTTAGTGTGCTGATGGGTCACCCCATCTCACCTACATACACTAATCCACATACACACCTAATTTTGTGAACTCCAGAAGCATGTAGTTCATCAACTGTGTCTTTCTTTGTGCTAAGAATAACTTTAATTGTGTTGCTGCTTCGCAAAATTGGTTTGATGCATGCTCAACGGAGAATTTTGGCCACCGGTTGAGTGGCACCTTGAACACATGGTAATAGAGTGATGTCTTGTGCTTCATTTTGCTATCCACTATTGGCTTCTACCTTAGTCACCATAGTTTTATCTATTACTTTCATTCCATAACCGTTGGCACAAAAATGGACTTGAGGTTTTGTAGATAACTCTTTAGATGTTCCTCATTGTTGATCCTGAGAGCCCTCCTGGTGAAAATTTGCAGGGGGGATTTCTTCTGTGTGAGGTTATATTGGGAGGAGGCATGGAGGTGCCTGTCAGTACAACTTGGCTTCTTATGTTTTCTGTGGCCCAGTTTACCATCAGGATTTCTGAAAACATCCTTGTTGAGGAAAGGCAGCACCCTATTCTTTTCCATCTACATAGTTAATTGGATTCTGTGTGCTGCTGGTTGAGGTCCTGGTGCAAATCTCATAGTGCTTCCTCTCCATGTGGCCAGATAGTTACTGTATTTTTAAGATATCATAGCCAACATTCTGGGCATAATAGTGCGGACTGGAGCGCTGTTTACTCAAATTCTTCCATAAAGATATCTGCTGCCACAGGTGAAACAGGGTAGCCAATAGCTACTCCACCTGTCTGACAATAAAATTCTGCTTTCCACCAGAAATAGGTTGTCGTTAAGAAATGGTGTACTACATCAGAGATATCGGGTGGCATGCATCTCTCTTCATGATGTCTTGTATTGGTACATTCGTGAAATAAGACTTGACATCGAAGCTAACCATCATGTCTGTGGCCGAGATACAGTTTTCTTTTAAATATTCCTCAAAATGGGTGGATACCTTAAAGTCTGAATTTGTGTGGTCCACCAAATGTCTGAGCCTTGGAGGCAGTTCCTTTCCAAGACCATATCTTGGTGACTGAATGGCACTCACAATCAGTTGTAAGGGAAAAGCCTCTTTGTGGACCTTCTGTGCACCATATATTCTTGGTGCCTGTGGAACTTGTGGGATGGGTCTTCTGGCCATGTCAAAATACATTCTAGTTTACTTTAGTTGTGTTTGCATTGATTTAATTGTCTTGGCCGTCAGATCTTCGTTATGTTTCTGTAAATGAATTCACTCAGAATATCTCCCATTCATCTGTTATAATCTTCTGTGTCCAACACAGTGTTTCCATTTCCCTTGTTGGCTCACGTTATTGCTAAATAATAGCTGTTCTACAGCCGGGGTGGTTAGTAACCTGCAATAGCAGGAAGCTTTTCTGCATCAGAATGAATACATTCCTTGTTAAACCTGTGACCCCGAAATTAAATTTTCATCTTTCCAAATTCAGATTTACTAATTTTAGTTTCATACCTCTTCTATACATAGCTCTCAATACTTCATTCAGGACATTACAGTGCTTGAACCATTCTGCACTCACTACGAGAATATCATGTATATAGACCTTTATTTCATTGTTTATTATTTCACGTAGCACTTTCTCAACAGCTGTCATAAACACACACATAGAGAAGTACAGACCAAATGGCATCACACAGTATTTGTAACACTTACCTTCATGTAAAAATTCTGGATATGGCCTAGATTCCTTGGTAAAACTGATATTCCAGTAGCCACAAGTCGTATCAAAAGCAGTGAGAAATTTACATTGGTTGCACCTTAGCAAAATTTCCTCTATGTTAGCTAGTCTGACACTCTCTCTTACTACAGTTCATTCAACTTCCGGCATCCAGAACCAACCTGTCACCACTGTTCTTCTTCTTTAAACTACAAGTTTGTAATTATACCTCCTGGTTGACGTTTCAATTATCCCCCCTGGGATCATCTTTTGAATGTTTCTTGACATTGCTTGTTTTTTTTGAAAGTGGAATAATATAAGACTGGATGGAAAAAAGTTGATGATCCTTCAATTTTATTTTCCACTATATATCTTTTCCAATCCTGGGCTGTCTGAAAATGCCTTCCAGTTGCTCAAGAGAATACCTTTTAAATCCTCCCTTTACTGATTGTAAAAAATTCAATAAAATTTTTGTGGATTTGTGATCGCATTGTCAATAAATATAAGACTAACGAAGCTTCTGACCTCATTGCAAGCGACCTTCTTCTGGGTACTTTTGTTTACTGCTGAGTGAGAAACCTCTTTTTCCTATGTAAATGCAGTCATGGCTGTTGTCTAATTTTTGATGGGCTGTTTAGGTTGAAGGTGAGGGATGTTGAAAATCTTTATTAGTGTTGTTATTATTCATTTTCATTGGTGGAAACCCAACATTTGATTTATATTTGCATTAGCGGTTGTGATTTATGGAAATCGGTTAATGGAAATCCAGGCAGCAATTGTGACATAGCTGGCCAGTGTGGCCGAGTCATTCTAGGCACTACAGTCTGGAACTTCGCAACCCCTACGGTCGCACGTACGAATCTTGTCTCATGCACGGATGTGTGTGATGTCCTTAGGTTAGTTAGGTTTAAGTAGTTTTAAGTTCTAGGGTGCTGATGACCTCAGAAGTTAAGTCCCATAGTGCTCAGAGCCAATTGTGATGTGGCGTTGTTTCCCTGTATTTTAGTGTGCCAGTAAGACGTAACCTAACCTACAGCCACTGTGGTCTCCCATGTGGTTCTATGTGTGGCTTCACATTAGCCTTCATCCCGTAGAGCTGTTATTGCTGGCTGCCAAGACATAAGAAATCAGAGCCCGGCTTCTCTGTTCATATTGGCCAGTCACTTAACTATTTCTATTGGCTCTCTATTCTTCCTCCTGAGAGCAAGAGGCTGTTTCGGCAGCATGCTTGCTTTACAAACATCAACTGTTTGCGCACTCATTCTGGTGTGCTGTCATACTCGGATATGTCTTTCATGTTCTGATGTTTGTGTGCCAATGGGTCGTCCCATCTCACCTACATACACTAATCCACATTCGCACCTGACTTTGTGAACTCCAGAAGCGTGCAGTTCATCAACTGTGTCTTTCATTGTGCTACGAACACCTTTTATTGTGTTCCTGCTTTGCAAAATTGATTTGATGCCTGCTCGATGGAGAATTTTGCCCACCGGTTGAGTGACACCTTAAACACATGGTAATAGAGTGATATTTTGTTCTTCCTTTTGATAGCCTCTATTGCCTTCAGTCTCCATTGCCATAGTTTTTTCTGTTACTTTCATTACATAACTGCTGGCACAAAACATAAACATGAGGTTTTGTAGTTCACCCTTTAGATGTTCCTCATTGCTGCTCCTGAGAGCCCTCCAGGTGAAAGTTTGCAGGGCAGATCTCTTCTGTGCAAGGTTATATTGGGAGTAGGCATGCAGGTGCCTGTCAGTACAGTTTGACTTGTTATGTTAGTTTACCATCAGGCTTTCTCTAAACATCCATATTGAGGAAGGCAGCACCCAGTTCTTTTCCATCTCCATAGTTAACTGGATTCTGCGTGCTGCTGTTTGAGGTCCAGGTGGAAATTTTGTTGTGCTTCCTCTCCATGTGGTCAGATGATGAAAGTAATTTCATGACACCAGAGCCAACATTCTGGGTGTAATATTCTGGACTGGAGTCTGTTTCTTCAAATTCTTCCATAAATATGTCTACTGTACTAGGCAGAAGAGGGGAGCCCATTGTTACTTCACCTGTCTGTTCATAAAATTCAACTTTCCACCTGAAATAGATGGTCAATGAAGAGTGGAGCACTAGATCGCAGTTATTGGGTGCCATGTGTTCCAGTTCATGGTGTCTTAGGGTGTACAGTTGTGAATAAAGACTTCATGTCGAATGTAACCATCACGTCTGTTGCCAAGATTCATTTTTCTTTTAAAAGTTCCACAAAATGGGGGAGTCCTCAATGTATGAATTTGTGTGGCCCACCTAATGTCAGAGCTTTGGAGTCAGTTCCTTTGCTAGACCGTACATCAGTGAATGAATGGTACTCACAATTGGTTGGCAAGGAAAGGCCTCTTTTGCACCTTCTGTACACCAGATATTCTAGGTGCCTGTGGATCTTGTGTTATGAGTCTTCTGGCCATGTCGAATTTCGTTCTAGTTTACTTTAGTTGTGTCTGCATCGATTTGATTCTCTTGGCCGTTGGATCTCCATTAAGTTTCTGTAAATGAATTCATTCAAACGTTCTCCCATTTGTTTGTCATAATCTTCTGTATCCAACACAATGGTCGTATTTCCCTTGTCTGCTCATGTTATTACTAAATGAAAGCTGTTTCCCAACCTGGGTGGTGGAAAACCTGAAGTAGCAGCAAGATATTCTGCATCAGCCTGTATGCATTCCTTTTCAATCAGTGACCCACAAATGAAATTTCCTCTATTCCAAATTCAGATTTACTCATTTTAGTTTCATACCTCCCCTATACATAGCTCTCAATACTTTATTCAGTATCTTACAGTCCTTGAACAATTCTGTGCTCACTATGAGGATATCATCTACATAGACTGTTATTTTATTGGTTAATATCTGATGTAGCAGTGTGTCAACAGCTCTGATAAACACACCCATAGACAAGTACAGACCAAATGGCATCACACAGTATTCTTAACACTTACCTCCATGTAAAAATGATGTATATAGCCTAGAGTCCATGGCCAAACTGATAGCCAATAGCCACAAGTCATATCAAAAGAAGTGAGAAATTTACATCAGTGGGACTTAAGCAAAATTTCATCTCGTTAGCTAATTTGTCACCCTCTCTTGCTACAGTTTGTAATGGGCCTCTTTCTCCAGTGGACAAATATTAATTATTATCAGTAGTAGTATATTAGGCTACAAATTATCATTTTAAACCTGTGTGGTCTCCCTGGTGTGCCTAGTTGGCCACAAGTCCCCGTCACATTGTTTACTCTAACAACAGAGTACATACAGGGTTGAAGACATGGAGCAAGAAAGGTATCATCACAATTTGAATTTAGAGTAATATAACTTACTTATCTTTATTAGTCATTGTTGCACGCTTGTGGTCCAGTGATGAATCTCGCCATCCGCTGTTTGTTAAATAAATTTGAGGCCCAGGGTGTGTATTCTGCTGCGTAAGAACTGACATATATCTAAACTTCCAACTTTTATTTTGTAAATGCTGATCGTGACAATATTCAATAATTTCAACGTAACAGCTTTTCCAATACATCATTTCATTCCCTCTATCCTTGACCTTCTCAAAGCAAGCGTATTGCAAGATGTCTCAACACCAACTGCCCATTGTCTCTACACCCACCAACCACCGACTCCTGTCCACAGAGCTTAGAAACTGTGCAGTACTGCCAACCTTGGTTGTATATCGATATTTTACACATCGCACGTATACATATTTGAAAAACATAGTATCAAAAATGAAAAGTGTTTATAATATAGTTCTGTGGTAGTATACCTCAGGATTGTTCTCATATTAACAGAGTTGTAACAAAATAATAATATGTTTATGTATACGTAGTTTAAGTTCATTTGCTCCTTCAAGTTGATTGGCGGCACCGCACACCTCGCCAGCCTGTGGTATCGGTAGTTTCAGTAGTACGTTACATTACACACACCCCTCAAGATGTCATGCGAAAGAATTTTGCATGAAATCTCAACAAACGTGCAATGCAATGAACTACTGACCCTACTTCACAAATACTAACAATCTTCTTCAGATGTCCTCTTGTGCCCGCCAATCTTCTCCTCTTGAATTTATTCCTCATCTGTCAGGTTTCGGACTTAGTACATTGGTAATTATCCTGGAATTATATAACACTCAATTAATGGCACATATTTATAATGGTATCTCACCCAGGGTATTTGTTCTCTATCATTCTGGGTTCAATTACCAAATTTGACTTACATATTTACATAAACAAATGTGCAAAGATTTCTACCAGTTATTATTAAACATAAAATATAAATGGAATTGTTTTAGAATATGGACACTTAATATGTGTATCGTCCTTCTCACATCAACAAGTCTTTCACCAGGTAATATAGAATAGATAACAGTGCGAATCGTGAAGTGACAATGAAATGGGGGCAGGTTAAACCAGTCATCTTCAGTAGTAACATATTATCTTCATAGTTATATAATAATTCACATCAGAGGTGACAGTGCAATGGGAACCTGTTAACCCAGTCATCTTCAGTACAAACATATTTTCTCAAAGATATGTAATAGTTCAAATCAGTGATCGCAATGCAATGGGAACATGTTGACCCAGCCATCTCATGCATCAAAATGTAGAAATAATAGTGTAGATTGCAACTTGATTTGGTTTTCAGTAATGGATCACTAGTGTTTAAAGTTCAATAACTTTTACAAAATGTGAATCAGACAAAATATAACTCCCAAACACATTGTCTCTCTAACCTAAAGAATAATGCTTTACAAGCAACAAGAGCACATCAAAATTATCTAATCCTAACATGTGATATCATTTAGTGTATAAAAATGAAAGGAAGTAAACTATATTATTGTCAATATTTTACAAAATTTTGTACTTTCTTGCACATTACCCTACAGCCCTTATCCATTCCGTCCTGTAACTCTCATACCTTTCCCTCATATCAAATCATGTGTATAAACTAGCTGATTTCTTTCAATGTAGTTATAAATAATTCTGTGGTGGTTCAAGTCTCCATCCACACAAACATGTCATAGTCTTCTCATATGTGTGAAATAGAAGATAGCAATTGCTTGGTCAATTCAGTTTTTTATGATATACAACAAGATGGTAAATACATCCCTAATCCTAGAGATGCATAGAAATGTTAATCAATCATGTATAAAACTTCCCTAAACTTATGGCATAGGTAATATGTAATGTCATGTAATGTGTAGTTATGTACAGTGTGTAGCAGCCTTCTTCATTTAAAGTCCATGCTTCACAAACAATAAATGTATAGAATAACCAAGTAAACCATTGAGTCTTCTCCTCTCTGCCACCAGCACACAGCCATAAACTGTTCCATGTCTTATTGACAGAACCTGAGATACCCCAGTGAACAACAGTCCAACCAGTACCAACGTCCACAAGGTCTATGTGTCTCTGTGAGAACCACATAGTATTGACAACTTGCCGATACTGGTTTAGCATCACCATAAATGTGTATGAACACTGGTTCATACAAATATACCGCAGTCTCCAAAGCCTCATACTTCCTGTCACACAGTTTGCAGTATCGGCAGATTACACCAGTCACTTCCTCCAACAGTCACATAATATGTCGCAGCACAAAAGTCACAACAAGAATTCACCTCACAAGTAAGAAAATGTGTTTAGTGTGTATGAGTCACCTGTGCCACAAGTATCATACATTGTCCAACTATTCTGAGCTGACCACGCAATTCCATTACTACACCTTCTCTCCTCAACCTTCTTGGCAGTTCCAGAGAATGATCTCTGTATTAAAATTGTTTCCCAAGAATGACAACTGATTTAGCAAGTATCACATTTCCAGTGTCTTTGTATAAACAATCATCAGCAAAGTTACATTGTTACAACCTCAGTGGGAATATTTCTTAGGGTTTCTCATCTAATAGTAGGTATTTGAATTGTGTCATCATACTGTACAAGAATAAGTTGAACATAATGTTCATACGCTACAGTTTCCGTCTCTTCTGAATGTTAATCATGGCATGTAAAATCTTGACAAAGCATAGTTATTCACAACACATGACTACAGGCAATACAATTTTTCAGCCTCACTCTAATATCATGTGTAAGACTACAGCTCATTATATATGCATGCAGATGATTGGTATTTTCATATTTATAAGTTCACAGTTATTGTTAAGCATAGGTTGAAAAAAATGGTTTAAATGGCTCTGAGCACTATGCAACTTAACTTCTGAGGTCATCAGTCGCATAGAACTTAGAACTAATTAAACCTAACTAACCCAAGGACACCACACACATCCATGCCCGAGGCAGGACTCGAACCTGCAACCGCAGTGGTCACTTGGCTCCAGACTGTAGCGACTAGAACCGCACGGCCATCCCGGCCGGCTTATAGGTTGATTTCAGAGTCTTGTTTGTCAAGTGTACATTTCTTTCTTATATATTTTGTTTTCATTGTTGGTCAGTATTATATAAATGTTTGCATATTACTAATCCAATATCAGAAACAATGTAAGTCTCAGTGGTACAGCAAAAACATCACAACTCCAGAAATTTTGAATATAAAGTAGCATAAAGCTTATAGAAAGATAATTGAAATGTAAAATGGGTTCACTAATGAGAAGGTTTACCAGTGAAAAATCTAATCTATTGTTATACCTCTCCAATTCAAATGCAGTACTTCTTTGTATGTTATGGCTCAACAAGAAACTACATAATGAGTATAATGTATATTTGTGGTCTAAAAGCATAGTTCAAGTATGTTTATCATGCAAATTATATTTATATCCCTGGTTCAGAAGTGTACACTTGACCAGATATCTACCTAGGTGCACAGAGCACATGTTGTCAAACAAAATATGACTTGTATATAAAAACAAAGATGAGGTGACTTACCGAACAAAAGCGCTGGCAGGTCGATAGATACACAAACAAACACAAACATACACACAAAATTCAAGCTTTACATAGCCCATCTGTAACCAACACCTTTTCGCCTTTTTTCATTCCAGATCTCCAGTTTCTTTCCGGTTCACCTTTATCTCTCCCCATATATTTTTATTTTCATTTTCATTTCACCTCATGTTACACTTCCCACCTTCTAATACCATGTCACCCTCACAACACCCCCACAACGACCCCATTAAGTTTTATTTACATTCCCTCCGCAAACATGCCTTCGCCCTAGCCAGATTACGCTCGCATATTTTATTTTCTCAGGCTTGTCTGACATTTGGCATTACCCCCAAAGGCCTCACACTCAAAGTTCCCATCTCTGGCTGCAACCCTTCCTTCCATCAGTCCCTATACCAGTTCCAAACTAAACAATCCATTGCCCTCACCCACCTAATCCTTCACCTACACATCAACTCAGCCAATGAACACACCCGTCAACCCCTATCCTTAATAAAAGTCCTTAATCTTTCCTCTCCCACATCCACACCGGCTGTTCAGAGCATCCTCCTACAGGCCAACCGTAAATTAGAACAGCATGCCACCCTCCACCTCAAAAAACTATCCAATCTCCTGGCTTCCCACCTCCGGAAAGGCAACTCACTCACCCTTCACAACCTTTCCAGCAAACCTCAACCTCCTCTCATTGCACACAAACCCAGTCTCTCCCATCTACTCAATCTCCCACTTCCAGCTCCACTCCCTCCAAAACCTCAAAATTCCGATCAACACAATCTGGAACCACAACACTCTAATTCAGTAGTTAACCTTTCCTCCAAACCTCTCTCCCAATCCGAAACCTCTGTCCTATCCAAAGGCCTCACCTTCAGCCCCACTCCCAGATTCAACCAAACAGCCCTCGTCAAAGATTTACTGTCCTACACTCGTACTCTCTGCTGGAAGTATCACTTTGCCACGAAGAAAAATGATCCTAATCCTACTCCTAATGATCCGACTCCTCAAGACACCATCCAAATTGAACCCTGCCTGGAACAGTTCCGTCCTCCGTCACAGCGGGACCCACCTCCTCTTCCTCAAAATCACCCTCTCCAAACCTTCCAGGAATTTCTGACTTCCAGCCTTGCATCTAAATCCTTCTTAAAAAACCTTAATCCTACACCCAACATCACCACTGCTGAAGCCCAGGCTATCCGTGATCTGAAGGCTGACCGATCCGTCGTCATTCTTCCGGTGGACAAGGGTTCCACCACCGTGGTACTTGATCGTCGGGAGTATGTGGCTGAGGGACTGCGTCAGCTTTCAGACAACACCACATACAAAGTTTGCCAAGGTAACCCCATTCCCGATGTCCAGGCGGAGCTTCAAGGAATCCTCAGAACCTTAGGCCCCCTGCAAAACCTTTCACCTGACTCCATTAACCTCCTGACCCCACCGACACCCCGCACCCCTACCTTCTACCTTCTTCCTAAAATCCACAAACCCAATCATCCCGGCCGCCCCATTGTAGCTGGTTACCAAGCCCCCACAGAACGTATCTCTGCCTACGTAGATCAACACCTTCAACCCATTACATGCAGTCTCCCATCCTTCATCAAGGACACCAACCACTTCCTTGAACGCCTGGAATCCTTACCCAATCTGTTACCCCCGGAAACCATCCTTGTAACCATTGATGCCACATCCTTATACACAAATATTCCGCACGTCCAGGGCCTCGCTGCGATGGAGCATTTCCTTTCACGCCGATCACCTGCCACCCTACCTAAAACCTCTTTCCTCATCACCTTAGCCAGCTTCATCCTGACCCACAACTTCTTCACTTTTGAGGGCCAGACATACCAACAATTAAAGGGAACAGCCATGGGCACCAGGATGGCCCCCTCGTACGCCAACCTATTCATGGGTTGCTTAGAGGAAGCCTTCTTGGTTACCCAAGTCTGCCAACCCAAAGTTTGGTACAGATTTATTGATGACATCTTCATGATCTGGACTCACAGTGAAGAAGAACTCCAGAATTTCCTCTCCAACCTCAACTCCTTTGGTTCCATCAGTTTCACCTGGTCCTACTCCAAATCCCATGCCACTTTCCTTGACGTTGACCTCCACCTGTCCAATGGCCAACTTCACACGTCCGTCCACATCAAACCCACCAACAAGCAACAGTACCTCCATTATGACAGCTGCCACCCATTCCACATCAAACGGTCCCTTCCCTACAGCCTAGGTCTTCGTGGCAAACGAATCTGCTCCAGTCCGGAATCCCTGAATCATTACACCAACAACCTGAAAACAGCTTTCGCATCCCGCAACTACCCTCCCGACCTGGTACAGAAGCAAATAACCAGAGCCACTTCCTCGTCCCCTCAAACCCAGAATCCCCCACAGAAGAACCACAAAAGTGCCCCACTTGTGACAGGATACTTTCCGGGACTGGACCAGACTCTGAATGTGGCTCTCCAGCAGGGATACGACTTCCTCAAATCCTGCCCTGAAATGAGATCCATCCTTCATGAAATCCTCCCCACTCCACCAAGAGTGTCTTTCCGCCGTCCACCTAACCTTCGTAACCTGTTAGTTCATCCCTATGAAATCCCCAAACCACCTTCCCTACCCTCTGGCTCCTATCCTTGTAACTGCCCCCGATGCAAAACCTGTCCCATGCACCCTCCCACCACCACCTACTCCAGTCCTGTAACCCGGAAGGTGTACACGATCAGAGGCAGAGCCACGTGTGAAAGCACCCACGTGATTTACCAACTGACCTGCCTACACTGTGATGCATTCTATGTGGGAATGACCAGCAACAAACTGTCCATTCGCATGAATGGACACAGGCAGACAGTGTTTGTTGGTAATGAGGATCACCCTGTGGCTAAACATGCCTTGGTGCACAGCCAGCACATCTTGGCACAGTGTTACACCGTCCGGGTTATCTGGATACTTCCCACCAACACCAACCTATCCGAACTCCGGAGATGGGAACTTGCCCTTCAGTATATCCTCTCTTCTCGTCATCCGCCAGGCCTCAATCTCCGCTAATTTCAAGTTGCCGCCACTCATACCTCACCTGTCTTTCAACAACTTCTTTGCCTCTACACTTCTGCCTCGACTGACATCTCTGCCCAAACTCTTTGTCTTTAAATATGTCTGCTGGTGTCTGTATGTGTGGATGGATATGTGCGTGTGTGCTAGTGTATACCTGTCCTTTTTTCCCCCTAAGGTAAGTCTTTCCGCTCCCGGGATTGGAATGACTCCTTACCCTCTCCCTTAAAACCCACTTCCTTTCAGCTTCCCCTCTCCTTCCCTCTTTCCTGATGAGGCAACAGTTTGTTGCGAAAGCTTGAATTTTGTGTGTATGTTTGTGTTTGTTTGTGTATCTATCGACCTGCCAGCGCTTTTGTTCGGTAAGTCACCTCATCTTTGTTTTTATATATAATGTATTCCACGTGGAATGTTTCCTTCCATTATAAAAATATGACTTGTGATCAGTTATAACACCGCATGGCTGAATAGTGTGTTATGAAATTCTACAGTTAACTGCATAAGACAAAGTTGTGAAATACTAACCAATACAATGGTTAAGAGTTCATAAGCATAAACAATTGCGCAATTTTGACACAATACTGGATTACACAGTAAACATATAAACTTTCTGCCCAAACACAGATACATAGCACAAGGGTGAATAGATCAGTATATTAATAAACTGGGTCAAATGACCTCCAGAAACCAAATACTGCAATAAGTACATATTAACATAATTATCTATATTACAGTTAAAATGATATTTTCAAAAGGCATGAGCATGAATAAATTTTCCAAGTTATCATTCATTATGTAAGACAAGAGCATAAGATATTCATTCTGTAAACCATAAATATATACAATATAGTAAACTGACAGGCATAATTCCAAATAGAAACTGTAACCTAAGCTCTGACATATATGACACTATGAATATTAACATGGACTTTTATAATGTTTCAACTCAGTGATGTTTCATAGACTGAAAAGTTTTCTAGATTCTGGATAGGTCAACCTAAAGGCATTTGGATGAGGATTCTCAGATATTACAAATGGTCCTATATATATGTCAAAGAATTTCTTAAATTCCCCACATAATGATTTTGACTTCACTACTGTTTTCACAAGGTCTAGATCACCAACTTTAAACTCGCTCATCCTTCCTCTCTTGTCATTTCTAGTTTTTCTAATTTGTCCTTGCTTTTTCATATTCCTCCTTACTATCTCCTCTCTTCCCTGTTTTGTCAGACTGGTACATGTTGGAAACTCAATAAAATTTGGTGGCTTTTTGTCAAAAAGTATCTCATAAGGGGAGAACCCAGTTGATCCGTGCTGTAAGCTGTTCATCACATCTTCAAGTTTGCTAATGTGTTATATCCAGGTGTTATGGTCAGTATGACAGTAAGTTCTAAATAATTTCCCAATTTTCCGCATGTATCTCTCTGTTTGGTTGCTCAAAGAGTGACAAGCCGAAATAAGAATATGGTATACACGAATGATTCCCAAGTTTTGGATGTGAATTGTGACGCATTGTCACCAAGAATTGCCTTGGGTACTTCCACACATTTAAAATAGTCTCAGGTAAAACATGAAATAATATTCTTGCTAGTAGCATTTCTCAATGGGTACAACCTAATAAATTTAGAAAACAGGTCCACAACTACAAAGACATACATAAACCCTCTTCTAGAAGTTGGCAGTCTTCCATACAAGTCAATTGCTACAATGTCAAGCTGCTTTTTAGGATTTATATTTTGCATCTGACCCCTACTTGTCTGATTGGTCACCTTAACTCTTTGACACAGATCACAAGTAGACAGGATTTTCCTGACCGTCCTCGCCATATTGTAAAAGTAAACATTTTCCTGGATTTTCTGAATACATTTGAGCACTCCACAATGACCATAACTCTCATGGGTATATTTTACAAGTAAGTTAACAAATTTATGTGGCCAACACAATTTCCATACCTCACTATATTCCTTCATTCTCCTAAATAGTATTCCTCTATGAACTTTGTAACATTGCCCTACTTTTTCCTTTCCCTTTTTTCCAATATAACTTTTCACCAGCTTCCACACTGAATCATGGTTCTGAAATCATCGGGTATCATTGCAAATTTTCATGACCTCTTTCTCTTCACTTATTCCTTTTAGATACATGATTCTAAATTCATTCCCCTCTTCATCACCATTGTCACCAGTTGATTCTCCCAAAGGATGCCTGGAAAGTACGTCTGCTATGCAATTTTCTTTACCTTTTATGTATCTGATGATGTAGTTAAACTGCAAAGAAAGAGTGCCCATCTTGTGATTGTACTATGGTATAACTTACATTCTTGTAAATAAGAAAGTGCTTTGTGATCAGAAAAGACTATTACCTCATGACCCACTAAATAATTTTTAAACTTCGAAAAGGCCCAGTGTACAGCTAACAATTCCTATTCTGTAATGGTGTACTGTCTCTCGTGTTTCTGCAATGTCCTGCTGGCAAAAGCAATTGATCTATGTTCTTCTATCCCACTCTATATCTTCACTTGGAAAAGATGTGCCCCCAAACCATAGTTGCTAATGGTAATTCAAAATCTGGCCTAAATAAGATTTTACTATTAATCAATTGATGTTTGATCTCTTCAAAAGCAGTCTGACAATCTTTGTCCCAACCCCATATGGTATTTTTCTTAAGCAAATTCCCCAAACATGGTGCATCAAGCGTCTGAGTAGCACAGAACTTCCTATAAAATCCACACATTCCAAGGAATGACTTCAGCTGTTTCTTATTTATAGGAGGTGGAAACTATGCAATAGCTTCAATTTTCTCACCATCTGGCATTATTCCATTCTCTGATATAATGTGCCCCAAGAATTTCAATTCTTTTACATCAAATTTACATTTTGATAGCTTGAGAGACATGCCTCCTTTCCTAAACTCCTCACAAATTCTTGTAAGTAACCAAATGTGTTCATCCCAACTTTTTCCCAAAACCAAAATGTCATCCACATATATAGTTAGTTTACTCGACAATTCTTTTCCCAAAACACAATCCAAGGCTCTAATAAACTCTGCAACAGAAACGTTAAGTCCAAAAGGTACTGCACTAAACGTGTAACATTTTCCATTATATAGGAATGCTATGTATCATAGTATGAAGGCTTTCATAACTGGATGACATATCTTCTGGTAAACCTTACGGGATGTAAGGTCGTGGTCCATGAAACTCTTCAGCTCCTAACGTTTCGTCCAGTGCTGCGCTGGACATCTTCAGAGGGATGTTTCCCCTCTGGTGAGTCTTGCCGACTGACAGGTCGGACGTCTGAGAGCGACTTATATATCGTAGAAAGTGGCTTTGTAGAGAAGCAATTGAAATATATAAACATAGGGATAATTTTAATCGGAAAGAAGAGACCATGAAACTTAGTGATATTTGGACAGTAGCACTACAGAATTGCTAGACAGTTTTATCCATGACGATATTACGATCAATAGTTAAGTTTTATCTCTGATAAAGATGATCTCTGCATATCACATGTAACTCTGGCCACGCCCACTTTCTACGATATATAAGTCACTCTCAGACGTCCGACCCGTCAGTCGGCAAGACTCACCGGAGGAGAAACACCCCTCTGAAGATGTCCAGTGCAGCTCTGGACGAAACGTTAGGAGCTGAAGAGTTTAATGGACCACGACCTTACATCCCAGAAGGTTTACCAAAAGAAATGCTATGTATTTCTGAGATTCCCTTGCTAATGGTATCTGATGAAATCCCGAGGTCAAATCCAAACTTGACATAAATTTTACATGTTCAAACTTGTGTAGTAATTCATCAATGTTTTCAGGATGATCTGTTTCCCTACATAATAATCTACTGAGAAATCTGGAATCAAGGACAAGTCTTACACTGTTATCTTTCTTGACAATAGCTATATTCGGATTGTTATATTCACTATTGCATCTTCGAATAACCCCCCAAGTCTCCATCTTCTCCAACTCTTTTTCTACTGCTTTCCTCCTGCTTATTGGAATACCATAAGGTTTCATGAAAAAGGGTTCATGGGGCTTAAGTACAAGTTTACATTCATAACCTCTTACTCTGCCTGATCTGTCACTAAATACACCAGAATATTCCCATAAAAGTTCCTTAAGGTCAGATTGCTTTTTGTGGGTTAAATTCCCTGATTCTGCAATTTTCTTTCCTACTAAGTTTTGATAATCCACATCATCATCAGAAGTCTGTTGTCCAAAACACTCTAAATATCCCCCATCATCAGAATAATCTACCCTCCTGATCTGATTCTGACTATTGCTGCACTTCTCAATGAAATTCACTTTACACCTCTTATCTTTATCTGTAGGATGAACAAGTATAACAGTTTTGCTTCCCCACTCAAATCCCATCTCCACTTTCACTATCCAATCCATGCCCAAAATTATATCTTCACTCAGCTCCGGAATGACAAGACAACACTGCTCATAGATCACATCTCCAACTTTGAAAGATAAAAGTATCTGACTTTTTACTGTTTTAGTGGATCTTCCTGTTGTCCCCTTGATTTTAACCCCTGCTACTGGCAATTCTGCAAACTCATGGTTTTTATTTATCTTATCCCTTAACTTTTCACTGATTCCTGATATGGGGCTCCCTGTGTCAGTCAGACAACAACCCGTCCAATCATTAATACAGATTTTTATATAAGGCCTACCTATAATTTTGCTCTCTTGCTCATCAACATCTTCACGTAATAAATCATCTTCCACACTTTTAAAATTTTGATCATCATTTTGTTTAACATAAGCTAAGGTACTTTCAGTCTACACATTGTTCACAAGACAGTCAGGTTTCTCCTCACAAACATAATTAGACACATTATTTGTATCATTCTCCATAAGCAATTCTTTACATATTACAGCCACTTTTGCTTGCTCCTACCAAACTGGATAAACCTTCTTTCAAATTTCCAATAATTGCCTCCAAAACATATTATCCTTATTACCTTCATTAAGCTTATGCCACAACCTACAAATAAGTTTCTGTTCCTTGTTTTCTATGTTAATAATTACCTCCTCCTCATACTCAGCATCTATCCTGTTGATTACTGATGATGTATTGACCAACATGACTGCTTCCTGATCCTCCTGTACTGAACAATTACTCTCATCACTAACACCCTCCTCCTTAATACCCACATCTGCATCATCCTTAACCACAACAAAAACTTTTACCTCACTTCCATATTCCATAGCATTTCTCTCATCAACAGACTCTTCTTCAGAACCCTCCAATACCTCAACACATGATTCAACTTCCCAAACATCAACCACTTCAACATTATCCCTCACATTAATATCACACCCTTCTTCCTTCAGTTCTACCACTCTATTGTTCAGTACTTGAGTCTCATTCCGACTCACAGAATGCTCCACATCATTCAGATCACCATTTTCTACAAGTTCATCAGAATACAGTAATGCATTAATTCCATAAGTATCGTAGCTGTCATTAGTATTATTAACATAGGAACAACCCCCCACATCACCTCTCACAGCATTTTCTTCCTCCATGAACAAGTTCTTCATTAAATCTCCATTGATTCCTCAATCATCATTACTAATGTGTCTAAAATTAGTTTTGATTGCCCCCCTATCACGTATTTGCTGCCAAAATTGTTTATCAAAATGTCTCTTAACAATTTCAGGTGTCTTTCTTGTATTAATGATCTGTCTTTTTTCTTAATTATTCTGTTTATGCCTACTTTGGTTTCTCATAGTCTGATTTCTAAAGTTAAATTTGTTTGTCCCAAACTGACAGGCCCTCATCGGGACAGATCCTAGTTTAAACAGCCATGTCCATTCCCATCTTGTCTTCTATCAGAATTTTCCCATTGTCTATTCCTGTTCCTGCTATAATTATTGCTTTCCCTGTTCTCATTTCGTCCCCAGTTCACATTCTCTTGCCTATTGGGGTTTCCCTGATAATTCTCATTTCTATTTTGTTGATAATTTTGATGATTCCCATTATAACTATTTCGATAATTACAATTGTCTCTCCTTGAATTATTCCCACTATTAAAATTTTGGTTACACCTCCATGGTTTTGTTCATAGTGGTGTCCACTAAAGCTTTTGTTTCTCTCCAATGCATGATCAAATTTTTCCACATAATTCAAAAATTGTTCAATAGAGTCATCTGGTCCATAAACTAAGTCCCATTGAAGTCTGTTTGGTAATCTTCATTTCGTCTATTTGCATTAATGCATCAAAAGGTCTGTCCAAATGTGCCAATTTTTGTAACTGTTTCTCACAAAATTCCCTCATTGTGCCATCACATTCTTTATAGTTAGGTCCATTAAGGAAATCACTTTTAATTTTAGCCTGAACTGATTCTGAGAAAAATTTGTTCAAAAAGCTTTTTTCAAACCGACTGTATATTAAATCAGTAGTGGTGGACAAATTCGACCACGTCAGAGCATCACTATCAAGGAAATTTTTAACGAATTTAATCTTTACAGTGTTACTCATTTCGAATGAAAAATTGTCACGACAAATCATGATAAAGTCAACTGGGTGTAATTTTCCATCTCCTGGAAAATTACGCACGTTAACACCTGGCCAAACTCCGTTAAAAGAAGTCGCCACCAATTTCATGGCTAAATTATCCCAAATTTCACTTAATTGTTTCTGTAATTTTGTCACCTCATGCTCATTGTCTTTAACTACAGTATTACAAGAATCAACATTATGCTCCACAGTCTCAACCTTTTCCATTACATTGTTTTCAAGCATTGACAATTTGCTATCGAAACTTTCTTATGCACGTAAAGTCTGGTAACCATTTCCCCTCTTTAATTTTTCATTCATTCACAATGGATTTGAGACATTTTGCTGTTGCTTCCTCATCCCGTTTGATTGTTAATTCAACTTTACCGAGCTTATCTTCCACATCCCACACCATATCTTCAATATCATTAGCACGTTCTTCTAAATTCGTTTTGATTAATTCCATTTCTGATTTGATAGTTTCACTTACCTTAAAGAATTTCTGAGCCAAGAGGCTATTTTCTTCCAAAAGTTTTTCTTCCACCCGTTTTTAATTTTTCAAAAATTCTGTTTTCAAGTCAGATACTACATTCTTCAAAGAATTAAACTGTTCAGCATTTCATTTTAACTGTTCAGCATTTTGTTTTAAGGATAATCGCAACATCGTGGATGTATCTAATTCTTGAACATCAATTTTTGATACGGGATCCATTGTTTCTGTACTGGAATTAGCTTCACTATTTGGATTCGATTTTGCCTCCTCCCCCTGATTGTTTGCAAGATCCTCTGTTATTGTCATTTTTAATTAAGAAATTTAGAAACCTATTAACCAACAAAATACGTTCAACAAGTCACCAATATGAACAAATTAATTGCTGCACTTATCTTATTTTCCGTGTGGTCTTGTGTCCATTGCAATTGTAGGCCTACTTTTTGTTGCTGCGTAATTTGCTTCTGTCCTTTAATAAATGTTATTTGCCTTCTTCATTGGATTCATTTTCCTCTTCATCTTTATTAGTTAATTTACTGTTGCCTGATGTATTGTTACCTGTGAACATACAACAACTATCAGTTCATCAATGCAATTGAGATCCCGGACAAAGAGACCCCATATGTAATGCACCTCTTTCTCCGTGGGACAAATATTAATTATTATCAGTAGTAGTACATTAGGCTACAAATTATCATTTTAAATCTGTGTGGTCTCCCTGGTGTGCCTAGTCGGCCACAAGTCCCCGTCACGTTGTTTACTCTAACAACAGAGTACATACAGGGTTGAAGACATGGAGCAAGAAAGGTATCATCACAATTTGAATTTAGAGTAGTATAACTTACTTATCTTTATTAGTCATTGTTGCACGCTTGTGGTCCAGTGATGAATCTCGCCATCTGCTGTTTGTTAAATAAATTTGAGGCCCAGGGTGTGTATTCTGCTGCTTAAGAACTGACATATATTTAAACTTCCAACTTTTATTTTATAAATACTGATCATGACAATATTCAATAATTTCAACGTAACAGCTTTTCCAATACATCATTTCATTCCCTCTATCCTTGACCTTCTCAAAGCAAGCGTATTGCAAGATGTCTCAACACCATGTCTCTAGACCCACCAACCACCGACTCCTGTCCACAGAGCTTAGAAACTGTGCAGTACTGCCAACCTTGGTTGTATATCGATATTTTACACATCGCACATATACATATTTGAAAAACATAGTATAAAAAATGAAAAGTGTTTATAATATAGTTCTGTGGTAGTATACCTCAGGATTGTCCTTCATATTAACAGAGTTATAACAAAATAATGATATGTTTATGTTTACATAGTTTAAGTTCATTTGCTCCTTCAAGTTGATTGATAGCACCGCACACCTCACCAGCTGGTGGTATCGGTAGTTTCAGCAGTCTGTTACATTACAAGTTTCATTTAACTTCCTGGCATCCAGAACCAACCTGACACTACCATTCTTCTCTAAACTACCAGTTGGTTATTATTCCCACTTGTTGACATTTCAATTATCCCTCATGAGACCATCTTTTGAATGTTTTATCACGTAGTTTGTTTTTTGAAAATGGAATATTATAAGGCTGCTTGGAAAACAGTTTATAATCCTTCAACTTTATTTGGCACGGAAAATCTTTTACCAAATCTTGGCTGTCTGAAAATACCTTACAGTTGCTAAGGAGAATACCTTTTAGTTCTACTCTTTGACTGTTTATAAAAGATTCAAAAAAATATTTGTGGGTTTGTGATCGCATTGTCAATAAGTATAAGACTACTGAGGTTTCGGTCCTCATTGCCAGCAACCTTCTTCTGAGTGCTTCTGTTTACTGCTGAGTGAGAAACCTTTGTTTCCTATATTCCTATATACAAGCAGACTTTCTATTGTCTAATTGTGATAGGCTGTTTAGGATGAAGGGGTGGGATGTTAGAAATCTTTATTCATTTTCATTGGTGGAAACCTGACGATTTGATTGGTATTTGCATTACTGGTTGTTATTTATGGAAATCGGCTATTGGAAAACCAGGTGGCAACTGTGACGTGGTGTTGTTTCCCTGAATTCTAGTACCAGCCAATGTGTGCCAGTAAGGCATAAACTAACCTAACCTACAGCCACTGTGGTTCCCCATGTGGCTCTATGTGAGGCTTCATGTTAGCTGTTGTCCCATAGTTCTGTTATTGCTGGCAGCCAAGACATCAGAAGTCAGTGCCCTTCTCTGTTCTAACTGGCCAGTCATTTGACTATTTCTTTTTTCTCTCTAATCTTCCTCCTCAAAGAAGGAGGCCATTTCAGCAGCATGCTTGCATTACAAATATCGACTGTTTGCTGCACTCATCCTGGTGAGCTGTCATACTCGGATACATCTTTCGTGTTCAGATGTTTCATGTGCAGAAGGGTTGCCCTATCTCACCTACGTACACTAATCCACATTTGTACCTGATTTTGTGAACTCCAGAAGCATGTAGTTTGTCAACTGTGTCTTTCGTTGTGCTATGAACACCTTTTATCGTGTTGCTGCTTCGCAAAATTGATTTGATGCCTGCTCGACGGATAATTTTTCCCACCTGTTCGGTGACATCTTGAACACATGGTAATAGACCCATATTTTGTGCTTCCTTTTGCTATCCACTATTGCCTTCAAACATTGTCACCCTAGTTTTATCTATTACTTTCATTCCATAACCATTGGCAAAAAAACGGACTTGAGGTTTTGCTGTTCACCCTTTAGATGTTCCCCATTGCTGGTCCTGAGGGCCCTACTGGTTAAAGGTTGCAGGATGGATTTCTTCTGTGTAAGTGATATTTGAAGGAGGCATGCAGGTGCAGCCGTATATTTTAGTTAACTGATCATATCGTACCTGCAGACTCGACAAACCCTCAATATCACAAGAAAGCTTTCTTTCATTCAGCAATTCACTGTGCAATGGTTACTCCCTTATCACCAGAAGTAACTGCAGAAAGAAATTGATATAATTAAGACAATAACATTTAATAATGGCCATGAACCCTCACTAGCGGAAAACATCCTTAAAGAAAAAACTAAAGAAAGACTCACCACTTTAGGTACTGGTCAAACAAATAATAATGATAAAAAGTACATCTCAATACCCTTTTTAGGTAACATATTGTATAGGATTCAGCATCTGTTAACTAAAAAATATGGCTGCAAGGTTGCTTTCTCCACACATAATAATTTACAAAAAAATTGAATTCATAATCTAAAAGCATTATACAAACCTTTACAAGGCTCAGGGGTTTATAAAATTTCCTGTAAATACATGTCCAGCATTTTATATTGGACAGATCGGCACTAATGTGCGCAATTCAACATTTGCAGAACATCTTTTCATAAAAGGACATAACCCCAAAGAATTAAACGAAATGACAATTCTGCATAGAGAAAACAAAGGGAGAAAACTTGATGTCTTGGAAGAACTTGAAATTTTCAAGCACACACCAAATAAAGGTGACATGTTGAATGAACAAATACAGTTGAAAAATAGAAATTTCTTTAATTCTTTTAAACCAGTGCTCTCAGTTTTATGATACTTATAATCCAGGTTCTCTCCTCTTTTTCAAAAACATTATTTTACCTCTGTTTAGTTACACTCATTACTAACACACCAGATAACATCTGTGCCCTAGTTACACAAGCATTCTTTTCAAATTTTGTGTCATGTAATGATTTGATGTTCTTCATTGCATATGTAATTCCAACCATATTTAACTCTGGTTCTACCTGTGCTATGTAAAATGTAGCAAACTTTGTACTATTTTATCCTGTTTGAAGCTCATTTATAAATGTTACTCAATAATTTGTAAAATTAATTATTGTTAAAAGCTATATTGGTTATACATGTGATTTACTTCAGAAAATGTGTAATATACAAAATTGTTTTGCTCATGTTGTTAGTGGCCTGCTTGTGGTGCACCCTACATTACGTTTACTTGGCAGTGTGACTGGTTGCCACACAATCAGTTTCCTCACACCACACCGGTGTTACTTATGTTTTAGTGTTTGACTTTTTGAAGAACGTTATGTCTTATATTTTAATGTATGACTTGAACAACTCAGCACTTAAATCACTGTACATCTTTGACGATATGCTCTTCATGTGAGTACTATTTGTTTTACACTCGTTTACATTAATGTAAACTTTAATTAGATAAGATTTAATCGGACATATCCATTTTAGGTAATTACCTTACCTTGTGATGAAGTCACCCTTAGAGGTGACGAAACCTGGTCAACTTATATAGAAAACCTTTGCAATTGGTTGGCAGATTTTTACATATTTTTCAAATTTGTGTATACGGTTGCTGCAAACGTCAGCCATCTTCAAAGTTGTTTAAAGGAAAGGCCTCTTTGTGGATCATCTGTACACCATATATTCTAGGTGCCTGTGGAACTTGTGGGATCAGTCTTCTGGCCATGTCGAAATTCATTCAAATTTACTTTAGTTCTTTTTTCATTGATTTGATTGTCTTGGCTGTCAGATCTCCATAAGTTTCTGTAAATGAATTCACTCAGAAGACCCCCATTCGTTTGTCATTACCTTCTGTATCCAATACAATGGTCGCATTTCCCTTGTCTGCTCATGTTATTACTAAATGAAAGCTGTTCTCCAGCATGGGTGGTGGAAAACCTGCAGAAGCAGCAAGAATTTCTGCATCAGGCTGTATCCGTTCCTTTACATCCTGTGACACACAAATGAAATTTCCTCCTTTCAAAATTCAGATTTATTAATTTGAGCTTCATATCTCCCCTATACATAGCTCTAAATATTTCATTCAGTATCTTACTGTGCTTGAACAATTCTGCCCTCACTATGAGGATATCATCTACATAGACAGTTATTTCATTGTCTAATATCTGACGTAGCAGTTTGTCAACAGCTCTGATAAACACACACATAGACAAGTACAGACCAAATGGCAGCACAGAGTATTTGTAATACCGTAATGTAAAAATGCTGTACATGACCTAGATTCCTTAGCAAATCTGATATTCCAGTAGCCACAAGTCATATCAAAAGCAGTGAGAAATTACGTTGGTTGAACTTTAGCAAAATTTTCTCTATGTTAGCTTGTCTATCACAACCAACTGGACACCACCATCCTTCTTTAATCTACCAGTTGGCTATTGTACCTGCTGGTTGATTTTTCAATTATCCCCCATGAGACTATCTCTTGAATGTTTTTTATCACGGAATGGCTTTTTTTTTTTTTTTTTTTTTTTTTTTTTTTTTTTTTTTTTTTTTTTTTTTTTAAATGGTATATTATAAGGCTGCTTGGAAAACAGTTCATGATCCTTCAACTTTATTTTGCACTTAAAATCTTTTAGCAAACCTTGGCTGTCTGAAAATGCCTTACAGTTGCTCAGGAGAATACCTTTTAGTTCCTCCCTTTGACTGTTTGTAAAACATTCAATAAAATGTTTGTGGGTTTGTGACCGCACTCTCAATAAATAAGACTACTGATGTTTTGGACCCCATTGCAAGAGGCCTTCTTCTGTATGTTTTTGTTTATTACTGAGTGAGAAACCTCTGTTTCCTATATACTGGCCGACTTGGCTGATGACTAATTCTGGTAGGCTGTTTAATATGAAGGGCAGGGATGTTAAAATCTTTATTAGTGTTGTTATTATTAGTTTTCATGGTGGAAACCTGACGTTTTGATTTGTATTTTAATTACTGTTGTGATTTATGGAAATCAGCTAAAGCAAAACCTGGCGGCAATTGTGACGTGGTGTTATTTCTTTGAATTTTAGTGCCGGCTGAGGCATGCCAGTAGGATGTAACCTAATCTAACCTGACCTACAGCCACTGTGGTCTCCCGTGTGGTTCTATATGTGGCTTCACATTAGCTGTTGTCCCGTTGTGCTGTTATTGCTGGGAGCAGAGACATCTGAAGTTGGTACCCATCTTCTCTGTTCACATTGGCCAGTTGCTTGACTATTTCTATTGCCTCTCTAATCTTCCTCCTGAAAGTAAGAAGCTGTTTCACCAGCATGATTGGTTTATGAAAATAGACTGTATGCCGCACTTATCCTGGTGTGCTGTCACACTCGGATATGTCTTTCATGTTCAGATATCTGTGTGCTGGTGGTTTGCCCCATCTCTCCGACATACACTTATCTACATTCGCACCTTCAATTGTGAATTCCACGAGCATGTAGTTTGTCCGCTGTGTCTTTTGTTGTACTAAGAACATCTTTTATTGTGTTGCGGCATCACAAAATTTGTTTGATGCCAGCTTGATGGAGAATTTTGTCCACCAGTTCAGTGACAGCTTGAACATATGGTAATAGAGCCATGTTTTGTGCTTCCTTTTGCATGTTTTCTTGGTTCAATGGTATTTTAGTAGCCCTATGTATCATTGACCTCTATGCTGCCTATTTAAGGATATTTGGGTGACATGAGGTTGCAAGGGTTGTGGTGTCAGTCATTGTCTTTTTCCTATGAATTTTGAATGTGCATGTGTTGTTGTTGTGTCTTGTAATATTTAGGTCCAGAAAGATGGTGCTTTTATTTTGCTCATGTTCCCTGTAAATTTAATTTTCTCATGTAGATTATTAAAGTAATTTAGAATGTCTGTGATGTCTTTGGTATCGCCTTGCACTAACAGTAGTGTGTGATCTACATACCTCCTATAAAATTGTATTTTCTTTCGTAAAGGTTCTTGGCTGTTAAAAAAAAAATTGTCGTGTGAGATTTTTGGGGACCAGTTTTGCACAAATCTTTCTCATACCAAAATCTTCAGTTAGTATTAGACAAACCATTTCTCAATTGATGTTCAGTTCTTGTGCAATCATTTTCACTTATAATCTTTGATCATATCATACGAGTTTGTGCACCCTGGCCAAGTTGACATCCATCCGTGAGGTTGATGGTCGTCCACTGCTGTCTTCATCTTCAACATTTGTTCTGCCTTCACTAAACATTTTATGCCAATGAAAAAACTGGAGCTCCTGATATAACCTCCTGTCCAAAAGCCTTCTGAAGTTTACTGTAAGTTGTCATCATGTTTTCACCCAATTTAATGAAGAAAGAAATGCCACACCGTTGTGCAAGATTATGCTGTTTCATTCCAGTGATGAGAGACACAAACATGTGTTAACTTATTACAGCACAACTCATGACTGAGCAATTGCATCAATGTGCCACTTGGACTAGAAGCAGCTTATAGACCAATGTCAAAGATATTGTGCCTACACAAGCCTGCAGGGTTGCCACATCTTGCAAAGAAAATCAGTCTCATTACTTTATTGTTGCACCTCGTATCACTGCTGCAGCAATATACATCACACAGGCTGCAATGGCATTGTTTGATAAATCTGTTTCCCATTGACCAATGATTCTACTCAATTCACACTCACTCACAAGCTGAGTTACATCTTTTGACATCAGTGAGGCACAGCAATACTTCATTGCATGTTACCACTTTGGATCTGGTGTAACACGGACCTATTGAGACACACAGAAGAGGGCACTTCTGAGACTATGTGCATGTCATCTCTCTGGGCTCTTAATCATTTAGTACTATTCCACCGTTCTTCACATCCTGTGATTTTGGAGAGCCTGAGACAATCCCTTCTTGGCATTGCAATTTTCACACATGATTGTGTATTTAAGAAGTCAATCACATATTGAGAGACAAAAATGTTGACCAACACTACTGCTGACAGACATGTAAAATGATGTATACTATCCTAGCTTTCCGTACTATTAGGAGACAAGAGGGATGGATTTTGGAAGGTTAAAAATGAAAGGTGAGATCACTTATACTATAGGTTGACAGAGACCTACTTGTTGTGAGGATAAGGGTAAACAAAAACAAGGATATGGAGAATACTGTATGTGATTCCTATATGTGTTAAAATGATTTTAGTTTTTGAAACACAGTTACATTTATGTTTCCAGAGTATTGGATCAGAAAGAATAAAATTAAAGTACAAATACCTGTCCTATTATTACATTCACCTTTGTATCAAGGCAAGTGAAATAATAAATACAACATAAATAAAACATTACATGTGTACACATTTTACTTATGCTCAGAAACTGTGTGTGTGTGTGTGTGTGTGTGTGTGTGTGTGTGTGTGCCATCACTGATTTATCAGTTATCACTCGCTTACTATTCCCTGTTTATGTCTCTCACTTTGTATGTACGAGGTGTGGCTAGAAAAAAACTGGACTAGTACTGATGAAACAATAAAAGGAATGCAATAAGGCTGAAAGTCGCGTGGCCTGTCACGTGACTCTCGCTCCGCCTACTTCTCGAGTTTCATCTGGCTCCTGCACTCAGTCTGCCCGTGGCGTCTGTTTTAAGTAGTTGACGTTTTGTCTGTGCGTCGGAAAATGTTGAGTGTACAGAAAGAACAGCGTGTTAACATCAAATTTTGTTTCAAACTAGGAAAATCTGCAAGTGAAACGTTTGTAATGTTACAACAAGTGTACGGCAATGATTGTTTATCGCGAACACAAGTGTTTGAGTGGTTTAAATGATTTAAAGATGGCCGCGAAGACACCAGTGATGACACTCGCACTGGCAGACCATTGTCAGCAAAAACTGATGCAAAAATTGAAAAAATCGGTAAACCTGTTCGACAAGATCGCCGTTTAACAATCAGAGCAGTGTCTGAGTTAACAGGAGTTGACAAGGAAAGTGTTAGGCAGATTCTTCATGAAAGTTTCAACATGAACAAAGTGTGTTCAAAAATGGTTCCAAAGTGTCTCACAATTGAACAGAAGGAACGCCGAAGAATGATTTGTTCTGACATCCTGGAAAACATTGAAAGTGATCCCACCTTCTTACAAAATGTTATTACTTGTGATGAATCGTGGTTTTTTACTTACGATCCCGAAACTAAACGCCAATCGATGCATTGGAAAACTCCTGGTTCTCCAAGACAAAAAAAAGCACGAATGTCAAAATTGAAATTCAAGGCAATGCTGATTGTGTTTTTGACATCAAAGGGATTGTGCACATTGATTGGGTACCAGAGGGACAAACAGTGAATCAGCATTACTACATTAGCGTCCTGGCTACCCTACGTGAGCGAGTACGGAGAAAACGGAACGATTTGTGGAGAAAAAAGTCATAGATCCTTCACCAAGACAATGCCCCAGCTCACAGTGCGTTGTCAGTGAAGGTGTTTTTGGCAAAACACAACATTCCCATCTTAGATCATCCACCCTACTCACCTGATTTGGCCCCCTGTGACTTTTTTCTTTTCCCTAAAGTCAAGTCAGCTTTGAAAGGAACTAGATTTGAGACTGTTGAAGCAGTAAAAGAAAAAGCGACGGAAGTAATGTATGGACTTACCGAAAATGATCTGCAGCATTGCTATGAACAGTGGAAAATTCGTATGGAGCGGTGTAGAGACCGAGGAGGAGAGTACATTGAAGGAGATAACATGAAATTGTAAATAATTGTAAATAAATGTTTTTTCCAGCATCAGTCCAGTTTTTTTCTAGCCGCACCTCGTATGCCTGTGTCTAAACTGAAATTATGTAGTTCCTTTCCAGATAAGTTAACCAATATGTGGCTTGTCAACAATCATATCTCAGAGTCTGTGACTGAAATTAGTACCTTTCACAGATTTCAAAATTTCTCTGCAGCAGAGCATCTGATGCCATAACTTGCAACTTTTCTCCTCCTCCTGTGGAACCCTTGCTGTCTTACTTCCCAGTGCTGGTAACACATGTGATCTATGTGCTTGATGTGATCTGAGAGCTCTGGGTATTCCACATGACAACCCTCTCTCTGACACTCTCCCTGCTGTCATTCATCTTAAGCTTCCTGTGTGTCTCTCTTCCTCCTGCATCACATTCATTAACAGCAACATCTCCTCTTTCCTGCTCAAGTATCTCTTCTTAAAGCTATGTGATGGCACTCTCTTTGTTCTCCATGAGGACCCCTGTGTGCTTCATGACTCTATGCACAATGCCATGTTCCTGCACACCTTCACCCCTCCTCCCAACATAGAAGAAGACTGCTTCAGCCAACAACTATGGCTGCCTTCCAGTCTGCATGGCCCTTGTCATGCACAAAGCTACAATGATATAGGACCAGTTGATCCCTGTCCCTTTTGCTACCCAGTGTGGCCCCTGGCATGAATTCAAGACTATGTTATTTCGGACGTACACAGCTCTGCTCCATCCATTTCTACAAGAAATGGTCCAACCACAACCCTCTTCTGCACAAGCCACAATGCAGATTGTCAGGAAAACTTTCCACACATGATGTTTGATGCCAACTGACTGCCATTTCACATCACACACCTTGGCATCTCTTCTTTGTTTCCTCCACCATTCTCTGTATTGCTGCGGGGTGCATGTGGCGACCACGAAACATCAATAATATGAATGTCACTTGTAACATGAACTACTGTGAGGGGCTTCATAGTTATCTTTGGCCCAGTCTGGTTTCAACCACCACTGTATGTGTTACGCATCCTGTTGTATTGTGCTGACTTCAGTAAAAGTGCTGTCTCTGCATGTTCTCTTCCATGCTGGTGATCACCTTTCTTCATCAATTTGCCATGGGAATAGTGACTGCCACAATGTATTACACTCTGTGGATATCTAGTGAGAATAAATGAAGAGAGATTAACAAAAATGATCAACATAGTCTTCTGAAAAAGAAAAACAGACAAAGAAAATGGCCAGGGAGGCAAGATAAAAAAAAATTAAATGCAAAGGAAAGTTGCCACTCACCATACAGCTGAAATACTGAGATGGAGATAGGCACAACAAAAAGACTTTTCCTTTTCACAGTATTGTTACATTCCATCCTGGATTTTCCATTGTTTGAGAACTTAAATGCAGATTAAACAGGAGTCCTTATTCAACTGAGACACATTCGGATTAAAAGTCAGAAACTTCTGACGTTTTCAGGAAGATAAATTAAACAGATAAACAATGAAAGCAAGAAAGGCAGATGAGAAGAAATAGATCATTCTGAGGAAATGAAAGAGCTTTTGAGAAGGATGAAGGAAAAGAGAAATAAATAGTAATCTTGATATGACACTTAGTTGGCCTGTGTCAAAATTTTGACAAATCAGATCACATTATAAAAATATATTTCAATTAAAATAACATTGAGTGTCACTTAAATACATCTAAAATGACTTAATTATTTGCAAATATCACAAATAAAGTCCTTTACTTAAAGGAAGACATAGGTACAAGCACAGTGAGCCTAGCATTGACTCTGGCATAACTTTATCCTGTGTTCTACTATTACAGATCAGATGGCATCTCCATAAATATGTCTCTTGAGATGCATGTTTCTGGGTAAAGTCATTTCTTTTTCAAAACTAGAATTGCAAAATTCTTCTTTCGTTTTCTCCCACTTACTCATTTCTTTCACTATTTTCAAATCTGGTGTGCTGGTTAATATTGTTGCTACACATAAGTGTTATCTTTTCTCCTGGTCAGAACTATACATCACTCCAATAGGAGATAAATCTCCAGCTACAAAGTTTTTTGGCCATTCACACCACAACTGACAGAAATATCAATGTTTTGTATTTCCTTATAGTATCACACTTTTGTTTGCATTGGAACTCTCACCATTTTTATGCACTGAATATCCCTTAAAGCCTTCAGTCATTGCATGGGCAACAGTTTAGATTATTGACTGATCTGGCCTTGTAACAGAAGCTAAATTGGATTTGCTGTGCTGATACTGTAAATGACTGAAAGCAAGGAGAAAGTAGAACTACTTTTCCAAAGGTCTCCTTCTTGGGTAAAATATTCTGGAGGTAAAATAGCATCTCATTTGGCTCTGTAGGTGGTATTGCTTAGGAGTATTTCATCATCAGACAGAACAGTACTGGCATTCTGTGGTTTTGAGCTCAGAATGTTAGCTCCCTTAATCAGTTAAGTGATTAAAGAATTTAAAAAGTGAAATGAATATGTTGAAATTAGATACTCAAGTAGTGGGAACTTGCAAACTTCAGTGGCAGAAGGAATGGGACTTCTGGTCAGATGAATACAAGGCTATAATGGCAAAATCAAATAGGGATAACACACGAGTGGGTCTAATAAAAAATAAGGAAATAGGAGTGTGGGTAAGCTACTATGCTTGGTGGCCACATTATTATAGCCAAGAAAGTCAGAAAGTATATGAGTTAAAGTACCAACTAGCTCTGCAGCTGGTGAGAAGGTTGAAGAAATGTATGATCAGAGAAAATAAATTACTTGGATAATAAAGGGAGAGGAAAATTAAATTGTAATTGGGCCTGGAATTTGATAGCAGGAAAAGTAAGAGGAGAAAAAATTGTAGGAAAGTATGAACTAGTGAAAAGTAATGAAAGAGAAAGCCACCCGGTAAAACTTTACACCAAGCGTAATTGAATCATCACTAACACTTGCTTTAAGAAGAGTGAGAAAGGTTGTATACATGATAGAAGCCTGGAGGTACTGGAAGATTTCATGTTGATTATATATTAATTACATGTGTGTGTGTGTCAGAAAACCCAGAAATAGATTTTATACTGTAAGACATTTCCAGGAGCCAATTTGGACTCTGACTGAAATTTGTGGTAATGAAATATATATTAAAACTGAAGAATTTACAAAAAGTAACGAAATTAAGGAGTTGGGACCTGGACAAGTGGAAAGAACCAGAAGCTACTGAGGATTTCAAAGGAAGCATTAGGTAATGATTTGTTGTTATTGTAATGACCAGGTCTTCCAGTGTCTAGCACCCCTGTACTTACTCATGGTCCTCATGTCATGTGCTTGTGCACAGTAGCCAACAACTGGTGTTAACTGCAGAACAGCTATGCCACATTTGCGCCAAACCTGCCCCCCACAATATTTACCAGGATGATGGCTAGTGATATCTAGGTGGCTATAATGATGTCTAGGCGGCTACACTGCCACAGTGTACTGAGGACATGTGTCTCCCCAGCCAGATTGTAGAGAGCTTGCAGTCCATTGGTTTCCCTACATTGTTGATAACCATGATTATTTATACCCTTATAGATAAGCAGCTTACCTATCCCTACTGGAGAGGATGAGAAGGCTCATTTCCCATTACTTTTCCTGTCAGCTTTTCCCAACTTCTTTTGCCCTGAGCTTGGTTAGCTAGGCATAGTTATTTGCAACGTGTAGCATACTAGTGTCTGGGTTACAAAATATTACCCAATATTGGTCACACTGTGTTGGCTTTTCTGTGAGCTCAACCACTGACCTGCGTCACAAACTCCTCTCTGCTGGAAGGTTTTGTCGTAATGTTAACAATACTGCCCAGTTACTTATTTAATTAGCATATTGGCCAGGAGTGCCTCTACTATCTGGTCATGGTAGGAATAAAACTTTAAAAATTCACAGTTTGTGTACTCAACTTTACTGGGGTGCAGCACTCCTCCCCTCTTTCGAAAGATTCATCCAAAATTTTCCAAGACCTGTTTATCATAAATATTATCTGAAAAAAAGAAAAAAGAGATGAAAAAGACCCTTACACTAGGCTGACACCAACACCCAGCTCCACCCATGAGCTGTCCTACAAGGATTTCCCCCCCAACAACTAATATAAGTTTACAACAAAATGGTGGCCTCCAGGACCTTACTGCAATGCAGTCCTAATCTAATGCTTATACTAACTTTACTTTAATCAGCTGGATCTGTGCATGTCTGCATTTATTACTGAAATCAAATAAGCAAACACCTAGTAGAAACAGGCTACAACTTGTAACTGAAATGCTTGTCAATACGAACTTGTGCTGATGATTCTCTTGAAAATTTTGAACATGTTGTATCATCTACTTAACTGAAATTTGTCAAATGAAGGTTTAGTTTAGGGTTGAGGGTGCCATAATGCTAAGCTAAATTCTGGCTGGGTAATACACTTAGTGACCTTCTGTATTCCATCTCAGTGTCAAATCAGTTCTATCTGTCATTGTAACTCACAAGCTGTATGATATGACTACCCTCCAATTTCAGTTTTCACAACCTCTAAGGTTTCCCTTTTTCATAACAATCTGCCAACACAGTTTCTGATGAGAAGACATACCGCCAATACCTCCCTACCTTATGGAAGTAAGACTATGTCGGTATTATTTCCTTTTTGAAACTTGCCTCATTTGTTTACCCTAAAAACGTACTCATCTCACATCTCTGCGTATAAGTCTGCACCAGTCTGTCTGGAGAGACAACAACATTCCTTGAGCACACTTCTCCAAATCTGCTAACGACATAACCATATGAGCTTCCCTACTATCAGAAATCAACAAACCTTTGCATCCTCTTTTGTATCCATTTCCCTACTAACACTATTTCATGGGGTATGTGTGAATGTGTAACACTGAAATTTCAAACTAACCCTTGCTATGGGTAAGTGAACTGCAATGTACGCCTTTATTCAATCCAATCTTACTCTTTTCCTCGGCATAAAAATTCTAAATTACTTTCTATCTCTTGTGATCTGTGTCTTAATTCTGCTGGTAACTGCTTCTCCATTGGACACAATCCCAAAATGAACGCCTGTACTGGAATCAAAACTGTACTGAGCCATCCATTTACTGCACGATACATTGCTTCCTGCAGAACGGTCACCTCACTCCTTGTGTCACCCAGCAGGTCTGGCAATGCACGGAGCAACCTTGCAATGGCCAACTTATTATCGAGTAAACTTAATTGTCCATGTATCTTCCGCAGATCATTATTCAACATGTTCTATCTATCACTGGTATACCGAGCTAGCTCCCATACTAACATTTTACTGCTTAATACTCCTTGCTCTACACTAGACTATCAGATTGCACGCCATTCTACGATGCCTTTCATAGAACTTGCCACATGCTGGACCTAACCAAGTGGATAGTTTAATTTCCAAACATCTTCCCCACATGCTGTCCCAAACACTGTTTGTAGTAATTTACCTTCTGCATTTAACCAACCTCTTACTCCGAACTAGGGCCTTGGCACAATATCCACCAGCTGTGATAACTGTGCTCTTAATTTTGGATACATAAACTGTTACCCATTGTATTCCCCTGGCATTTCTGTAAAAACATTGCTTCCTTGAGCCTGTTTACACAATTAAAAAAATCACCCAATCTCCAAATTTCTTTCCTTACTTCCCGTATCTCTACTGTTGATTCCAGTGGCCAGTGACATCTTGTAAGCAAGACACCCAAATGCTTCAATAACGACACAACTGATTCTAATGGTTGAACAATTAGTAAACATTCTGCTCCACTTATGATGAAGTATGACCAACCCAGGACGATCCCCATTATCCAGGATGTCCTCACAAGTTCACCATCTGAGGAAAGGAACCACCCTTATCCCCCTTGTTCTGAAACAAGTAAGTAATGACAAATAGAAACAAGTTATAATGGCAACAAAAACCTGCCAATAACCCTACAGTAATAAAAGAAATACTCATATGACATAGACATAAAATCTAAATCTACCCAAACAAAGCAAAACACAAAATGTTTGCATAGGCTAACAAAAATATCAGGAATAAATCTAACACCAGCATAACATTACAAACAATAAGGCATATCTTACCTCTTGTACTGCCTAGCTTCTAGTGATTCATTCTTTCTGTTTACTGCATCATTCCACGTCAGGTTGGTCACAGATGATTCTGGTACCGCACTCACCATACCCTTAAATGGTTTCACCCAACTGAGGTGCATGATAGATGTTTTGGTAGGAAATGTACCCTTAGGTTAACTGGTGAAGTCATCTACATGATTTTATACAGTCCATTATATATGGCTCAGAACTGATTTGTCTTTCACTTTGGTGTGTAGGGTTTAGTTACTAACACCCTTTGCCCCATATGATAATGTGGTAGTCTGCCCATGCACCTCCTTAGATGTTCTTGGCGTTACCAGAGCCTTTTTGTGAATCTTTTGTACATTTTTCCATACTTCTCATACGGTATTCTTCTCAGAAACTTATTCACTGATTCGCATTTCAGCATTATTTAGGATCTGAAACATCAAAGAGGAATGGCATTTCATCCTGTACAGAACGTCAAATGGTGATATACCTGTTGCTGTATGAACCTTTGGGTAGCATGCTCTAACCAGATGCAGAGAGCGGTGTACCAGTTTTCAAGTAGAAGCTTAACATTTTCGAAATGGTCTTCAGAATGTGCTTTGTCCTACCATTCATTTAGGGGTAGAAAAGCCTCATTCATAACTTCTGAATACACAACACATGGCATAGCTGTTTCATAAATTCCGAGATGAAATTTGTACCCTGATCCATGACTAAACTATGAGACAATCCAATCTTCAATATGCAATTGTTAACTAATGCCTGTGCCACAGTACCGGCCTAATGGCCTGGAATTGCTATAATTCCTAGAAATTCTAAGAAATGATTGATAATGATGAGTATGTACCTATTTCCTGCAGACAATTGTATTAACACTGGCTTCTGCAGAAGGATTTATTGCACAAACAGCACTCATATGCCAGTGGTATCAATTTGATAGATGGAGAAACGAATTGCAGCAATGGATTAACCATCAGAAGCACCAGTCATAGTTCATCAGGGTACAGCGTGATAAAATCACTTATAACAGATAACTCCCCGATGATCTGTTATTACAAAACAGGAAAACTATTCACTGTCAAATGTAAAATCACAATCACATGAACCAAACTTAAATTTACAAAATACTGTGGGAAACAGATCTTTGATGCTTGTAGTAGGTAACTCTCACTAAAATAGGAATCAGAGCAGAATTACTTCAGTGCTAACCTTTTATAAATATCTATGATCATTAGAAATAAAGGTGTTTGATTGATGATCTGTCAAACATCTGTTAATAATGACTCCGAGCTACACAGCTGAGCAATGACAGTGACAAATTCAGTGCCTTGCTTCATTATGAAGAGATCACTAGCAAATAATACATACTGAATCTTCTGGAAAATGGAAGTCTCAGCGGATTAGGGAAGGACAGGGAAGGAAGTTGGCCATGCCCTTTAAAAAGAACCATCCTGGCATTTGCCTGGAGTGATTTAGGGAAATCACGGAAAACCTAAATCAGGATGGTTGGATGCGGGATTGAACCATCGTCCTCCCGAATGTGACACCTAATATTGTAAGTCGTTTAAGCATTGACATCTCAAGGACTTTAGGAAGCTGCAATTAAGTATGAAGCAACATTCAACGAAGCTATAGCACAACAGTAAAAGCAAATTGTCTACCATTTACATTGGCAGGGCTACAGTGCCTTCCATCCAGTTCTTATGTTTAAGCCCGAGGACTTGGTAGCCCTGTTCCCTGTTTCTCAGTGAGTGGGCTCTTTACCAGTTTCTTTGGGATGGCTGTGGTAGATGACATTTAAGTTGAAGCAGTGAACTTCTGGGATTTTTGTGGCTTTTTGAACCTCGGAACAGTAATTCAACAAAATAATCACCACGAAAATCAAACCACCTGTTGTACTGAATTTATTATTCCTGCATGATACATGAACTGCAGATAGTGTCAAGTTTCTTTACTGAAGATGCAAATTAGGATTAGCACTCAAAGTTTGAAATGAACAAAACAAGTAAACAGTCATCTGCTTGAATGGCTACTGAGACATGTCTTTATATGTTCTCACAAACTTTTGTACTATCTGGTAACACGATGTTCTGTTCAATTCTCCAGGTGCTGTCCCTGGACAGAATTCACACCATGGCTTGTCGCAGCAACTGAACAGTGAGTTATGTGAGAACCTGCAGAAGCGTTCAATACTTATCCACAAATGAGCACAAAGTTATTGAATCAGGCTGTTTGGTTGTGTAGTACTTATGAAAATCTCTCATCTTATGTGTATTACTGCTGGCTGCTGTGGCCAGGTGGTTCTAGGCTCTTCAGTCAGGAACCATGCTGCTGCTATGGTCACAGGTTTGAATCCTGCCTTGGGCATGGATGTGTGTTATGTCCTTTGGTTAGTTAGGTTTAAGTAGTTGTAAGTCTAGGGGAGTGATGACCTCAGATGTTAAGACCCGTAGTGCTTAGATCGATTTGAACCATTTTATGTATTACTGAGAAGTAGGTAATAAGAGAAATATATTAAGATGTCTTAGTCGTAGTATTAGTTTCCCTATGTCCATCTGGAAACAACTTTCTATAGAACTGATATCCGTGTTCGAAGAGCTAAGGGAACCTTAAAACTATTGGATTCCTTTTAATTTCTAATGTAAAATTTTGCAGTTAGGGTATTTGCTGGAAGAACTTTGAAAGCATAATACATTCCTGAAGCTTTTTTTCTACCTCTTGAGACTCACAAGGGCTGATCCATCTAACTTTATACACAGTAGTTTAGAAGGTCGGGGTGGGAAGATGAAAGGGGCACACTCCATTTACAGATGGATTTGAATAGTTCAGTCAATCAAACATAAGTATATCTTATTTCAAGATACCAGGTGCATAACCTAATGAATGAGACAATGAAGAATTAAATACTAACAAAGAGATAGAGGGGCTGGCCAGTACTTACCTCAGCTCAGTACAGCCGATAGATACACATAAAACGGAACTGAAAATTTACATTCCTAGCTTTCGGAACTTTGTTCCTTCATCAGGGAGGAGAGAGGGGAAAAAAAGGGAAGAAGGGAAAGTGGATTCAGTTACTCACAACCCAGGTTATGAAGCAACAGGGAAAGGCAAACAGGGAGGGTAGCAAGGATGGAGGCATGGTTGTCAGAAGGTGACAACCATGCCTCCATTCCTAGCTTTTGGAACTTTGTTCCTTCATCAGGGAGGAGAGAGGGGAAAAAAGGGAAGAAGGGAAAGTGGATTCAGTTACTCACAACCCAGGTTATGAAGCAACAGGGAAAGGTAAACAGGGAGGGTAGCAAGCATGGAGGCATGGTTGTCACCTTCTGACAACCATGCCTCCATGCTTGCTACCCTCCCTGTTTACCTTTCCCTGTTGCTTCATAACCTGGGTTGTGAGTAACTGAATCCACTTTCCCTTCTTCCCTTTTTTCCCCTCTCTCCTCCCTGATGAAGGAACAAAGTTCCAAAAGCTAGGAATGGAGGCATGGTTGTCACCTTCTGACAACCATGCCTCCATCCTTGCTACCCTCCCTGTTTACCTTTCCCTGTTGCTTCATAACCTGGGTTGTGAGTAACTGAATCCACTTTCCCTTCTTCCCTTTTTTCCCCTCTCTCCTCCCTGATGAAGGAACAAAGTTCCAAAAGCTAGGAATGTAAATTTTCAGTTCCGTTTTATGTGTATCTATCGGCTGTACTGAGCTGAGGTAAGTACTGGCCAGCCCCTCTATCTCTTTGTTAGTATTTGTTTTACATCTTATATGAGATTTTCCATTAACAATGAAGAATTAGTCATTTCTATCCATTGCAGATATACACGAGGATATATTTTTTAGTGCCTTCTTTCATGTACTAAATTATTTTCATCGCTGGTTAAGCGCTAACATTACTATGATGGAATACTTTTCTATTCCACACTTCTGCATGAGCACGTAAATAATTTTTATGTATGAGTACGTAAATAATTTTTATGCAAGAGCATGTAAACAATTATTAAGCATGTGCATGTTAATATTTAAGGACTCTCTGAAAGCACATCCCCCCCCCCCCCCCAAAAAAAAGCTTAAGGTCATGAGTTGTATAAAAAGAGTTACCTAAGAAGAGAGGAACAATTATTTAAAGGAGAGGCTTGAGATGGAGCGGTAAAGACACACCAGCGGGAAAATAAGAAGCTGGAGTTAAAACAGGTAAGCCTGAAAGTGAAACGTGCTTTGTTGGAGGCAACTTTGGAAGCCAGTAAGCAATGTGCAGAGTGTAATATGCTCCTCAGAAAGTATTTTGAGTCTTGGATAACCTATCATTCAAAATTTCATTTTGAAATCTTACCTTTATATTATGCCCTTTCTATTTTTATAATTTATGTATGGAAAATTTTGCTAATTATCTCTTGAACTCTCTGCTAGATACCTCAACTTTAAATAGGGGTTTGTTAGTGATAAGTGTGGGAATTTGATAGGTATTTACCACTTGTTCTATTGCTGCTAAAATGCATGGTAGAGGGTGTGACTCATACCAGTTATTAGATTTTCCCATTATGTTCCTGTATGCTTAAATATCTCCGTGTGAGCTGTATTTGGTTTAATCTTGTTGTCCTGATCCCTACAGGAGTTATAAGTAGGGGACTAATACAGTCATTTAAAGCCAGTTGTTAAATCTTTGTAAGTTGGCTTTCTTGGGACACTTTGTGACTGTTAGTCTACCAGATCATTTAAAGCTTCTGCGACACTTTCATGGATCCAACATGTGAGTATTTGTTCAGGCAGTCTCTGTATATTTAATATACCTCATTCTGTTTGGCATGGGTGTTACCCGCACCATGAACCATGGACCTTGCTGTCAGTGGGGAGGCTTGTGTGCCTCAGCGATACAGATAGCCTTACCGTAGGTGCAATCACAACAGATGGGTCTCTCGGAGGGGTATCTTTTGGGAGGCCAGACAAACGTGTGGTTCCTGAAGAGGGGCAGCAACCTTTTCAGTTGTTGCACGGGTAACAGTCTGGATGATTGACTGATCTAGCCTTGTAACACTAACCAAAATGGCCTTGTTGTGCTGGTACTGCGAACGGCTGAAAGCAAGCGAAAAATACAGCTGTAATTTTTCCCAAGGGCATGCAGCTTTACTATATGGTTAAATGATGATGGCATCCTCTTGGGTAAAAATATTCCAGAGGTAAAATAGTCCCCCATTTGGATCTCTGGGCAGGAAATACTCAAGGGGACGTTGTTATCAGGAGAAAGAAAACTGGCATTCTACGGACCGGAGCATGGAATGTCAGATACCTTAATCGGGCTGGTAGGTTAGAAAATTTAAAAAGGGAAATGGATAGGTTAAAATTAGATGTACTGGGAATTAGTGAAATTTTGTGGCGGGAGGAACAAGTCTTTTGGTCAGCTGAATATAGGGTTATAAATACAAAATCAAATAGGGGTAATGCAGGAGTAGGTTTAATAATGAATAAAAAAATAGGAGTGTCGGCAAGCTACTACAAACAGCATAGTGAACGCATTATTGTGGCCAAGATAGACATGAAGCCCATGCCTACTACAGTAGTACAAGTTTATATGCCAACTAGCTCTGCAGATGACGAAGAAATTGATGAAATATATGATGAGATAAAAGAAATTATTCAGGTAGTGAAGGGAGACGAAAATTTAATAGTCAAGGGTGACTGGAATTCGATAGTAGGAAAAGGGAGAGAAGGAAACATAGTAGGTGAACATGGATTGGGGTTAAGAAGTGAAAGATAAAGCTGCCTGGTAGAATTTTGCACAGAGCACAACTTAATCATAGCTAACACTTGGGTCTAGAATCATGAAAGAAGATTGTATACACGGAAGAACCCTGGAGATACTGGAACGTCTAAGATATTATATAATGGTAAGTCAGAGATTTAGGAACCAGGTTTTAAATTGTAAGACATTTCCGGGGGCAGATGTGAACTTTGACCACAATCTATTGGTTATGAACTGTAGATTAAAACTGAAGAAACTGCAAAAAGGTGGGAATTTAAGGAGATGGGACCTGATAAACTGACTAAACCAGGGGTTGTACAGAGTTTCAGGAAGCGCATTAGGGAACAATTGACAGGAATGGGGGAAAGAAACACAGTAGAAGAACAATGGGTAGCTTTGAGGGATGAGGTACTAAAGGCAGCAGAGGATCAAGTAGGTGAAAAGATGAAGGCTAGTAGAAATCCTTGGGTAACAGAAGAAATATTAAATTTAATTGATGAAAGGAGAAAATACAAAAATGCAGTAAATGAAGCAGGCAAAAAGGAATACAAACGTCTCAAAAATTAGATTGAAAGGAAGTGCAAAATGGCTAACCAGGGATAGCTAGAGGACAAATGTAAGAGGTTTATCTCACTAGGGGTAAGATCGATACTGCCTACAGGAAAATTAAAGAGACCTTTGGAGAAAAGAGAACCACTTGCATGAATATCAAGAGTCAGATGGAAACCCAGTTCTAAGCAAAGAAGGGAAAGCAGAAAGGTGGAAGGAGTATATAGAAGGTCTATACAAGGGCGATGTACTTGAGGAGAATATTATGGAAAAGGAAGAGGATGTAGATGAAGATGAAATGGGAGATATGATAATGCGTGAAGAGTTTGACAGAGCACTGAAAGACCCGAGTCGAAACAAGGCCCCGGAAGTAGACAACATTCCATTAGAACTACTGACAGCCTTGGGAAAGCCAGTCCTGACAAAACTCCAGCGTCTGGTGAGCAAGACTAAACACCCTCAGACTTCAAGAAGAATATAATAATTCCAATCCCAAAGAAAGCAAGTGTTGACAGATGTAAAAATTACTGAACTAACAGTTTAATAAGTCATGGCTGCAAAATACTAACACGAATTCTTTACAAACGAGTGGAAAAACTGGTAGAAGCTAGCCTCTGGGCAGATCAGTTTGGATTCTGTAGAAATATTGGAACACATGAGGCAATACTGACCCTAAGACTTATCTTAGAAGAAAGATTAAGGAAAGGCAACCTACGTTTCTAGCATTTGTAGACTTAGAAAAAGTATTTGAGAATGTTGACGGGAATACTCTCTTTCAAATTCTGAAGGTGGCAGGGGTAAAATACAGGGAGTGAAAGGCTATTTAAATTTGTACAGAAACCAGATGGCAGTTATAAGAGTCAAGGGGCATGAAAGGGAAGCAGTGGTTGGGAAGGGAGTGAGACAGGATTGTAGCCTCTCCCCGATGTTATTCAATCTGTATATTGAGCAACCAGTAAAGGAAAATTTGGAGTAGGTATTAAAATCCATGGTAAGAAATAAAAACTTTGAGGTTCGCCAATGACATTGTAATTCTGTTAGACACAGCAAAGGACTTGGAAGAGCAGTTGAACAGGATGGACAGTGTCTTGAAAGGAGGATATAAGATGAACATCAACAAAAGCAAAACGAGGATAATGGAATATAGTCAAATTATGTTGGGTGATGCTGAGGGAATTAGATTAGGAAATGAGACACAAAGTAGTAAAGGAGTTTTGTTATTTGGGGAGCAAAATAACTGATAACTGATGATGGTTGAAGTAGAGAGGATATAAAATGTAGACTGGCAATGGGAAGGAAAGCGTTTCTGAAGAAGAGAACTTTGTTAACATCGAGAATAGCTTTGAGCGTCAGGAAGTCGTTTCTGAAAGTATTTGTATGGAGTGTAGCCTTGTGTGGAAGTGAAACATGTATGATAAATGGTTTGGATAAGAAGAGAACAGAAGCTTTCAAAATGCAGTGCTACAGAAGAATGCTGAAGATTAGATGGGTAGATCACATAACTAATGAGGAAGTGTTGATTAGAATTAGGAAAAGAGGTCTTTGTGGCACAACTTGACTAGAATAAGGGATTGGTTGGTAAGACACATTCTGAGGCATCAAGGGATCACCAAATTAGTATTGGAGGGCAGCGTGGAGGGTAAAAGTTGTAGAGGGAGACCAAGAGATGAATACACTAAGCAAATTTAGAAGACTGTATGTTGCAGTAGGTACTGGGACATGAAGATGCTTGCACAGGATGGAGTAGCATGGAGAGCTGCATCAAACCAATCTCAGGACTGAAGACCATAACAACAACAACAACAATGGGTCTCACAGCTGAACAATATTCTGGGGTGGATGGCAAAAGTGAATTATAAGCAATCTTCTTTGTAGACTGATTGGATTTCCCCTGTATTCTACCAATAAACCAAAATCTTCCATTTCACCTGTTAACCACCTGTTCAAGAAACTTAAATCAAATGCCTGTCCCCAGATAGTTACTTTGGTCAAGTTGGGACTGTGTGGCAATTCATTCTTTCATTGCTCTATTTTTCCTCCAGTGTTTCCTCCCCAACATGTCTTCCCTTCAGAACAGCTCACATCGATGAATGCTTCTGCCTTTGGAATCCTAAATTTGAAAACTTAGAGGGGGAGGGGGAGAGCTACTTTTATTTATAATTAACTGCTAAGATACTGCTTGTTCATTTATTCCCATATATCTGTACATATGTTTCTTAGGCTGTTGTCATTGGAGGGGGAGAGCTACTTTTATTTATAATTAACTGCTAAGATACTGCTTGTTCATTTATTCCCATATATCTGTACATATGTTTCTTAGGCTGTTGTCATTTGTCCTGTTTAACTCCCAAAAACTTAATTCCCTTACTCTTTTTTTATATTTTGTCATGTGTTTTACAAAAATGCTTTGCTAAAATATTTTATTCTTGCAGTTTCTAGATAGGTTAGATTATAATGAACTGCTAGGAATTAATTTACAAATGCCATTCATAGTGAAGCACAGTTGTTTGAACTCTTGTAAAATTACCTTTGCATTCATTCTGTCCTATTTTGTGTATCAATTTGATATATTTTTAACTCATTTCTTGAAATGTCTTTAGAGTTAATTGAACTTTGACCTATTTAATCAGTCATTAAAATTTTTAGGTGCCTATTTTAGATGTAAATTAGCTTTCATTTTCAGAGATGGTTCTGTGGGTTTCAGTGGTTACTGTTCAGAGATTTCTCCATATAGTATATCAAAATTAGGTGCAAATGCTAGGTAATTTAAAGTTCATTATCTTCCCACCTTCAGATAAGCTATGGGACTGACTTGCAGCTCCATGACTAATACACAGTTTCCACTCAAATGCCTGGCAGCTAGTTCATTGAACCACTTCCTCTACTGTTCCACTCCAAGCATGTGGGGAAAAATTCACTTGAATCAGTCAGTGTGTGTTCAGATTTCTTGTATTCATTTCTATGTAGGTGCACACAATATTTCCCCACTTACAGGAGAAAGTTGTCATTTCATGACATCCTCATACCACAAAGTAAAGTAAATTGGTTGTAATGGTTGCCACCCAAACTTGCATATGACACACCTTTCTATTTTGTGATAATACAAAATGAGCTGCCTTTAAAGTTTTTTGGGGTCTTCAATCACATAAGGATCCCATAAAGTGAAGCAGTACTGTGGCAGAGGATGGACAGGTGCACTGTAAGCAATCTGTTTTGTAGTGCTGTTAAATCTGCAGTATTCTGCCAATCAGATACAGTCTCTAGTTTGCCTCACTAAAATTTTCTATGTGATCATTGGCTACACTGCTAGGAAGAGGGCCAAGCACTGTCACACTTTGACCATCTTTCCTTACTCTTGTTATTAAGGACCTTGGACATGTCATCCATAAACTGTGCTTTTGCAACTGTTTCACGTTTTAGATTTATCAATTTTGTTTCCTTCTGAAACAGGAAATTCAATAACTTATGAGCTCAACATCTTGTCATGCAAATTATGAAAGAGTGTTTGCTTGTTGTTTTTACAGGTTGAAGCTGAGGGCATCAGATGTCACATCTGTGAAGAGCAATGGAGGATTAGTGATTGTGATTATAAACTGTAATTGTGAACTGTGTATTTGGTGGTTATATTTCAATTGTAATTGTGACTTATGTATGTGACTGTAGTTAAATTGTAATTGTAAACTGTATATGTGAATATAAATTGTAATATCCCACTGAACAGTTACATATGTACATGCTTGGCACTGTCATTGTGCCAAGAGATCTCTTGGCTTAATGACAGTGCCAAACATGTACATATATAACTGTTTAATATATGCCAGAGAAAATCTGAAAAAAATGAACATGATATGTGATGTGCATGCACACAGTACAAGAAACAGTCACCTGCTGGACTTGCCTTCCACAAGACTTGCTGTAGTCCACAATAACTGTAAGTACTTAAGAATAAAATTTTTCAATCAGTTACCATGCTCAGCTCGTACAATACCACTAAACAAATATAAGAATACATTGCAAACCTGGCTAAAAAACAATGAATTCTATACAACTGATGAATTCTTAGAAACTAATCAACAAAATATATGTTTTACCTAAAATATGAAGAAAATGTTTTGATATTATATAAGCTAGTTATTTACTGTGATTCTTTTCTTATGTGTGTATTTAATTATTGTATAAAACATTGTTACACATAATGCTGAAGAAAAGGTCTTTAGTTCCTTTTCTCCCCTTTCTGTAACTATTTGAATATCATACTGAAATTAAAACCCTCTGTAAACTTTGACAAAGCCAATTGTATGAAAAATACTGAAAGGCTAATAAAAATATTCTATTCTATTCCCTATTCCCTATTCCATTCTATTCTATTCCATTCCATTCCATTCCATTCTATTCTATTCCCTCCTCTGCCATCCTGATTTGGCTCTTCTATGGTTTCCACAGCTCATGTCAGGCGAATGCCAGGATGGGTCCATAAGTCCATGGCAGTTGTTCAAATACTCTTTGTATGCTTATAATATTGGAACAATTAAAGTGTTAAAAAAAGTGAAACTGAGCTTTCATCAATTCCTGTCATTTACCACTTCTGTCAATGACCGAATTTTATGTTTATAATCAGAATATTTTACAAATAATTAATGTTAAATGTCTATTTGCATTTGTTTTCCTGATTTGACCATCACATACACATTTTCTCAAAAGTACAATGTGCAACTTGCTTGAACCATGCAAGGAGTGTAGCTGATCAGACTGCAACTTGTACCAAATGAAACTCTAGACACTAATCCCACCCTATGTGAACACTGACACAATTGGAGCAAAAAGTTACAAACCATGTTTCCAGCATCTTGTGGAACAGGAAATAATCCAAATTAGTACTGGCATCAATTTTGTAATTGAAATTGTTTCTTAGAATTTATATGTAAACTGTTTTCTGAAGCAAATTAACTGAATGTTTAGTCATAATTAAGAACAAAGATAGCAGATTTCAACAGTGGGGATAAATAGCTTGTTGTTATTATCTGCAGTTAGTTTCATTATTGATAATCACATGATAATTACAAATGACAAATTTTTGGGACATGAAAACTGAAGTGTAGCATTATATTTACTGTAAATTTGTTTTTAGGTTGACATTTGACTCTCAAAGATTGATATTATGAAACGGAAAATTCGTTTGGCCAGACTAAAAGTCCAAAGGTGTCAGGCTCAATCCCTAGTCCATTGTAAACTATCGGTCCTCCTGTCAGTTCAAAAGTTGGTGGAAGGCAATGGCATGTCACAAACATGACCACGCAAAGTAAAGTATAGTTGTATTCAAAACAATATTAAAATTGATGACTGCTGTTCTTCAGCTAGTGGGTATGTGAGTATGAATGAACAAGACATTTAACAAATGTTCCTGCACATTTTTGTCTTGCTTTATAGATGCGTACTATGTGTACACAATGTCTTGGCATCCATTTTGAATCTAGGGCAGTTCCACAAGTAATGGAATCTTTTGTTTTTCACTTTGTGGATAAAGATCAAGAACTATTATACAACAAATTTCATGTATTTTCTACATAAACAAATATTTTTGTAACAGTTGATGTTCTGTTCTTGTAATCATTGTGTGAAGAAATACTTTCAGATAATTTAATGACATAATTCAGACATACATTCTCTCATAATACAATAATCCAGCTCACACATTTCCTGAAAAATTGTGGAGAGGAATTAACTGGGAAACAAAATGATATAGAAGATACATGCCTTAAATATTTTACTAACTAAATTTAAAAAGTTTCCAGGAATGGAATGACACTTAAAACAGAAGTTACCAATTTCCTTCTGCATTGTCGCATAGATAAAATCGTACTTAATCCTCTGACCTACAGTAGGTGCAGCCAGTTTCTTTACAATTTGGTCTCCTTCCACCCAACTTTTATATTGCTTTGAGGGAAATGTAATTACATATCATTCCATTTGTGTAATTCCTTCTAAGAAATGAAATTTAATAACCATTGTCAATACAAATCTGCCCCACAAATATATCTTGACACTCCCCACCCCTCAACACAGACAACCAGAGCAAAATCACCTTGACACAAGGCAATATGATTGATCAAATCAGGTCCTATGAATTTTCTTTGGCTGACACTTGCTACACAAACTTGTCCGCAAACCTCTGGTTGATTGGAATGGGGGAGGCGACCAACAATGAGATCATCAGTCTCATCGGATTAGGGAAGGAAACCGGCCATGCCCTTTCAAAGGCAGCATCTCGGCATTTGCCTGAAGTGATTTTGGCAGATTCTTTTGCAGTAGGCTACAAAGGAAGTTGAAGACTATAATGAATTTATTTATATATCGGCATTTTCAGTGCATCACACAGAAAGTATTCAATTAGTTTATGCTGGGGAAGGAAAAATGATTATTGGGTCACCTTTTGCAATTACTCTTTAGACACTCAACAACTACCTCTTGTAACTGCCAAAAGACTTCCATTTAACTCGTGTATCATGTCTATTTTCCGTAAGAATGCAACGTTTAGGGTTTTTTGAGTAACAAGAGAGCAATAAAAACAAATCAGCCTGGGGGTCTTAATAATTAAATAAATTGAAAAACGGCTGTTCAAATAGACTGGCTCAAGGTACACAGTTCTTCATGGAAGTTGGTGCTATATGCCTTTTCAATGTGTGTTGCTGTGCTTTAAAAAATAATTTTCAAGAGTAACTAGAAGCTGAAAATTTAGATGAGTTAACATTTTCTCAGTTCCAACACTTCGTAAAACAAGAATGGAGCTTTAAATTAAAGAAAGTTAATGTCTTCTTTAGCAGAACTGGTAATCAGATTGATAAGATGGTTTTTGTCAATGTTCTCATAAAATACATTTGTAAGGCAGGTTAGGTAGTACTGCACATTGTTGCTGCCAAGTGGCTATAAATATAGAATACTGCAAAGTCATATACCCCCATGAGAGTCCAGTTAATGTTTAAATTGTAGGTCAACTCTTTCTACAAATTTAACATTTGCATGTCATGTGAAGCATTGAGCATCAAATAATGTTGACTTACTATAGATGTAGTGGTGGTAGACTGGCTATGATGAATGTTACACAAACCTTAGAATGGGTACTCCAAACTATGAATTGAGTGAAAAGTTCATCATTCTCCAACTAATCTCAAGAGAATTACACGAATTGAAATGTGTAATGAAAATGATGTATGTGAAAGGGCTACTGCACCTTTATGAACCCAACAGAAGGTATTTGCCGTCTATGTATTTCCATCCATGTTGGAAGAGTTGCTATTTTGCAGTACCAGGTATGGGTTCATAATCCCAACATTTCATTTCAAACAATGTACATCTAATCATGAGTGCACCACTGTAGTGTGTATTTCAAAGTAGACATATGGAATTACAATACTTAAGATAATTTTATTGCCTCCTGTCCAAGAGAAGAATAAACTAAGGGAAAAGCTATTGCCATAAAATACTTCATATAGTTAAAAAAAAAAAAAAAAAAAAAAAATATTACAGTGCCATACCTCTAGACAACCCACATGGTGCACTGTATGTAGATTTACTTGCAGCAACCAAATTTTTGACGTATTTAAAGCAGTGTTTGGGCATTTTAGCAGCTTTGGGGTGGTACTGGTATGTTAAAGCTGAAAACTTACCTACTTCTGCTGTGAGATTTGTAAATTTTACATTAACTTTTCCCTCATGTGGTAATCATTTGTTGTTACACTGAATCTATCAAAAAGGCCTAATCCTATTCTGATCCAATGCACACAGATCCACACTGAGGCCTAACATATTTCTATTCTGTAGATGATATATATACCTGTTTAATGGATGTTTAGAAAAGCAAACCAGAACCGATTGTTGTCAGTACCAATTTGGAGCGTGAATACATTAAAATGTTGTAAAATCAAGACTTGGACCACAGACCTAGAAGATACCTTATCAGAAATGTGCTGCTAGTGTCCCTATGTGCTATAAACAGCTTTATTGTTAATATTGTCGTTATGCAGATTAAACAGTATTTTACTGTTTTATCTTATCACAAATGTCTGATATTTAATATATCTGTGCCAAACACACAAGCAGACAAATGTGTATAAGGAAGGGAACACTACAAACAATGTAGAAACTAACACACATTTTCTCCATAAAGTAGATCAGAGTTTTAGACCAGAGTTGTTTATAGTGCCTGTGATGTTGGCAGGAAGGTAAATGAATGTGTGTGTATTGCAATATTGTGATAACACAGCATGTACAGTCACAATTACATCTACATGGCACAGTAAAATAATCTTGTGTGAAGGAGTACAAATTTCTTGCAAAAATATTTGGTTGATTTATATACAGCAGAACTACAGACAAGTCTTTGTGGTTATTTCAAACAGTAAAACAATTAACAAGGTTCTCTGTGACTCCAAGAAACTGCAACTGGCTATTCATATTCTACTTTAGCAATGAATGTATCCATGTGGAGAGTTAACAGTGACAATTAAGAAAAAAAAAAAACAAATGTCACTCAGTAACATTAAGAATGTAGATAGTGTCATCTCTAGCTCTAAAGAAATATGTGAATCATTCAATAACCATCACTGCAACACCCCCACCTTCTTTTCATCAGACCTCAAGTTATTACCAGGTGCATTTGCTTGATCCAGTCTCACTAGGAGAGATCTTCAGTATTATAAAACAAAAACCATATTCTCATGTGGTTTTGACAGCATATCTGATAATATGTCCAGAGAAGTCTATCAAAACACTAATGTGCATACTTTGTACATTCACACTCATTTCATTCCATTTTGAAGCATCTCTGATCAAGAAATGATATTTATGTAAAGAACAGAGCAGTGTAAGGCACATGGGAGTTTTACATAACCAAGTGACCAAAAACAAAGGGACAGACTAAAATTCAGAGATAGTAAAAAGCTTCAATAATTTCTATGTAGCAAAAGTAATGGATGGGTAAAATCAGTGTCCTGCAAGTGCTTTTTACAGGAGTTCATTATTTATTAACATAAAATCAAAAACAAAATTCAGATTCCAACAACTGTGGTACAACTGCTGTTCATTACATTCTATTTCAAGGAGTAATACCAGTGAAACTGCATAGGCTTCCACAGCCAGAATCATTCAACATAAAAGTTTTCTGGGTATGGTACCACATCATAATGTATAAAATTACTGCTGTTGCTGGAGAATAACCAATGTTTTGGCCATGGTTGCAGCGACCTCCTTATGATGCAGAACCATACACAGAAAACTTTTATGTCGAATACCAATGAAAGATTACTGAAGCATTTCTTTTCAGGCATTGTTGAATCACTAAGTTTCATCTGAATGCAAATCCACCCAAATTTACGAGCCTTCAGTTATGTAAGCAACAAGCCATTCTCTAGAGACTGCATCACAATGTTTTAGAATTTTTCATCATAATACAATGAATGCTAAACATATACATTAAGAATATATAAGGTTTATTTGCATAAAGACATTACAACCACACTATGAAATATGGATTAATTTGTTGGACAGTGAATTCCATAAAATAGGCTTCCTTACATCATCTGAATTATTTGTACTCTCTAAATATTCATCAGAACAGCAGCACATAAATGATATGAAATTATCAGAATAACAAGTGATTGTCCAAGCTTATGCAAAACATGGCATTTGTAAAACTAGCAGCAATGCCAATAAATATTACAGAAAAGTCTGGTACTTCTGCACAGTCAGTGCATTTTTTAAAGTTTTAGTATGAATCTCAAACATACATTCATATTTTACAAGTGTAGAATGTTTGTGTTCCAAATCAACATTATATCATCAGCATCATAGTATAGTCAGCTGCATAATTTCCTTTCCTTTTGGGAGTATGACAGTGATAACAGTAATGAATTATTTGCCAAGTGAATGAGAAGACTTCATGGTCAATCACCAAGCACTGTAGATCAGATGTAGAATGGTAGTCAGTTGCAGTTTTCTTGAATACACCAGCCAAAGGTTGATATCAGCAAAATGACCCTCAGGAAGGACCAGCAACAACTTTGAACAGCCCATCCAGTACGTGAAACCATACAAAATCTGAATCTACCTGAAAAATTGACATTGTTAGTAGAGACCGAGGTACTTCTTTTTGTGAAGTCAATGTTCTAACCAAATTAAACTCCAGTTGGTCCAGGTGACCAGGAGAGGGGGGCTTATAGGACACTAGCAGAAAGTTTCTACCAAAGGCAGATAACTGTGTGCATACCAATAACTCGACGCTTCTGCTTTATAATATTAGTGGTCTTCTTTAATCCTAAAGTATTTACATTCTACAAGAACTTTCCTATGACATTTATACTACATAGTTTCCTTTATGCTCTGTATTATCTGTTATCCCACATAAGCATTATCAGCACAGATTCAGCAGTACCACATCAATACTGTCATGCTGTATGTAAGTAATAAGAAAAATGTAACCTTAACCAGACTGTAATAACTATTTCTCAGTAGAGAAACAGAAAATATCAGTGTCCAAAGTTGGTATTACATTCATGACTCTGATATTATTCCATGTTATTCAAACTTATCCAGTCAGTTGAGCAATTTTCACTAATCACAGCAAATGTAATAAAGCATGAATAGGAATTGTGGTCAACCTAAAAATATTAAAACACATTTAACAAACAAGTTAACTCTTAAGATCCCCAGAATTACTACAAATAAACTCAATCACCAATAAAAACACAACCAAAAAATATAAACCCACCAGTGATCCTCTAAGTATGAAGCTTAAGGAGCACAAAAACAATGCATGTTCAGAATATTAATTATTTGCAGAACTGTGTGAAAATGCCACATAATCAGCAAAGATATGACATCAATGCATGGTTAAAATCTGGAACAAAGAACTACCAGAACATTGGACTGTAGCTACTGTATATCAGTGTCAAAACGAAAAAGAAAAAAAAAATTCGTAACTAGAGTGATATCCCTCTCCGATTGAACATCAAGTCTAGTCAGTTTTGTACAATCACTATGCATATCAAGTTGGACAGAAACTAAGAGTTTCTCAAGGAGTTTATAGACCCTGGATAAGCTAGCACTCCTTCAGGCCACAAGTGGCCCATCAGGACTATCTGACTACCGTGTCACCCTCAAGTGAGGATGTGGATAGGAGGGGCGTGTGGTCAGCACACCGCTCTCCTGGTTGTTACGATGGTATTCTTCACCGAAGCCAGTACTAATCGGTCAAGTAGCTCCTCAATTAGCATTACGAGGCTGAGTGCACCCCAAAAAATGGCAACAGTGCATGGCGGCCTGGATGGTCACCCATCCAAGTGCTGGCCAAGCCTGACAGCACTTATCTTTGGTGACCTAACGGCAACCGGTGTATCCACTGCAGCAAGGCCATTGCCCTGGAGAAGCTAACTGCAACATATTCTGAAATTAGTAATCCATGTTTACAAAAGCTGCCAAAGAAGTTATAACCTTTGAAGGCCTCAGAAAAACCTATCAATGCACCCATCTCTCTTCCAATATTAGACATACAAACTTAGGACTTCATCCAAAATTAGTCAAAATTATAAAATTAACCTTTATACACATAAAATATGAAGTCAAGTCTCAGAGAACAATCAGAGCCATTTATGATTAAAACAGGGTGATGGTCTATCATCATTACTCTCCCCGTTTGTAATACTTAGTGAATAATACAACAAAAACACTAAGAAAACACAAACTGGAACCAAGAAAGATGAAGCACTTAAATTTTTTGGGATTTACAGACTACTCAGCATTACTTACTATTAATATGAAGTCCAGAGACAGAAAAAATATAGCACAAAATCAGGATCCCAGATATCCTGGAAAAGAATGTGATGGTAAGACAGTAGTAAAATAAGAAACAAAGGCGAAAATAGTGAAGTAATTTGAGTATCATATCTAGGAGAAATTATAACATACAACTTTATCAGAAAATCTGCTTGGAAAGAAAAAACCAATACAATTAAAACAGCTCAAAAACTAACATGGTCTATATTAAAAAATAAAAAACTCTAAACAAAATTATGACACTGCAGTGACTTATTCTCAGAACTTACACAAGTTAAAAAATTTTAAAAGTCTTTCAGAGACTCAGAACCTCTGAATAACACTGCCAGACAGTATTCCAATAATCGAAGTAGCTGAGCTGAAACGAAATACTTAAAGACTTACAGTATTACTTTCTCTAACATTACTTGTTTCTTAAAGCAATTTATCTGGAAATCCTTTAACTGTGTCTAAAAATTTTACTTCCCTTTATATGCCTTAGCTGTTTATTCTGGGACAGCCCTCTATTCTTACTCCATAGCCTGAAGTTGGCTTCCTTCACCTTGAGCTCTCAAGTGTCTGTGACAGCACACCCTAACATCCTCATCAATTATATGATTTAAAGGGGGGGGGGGGGGGGGGGAAATACCAAATGAATTGCTACCTTTGTAAAGTATGTTCCATGCTTCTGTCGGTCAGGGAACTGCTGAGTATAAATAACCTGTCAGGATAATGTTATTTAAAAAGCAAAGAGACTCTTGTTAACAAGTATTCTGAAAACTAGGTATGCTTCCACTTCCATGCCAGTACATATTGGAGATACTAAGCTTTACCAGGCTAAATATTGGCAGCCTGAAGAAGAATCTACTATCACCGGCATGACACTAGAGGCAACTACTTGCTGATACAGTTTCCTCATTCCACCAAATTATATGCTGATATGGGAATTAGACTTTATAATCCACTTGGTTCAAGAATCATAAAAGGAGGTTGTATACATGGAAGAAGCCTGGAGATACTGACAGGTTTCAGACAGATTATATAATGGTAAGACAAGGGTTTAGGAACCAGGTTTTAAATTGTAAGACATTTCCAGGGGGAGATGTGGACTGACCACAATCTATTGGTTATGAGCTGTAGATTAAAACTGAAGAAACTGCCAAAACGTGGGAATTTAAGGAGATGGAACCTGGATAAACTGACTAAACCAGAGGTTGTACAGAGTTTCAGGAAGAGCATAAGGGAACAACTGACAAGAATGGGGGAAAGAAATACAGAAGAAGAATGGGTAGCTTTGAGGGATGAAGTAGTGAAGGGAGCAGAGGTTCAAGTAGGTAAAAAGACGAGAGCTAGTAGAAATCCTTGGGTGACAGAAGAAATAGTGAATTTAATTGATGAAAGGAGAAAATATAAAAATACAGTAAATGAAGCAGGCAAAAAGGAATACAAACGTCTCAAAAATGAGATCAACAGGAAGTGCATAATGGCTAAGTAGGCATGGCTAGAGGACAAATGTAAGGATGTAGAGGCTTTAGAGGCTTATCTCACTAGGGGTAAGACAGGTATTGCCTACAGGAAAATTAAAGAGACCTTTGGAGAAAAGAGAACCACTTGTATGAATATCAAGAGCTCAGATGGAAACCCAGTTCTAAGCAAAGAAGGGAAAGCAGAAAGGTGGAAGGAGTATATAGAGGGACTATACAAGGGCGATGTGCTTGACGACAATGTTATATTGTTGTTGTTGTTGTTGTTGTTGTGTTTGTTTGGGGTTTAAGGGACCAAACAGCAAGGTCATCAGTCCCTTGTTTCAAATGTGGTCCATTCCGCTAGTTTGACATCTCAGGAAAGTCAGAACAATAAATGTGAAAAGGCTAAAAATGTAAAAGGGGCAGTCATGTTGGCAATGGTAAAAACAAAATGAGGGAAGTCAGCAAGAGAACGAACCCAACATTATGCTGAAGCAGCAGAGGCAAGACCACCTGCGACTTAAAAGCTGCAACCGCTAGAATGTAGAAGTACGTATGGGAAAAGGAGACTAACCAATCCTTGAAGAGGTAAAAACAGAGTAAAAGGGGAAGAAAAGAGGATCTCCATCAGGGAGGGGAGTAAGGAATCTGCAAACATGGCTTACAGTGGGAGATACCCCAACACTCACTGCCCTGCCCCAATACCAGAGAGATTAAAAACCTTAAAAGTGAGAATAAAAACCATTTTCCTGGAGGAAACCAAGGACCAGGTCGACCATCCGGGAATTGTCACCCAACATCAAAGGTAAAGAGTGGGGGGAGTCTGTACTTAGCACGCAGAGCCAAAAGAAGGGGGTATTCAACCAAAATGTGGGCTACTGACTGGAAGGCTCCACAACCACAAAGTGGGGGTGGCTCATCACGCAAAAGAAAACCTTGGGTCAGCCTGGTATGGCCAATGCGGAGACAACACAGTGTGGTCGAGTCCTTTCAGGAGAAGCGAAAGGAAGAACGCCACGGGCCTGGTGTCACTTTAATCACATGAAGTTTATTAGACAGCGGAGTAGCCTCCCAAGAGTTGGCCCATGACTGTACGAAGTGAGATTTGATGTGAAGCAGTAAATCCATTGCAGGAGGGTTTACAGAAAATGGGGGTTAAGTGACTGCTCCCCCAGCCAAACAATCAGCGAGCTCATTACCCAGGATACCCACATGGCCAGGGACCCAAAGGAAGTCAATGGAACAAGCAGCATGGTGAATATTAGCGAGATGGTCATGGATGGCAGACACCAAGGGATGGCACGAAAAACACCAGTCAATAGCCAGAAGGCCACTCATTGAGTCTGTACATATCAAAATGCGGTTGTGTGGAACTGTTTAATAAAGGTAAGGGCCTGGGAAATGCCATTAATTCTGCAGTAAACACCCCACATGTAGGTGGCAGCAGATGATTTTCCATTCCAACAGAGGATGTGAAGGCATACCCCACATGATCAGCAGATATAGAGCCATCAGTGTACAAAACTGCAGCATCCCGAAACTCCCACAAAATTTGGCAGAAAAAGGAACAGAACACCTTGGGGGGGTATGAAATCTTTCGGACCATGGTGGAAATCCATCCGAATTCGAGGCCGAGGAACTAACCAAGGGTGGGGGGGGGGGGGGGTGATGGGGAGGGAGCGAGGAAGACAGGGCAAAGAAGCAAACTGAAAATCACAGCAAAGAGATGCATGGCGGAGCCCAACCGGTAAACCCGCCTAAGGGCAGGTATCGGGTGGGCGACATCCATGGTCTGGGAACAGGAGAGAATAGGAAGGATGAGTGGGAGAGGAATGGATAGCAAGTGTGTAAGACACCGGAAGCTAGGACCGCTGAACAGAAAGGGGGGGGGGGGGGGTTCCCAGGTTCAACCAGGAGACTATCAACAGGGCTAGTAGGGAAGGCACTGGTGGCCAAACGGATACCACGATGGTGGACTGGATCCAGCACGTGCAGTGTGGAAGGAGCAGCTGAACCATAAACTTGACAACCATAGTCCAAGCGAGACAGAACTAGAGCACGATAAAGACGAGAAGGAGTGAATGGTCCGCACCCCAAGAGGAGTGGGCAAGGAAGCGAAGGACATTGAGTTTACAGTAACATCCCACCTTCAGAAGTCTGATATGGGGCAGCCAAGTGAGCTGCTTGTCGAAAAGAAGACCCAGGAAACGAAACTGTGGGAGCACAGTCAATCTTTGTGCATCGAGATAGAGCTGTGGATCAGGGTGGATCGTAGTAGACAGACAGAAGTGGACCACCCGCGATTTTGAAGCAGAGAATTGAAACCCGTGTGAGAGGGTCCATGCAGAGGCATGCCGTATAGCTCCCTGGAGCTGTCATTCTGCAGACGCCATCGAAGAGGAACTAACCCAAATGCAGAAATCGTCCACTTACAGGGCAGGGGTGACCAAAGGACCAACAGAGGCCGCAAGTCCATCGCTAGCAATGAGGAAAAGTAGTACACTCAAGACAGAACCCTGTTGTATGTCCATCTCCTGGGTATGTGGAGAACTAAAAACAGTTCCACCTCGAACCATGAATGACCGATGGAAAAGGAACTGGCGGATAAAAATCTGGAGTGGGCCCCGAAGGCCCCACTGATGGAGGGTAAGTAAGTTGTGATGGTCCCAGGCCGTGTAACAGGCCTTGCGAAAGTCAAAAAAATACTGGAACCAAATGGCGGTGCAGGGAGAATGCCTGCTGAACTGTGGATTTCAAGTGAAGTAAATGATTGGTTGAAGACCGGCCCTCTCGAAAGCCACACTGGTAAGGCGACAATAGATCCCGAGATTCGAGGACCCAATTGAGCCGATGGGCTACCATCCGTTCAAGTAACTTACAAACAACATTGGTCAGACTAATTGGCTGATAGCTGTCAACAAATAGAGGGTTCTTACCAGGCCTAAAGACAGGAACCACGATGCTATCCCTCCACTGAGAAGGGGAGTCACCCTGGAACCAGATACAGTTAAACACCCAAAGAAGATGTTGCCATTGTGGAGCACTGAGATGTTGAAGCGGTTAGTTATGAATGGAGTCTGGGGCAGGGGCCGTATCACGAGAAGAAGAAAGTGATGAAAGAAATTCCCATTCAGTGAAAGGTTCGTTCTAAGATCCTGACTCACAAGGGGTGAAACGTAAGGTGGAAGCTTCAGCCCGATGTTTTTGATGAAGGAAAGCAGCTGGATAAGAGGCTGACGCTGATGCCACTGCAAAATGGGTTGCAAGATGTTCCACAAGAACTAATGGGTCCGTATAAAGGCCATCTGGGAGGTGAAGCCCTGGGAGGGTGGACTGCCGATGGCAACCTTGGAGAGAGCGAAGTGTAGCCCATACCCATGACAGAGGGACCATAGAACCAAGGGAAGAAACAAATCGTTCCCAACATATCCGTGTGCTCTGTTTGATTAAATAATGGGCTTTAGCACAAAGGCGTTTAAAGTTAGTAAGTCACAGCTGCAAAATACTAATGCAAATTCTTTATAGACGAATGGAAAAACTGGTAGAAGCCAACCTCAGGGCAGATCAGTTTGGATTCCGTAGAAATATGGGGACCCATGAGGCAATACTGACCCTTCGACTTATCTTAGAAGGTAGATTAAGAAAACACAAACCTACATTTATAGCATTTGTAGACTTGGAGAAAGCTTTTGACAATGTTGACTGGAATACTATCTTTCAAATTATGAAGGTGGCAGGGATGAACTACAGGGAGTTAAAGGCTATTTACAATTTGTACAGAAAGCAGATGGCAGTTACAAGAGTTGAGAGGCATGAAAGGGAAGCAGTGATTGTGAAGGGAGTGAGACAGGGTTGTAGCCTCTCCCCAATGTTATTCAATCTGTATATTGAGCAAGCAGTAAAAGAAACAAAAGAAAAATTCGGAGTAGGTATTAAGATCCATGGTGAAGAGATAAAAACGTTGAGGTTTGCCGATGACATTGTAATTCTGTCAGAAACAGCAAAAGACTTGGAAGAGCAGTTGAACGGAATGGACAGTGTCTTCAAAGGAGGATATAAGAGGAACATCAACAAAACCAAAACGAGGATAATGGAATGTAGTCAAATTAAGTAGAGTGATGCTGAGGGAATTTGATTAGGAAATGAGACACTTAAAGTAGTAAAGGAGTTTTGCTATTTGGGGAGCAAAATAACTGATGATGGCCAAAGTAGAGAGGATATAAAATGTAGACTGGCAATGCAAGGAAAGCGTTTCTGAAGAAGAGAAATTTGTTAACATCGAGTATAGATTTAAGTGTCAGGAAGTCGTTTCTGAAAGTATTTGTATGGAGTGTAGCCATGTATGGAAGTGAAACATGGATAATAAATAGTTTGGACAAGAAGAGAATAGAAGCTTTTGAAATCTGGTGCTTCAGAAGAATGCTGAAGATTAAATGGGTAGATCACATAACTAATGAGGAGGTATTGAATAGGATTGGGGAGAAGATGAGTTCGTGGCGCAACTTGACTAGAAGAAGGGATCGGGGTTGCTAGGACACATTCTGAGGCATTAAGGGATCACAAATTTAGTATTGGAGGGCAGCGTGGAGGGTGAAGATCGTAGAGGTAGACCAAGAGATGAATACACTGAAGATTAAGAAGGATGTAGGCTGCAGTACGTATTTGGAGATGATTAAGCTTGCACAGGATAGATTAGCATGGAGAGTTGCATCAAACTAGTCTCAGGACTGAAGACCACAACAACAACAACAACAACAACAACAACAACAACAACAACCATATACCACTAACAATAAAAAAACAACCCAGCACACTTTAAAGTAAGGCTTACTCCAATATTATTAAAATAACGTTCTTATAAGTTACATGAATATTTTGAATGTGATTTTTTATGTAATATATTTGCACACTTACCTTTCTTTACTAGAATTTATCTTTCAAATGTAAATTTCAATAACGCCTAACCAAATGTTAAATATTGATGTATTTGCATGTAATTATATTTATCTAGTGCATTTTAACTATTATATAAATTACATAAGGGTTATGTGCACTTAATTTGATTTTAAATTTAATCACAAGTTTTAATTTTAATTAGGCCTTGTTGACCTTAATTTTGAACAACTTTTGAATATACTAATACTATATCCTGTAATCTAAAATTATCACACAGTTGTGTAAGTCTCGATGTATTTAATTTGGTATTTTGTATTTTTTAAATATTTAACAAGTATAATGACTTGTTCCGTATCATGTAGTACTCTGCACTCAAAATGATTCAGTGGATCAATAAATAATGAATGAATGGATTTCTTAGACACTCAACACTAGACCTTCAAATTTATAGTAACTAAGACTTAATAACCAGAGTGTATAATTTTATCCAATAGGGTTTTACTTACATTTGTTGCCATATGTTCATGATGGGGCATGTGGTGCTGCTTTTACATTTGCAACTGTGCTGCAATCATGTTCCTCTGTGCAATGCCACTTTTGTCATTCCTGTTGTAAAAGCCAACTCCTGGTTCTTCAGGTGGTGCATCATCTTGTTCACCTGTGGGATCAGATACCTAAGTACACTCAAAAGAATTACAAGTTATTTGTACATTAAGCTTATGTCAGTAGCATTTACAAAATTAATATAAATATTGTAAAACAATGAAATGATGCAGTTATTGCTCTATGCACCTTTGTTATTGTTGTTGATTCTTCCATGGTGTTGGATTTAAATTATGGTCTTAAATCTACTTATCTCTGAGTACCGGTACCAATAACAACAACAACAACAACAACAACAACAACAACAACGACCCCTGTGGAGGCCCAGGAAAAGTATATGTCTCCGGCACATTCTGCCAGTCATAAAAGGCGATGAAAAGGACAAACCACTAATAAGGCTAACCCCCCTTTTTGTGTGATTAGTTGGTTCAGGACAGAACTAGTGAAGCCTTGGACAAGGCCTCTCATGGTCGGGGATGACGCGTGAACCCTATGCCCGTCCACAATGGTAACGACACTGCTAGCCACACGGCATATGATTTAAATCCAAATAGAGGGGTTTTGCAGGATATGCTTCCTGCAACCACTCTAGAAGGAAAACAAAGACAGAGGATGAGATTGTCAGATGAAATTAACCGACACCTCATGTTCTGTTATTACGAAGCAGCCAACTTAGAAACCAACACAACTGGATATAGATCAGAAGAAAATACAGTAATGGACTCAAACATCCCAGAGCAAACAAACAAAGAACAACACGCATCAATTAAACAATCAGAGGTAAACGAAATCTTAAGACAGCCACCAGAACAAGCACAAATAGAACATGAAGTGACACACATGTTAGATATAGAAGAAAAATTTCAGTCAACATATATAGAATACAAAGACACAAATACAGACATTAGACCATTCTTGCATAGACCACCAAATAGCCCACAAGTTGAAACAACAATAACAACTATCAATACAATCATCCACATCAAAATAAATAAAAATACAACTATGGAATAGTTACAACTACTGGTTTATGTAGGAGCACTCACTATACTAAATATACACACTAGGCAGAGATCGGAACTAACCAACACACAGAAGAAACCCACAAAACCAGCATGGCAACACAGGCTACAGATCAGAATAGAAAAACTGAGAAGAGACATCAGACAGGTAACAATTTGTAAGAAATGAAATGTCAGACAAAAAATGAAAAAGGTTAGGTAAAATCTCACAACAAGAAGCAATAGAGCAATTAGATGAAAAGAAGCAGAAATTACGAGCATTGTCCAAACGACTTAGAAGATACAAAAAGTGAAAATAGAAGGAAACAAAACCAAACTTTCAACACAAACCAAAAGAAATTTTACCAGACAATAGATAACACACATTAAAATCGTCAATCCACCAAACATAACAGACATGTAACACTTCTGGAGAAACATATGGTCAAACCCAGTCCAACATAACAGACATGCACGGTGGATACAAGCAGAAACAGACTCTTACAAGATGATACCACAAATGCATCAAGTGATAATTTTGCAACATGAAGTCACCCGAGCAATTAATTCTACGCACAATTGGAAAGCCCGTGGAATGAATAAAGTAGCAAATTTCTGGCTAAAGAAGTTCACCTCAACACATTCACATCTAACTAAATTATTTAACAATTACACGCAGACCCATACACAGTCCCTGATACACTTACACAAGGAATAACTTATTTGAAACCTGAAGGTCAAGCAGACACAGCAAACCCAGCAAAATATCGCCCCATAACATGCCTACCAACAATATACAAAATGAATGAGATTTTCACTCTGCAGCGGAGTGTACGCTGATATGAAACTTCCTGGCAGATTAAAACTGTGTGCCCGACCGAGACTCGAACTCGGGACCTTTGCCTTTCGCGGGCAAGTGGTAGAGCACTTGCCCGCGAAAGGCAAAGGTCCCGAGTTCGATTCTCGGTCGGGCACACAGTTTTAATCTGCCAGGAATTTTCAATATACATAATATTAACTTCAGTCATTACACAGAAATTAATGACACATACAGCACAGAACAAAATTATAAATGAAGAACACAAAGGCTGCTGCAAAGGAGCATGAGGATGTAAAGAGCAAATGATAATAGATACAGAAGTGATATATCAAGCTAAAGCTAAACAAAGGTCGCTGCACGATGCTTACATTGATTACCAAAAAGCTTTTGATGATGTACCCAACTCATGGTGGTACAAAGTAGATCCTGAATTACAAAGTAGATCCTGAATTAACACAGTTCCTAAAAATAGTAATGAATAATCGGAAAACCACACTTAATATCCAAACAAATTCAAATAATATCACATCACAGCCAATACAGATTAAGTGTGGAACATGCCAAGGAGGCTCATTAAGTCCTTTCTGGTTCTGCCTCGCTCTGAACCCACTATGCAACATGCTAAATAATTCAAATTATGGATATAATATTACTGGAACATACTAACACAAAATCACACATTTGCTATACATGGATGATCTAAAACTACTGGCAGCAAAAAATCAACAACTCAACCAATTACTAAAGATAACAGAAGTATTCAGTAATGATATAAATATGGCTTTTGGAACAGACAAATGTAAGAAAAATAGCGTAGTCCAGGGAAAACATACTAAACAAGAAGATTACATATTGGATAACCACAGCGACTGCATAGAAGCGATGGAAGAAACAGATGCCTATAAATATCTAGGATACAGACAAAAAATAGGAATAGATGATAAAAATATTGAAGAACTGAAAGAAAAATATAGACAAAGACTAACAAAAATACTGAAAACAGAATTGACAGCAAGAAACAAGACAAAAGCTATAAATACTTATGCTATAACAATATTGACCTACTCATTTGGAGTAGTGAAGTGAAGTAACACAGACCTAGAAGCACTCAATACACTTACAAGATCACAGTGCCTCAAATATAGAATACATCACATACACTAAGCAACAGAAAGACTCACATTAAGCAGAAAGGAAGGAGGAAGGGGATTTATCGACATAAAAAACCTACATTATGGACAGGTAGACACTTTAAGAAAATTGTTTATAGAATGATCAGAAACTAGCAAAATACACAAAGCAATTACTCATATAAATACATCAGCTACACCATTGCAATTTCATAACCACTTCTACAACCCTTTAGATTACATAACATCAACAGATACGAAGGAAGTAAATTGGAAAAAGAAAACACTACATGGCAAGCACCCGTATCATCTAACACAGCCAGACATCGATCAAGTCGTATCCAACACATGGCTAAGAAAAGGCAATATATACAGTGAGATGGAAGGATTCATGATTGCAATACAAACACCAGATATTACAGCAAGCATATTATTAAATATCCCAATACCACAACAGATAAATGCAGACTTTGCGAACAAATAGAAACAGTAGACCACATCACAAGCAGATGTACAATACTAGCAAATACAGAATAACCCGGAAGACATGACAATGTAGCAAAAATAATACATCAGCAACTTGCCATACAACATAAACTAATAAAACATCACGTTCCCACATACAAGTACGCACCACAAAATGTACTGGAGAATGATTAATACAAATTATACTGGAACAGAACCATTATAACAGATAAAACACCACCACATAAAAAACCCGACATCATACTCACCAATAAAAAGAAGAAATTAACACAACTAATCGAAATTTCCATACCCAGTACAACAAATATACAGAAGAAAACAGGAGAAAAAACTGCAAAATACATCCGACTGGCTGAGGAAGTCAAGGACATGTGGCATCAGGATAAAGTTGACATTATACCAATTATATTATCAACTACAGGAGTCATACCACACAATATCCACCAGTACATCAATGCAATACAGCTACATCCAAACGTATATATAGAACGACAGAAATCTGTAATTATTGATACATGTTCAATTACCCGAAAGTTCCTAAATGCAATGTAACACATACCGTACAGTTAAAAGGAAGTCACGCTTGATCACGGTCTGCGCCACTTTCCATTTTTAACCATACATAACGACTGAGAAAGGAAGTAAATAATAATGACAAAACTTGCTCTTGTTACTTTAGATACTGGGCTTGACAATAAGAAGTGCAGTTCCTAAACTTTGTTTTTGTCCAATTTCCTTAACAAAGGAATGATTGTAGTACAAAACAACCCTCATCACGAAAGTGATCGGGTTCTATTAAGTTACTTGATCAGAAATCTCACGATCAAAAAATAAATTATTACAATGATATTCTTGGCCGGACAGTATAGGATTGGTTTGCTGTTAATGTTAACTAAACAGAGAAACTAAAATAGTTCAAACTACAGAGAAACACATGAAACACCCAAGACTGTCGACAACTACTTCAAAATAATGACTAAAGACAATAGACTATACGGCACTTGAACACGATTGGCTAGATTACTACAAAAGCCCCATCAATACGCTTTTTTCCCTATACTCGCTCAGGAGTCCAGGTTGTGATATTCACGGGCGCTGATCCCAGTTGTGCTGCGTTAGCGGTTGTTGGCACATGACCGCAGAATGTAATGACCCTGTGTGCCTTTAACGCGCGGTCGCCCTTATAGTATTCAATCTCTTGGGGCATTAAGTTCTAAATCGTCTATGCCATTTCCCTGTCCTGACCCTCGATCACAACTATTGCCCCTACATGTTTTCGCGGACTCTTTGCTTCCTGTTTATTTCATTCTGGTCCAGGTGAAAACTAAACAGCGAACTCGCCTTTTCCGCTACACAAGTATGCATCACACGACATTGCAGTGTGTGTTATTCTGAATTACGGTAGAACGTGTCTTCGGACACTCATGCATTGAACTGCAGAATAACACAGGCACCGCAATATCGTACTTATCCGCAGACACCGGGGAACCGACTGTGAGGCAAAGTGTGTGCCCTGTACGGAAATATGCATAATGGACCTACGATTACAAGTTGTAAATTCACGTCTGACGACTTGCGAAGTTTGGGTCTGGTCTTGGGTGGTGCTAGGATAGCCAAATGGTGAGGCGACCGCTCGCGGTAAGCGGGAAATCCAAGTCCGAGTACAGATCCGGCACTAATTTTCACTGTCGACATTCCTTTATAGAGCTGATGGTGGTCTATATTCTCTGCGTGCATCCATGTTTCATGTTTAAAGGATCTACACCGAAAAACATCCTTTATACAAAATACAGTTTAACAGACGTTCACATGCATCCTGAAGTATAGAGCAGTGCCAATCTGCAATTCGGTTTAACGCACTAGAAAAAGAATCGTCACACGCAAATCACGAAAGTAAAATCCCACAATAAAATCCAATAATAAAACCTCCAAAAGAAAATACCAATGCACATGAATGAATAAAAACAAACGGAGCAGCAGAAAACAACGCCGATATCATGCTGAGTGGCTTACGAATTGGCTGAGTGCTGGAATTATTTTTGTTTACTAACACATACTAAAAAATTTAATTTTCAGAGGGCTCCAGCAAGAGCGGAGTCAGAGGACGGGATCACCGTATGAGTACTATCTGCAAAACCTATGATGGTATCTCTTAGTTTTAGCAAAAATTACTCTAACACTATGACGGGTCCAACATGGAGACTCTGCACCAGCAAACTGCTGTTGTATGTGTTCTCCTTCCATCGCTGGGAACAGAGCCGACTTCTAGTTTACCTTGCAGTGTTAGATTATTCCTCTGCCTCTTCCTAACTATCTATGATCTTGTTTCGTTTATACTGTAGACAAGGGAAGCATCCAGATGATTCTCTTTCGCGAATTTCTCTATGGTGCCAACGGAACTCTAAGGCTCTTGTTTTACTGAAACCTTTATCTCTGCTAGGAGGTATCGCCTGACGTTGCCTTTGGCTGATCATAGGACGCCTTTTCATGAAAAGCTCATTCTTCACTTTGAGTCCCGTCTGTATGTCATTTTGAGTAACAAGTTTATATGCAGCAAATCGCAAATCGAGTGACGTTATTCCAAACATACCGCTTTCCTGTTCCAGTACATGTTGCTCCGTCTGGTCTACTTCAGGTGGCAAATTACTGAGACTGCCTGGTATCTTCTTTCCTTCTACAGCATAGGTATTCGATCAGTCGGTATGACATGAAAGCATAGCTTTGGCAACGTTGTGTGTTCTTGTAGATGCATTTAAATCTCGTTTCTCTATCCGAAGTGCACGTGAAGCTAGCTGCGTATTCTCCTTTTTCCATTTACAATATTGCACTCTGTGTCTTTCTGAAAAAACACATAACGGTATGGGTAATGTTTAATGTAGGAATAAGAAGCAAAAAAAAATAGAACATTTTGTAACAAGAGTATGATTGACACATTGTCCAAACTAATCTGATGAAATTAAATTCCACTTTCAAAGCATTATTATCGACACATTACGGTTTGAGAGAAAAGACTCACATTATTAGAAATGCAAGCGAATTTTTCTGATTAATAAAAAGCACTTGGGCCTAATCATAGTATTTCATGTAAAAGCCTTTACAATTTTCTTTTGGAGGGGATAGTGATTTTATTCAGAAATCCATTAAAATGTGCAATACGTATCTTCAGATGAACTTAATAAAATTTAATAATTAAAATGTAATAAAAGTACTATACATGTCTGGCTATTTTAGGGTGTGTAATTTGGTATAACGACTAAATAATAAATGTTGTAAGATTAATTACTCTATTTTTCACGTTTCTCCTGAAAATAAATACTAAGAGTAGGTAAATTTCTAGTTATGGACAAGTCAGTATTTTATTATACTATTATGAAATAAGTTTTTATGTGAAATAATTATCTGGAAGTAAATACATAACTAATCTCCATCTGTTATCTGCTGTTAATGTTTTATCAAACAAACAATAACATTTAACGTACATAAATGTTTAACAAGAAAATTTTATTGGTTTTATGGATGGATCGGTGTCTTCATGGTAACCAGTGGTGGTCCAATCATGGTAAATGGTATGATTTTGAACACATGTGACTTGTTCTCGAAACAGAGGAGGGAATAAATTCAGTTCATCATCATAAGCGAACACGTAATATACGTCCACTAGGTTTTGAACATGGAACAGATAAAAATATGACAAAACGATCATATACTACTGAGTAGTTGGAAACATTGGAGAGAAAAGAAAATTTTAAAAACACCTTGTCATTTCTCTTCACTACCACGCCCCCAAAGCTAACCAAATCGACAGGGCTACTCCACTATTGAAGGAGGTCATGACACTATCGCCAGATATCAGAGCCTCCTCATACAGTTATCTGAAACCTAATGGTCCATCGAACGAAAGTTCTATCAACAGCTCAGCTCTCCTATCTGTGTTGTGTGGTGAATTATATGAAGTCATTGTAGTTAGGATGTTGTAACTCTATACGCAGTATATCGACTGACCGGTGGCAAATCCTCCGCCTCACAAAGAGGGCAATCCCTCTGTTACGTAGATGACGGAAGGGCCGGTCCACACTGTCGAAACAGCAGTTGCGCACTTTTCTCCGACAGTACACTATCGCCCGCATCACGTAGGATGGCGCTTCCGTGCTTAACAGCAGAGTGCTAGGGAAGCGTGGAGGGGATGAGATCTGCGCATGCCTGGTAGCACAGAGCGGGGAAACGAACTTCAGGTTGTCCAACTGTGGTGCTGCGGATAACAACCAGGTTCACTTGCCTACGTCATATCGTATTATACATTCAAATCTGTTAGGGGAATAATGGATTTTATAACCGATTTCTATCAATCGTCTTGAGAGAAATTTTACTTCACATCTTAATGTCGTTGCGCCCATTGCTGCACAGCTTTAATCCGTGTGGTGTTTTTAGACGAGAACAGCTAAACAGCTTCGTGAAGACGTCAAGTACAATGTTTCTCAAAATCACAACTGTCTATCGACAAGGTCATTAAAACTGCTTGCAATAGTTGCCATTTATTGCGTTTTGGACTGTCTCACAAGTAAAAATGTAATACTCAACAAATTAAACTTCAAGCACAAACCGAAATCATACTTGTTTGACAACTCCTTCTGTCTCGTCTTGTAGGCTTTGATTTACCTCGAATAGAATGGTCTATTGGCATACACTCAACAGAAATTTAGAAAACATTGTGCTTGTGAAACATAACTAGCTCTTTATACACACTTAGTGTTGAGCGCCACTGAGAAAGGATTTCAAATTGATTCCTGATTTCTATATTTCTTAAAAGGATTTTGACACTGTACCACACACCCAAACGAATACCTGACGATGTTTGATGAGGCGTCTGCTTCTGCGGCGTCTCTGAGTGCAATCAGGACTTCTTCCTCATCTTCTAGGCGGTCGTCGGGCTGCTGGAAGGGAGGTGGTAGTGTTCCCATATACACTCCTGGAAATGGAAAAAAGAACACATTGACACCGGTGTGTCAGACCCACCATACTTGCTCCGGACACTGCGAGAGGGCTGTACAAGCAATGATCACACGCACGGCACAGCGGACACACCAGGAACCGCGGTGTTGGCCGTCGAATGGCGCTAGCTGCGCAGCATTTGTGCACCGCCGCCGTCAGTGTCAGCCAGTTTGCCGTGGCATACGGAGCTCCATCGCAGTCTTTAACACTGGCAGCATGCCGCGACAGCGTGGATGTGAACCGTATGTGCAGTTGACGGACTTTGAGCGAGGGCGTATAGTGGGCATGCGGGAGGCCGGATGAACGTACCGCCGAATTGCTCAACACGTGGGGCGTGAGGTCTCCACAGTACATCGATGTTGTCGCCAGTGGTCGGCGGAAGGTGCACGTGCCCGTCGACCTGGGACCGGACCGCAGCGACGCACGGATGCACGCCAATACCGTAGGAACCTACGCAGTGCCGTAGGGGACCGCACCGCCACTTCCCAGCAAATTAGGGACACTGTTGCTCCTGGGGTATCGGCGAGGACCATTCGCAACCGTCTCCATGAAGCTGGGCTACAGTCCCGCACACCGTTAGGCCGTCTTCCGCTCACGCCCCAACATCGTGCAGCCCGCCTCCAGTGGTGTCGCGACAGGCGTGAATGGAGGGACGAATGGAGACGTGTCGTCTTCAGCGATGAGAGTCGCTTCTGCCTTGGTGCCAATGATGGTCGTATGCGTGTTTGGCGCCGTGCAGGTGAGCGCCACAATCAGGACTGCATACGACCGAGGCACACAGGGCCAACACCCGGCATCATGGTGTGGGGAGCGATCTCCTACACTGGCCGTACACCACTGGTGATCGTCGAGGGGACACTGAATAGTGCACGGTACATCCAAACCTTCATCGAACCCATCGTTCTACCATTCCTAGACCGGCAAGGGAACTTGCTGTTCCAACAGGACAATGCACGTCCGCATGTATCCCGTGCCACCCAACGTGCTCTAGAAGGTGTAAGTCAACTACCCTGGCCAGCAAGATCTCCGGATCTGTCCCCCATTGAGCATGTTTGGGACTGGATGAAGCGTCGTCTCACGCGGTCTGCACGTCCAGCACGAACGCTGGTCCAACTGAGGCGCCAGGTGGAAATGGCATGGCAAGCCGTTCCACAGGACTACATCCAGCATCTCTACGATCGTCTCCATGGGAGAATAGCAGCCTGCATTGCTGCGAAAGGTGGATATACACTGTACTAGTGCCGACATTGTGCATGTTCTGTTGCCTGTGTCTATGTGCCTGTGGTTCTGTCAGTGTGATCATGTGATGTATCTGACCCCAGGAATGTGTCAATAAAGTTTCCCCTTCCTGGGACAATGAATTCACGGTGTTCTTATTTCAATTTCCAGGAGTGTACGTTGTGGCGTGTGGAAGTTGGCACGAAAGAAGGCCGAGCTATCTGGCCTAGTTTTTTTTTGTGGTTTTAGGGCGGACAGCTTCAATTGTCATTAGCGCCCAGACTACGTTATGAATGCACCGCGATGCACAAGTTTAAAACAGCAACTAAAAGGGAAAACAAGATAAAAGACAGACTGACAGGCATAGGATTAAAAAAACAGCATAATCAAATGCCCTTAGAGAGGTTTGTCAAGTTGATAAAACGAAGAACGCGAGCAGTTGCTCGTGGGTCATCCGCTAAAATGGCATCTAGAGTACATGGCAGGCCAAGATCAAGACGCAGTGTGTTAAAATCCGGACAGGACGTTAAAATGTGGCGGACCGTCAGGAATTGCCCACATGGGCAGAACGGCGCCGGCGCAGCCGTCAGCAGATGGCGATGGCTGAACTGGCAGTGTCCAATTCGTAACCGGGCCAAAACGACCTCCTCCCGCCGAGAAGGGCGTGAGGACGACGTCCAAGCCGCGGGAAGAGGTTTCAAGGCCCGAAGCTTGTTGTCCGTAAGTGCAGCCCAATCGGCATGCCACAGCGATAAAATGCGCCGACAAATGACCCTGCTACAATCTGATGAAGGGACACAACAAGAAGCTGTCCGAGGCTGGAGGACCGCAGCCTTGGCCGTGGCATCTGCAGCTTCGTTCCCAGGGATACCGTCATGGCCAGGAACCCACATAAAGCTAACCGGAGAACTGACGTCCACCAGCTGCTGAAGAGAGCGTTGGATCTGGTGCACGAAAGGGTGAACCGGATATGGATCACTGAGGCTCTGGATGGCGCTCAGGGAATCGGAGCAGATGACATAAGCAGAATGTCGGTGGCGGAGGAAGTAAAGAATAGCCTGGTAGAGGACAAAGAGCTCAGCTGTGAAGACCGAACAATGGCCATGGAGCCGGTATTTGAAACTTTTTGCCCCGACAATAAAAGAACACCCGACCCCGTCATTGGTCTTAGAGCCATCTGTATAAATGAAGGTCATATTAATAAACTTCGAACGAAGTTCGACAAAACGGGAGTGGTAGACCGAACCGGGGGTAACCTCCTTTGGGAGCGAGCTGAGGTCAAGATGAACGGGAACCTGAGCCTGGAGCCAAGGTGGCGTATGGCTCTCGCCCACTCGAAAGGTTGCAGGGAGTGAAAAATTAAGGTGTTGACGGAGACAACGAAAGCGAACTCCAGGGGGTAGCAGGGCAGAGAGATACAACCCGTATTGACGGTCGAGAGAGTCGTCGAAAAAGGAACAATAAGATGGGTGGTCGGGCATTGACAGTAGCCGACAGGCATACCGACAAAGCAGTATATCGCGCCAGTAGGTGAGTGGCAATTCATAAGCGTCAGCATGAACACTCTCGACGGGACTAGTATAAAACGCTCCAATCGCAAGACGTAAACCCCGATGTTGTGTGGAGTTGAGGCGGCGTAAGATTGATGGCTGTGCAGAGGAGTATATGAAGCTCCCATAATCCAGCTTGGAGCGGACGATCGACCGATATAGACGAAGTAGGACGGTTCGATCCGCTCCCCACGACATACCACTGAGAACACTGAGGACATTTAAAGAAGGGGTACAACAGGCAGCCAAATATGACATGTGGACACCAGCCAAGTTTCCTGTCAAATGCAAGGGAAAGCAATGGGACCGAGTCGTAAGGACGGTGGGAGAAACACTTTGTAGCGCCAGAAGTTAATACAGACCGTCTTCTCGGCAGAAAAACGGAAGCCATTAGCGACACTCCAGGAGTAAAGACGGTCAAGAGAATGCTGAAGACAGCGCTCCAGGAAACATGTACGCTGCACGCTGCAATAGATGGTAAAATCGTCCACAAAAAGGGAGCCTGATACATCAGCTGGGAGGCAATCCATTATGGGATTGATCGCTATGGCGAAGAGAGCGACGCTCAAAACTGAGCCCTGTGGCACCCCATTCTCCTGGCGAAAGGTGTCTGACAGGACAGAACCCACACGTACCCTGAACTGTCGATCCATTAAAAAGGAACGAATAAAAAGAGGGAGGCGACCGCGAAGGCCCCATGTATGCATGGTGCGGAGAATGCCCGCCCTCCAACAGGTGTCAGAAACCTTCTCCAAATCAAAGAACACAGCTGCGGTCGGGCGCTTCCGCAAGAAGTTATTCATAATGAAGGTCGACAAGGGAACCAGATGGTCAACAGCAGAGTGGCGCCTACGAAATCCACATTGTACATTGTAAGTAGGCGTCGAGATTCGAGCAGCCAAACCAAACGAGAGTTAACCATTCACTCCATCACTTTTCAGACACAGCTGGTAAGCTAGATGGGTCGATAACTGGAAGGCAAGTGCTTGTCCTTCCCTGGCTTAGGAATCGGTACAACAATAGACTCGCGCCAGCATGCGGGAACATGTCCCTCAATCCAGATGCGATTGTATGTACGAAGAAGAAAACCTTTACCCGCAGGAGAAAGGTTCTTCAGCATCTGAATATGAATAGAATCAGGCCCTGGAGCGAAGGACCGTAACTGGGCAAGTGCATTTTCGAGTTCCCGCATGGTGAATGGGGCATTATAACTTTCACGATTCGAGGAGCGGAAGTTAGGTGGCCTAGCCTCCTCTGCCCGTTTTCGGGGGAGGAAGGCAGGGTGGTAATGAGTGGAACTCGAAACCTCTGCGAAAAAGCGGCCGAAGGCATTGGAGACATCCACAGGGGCCACAAGGACGTCATTCGCGACCGTCAAGCCAGAAACTGGTGAGTGGATCTTAGTGCCAGATAGCTGGCGCAGGCTACCCCAGAAAACAGAAGGAGTAAAACTGTTGAAGGTGCTTGTGAAAGCAGCCCAGCTGGCTTTCTTGCTTTCTTTAATAATACGACGACACTGTGCACGTAATCGTTTATAATTCATACAATTCGCCACTGTAGGGTGGCGTTTAAAGGTGCGTAAAGCACGTCGACGAGCGCGTAAAGTGTCTCTACATGCTGCGGTCCACCAGGGGACTGGTACGCGATGTGGAGAAGAAGTAGGGTGAGGGATGGAATATTCAGCAGCAGCGAGAATGACTTCCATGAGGTGTGCGACCTGACGATTGCAGCTTGTGAAGGTTTGATCCTGAAAAGTTGCCTTGGAAGAGAAGAGCCCCCAGTCTGCTTTGGAGATGTTCCAACTAGATGAGCACAGAGAGGGGGTATGCTGCAGGAGATGGATAACACACAGGAAGTGGTCGCTCGAATATGTATCAGAAGTGCATACCACTCAAACTGGCGTGCAAGTTGGGTAGTACATATAGAGGGGTCTAAATGGGAATAGGTGTTAGATGTGTCCGAAAGAAAAGTAGGGGCGCCAGTATTGAGGCAGACATGATTGAGCTGGTTGAAAAGGTCTGCTAACAGGGAGCCCCTCGGGCAGGATGCTGGAGAGCCCCAAAGGGGATGGTGGGCATTGAAGTCTCCAGTTAACAAAAATGGTGCAGGTAGCTGAGCAATAATTTGCATCACGTCTGTCCTGGTAACGGCAGACGACGATGGAGTGTAAACGGTACAAATGGAAAATGTAAAAGTGGGGAGAGTAATTCGTATGGCAACTGCCGCAGGCTGGTGTGCAATGTGATGGGATCGTATTAAATTTCATCCCGGACCAGCAACATAACCCCTCCATGAGCCGCAATACCTACCACAGAGGGTAGGTCAAAATGCACAGAGGTGTAGTGTGCCAAGGCAATTTGATCGCATGGGCGTAGCTTCGTTTCCTGGAGGGCTATGACGAGCCGACGGTGCAAGCGGAGCAGCAACTTCAAGTCCTCTCGGTTGGAGCGAATGCTGCAAATATTCCAGTGAATAAGTGCCATCGTAAGAAGAAAAGGAAGATGAAAGAAGGGGTCACCTCGAAGGCCGCTGAGGGCCTGGCTTCGAGCGAGCACTGCCGCAGCTATCAGTAGGCAGACAATCATCGTCCATTGGTTCAATATGTTCATCAGCCATCTTGGAAAGATGGCTGGGAGGGGGAGCTACCTCCGCTGGTAAACGGCCAGATGTTCGGCTACTAGCGGTGCGGCCAGGCGAAACGGATAACGGCCTGGGGCGGCAACCGCTTGGTGGTGCAGGAGAAGAAATGCGCTGTGGCGGAGAAGGAGAACTGTGCTTCCTATGAGCCTTCTTGGAAGGTCGTTTGGTGGAAGTACTGGTGGATGGCTGGGAGGTCGAGGTACGTAGGAAGTCTGCACGGGACGGTTCCTTCTTGAAGGCCTGTGCATCTGACTTCTGGGTCTTCGTCTTAGCAGAACCTGATGAAGGGGCTTGTTTCTGTGGGGTGATGGGAGGAAGAGGGGACGTCGACTGCGCGATCTTAGCACTGGCCGAATGGACGACCATGGTGCTGAAGGTCAGATCGCATGTCTGGGTTGTAACCTCCCTGGTAGTCCGAGAAGAGGCGAGGACAGTACTGTATTTCCCCGCTGGGAGCAGCGTGGGCTTCCTACTAGCAAATAGCTTGCGAGCAGCCGAGGTGGACACTTTCACTTTGACCCGAATTTCTTGGATACAGCGTTCTTCCTTATAGATGGGACAGTCACGGGAGGATGCTGGATGGGCACCCTGACAGTTCACACTACGAGGAGACGGAGGTGGACAGTCACCCTCATGGGCATCCCTGCCACAAGTGACACATTTAGCCGCATTGGAACAAGACTGGCGAGTGTGATTAAAACGCTGACACTGGTAGCAGCGCATAGGTGTCGGGACATAGGGGCGAACAGAAATAACCTCGTAGCCCGCTTTCATGCGCGATGGCAGCTGAACACTATCAAAGGTCAAGAAAAGTGTCCGGCTCAGTACAAGGTCATTGTTGACCTTTTTCATGACCCTATGGACAGCCGTCACGCCCTGCTCCGCGAGGAAAGACTGAATCTCCTCGCCAGTCAATCCGTCGAGAGATCTAGTATAGACCACACCACGAGATGAATTCCAAGTTTGGTGAGCCTCCACCTAGACAGGGAACGTGTACAGGAGTGTGGCTCTAAGCACTTTCTGTGCCTGAAAGGCGCTCTCAGTTTCTAGTAACAAGGTACCATTACGCAACCTTGTACAAGACTTAACAGTACCGGCTATGGCATCTACGCCCTTCTGGATAACAAAAGGGCTGACAGAGGAAACATCCTTTCCGTCCTCAGATCGAGAACGACGAGGTACTGTGGGGCAGGCGGTAGTACTTTTGTCACTGTTGGCTGGTCACGTTTCCGTTTTTGGGTCGAAGTCGAAAGAGATGGATTAGAATCCATTGCGGAGGAATCCCCCATGATTGTCAGCATCTCCGATGGCGCGCTCCTTCCTCACAGGGACCCTCTCAGAGGGCACTCCCGCCTTAGGTGAATGTTTACACCTCAGGTCACACCTCCCAAGAAACAGACAGAGGGACCAATCGGCATGGTCAGAAGGTATCAGCTCAGGCAGTCAACTCTCCCTGGGCCTGGCCTTTACCAGGGGGTACATGTGTGCCTTACTTCTCCACCCACGGCGGGGAATTACGCGTCACCCCGTCACTGGCTACGCGTGCGAATGTGTGGGTCGCCCTTCAGGTACACACAGGAAGAAAGAAGAGGAAAAGGAAGAAGAGGAAAAGGAAGGAGAGGAAAAGGAAGGAGAGGAAAAGGAAGGAGAGGAAAAGGAAGGAGAGGAAAAGGAAGGAGAGGAAAAGGAAGGAGAGGAAAAGGAAGGAGAGGAAAAGGAAGGAGAGGAAAAGGAAGGAGAGGAAAAGGAAGGAGAGGAAAAGGAAGGAGAGGAAAAGGAAGGAGAGGAAAAGGAAGGAGAGGAAAAGGAAGGAGAGGAAAAGGAAGGAGAGGAAAAGGAAGGAGAGGAAAAGGAAGGAGAGGAAAAGGAAGGAGAGGAAAAGGAAGGAGAGGAAAAGGAAGGAGAGGAAAAGGAAGGAGAGGAAAAGGAAGGAGAGGAAAAGGAAGGAGAGGAAAAGGAAGGAGAGGAAAAGGAAGGAGAGGAAAAGGAAGGAGAGGAAAAGGAAGGAGAGGAAAAGGAAGGAGAGGAAAAGGAAGGAGAGGAAAAGGAAGGAGAGGAAAAGGAAGGAGAGGAAAAGGAAGGAGAGGAAAAGGAAGGAGAGGAAAAGGAAGGAGAGGAAAAGGAAGGAGAGGAAAAGGAAGGAGAGGAAAAGGAAGGAGAGGAAAAGGAAGGAGAGGAAAAGGAAGGAGAGGAAAAGGAAGGAGAGGAAAAGGAAAGAGGAAAAGGAAGAAGAGGAAAAGGAAGAAGAGGAAAAGGAAGAAGAGGAAAAGGAAGAAGAGGAAAAGGAAGAAGAGGAAAAGGAAGAAGAGGAAAAGGAAGAAGAGGAAAAGGAAGAAGAGGAAAAGGAAGAAGAGGAAAAGGAAGAAGAGGAAAAGGAAGAAGAGGAAAAGGAAGAAGAGGAAAAGGAAGAAGAGGAAAAGGAAGAAGAGGAAAAGGAAGAAGAGGAAAAGGAAGAAGAGAGGACAGACTGTCTCAAACGCCGAGGCAGAGACCAGGGGTGGCAAGGAGAAGGGGGCAAGGAGAAGGGGGCAAGGAGAAGGGGGCAAGGAGAAGGGGGCAAGGAGAAGGGGGCAAGGAGAAGGGGGCAAGGAGAAGGGGGCAAGGAGAAGGGGGCAAGGAGAAGGGGGCAAGGAGAAGGGGGCAAGGAGAAGGGGGCAAGGAGAAGGGGGCAAGGAGAAGGGGGCAAGGAGAAGGGGGCAAGGAGAAGGGGGCAAGGAAGACAGTGAGATGGAGAAGAACAAAGGAAGGAACCAAAGGAAGGAAGAAACGAGAAGTGAAAAACCAAGAAGACCACAAATATAGGTTGTGGACCATCCATCTCCGGACGCAGGCGCTAACTACCCCAATGAGGGGGATGGACTCCTTTTAGTCACCTCTTACGACAGGCAGGAATACCTCGGACCTATTCTAACCCCCAGACCCGCAGGGGGAATCTGGCCTAGTGACCGCGCGCAGGTCCCGCATGTGAGGGGCCCTGGATGACAGCGATCCCAACACTCCCTAGGAGTCCTGCCAACTGTTCCTGAACAATTCCCAGGGCAACCGCGCTAAGTGAACTGCAGATCATACTGACAATTTGCAGCCACCTTCTTCTTCTTCTTCTTCTTCTTCTTGCTCTTCTTCTTCTTCTTCTTGCTTTCCTTGCTCAGCGTGTTGAGCAGTGTTAGCATGAAATTGCTGTTCTTGTGGGGGTAAAAAATGAATAACCTTATCCTTAGGAATCGATGTGGTGGTGATATTCTGTTCTGTTGGCCTGTGGCGTGGTTGGTGGCCCAGGCCATGAACGAGCCAGTTACGGGATAGCCTGACCTTCTCAGAGAAGGGTCTCGAGATGATCCTGAATCTGTCCTTTAGGAGCGACACGCCTGTATCCTCGTGCCGCAGACGAGTGAAATATTACCTCGTAAGATGTGGAGAGCTCTTCAGAGCTTGAGTGTCGACCCTTTTGCAGTGTTGCGATGAGTGAATCTACAGGCATTTCCCCACAACACAGCTGCGTATTCTGACACTGGTCGGACCAGTGTTAGGCATAGCATGATGCCGTGTTGCGGCGGCAGTTTCGGCTGTGGGTACAGCAGCGAGTAAAGAGAGTGAAGGCGCCCTAAGGCTCTGCTTCTGACGTCTCGGATATGAGGCGGACAGGAGAGTCTTTAATGCAGGGTGGCACCTAGGTACTTAACTGTCTAGCTCCATAGGACAGGCACTCACACGATTTCGATGGGCGGGAGGCTTGGCGGCAGGGTGAAGATCACTGTCCGGCTCTTTGCGTCACTGAATTTCAGCCGCCGTTTCGTTGACCACGAACCCAGAGCTCCGCACCCGTATTGCAGACGAAGCTGCAATGTGTGAACGTTCATGCTGTGAGTGTACAGCACTGTGTCATCAGCGCTGAGTGCCAATTCGACGGGCGCGACCCACTGTATATACGAGGTGCATTCAAGTTCTAAGGCCTCCGATTTTTTTTCTCCAGACTGGAAAGAGATAGAAACATGCGCATTGTTTTAAAATGAGGCCGCGTTCATTGTCAATACGTCCCAGAGATGGCAGCACCGTACGGCAGATGGAATTTTACCGCCAGCGGCGAAAATGAGAACTGTTTTAAATACTTAAAATGGCGACGTTTTCCTTACTTGAACAGCATGCAATCATTCGTTTTCTGAATTTCCGTGGTGTGAAACCAATTCAAATTCATCGACAGTTTAAGGAGACATGTGATGATGGAGTTATGGATGTGTTGAAAGTAAGTTCGTGGGTGCGACAGTTTAATGAAGGCAGAACATCGTGTGACAACAAACCAGAACAACCTCGGGCTCGCACAAGCCGGTCTGACGACATGATCCAGAAAGTGGAGAGAATTGTTTTGGGGGATCGCCGAATGACTGTTGAACAGATCGCCTCCAGAGTTGGCATTTCTGTGGGTTCTGTGCAGACAATCCTGCATGACGACCTGAAAATGCGAAAAGTGTCATCCAGGTGGGTGCCACGAATGCTAACGGACGATCACATGGCTGCCCGTGTGGCATGTTGCCAAGCAATGTTGACCCGCAACGACAGCACGAATGGGACTTTCTTTTCGTCGGTTGTGACAATGGATGAGACGTGGATGCCATTTTTCAATCCAGAAACAAAGCGCCAATCAGCTGAATGGAAGCACAAAGATTCACTGCCACCAAAAAAATTTCGGGTAACCGCCAGTGCTGAAAAAATGATGGTGTCCATGTTCTAGGACAGCGAGGGCGTAATCCTTACCCGTTGCGTTCCAAAGGGCACTACGGCAACAGGTGCATCCTACGAAAATGTTTTGAAGAACAAATTCCTTCCAGCACTGCAACAAAAACGTCCGGGAAGGGCTGCGCGTGTGCTGTTTCACCAAGGCAACGCACCCGCACATTGAGCTAACATTACGCAACAGTTTCTTCGTGATAACTTTGAAGTGATTCCTCATGCTCCCTCCTCACCTGACCTGGCTCCTAGTGACTTTTTGGCTTTTTCCAACAATGAAAGACACTCTCCGTGGCCGCATATTCACCAGCCGGGCTGCTATTGCCTCAGCGATTTTCCAGCGGTCCAAACAGACCCCTAAAGAAGCCTTCGCCGCTGCCATGGAATCATGGCGTCAGCGTTGTGAAAAATGTGTACGTCTGCAGGGCGATTACGTCAAGAAGTAACCCGTTTCATCGATTTCAGGTGTGTAGTTAATTAGAAAAAAAATCGGAGGCCTTAGAACTTGAATGCACTTCGTATTATAGCAAGGGGTCGAACGCCGTTCCCTGCGACACCCCAGCACGTGTGTCTCGGTCTGTGGACGCACCATCCTCTACCTTGACGCGGAACGTTTTATCCGCTGAGTATAATCTGAGGAGAACCGTGCGCGATGTCTGTGTCCGGGGTACAATGAGTTTTTACACACGACCATCGTGCCAGACGCAATCTAACACTCTGGACGTATCAAGGAACACTGTTCCAAGATATTCTCTTCTTTCCAGTGCTCTCATCGTCGGCTCTACCGTCTCAGAAGCTGGTGAGAGGTAGAATGACTGCTACGAAAACGAAATTACCTGTCTGAAATAACCCCCTCCTGATGACGTGTTCCATCAGCCTTCTCGCGTACAGCCTCTCTGAAACCTTCGAGACGCACAGGAGGAGGCTGATGGATCAGTAGCTGGTGATCTGGCGTGGAGCTTTGCCGGTCTCCGGGATGGCTACAACTTCAGCATCTTTCCACGTTGTCGCGTAATTGCCTGCATATCGTTGAACACATCAGCTAAATGCTGTCCTGGTGTTCAGGGAACGAATTGCACAGCAGCTTCCTTCTTTGTAATCGGCTCTATTGCGTCTCCTTGATCCCTAGCTGCTACGAAGATTGGGAGTTGCTCGTCGACCCGACTGCTGTGTGCTCCGTCCAGGACGTCGGCCACTGGCGTGAAGTTCGCGGTGAATGCGGCGGCCAACATGCTGCATTTTGCATCTCGCTCACTCAAGTACTCGTTGCCGACTTGTAGCGGCGGTGCGCCCTCTCGGCACCACAGGTGGTTCTTCACGATTTTCCAGGCGCGCCGTCGGGGTTGAGCACCAATTCTGCCCATTCTGTTCGTATGTTCTTCGGCTGCTGCCCTTATCCTCAATCGCATGCGATTGACGCGTTCGGCGTGGCGTTGGCGAGCCAGTAGCCACTGACGGGCAGTGGATTGTTCTCGGTGATGGCTGCCAGCACGCGTCGCGGCTGGCGGTGCGCTACTTAAAGCGCGGCCGGCGCCCTGGGCGCTGACCATTGGCGGACGGCGCACTGATTGGTGGAAGGAGTACCGGCCAATCAGCGGACTGCGCGTCTGTGGAAGCTGGGCAAAGGCTGGGCGGAGGAGAGCATGGAGTAAAGCACTCACGTCCTTGCGCGGTGGATCCTGAGCCCGGAATGCGCGCAACTGTGGAGACTAGAGATGGGCAAACTCGTTCATCCCTCAGAACTAGTTCAATGCCGATCGTTCTTTTTTGGGAACCGTTCATTTTTACTCGTTCACCATTCATTTGTGCTTGGTCTATGGTTATGAGAAACTGAAAACTCGTAGTGTAGGTGACTGAAGGGCTGAGGGCACCAAGAGAGGGCACTTGCCTCGCCCCTGCAGTATAGAGTTTTTAGTCATTACAGAATTCTTACACACTTTTAGAAGTAATTTATGTGATTCTGCAGAACCTCTCGTTTAGCCAACTGTGGCCTTGTGTGGCTGATCTCAGGGAAATAATATAGGGTGGCGCACGGGAAACCGGTCCCGAGTACAGACTGCTCGCCAATTACGGACGATGTGTTGTCCGTTACGAGCAAATACAACAAACAGACAAACACCTAATAATTAGGCAGTGACGAAATGATAAGCTAACGCGAGCAACAACTGCGTAACAATCGATGACGATGTGTAGATAGCTCGAGGAGAGAACACGAAAATGTCACGCGACGTGCATAGACTATAGCTCACGTAGTCTTGTAAACCTATTGGTGGTGGTTTCCCAACTTAATAGACCACAAGTGTCTTGTATAAAACTCTTCGTTTCGACTTCCACTATATAGCTATGCCACGTTGTAAACAATAATCGTTTAAACCCTATATACACTTCACGTTGTCTCTGAGTTCGTTTATGGAAGCGTAAAATAAAATGTTGTTTTCTCATACTTGCGTCACACGCTTAGTAAAAATTAGGTTTTTATGTTGCATTATTAAAGTTAATGCAGCAACAATAATTAAGTTCGCAGCAATAAAGTTTTTGGTTTGAAAGCTCCTTCTCAACAAATGTTTCAGGTAATAAGTAAATACGATTTTATGGCAATGTATGTGTTTTCAAATGGAGAGGCACCGCTTTTCCTACTGAGCCAAAATGACCCACAACCCACTTTTTCATTTTTTTTTCAAAGAATCCGAACTAGCAGATAATGCAAATTGGAAACCATCGAACTTAAAAATAATTAGAGCCTTCCTAGATGTAATGTTTTGTGTATGAAAGATACACGAAAATCGTTTTATATGAATTTTCTTACACTAAAAATTAAGCAAATTGTTTAAAGTTAGCTGCTAAATCAAGTCGATGAAACCAAAAAATATATGAACATCAAAAAACTTCCCTTGTTATAAATATGTCTTCTGCTGTTCATCGATATAATGAAGTGAGCTGATATGCCCTTTTGTTCCCTGAAAAGACGTACCTGTTACATACAACGTAATTTTTATGTAATTTACGTAACTATAAAATACTTTTTGATTACCAGTCGTGGTCGCTGAATAGCCAAACTCAAGTGCAAGAACAGTTTGGAACACATGTAAAATAGGCGAGCGCAGTGAACGAAACGAACAACTGGACAGTGAACTAACTAGGAGCAGCCGGCAGTGGAACTGAGACAGGTGGTCATACGAAGAACGACGGGTGCGGCCAGGGGAGACCGAGACTGAGACGAGCACGCGACCGAGGTTAGAACGAGAACTGCCGAAGTGACCGCCGCGACCGAAGTGAACTATGAACCGATCGTTTCTCGGTCCTTTCGTTCATCTTGGTGAACCGTTCCTTTGCACCCGTTCGTTCGAGGACCACCCATCTCTAGTGCCAACCCGGCCAGCCGCCAATGTACCCTCGCTCGGCGCCCAGTCTCTCATCCTCCACCCTCTCGCCAACACTTTGCTCCACCCTCTTCTCGCACCCTGGGACGCGTGGTGATGGCGTATGTGCTGTTACTCTGCCTGTCCACGAAGTTCGTCAGTTGTAGGACTTCGTCTTCCCTTTCTTACAAGGGAATGGTCAGACTTGTCATATCGAAACCTGCGTTGCTTTTTTTTACCACTGTGAGTTAACACTGCAAGAAACCTGTATGCAGAATTTTAGCTGCTGACATGACCTGGATGTCTGTAAATAATTTTATGAAGTAAGACATTATTGTCGCATGGTTTCCGCGCTTATAATTGCCTCTTGTACAACCCTGACCTCTCTCGCTACGTTATACCAACGCCATCTTGGGACGAGGTGGCGTTAGCTGCTTGCCGCGCTCTTGCCACAGCAATGAGAAAGCTGATTCCCCCAGTGAAAGCGATCGTATGATAAACATTCGTTGACAAATACGGCTGTTATGTTATCTACAACATTCTTTCCAAATAGCTATGAAATAGACAAATAAATATACGGTTTAGAACACGTCCAAGTTTTATTTCTTGTAATTACCGCAAAAATGCGACATATTGATACAATGTTCAAAACATAGGTTTTCTGTGCACCAAGAACATACAAGCAAAGACGACATATGACAGCCCTGCGAATCACAGACGTTGTTAGATGTCCGTAGACAAAATTGGGCTGGTGTTAGGAATGAATCAGGCCTAGTATCAGTGTATTTCGAGGAGTGCCACGCATATTTAATCAAACTCTGAAACCGCGCGGAGGAAAATTGATAATGTACTACTGATTGCAGCTTGAGAATATTGTCACGGTGATAGACAGGAAATTGCAGTGATCTGCACACAATAATTTTCTCTGTTAATTTTCTGCAAAATGCCTTCCACTGGCGGAAAAATTCTCTGTCTAAAGGTTGAATTACGTTCGTCGTGCCGGGTGGAATCTGGAGTATCTCTACTTCTTTGTCAGGGTGGGCTCGAAATACAGCTTTTATTGAATCAGACGTTTTATGACCTGACCACGAATCTAGAAGGAGAAGAGATTTGTTCCCGCAGAACGGAAGAAAAGCATGACGCATGAAAAGTTTTCATTTCCCATTTTTCCAGACTTCGATGCGTCTACCACAAGATTGTTTGCGTAGAACATTGTTCTTTTGACACGTGGTCCAAAACGTCCAGTTGGTTCTTGAAGACACAGTTTCGGCAGCAATGAACCATCCAGACTAATTATGGGCATTATAGTGTATGAATGGGTGAGAGCAGTTTTGGACTGCGCAATCGCCTCAATATGTTTTTCCCCTTTCAATGACAGTGTTCTTTTAGCACGCATTTCTTTTTGAAAACCTGACTGATCTGCATTGTACACGTACGATTCACCAAAACTAGCGATCTTATTTTTTGCATTCGTAAGAAAAGCTATCATTTCGATTTGTGTCACTTCATTTTCCGACCGGTTTCTCGATACAAATTGTTATTTTTCTTGCCACCATTTTATGTGATCTTTTGAAGCGACTAATCCAACTTTGAGAAGCTGTAAATTCTTTAGCACCTATCGCTTTGGCAATCTCTAACGCCCAACCACGCAAAGTTGTATCGCTGACACTAAATGACTTGTCTGGCATCGGTAAATAGCTCAAAAAGTCGCGCATTTATCTCCGTCCCAATTTCCAGTCGACTCTCACGTCGTCCAGCGACTTCCTTTTCCCATCTATACAATTCACGTTCAGAACGGACAAAGCGATGCTTATTTTGAACAGTACTGACACGTAGGCGTTTCTTACCACTTTCGTTCAACCAACACGTCACCGCTTTTTCTTTGTCTGATAAGGTAATTGTATTTGCTGGTGTTACTTTCGGAGATAATTGATGATGGTACGTGGCACTATCACTCGAAGAGTCTGCTTGAGTGCAACTTGCGTCGGTGTGTTCGCCGTCTGCAGATTCACAGTCTGCAATATCGATTGTTTCAGTTGTTTGTAGCCACATGTCAGCGCCATTTGCATGCTCGTCTGGAAGTTTAACAACCATGTCGCACAACACATAGTCTTCACGCGTGTTTTCTTTTGATTGCTTCATTCGGCGTCTGTGGTATATCTCCATGGCAAGCAGCAAAACATTTACAGGGTTCGCCATCACCTGTGAGGGGAGATCGAATGTTCACCGTAAAGTGGCTTGCGGAGTATAGATGAACATGTACAGAACATCTTTCACATCTCTAACCAGTTTCAGGACGGTATGTTTCGAAATACGTACCAGAAATTAAAAGGACGTGCATGCCACAGAAACGAATATTTGTTTCCCCTTTCCACCAAAACCGTGCAGCGGTATTCCTCTTCAGTGAACGCCGCGATAAGACGGCCGCACTTGCCAACCATGCGCGCAACGCTCGCGACTCGCCATTTCCAGGGGTGGCCAGCCGTCACTGCAAGCACCTAGCAGGAAACACAGCCACGTTCGTGATTTTTTTTTAGGTGACTTCCGGTTCATGTCAGCAGCTGCAATTTTGCATACGGACCTTTTGCACAGTTAAATAACAGTGCTAAAAAAGCAATACCTGTTTCGGCATGACAAGTCTGACCATTCCCTTGTTAGACTAAGTGCGGGATCCCAGGGCCCACCAAGAATGTACCCACTGTACCCTCTGTCCCTTGGTTGGATATCGACGGACCACCTAGCGCCTTGCCATACTCCGACGGGTAATGGAAACAAATGCGGACCATACGTAAGCATTTGGAGTCTCACTGACGCGAATGAAAGTCAGGCCAACACACGTGGCAGACGTAGGTCTATTCGATAGGCACATTATCCTAAAACTCATCTTCGACTCTAAGCATAGTATCTGGCCCATTTCCCGAAACAAACAATAACAAGCATGAGCGAAACCACGCGGGATTACATCGAGTGTGAAGTGACGTTACATGTACCACAATGCTTTCGAAACTAGCCATGCAGCTACTACTAATTTATCGAGTTGTAGGCATTTTCCTATTACGAATTCGTTCCATGGGAGGGTTTATTCTTGGAATCACATTTTATCAACAGTATCTACGTTTGGGCTTTGCGTTATTAGATTCCAGATGAAGAAGTCACACCTGAAGACGCCCACAGAGATTAAAATTTCTGTTGAAGTATTGTCTATTTTTAGGGGCGTGCGTGTGCGGGTGCGGGTGCGGGTGCGTGTGCGCGTTTTCAAGCGACTGACGACGCGTGCGAAAGGCGCCGGTGTGATGCAATGCACTGCACTACAAGGCTACATGCGGATAGATTTTGTGTGGCTGCATGTTAGTTGCATGTGACAGTGCTTCTGTGCACGTATTACATTTTTCCTTTTATATGTATGCTTGGGCACGGATTATTTTGGTACACGTAGTTGTGTGGCAAAGGCTTACCGACACAGTCTCAGAAGTTAGACGTTTCTATGAGAACTGTACTACCAGTGTGACAGTGATCCATTTTTGTGGAATTCTGGAAATTACCATTGGAGTCCCGGTGTCTGGAGTGATCGCCTTTCTAGACGTCCTGGTAACAGACTAGCTGACGACACACTACGTCACAGCGTGTACCCGAGGAGACACACACCGGCTTACACTTGCATTGCGGTTAACTGCCGCCAACAAGCGTGTGGTGCGCTCTGAAGTGCGAGAACTGAATGAGACAGGGTTCTGAGCTATCCCCGCCACGTCGTGTGAGCTCTAACCAAGAGACCAATTAAAAGTCAGAACTGGACGGCCAATGAGAAAGCGCTGTTTCACTCGCGTATAGGATTACATTCCTTACCTTACCAAAGTTTTTTCGATGCATTAAAGATTTATCACAAACCTATGATTCTTGCAGCATTTCTTATAATTAAATATCAGTTAACGATGGATCGACGGAAAATGTCATTAGGAGATAAACACTTGCTCTGATACTTCTGATCAATGTTTAGTCTGGCCGTGTGGTTAGAGGCACCGTATTATCGTCTCTAAAGTCACACGTTCGCCGATTGTTTGCCATTTTCTTTACTTCGCGTTTGGAACGTATTCTGATACCAGCAACGATATTTGTATTCTCACTTGTCACAAATATTTTACAGCCTACTTCGACTATGTTGCTATTTCTATGGTTATGGCGAGGCAGGAACATAAGACCACAGCTGAAATTGCTGTGAGCGAGTGAGCAACAATGATATTTAGAGAGTTAAGTGCCCAAAAGTGAATTTCCATTTTGATTTTATTTAACAAATACAATATAACAAAAATTTGTGTTTTAAAAGCATGTAGTATTTACTTTACAATGTTATGCACTATTAACATTTTAGTAATAGGAAATGAACCGAACGTTATTTTGAAAAGCATTCTTAAAAATTTTACACTTAGCCGGTACCAAAGATAGCTGCCAAAATCGGATCCGAAATACAAATAATCAAAACAGCACTAAACAAAATTAGAAGAAGGTACTAAATCAGAGACTAGATGCAATACAGGTACAGTATAACCACTTCCAGAAAGTAATACAATTTGTGTGTTTTCGTTGCTGAACCGAAGAGAATTGCTATAGGATATTCCTGTAGGATTTATTTCTGACATTCTGGCTTCGCGTTGTTAAAGAACTACCTACATTTTTCTAGCATTTTCATCATTGAAAGGGTGTTCAATGCTATTTCTCTATGGAGGTTGTATTGCCATTCTTCTTAAACCATTGCGAGTAAACATGAAGAAAGAAGCTTCCGTAACAAGACAGTAGTTAACTGATGAGAGGTAAGATTGGATTTTGGCCTCGGTTAAACCGTCGAGCAGCGTGGTGTAAATTACCCCACGGGAAGAATTCAAAGATCTATGGCCCTCAACACGAATAAGGTAGCTGTGGAGAAGCGAGGCAGCAAGCTGTAGTTGTGCTTGAGAATCAGAAGTAGTCTCCAAAAGCAAAGTGCCATTCCTGAAACGAGAGCAGGATTTCACAGGGCCAGCAACTGCGTCAACATCTTTTTGAATAACACACGGATTTACCGTTCAGGAGGACTGACCGTCTTCAGTGCGTGAAATAACAAGGGACTGTGGTGCAGCGTGAAGGGTCTTTCAATCATTAGTCTCGTTACGTTTGCGTTTCGTAGACGCTGACTGGGAAGATGATTGACACATTGCGACAAAATCCCCCACGATTGCCAGCGTCTCGTATGGCGCGCTCCTTCCAACTGGGGGCTCCTTTCACAAAGGGGCGCACCCGGCTTAGGTGATCTTTCACACCTGAAGTCACACCTCCCAAACAAACACCTGACGGAGAGACCAATCGGCAATTTGGGAGGGTGTAGCTCAGGCGATCAGCACTCCCTGGGCCTGTTCCTGTACTAGGGGAACGCGCAAACCCTACCTATCGACCCAGGGCTAGGAGTTACGCGTTACCCAGTCAACTGTTACACGTAAGACGCGTGGGCCGGCCTTCAGGAGCGCACAGGGAGGAAGAAGAAAAGGAGAAACCTCAAACGGAGGAACTAGGGGAGAAGGGGAACGAAGAAAGGAAAAGGGAGCGGTGAGACTGTTCTTACGTCAGCGACATACACTGCAGAGCATTCCCAATAACATCCCAGACATGTTTCCCAAGAGAGAGGAAAAAGAATAGCAAGAGGATAGACATACAGCACACAAGGGAAAAAATGCTGCTAAGGCTGGGGCCCCATGGTAGCCAAGCAAGAACCCGCCGAAGAGTGGAGAGCCCCCTGGGGAGGGGGAGGCCGTGAGGAGTCTCTCACCAACTGCAGGTTTTTCTTACAAGAGCTGTGAGTGATGTCTGTCGCTACTTTATGTTCATTTGGTCTCTTCTTAGAAAGCTTAGAATGTTTGTTATTAGCCATTCAGTATGGCTAGACAACTGGTCTCGTCAACATATAAGGATCAGTTTACTACAAATAACACATCAGCTTTATATATATAAGCAAATTTATACGTAACTGAACAGACAGACACTTCAGAAAATACATCGATAGCAACTAAAATGTAACATGTGATTGTAGGTATGCTGGTCAAAAAGGTTTAACGCCAAAGATCAGATACGAAGGAGAAATTTGTGCCTGGAAATATGAAGCAAATCACTTCACATTTTCAGAGTAGCTCAGAGAACATACTAACACGCCAACTTTTAGACAGTAAGACATAGGAATGACCATAAACAGTAAGTTACCTACAATCGCAAGAGAATTATTATATAAAAAATCCAAAGCAGGAATGAGGAAGCCTCCTCCTCCCCCCCCCCTCCCCACACACACACTTTTGAATAGCCAAATGCGCATGTAAAATAATTTACTTACATTAATAGACAAAATAGTAGTATGACACCCAGGAGATCATCATTAGAATATCACTCACCCCTTTCACGACATCTTCCATGATCCCCTACGGATAACCTTTGAACTAAAATTCCATTCATACAAATACCTCAAACTTCTTTCTCACTCTCTGGCAGCTATTTGGTCCACAATTTTTCTACCATGCGGTCCCTGCCTAGCTACTATCACACCTTCCCAAATTTAACTATTAAGAAAATAAAGATCGTATAGTGAAAATGTATCCATGTTTTGTAAGTTAACAAATCATGAAATCCAGCCTATGACAAGAAGAAACCGTAAATTTTGACCGTAAATGCGAATAAGTAATGATTTACTTATCTAAAGATCATGGTGCAGACTGGTTTCTATTCTGAGAATAGCATGTAGAAACCGTAGCCTATTGTTCCGGATTAAGTCAAGACGAAACGTGTTAGGAATAAATAAGATTGCACCAAGGTTTTAATTTCAAAGAACTAATATTTCCCCTTATCGTTTGTTAGCTCCCTATCTTGCATGTCTGCAAATGTACTTTCATTGTACACGCCATGTGAGTGCATTTCTTACTGCGTAGCTGCTAGTTACGAAGAACTGTTATTAAAATGTCCACACTGTGTGCAACTGTTTCCCAGCTCCAGCAAACGCTAGTGGGAAAGCACAAGATTTCGTTTGTATGTCAAATGAGTTCACTCTTTGGAATTTGAGAATGTTAATGACACTAAGGTAGGTCGCGGCAGTCAATTGCCACAGTAATATGGCAATGAGAAGAAAGCATTTAAATGAGCATTTAAACTGAACGAGCAGAAGGTGAAAAGAGAGGAGTGTGACCACCTCAGGACGACGTTATTCGGGTACATTATGGAAAACTGAATTCAACGTGTAATTTTATATTTTTGAGACAATAGGTATCCACTGCTAAATTATGCTGGAAATGATCAGTTGCAGTTACTTTCGTGCAAGACCTTTAAATCCAAAGGTCTTATTAATTTTCTACCATGAAACTGACTCTGCAATACCACTTAATGACCACACATTTTGTTGTCTGTGTGGCGTGGAGTTACCACCATCCTATCTTCCCCACGACAACTATTACGTAAGAGCGGCGACCAACCCTCTCGCGTCAATTTACAATCTTCTGCTGCACGAGGACACCAACACACCGCTCCTGCAGCCCAGATTCTGGATCACCGCAAGGTCCTTCTACAAGAACGCGGGTCAGTCCTGCTACCGGCACATCCGTAAACTGGGCCATTAACCACCCCAGAGGCCAATATGCGTTGGCCTGACCTGCTGCGAGAATAAATATTTCTAGTAGCAGTCACAGGAAATCATTTCTACATCACCAAAGACCTACCAAAATAGGTAACGTTTTGTTTTCATTGTAACTCACAGTAACAGCATATTTTTGCTTACGCTGCTCAACATACCGAGCAAGGAAAGCAGGTCAATGGAGTCAACTGTTATCTGGAGCGAAGACTCCCGACTTTGTGAGTGCAGACGCAGTTAAGTTCGCACTCCTAGAATACGCAGGAAGCTGTCTGACACGAGTATTTTGGAATAAGACTGCGGGGTAAAAGCATCTCAATTTTTATTAATTCTCCCTGTAATGCAATACTCCTGCCTACGGTAACTGAAGAACTTTTTCTTTCCTCGCAGGAACTGCCGTCGAAATGGCGGCCAGAAGGGACCTGTTACGATGTGTAGCGCGACACCACGCCATCTGCAAAGTTTTCGGGATGACACCATTCACAGTGAACAATGAGAGGTGTGAGCTACGCACAACACGTACTGGTACACTGTACGCTGTGGCTGTTCTGATCTTGAGTGTGGCAACAGCAGCGATTCCCATTAAATGGCTGCAAAGTTTCACTGCGGAAGCAAAGCATACCTTCAACTTCGTGTGGCTGGTTACCTACGTGGCGACTAACCGTACCACCATAGTGACGGCAGTTGCGGCAGACCTGTTTCATAACACACTCAAGTACCAGAGGATCCTCGCTCTGTTGTCTTATCGAGACAGCGGTGTCCTGGAACTTCGCCGTCCCTCTGGTGTGGCAGTAAAGATCTCCAGCGAAGTGGTGTGCATGGTGTCTCTTTCGCTACTCGTGCTTGCTGTAACGTTGGATTGTCTGGAACACGAGCCCATCTGGTCATTTGCGCTCATACTGTTCACCAGTATTATTCCACAAATAGCTCTTTGTAGATACGTAGGGCTCGTTCTTCTGGTATGGAGTGACTTACGCCGACTGAACCAGTGTCTGAGAGCTACGGCAACAGCGAGATGCCAGCGGCGACCACTTGCAGATCGCTATCGGAAACTGAGGAGAGTCTACTCCGCACTGTGCCACCTCTCCCAGGAGGTTCTTTCGGCCCACCAGGCGTTCTTAACGTTTCTCATACTCACTTCACTCTGCACTGTTTCTTGGAATTTAGTTGCCGGAATTTTATCACAGGGCCATGAAAGCCTAGCGGTACCATATGTTTTGTTCCTGTCGTGGCGATCGTCGCAGGTGTTTATGGTCATAGCGGCCTCGCACGCGCTGTCAAGCGAGGCGGGTCAGACGACTCCAGTCCTGTGCCGGCTGCTCCTGAGTTCGACTCTCGGCAGCGCAGAAGCGGTGGAGCTGCGACGTTTCTGCCATCTAGCACGCAGTCAGAGCCCCGGCCATCACCTGTACGGCATCACGCCCTTGGGTCTGCGATTCTGTGTGACCTCCTTCTCTTTCATCACAACTTGCACCGTGATTCTGTTAACTTTCTGAACAGTGTTCTTAGACATCGCTTGTGCTAAAAATCATAATTACATTATCGCTTAGCGTGAAGTATTATGCACTGCTTTCAATAAACGCGTTGTTATGAGCACAAGTTTCTGGACACATCGCCTGTTATATCAATTTATACCTGACAAATTGGTCAGTACCTAATATCTGTAGTATTGTAACGTTTCTGCTGTGATGAGACGTAATTTTATTTGGTTCTCAAAATGCACAAATTGTTACTCTTACTATTAATTTTATAATAATTTCCCATCACTTTAGAAATAAAAATACAGTATATACATAGTTTACAAATTTACAGATATATTACACTGGTGTCAAAAACTAAAGCAACAAACCACTTTGTTTCTTTCCTGTGTCTAATTGATGATATAATCGCACAAACTCTCGACAGATGACCGTACGATCGTGGCATTCTGGTCAACGGATAACAGCGCCGAAGATGACGCCAAGGCACCTATCAAACGGGGTAGTGCTTGCTGTAACACCATAATGAACCCCAAAACCCAGTTAGGAAAGACCATCATGATGTAAAGTAGGGAAAAGTTATCCTGACAGGTACGACAACTTTGCCGATGATATAACACCGGAAAGTCTTGATAAACACCATCATTAAGGATTACAGAGTGTGTTTTGGTAGAAACGAAGAAGAAAGAAAGGTCATCTTTAGTTATTTGCCAAACATCTATGTAATAATTGCAAATTAATACCATGAAAGTTAAGTCCAAAGAAATGTTGGACAGAGATAACTTTTATGTGGAAGAGAGTTGTAAACGCAACGAAGAAATTCACTGCGTATACAATACTCATTCACGGAAAAAGTAAGTCGCTTCCTAGCTATCGTGCTATCCAGTCATAAGAGAGCAGCTCTTGCCATAATTGAGCGAACGGAACGCGACGAGATTGTTTTACTTTGAAGAGTCGTTGTTGCGTGACGTAGACGCAAGGATTTTGTGCACTGATATTCAGACTAGAGACTTGAACCGAGATAGTATGCTGACTGTGTATACCGAGTTGTTGGACTTTATTCACGGAAGTAGGCAATATTGGACTCAACATTCATATAAGTGAACTTATAGAAAGGAATGGACAAAGTTTCAAAAGACTAAAATACACGTTTAGTCTCGAATAGGAGACATTGACACGAATACATGAAGAAAATACAATCACGCCGAGGGTTAAATCTTTCGTAATTGTCACGATACTTGAAACTAACAGAACTTCCAGTGCTAATTAACGGTGTGCGCGTGTAGCGTGATGTTTATAAAGTATTTAGTGAAAAGTAACAATAAAATTGTTCATGAAAAGTGGGAATTCAACGTGTCGCCTCCATCATTCTATGAATATTTGGTAATTGCTCATAAAAAAGTTGATGAACAGTGACTACTTGGAAGTAAATTCGTGGACTGTTAGATGTGACAAGGAAGGTTTGGATATACACAGTATTACGACGCAAGACAATTAAGACATTGTTAAAGAGTATCTGCGGATCTCGCGTCAAATAGAGCGAACAATTTTACTTAGCAACGAACAAACAACGACCAATCCGATCTGCAATTGAACTTTTTCCTCGCTTTTAGTGATGTGGACGATGCGCATGAGGGAAGATTCATCAATTACTGCACTAAAGTGTTAACCGGGTACATAATAATTCAACTTCAAATCGTAAGAGACAATGAGAGTGCGCAGTTCGCATTACTAAGGATACTGTGTAGACTCGCAATCAAACTTTAATCACTACGCGAGGAACGATTTCTTAAGAGCTTTTTCAGGCCTTGTCTCTCGTTAACCGACGGAGACATCCATCATAGCGCATCGCGTCTCAACTCCCCCGACCGAGATGTAGCAGTAACAGCTCCACGGCGTCGACAACACCAGCACGCTGCGGAGAGAGAAAACGTCACATTGCCTAACAGCACTGCATCGACAGTCGGTGTTTACAGAGTCACAGACTGTGCAGTATGGCACAGGGAAGACGCCTACCAGACTGTCTGCTGTGGACGGTCGTAAGAAGAATGGAAGCAGAACAGTCGCAAAATGATGTGACCCAATGGCTTAATGTGGATCACTCTCTTGTTTGTCGGACGTGTCGACAGAGAGCGAAACTGTATCCCGAAGACCGGGGCGGGGCCAACCACGTGTGACTTCAGAAAGAGAGGACCGTTATTTGGCTGCAAGGGCACTACGTTATTGCCGTAGCACTGCATGTCAACTGGCGTCTGACCTCGCAGCATCCTCTGAATGTGTTACACCCTGACAAATGCTGTGCAGAAGGCTTCGGCAGAGTGGCCTGTATTGTCGGAGACTTGCTGTATGTGAGCCTCTGTCGCTTCTTCACGGAAGGGAACGTCTAGTGTGGAGTCAACTGGACGGTCGAACTGGGGGGGTGGGGGGGGGTGGGGGTGGAGGGCGGCAATGTTCTTTTCACAGATGAGTCCCCATTTGGTCTGGAGTGTGATTCTCGACAGATTCTCATCTGGAAAAATCGTGGAACACGATTTCTGGAGCCAAACATCGTAGAAAGACACCGATATCGAGAAGGATCGCAAACGGTATGGGCAAGGATTATGCTGACCACACGAATATCTCTTCATGTAACTGTGCAGGTGAATCGGAAGGGGTTATCTGCACTCAGGTATCGTGACGAGGTGTTGGACCTCATGTACTGTTATTGCGTGATGCTATCCGCCCAGACTTCGTGGTGATGGACGATAATGCTCGACCTCACAGAGCACGAGTGGGTGATGTTTTCTTGGAAACGGACTGCACGCATGGCGTGGCCTGCTCGCTCTCCCCATTTAAATCCCATAGAGCATGTCCAGGATTCAGCATCCAGCAATCACTCTCCAATACTGGTGAGCAGCTCCACGGGAAGAATGGGCGTTATTGTCTCAAGAGGACATTGATGACGTTATTCACAGTATGCTCTGTCGCTATCATGCATATATTGCTGCCAGAGGCGGTCACACCCCACAGTGAGCACGTTAATCACTTGTTGGAATGTGTGTGCAAATATGTTAAATTGGAAGAAAACGAAGAACTATTTTTGTTTACCACTATGCATGTTGCAGCTTTTTACGTTCTGTATTCTTTACATTGTTTGTACTTTACTACCACCTATTTATACTGCTTCGAGGCACGCAACCTTGCAAAATGTCCGGTTTTTTGCTTTAATTCTGGACACCAGTGTATTTAAATGCATTATCACATCTGCTGTAAAGTCCAAGAGGTAAGTGAGGTTTCCATGGTGTGAATTGCTCTGCCACAACTTGTCTGACAGCCTGTCTGGGAAAGCACAGGTGCACGCTGCAGTGGTAGTCCATTACCAGAATGGTCGGGTTGGGTCTGTGAGACAGTGAATTTATATGCTTATAGTTACTGATTTGACTCGAGTGCTGTGCCAGCGTCCTGAAACATCCGGGAGAAAGAGTTAACGTCGTGAATGAGGTTTTGCTTTGTTTAGTAATTGTCTGGCAGTCTTCCAAAAAGCGCTCGAGCCTTTCAGACCCAGCTCGACCGTTTACGTTACTATTTCTTGCCAGTGTGATTCCACTTTTATTTTGGTACAGGCCTATAATTGAGTTACTTTGTGAACTATTTGTGATGCCCTACATTGTCAATAGCTTACAATATAAAATGACATAAGAAAATGTTTCACACAGTTAAATTTACAGAATTGTATATGATGTTGAGAGTAATGTAGACGACTCTGGCACAGATTTCGAAATAAACAGGGACCATGACAGTAACACCGATGTAAGTGCTGGTGAAGAGGAAAATGTTCAGCCTTCCACCAGTACCGATGGACCTACTGTTGTTGATTCAAGTACAACTCCTGTAACTTGACTCGGATACGTCACCTATTCGGTTTTATAGAGGAAGGAACGGAGCAACTAAATGGAGAAAAACTTGCTTCCCACAAAACTTTAGAACAAGACGTAAAACACAGTTACCGTGCATCTTGAAGGAAGTATTAGAGCTGCGATGGATGTACAATCACCGTCAGAATCATAACAGTCCACTGACTTATTTATTTCTTGACTCAACCAATATCAAAATTGATTTAGTTAGAAATAAATATACAGCTGACCCCAATATGGCTAGGCCTACAGGTTTTGATGAACTAAAGACGTATCCTGGCCTACTTTACTTAGCTGTAACATTGCATGATGGTAAAATGAATACTGAAGACTTTTGGAATACAAATGAGACCGGAACAGAAATCTCATCGTAAAGGTTCAGGTCTCCGAGTCGTTGTATTAGGTTTGACAACATCCATGTGAGGAAAGGTAGAAACACACAACATAATATTCCTGTCATAAGACCCATTCGTGATATGTTTGTCTCCAACTTCAGTGCATATTTTGCTGCGTTGAAAAACGTTACTTCGGACGAAACGTTCGTTCCATACAGAGGTAGGTGTAGGTTCAGGATTTATATCGCAAATAAACGTGAAAGTATATGATCAAGGTTTTCATCATGGCTTGTTCTAAAACGGACTGTGCAAAACTTTTTGTATGCTACGGATGTGAATAGCTACAAAGTCCGTACACAGTCAGTAATAGGGCGTAAGATGTTGTTTAGCGTCTTGTACATCTGTTAAAAAGGTCTGGAATAAATCTGACAAAGACAGTTGCTTTATTTCTTACCCAATCGTCAAAAGAGTACAACAAGAAAAGAATATTACGATTGCTGGTATGTTAAAAACAGTTTAGTCTTTACCCAAAAAGTCTAAGAAAGGAGAACTAAAGTATGTTCGGGTTTCAGAAAGACACCACATTACTTTCATGTATAACAAAACGAAACAAATCAATACTGCTTATTTCGACAGTGCATCACGATGGTGAAACTGACAGACAAAAGAAAAAAGAACAAGTATAATAACGTCCTAAAACAAGAGTAATGGTGGCGTAGGTGTCGTTTAGGCTAAGCGTGGTGAATACACTGCTGTCAGATGGTCAAGATGGTGGCCTTTCTGTCTCTCTTTTCAGTTGTTGAACATTACAGCTCTCAATAGCTACATTGTATGCAAAGCAAGCGAAAGCGATTCAGTTAGAAAAGAATACCTGAGAACTCTAGGAAAATCTCTCATTGCACCACAGTTGACAATGAGAGCAGCCCAGCATCCATTGGTGTCATCCTTCTATTGACCTCAAGCAGAAGAATATTTCTCAACTTGGCGCTCCATTTTCTAGCACCCACAGCTCCATTCAGTATGTCCAAATGGGAATATCGCAATATGTAAACTCAAATAGTTACAGCGAACTACAAACAACAAAGACAATCGATAGCTAAACCCATACCAACCGGAATACCAATATGCAAAACCAAACGCCACGAACTTATGTACCAACCTAATAGAAGCTAAATAGTAGTGGAGCTAGGTGTGAGCTCTGATTTGTGTCATTGTTGAGGGTCATCTACCTTATGAGGTCCGTCAGCCACCATATCGTTAAGAAACTATTCATCTACAGGAAATTACATGGGGCAGCCAACAGACAACACCTTACCTCCACACAGTATCATAAGCTGCGGGCAGGTCAATAAATGCAACAAAATTTGTCAGTTACTTACGGAAGCCAGATTCTATGTAGATTGACAATAAAGGTACTTGAAGAACCAACCGATCGGTTGTGATGCGCGTAAAATTTCACGAAAACCAACAAATCTAAATTCTTCGCCTATAATTCCCAGAAACAGTTTAGCCAACATCGGCGTATAAAGAAAGTAATAGGAATGATCAAAATTCTTTCTTGAGACGCATGTCAGAAGAGCGGAAACTGACATATCAAGAACTTGCAGCGCAATTCATTAGGCATGTGTCCTCTCTGTCTCATGATCTCATGAAAAGTGGCATTTCGCTTCGAAGTAGCACTTGTCTTTCCTTCCACCGGAGGTCCTCGTTTCCTAAACATTGACCAGCCCTAACGAAGTCACACACATTACCAACGCCCAGAGGGAAACCTCCTTTTTTAATGTCTATAGTGGCACTGCATTATTGCTTTTCCAGGTACTTTGTCCGCTTAAGGGTGACAAACTCCCAGAAAATTAATGAAAATTAGAGTGGTTAATGTCTGTTGTTTTTCGTACAAGCAAGGCCGTCTAATTTCTACACACTCTGACCCACTGAAAAAAAATGCAGAATATCCTTCTTAAGCGAGATAACAAGGGTCATTCAAGACGTTTTTAATACCTCGGATGAGATTAAATTTAAAATAAATACAAAAACATTTGAATAGAAAACGAAGACACGGAGGAGTGTTGTAAATGCGACCGTTCCAGTAGCGGGGTTGCCATGAACGAAAGCGCGGCAGGACCGAAACGGAGCGGCCCGCGAACAAACAAGACGGACGAACGGGAAAGATGGAGACGCACGACGACAGACGACCGAGCAAGACCTTAAGAACAACAACAAGCAAAAAGCAATGGGATCACACACAAAAACCTCACCAAATCAACAACGTCCACTCGTACACTGAAGCAAGCAAAGTACACACGATGTCTGTAGGCGAGATATCGAGAGACTCATCCGAATATCATACTGAGTCGCTGTGTGAGAGGCAGTCGCTTAAATACACAATAAGGTACGTCGCTATTGACCGCTGGGACCACGTGCTCCACAGTGGCACCCACACATTATACGCAGGCCAGGAGCGCGTGCAGCCACGGCTTACGGAGCGACAGCTGCAGAGACCTCTAGTGGTAATCGAGGTCCATGCCGTCTGGCGCTGATTCGAAACCCGCAGGGCTCAGTAGCAGATCCCTCCCCACTGAAACTTGCGCGTAGAGACAGAGACGCACAGGACTGTGCCGCGGTGGTCGGCAGATGGGAGAAGACCCGGGCTCGTCAACCGCAAATGGCGGGGAGGAAGGAATGTCCGAGGTGTCCATGACGGCCGACCCAGAGGTCAGGATGGCGAAAGGAGCCGTCGACCCACCTGGGGACGGGGAGGATCGGCGGCAGGCTCGGGGCAGTGGTGGTGACTCGAGGACCACGCCGGTACCCGAAGGAGGTGGCGGAGGAGGAGGTGGCGACGAGGGCCGACGTGGTTGGAAATGTTTCGACCGCCTTCATTAACTGCTGTTAAAATGTGTGGACAAGCTTCTTCACAGCGCCATTGGAGGAAGGGTGGAAAGGTGGGCTATGGATATGTTTCATTGTTTGATAAATTTGGCCTGACATAGGTCGTGGAAGGAGGATGCCGTGAATTGTGGGCCATTATAGGAGACCAATGTGTGAGGCAGGCCCTCAACGGTGAGAACCTGGGCCAGGGCCGTGAGTGTAGTTTCCATGGTGGTGGACGCCATGCGGACGATATGTGGGTATTTGGAGTAGGCATCAACGATAAGTAACCACATGGACCCCAAAAACAGTCCCGCAAAATCGAAATGGATGCGACCCCAGGGCCAGGGTGCGAACAACTAATGGAGGTTTGCCTGGTGACACGCGCCACAGTACACCAGTGGACCAGGTGGTCAATATTACCATCGATTATGGGCCAGTACATGTGCCGGTGAGCCAAAACTTTCATGAGGGACATACCACTGAGCCTGCGGTGTAACAAACTGAGCACCTGATGCCGCAAATCCAGGAGGATGACCACCCGATGGGCATCCAACTACGTGGCCAACAGAAGGACGACAACGGAGAGCCTGTGGGACAGGTGGCGCCAGGGTCTGAAATCGGTCCGCATCCTATGAATAATATAGGAGGACCACCCGTGGACCATGTAGTGGAGAACTTGCCGCAAGATAGGGCCTCGGCGTGTAGAGGTACATGCCGTCTGACGCGGATTCGAAACCCGTGGCGCTCTGTACCAGAACGAGTTAACAAGATAAAAGTAGAAATTGACGTTCTGAACGCCCCACGTTCTGTACAAGTCGACACAAATTTTATATAAAAGATGAAAACACAATACAGACAACAAACAATACAGTATAATGAATTGAAATTAGTATGTTGATTGACACTATCCCACAACGTTCACCCAGTTCAAAGCTTAAATGGCAGTGCAGGCATCCTATTAAGTATCGTATAGTATTCCTGCATGAATTCAACAACACTCAGACGCCTCTCGTAACTCAAAGGTACTCCTCAGGATGTTGACGACACATCTTGAGCCTTTATACGTGACTGTGTGGCCATCACTCACCTTGAAATACGACAGCGATGTGCTTGAGGAACGCTGTTAATTAAACTAGATGTTGTTTCCGCAACACTGTAGAAGATTGTACCTACGTGTTAATAAAAAGTGATCACACATCGACTATTGTGAAACGATTTATGGAAGTGGTGAAGAAATTCGTTACACGTTTCAGAATGTACATTTTGTCTGTCACTTGCGAGAGGTGAGTATACTTGTACCATACGTCTCATTGGTGATGATAGAAGTCTCATAGGTGTTCTTGAAGTTTAACGAATACAGTCCAGTATATTCGTGAATTGTGAAATGTGCGGAACACAAAGTGTTTTGTTGCTCGATAGTTAAATTTGTGAAAGTGAATGGAATGGCTCATTGCAAAAATCACTATCGTGAAAAGTGTCTAATAGCACAGATAACACACTACTTATTTGCTAAAACACATTGATTTCATGTACTGACTACTGCAGAAAAATCAACGACCAATACTAAGACTATAACCGTCTGTTGTTAGCAGTTCGTAATAAATAAATAATTGTGCTTAGATTTACAGCTGAATTACGCTCAAAGGCTCTCGAATTAAAGATACAAGGGTCAGTCGAACGAAAATGTGACAGACGTAAAAAAGTAAATAACTCTTTATTATTTCAAAAGTATTCGACATAACACTTAGTACATTTGTTCCACTATGAGAAGAGGTGGTCATTATCTCCATGGAAGTATATTTGTGGTTGCCTGTGGAGAAATGATTGTACCCTGGTGTGCTCTCTTTCGTCGAAAGATACTCGATAGTAACTTATGTCTTTCTTCAAAGTTCAAAGTTCCGTACCTGTGGAAATCACATAGGGAAAGATCGGAACTGAATGGAGGATGTGTAAGGATTTCCCTGTGAATCTTTTGCAACTTTCTCGAAGCGTATGGGCCGGTCACATTGTGCCAACTTCCTTACGACTGCGGTTCGCCGGCCGCGGTGGTCTAGCGGTTCCAGGCGCGCAGTCCGGAACCGCGCGACTGCTACGGTCGCAGGTTCGAATCCTGCCTCGGGCATGGATGTGTGTGATGTCCTTAGGTTAGTTAGGTTTAAGTAGTTCTAAGTTCTAGGGGACTGATGACCACAGATGTTAAGTCCCATAGTGCTCAGAGCCATTTTTGACTGCGGTTCTAAAGTTTCACTCGGAAGTACTTACACACCTTCCATACAGTTCCGATCTCTGCCTAGTTTTGGATTCCTCAAGAAAGACGTTCGTGGACGAAGTGTGCACGCCGAGGTGAAATCATTGTTCCGCAGACAACCGCAAATATTTCTCCCTTCTTGCCTCGCAATCGGATAAATGTGCTAACAGTTACGATGATCACTTTTGAAGCAGTAAACAATTTAATCACTTTTTCCCATCTGTCTAGTATTCTTTTAATCGCTCCTTACATCTACTGTGCGGTACAGAGTGGACGCGCTATGGAACAATTCGGTGCGTCAGGTGACTGGGAAGACGTGGGACAATCAGTATCAGATTGTTCAACACGCGGCCTGCTGGTGCTTGCCCCGCCCATGATACGTGCTGTCAGTGAGGTTCTGTAAGAAATTAACTCTTCTAGTTTGTCGGTGTGCCGTGATTAGCAAAATAACTGGGCCACGAGAATCCAGTGCTGAATGCTGCTATTCGTCGAAGTCACTTTCACTGATTAATTAAGAGGTATTTATAATAATTTAATCCACTCCTTCACTCTGTACATGTATAGGAAAGGAAAAATGGTGCACTATATGCAGTAATTTTTTCATGTGTCAGAGACAACTGAAGTGCAGGATGAAAATCCTTTCGTAAGTCTCATTATGTCAGTTTACAGTAACATAAGACAAGAAACTTCATGTTTTTGATTTTAGCAAATGCTCTTTTCACTAGCTGTCGACGACTATTTGAAAAATGAAGTAATGCTTTGAAAAATAAGTAAATAAGTAAAAACTGTAGCTCCTGCTGTATCGCCATGGATAATATTCATTATGTTGACCATCTGGCAAAACATTCTCCTCTTTGTGTGCCATCATTGGCCAAAATCTCGTTTGGAAATCTCGAAAAGCTTACGAGACATGAGGGGTGTTATGAATATTTCATTCTTACACTCGTGAGATCGGAAATGAACATGATACTTAAAATCCGTTTTCTCGATATTGTAAACAGATACAGACCTCATACACCCATCACACCCCCCTCCCCCAAGTCTAAAGAAAAATTCAACACCTTAGTTAAACTTCATTCGCAACCACATATGGTGTACTATGCGCCAAACGAAAAATATACGTGGTGTCGGTGAGGTTCTGTAAGAAATTAACTCTTCTAGTTTGGGGGTGTGCCGTGATCAGCAAACAAACTGGGCAAAATGGCTAAGCAGGGATGGATAGAGGACAAATGTAAGGATGTAGAGGCTTATCTCACTAGGGGTAAGATTGATACTGCCTACAGGAAAATTAAAGAGACCGTTGGAGAGAAGAGAACCACTTGTATGAATCTCAACAGCTCAGATGGAAACCCAGTTCTAAGCAAAGAAGGCAAAGCAGAAAGGTGAAAGGAGTATATAGAGGGTCTATACAAGGGCGATGTACTTGAGGACAATATTATGGAAGTGGAAAAGGATGTAGACGAAGATGAAATGGGAGATACGATACTGCGTGAAGAGTTTGACAGAGCACTGAAAGACCTGAGACGTAACAAGGTCCCGGGAGTAGATAACATTCCATTAGAACTACTGACGGCCTTGGGAGAGCCAGTCCTCACAAAACTCTACCATCTGGTGAGCAAGATGTATGAGACAGGCGAAATACCCTCAGACTTCAAGAACAATATAATAATTCCATTCCCAAAGAAAGCAGGTGTTGACAGATGTAAAAATTACCGAACTATTATTTAATAAGTCACAGCTGCAAAATACTAACGCGAAATCTTTACAGACGAATGGAAAACTGGTAGAAGCCGACCGCAGGAAAGATCAGTTTGGATTCCGTAGAAATATTGGAACACGTGACGCAAACTGACCTTACGGCTTATCTAAGAAGAAAGATTAAGGAAAGGCAAACCTACGTTTCTAGCCTTTGTAGACTTAGAGAAAGGTTTTGACAATGTTGACTGGAATACTCTCTTTCAAATTCTAAAGGTGGCAAGGATGAAATACAGGGAGCGAAAGGCTATTTACAATTTGTACAGAAATCAGATGGCAGTTATAAGAGTCGAGGTGCATGAAAGGGAAGCAATGGTTTGGAAGGGAGTGAGACAGGGTTGTAGCCTCTCCCCGATGTTATTCAATCTGTACATTGAGCAAGCAGTAAAGGAAACAAAAGAAAAATTCGCAGTAGGTATTAAAATCCATAGAGAAGAAATAAAAACTTTGAGGTTCACCGATGACATTGTAATTCTTTCAGAGACAGCAAAGGACCTGGAAGAGCAGCTGAACGGAATGCACAGAGTCTTGAAAGGAGGATATAAGATGAAGATTAACAAAAGCAAAACGAGGATAATGGAATGTAGTCGAATTAAATTGGGTGATACTGAGGGAATTAGATTAGAAAATGTGACGCTTAAATTAGTAAATGAGTTTTGCTATTTGGGGAGAAAAATAACTAATGATGGTCGAAATAGAGAGGATATAAAATGTAGACTGGCAATGGCAAGAAAAGCGTTTCTGAACATGAGAAATTTGTTAACATCGAGTATACGTTTAAATGTCAGGAAGTATTTGTATGGAGGGAAGTATCTGTATAGAGTGTAGCCATGTATGGAAGTAAAACGTGGACGATAAATAGTTTAGACAAGAAGAGAATAGAAGCTTTCGAAATGTGGTGCTACAGAAGAATGCTGAAGATTAGATGGGTAGTTCACATAACTAATGAGGAGGTATTGAACAGAATTGGGGAGAAGACTTTGTGGCACAACTTGAAAAGAAGAAGGGACTGGTTCGTAGGACATGTTCTTAGGCATCAAGGGATCACAAATTTAGAATTGGAGTGCAGCGTTGAGGGTAAAAATCGTAGAGGGAGACCAAGAGATGAATACACTAAGCAGATTCACAAGGATGCAGGTTGCAGTAAGTACTGGGAGATGTAGAAGTTTGCACAGAATAGGGTAGCATGGAGAGCTGCATCAAACCAGTCTTACGAATGAAGACCACAACAACAACAACAACAACAACATCGACTTTCCTTGCAACGGTTTAAAATTTTTATTTATGTAGGAAATATCACAATAACTGTGACCTTCACTATCTCCCTGAACATTTCACAATGAACCAGGCATATAAAACTACGGGTAACGTAGGAACTAAGTTCTTTCACTTAACAGATTCTGCAAAATCGTTCGATAAAGACTGCCATGCGGACGCCTCGAATTCGTCAGCGCAGCGACTCGTCATGCATGGCCCGTACGGGTGACGTCACACGGAGCGAGCCGCGGCCTAACCTTTAGGTGGTGGCGCAGGCGGCAGACGTCGCCACCCACAGTGGAGCCACGTGCGGTCGCCCTGTTGGTTGCCTCGGGGGTTCCCGCAGCACTCAGCTCCATCCCCTCTGGGTCGCATTCCGTGTGTACGCCTACGGACGCTGGTGCGTAGCCTGTACCTGGTTTCCTGGTCGGCGCTCCTGGGCACGTTCACGGCAAATGCCGGGGTGTAGCTGGGCGCTCAGAGCCGACAAAATTTTCGCGCACCCACCGCCTCAGTTGCGCCGGAGTACCATCCTCCTCCACTCATGCTCCACATCCTCACCTTTTGACAGGTGTGAGGTCTGAGGAGGAGAAATATACACTACTGGCCATCAAAATTGCTACACAAAGAAGATATACAGATGATAAACGGGTAGTCATTGGACAAATATATTATACTAGAACCGACATGTGAGTACATTTTCACAAGGGGTGACCGAGACGTGTAACCAATGGCACACCGCGATGTCGCCAAACATGGATGCGACCATCATGATGCTGTAAACAGAACCAGGATTCATCCGAAAAAATGACGTTTTACCATTCGTGCACTCAGGTTCGTCGTTGAGTACAACGTCGCAGGCGCTCCTGTCTGTGATGCAGCGTCGAGGGTAACCGCAGCCATGATCTCCAAGCTGATAGTCCATGCTGCTGCAAAAGGTCTTCGAACTGTTCGTGCAGATGGTTGTTGTCTTCCAAACGTCCCATCTGTTGATTCAGGGATCGAGACGTGGCTGCACAATCCGTTACAGCAATGCGGATAAGATGCCTGTCATCTCGACTGCTAGTGATACGAGGCCGTTGGGATCCAACACGGCGTTCCGTATAACCCTCCTGAACCCGCCGATTCCAAATTTTGCTAACAGTGATTGGATCTCGACCAACGCGAGCAGGAATGTCGCGATACGATAAACCGCACTGCGATAGGTTACAATCCGACCTTTATCAAAGTCGGAAACGTGATGGTACGCATTTCTCCTCCTTACACGAGGCATCACAACAACGTTTCACCAGGCAACGCCGGTCAACTGCTTTTTGTGTATAAGAAATCGGTTTGAAACTTTCCTCCTGTCACCACGTTGTACATTTCGCCACCAGCGCCAACGTCGTGTGAATGCTCTGAAAAGGTAATCATTTGCATATCAGAGCATCTTCTTCCTGTCGGTTAAATTTCGCGTCTGTAGCACGTCATCTTCGTGGTGTAGCAATTTTAATGGCCAGTAGTGTAGTACAGGGTAGCGCTGGTGCTTACTATCGACATCACAAAGGTGCCGCTTGCTATCGAAGCATCGCTTGCCACACCTATGTCATGTAAACATCAAGACACACCCACTGAAGTCCTCGGCGCCGTTCGGCGGCCTGTCTTGAAACGGGCCGACTCATAGACACGAGGTTAGTTCTACGCCAGGCCATGTTCAAGTCAACATCTAGTCCACAGGAAGCAGCGGGAAGAGTACGCTGTCTGGCGACAATAGAGTTCGAGGTAAGCAGTTGGACTCTTCCGCTTCATCTGCAAGTCCTTGCACGTGCTTGTGAATTTTGTCTTTGAACAGCGCTACGAGAAACAGTTTCTACTGAACAGTGATTCCATTTGTATTAGTAACGACACTGTTCTTCAACACAGTCACAAAAAATAAGAAGTTGTATAACAAAATATTAGTCCTCATTTTGACTGTAAGTGCATATCAGTCCGTACATTTTACACGTGCAAGAGTCATGTCATTTATCAACTGTTTTGGAACCCAGTTCATTTCTGACAACCCGTCACAAGTTACATATAACGCTGTGCTTCAGGCATTCACAGCTGTGGTAGTACATCTTGCAGAAAGAATTGTGATCACAGCTGTTTAATGCTCTTAAATGGGCATGTTATACAGCTATATGCGGTGTTCACTTTGCAAAATGTCTCTAGCGATGGTATTTTATCACGCTCTTTCACGAAAAAAGTATGATTCGACTTACTTTCCTATCTTAATTTTTGTCATTGCGAATACCATGATCAAAATAGGAGAAACTGAAAGCTCACACCAACGTGGTTTTTACCACTAACACAATATTATCATCTGACTGTACGTCAGTGGTGATAAACATATAAACTATATTATCGTGTAATTGTTAATGGCAATGTGATTTATATCCAAAGATAATCTGCACCTGCATACATACTTGAGGAATCATCGTATGATGCACGAAGGAGGGTGTCTTGTGATCTATACACAGCATTTGGCCACAGCATTCTTGGCCAGTCCCATTTCTGGTAAGAAGTCTGCACCCTGCAGCTTGCTGCTGTATACCATTGTAGGCATTCCTCCTTCGGAAGCAGTTATGCACCTCACAAGGACTTACCGAGTTTGTATTCTGTGCATATTGTAAACATTCTGATTAAAGGCTCAACGCTAGCAGGCACTACCAAGTACCGCTACCATCGCCCATATGCAGTGCATGCAGCAACAGCTATGCTGCTATTGGGCGCTATCTTGTGTCTGTGAGTCACGCTTCCTCAAGAGTCTGTGGATGTTTCACCACCACAGTATACTTGAGCCATGGTGCAAGTTCCAGTAACCAGTTGCAGATGCAGCTCAACTTCAGACCACTCGGATTGGTCCCCTGTGTTGTCGCATCTGTTGCAGCTTCAGCTGGCACTGCGTCACGCTGTAGCGCACCACCACGTCACGACATCATCACTACACTGTGCTACAGTGTAGTCGTCCACAAACGATTATCGTCACGACTTTGTAACGACGAGCTGTTGTCACGACCTACGTTATGACACAGGGGACGACAGTCTTTTGGCATTAGCACAGCATACGAGATCAAGGAGGGTCGTTTCTGTTACTATTGTCTTTTGTGCAACTTTAAATCTTATGTGGTGAGGTTAAAATAAACATACATTGTCAAATTAACTGCAGAAACATTAATCATCTGCGTACAAATACCCAGCTATGGCTATAAAAGAGACGACGATTGATTTTTTGTTGTTGTTGTTGTTGTTGTTTTCCACAGTGGCCACTTACTTCTTACTGGAGTCAGTGATACTCGTATATTTCTTCAACTGTTTACCACCGTTCCGCAGCTGGCCTCAGTTGTCTCGGCCCAGTCGTCCCTGTTCCACATCATGCAGCACAATGCTACACGCGTCCCGCAGAGGTCGCCCAACCAGTCATGGCCTCTTCAGGAAAGCGAACATCACAGCTCGCCGCCGTCCTTCCCCAGTAGCACCGCACCCCGTCAGCTGCTTCCCTTTCTCCAAAATCGACGCAACAACACCAATCGCTGCAGATTTTCAGTGAAACATCGGAATCAAGGTCCACTTTCCTCTACCAGCTGGAACATATTTCCGTATCGTTCACCACTACGGAGGACCCTCACAAATGTGCTCATCTCCTCAACTAGTTTGGCACTGTTCATTATCCTGTCACCAATGGATCAAAGGGTCGTGGAAATCTTTTTTGGGCCTTCTTTCCTGTTGTATGTGGACTCCTGGCTGATCCTCCACTTGTTTTTTCTCTCTGAACCTATCACAGTCACTCCAGACTCCACTCTTGCAGAGTTCGTCACCCTCTCCTGCTCTGACGAACCTGGCGGCTACTTATCTTGCACCAATGGCCCTGGTGGTCCTGCCTCTGTGCCATAGTGTAGCCGTTGGCTGTGCCACGTTCTCTCCGGCTTCTGTACCACGGATGCATCGTCCCAGGTCCCAGTGCTAGCAACCAGCTCCACTTCTACTGGTTCCGCTGCCGCTGTACTATTCACTGCCAGCCCATCTAGTCCTATCCTCTCAGACGCCGACTAGTCACTCTCAACAGTCGTCACTGGAGCGGCCTCCACACTCGACACACCTGGGCCACAGCCTGTCTGCCACTCTTTCTGGCCTTGAGCTCAGAGCTACTTCCGTCCTCCTGTGCCTTGCCTTGGGGATTTAGCCATTTCTGGCCTTCCTCTAGGAGGATGGCTTCCTACATCTCTCGACGAACATTGTCTTTCCCCTTCTTTCTTTTTCCGTAAGATTTAAACCCCTTTAAACTTTTATTGATAATAACCTTCTAATATACGTTTCATATTTTACATTTAGGAATTCTACAAGTTTTGCACCAATTGAGATGCGTTATAAGTGTTTGACAAAGTTTTCTTAAAGTACACTACCGGTCATTAAAATTGCTGTACCAAGAAGAAATACAGATGATAAACGGGTATTCATTGGACAAATATATTATACTAACACTGACATGTGATTACATTTTCACGCAATTTGGGTGCATAGGTCCTGAGAAATCAGTACCCAGAACAACCACCTCTGGCCGTAATAACGGCCTTGATACACCTCCGCATTGTGTCAAACAGATTGTGGATGGCGTGTACAGGTATAGCTGTACATACAGCTTCAACACGATATCACAGTTCATCAAGAGTAGTGACTGGCGTATCGTGACGAGCCAGTTACTCGGCCACCATTGATCAGACGTTCCCTGCAACATGCGGTCGTTCATTACCCTGCTGAAATGTAGAGTTTCGCAGGGATCGAATGAAGGGTACAACCACGGGACGTAACACATCTGAAATGTAACGCCCACTGTCCAGAGTGCCGTTAATGAGAACAAGAGGTGACCGAGACGTGTAACCAATGGCACCCCATAACATCACGCCGGGTGATCACCAGTATGGCGATGACGAATACACGCTTCCAATGTGCGTTCACAGCGATGTCGCCAAACAGTGTATCAAGTGTCCCAGGATTTACTTTCGACCGACAGAAGTTTCATTTTTATTTATGGTGACAGATCTGTGCAGCGCTTCTTGCAAAGTACACTACTGGCCATTAAAATTGCTACACCACGAAGATGTGCTACAGACGCAAATTTAACCGACAGGACGAAGATGCGATGATATGCAAATTATAAGCTTTTCAGAGCATTCACGCAACGTTGGCGCCGGTGGCGACACATACAACGGGCTGACATGAGGAAAGTTTCCCACCGATTTCTTATACACAAACAGCAGTTGACCGGCGTTGCCTGTTGAAACGTTGTTGTGATGCCTCGTGTAAGGAGGAGAAATGCGTACCACCACGTTTACGACTATGATAAAGGTCTGATTATAGCCTATCACGATTGCCGTTTATCGTATCGCGACATTGCTGCTAGCGTAAGTTGATATCCAAAGACTGCTAGCAGAATATGGAATCGATGGGTTCAGGAGGGTAATACAAAACGCCGTGCTGGATCCCAAAGGCCTCGTGTCACTCGCAGTCGAGATGACAGGCATCTTATCCGCATGGCTTTAACGGATCGTGCAACCACGTCTCGATCTCTGAGTCAACAGATGGGGACGTTTGGAAGACAACAACCATCTGCACGAACAGTTCGACAACGTTTGCAGCAGCGAAGACCATGGCTGTGGTTACCCTTGACACTGCATCACAGACGGGAGCACCTGCGATGGTGTACTCAACGACGAACCTGGGTGCACCAATGGCAAAATGTCATTCTTTCAGACGAATCCAGGTTCTGTTTACAGCATCATGATGGTCGCATCCGTGTTTGGCGACATCGTGGTAAACGCACATTGGAAGGGTGTATTAGTCATCGCCATACCGGCGTATCACCTGGCGTGATGACATGGGGTGCCATTGGTTACACGTCTCGGTCACGTCTTGTTCTCATTGACGGCACTCTGAACAGTGGACGTTACATTTCAGATGTGTTACGCCCCGTGGCTGTACCCTTCATTCGATCCCTGCGAAACTCTACATTTCAGCAGGGTAATGAACGACTGCATGTTGCAGGGAACGCCTGATCAATGGTGGCCGAGCAACTGGCTCGTTACAATACGCCAGCCACTACTCTTGATGAACTGCGGTATCGTGTAGAAGCAGCATGGGCCGCTGTACCTGTACACGCCATCCAAGCTCTGTTTGACTCAATGCCCAGGCGTATCAAGTCCATTATTACGGCCGGAGGTGGTTGTTCTGGGTACTGATTTCTCAGGTTCTACGCATACAAATTGCGTGAAGATGTAATCACATGTCAGTTCTAGTACAATACATTTGTCCAATGAATACCCGTTTATCATCTGCATTTCTTTTTGGTGTAGCAATTTTAATGGCCAGTAGTGTGGTTGCAACAATATTGTTGCAGCAGCATAAGGGGCCAAATGTGACACACATTTTCGTTGTACCATTGAAATCATTACAGATGTTAATGATACGACTGGCCTCACACGCGCCTGCTAGGGAGGCGATAAAGATGGCTGCAATCCCGTGCCGGCTACAGCTGGGTTCGACTCTCAGCAGTACAGATGATGTGGAGCTGTGTCGCTCCTTGCGTCTGGCATGCAGCCACGGTCCTGCTCATCAGCGTTGCGGCATCTCGCCTTGGATCCACGGACGTTTGTGACGTCTCTCGACTCCCATCACAACTTGCTCCGCGATTCTGCTGACCTTCTGAGCAACGTATATTTTTTTAAAAATATAACAGGGTTACTGATTAACATGGGATTTTCTGAAGTCACTTCTGTAGCTATGTTGCAGTGACTTCGAGTTTGTAGAATACGTCGCCTCTTTTATTAATCTGCACTAGAAGCACATGTCGCTATTTAATGTCTGTAATATTGTAAAGACTCTACTGTGAGGACATTTTAATTATTTACCATGTCTCCTCACGTAAGGAGGTAGGACTTCAAACGGGCCGACTTGGAGGAGGAGAGGCACCACAGGATATTTTATTTTCTACTGACTATACGTTTACAAATAAATTCATAAATCTTTGTCAGCATGACCAGGAAGGATTCAGGATTCACACACATATCAGTGGAAGTGAAAAACATAACAAAATCATTTTTTTAGATATGAAATTTCATCATTTGTTCACTTACTGTTGGCTGCATTTGTTGCTATAGGTACATTTTCCTTCACAAGTAAGAGAGATTCTTTGATGAATTTTGCACAGCATACAAACCATACTTACAGGTGTATGAAACTCCAGAATTTTCCAAATCTATTAAAAACTGTGCTAAAAATTGAGATAATTAACTACAAAATTTGATTTTTTTTCTACAGATGAAATTTAAAACGTAACAGCTCATGGCAGCTGACGCAGCCGATTGTAGCTTCTCCATAGGCTGCCTTCTATCCGAGACAACTCAAATTACGGAATACTGTACCTCTAAATACCTAGGTCTACAACAATTAGACTTGTATTACTCTCGGACATAGGGATGAATGCCTTTAGAGTTGTTGGATAAGGGAATGGTAGCACCACCATTTTAAGAGGCTGACCAAACATGTTTTCATGTTTCTGCAGTCCACAGTCCTCTTAAAATGTTGTCATGGCTTCACAGAGCTGTACTTCTCTTCAGTATTTTATTACCTACTGTTCGCCAGTTTCGACCACACTGTGACATTCACGCTATCCTCGGGCATATCAAAGAAGATATTAAAATATGAAAATTGTCAGTTGATAATTTATAGGTGTATACCAAAAATCCGAAAACGACAGAACATGATAAAATGATTAATTTTTTTTTATATTTGGTAATGCAAAGGAGAAAGTTTACAGAAGACTTTTTACATTATTTAAGAAGTTAAGAAACATCCAGTCAAATCGCGAGCTTTCTCGAGCAATCCTGGAAAACTAACAACCCCAAGAAATGTAAAGCTGCTGGAATTATGGATTTGAGCTTTTCAACTGTTGGAGAGTACTCGCATTAATGTCATTTAATATGAACTATAGGTAGATCTCGCGGCAAGGTACACCATGACTCCAATGACTTCAATGCGTGATACCTCTGAGAGAACATGGTGCAATTAACACAGTCCATCATTGAACACAATCGCACTCGGGCACCTTACACACGCACTTGGTGATGTTGCACAGAAACACTGACCTAGCAAGGAAAGACAGCTGTACGCCATACTTACATACTAAATCCTTTTAGTAGGTGCATACCTAGCACTTGCAGGAAATTTCAGCCAGTTCATAAATCACTTCGAAACACTATTCTTTTATTTAAGAGTAAGTAAAAGGAAATTTTCCTAAAAAATCCACAAATACGAATTTGTTGCAGTCAGTAATATTATTATTCAACATAATTCGTACTGTAAACTTTCCAGTCTGGTTAGCTGTATGCCCGAAAATAGGCACTGATAACATCTTTAAAGAAAAATCTGATGAACAAGACGTACATTACAAGGCCAACAGTCTATGGCCCCAGGGTTGCAGTCCCTTCTGTTCAACGAGAATGCCGATCAGCATACAAAATCTGCAAAATCTTACTACAGAAGGATAGTCAGTCACACGAAATTTGATTATTTTAGAAACTCCTCAGAGCAACGAACTGGAATGTGTGTACAATGCTCATGGCATGAGTGACAAATACCGTACTTTTACTGATAAAATTGTTACTTTATTTTAAAATCTTATCCCAGATTAGTGCAAAGTCTACAAAGAACTGATGGACTTGTCAGGGAATAAAGACATGTAGTGAATCAAAAAGAAAACTATATCTGTCAGTCGGAAATGGTCTGAAGCTGATGATGTAGCATAATATTGAAGATAAATCATAATGCAAGCTGATTATGAGAAAAGTACAGGAGCATAACGTAAAATAATAAAGACAATATGTTACATTGTAAAGGAGAATATTGGTAGAGCTATGATGAAGTGGACAGAAACCATTACAATTAAACAACAAATTGGTAACAGGTGAGTGTAGTGTTTCGATCATTTTAACAAGCATTTCATCATTGTCACTGAACCGATGGGGTTATTAGATCCATTAGATGCAAATACGCGATAGCACAGTGCATCATTAAAAATAAGTGCAATAATATGAATCCGACCCATACCATGAAAGTTGAAATAATGTCCATCACAAAAACTTTGCCGGCCGGAGTCGCCGAGCGGTTCTAGGCGCTACACTCTGGAACCGCGCGACCGCTACGCCCGCAGGTTCGAATCCTGCCTCGGGCGTGGATGTGTGTGATGTACTTAGGTTAGTTAGGTTTAAGTAGTTCTAAGTTCTAGTGGACTCATGCCCTCAGAAGTTAAGTCCCATAGTGCTCAGAGCCATTTGAACCAATCAAAAACTTTGAAATCAAAATTTGTATCATTTATGATAAAATATCAACAAAGCTATCTAAATAGTGTCCATCTGAGTATTGTAACATATTAAGTTATTCGTGTAGCCAGTCATTTATCTGTGAAACATATCCAGAATTGTTGAAATATGCTGAACCTAAAATTATGTGTTAGAGTTGATATAAAGGAATGCCATCCAAGTTCTATCCAGATTCTTTTTTCTTCCCGCTAATCTCGAAAACTTTTGTGAATGTAATACGCAACTGGCTTCTTACACACATGACACAAATAAAATATTCCCCGAGTCACAGTTCAGATATGTAGTGGGTTTTGGTGTTCAGGTTTGTATTTACACATACAATAATAGTGTACATAATTTGTTAGATATTAATTACAGGCTACTGACATATCTTATGATCTGTCAAAGACATTTCGAATGTAAAAATTATTACATTTTAAAATAATTAGAACATTTAGTGTAGTTGGAAATGCTGAAAGTAGTTGAAATATTATCTCTCTGAATAGAAACATCGAGTGTCAACAGGAAAGGGTTCTGAATTAAGATATCACATATTATCTAAGTGGGACTTAATTACACATAGAGTCCCACAGTTTCCATCTTAAGCACTTACTTTCCCTGTGAGTGGTAATGACTTTTTATCAGTAACAGATAATACGAAAATTAAAATAAACAGAAAATAATTACATTCTAGAAAGATGAGTCAATGAAATTTGTATGGACGAATCCTAAGCAATTATTTGTCAATAAACATCGAAAAAACTGTTTGATCCTTGTATATGACTAAAATATGATGATAGGTGGATTTAATCGCTGGGCAGTGTTAAATTCTCAACAAAATTAATTCATCTGAGTGGAGCCTACCGCATTAACTGCTACAAGCCTTATTAAACCGCTATTTGCAAGGTTGACGTTGTCACACATAGGTGATAGAAGAATAAAAAAGCTATTATACTTCACTTACCTACATTTCATAATTTTGAAGCCAAAAAGAATTATTGGTGGCAAACTTCATCTACTCCATTGGCGATTTTCTTCGTAAAGTGGACTGATATGGATGCATTACTAATATCAACTATCTCCAGTGCAGTAATGTGACCACTGTAAACAGCTCTTGAAATCTGGTTCTTCTCTTTGATGACATGTGGTGACGACAGTCTATGAAATATCATTCATACCCCTGAGTATTATATATTTACATGCTTTGTGACTAGTTAGGCATTATCTTTTAACAGAAAATAAGTTTAAGATTTATCGACTTTGTCACACGCTTAAATATAGATTGTAATGTGTGGAAGAGATATTAATTTTTCCTTGTAAATATTAATTGTGTGTTGTTGTTTTCCTGAAATATTGTATATCCATGACCACATCCTGAATATAGGTCTACAGAATGAAAAGTACATCTAATGTAGTCTAATATGTTACAGAATCTCCAACAGAGGAAAAAATAAGACAGTACATGAGTTGATACTTGAAAAATATCTGGAACAAGGCAGTGCACGGATTACAGGTAACCAGTTCTTCTCTAAATTAAAATAATGATTCGGCACACTAGTTAGTGACAACATGTTACATAAAGTACGGCGGTGTTTTACAGATATCGCTTGATAAGATATATCTTGAAGGTCTGTGAGAAGTTTTCACAGCAAATTAACAGTCAGTAGCTTGTCCTAAAACTGCTTCCAAATAAATAGTGTCTGCTCCAAAAACTATTCGATGTTTTTGTCCTTTCCATGATGTTGCAGACGTAATTGGACCGTTTTCGCCAAACATTTCACAACTGGCAGTAAAAGAATGGTGAAATTCATACCAGTGACAACAAAACTATCGTGAGTAGATCTGCGTAGTTTCAAGTGAAAGTATCAAAAATCTTTCCCTTACAATCTTCCTGTCACCTTATGTCATTGTAACTCTGTTTCATCAATCTTAATAGGAATGCTATTGCGAAAATACCAACTGAGAATTTTGGTTAGTATTTTAGCCAGACATGTATCGGCGTCCAAAATTCATTGTGCTTCAAGGGTCATTAAACTTTCAGATTCAATCAAAACGGAATTTGAGACTGCATACAGCTGAGATATAATCTTATCACATACATGAAAGTCTTACTGTGCTCAACAGAATATTTCATTTTTCTGCAAAACTGTAGAATCTAACTGTACATAAGGGTTCAACTTATCAATGTTTATCACCCTCAAAAGTCATAAAATGACATTCAAAAAGAAAATTTTCTACTTACACAATTAACTTCAAGACGAGTGAGGTTGCTTCAGAAAATACGCATTTATTAAGTATTTTTTAAATTCACTAAGATTATTATAATTATATACTATGTGTATATAATTCACAGAAAGCAAAACACTGTCTCTGGAGACCATTACTTTTTACTCACATGTTCCAACGGCTCACTGGTACTCTTCATCGAAGATATTTTCCCAGAACATTTCTCTACAAATTCATTGATATGTAATTATATAACGAAATATCTGACAAACAATAATTGCTTTCGTTCTCGCATTAATTATTTCAATCAGCTTACAACTATAAGTGGTAGCCGCTCGCTACCTCCACTGTCGGCCAGATCAACCCAGGCTTGCTTAATCCTCTCACTACAAGTTTTTTTTTCGGAATTGGTTATATTAAAGTACTGTTACTTTAACTATAGTCTGCTGTAACAATATGAAAAATATTAAAGGAAACACAGTTTTCAATGTTTGCAGGTCAGCTGGTCGTTAATTATTGAGTGACTGCTTTCAGGCTGCCAGTATTCTGACTATCCATGTATTTTGTATTTGGCGTATATTTGGTGTGGACAGTTCTAGCCATGTCATCACACTTAACAGTAGCTCAGATCTTCATTATATAGGATGATATCATCTGCATGGCAACGATATTTTATATGCAACTCAGAAAATGTTCTCATTGGAATACACTGTGTGTAACATTGGCTTACTTTTCCTACAAAATGACAACGTACTCTCCATTTGATGTAAAACATCGTAATCACGTGAATCAGATCGTGCTGGATAATGGAGATCAGAGTCACATGTGAGTGTTGTAACATCTGTACGACTGTCCACGCCAAACATCCCCCAAATACGAAACATGTGGCTTGTGAAAATGGGCAAAGCCCAAAACTAGTTAGCCAGTAAACAATTATCAGCTTTGTCGTAAACGTTAATAAATATCTTTGCTTCAGCTTTTGAGAGTTTCTATACGTGATGTACTGAAAATCTTTAATATGAAAATAATATTTTCCGTCTTCTCGTTAGCAACACAGGGAGGTGTAGAACATACAGAATGGCTCGTGAGTACATCTCGAGTTTCAGAATACAACTGCGCGAAAACGACAATACACGCAGAAAACAAACATCAGTGGACAGAGCATCTCTCCTAGTTAGCAACTCACATTACAGGTTCTCAGCAAGGGTACCCCTCGTGATGCGACAATTATCAGCACGTGTGAGCAATTCATCAACACGAATTTTCCAGGAAAGAATGAGAGAAGCCCGTTTAGCAAATACGTTAGTTAGAGTACCCATATGCAGGCGCGAACTGAAGCCATGCGACAATATGGAGCAGAGGGTTAACAACGAAAATTAAGACAGCACAACCTTCAGTCGCCATCTCTGATTATAAGATTTCTGCCAAGTATTAACAGGCTTCTCTTTACCATGGAGGAAATGCTCACTGGTCGTCTGATAACCTATCATGGGACACTTACGTAAACTGGTTCAGTCCTTTCGGTGACTTTATATATACCAACACGACGGTAAATAGAAGTTTCATCGCAAATATTTCCAAATAAGTGCCAGTACGTTTCGCGAGTGACACCGTCGTCGTGTGGGAACATGGCAGGGAGGCCCCACCTGAGTTCCTTGACCACCTGAACAGCACCATTCAAAACAAACAGTTGACGATGGAGTTAGAACATAAGGGATGTCTACAAGTTTTGGACATTCTAATGAGAGGAAATAAGACTCCCTCGGATCTGCAGTACCTTGATGCAACGATCCTGCATCACACAGCACAGAGGTACTCTGCAACAGCTGTATCTTGCCAAAAAAAAAAGAAAAAAAAAAAAGAAAAAAAAAAAAAGAGTATAGCGAAGGGCAGATTGACATGCATCGAAGAGAACGAGTGATACAGCCATCTGCAAATGAGAGATAGAGAAAGATGAACAGAAACTCACCACCCTACTTTGAGGCTCCCTAAGCCAAAACTGCGAGATCTTTGAAAAAAAATCATCAGAGCCACCTTCTCGCCACTACGAAAAACGAAAAATATGTTGGGTTCGGTAGAGGACAAAATACATTTCCGGATAGTGTGTGTATATGGCATTCCTTGAAAGTGTGGCTCCCAATAAATTGAGAACACAGCACAGCATTTCGCAACGCTGGATGTAAGGCATCAGATGGGTACATCTGGGGCACAAAGACAAGTCAGCACTGCCAAAACACATCCTCAACGTGGAGCATACGTTCGAATTTGGGAAAGGATATATGTTGTGCCCAGCTAGTGGATTTTGGGAGAGTATCATCAAAGAATTTAGTGACATAAGGCTCCATGACAGTCTCGTCAACATGCACGAGAGCTATCAGCTGAGTTCGGCATGGAACCCTGATCCAGCAGCTTTACGCCAAGAAGGCACCCATCAGTTGACAGTTCGTGAGTCTGGGCACTAAATGCACCGAGAGTCGAACGGCGGTCGATGGCTCCCACCACACGCCATTCCTGGGGTATTCGGTTACCGCTCAAAGGGTGAATGGCTATAAGTGCAGATATTTCAGCTGCAGACTGAGAACGGTTTATTCAGTGACGTTAGACCAGTATTCACTTTATGTTTGTCTGTTGGTTAGCATCTCTAAGTATGTGTGGCAAGAGTGAGCCATTAATGCTTATTTCCCCTGAGCAGCGGGTCAGGTTTTCAAGTGTGGACACGTGGACGCAAAACGGTTAATCTATTCCAAAAAGCACGGTCTACTTAATGGTGCAGTTACAACCATGCGGAAAACATCAGGTCGTAAAGTTTGTGACGTGTTTGTAAGAGGACTGTTCCGCGGAGGGAAAAAACAATCGACACGCTGATGAACGTGAATATTAAGGTACCACGTATAATATATCTGCACGAATACCCTTTACACATCTGTATATAGGACTCCCACTGGATCTCGACATTTCGCCTTGAAGATGAAAGGAGAGTTATTCACAGAAAGAATATTTGATCAGTGCCAGTAACGTTTACGCACTGGCATGGCACATTTAAAAGCTGAAAAGGGAAAATGGCAGGTAAGTATTATTACTATCGGCCAGATCTTTGAAATCAGTAAAGCGTTTCTGTAACACAAAACGCTTTGATATGTATACACACCAAAGTAAAAAGTGTTTCGAACCTGCCGAGGACCCACAGAAAAGACTTCGAAATACGTCTGCTTCAACCAGATATAAAATTATTCACTACAGCAGTGACGTTCAGTGTGATGCAGAATTCTAAATTTAAGAATCTGTGGTGTAGCAGTGGGGATCGTACTATACCATACTAACACTTTGTGTGCTTTCTGGGTTCTGGATGTTAAGGATTGCGTGTCAGAGGATCAATCCACAGTAATCTATTTCGATCACGAGTAAATTACCTTACTCCCCTTGACACTTATAGTTTCTAAATACTTTTCCTTTTTTCTTAGAAGTAACCAAGTAACGCCGCCTCATCCCTCACTCGCACCCCGACACCAGTCTCCAAAGTCCAGACTACTTAAAGAATAAATCTCCCAAGTGTAAAATATCTTCAGCATTTGATTAATTTAAAATGAATTAATACTTGAATTATTGTACTAACCTTTAATGTAAGGACATGAGTATGACATGGCAGTATTTTAAATTTTTAAAATAGGTCAATCATTGTATGACATATTGGTAATCAATTTTTTGTTGCCCCTGGAAGGCGCTGGATAGGCAAACTGCAAGAATAGCCAGATGACCTTTAGCTGTTTTGTTGGACAGATTGATAATGAAGATTACTATAGAATATATTGACACTCTACGTGTTACACGAGAATCTTCACATACAGTATATGTGGTATTTTAGAACTAAGATAAGTGACTAAAAATAGTCAACAAATAAATAATAATAAAAAGTATCGTAACAATCGTCGCACCTGCCATGTGACTCAGTAAGAGGTTTTCACTGCATGCATTCAAAATGATAACTCCCTGCCTGTTAGTTCCCTGCCTGATTACGTTTCTTTCGTGACCATAATGGTGCTACATAATCGTTCGAGAGTATGAGGCACGTTAAAATATTACATTGACACCAGGGGATCTGAGAAAATACGAAATACTGAAGTACACAAACAAAGAAATTATGAAGCAGAAATAATGTGTGTCTTTTACCCTGCTGTATTGATTCGGTTGTTCTGCAGTGGCTTTCAAAGTGACAGCCACTTTAAAAAATATTACTTCCTTCCTACACTATGTCAGTTTCAGACCACTTCATTTTTCATGTATTAATCATTGTCCTTCTTGTCCATTACGTAGATTCAATTTAGATATAGCGCAACCATCTGCGTCGTTTCTCAGAGACGCAAAACACATATCTGTCACCAGCAGGTTCTTATTTCAGCGATCACAACTGCCGAGGAAGGATCAGTAAAACGTCTCAGTTGTAACTGCCGAGGCAAAGGGACTACGTGCTCTTGGGACAGAGGTTAGTGCTTTCATACACAATAATATTCAACGACGAATAACTGTCAGCCACGCAGGTTGTAATTTAATGTGGATGACACAAGTGTACACCTATAGCTATTAAAAACTACATGGTACGCACCATGAGGGCTCCATGCAACAAACGGCAAAGTGTCTGAAGTGCACTATATGCTTTTACTTGCAGCTGGTTAGCATATAAGCGCAAACGCACGACGTATGTAGGAATAGCACCAGCTAAATACTGAGTGTAAGTCATGGGCTCACAGGAGGTTTCTCATTCGCAAACCGTATTCATAAGTTGTTTGTTTTTGAGATGACTGAGTTATGTCTCGTGTAAGAAGTAGAAATGTCTGCCGGTACCTGCTAAATGTCGAAACATCACGATATAGTTTATCGAGGCTGCATGTGATCGTCCTAGGTAATTGCAGGTTGAGTTATTCAGACTGCCTCGACCGTCACGAGAGTATGGAACTGATAAGATCAGCAGCTTCATACTCAACGTCACGGGGAATATCCTCGAAAGGAGAAGGGCACTGCGGTTTCAGGCAGCAGATAAACTGGTAGGCTGGGAAAACCAAGGTCCACTTGGTCACTGGAGAGGAACGTAACGTTTGAGCCACCATGGTGAAAACTAGAGACTAATACACTTACTGAATAGACTAATATCCTGTAAAACTCGATCCCAGAAAGTTAAAACATGAATAAACACAATTACAGGAGGAGAAAAACCGATGTGTGTTTGTAAGCATCTCCTCAAACAGACAAGTAGCTGCTCAGTTAAGAATTATCTAAATTAGGTAGTTAATATTAAATAAGAAATTAATGCTCCTGTATTACAAACGCCTAGGGCGAGTTGTATAAACTATGTCTCAGAATTTTGACTGTGTTGCACGGGGCCTCCAGCGACGGTTTTGCCACAAAGACACGAAAATTTTGATATCAGACGTGCTATGGCCTTCACGGGCGGAAATGGCTGGCTCCCAAGTAACACCATCAACCCAGTCCCAATTCCAGGGGCCGGCCGAGGTGGCCGAGCGGTTCTAGGCGCTACAGTCTGAAACCGCGCGACCGCTACGGTCGCAGGTTCGAATCCTGCTTCGGGCATGGATGTGTTTGATGTCCTTATGTTAGTTAGGTTTAAGTAGTTCTATATTCTAAGGGACTGATGACCTCAGATGTTAAGTCCCATAGTGCTCAGAGCCATTTGAACCATTTGAACCAATTCCAGGGATTACAATTATTTGCCAGTTGTAAATGCAGTCTAAACAGTTCCTGTGAGTTGTATTCAAGGCTCCGGCGGATAAAGTGCACCTCCTCACGTACCAAATTGAATTTGTTAAATCTCCTGGCTGACGTCGGTGCGGACCGCCAAGGGTACGGCTCAGGAGGGGTATGGGGAGGGGGGGAGAGGGGGGGGGGGGCGAAGGGACATACATCGGCCGCGTGCCTCAAGAGCTCAGCGTAGCTATCGTTCAGTACACACATCCGCTGCCGCCGCTCTCTAAGTGAAAGCAAAACAGTTGTCCCCTCTGCTAAGGCGAACTAGAGCTAGGCTTAGTAGTCTGGACAGCCAGACTTAGGGACGGATATTTAGTGCTACTGCAGACCAGGGTCTTGTCCAGGGACAGTCAGCTCAAGTCTTCCGAGGATAAGGCACAGAGTTTGGGGCCAGAACTGCAAAAAGCGAGCAGGTTCGATATGCTGCTGAGTCATACCATCTTCTCACGCAGAATGAACGTTCTACAAGACAAACAAAAACGAGACTAGAAACAACAAATCTGACACAACCACACCGGTCGAATATCAGCAATTACCAACCGACCCTCAGCAATCACAGCAACCCCAACATTCCCCCCCCCCCCCCAAAAAAAGGGCTCTGAGCACTATGGGACTTAATTGCTGAGGTCATCAGTCCCCTAGAACTTAGAACTACTTAAATCTAACTAACCTAAGGACATTACACACATCCATGCCCGAGGCAGGATTCGAACCTGCGACCGTTGCGGTCGCGCGGTTCCAGACTGTAGCGACTAGAACCGCTTGGCCACTCCTGCCGGCCAACAATCTCAGTCTGACCCACATACAGGTACCCATCGTCAAACAAACGATTCTCCTCATGAAACGATCTCTCTGGAGATATATGACGACAAAGGCTTTTAAAAGTTACGCTCCAGGAGTAATTCGACATGTCCAAAGAAACCAGTGAGAGCCCACCTCAACGTTCAAACAGGAATTGTTGTCATTGAAAATGCGGACCCCAAGGAAACTTTAAGTCTTCTCCTATGTGCTCTGCCGGCCGAAGTGGCCGTGCGGTTAAAGGCGCTGCAGTCTGGAACCGCAAGACCGCTACGGTCGCAGGTTCGAATCCTCCCTCGGGCATGGATGTTTGTGATGTCCTTAGGTTAGTTAGGTTTAACTAGTTCTAAGTTCTAGGGGACTAATGACCTCAGTAGTTGAGTCCCATAGTGCTCAGAGCCATTTGAACCAACCTATGTGCTCTAAATGAACTGAACCTTGTACAATTTGTGATTGAAATGAATTTTAGAAGGAACAGCGTCAAACTCACCACTTAGCAAACTGCTTTGAAACCAAACTCAAATAAATAAAATAAACAAAAATAAAAATGGCACGACTTACCGACCGGATGCCACTGTCAAGACAATAAACTCATGCAGTACACCATAGCCTGACTGGAAACATATGGCACCTTCTTAAGTGTCGTCATCACTAATGTCAATGACGATGTTACCAACGAGGAAGTCGAAGAGGAACGAAAGACTCAGGGATACCTATTCAAACAAGCAACGCGCATCTACTCACGAATCACAAAACGACCCATCAAAACAATATGCGTCATCTCTCCTCACAAAGAAACCTACACAAACTTCTTTCCTACCACTTCATGGTGCTTTGCGTACCACATGACGTTGAATCATCCAACCCGCTACGTCGTCAACCCAAACAATTCAAAACCTGCAAACAACTTTCAGCTCACCTCCAAAGACTGTCGCAACGAACCCAAATGTGGGAAATGTTGGTGACCTCACCTGATCTTCAGCTGCAAACTACGGTAAATTCCAGAAAGGAAACGCCTAACTGCAGCAACTGCATTGGTACTTACATCGCTACCGATATAAATTGCTCAGAATTGCCGCAGCAACCCATCTCCACCAGCTGAACAGAGAAGAAAAATCTCACTGATGTACAACCTATGCCGTGCAGGAATGTTCACAAATTGAAAACTTTCTGCGTGTATTCGCCACTGCTGTACTCAAAATTCTTGCGGGCGGTAAATACTTCATTACTGAAAAGATAGAAACGAGTCCCAGAAAGTTCCTGCGGCAGTATATGGAAATTGTGTACGCCTGGCATAATATACACACCGACATCACCAACCTGTCAGACTCATCTGCTTTTCTCTACAAATTTCGTAATCTCTTCACCACACGTCCCGAAAAGACACTGCAACTATATGCTTTGTCAACATAAATGGCTTGTGTGCTAAAATAGAGCTTCAAGAAAAATTGGTTCCAGGGCCAAACGTTACATTTATAATTACTGGCGAAAGCAAATGCTTCGTCAAATACATAAGCCGTCTCGAATATGTGTTCCACAGGTTAGACAGTCCAAAAACGGGAACAACAAGATGCTCACAAGAAGCAGTAACCATCCTTCATACAAAATAAACGGCCGCTATAAGACCTGATCTACAAGAAAAACCGCACACACGCCAAGCTACTGACCGAAAAATTGTAGGAAAATATAAGAAACCGCTCTTCTTCACAACTGTATCTGTATCTCCAACTTTGGATCTACCAACACATCTATTTCATTACATCTCTACGTTTGGCCAGTAATCATCACAGGAAATCTTAAAGCCAGATCCACTTTTCTTGGCGAACAAAAGTGGTGACCTCCTCATTGCAGCTCTAAATGTCAACCTCATCCTCCTACGAAGTAGTTCACCTGCTCTCATCAGTTGCACTGGAACATCCATAGTTGATCACATTATTTCTACACCGGAAATTATTAGTCAGTGCAGTGAAGTGAAAGTATGTGATATCGTTTCCATCGCCACTTCCCCATCATCGTAAGAAATATGGTTGTTACCCACGTCAAAAACGACAACCACAATAGGAAAACAATCATCGACTCCGAAACCCTTAATAAAAAGAAATTTAGAACAGAATTTTTAAGCAAAAATCCCAACTTTAGAGCCATTAGTATTACAAAACACCTTCTCAAATATAGCCCGCTAATTGTCCAAACGATACAATCTGCTACCGTTAATAATGCACCAAGGAAAACCATCACAGAACGAAAGGACAGATTTCCTAGACATATTCTCAATCAAATCAAAGAAAAAAGAAAATTATATAGACGAGTTAAATGACAACCTAATTAAAGGGCTAAAATGGAATGGAACCGTCTTAACAATCATGATAGATCAAAGATTGGTCAGTTCAGAGGAAATAGATGGGAAACTGAATCTGAAGAATTTGGCCCACGCAATCCCACTCTCTTTTGGAATACATTCAAGAGAATGAACGGTAAAATCGTCAGCGAAGAACCGGATTTACTAATCGATGATAGCATCAGGTAGATGAAAGGGAGAAAGCTGAATATTGAAGGGAAAAAACACACGATCATACATAGGACTAAATTTGACGACTCCGAAGAGGACCTTACTACTAAGGAACTTCATTCACTTCTCTACAAAAATACCACACCAGACGATCATCTACTATTGAAGTAAATAACAGAATATATATACAGCGGCAAAAATGCAGCTCTTGGAAGTGCCGGCATTAGAAGATTTCATGTCGAACTACTTCTACCACTGAGACTTGGTCAAGAAGTAATACCTTTCTTTAACGCAGCCTCAACTCAAAAAACTCTATCAACCCAATGGAAACATACGGATATTAGAATGATTCCGTAACCTATAAAACGCAAAAGCAGCCCCAGCTCATACAAGCTATCACATTACATGCAATAATTGGCAAAGGGTTGAAAGCAGTAATTAACAGACAACAGCACTTTGGAGAAGAGAACAGCATTATACTACATGAAGAAGTGGATTTCAGAAGGTGACAGTACCGCTGATCCACTGTTAAGGCTAACTGGCTATGCCGCAGAAGCCTACAGAGTTCAGATGCGACTTTTACCCTCCTTCTGGACACAGAACACATCTTTGATAAGGTATGAAATGAGCGACATCTTAAAAAAGTGCTAAAATACAACTTCCTACCTGCAACAGTACAATTATTATCTAACATCATTGTAGACAGGAAAGTAAAAGTACGAAACGGGGATCAAAAGTTGTTCTAGTCCACACCAAAAGCGCAAGTCCCTCAGGGTGCTGTCATCTCCACTTTGTTATGTACGATATGTACAGAGGACACACCAAGGTGTTTTTACGCTGATGACACCACTTACTGGTGCCATGCATCCACATGGGATGCTGTCAATGAACAAACCTACAGCTACACCAGCAAACGTGGAACCCGGCTCATTAAATGGAGAGTCTGACCTAATCCAACTTAAAGTCAACTTTTCCTATTCATACATAGCAATCTTACTAGTCGCCAACAACAGGATACCCAAAATCTCTACATTCCACTTTAGGGATAAGAAATTCCTCCATAAATAAACGTTAAATATCTGGGAATCTGTCTAGATGACCTCTTAGATTGGCAGGGAAACACGACTGAAAGTATTAAATAACATGTAAGCCGATTTAATTTAGTACATTTCATGAAATATTGAACACGTGGAGTGGAGCAACCAGTTTCCCTTCTTACATACAAAATACGTATCCGACCCATTCTTGCATATGGGTCTCAGGCATTGATTATGTAGTCTAATCAAACAAAAAGAACTCCATCTGGTGACCAGAGGAACTTTCGATTAACTGGAGATCTACAGAATGACTTCCCAAAAAAACTCCCTTTACGAAACGCTTAAAACCAAGAACATAGTACACACAATAAAAGAAAAAAAAATCACCAGATTCGTGCTCAACAGGGTACGTTGCAACAAACTAAAATGTTAAATATTCAGAAATACAAATATGCACATCCTCCCAACTTTATTCTCGAAGTCGTATTCACTACAATAGAATCCTCTGGAAAACGTAGAAATAAATGAAACTTTCAACAAACCACCAAGAACATCTACAAGGATTTGGGATGACTTAGTCTCTTGATATGGAAATAACAACTAATTGAGCAAAATTATTTTAGGCAACTTCTATAGAAGAAGACAATATTCGCAACATCGACTTGATTTTCAAATTTCTGATCTTCTATAAGATTAGACAGAAATTTTCTACACCATCAAAATTCCAAGAACGCAGTACAACATTATCAAGACCACTGAGATAATATGAGAAAATGTAAGCCGAACCCCAGGCAACCAATACCTACTGATGTTTTTTCGGATGAGGCCTTTTTCGCTCAGGGGTAAGGCAAAAGCTGGGATTTTGAATGAAGTAAATCAATAAGCAACGTCTTCCTCTCAACTATCCACCTACAAGCAGCTAAAATTCCTACAAAATTAAATAAGCACCCAATTGTCCTAAATAAAGGCACAAACTACAACTGTTATCCGAAAAGGGCTACGCCCTACTAGAGCCCACCACCCGCTTCGGAGGTGGAATGAAATATTTAAATAAATAAATAAGCTCGTCAGTGCACTTGACAATGGCGACATGTCTGGTAGGCATTATATTGTATCAGTTGGACATGGACCGGCATTATACCCGTGGACTCTTTGATGAACAAATACGCTGGGAGAAATTGGAGAATAACAAAATTAGCTTTGTTTTCTAAACCCACATTGTGTTATTCCAGCCTTAAAATAGTTCATTTGTTCCGAATAATTGCAATATGCATTTGCCATTATTACTGTCACATTGTAAATGTGTACTTAAAGAAAAAAATACTAATGTCTTTGTTGTCTGTTTATGGAGTCTCAATCGAACTGCCTACAAAGAGGATGACTCTGTGTTGACCTTGGTAGATGATAGCCTATTATTTGAAATAACAAATTTTATGTGGCCATTATATAGCACATAAGTGCTTCGTATTTTTTTGCTCTATTTACTGTTTGTTTTGCTACGGTTAATGTAACGCTCACGTGTAATCAAGGTGTGTGTTTGCAGGCATGAATGTGTGCATGTGTCTTTTTCCCCCGTTGATTGTTGTTTCTTCGTGTGGTAAATTTTACTGTGTTGTCTGAAGTACTGGTATGTTCATCAGCATTGGAAGTACGCACAAGCAGTGATTGTTTTATTTCATAATGAAAAATAGCAGCATTGGAATCAGCATCTTTATTTTTTAATCACTGTTTGTTATCTCAGGAGTGGAACATCAGCGAATCTCTTTATTAAGTGTGTTGTATAATTATTTTCTAGCGTTATTTTATTTTGTGTTGTTGATGTGTTGTTGTAGCGGTCTGTTTTAGAGCAGCTATCAACGGTCGACCATCGTGTACAATCTGTGCTATGTCTTATATTGTGATCAGTGATAATCAAGGCTGCAACAGAAAATATCACAATAATTGTAGTTTATACTTTATATATAGTTATTAGTTTTTCAGCAGCACATGATTCTGCAGAGTTATCACCATGAGGAATAACTACTCAGAAGAAATATTTTTTGTTATGGAGTGACATTACATACTTATCCTTGGTGCAGAAGCCCTGTAGTTTTCGTACTCAAATAAAATGCCTTTGGCGAGTATTAGTGACATCCTATTACATAGTCACTCAGGTATTTCCCTAACATTTTCGTGTACTCGTGAAAATTGTCTATACATGTCGAGAGTTTGCGTGGCTCGCAAACACGTGTTCAGTGGAGTTGTTGTTAAGAGTTTGGAGTCAGGTTGTAGAGTCTGGATGTGAGGGACGCTGGCCTCTATGATCTCCTTTTCAGTTATCTTTGGTGAGATCTAGTCGTACATTTTGCGTGGAATGCATTAAAGCGGTTATTTTGGCTGGCATTGATAACTAGTTTCTTTATTCCAGTGGTTCTCTCCGAGAACATTTACATATCATTGTTCGTAACGAAAGCTATTTTATAAGAGTTTGAGACTTGAAAGTTCTCTGAGTGGTTTTACACTTGGTGACCATGTGTATCAGTGTGTCCATTCGAGTTTTTTCGTCGCAATTTGTATCTAGTCAGACACACCTCATACAAACGGGAAAGAGAGCAACCTCTCGCTAGCAGACGAGTCCTTTTGTCAGGACGTTCGGTGAAAATCCTTTCCGCACCTATACTCCGCGGTTTACCTCGAGGTGCATGGTGGAGGCTATTTTCTGTACCGCTGTCCCTGTCCACCTTTCCTGGTCCAGTCGGGAATGGTGCGGGGTAAGATCGATTGCCGGTAAGTCTCCAAGTGGACCCGGGTCACTAATTTTGTTTGTATATTCACGGTTCTTCCTCCAGATACAAGTAGGAGAAAGCAATATATTTGTTGACTGTTCAAGGAACCTAAGCTCTCTTTAACAGGAAACTACACAGCGATGCCGAATGGCTCTCTTTCATTGTCTGGCACTGGAGTTCATTGATCAGCTCCATAACGCTTTTATTCGGTACTGTCGGGAAGCACATGTGTTTCCGATTTGTTTCACACTGTACCTATTACATGTGTCTGTCCAGAAAAACTAACATAAAAAAAATCATAGAGGTAGATTTCCTTGTTGTTTTGCACTTCTGGTTTATGCGAGACCATGATTCATTTACTCATATATTCCGAATTTTCTTCATCACATGATTTACGTCCAACTATGGATTTACCATCCTGGTTGTTGAGTGCCACCAGTTTCCACATCTTTATGTACTGGTTAAATAATTTCGCCAACACCGTTGACTTTTTAGAAATTATGGCAACAATTCCTCACTTTCCATTGGTACAGGTGCTCTTAACCTTTGTTTGATTGATTTAACGTTTTTGTGCACTCCTCGTTATATTCCAGCCTTCTTCAGCAGTAAAGCTATGTCTATAATTATCGTGATTTTGATCTTCCTTACGGTAAGTCCGGAGATTTATTACCACGTGAAGCGTAATTTACTTGTGTGATTAGAGTGTGAGCACAGTTGATCATTGTGGAGACAGTTAACAATGCAGCAATGCTTCTAATTTTCTTTGAGCTGGTAGACAAAGGAATAGAATTATTATTATTATTATTATCAAGGTGAGATGCATAGCATGCATTTTCTCATTTCTGAATCCTCATGATCATTAATTATGGGCCTGAAGACTGATAGTGTAGATATTATTATCATAGGCAGATACACGTAACCTTTTTGAAGTATTCACAGATATATTGTTTTGTAAACAAACCTGCCTTTTACAGATGCGCTGTAAGACGGTTTTATTTTCAAAAGAAATACATCTATGCTCGCTGAGGAGGATGGTCACATAAACAAAGTTATTATTCTCAGGTATAATTATTGATCTAATACTGTAACGCAAATATGTGCTTTCCACCAGTTGTTCCCACAAGAAATTACCTATTTACACCAAAGCATAACTTAGCAATTTTACAGAGATTAAGCTTTCAGTTGACGTGTATAGTGACCAGTCTGTTTATCAGAACAGAATTTCAGTGACTAACTCAGTAAGGTGAAAATATTGCTTTCTCTTAGTAACAAGTACGTGTATTAATTCAGCTACTAAGTTCAATCAATATTTGTAGATGCCTATTACTGAGAAACTCTTGTCAGGATTCTCTAACTAATAATTCAGTTAGTAGATTCATTTATATACGCTTACAAGAACCACCAGTATTCATAGAGCTATTAAATTCAGTCATTGTTTTATGTAGATGCTTGTCACTTAGCAGCTCTTGTCAAGATTGTCTAAGTAATAACTCACTTAGTAGGTTCATATGAATACGTCTCAGTGTATTCCCCTCACACTATGCAATAACGCATTCTGGCTGCTCGCTTTCAAAGTGCCAACTCTCGGCCAGTCAGTTAACGACAAATAGCCTGTACAAAACAAGGGGTGCTGTCGTACTCTTCCATACATCCACAGTGCCATAAGCAGTTTTGTTTCTCTCGTGACCTTCTTCTGAACCCAGCCATTCGCAGTTTACTAATTAATTCATCATTAATATCAAGAAACTCAGGCAGGCTTGAACATTACATTTACCAAATTTATCAGCAGAAATACGGCCTATGATGCGTATAACAAGAACAAATGAATTATGAAACTAAGAAAAGCTATACGACAAAATGTAATTTTTTTGTTATAATTCTGAGTTGCCTTTCATCACAGTAATGGCTGATTTTTTTTTTATTCAGCACTGGGAAGACATTTCCGTATTGATTCTACGCGTATGTTACATCAGCTGTCGCTTTTAAACAAATGACCGCCTACCGTCGCCACGTCTGTTTCAGGCCAATCCATTCTCCATGCATTAATTTCCTCTTCCTTGTTTTTTTACGAATGTGCAATTCAGATATAATTCTGGTCATCCAATTATTGCTTCACAGTCGAAATATATGTAACTTTCTGCTCCGTTTTTACGCATTATTTCAGCGAGCACAGGTGCTAAGGACGATGAAATAAGCTTCTCGTAACCGAACCTGTACACACAGGATCTGCGTTTTCTGGATCTTTCAAACAAACTAATGTGTGTTAACAATAGCACCCTTGTGCCTTGAAATTTAATACATAAAAAATGTTTGTACACTGCTGGATATTTAAACTGGAACAACGAGGACGTGAAGGTGACATGCAACAGATGGTCAATTGGCATGAAGAGTATTTGTACCATGTGCTTTATTATGCTAGGATTTTCGTTGCAGCGTAACCACACAGAGTAAGTACAACTGACGACATCTACATTGTGTATACAAAGAAAGGTTACGCAGCAGGTGTCTTATTCCTGAATCGTATTTGAATATTGGTCGTTGGAAGACGCATTAGGAGGAGGATTATCTACCAACACATTTTGGAACTTCTACAAATATGTAGATGACAAACTAGTACACTACTGGCCATTAAAATTGCTACACCACGAAGATGACGCGCTACAGAAGCGAAATTTATCCGACAGGAGGAAGAGCTGTGATATGCAAAAGATTAGCTTTTCTGAGCATTTACACAAGATTGGTACCGGTGGCGACACCTACAACCTGCTGACGTGAGGGAACTTTCCAACCGATTTCTCATACACAAACAGCAGTTGACCGGCGTTGCCTGGTAAAACGTTGTTGTGATGCCTCGTGTAAGGAGGAGAAATGCGTACCATCACGTTTCCGACTTTGATAAAGGACGCATAGTAGCCTATCACGATTGCGGTTTATCGTATCGCGACATTGCCGCTCGCGTTGGTCGATATCCAATGACTGTTAGCAGATTATGGAATCGGTGGGTTCAGAAGGGTAATACGGAATGCCGTGCTGGATCCCAACGGCCTTGTATCACTAGCAGTCGAGATGACAGGCATCTTATCCTCATGGCTGTAACGGATTGTGCAGCCACGTCTCGATCCCTGAGTCAACAGATGGGGACGTTTGCAAGACAACAACCATCTGCACAAACAATTCGACGACGTTTGCAGCAACATGGACTATCAGCTCGGAGACCATGGCTCCGGTTACCCTTGACACTGCATCAGAGACAGGAGCGCTTGCGATGGTGCATTCAACGACGAACCTGGGTGCACGAATGGCAAAACTTCATTTTTTCGAATGAATCCAGTTTCTGCTTACAGCATCATGATGGTCGCATCCGTGTTTGGCAACATCGCCGTGAACGCACATTGGAAGCGTGTATTCGTCATCGCCATACTGGTGTATCTGCCGGCGTGATGGTATGGGGTGCCATTGGTTACACGTCTCGGTCACCTCTTGTTCCCATTGACGGCTCTTTGAACAATGGACGTTACATTTCAGATGTGTTACGACTCGTGGCTCTACCCTTCATTCGATCCTTGCGAAACCCTACATTTCAGCAGGATAATGCTCGCCCGCATGTTGCATGTCCTATACTGGCCTCTCTGGATACAGAAAATGTTCGACTGCTGCTCTGGGCAGCACATTTCCCAGATCTCTCACCAATTGAAAACGTCTGGCCAATGGTGGCCGAGCAACTGGCTCGTCACAATACGCCAGTCACTACTCTTGATGAACTGTGGTTTCGTGTTGAAGCTGCATGGGCAGCTGTACCTGTACACGTCATCCAAGCTCTGTTTGACTCAATGTCCAGGCGTATCAAGGCCGTTATTACGGCCAGAGGTGGTTGTTCTGGGTACTGATTTCTCAGGATCTATGCACCCAAATTGCGTGAAAATGTAATCACATGTTAGTTCTAGTATAATACATTTGTCCAATGAAAACCCATTTATCATCTGCATTTTTTCTTGGTATAGCAGTTTTAATGGCCAGTAGTGTATTGCAAGACCGACCGGAAATATAAAGATGTTATTCCACTGAATATAATAAATTACACAAAAATGTTAACAGTATGAAAGAGATAAGAAGAGACGTAGAGTCACAGAGAGGTTCAGTCAAAAAGTCTGCTAAAGTATTGAGCTTTAGGATAACATTCCTCTTCGGAAATAGAAAACACATACACATTCACACAAGTACAACTCTCATAGATGTAGACTGTTTCTGGGCGCAGGAGCCCGACTTAGCATCAGTCAGGCTCCAGTACCCGCAGACCGTGACTACGTCTGTGTGCATTTTGCTTTTGTAAATATGTGCATGTTTTCTGTTTCTGAAGAAAGACTGCCTCAAAGCTCAGTATTTAGGCTGTGTTTTCACTGTGCCTGTCTGCAAAGCAGTGGTGAATAGCATTTCTCGGTTTCTCACAGATATACATATATATATATATATATATATATATATATATATATATATATACAAAAAAAATTGATTGTGAAAACTATAATAAAATAATGTTTTTATATCTAACTTAAATAGCAAAAAAATTGCAGAAAACTTTTGGTACAATCCCACTTTAGGCGACAAAACTTTTATAAGAAAGCTACATGTAAATGGAAATAAAGTAAAAGGCAGCATTTTGCTAACAAGGAAACATAACAAGAAAAACGTTCAGTGGCAAAAAAATTCACATTCAATTTGAGTATATGGAAGAAACGGAATATGAATTACCGTTCTGCCAGACCATACAGGTTTGCTTGGCTTATCTTGACTGTCGACAGTGCTCCTTCAAGAGGCAATCACCATTTCCATCTCTAAGTGATTTAATGTGAAGTCTGTAATGTTCCCAATTATTATCCAATATTTCCCCTCAAATTTCTTTCATCACTGTCTTATATACTTTCATTTATTTAGTTACTTCACCCAGAATGTTCAAAATCTTTCAGGCTCTGTCTGGGAATTAACCAACACTCCTTAAAATTACTCATAACAGTAAAATTTACAATGTGCTTGATAGGTGGTTTTTACGAAACAGTAATAATACCTGTTGTAATTAATAAGCGCATTATGAGGCGTTCAGCCTTACTAATTTTTTTAAGTGAGCATGTGAACTTACACGACAAAACAACAAAAATTTAGCTACGTTTCATACTCAACGATTTATGAGTGATTCCAGTTATCTTAGTTTACATTATTTGTGATTTGTGGGGGTGCGAAAACTACACTGGATTTTGTGTTTTGTTAAAATGGTTGTACCTTTGTCCAGTTTTCAGATGTCGAAAGGTAATGATTTTGGTAACGTTTGTTTATCAAACCTATGGTTATTCCATTATGGTTTGTGGAAACATGTGCAAAGGAAAATTTATTTCTCGTGGATGTGCTAACTCATGGCTGACTTTACTCTGTTAATCAATTCTGTGTTGAGAATATTAGATTAATTCTCGATATAATGTAAGCATCTTGCCTGCTATAACTTCAGAACTTTTTTCTTTCTTCACAGGTAACAAAGATATCCTCGAATGCTAGTAATTGCTTAAATGGAGAACAGGAGAAGCCTCTTAAGATCTGTAGCACGATACCACATGATCTGCAGAATTTTCGGGCTGACGCCGTTCACAGTGGACGCCGAGAGATGTGAACTACGGAGGACACGCGCTGGTACATTGTATGCAGCTATTGTTCTCGTGATGATCCTGGCAATAACAGGGCTTACGATAAATTGGGTGCAAGTTTTTAAGGCAGGAAGAAAGGATTCCATCACATTTGTCTGGTGGGTTGCGTATATGACGACATACTACGCTACCATGGTGATGGCAGTCGCCGCAGACTTTTTTCGAAATACCAACAAATACCAAAGGATCCTCGATTTGTTGTCTTATCGGGACAGCAGCTTCTTGGAGTCTCATCCTTCTTCCAGTTGGGCGGTAAAGATCTCCTGCGTGGCAGTTTATGTCATGTCTCTTTTGCTGATTGTAACTGTTGTTATGTTGAAGTGTTCGAGCTACGGCGTGAACTGGGCATTTGTCCCCATATTCTTCATTGATAGTATTGTACCAACAGCGGTTTGCAGATACGTAGGACTTATTACTCTGTTGAAGGGCGACTTACATCAACTCCACCAGTGTCTGGCAGCTTCGGAGCAAATGCGACGCCAGCGCCGACCACTTGCAGATCGCTACCGGAAACTGAGGAGAATCTACTCAGCACTCTGCCACCTGTCCCAGGAGGTTCTTTCGGCGCACAAGCCATTCTTAGTTTCTTGGCTGGTGACAGCACTGTGCAGCATTTCTTGGAACGTTGTTGCGATGATCTTATCGCCGCATAGACAGCCAGAGGTGGTATATATTTTGCTTATATCGTGGCAGTCGTCACAGGTGTTAATGGTGTCAGCGGCCTCGCACGCGCTGTCCAGGGAGGCGGCGCAGACAGCTCCTGTCCTCTGCCGGCTACTGCTGGCTTCGACTCTCCGCAGGGCAGAAACGTTAGAGCTGCGCCACTTCTGCCGCCTGGCACACAGCCAGAGTCCCACTCATCAACTTTACGGTGTCGCTACCTTGGATATGCGGATGTTAGTGGCCTCCTTGTCTTTCATTACAACTTGTATCGTGATTTTGTTAAGTTTCTGGCAGGCTTTATGAAGAAAAATACATTGTGCTATAATGATTACAGAAGTGGTGGTAAGTATGGACTGTTCTCCACTAAGATCGATAACTGTGTTGCTGTAATTGCGAGCTTGTATAATGTGTGCCTGTTACATTAATTTTTAAGTTAAACACAGATAGCCATTAAAACTATGTAGTGTTATAAGTGGTGAGACCGTTTCCCTTGAAAATTTTTCCTTGCTTAGAATTGCACAATACAGCCAAGCTGTAGGAGGATGGATGTATTCAAGTCTGTCGTGCAGTATACAGGGTGTTTCAGAAGTGATAATTCGAATTACAAAAGTCAAGGAAACACGGGTATTTGGTCAGGAAATGGCAAACTGTCAAAGGTTGATGACAACGAGCACAAGGTGGTTAGGGATCACCACTTAACATATGGCGGTGGCTGGAACGACAGCGCTCAATACGCCCTAGCTAAAGTGATCTCCTAGTGGCGAGAGGGCCTTGAGGACGTCGGCCATGCCCGGTGGGATAGGTTTAATTCCTCAGAGCTTGTTACCACGAAGGGAAGACCAGCAGTGATGCCAAAGTGACACCTACTGCTGACAGATGGCAACACGGTGATTATATCTGAAGGAATGGAAGAACTATGGCAGCAGCGTGTAAAGAAACTGGTTCTCTACTTAAAAAAAAAATTTAAATAATAAAACATGACCTATACAAGGAACTTCATTACCCCTGTTAGTCATGGACAAAAAAAAAAATTGGAATAGTCTTTCTCAGAGTGTGCATAATCTTATCTGAGACCAATAAGACGTCAATTTTAATCTAAATATTGTACGCCAAGGTTTACGTAATAAAAAAATAAATTAGGTACTCCAGTACAATTATTATATAGATGCGATAAATCACTTTAACGGGGCCAAATGAACAATCAAAGTCAATATAATTCCAGTAAACCTGCAAAAGTAAAAACAAATTATTGTGGAGGCCTACATAGACATCGCGCATCTGCTAGGGGCCCACGAAATACGTAATTTTGTTTTGAAGCTCACAGCCAAAGAGAAAATAGGTGCAGTTTTCAAGCAGTAATAGCGGACAGCATCAGCTGGTAATATACGTAATTTTATGGTAGCTAATTTTACTATACAAAATTAAATATGTACTCCCTCCAAAAGAAGTTACAAACAAACATGAAAATAAAATTATAATGAGCAGCAAAATGTCTGAGAAGAATTTTTAAAGGAAATTATTGATTGAACTTTAATTTGGCGGGTTTTCAACACTGTCAACAAGACGAAATAATGGAAAGAATATTTATTGGGAGTAAACAAAATTCAGACATTGTGACAGTATTTTTAAATTAGTTAATTTAACTGCAATTGCCTTTAATTTTGAAATGAGAGAGAGCGTAATAATTTTCTTTTAATGTCTGAACTGCTGCTGCAGGCAGTGCGATGACGTCAGCAGAGGTCCGTGCGGACGATGTGTGAAGTAAATACTGGTTTGTGGCGTGAAGATAATGATGGATCCTCCTGTTTCATTAATATTCCAGTTACGGCGGTGGTCCACGTCTCCGTTGTAGTCGAATCAGCTGGCAGCACTGGCGCGATAATAATAGTTCCAGTATGCGCGTTGTCGTTTCGCGCGCGTCGTTTTATTATTAAAAGTTTATTAATCACGTGATGTGGGTAGGTCGGAATTATGCAACGTCTTTAGCATTTAAGATTATATCCGGTTAATGACAATACTTCGTACAGTTCTTTCACCGTGTTGCCACAGGAAAACAGTCACATGTCTTTTTCAGTATAACAGTCCGTTAAACATCAGTTCAATTACGTCGTCGTCTTTAAGACAGTTTGGACGATATAATAAATCTTTCTTGATCAAATCACAGCACTATTCTTTTATTTAACATTTTAGTTTGGTTCACTTTCACGCAATTCTGTTAGTGTCTCCACACGACAATGGCGTCTGGTTCATTGCTAATTGTCACAAGTTCACACAGTTTGTAAAATCGTCACCGCAAACACCAGATATACTTTTCAGGTTTTACTGTTCACTTAATAATGCACAATCTCCTATTAACACAGCGACGCACTGTAATTAATTGTTCCTCCGCGTATAACCGTCTTTCACGCCGAAAGTTGCAACGTTTTACACACGCAAACCGACCACGATACCACAACAACTCGCACGCACTCTATTGACAGTCATTCGCTCTCTCTCTCTCTCTGACACAATACTTCTTCGAGCCTAACCAAGGATTTACAAAGCATATAGAACCAGAACATTCATATTCGTAGAATATAAAATATTAAACAGTAGCAAAATGAATGAAGAAACAATGTGAAGTATTAAGAAATAAAGAATAGTGGAAATAAATGATACATACGTACTATGACAAGGTAATCCACAAAAGAAAAAAAATATATTATCGAATTTCCGGGAAAGCAATGTCTTTACATGTGCCCCCCCCCCCCATTTTATCATTTGATGTTCCACAGTACATCTTATGATAAAATGTCCTTACCCATATAAGTCATATGCTTTATTTATGTTTAACTTGGCACTTTGTCAATCTGCATTATGAATTGTCAATCAATATTAAAAAAGATGAACTTATCTAACAGCAAATATATGGCCTCGTTACCAGCCAGGCCGTCGTGACCAGGAAACCAGGAAAACATCAAAGTGGCTCCCTCAAGAGTGAGCAAATGGAAGCTTTTTTGGACCCATTACACTAAGGGATCGAGTGTGTTCAGTACACAGAGGCTCTGAAGGGCAGAGGGAGTTAGAGCAGATGACACATTTGAAAAGTATGCGTCGCAGGATTTTTTTTTTTTTTTTTGTGGTTTTAGGGCGCACAACTACAATGGTCATTAGCGCCCAGACTAAATTAGGAATGCACCGCGATGCACAAGGTTAAAACAGCAACGAAAGGGGACAGTAGTATAAAAGACAGACAGGCATAGGATTAAAAAAACGGCATACTCAAACGTCCTTAGACAGTTGAAAATTTCCCGGCGTATCGAATATTCCATAAGATTTCGGGATTGCCGACGAATTGCAGACGAATTAGAGCACTTGAAATCGGTATTTCAACGTAATGGATATTCTCCACATCAGGTCAGTACTGCTTTAAGGAGGAAAACACATGACCACCCACAAGATCAAGAGGATAAGGAGGTGTTTAAGTCCAGAGCATTTCTCCCATATGTCGGGAACATTTCATCGAAAGTAGGCAGAATTTTAAAGAAACATCGTATGAAAGCAATCTTCCGGCCACCTACAAAGACTCGTGCTCTTCTGGGCTCATCCAAGGATGATCTAGGATTACGGAAGGCTGGAATTTATAAAATACCTTTCGAGTGTGGGAAAGCCTACATTGGTCAAACCACACGCACAGTACACGACCGCTGCGTTGAACATGAGCGCCAAACTCGCCTTTTACAGCCCAGTAAGTCGGCCATAGCCAAACAT